>NC_140917.1:16872920-18265420 GCF_045865225.1 Trachurus japonicus
ACGCACCGAACCGAGACGGCCATGTTGCATCGCCATTTTTTATGTTCAGTGGCAGCGTGACCGTAGGTAACCACGGAAACTCAGCGGAGCTGTCGGCTCGGGGAGAAAGTTTTCCAGGTAGCGCCTGTTAAAACTGTGACTACTGTGTGAGGAAGGACAGAGGCACTGATGTTGCATTCAGGTGCAGTCAGGCAGATGGCCGTCAGCAAACCAACCGGATGTCATTTTACTTGACGAGAGAAAGACGGTAAAACATGGGTCAGGTAAACAATACGACATCACCATGACAACATTGTCACGCCTGTATTGTTTTGCCTCGTGCTGGCGGACCACTTGTTAAAATTGACGCTTGTTTATCCTGTTACTGTACATGCAGCGTCTGCCCGATTTCACGTGCATGCAACATCAAGAATACGTTCCGATATGCAACCGCACCGCTAGATGGGGGTAATTCCTACACATTATACCTTTAAAAAAATGTAATCAGTGAGTTAAAGTTGAGCAAGTTAGCCAGAGAGACCCAAATGGTTTTATGCCAGGCAAATACACGTGTTTATTTCTGCTGTAAAGTTGGATGTTTCAACATGGAAGTCTATGAGGACTGACTCACTGCTGGAGGTCTTTGGTCCTTCTGTGTTGGCGTCAGTTTTCAGCCACGTTGTATTACACCACGTTGGTCCTAATTCTAATGACGAGGAAGTAGTGGCTGGCCCTTTTGATCAACCATTCACACTCTTCTGTTTTGATCTCAGTGATGCTGCTGACTCTCCATCTCTTTCCTGTGATTGATCTTGCGGCCCTCCTTATTCCTCCCCTCCCATTCTCCACTCTGTGTCTGCTTCACCCACATCGAGGGCACTGTGGTTCCCCCGCTTCTGACTCATCACACGTCCTGGCCCGGTGTGTGTGTGTGTGTGTGTGAGTGGGTGTGTGGGTGTGTGTGTGAGTGTGTACGAGTGGATAGTATGCACATGAAGTGTCTGCCAGGAGAAGGATCAACACAGTCCACATGGCTGCCCACTCTTGTTGTATTAGGTTACCGAGGTGGGGAGGGGGGTTCCTCTGAGAGAGGTCTGGACACAGCAACCTCTTCGGTAATTGATAATGAGGGACGCCAACAAAAGGATGAGAGAGAGAGATTGCACATTAAAGAAGAAAGGGCAGGAGAGAAAGAGATGAATGTGAGGTGTTAGTCACCGTGCCCCCTCCGCCACAATCTCAATTAAGCAGGAAAATGGCATAATGTATATAAATTACAGTAGAGAAAATTAAGGCAGCACATCTAACCCACACACTGTGTTTACTGGCCAAGCTCACAGACGATGATGACAACAAGACAAAGGTGGTGCTTTAGTGTTTTTGTTTTGTCAGGCCAGTGAGCATGTGCAGGACGTAGGAGTTGGACATTGAAGAGCCTGGTCTTTTTGATCCATGTGTTATCTAAGTGGCCGAATCATGAGGCCTGTTTTCCATTTAAATGACATCTAATGTGCTCAGCTCTGTGGCCTAACTGTGCAATTGTGTGTCAACTCTGGACTGCTCAGGCACTCATTTTTATCTACTTTTCCTGTCATGCACCGTGTGTCGATGATGGAAAGATATAATGTGTTCATTTAACTTTGTTAACCATACAGTATGTCCTGTTTTGCAGAGTAATTGTGTGAGAAGGTGTTGTTCAGTTTTGATCGGTAGAAGAGCCTTGAGGTATGCCACCTGCTTTGATAGAGCAAAGTTTTGAGAGCATCTTCCTTGCAACATAAGAGATAATGTGGCTGTTGCTGAGCAAGGTTAGGTGATACATTGTTTAAATACTGAGAGACTTTTTTGTTCGGGGAGCTCCTCTCTGACAACCTTGTACAGTATATGTGAGATCCTGTGCACTGCTTGAATAAAGAGGTGTTGACTTCATCATCCTTGCTGTGAGAGTGGTGACTTTTTCACCCACAGTTTTTTGCACCTTGTGATCAGATGCATGAATTGTAATCCTGAATAAAGCTACAGTATGATCATGTTTGCAAGGTGGTAAAGATTAGCCTGCAGAATGCAGAATATCAGCCAATATTATCGGCCATGCAAAGACTCAGTTGACCCCTGTGTAAACCAACCAACAAAAGCCTCAATTTATAGCCTGAAGCCACATCATCTGTAGCCTTACACTACTGATGAGAGGCTGTTTGTACTCTCAGGTGTCACATGTACATCGTACAATCGATTATGAGTCCTGCTTCGTCTGTTGTAGAACGGATTTGTTGTGATTCTTTTCTTCCAGCTGTGTCTTTTCCAGCAGGTCTCCGTCTCCAACAAAATCCCCGGCACAGCATGTCTGTTGCAGTGCCTCCTGAATCTGACATTTATTTTTCTGTCCTTTGTAGCAGCAGCTTTTAGAGCCTGAAGTGTTGTGCAGAGATTCTTTAGGTAACAGTTTGATAGCGTGAGTATGTTACATTTTTGTGAATTCTTTAAATGTGGGAATAATTATCAAAAGCAGATGAAACTACGGGGCCTTTACCAAATCTGTCTTCTGAGATCACCTAACCCACTCACTTGGATTACCAGCTGCTCCTTAGCCCAGTGTTCAGTTTATAGACGCTCGTGCTTGTTACTCAACGTTGCTGCTTGTGTGGTTGTAACTGCTTCCTGCTTGCTGCCGTCGTCCCTGCCTGATGGTTTTGGAGTTGTTTGTCTGGTGTGAAAGCCTTCCCGCTGGCGGATGCTGACCTGTTTACTCAACCTGTTGATTGAACTTTTTTTTTTTTTAAGCTTTCAGTGCCTCAGTTGAGTATCAGTGTTCATCCCTGTGGCTGGTAACCTTTAACACAGATGTCCCTGAAGACCAAAACAAAAACAAAACTCAGAACTGAAGGGGTGTGTTCATTTAAAATGGTGAAGAAAATACTGAAGCACAATAATGAAGCCTTAAGGCTGGAAGATTGGGGAGCTGTAGAGATCTGTTGGAAATTTTTTACATAATAATTACCTGCAAAAATCTGTCTGATCAACACAAACAGGCTCGAATCTAAATGAAGGACACTCATAACAATTTAAAATGTAACTGTAGGAACTGTAAGTTCCCAAAAAATGTTTCTGTTGTCTTATAGAGAACGCAGTTTAGATGCTGCAAAAACATTTAATTTTTTTGTTTGTAACTGAGTAGATTTCATGCTACGTGTTTCTTTTTATAATATCATCTAAAGTTGTTTTTCCCCCTCCTTCCCATCAGCACACAGAACAATTTCCCAGTGCTTATCTAACACATCTCTAGAGCGCTGTGTGCAGACTAAGCTTGTTTACCACCATGCTTTCCATGCTTTCTCTTCTGTTTGAATCACTGAGCTGTTGCATTGAGCTTTCAGAGATTAATTTAGATCAATAAGTAAACAAGTGTTGTTGGTGTGAGCTGGAGGAACTGTGTCAAAACTGTGACTGTGTGTATTTATGCATGCAATTTAGACTGAAGTCAATGAAATGCAGAGGTCGAGTGAGTCAGATACGAGGTGTAGAAATGAAGCGATGGCGACAGTTAACAAACTGGGAGATCATATTTACAGCCAGCCCCAGTTTCAGAACGAGGGGGGACCTGAGCTGTGAGTTGAAAGTGTTAGTCTGAGGGTGGGAAAGGTGTTGGTTCTGCAAGTCAGTGTGAAGGGTGAGTACACTGAGCAATGCTCTAGTCACCAGGCCGAGGTGTGAAGGTCTCGTGGGAGTGTCCAGATGTTACTGTGAGAGACTCGTGCCAACCCCTTGACATTTCGTTGGAACTGAGTCTTGCGTGACATTCAAAGGTCCAATAAGCATTTCTCAAAGGAGGATTACTGTGGTGACAGCCCATCTTTTTGTGAATGTTCTTTGGGTACATGTTTACCAAACTCTATTCAATAAACGGATGTTTGAAGGATGTGGTACAAGACTCAAAAACAAGATCTATCAGTCAACCAGTGGAGCTGTGTCAAAGTCTTCCTGACATTCGATGATCAAAGGTCAGTAAGACCTTTTTTAACTCCTCCATGTTTGTGTTGGTAAAACATTAGGAACATGTCACACTTGGTCTACACAAAAACTGACATTGTGTACATTTTGTTGGTGTTAGCATGAACTTCAAAGTACAAAGAGGATAAGAGTTGACGTCTCATTGTGCCATCGGTGAGTTTAATTATGAGGGACCAACTCAAGGGCGTGGGTGACTGAACCAAAGCTATCAAAGAGACTCTTGTCAACCTACAGACGCCCTACAGGCTCCATTGTCGGAGACCACAGCTCTCATTGGAGAGCAAACAGTCTCTGATTACACATTTAAATATACCCAGGGCCTGTGGTGTTGACATCAGCGAAGGACGGAGGAGAGAGTTTGTTTGATGAAAGACCGACATACTGCATCTTGTTAACAAGTACAGTACTGTCCATGAAGTAAGCACGTGTTGGAAAAGCAGGATTGAGAGATGATGAGGGAGACCTTAGGATGGAAATGTCCTCAATAAATGTCACTTCAGCTTCTTCTACCTATTTTGTGACATGCAGGTCAGTCAGGAATACATTTAAAGGGATAGTTCAACAATGACTCCAAAACGCTCTTATGGAGAAGTTGTGACCTGCACATTCACCACGCTATGAAATAATAATGTAAGATCACAAGACAGAGTTGTTTTCGAGGGAAATGCATAGCCAGAACTAGATTACAGAAAACGGCTGCTGGGCGGAGTGATTTCAAAAGCGCAAGTAGTTCCGAGTATTTCCTTTGTGTGTCATAATGTTACATAATTATACATGAGCGTGGTGAATATGCAGGTCACAACTGAGAGCGTTTTGGAGTTGTTGGATTGTATATTTGATGAGTTTTAAAGGACAAGGGACAAGAGACAATGTACTGTTCACTTCCATTGTGTTTGTTGAGCAGCTCACGTCTCTGCCCCGCTGATCTCAAAACAACATGCACCGACAATTAAAGGTAATGAACCTACTGCTATGACTATTGGGATTATGGCAAAGGTCAAATTTGGCAAAACTTTGAACTATCCCTTTAATAGAGTAGCAATATGTGAGACTAGACCAGACAACTCTAGAAATAAAACGCAGTTATCTGTTATTGATCAGGATAGCATCTATGGCCTGGAAAGATGCCAGGCCGCAGTCATTCCATGACCGGCGATCAATGGTCCAATCAGAACATCAATGGCTCCGACCTTGTCGTTTCCTGTTGCTGCCACTAAGTTCACAACATGACTCAAGGTGAAGGGCAAGCTTTCACATGATTTACAGGGTGAAAAAAAAGAAAAGTTATTGCTGTGAGGTCTGGGGACTTGATTGACGCCATTCCGACGCAGGTGCCTGGCGTTGCCATGGTGACAAAGGGATTTCCTGTTCTCCACTCAGCCACACAGCTCATATCGCCATCTGATGAGCTCTGCACCTCCACAGGTGATCCCCGGAAAGAAAAAAGTAGCTGCCTATGTTCTCATGGAGGGAAGAACATTTGAAAACGCCGACAGCCCCAGTCAGTTGTTGCCATGGACGTTGAGGCTGCTGATAACGGCGTACATTACGTTTACCTCCTCCTACTGCTGCAGTCTGTTTGGCAAAACAAGGCTAACTAATTAAATAATTATCTGGTAGTTTTGATTTAGTCATTCCTGATTATGAAAAACACGTGAGTCATTCATTACTCTAAACTCTGCTACCTCTGGTATTCACAAACGATGCACTTTATTGTTCCCATTTGCACGTCTGTTATTGCAGAGTCAGACAAATAAAGTGATGCACTTAAAAAGATGCCATCATGCACTAAGTGATACATAACAATATATTGAGCACATTTCCTGAAGTACTGTACTTAACTCATTGAGTGCCATTGACGTCTATGGATGTCAATCAAAATCCAACGCTTGAGTGCATTTGACGTCCATAGACGTCAAATGCACTTTTCTGCGGCTGGTAAATGGGGACGCTCTCGCGCACACTGTGAGTAATTTTGGGGCTTCTGGGATCTGTAGAACGAATAAGATGGAAAAGTTGGAAAAACTTTCTATTTCTAGAGAAAAACGACGGGCAGAGCCTGGAACAAGTGTAACGTGGAGCTGGAGGAAAGCTTAGCCACGGATGCTATTAGCATAGCTCCAGCATGAAGTGATCAGAGGAGGCAGGAAAGGTAAACTCATCTAGATGATCAGCACCAAAACGCCGAAGCGGATCGCGGAGTCAGTTTCACCAGTTGCTGTCTGAAACCGACGTGACGATGAACCGAGAGACCAGCGCGGTGAGGCCGCGTCCAGCAGAGAGGCTGAAGACGCCACGACGTCTCCCTCCCAGCAGGAGGAGAAATAGGAGAGAGAGGGGAGGGGGAGGAGAGGGTGAAGGGGGCGGGGGCAGCAACTGCTGGTACTTGTTGTATTTTAGTTGTTGTTGTTTTTTTTGTTGTTGTTGTTGTTTTTTGTTTTGTTTTGGGTTTTTTTTTTGGGGGGGGGGTCAATGAAAAAACATGTGAAATGAAATTTTCAGATGTCTTACATGTTTTTGAAGCCAAAATTAAAACGGATAAATCACTGTTTTTCTTGAGAGACTCTCTTTCGCAAAAATGCATTTTTCTCAGCTTTCTAGAAAAAAAGTGGTATTTTTGGTGCAACCAGGCTCTATTTGACTTAAGATAAATCAAGAATGGAACAAGTTACAAACAAATGGTTTTTTCCCTAGGTAAATAGAGTCTCCTCTTTCCTTTGAGCTATTCTCTGGGTCTTAAAATATTACTCAAAATGCCCCAAAACGCTGGCACATGGCACTGACCATTTTATAAAAGGGCTGGCACTCAATGAGTTAAACACTTTTTTTTAAGGTACTTTACTTTCCATATATATATAGGCCTATTTTTTTTTTTTACCAATTTCACTTTTGAATCATCCAAAACACACACGGTGAAACATCCAAATACCTCCATACTGCTCGTCCGTACTGGCCCAAGTGTCCTGAAGCCGCAACATGAAAAGGTTGTTTGGAAAAAAGGGAGCTACTACTACAACAAGGCTAAAAACAGAGATCAAATTATTTTTTCATCAACAACTTTTTCATGTCACAGCTTCAGGAAAGTTGGGTCACTACGGACAAGCAGTATGGAGGTATTTGGATGTTTCACCGTGTGTGTTTTGGACGGCTCAAAAATGAACTCTATCTGCCGCCATTATATGAAAATCCGTTGCCAGCCGGACCCCCCCTGGAACTCCACAAGCGCTTTGATGACTCCAAAGTTCTCCAAACCCTTCCTTGGCATGAATTATCGATTTTGGGTGAAGTATCCCTTTAAATTTACACAGCAGCCTGAGCCCCAAGGACATTAGCATATTTATATTTCACAAAAAAAACTAAGATTAGAGATTAGTTCACGTTCTTATGTCTCTCACTGATTCATGAGTATTAACAATCTCATGTTCTTATCCGTCTCATTATTTCTCTGGATCAAGTTCTTATATGTTCAACTGCTAATACTTCTGTACTTTTGCTTAAGTAGGATTCTGAATGTAGGACTTGTACGTGTTTTAGATTTGTGGTATCAACTCTAGACCTCTTTCCCAGCACGCCCATCCACTCCACCCTAACACCGCCAACCTCACGGTAAGATATCCTGCCCTATCGCATCACAGTACATTTCCCATTTTAGGTTCAACTCAAGTCCCAGGGTGAACTTTTAAATTCTGTTTCCGTGAACCAAAGTCATTTCCTTTTAAATTAAAAAAAGATCTGAATCATTTTCCAAGGATATTTTATTGCAGTTATTATGTGCTTAAGAGGATTGTCATGGCTGGAAAGAACAGGAAGTGAGTTATGCAGTCGGATGATACAACATGTCTTTTTTCTCCTCCGTCTCTGAGCCCTGAATCTCAGCGCTAGGTCACTTATAATCAGTCTCAATAATCTAACCATGAATTTGTGGGGTTCTGTATTCAAATCCATCTGTTGACCGATACCACATTTGCTGGCCTGGGCTTATCATGTGCCTGTGCAATGCTAAATTTCCTCTGTTGCCCTCATTTTGCATAACATGCATTAACATTTAACTGAGAGGAAAAATCTTCTGACATTTGGGGGCATTGCATAAGTGTGCTAAAAGGCCATGGAGGCGGGGTTGAGGAGCTGAAGATGTTGACTTTGTGCCTGTCAGGACGTAGGTGTCAGCAAGACGCCTGGTGCGAGAAGATCAGAAATGCTGAAAACCAGACTGTGATACCAAACACTTGTCTTCAACCTCTCACACCGAGACAGGCAATTTATGCTGTAAACACTGCAACAGCTAATGACCTGGCAAAGGCCAGGCCTGTCTCTGTGCCTGGTGTTCTCATTAAAGACCTTCTCACTTTGCCTCTGCTTTTGCAGCACATTCATCTCTCCTCACTCTATCGGTAAACCAGACACCACACTGTTGTGTCAGGGTGTAAATGCATACATTTTAAGTCGTTTGTGAGATGGAGTCAACTTTCAAAGACTTTTTTTTTTTTTTTTTACAAATGTGCTATGGTTGCATTTGCTGAGGTTTCAAGGTAACTGCGATCAGCACACAGCAGTGGTGGATCAATTTTTACTTTGTAGCTCTGAGGTCTATACAGCAACAGCTTTGTCACATCTCTAGCAAAGATACAGTTGAAAGCAGAAGGCACAAGATGTAAACAGGAACATTCAGGTGAACTGGCCCTTTAACCACTGCTGCACAAAACAAGATACACTTGATCCACTGTGAAAAATGTTATGTCAAGTTAAACTGACATAAGGATGTACACCAACACTGTTATTTGAAATTAACACTGAATTACATAACTAACTTCCTGAAGCCAGAAACACTTCCTGTGACGGATCAATTGAGGATAATCAATCCCTAATGCAGTTCCCTGCTAGCATCTTTCAGCCTTTTGTTTTGGTTTTCTAACACCCAGCTCTGGTTCACTCTTATAAACACACAGTACACCAGCTGTCAGCATCACATAGAGAGCCAGAGAGAGAGAGATAGTGCTGACGTAGCTATTTTGAATTATAAAGTGTTTTAATCTGCACCAGTGAAAAGTTTTATTACACTTTGCCACTACAGAGTCTTAGAACAGACACAGTGGAAATTATCAACCTGATAAAGTTTATATATAACATGACAGTTGATGCTCAGTATGTATTGGTGTTATTCACAAACATACAGTAGGTATAATCTGAGCATCCACCGTTGCATCATCGTGTTTTGTCAAAGCATACGCTGTAAATCAAAGAGGCTGCATCACTTCCTGTCTTCTCCAATCAGTGTAGACACAGTGAATTTCCTGTCTGGACAGATGATTTTACTCTTGCTATTTTCACCACCAGTGCTCTGTCAGTGTAGTTTAGACTCAACATGTCATCATCCTGTTTGATTTGACTGACAGTGGAAGCAGACTGCCTGAGAAGTTGAGTGTTATTTTGACCGAACGCAGCGGCCACCATGTTTACCTAAACCCGCTCAAACCGTTTAATAAGAAGCATACTGACCCGTCGTATTTTTCTGAAGTTAACTTTGCTGTTCCAGGAAGCTCTCCCGCTGATTCACCTCGTCATCAAGTTTTATTTTTACATTATTTTTGTCCCGGTTGGCTTAGCAACTGGATTATGAATAACATCCCAACAGTTATTTTTAATGGACTTACCCCAATGGCATTATCATGTTGCCGAGGAAGAGGTTTATAAAAGGGCCAGTGAATCATTTTTCGCTCAACAGATGAGATCTCAAGAGTCTCAAGTTCCCAGTTGCTCAATCCTTTGTGTTAACCAATGCATCTAACCAGTTTTGTGAATGGAAAACCTACGGTCAAAGAACTTTGATTAATGTTTCATTTTCTAGACCCCGTACCTAATGTTACGTCAATTCCAAATTTAAACACTGTATTTGAATATGATCATCGCTGAAGATGAAGAAAACATGTGTTATGGTGGCTCAATGCTGTTGCCACACAACAAGCTGTTGTTGAGTTCAAATTAGGATAAATTAGTCTTTGGATACATTTTCCAGGTGGATAAATGTTTTAAAAGAGTAGGCTACAGTATGTGAAAAAGCCACTAAGCATGGTCTCTTTCCAGAAGCAAACATCACCTTTTTAAATCAAACTCTTTTTGTCACACAGCAAGGTCTGAGTGCTTTTTGAGTATTTTTAAAGGAAAGCCACATTCCCCTCTGATTAATATGCGTAGTGAAGGCTACTTTTCTTCTCTCTTCTGGCTCTTGCTCACCACAAGCTGCCACCACCGAAAAGCAATTATTAATCCATGCTGTAGACTTGCCAGTTCCTTAACGTTATAGCCGTGCAGAGAACTTGTACTGTAAAGTTGCCATGGAGATACAACGATTAACTACTACATATGTCAGTGCATTTGAAGATGTAGCCTATATGTTCCACATATAGATAATTGATCGCAGATATCAGAGGATAAGTGGGAGGAGGTTATGATGGATGAGTCATCACCAGGAAGCTCCGTCTCCGTTGCCATGTGTAACGTTCCAGTTGCTGCGGGGATTCACTGTGATGTCACTACGTAAGATGACATCATCAGGAGATTCCACGACAAGCTGCTGAGGGTCATCTTCTCCTCCCACAGCTTCGTGGACTCACTTTCCCTGTTTTTCAAGAGGTGCTCCACGTTACTTCTGCTCCTCCGCACTGATTTTTACACTCAGCGTTTAGTCGCTGTACTTCTGTGTGGCCTTCAGCATGATAGTAACTAAATAACCCTCTTCCAGTTTTGTTTTTTTGTCCCCCTCACCTTCATAATGCACCCTAGTGATATGAAATATTGATGTATAATGTTAAAAAAAAAAAAAAAACATAGATGTATTCTCCAATCGAAAGCTCACAGGCATTTTATTGTGATATTCCATTTTTGGTGCATGCAGAATAGGTTGCACTTCCTGAGCTCCCAGTGTGTTCCAGCTGACCACGTCACCTGCCCTCTTTCAACCTCTCCTCCGCCTACCGCTTGTTTCAACCCAGTGAAGTCTTTGCCTGCTGCCTGCCCTCACACTGCGGGTATCACATGAAGGAAACCCACACACAAGCACAGATTTAGGTAACACACATCTATGACGAATCACATGGCAAAACCCAAAGACACCTCATGATAAATGTATGAATGGAGGAGGGTGAGAGAGTGAGAGAAAAAAAAAAAGAAAAGACAGATCACCCTGGAATTTAAAAGATTTTTTTCTTTTTCATGAGCCGGATATCTCTTTGTATGGTAGAGAGTCTCCTACACACATTCTGCTTTCTGAAAAAAGAATGACTCCCATGTGTCTGTGTGTGGGGAGGGATTCCTAAGTTACTATTTTTAAGTGTGAGTATCAGATAAATCACCAGCGCCCGCAACCTGAAGTTTGAAGAGAAAACAAGTCGGGGTTTGTTATGTAAATGATCTGATGACCTACCGCAGATTTGTCATGAGGGGAACATGAGTGATGCACATGGCTGTTTCTATCACAATGGCTGTGATTCACCAAAGCACAAACGTGTCCCCTTTTTTAGAATATTTTAAAAAATCTTTTTGTCTGGTGTCATTAGTATAGCACTTTATATGTTTTTGATTTACCTTTATGAGTGTTTCTCTTATTTGCAGTTTTTACACTTGGCATATGATGAAAAAACCAAGATAAAGAGGAAATGAAAAGCTGGTATGTGCATGTGTATGATATGTAGTAATAATATGATAACTGTATATAGAATATAAATTGAAAAGTGACCAAATTAAGTCATTTTGCATTTCTAAAAAAAAACAAAAAAACTTTAATTTTGAGTGTTGTAATGTACTAAGAAAATTGAGGACTTGCTCACAGCTTGATACAGGAAAATTAAACATTTCAGTTGATGATGGAGAAATCTTGAAAAGGTCAAGGGAAAAGCCCTCAAATCTCAGAGAAAATGTTTTGGAAAAAGTGAACAAGTGTTATTCTAAGGTTGACGTCTTTGATTGACGTCAATCAGAGGCTGTTCTGCGTCATTTTGTCATGTTTTTGTTTAACATGACAAAAATCATTTACTATGGCAGTTCATTTGTGACAGACATGACAAAAATCATTTACTATGGCAGTTCATTTGTGACAGATAATGACACAAAGAAATCATCAGAAAAATGTGTAAACATTCCAGCTACTGGTTGAAAGGAAAAAGCTGAACTTTAAGAAATAATGGTAGAAAATAAACCAAGACCAAGTCTGTGACAACTTCAGAAACCTTCACACCTTCCTTGTTCATCCTCAGGTCAGACATGCTGCATTTTACACTCCCAGATCCATCAGGGCGACATTTTCCAGTCACAGATGTAACAGCAGATGAATGTGGACAACACACATGAAACTGAACTACCAACACTCATTAAAGGAGGGATGCATCATGTTCCCATAATGCCACAGTCTGTGGTTTACTAGGGTTGGACTATAGCAGATGGGAAAGTAGGCTAACTGTCAAACTGTACATTAATGCACTGAGCACAGAAATTCACGACTGAAGGAAGGCTCCAAAAGGGAGACTTAATTATTTATTTATGATTGATATGATAATATGTTAATTGTATTATCTACTATTATATTGTCTTTTATTATCACCAACATCCAGTGATTACAAGCACATGAAAAAAGCACAAACTAATATAACATTGGCCACGTCCATTATTATTTGGGAGGACAAATAGAGAGTATATCACTGAATTAAATATATATTTCTATATGATTTGGCTGACAATGGATTTCACGTCTTTTGCTGCGTATAATAATTTGTGGAGGATGAATTCATTGTTGGTTTGGTCTCTATTTTTAGTAAAATAATAAAACAGCACAATGATGAAATAATGTCAGTCTCAAGCTTTAATGAGGAGTTTGAGGTTTTCTGTCAGTCAAAAGCAGAACAATGAACTAAAAGCAAATCTTATTGAGTGTTAAGATGGCTGAGCCACACATTTTAAAAAAGTAATTTAGAGTTGAATGAAAGCTGTCCATAAAAAAAGTGGAGGACGTAAAGTCGTACAACTGAGTTCGAATTTTATTTCTCAGTTGATGAAGTTTGTTCCTTGGGTCACGTAGAGTTCATTCTGTGCATGAATGATGGCAAGATGACAGGTTTTATCTTCAAATCAGAAACCGATGTGAAGCGCTGAGGGTGAGTCAAGGTGGCAGCAGATGTGAATGACTCAGGCATCAATGGCACATTATCATGTTTGCCACTGCTGCATTTGGCTCCCTGATTAGCTCCTGTTAGTGGGACTTTTTTTCCCCATCAATCGGACAGATCGCATCATGGCACAATTACACTGTTGTACGTCATACATTAAGTCTTCGCAGTTGGTTTGGTGGCGCATTGATGGCAAATATGGAAAAACACAACAGCAGCAGTGGTGTAAGGCTGTGCTGTCGCCATTTGCACACTGAATTATTTGGTGCTTTATAAGGAAGGACAGCTGGTAAAATCAATGCAGAGAGTATATTATTACTCAGGACTAACCCTAACGCTACCTTCTTTTTTTTTTTTTACGAGGAGCGCAGTGGCCCCTAACTTAAAATTTTAGGGGTGCAAACAGAAAATTTAGGGGCACTCACTGTAAATTGAAATATTTAAATATTTACATTTCCTTTTCATTCATGATCCGCAACACAAATTTGCTGGTTGGATACTGTGCAAGTAGATAAAAAAATTACTTGCACTGTCTTAAATTTTAGGAGCAAAATATCCCCTTGTAGGGGCAGTCTGGAGTCCTGTTACTGATAGGTCACGCAACTCCCAGAGTGAAGGTGACTGGTGCAACAACTTCCCAGTGAAAGACTAAAACCAGTGGGTGAGTCCTGAAGAGGAAGAGGAAGAAAAAAGAAGAAAAAAAACTGCGACTGGCACCCGGTCATTCAAGACCATTGTCAAACACTAACTTCCCATGGAAAAGTGGATCGTGATTCCCATTCAGAAATAACAAGTCCATTACAAAAGGAGCATGGGCTTCACAAAGAGACAGAAGTCACGAGTCCGGGACAGAGTGGGTGCCCAGGCCTTCAAGTCATTACAGGTTTTGATATCAGCACCACGACCTGTAATTCAGATACACAAAAGCTAAGTCATTACAGGTAATCTGAGGCAGTCGCCCTCGCAAAGTCCTAAATCCGCTGATTTATACATGTTATCTGCCCGGAAAATAATAGTAATTATTGATCCTAGAGGTTATTTGGAGCAACAATTACTTTGTTCCGGTGAAAATTCTGAGAAAAAGAGGCTCAGTTTTAATCAGACATGCATCAATCGAACCCACATTTATCACTTCTACAGCTTCTCAGTATTTCTTTTGAATCCATCCACCTATCTCCGACCCCAGCGAATGTGATTGCCTCTTGCTTAACAGAGCAGTTGGAGAAATCAATTTCCATATACACTTGAATTGTCATTTTGGAGAGAGAGGGATTGTGAGTGAGACACAGAGGAAACAGAGACAAAGCAAGACGAAGGAGACAGAGACACAGAGCAAATAAGGGCAGCCAGCTGTGGAAGAAGCCGAAAGGATTAAACAGATTATGTTGCTAAGCTGAGTCCAACTGGTTCTTCTCCCAGTAAAAACAACCGAATCAAAACTAAGTCTCTCCAGCGATGGCCTTTAGATCTCCGCCGCAGTGCTTGTTTGAGTTTACTCTGTGCTCAGTGTGTGGCTGGTTGGTTGCATAAGTGGGTGTAGGTGAATCGTGTGGATACGAATGTCGGTACGGAGGCGTGAACAGGTGTGGGTGTGCAGGTGGGTACAAACAAAGACCAAACAAGGTCTAAATTCCCGGAGCAGAGGGAGGGTTTCCCACCTGAATGTGAAGAAGAGGATTATTTATTATTGTCAAGCCCTGGCAAACTAATTGAAACATGATATGACTGGCTATGTTTTCCATACTTGCTCTTGTCAAGAGTTAGATGTGAAGACTCTCATACCAGTATATTTAATAAAAAGCTACAAGCAGTTAGCTTGGCATAAAACCTGAAAACTGATATGAAAGTACTTACACTCACAGTCAGAAGTTTGGACACGCCTTCTCATCCAATGGTTTTTCTTTATTTTTACTACTTTCTACATTAGATTCAGACTTAAGACATCAAAATTATGAAGGAGCACGAATGGAATTATGTAATTAACACAAAAGTGTCATCTGTCACCTGACCTAAACCGAATTAAATGGTTTGGGACAAGATGGACCACAGAGTAAAGGCAAAACAGCCAACAAGTGCTCAGCACCTCTGGGAACTCCTTCAAGTCCCCCCTTTTGGTTATTTTAAAACCAGCAGCTCATTAGCAATGCACCTCTGGAGGGTGGGCGGAGACTGCGCTGCCCCGCCCAGCCACCCCCTCGCTGACAGCTGGATATTGTACAATTACCGATTCAGTGCGTTTAGCGTAAAACTGCACACTGGGATTCGATCCCAGACTGGAATATAGTCCTTGCTCACGGTGCAAGCTGCTCTACCAGGTGAGCTAGATGCAGAGCTGGGCGGGAGCATGTAGCACTAGTGCCCTCCCCTGGGGTTGTGATGCGTCAACCCCAGTCTCCCTGAAACGACCAGTTTGCGTCTGACATTGGTTCACAGCAATTTGAAGGCAGAAAAACTCAGAAATGCAATTTTGCACTTCCTTTTCTGCTGATATGTCCTCTAACACGAGAAAAATGCCACAGGAACATGTGAAAAGCACGAAAAACACGATTTTCATGGGAGGGGGTCTTTCAAGACTCCAGGTGACGACCTCATGAAGCTGGTGACAGAATGTCAAGAATGTGCTACTTTGAAAGATATAAAATATAAAACATATTCTGCTTTGTTCAGCACTTTTTTGTTTGCTCCATAATTTCATATGTGTTCCTCCATAGTTTTAATGTCTTCAGTATGAATCTACAATGTAGAAAGTAATAAAAAAATAAAGAAAAACCATTGAATGAGAAGGTGTATTCAAACTTTTAACTGGGATATATCTTTATGGGATTCACAGTGTGTGAAAGTTCTACATCCTTCTGATGCCCAATGGGCCCAAACAGTGGGAGTTGAATGGATAAACCCCCAACCTCACTGTAACCCATTTGAGATACAGTAGGTGGCTCCCTGTGACGTATTGTCTACTCAGGTCCACAGTGGGTGAGCCACTCACAGTGATTGTGTGGGTGGGAGGCCCTGCCATTGTGTGTCAAACCCACTGATGATTCAACCCTCATGCCAGTTTCTGCAAGGAGGAAGACTCAAGTTGGAGTCTTCTACCTTGAGCCGGGGACCTGCCACCCGTCACCGGCTTTATTCTGGGCATTTATCCGAGTTATCAGTCACTTACCACGTGCGCGGAGTGATGGTGCCGTGCGATGTGTCACACAAGTGGTATTCTGGCTGGGGTGGACAGCGACAGTCAGGCCTGAGCCCTGAGCTGTGTGGGAAGAGGTGTAAACGAAATCATCATTAACTCCCCACTGTGGTGTTTCATCACCACACACAGCTCGTGGGGCAGACATCTTCGTCACAGGCTGTCTGAACAACACCTCCCAGCATGGGCATGTGGTTATTTCGGGCAGTGATAGAAGGATATTCCATTTGCATACTGCACAAACAAAAACAACAGCAAAGACGATGAAACAGGTGGGACAATGATGCAAAAGAGTTACATCAGAGAGGGGAAGACGAATCCAGCGCCTCTGAAACAAATGGACTTAAGTTGCTTGGTTAAAATAAATCTACTAATTTAAATAAATAACTTTTTTTAAAGAAAAGTTAAGAGTGTTTGTTGCAAAAAATTGCCACAAAATCCAGCAGTAGGATGTGATTTCGCATATGAAATCACACATCTGGAAACATTTTGAAACTAGCGAAGATCAGTTTTAAAGCTATTTTTTCGTGAACTTTTTACCATTTACAACTGAATATTTTAAAGAGTATTGTAAAAATAAATAAATAAATAAATAAAAATAAAAAAACAGTTATTAGTAACCTACAGTAGATTTGCATAGAGTTACTCTGCAAAATCTGGTAACAAAACTTTTTTGGTTAATGAAGTAAACACACTGCTCATCTAAATAAAAAATAGATTAATTTTAAAAAAGCCTTTGTAAATGAGGCCTCTTTACAAAGTGGTATTGTTAAATCACTGCATGTGAATCTGCTTGACATACATGGATGTTTATGTGAGGGATATATACTGGATATATACCCATTACCCACATTTTATTTGTAGAAGATCTGCTCTGTTTTTTGGTTAATTGCTCCGTTATCCGGCGCCAAGGGACTGAGCAGAAGTGCGCTGTGCTAAGGTCAACACACTGTCTGGCCTTGCAAACACGCACCCTCCTCCATAAATGTAGGTGTAAAGACAAATGCAAAGCCGTCTGTCTGGGATGAGCTGCCTCCCTCAAGATTTGCCTCTCTAGATTTGTTTGTGTTTCGCCTTCAGTTGGATGTGTTGGTTGACTTTCAGATCTCTCCTGGATTTATGTGTTTGTGCTGGTGTGTGTGTGTGTGTGTGTGTGTGTGTGTGTGTGTGTGTGTGTGTGTGTGTGTGTGTGTGTGTGTGTCCAGTCGTCTACAGAGCAACCACCTTAAATCAAAATCTTATGAAAGCAGTGCTCATTTGTATTTATATGTCTATAATGTGCAGTATTATGTGCTGAGAAGGGACATCTGAAGTAATCACACGAGCCACAAAAATAGTCGAAAAATACTCTACCCCCTGAGTGAGTGGTGAGTAATTTTTCCTTGTCCCTGCGGGGAGCAGACAGCAGCCACCACTGATTGGAAACACTGGAGTAATTGAGCCAAAAACAGAAGGAACAACCCATTCATACTTTGAGCTGTGAGGGAAAAAACTCCTGTGATGAAATGTTTGCTCTCCCACATCCACTCTTCCTTCGAACGCTCATTGAAAAAGATTCACTTCAACGTATGTGATGTTACAAAGTATAAAATCCATATCTAATGATCCATAAAATAACGCAAGTTGAAGTGACCGAAATTGTACAACTCACCCCCATTTACTGATCTGCATATACATTTTAGGACGTATGAACTCTTGATGCTTATCTCAGATGTTCAGATTGTGAAAATTAACACAATCTGAACTCATTAACTAATTTTTAACGTTTCTGTCTTCACAACGTGTGTCTTTATTGCCTGTATATGTTTCCATATGGAGTAAGGGAAATTTGTAAAGGACATACTGGGGTTTTTGATTTTCTTTGTTTCAGTGGCAGTTCTTGTATTTGAGCTCCACTGTGCTTCAACAACTTCTCAGGCAGAAACATGAAGAAAGAACTTAGAGTTAAAATGGTAAATGTGGCTTCACACAAACAGAAAGTACTGTAGTCGTTACTTTTATCCTTCAAGTAGTTCAACAGGAGAACTGTTGTTCTCGTTCATTAACTTCTAGGCTGTTTCCACACATATGCATGGATAGTGAGTTTCCTGCGTCCTTTAAGATTTTAATGCATCAGGGATGCAGGTCGTACTTAGCAACATCACTGTAGTAGGGCAAGACGAGTGTATTCTGTACATTTCATATGAATGAAGGGCCACACAGTGACCTCAAGAGTTTTACATAGTACATAGGAAAACAGCCTTATACTGTGAACTGGTAACACAGGTCTCCCCTCAAACTGCAACAATGGTATTTGAAGTACAATATTTTCCCCAATGTGTTGATTTTAAATTAATGTATAAACTTAATTCATGTTCATTTTAATGGTGGAGACACTTTGCTCAATGAAGGACCCTCGCCACAGTAGTGGTAAGACACAGGAATATGATTCAGAACCTCTAGTGTTGAAAAATGCCTTGATACTGTATGTAACTACACTAATGCTGACATTAGTTCCCAAGAAGAGCACTTGTCTCCCGTCTGTCAATTACAGGCAAAGAAATCGGCCTTAGACGGGATGTGATGAAGTCACCAACGCACATCTCTGAGAGCCAGTGGTCCTGTTTAATTTGGACATTCACGGTGAGGTGCATCTGGCTGTTGAAGTAAAATCCCACCTGGCCTCATTTAAAGGTGCTGTCGTAGCACTTACTGCTTCTACCTCAATCAGCAGGGTTTAATGGTCAAAGCGATTCCCACTTTCTGCGTGCGTGTGTGCGCAAGGGAGCGACTGAATGAATCAGGGAGGAAGTGCACTCACAGGCTTTATATGAAAGGGTTTTCTTCCACTTTGTTCCTCTCTAGACGTGAATGTGGGTGGACAAAATATTAGAGATGCCTTTAAATAGTGTGACTTTTAGTTAACCACCATCTCCGGCCTCAGAGATGACCTTAGTATTAAATTAATACCAACTTACTCACTAATGGACTCAGATGTTCAAAACTTGTATTCAGACAGTTACTTGTCTTTGTTTTAAATAGAAACTTTTTTTTATCTCCAAGAACTTGTTTTGTTTCCCTATGTTGCAAAAGAGATTGTGTAAAAGTTGAATAATAATGGAATTATTGTAATAATTGAATGATTATTCAACCAATCAAAAGAATAGAGAATTAAAAGCTGAACTTTGGGTTCCCAAAGATCAGATCCACTGTCGAACTGTTCTACTTTTTGCTTTAAATTATGCAAGAATTTCTGTTTTTCAGATCACTGAGCAAACTGCAGTGTGACAGAGAGGGAGAGAGTCTATTAGCACAAATAATGACACTATCACAGGTGTTATGTGAAGACAAGTAAAACATATGTACAACTTAGTTTACACTGCATGTGAGGCTTCACTTCCTCTTCTAATTAGCATGGTTATCAGAAGTGTCGGCTGAATCCTCCTCTTGCAGCACAAGCACAGAATATCAAACAGCAGAAAATAGTGAAAGATATGTTTACCATTATGTCAGCTCAAAAGCATTTGTGCTTATTGTGGGCTTTGTTTCATTCTAATTGTATCAATTTAAATGATATTAACATTTTTAATACAAACTTCATGGATTATGACAAACATTTTGTGTGAAGATTTTCTGTTTCACCTCCAAGCAGTGGTTTATATAATCTGGCTATTGCTATTCTGTTGAGTAGCTTATGTTTTTACCCAGAGCTGTCTTGGTCACTTGAAAATAGTGGAAATGAAAATCGTTAAAACTATTGGAGTAAGATTTGATAATCATAATAAACTGCACTGTATGAAGATTTTCCCCTTTGGCTTTGGTTTCGACAAGGACATATTAACAACCAGGCGAGGTGGGCAGCAACCCAGGGGCCACGTTTATGCAGATTTGCCACATCAATGAAACACAACATCAGCTATGGGAGGTTCTGCATCATTACCCATTTTGTCTTGTCAGAGGATGTTTTCATTTTCTTAATAAAATCATGTCTAATCAAATCACCACAAACTAACATAAATTGTTATTCTGGCGCATCAGCAGGTTGGTGGTTTCACTGGACGTCACTGGGACCCACTGCACAGAGAGCAACAGGTGGAGGCTCAGTTGCCAATTTCTGCCCCAGAGCCTCAAAACAGGTTAATCCATCCAAGTTTTTAATTCATTCATTAGCTGATGTTTCTGTACAGTCATACGTGGGCCAAAAACAGCAATCATTCATGTCCTGAGGCAAGCTGGTCTGCTGTTAGAAACGGTCTATTCCTGCTTTTGCCTCGATTTCTTCTCAAAATCTGAAATCATGCTGTAACTACATCACATTCACACCGTGTCTTAACGAACCCTGACATGAACCTGACAAGTGATGAAAAGCTGAATAGTAATTAGCATAGAATTAGTCTAATGCAATTTTGTAATTTATATATACAGTATGTATAATCATATTATTATATAAAGGCCACATTTCAATAGAGGACTGGGGGCACTGTGATTTGCAAAGGAACTGTGACTGTGAATGTGTTTTATTTTGCTGCAGAAATACGAATTGTCTGTGCCGACGAGTATTGACAGAGAGACGAAGAACTGGATGATTGTGTTGTTTTCTCTCTTGAAGTGTGTAATTCTGCTCAAGTGCCACACTGCAAGGAAATCATTCCCCATTCTTCACAGGCAACACACAGACAAAGACAGATGTTTGACAGAGGCTTGAGTCCTGTATTACATTTGGCTTTATTCGCTGTCTTACAGCATTTTGATATTCATTGCACACTGGTGTATTAGAGACAACTTGCCTCATTACTTTTGCTTCCAGCAGCCCAGCCCGCCCTAGCCCGCCCTCGCCCCCCTGCCCCGGTGTTTGTTTTCCTGTGTTTCACACATCACAAATACTGTGTTGATGTCCTGGCTGTTTTGTTTTTTTTGTTGTTGTTGTTTTTGCGTCCTTTCGGCAAACTCAAACATGTTAATCGGTAAAAACATGTTTCAAGGAAAAACCTTTGAGGAGTAAGTATACAGAGTGATTGAATCGCCGCCGCTTTGTGCCATCAGGAATAATGTTTGTTTTTGCATCTGAAAATAGCCAGTGTAAATGACGGCAGAACATTATGGAGAGCTGTTGACTCCAGGCGAGTCGAGTTCATTGTGACTAAACTGACCTTGGTTCAGCCATTTAGAAGTAAACAAGTCAAATGTGCCTGATGTGGGACGTTGTTTATCTCAGTTGGTAGAGCAGGCGCCCTATGTACAGACGCTATAGTTCCCGCTGTAGCTGGTCCTGTATCGAATCCCGACTTTGGTGACCCTATGCTGCGTGTCATTCCCCCTCTCTCTCTGCCTCCCCATTTCCTGTCTCTCTTCACTGCGCTATCAATTAAAAGCAAAAAGCCCAAATAGTATACCTAAAAAAAAATAAATGTGCCTGACGTTTCTGTAGCATCTTACTCATAAGCCTCGACCTTGTACAATAAAGTGTAAATGGTAAAAGCAAAAACAAAAACTATATACATATGAAAAAGTTTGAACACTATCTTTATTGCATACAATATGTAATTTTGCAGGATTTACAGTATAAAGAACTTACAGGTGTTCTTATATACTGCCATATGCACTGTTGTGTTAACTCTGCTTCGAAGGTATATATATGTATAGAAGATTAAAGTTAACACTCAAGTTTTCCTTTTGTCTAAATGAATAAAGTTACAGTATGTGAAAGAGCTTGTTGGTAAATGTGACATCAAACTAACAGGGTAGTCACGATGACAGTAAACCCAGTGGAGCAGCGGAAGTGACTGACAAAGAAGCAAAGTAGTGAAGAGGGAATGAGAGAAGACCAATGGGAGCATCTTTCTAAATAAACAGTTTGGCTTAGACAGTTTTTTCATCCTCTTCACCCACTCCACACCAGTATGTGTGAGTGGGTTCAGTCACTGACACTGCCAAGGAAATGATGTTTTTAACCACACAGACGCAAAATGATCAGATGACTAAACGTGATATATCATCCCAAAGAGGGAAATTGAGCAAGTTTACAACTTTGTGAATATGTTAACACTTCAGTAAAAGTGTTAAGTATCTAACAATGAGTGTGTTTATGCACATTAAAAAAACGATTATGATCAGATAACTGGAGTTTTCCGATTATTTAAAGCAGAAGGAAGTGGAATGTTTGCGTTAATATAAGTCTTAAATAATAGCTTCCGACAGCAATCACTTATGTAGAGTGTTTGGTCTGAAACACGGGTCTGTCAGTCACTCTGCTTCGCTGTAAGCCAAGGTGAAAACTTTCCTTGTATCCTGCAACCTTTATCCAATGAGGAGAGAGAACGGCATAAAGGGGCGGTCCTCTCTGTGTGTGCAGCCAATGGATGCGCGTGAATGTGGTGACGTAGGGACGAAGGCGGGGACTGCTAACTCCATCCGCTGACAGGAAGTTGGCCAAAATGACTGGATCGCTTACTTCTGCTTTAATTGCTCATGTAAACATTAACCGATAACAGTTTACAAGATAATGGTTTAACACACCTAGCTTTTTGCACAATAATCCGTATTCCCAAATTAGTTTTGTTCTATTGCTATATCGTTGCGGTTCTGGCGGCGGAGAAACTGTGTGAGTGAGTCTGGAGCAGGTTAGAGGTGACAGAGTGGGGCTCCATATACAGTAGGCTACTGGCACTGTGGGACGCACTGTAGTACTTCACACAGCTTTACAAACATTTGCTGCAACACCCTGAGGTTGTCACACAGTTTACTATCACAGAACTCCTTGAACACAACTCACTCCCACTCGACGTGTGAAAGCTTTTCACCTTTTACTTTAACCACTGGAGTTGAAAACGACAGAGGACCTGAGGTTTTGAGCAAAGAACTCAGAAAACAGGTCATTGAAGAGCTTGTACAAGTTGACCCAGTGTCCATGTGTCTTTCAGGTGATTGTTTTGCTTGTGTGGTGGTCTGTGGCCACTTTACTCTCTTTGTATTGTCAGCAAGCAGCTGCTTTTAACAAAAAAAGCTCATATAAACCCTATGCATGCCAGCTGCTCAGCACCACATCACAGGCACAGCTAGCTTGGTGAATGCACTGAAGCATTTAGCAGCTAAAGAACCAGATATTTTCTTCAGAGGTTGGTAGAGACCAAACTGGAGCTAAAAGGAGAGCATGTATTAATTCAACACTGTTGAAAACATGTCTCAAACCTCTAAGTAAGAACAATGCTACTGTACGTCGATTATCTCAGCAACACAACTCAAGTGTGCTGTTTCTCTGAATCAGCACGTCTTTGCTCATTCTCCTCAGTCTGTACCGACAATCCACGTGACTTAATTGACAGATTGCATTAGTCTGCCACCTCGGAGATAATTCATTTATACTAATTACTCCTGGAGAAACTGTGATTTCTGCTCAGGAAATCATTTCAGTTAATTAAAGATGAGGCTGCAAGTTGGACTTCCTGAAACCCTGCCTGAGAAAGCCTCCTTGAGTCAATCTGGTTGCAAAGAACACTTTATTCTAAAACCAGCCTTAATCCCTCTCCTGGAATCCAGCCCAAAATAATTGAAAGGGAAGATGAAATGGAAGTATATAGGAGAGGTCTCTCTCTCTCTCTCTCTCTCTCTCTCTCTCTCTCTCTCTCTCTCTCTCTTGCTCACTCTGAGATTTATTTATTCATTTTCCCACTCCTGCTTGTTCCGGTACAGGGTGACTGGGAGGATGGAGCCTGCTTCAATATGCTCTGACACGCAAACACAAATAGGCAAGCACATTATGGGCAATTTACAGTTTTGATTTCAACCCCCCACACCCCCACCCCAAGCACATCTTCAGACTGAGGCAATGAAAGTGGAACACCTGGGGTGAACCTAAAGAGATAAAATGTGGAGACTGCACAGGTGAAATAATTTAGCATCATCTGTTTTTATTAGCAGACACTATAACCACCATACATCTCCAAACATCTGTGGGCTTCTGACTGGGCAATGATCATGCAAGATTATTAATTACACGAAAATGCCAGAGTCATTTCATCAGATGCTTTCAACATTTTTCTTCCTATTGAGGTTTCAGTGCCCAGCAGTGTATCTGCCACAGTCAGGAGCTGCTGCTGGTTGTTCCACAGGGGGCTGTGTGTCACAACGGCAGCTTGTCTCCAGGGGGTTGGATGTTACACCTTTTTGAAAGCACGAGGAGCTGATGACCTGCAGGAAGGAAGCAGGGCAAACCTGCAGAGACACAGTACAGATGGAAAGCATCTGATCAAAGCATTACTCTGACACATTACCCCCCCACAGCGGGCACAGGAAACACCAATATACAGTGCAAGAGATTTGTGCTGTGTCATATTTCTTTGTAACATGACCTCCATGAATAACTTCTGCAACAGGGCTCTCATAAGTAACAGGTTGGTAGATTTTAAACTGATCCATCAAACACAAGGGACCATTAACAAGACAGACAACTTGTCTATTGTCTGGCTTATCTGCCTAATGAATAGAGTGATACTGATATGCTATTAATTTCCATATTGTGGGTGTGTGCATTCATGTGAGAGACAGATACAGAGAGAGCACATGCACGGAGTAAATGTGCGCTGATTTCGTTGCAGCCTCACACTGCCTTTATCTGTGTGTGTGTCAGAGAGAGAAACCCAGTGCTTGAGAATATGCATATGCCCATGCTTGAGTCATTGTTCAGAGAAATCTGAACATTTTCTCTGAATAATGAAAACCCTGAGGTACTATTGTAAAACTGGCTTAATATTTGTCCCTATGATGATGAAGACACCTCAGTGTTAGAGGTCCTTGGTCTGAAAAATAGCACAGAGAAAAGAGTTGTCGCTGCAGCGTCTGCTTCTCTCCACAGCACAAGCACAGAGGGAAAAAAAAAAGAAAGAATTTCCGGGCAGCCCAAATATGGTCAGGCAACGATGAGGTGTGCAACAGATGAGTCATCCCTCAGACTCCCACACTCCCCAGTCTTACATGTGTGCAAGACAGAGAGAGAGGGAGAAACAGAAACAGAGTGAGACAGCAAGAGAACAAAGACATAAAAGCACTGCAAAAACTGGGTAGATCTATAACCTGCAGACCAAGTAATGGTGCTCACATTATGACATCCGCACATTTCCACTGAGGAAATAACAAGAACGCAGCACTTCAGCAACGACGATGCATAACATAACTGTGCACTGTGCTATAAACCAGTTCACCCTCTTCAGATCCCTGCATTGTTCTACCAACAGTCTTAAAACAAAGAACAGCTGCCCACTTTTGCAGAATGCATTCAGATGCAATAGCTTCTTGGAAATCAAGACAATACTGAGTCTGTGCATTCAAGAGCACCTTTACCTGAATCCAAAGCTTGATATGCAAATGCGCTGATACAAAAAGTTTAGCCATGCATGCATTCCTGTAACAATGCAATGCTCTGCACACTGACAAACTTCTAGGAGGAAGATTTGTCCTTAGATTGTTTCCAATAGTGGGACAAGATGTAGGCTACTTCAAATCAAATCATATTGTTGTCATTCACAGCACTTGGGTTCAACTGTAGTCTCTGTGCAAAAATTAGCATACTATTGCAAGTTATCATTTGAATATGCTAATATTCATCAGTTTTACCAGAGGTTTTTTTTTTTTTTTTTTTTAAACTCTGATGGAGTAACTTCCTGAGTAGGCTACTTCCTGCTTGCCTGGCACAATTAATATGAGGACAGAAACAGATATTTCCTCCTTCCTTCCTTCCTTCCTTCTTCTTCCAGTAATACTGTAAGAGAAACTAGCCAGGCAGTATTTAGCCATTCAAACATGACAAAGCATCAATCGTCTCATCTAATTCTCAGTGAGGAAGTGACTTAGCAAAATGTCACACTGCTGCTTTAAAATTAATTTTCTGGTAATCATGGCTGTGTGGTAATCCATCCAAATGTTGTTGAGATAATTCACATAAGTGAAGGGTTAAACTAACCAATGTTTCCATTGCTGGGTCCACGCTAGCAGCATGGCTAGCAAGGTTAATGAAGATCTTGCGGATTGAAGATTAGCCTAAATACTGTACAGTATATCATCACCTGAAGGTAATAATTGAATAGTCATAAACATTGCACATAATAGAAAATTGCCACTAATCATTTTGTGCAGCCTGGAGCCACATAATTTAACTTTGTAGACCTCTCGTTTGGAGACAATGAACATAATCCCCTTTGAGCCAGAACAGTCCATCTCTCTGCTTTGTCTGCCAGAAGACAGGATTTACACTGTTAACAAACTGGGATATTTGTCCATGGCAGGGCTTTTCTCACAAAGATTTCAATTAAACATGGAAGAAAAAGTTTGATTCAACATTTATCATCTCTTTATAGCTCCAGTCATGTTCATTTTGATATAAACCTTACACTCTTACTTTGACGAAAGCATCTTCTTCTTCTTCTTGCAGTCTGTCTTCAGGGATGGCAGCCAAGCACCAAAGCACTGAGCGCCAATTTTAGTCTTAGATGAAAGAAAGGTGAAGCTGTGTGGGAAAAACTCGCTAATGACATTCATACCACGCGTTTATATCTGTCTATGTTATTTTTAGCGATGCCAATCTTCCTATATTTTTACTTTCCTCAAAATTTCAAAACATAAATCTCAAGGAATAACTTTGCAATGCTCTCGTGTACCAATATAGGCTGCCTCCTGTAAGGAAAACTGCAGCATCAATGATCAGACTTTTTCTGTCATGCTTTATTTTTATGCTTCAAGGATCTTTAAAGTGAAAGTTCAGTGTTTTGGGAAAAGCACAGCTGTTTACTTTCTGGTGGAAAGTGAAATGAGAAGTTGAGTACTCTCACATAAGCTAGCTGCTGCTACTTGGCCTAAAAGAATGAAAACACAAAAGAAAGAAGTTTGAATGGTAAGAATATCTTTCCACCAACACTTCACAAATCAATAACTATACAGGGGGGGAAAACAAGAGGCAAGGAAAAGTCATTTTTAATAACCACTAAGCTAACCGCTTTCTTGCTGCAGTCTTAAATTACCTCATGTTTTCCATTTCTTGTTGGCTCTGTCCTGTTTCCTGTGTGTTTCTGGAATTTAAAATGTATGAATTATTCTCACCCCTGTTGGAGCTGAAATTAAAATGATTGTGTCAGTGTCTCTGTGGTTCCCCCCAAAAAACCTTACGTAACCCATTTCAAAAAACCAAACAAAATATGAGTCACATCAAGGCCAGCCCGGCTTAGCTGTGCACACATTTCTCATGCTCGCCCCGGTTGTTTGGGATTTACCAACCACATGCACTACTCATCCGCAGGTAACTCCATGTATGTCTTTCCTGCAGCCATATCAGGTTCTTCTCCAGGAACCTGTTGGGGAGAAGCCTTCCTCTGGCACTTGAGTGGAGAAAAACTCCTGTGACTCACTCTGCTGCATGCCTACATCTCTCGCTCGCTGCTGTTTATTAAATTCACACCACCTGCCCGATTGATTCCTAATGAATCCTGTCCATGTCACAGACATGACGATGAGTAAGAGGAGTTTGGTGCATGCTGTCAGCTTGATGTTGTTGTTGTTGTTGTTCTTGAGAGTGATGAACAGCAGGGAAGCCTCCGCTGGATTAAAACGTCTTTGTGTTCTTGGCAAAACACTCATTTTCCTGGTATGATCCAACACAAACACAAACCAGTAAGAAACATTTGCCTGAACACCATGCCCTGTCACTCTGTGGACTTTGTGGTTTTTGTTTTGTTTCTGGCATGAACTGGACTTGACCTGTCACTTCAACTTGCTCACAGCACAGGATAGATTATGTCATTCCTGCTCTTCAGGGAGAAGTCAAGGGGTTCAGGTCAGGCCTGCTGGATGTTGCATTAGAAAGAAATCAATTTACCTCCAGTCGAATGGCAGCATTCAGGCTTTTTCATCCCTGTGTCCATATTGATCCCCAATGCAATCGTATAGCTTCAGACACCCAGGATGTTCAGTAAACGCAGCGATAAATGGGAAATGGAGACAAAAGCCAGAGTTTGCACCAGCTGATGAGCCCTGCAAGACATCAATTGTCAGAGTGAGACCCCTTATCAGTGTCTGCACTGCTGGATCTGAATGCTGGATTGGATTTTGCAATGCTTTTAATGCTTCAGTCACAGCACCTCACTCATGTCAATCCCTGGACCCCTGGAAATTATGTTTACACACTAAATTACAGCAAGTTATGTCACTTAATTGGAAAATGTTACACGTTTTTTTGGCAACACACTCGCAGCATTTTGTTAACATGGGGGACAAACCTTAACAACAAACAAACCTTAACCTTCCTCTGTAGCGTTAAGTGGAAAATCATGAAAAGTAGCTGCTTTGTTGTGCCACAAAGACTGAACATTTATCTCTCACTTCAAAATGTGTCACCATCACTGGATGTTTCATCATAATATGGAGTTTAACAATATTAGCAGCTGCTTTTATTTGTTAGGAAACTATGCAAACGTGAATTAGGCCTATTGTACCTCATTTATTTCATCCAAAACTCAAAAAACTAAGATACAAAGTTTCAGTGTTGTGAAAACATGATTGTTAGTGTTTCTTGATTGAATTATGCTGCCATTTATTGTGTGGATAGTAATGCTCAGTCATTGAGTTGGCTTTCTGCAATCCACCTACTGTCTCTATAAAGTATCAACAGGCCGAAAAGCTGTGTTATGATGACATGTGAGTGCAGCAGCGAGTTGTACTAACCTGACAAGTGACAAGCTTCAGTCACTTTAAAGACCTCTGCTTGTTTGACGGGGAGAGTGAAGTGTGTGTTTTTTTTTTCTGGAGAGAGCCGTGTGCAGCTTGAAGACTGGCCTGACACATGAGATTCATCTTGAAACTGAATGTCAGTGGCGGCTCTACCTTCTTGTCAATCAGTAGGCTACACGAGGGATGAAGGAGAGAGAGGGGAGCTCACAGACAGACAGGCAAGAAATGAAAAGGAAAACACACAAAGACTGTGACTGGCTTCACTGAGATAAGAGGGGGAAGGTGTCAAAATGTAATTTGGAGAGACTTTTGAAGATATTCTTTTCTTTCTCTCTCTTAGCTTCAGCTATTAGGAGATCTCCTTTTCCTCACCTGAAGTATGTTCCCATGTAAAAAAAAAAATCTTAACCTTGTTCATTTTATTGTGTACAGTCCCTGTCATGTATTTGTACATATAGATTATACTGTATGATACAATTACGTAGGTGACCTTTCCTCACAAGTGTGCTCTCTCCTTTGCTTTGAGGAAGACTCTTATCTTGGAGTGAAGAGGCAGGGCGGCCTGTACTCTCAACAATACCCATGAGGCTATTACTGTGGCTTGTGCAACACGTGAAGTAGGGTGACTGTGGTTGAACAGCATCCAAAAGGACTTCAAATCCATTACTGTATGTGAAATGAATCAGCATTTACAGCTGTGTCCGTGATTTCACATGTAGTTTTCATAACCGGGCCTCCTCCATATTATCATGAAGGATCATTTGACAGTAGTTTAAATTCATGCCAAGCTAAGCGGTTTGGAGGAGTACAGCATCGTTCACGCCTCCAAAACGCCCACCGTTGGTTCTGTTTTCGTCTTTTGTTTCACGCTCTATTTTAAATGGTTGCTATGATATCTCGGCCAAGCACATTCACGTTGAACCACACACCGAGCACACGAAACAGAAATTAAAAGACAGAAACCTTGTTAGTCCACAAACTTCAGGTACACGAAGTGATGAGGGTCTAAAAATGAAGCTGGTGTTTGCCACTTGGACGAGGCGACAATAGATGTATTTTTCTTGAAGGGGATAATCAGGGCACAGATTAACTATGGTTTGAAATTGTCAGGCAAGTGGTCATTAAGTAGTCTGTAAAACCTTCAGGACACCGGTCTATTATTGTCATATCTAACAGTAAAAGCCTCATCATTATCCCTTTTTTTTATTGTAACTACTCAGACTTGTAGTGTTGAATGTGCCAGTGATTCTCCGCCTTTGCCAGGTGACTCAGATGCACTGAAGAAATTATGGGCCGCTGCAGGTCATCTACACTGACCCACCAACAGGTCTGACCGAGACCTCTTTAACAAAGTCCCTCGTTTGATAGTAGTCATTTTGCAGACACAGGTCACAGTATATATTTATTAGTTTTGGACAAGCACAGACCTGGCCCCCTTTTTTTCCCCCTCCACTGTGTCTGCCCTACTTCTGCTCTTTAGACATAAGCAGCAGGGACAGTTTCAAGTGCTCTCCAACACGTGCAGACAGACTGTGCCACACTTTTCACACAAAAATCAGCTATTTAGCATCTCACTGCAGTAACAATGTAAACTACAAACATGTTGCAACGGATGCAATCTGCAGTGAAGCCATGATAAAAGATCTGTATCTCTTTTGTGGACTGTGTTAAAGCTGTAGCAGGTGTGCATCATGAAATAATAATTTGAGCAGCGGCTCATTAAACTAGATTTCAACAGTCTTCTTATTGTACAGGTTAACGCAGTGGCACAGCTGTAGGATGCACTGGATGTTCGTGTTCGACTGTGCCAATTAGACAACAAATGATGAGCGAGTGTGTGTGTGTGTGTGTGTGTGAGCAAAGACGTTGAGTAGGTACACACTTTTGCCTGAACATCAGTTGCATCACACGAGGAATCAATAATAAGGTTTCACCCTCTTCAAGCCTTTTTTTGTATCTCAGCCAAAATTCGACAGGGACAGATTCAAGTGCTCTTAAACACGTGCAGCCATCAGACCGTGCAACGCTTTTCACCCCTAAAGTCAGTCATTTAGCTGCTCACCGCACAAAATATGCAAGCAGCAACCATTTTTCAACCTGCACGTGAAGGTGAATCAGCACATCTGAGTAATTCTCTTCCATTTCTTTTACTTCCATAATCTGTTTAGGCTGCATGTGCTGGAATCGGCAGCTGCACAAGCTAATTCATTGTTAATTATTTGCCTGTTTATTTCTGTATTTATTATTGTTTAATTTGCTCTTAAATCAATAAACCCTGTTCCCAGGCACAACCTGCTGCAGCCTCATCACTGTGAAGGCTGAGAGTGTCTGAAAACAGCACCACCCAGGGGCCAGATGAGCTCATAACAAGGTACACACAACCTGTGAATGCAGCATGAGAAATTTAGCTCCAACTTGATAAAGCAGGGCCTGGTCATATGAAAGAACCAATTATGAGAAATCTGAAATGACAGAAAAATAATATACAGCCATAAATGTAACCTGCAGGTAGTTTTACCACTAAAAAATCAAACAATCCACAAAATGGTCCCCCACGTTAGTGAGAAAATTGCATCCTGTGATTCAGCTTTGCAGGGATTTACCTGTGTTTGAACGTGGCACCGGCGGCATTATCTGTATCTCTGAGTGCTTCATCCTGCCTCCACAGTAATACCTGTGTAGTAAGTGTGAGGGCTGTCCTGGCTCTGTGGGCGAGAGCGTGGAGGCAATAGGTATAGAAGTAGAGCGGTGTTTCCTAAAAACTTTCTTTTTTCTCTCTCACCTTCACTTATATGGGCATTTGTTTATATAACTGTACCTGCAGCGGCCCACACCTCGCTCTCAGATGAGCTCTCAGCAACCCCGGAGCCATTTAAAGGTCAAACGAGCAGGTGCAACAACTTGTTCGGTAGTTATTTAGAATTAGATCATTGTTTAATAGCGTCACGGTGTATGTGTGTTAATTACTCCCACATTCACTACGTGCAGTCGTAGCTCTGGCCGCTGAACGGCTCTGCATCACTAACTGGAGGTTAAATAAACTTGCTTAAGGGCAGTTTCACAATTGATAGTAAACAAAGAGATTCCCCAGACAGTCTGAGGACTTTCCACCAGACTGGCCACCACTGTTGGTCTAGTTTGTTCTGATTAACATCAGCTCATCCTTATCACAACTCATTATGTTCCCCCCTGGTCCCCTGTGCCTGCTGTCCACAATACACATGCAACATGGAGGATGGGGACATTTTTTTGGTCCCTCTGCCTCTCACAAGCTGGGCGCCTGATAGCTCATTTGATTACACAGTTGGACATAAATTTGGTCCATCAGCTGAGGAGCTCTCTGCCCAGACAGCGGAAGGGATGGGGAATAAACTGTAAAACAAGATTATCACTCTTGGGTGCCAGCTAGTTAATTTCATCTACATCATAAAAAAAACATTTTTTAACCTCAGATAAGAACCATTAAGTTTTAAGGAGTTGATTCAGTTGCATATTATATTCTGTGTTGGAGTAAATGAGAAATGCTGAGTTTTGCTACTGTAATCGGCACAGCGACTACTGAATCACTAAACTAAATGTCTACATTGAAGTGAAATGTCTACATTTATGACTAATATCAAGTAAAAGTGGATTCATAACAAGGTTAGGATGAACTGTGGAGGGTTGTAATAATTGTAACGACTGTGTCTTTAACTGATTTTCTTATGTAATAAGCATCTCAATGTGTGATAATGGGTTTTTAGTGGCTCTAATCAAAGAGCAGACATGTGTGGGATCGCGTCACTCTGTGTGGCAGGAATTTCGGTGATGCACAGGAAGTTTGATTTTAAGTGACACATTTTACTCTTGAGAGTGCAAACGCATGTGAAGTAATATTAATACAGGCTCTGTCTGTTCCAAGGAGGAGGAGGAGGAGGGTTTCTGTTTCAAGGAATCCAAACAAGAAATACAATTTTGCTGGGGCTGCTTTCATAACTGGTCAGGATGTGATGAAGTGTATCTCACCGAGGGGATATGAGAAGGGAAGGAGGCAATGAGGGGACAGTAGTGATCTGATTTTTAAAACTCTGAATAAACATAACTCCTAATGTCCTTTTTGTTCATTTTCTATTTTAAAAAAGTGTTTTTTTCAAAACACCATAAACTCAAAGAACCTGATATGATTAGAGTTGATTTAATTATTTAGATTCCTCAGAGGAAAACATAACCATGTCAAACTAAGACACAGTTTCACATTTTATCACTTTCTTTCACACGTGACAGGACTTTTATAAACCGTTTTCCTCCCCAGAATATTGGTCTATTTCTTTAATATTAGACACAGTGTGTAGGATAGTTACACAGTGTGTTGCTGGGTTTGTGTTGTTCTGTAATAACAACCTGAAATTGTATGTTGTGTTCACACTGAAGGGCGTGTGCTGAAAATAGAGAAGTTTCAGTGAGCGAGCAGGTGCGGGTCACCTCGACCTCTGAGTTACACCAGGTCAAGTCAGCCTGAGTGATAACAGGCCCCCCCATCTGCTTAACACATTCCTATAAATATACAAACTCATTAATGGGCCGAGGAGATTACTATTGTCTAAAAAGTGTTCAGTAACACCCCCTCCGGTCTAAAATTGCACATGCTACCACAACACAGCACAGCATGACTCCTCACACCCACCAGGCCCCGTGTGACACAGAGGAGGGACAGTAACTGATCATCACTCATAACCAGCTTCTCTGTTTTACACTTTCCTGCCTCACGTTGTTTGGTTATACTTTTATATATCTATTCATTTTTTCCCCTCCCTCTTCCTCTCCCTCCCTCTCTCTCTCTCATGTAGCCTAGCTTGTCTGGAAGAGAAACCGAGCCAACCTCACACCAGCAGGCAGACACCTACGCTTAGGTTATCCCTTTCACACTTTCGAGAACTACCCAGATCCACCCACATCCCCGGAGAGAGACTCTGTGAGGGAGGCAGATGCAGAGGCAGAGGGAGGGAGGGAGAGAGAGTCGCACCTATTCCTGTGTGCATGTGTGTGTTTGTGAGTGTGAGTGTGAGTGTGTATGTGTATTTTTTTTGGAGGGGAGGTGGGGGTGAGCGCGCACCGGTGTGTTTCCTCCCCTCCCGTCTGCGCCTCACCTCTCTCTACTTTTAATTGGTGGTTGTGGCGCAGTCACAGTTGTGACAGCAGCCGGAACAGACAGCAGCGCGCGCATTATCCCGCGCTCTCTGCACAGCTGAGTGGACAAATCACCTCATATGACCATTCAATTACTTTGATCACCTTTTAATTAACTCTAATGTCAATAATGATAGTAATAATAAACGGCTTCTTCATGCCCCCACAGTGAATGAGTCTGAATCCCTCTAATGAAACGCTGCCTTTCGCGCACAAAACTACTACTATTGTTCATATATATATAATAACAAATGAGTTAATAATTATTATAATAGGGTTGTTAATAATAATAATAATAATAATAATAATAATAATAATAATAATAGCCTTATTATAATGGCATATCATGATGAGTATCATCCTATATCACCACGCCGTCATGGATCTACTGGATCACAGGCTGTGGTGTTTTGCCGCTGGAGACAACTCGTCCCTTCACTTTTCATTCATGCTCATCGATTCCGTTGATCCTCTTTCCGGTACCTTTGGCTCTGCGCTCATATCTGCGTAGTTCGCTTGTTCCTAATCGTTTGTCTCCGTCTCTCTGCACAGATCCCTCCCTTTCTCTCCAGGCTCCAGCTCCCTCCCTCTCTCCATCCTCCGTGCGCGCATGCTGACACAGTCCCTCTCACACTTCCACGCGCACTCTGCAGCGCGCGCGCTCTCTTTACACACACATACACGCGTCTCTTCCCCCGCACACGCTCCTCCTCCCTCCTCCCTCCCGTCTTGGTGCTGTCTCATTCACTTCATCCACGCACTGACTCCCAACTTGAGGCAGGAGAGGAGGGGGGGCGGGGTTGGATATATACCACCGCGAGCAGGCCACAAGCTACACTCAGACTGGATCCACTTGCAGTGCAAAGACCACAAGCAAGAAGACTCCGAAGCCGGGAGTAGAAGTACCAACATTTTTCCTGGAGCTTAGAAAGAAAAGACAAGCGAGACCACAGCGTTTGGTTCTGCGGACTGTCTGCTGGAGCTCCGACACTCAACGAATTCGTCACTCCGCTATTCCCCAGTTTTCTCTGGACATAGCATCTAAATAAGTTGGTAGTAAACTCTTTGGAGTTTGGTTAGAGTCACTTAAATTTTTCTTTGCTTGTGAGAGTGGACTGCACTGGAACTTGGGATCGACCCCCCGGGGTCCTGCTTGGACCTGGCGCATCCTTTCAGCGGTTCTTTACACATAACTGCGAAAGTTTCGGCCAGAGCGCAGATCTGAAGACTTCCCGAGTCGAGTCAAGAGTTTTTGAGATCAACTCAGCAGCTGCTGCCCCGAGCCCGGCGATCCAGACACCTGGGCGAGAGGACAGAGAGCCACTGACTGACAAGACTCCCGAGAAGACGCACTTCCAGGTGAGCAGAGGGAAAGAGATAGCACCGTGCTGTTTGGTTTCTGTTTGTGTGGAGCCATGTGTTGATTGATGGACGGAGCATCCAGAGTGAGGATGGAGTGATGTGTGTGAGTGTTTCGATGCAGCTTCTGACTTTGTCTGTTTAAACTGTTTCTCAGTGAAGTTTCATCTGTTGAACTGTTCTCTGCTTTTGTTCTTGTCTCATGTTTCCTATCATTTCTAATGTCTATTCCTCTGATAGATGTTTGTTTTATTTGAACTTGCTGCTTGTAATAAGTTACTGTAGTGGTGCTGATGAGAGGATGGGGACTATCATCAGCAGCAGCAGCAGCAGCAGCAGCAGCAGCTGGGTCTCCAGTAACAGGTTGCTCAGTAGAACTTACTGGAAGTTTTTTATGTGCTCATATGGTTCAGATTGCAGATAGGTTAAGGTGTGGCCGTGGAAGCTGTTACAGTAAAGTAGCACAATGCAAATTCACTAAGTGTTTTGCAGTAATCTCTTAAACCTCAGTTAGGAATGACAGTCTGCTTTAATCTACTTGCAAAACAGACAGCCTGGATTTTATTTGCTCTGCTTGTGTAATTGTTCTCAAAGAAAAGGACTCCTTCACATCACAGATTTAGTTCAGATCAGTTCATTTCAATGCCTGGCATGTTAACAGCGTTGCCCGTCTGCAGGATTGTAATTAAACCCACTTGAATCTGAACAAACACACAGAGTCTGAAAGAACTTGGTCCCTGGACGCCGAGGAGATCATGTCAGCAATCTGCGGGGCCACTTGTTTACTTTTGCTGTGTTTGCTGTCACAAGGAACAAAAGCTACCGAAAGCGGTCCAGTTTCTTGCACACGTGTGCAAGTGCTCGCCACCTGCACAGGGGTGGAAAATAAAGGCGCGAGCAATTTGCGGATGGAGAGTGACTTGTAATGGCTGGTAGAATTGGCTTTTCTCAAGTTTGCCTCAGAAGAGAGCAAGTTGCAAAGAAAAGAATCAGGTCAGGGAAATTGTGATTGCCTGTCTGGTTTTCTCTATCTATTGCAGTCACACATACACAAGGTAAAAGAAAATGTATCATTCAGTTATGGGTGAAATTTGTCTTGTCAGTCTGGCTGGAAATGATAAGACTTGCAGGTGCATCACCAGCTTTTTCACAGCTCTGCAGTGTTGTGGTACAAATGACTTAAACCTCAGGGCAGCTGTCACATCTCATCAACTGTCTGCACATGTCTTGTTGCTTCATGTTGCAGTACAGCTTCTCTTGGTTTTCTATCTGCGTAATGACACAGCCTACTACAAAACTGTGCATGCTGGCATAAACAGAGCATGATGTGGCTGATGATAATTTTTTGCAGTTCCTCGCTGTTTTTCACACTGATCTGCAAAAAATAAACCCCGTCGCCATAACAACAAACAGCCTGCTCCGTTTTGCAGATATAGTTGTTGACGACAGCAAATTTACAAAAAAACAGGAGAAGGGACAGAAGGGTTGGTGAGGGGGGGACAAAAAAAAGAGAAAAAGAAAAAGAGGGCGAGGTGGGGAAAAAAAAGAGCAACACAGACTCCTGAGTTTTCCTACGACAGCTGGACCGCTTTCTTTTCACTGTGTGCCTCATCAGATGCCCATTCATGGAGCTTCCGGTTGTTGGGAGGCGGGAGAGAGGCACCCACCCACACAAAGCAGAGGTCTTTGCTGTGTGTTGCTCACAGAGAGGAGAGAGAGGAGAGGAGAGGAGAGGGAGGGAGAGCGATGTGAAAGAGATGTGAGGAACGTAATTATGAGTTCTCTGCCTCTGAAAAGTGCAGGTGCTTCTCTAAGTGAGTAGCGGCTTAGGCATCAATTGTGCCGCTGTGTCGCTGCACTGCCCCATCTTATAGGATTAACCCCTCGGTCACATACGGAAAATACAGGTTTTTTACTGACAAATCTGAAACATCACCTTAAGTTTCCTTCTTGCAGACTTTATCCAGTTTCTGATGATGTCTTATGTGTCGTAGTTTCACAGGATGATGTCCTTGGTCTGCACTACTGACAGTAATAAGTGACAAAAGGAAGAAGAAGTAGAAAAGCCTGCGAGGGCTGAAGAATAGCCCTGAATTTCTATAAAAGATGTTGCTCAGCAACAGTATTTCCTCCTCTCGTCTGAGCTCCAAGGAGCATCCCCTGTCATTTTTGCAAGTCCAGTCGACCACAGAGACCCTGATATTGACCCTGTGCTGTTTCGCCCAAGCAGGTGCATGGTCAGTCAGTGGCACAGGTCAGCGTGCAGTCTGCAGAAAGCTTGTTTGCAAAATGAGTTGCAAAGAAAAAGATTAATTAAAGACAAATTTAAGAATATTGTGAAAGCTTCATTTAAATGCATGTAACCTCTCTGCAGGAGACACATTCATGATCTGTGTTTTAATGATTTCAAGTTTCAAATCTGCATGCATCTTTATTAAACATGCGTGCATTTGCGTTAATATGCAAGGCTGACTCTCCTCTGTCACTCCTAGGAGCATGACTGACATGTATGCTCTGGTATGTAATGCAGTGTTTGAGATGCCGCAGCAGTGTACGTAATCACACTTTGCCACGGACTCACACCCAACCATTTCTCTTGTTTACCACTCAACAGGAGGAGTGCATTGTAGAAATAACGGAACTAATAAGCGTCTGTGGTTGCCCATGGCAATGCTTCTATGGACGTCAGACTGACGCACACGATTCGCAGTTCAGTTCAGTGTGTGGGAGGAAAGAGCAAGGGCTTGGAGATACCAGCCTGCTGTGAAGGACTGTAATTGCAGTACTAGAGCAATTATGTCCCAAAGAACTGGGCATTTTAGATCACTGAATCTGCCCTGCAGCACTGTGATAGTGATCACAGGCAAATCCCTGATGCACAAATATCAGTACAACAGTGTCTTTAATTAAAATGCATTTCATGAATATTCTAGGAAAAAAAGCCTCTCATTTGGAGACCGCTCTTTTCCTGCATACTGATATATGATGTGTTTTTTTTTGTAATCATTTAAATGTTGGAACAAACTGACAGATTTTTTTTTTTTTGCTCTTTTTCATCCCCTGTTTCTCTGCAGCTCCCTCATTGATAGACACATGACAGATTGTCTGTAGTGCTGAAACCTACAATTCTGCAGAGGGGTTGTGAAGATAAGTCAGAAGATCTGAAGCAAGTGCAGTAACTTGCAACAAGAAATCAAAGAAAAAACAACCTGGTGAAACCAGCGATCGAAGAATCTACAACACCAACATCGTCCATCTAAGCCGACCCAATGGCGTGGTCAGCTCTTACCGGCCCCTGTGTGGCCCTCGTCCTGCTCTTCTTCGGTTTGACCTCCTGCACTCCCTCCGGCCCGGCCTCCGCCACCTGCGCCACCCTGGAACAGAGTCGCTTCTTCGGCGTGTTCTCCTCTACGACCACGCTGCCCTCCTCGCCGTGCTCCTGGACCCTGCAGAACCCCGACCCTCGCCGCTACAACGTCTACATGAAAATCACCAAGCCCACCGACTCCTGCGTGCCCCGCCAGATCAGGACCTTCCAGTTCGACTCCTTCATCGAGACCTCCCGCACCTACCTGGGCATGGAGAGCTTCGACGAGGTGGTCCGGCTGTGCGACGCTTCGACCACCGTCACCTACCTGGAGTCGAGCAAGCAGTTCCTGCAGATCCGCAAGGTGGCGCCGAGGAACGAGCTGGAGATGGCCAATGCCGAGGGTGTCAGCGAGTTCAAGGCCGAGTTTCTGGTCGTGGGGAAGAGGAACCCGAGCATGCCCGCCTGCCAGATGCTGTGCCAGTGGTTGGAGAAGTGCCTGTCCAGCAGCACCCATGATTACCCCTGTGGCATCATGAACACCCCCTGCCAGTGCTGGGAGGCCCCCAAGAGGAAACCAGGAAGCTGCTACAGAGGCGGTGTCTACGTTGAGAAATGCCTTCCCGTCCCCAGAGACAACGGACGCGACGCTGAGATCATCAGTAAGTTTCTAATGCATTTGTTTTCTGTTTTTTTTCTCGCCTCACTCTCCTCCAGAGTAAACTCAAAATCTGACATAAAAACAAAAAAGATCCTAGAAGTTCATCCAAACACCTCACCTCAGAAGAAGTAAACAAAAGCAACGTGTTCCCACATGTTTGTTGGTGGCCTACCTGCCTTGTTAGACTGTTTATTAAGTTGGGGGGGCGGGGGGTCATGTTCTCCAAGGTCCCACAGCTCTGCAGGCCGTGTCCAGCCCTGCTGTTACACAGTGTTTGTGTCTTAAGAGCTGCTGAGGGTAATGATCCCCGCCTGTGGAGCAGGAGCAGGAGGATGTGCACCTTGCCACCACAGAGTAATGAGAAGTAAATCAAAGGTGTTAGAGATTCGACCGGTGCACATTAAGTGGCAGAACCCCCCGAGCTGCACATATCACTCAGCTCTGTCCATTTTGCCTGAGGTGAGGTGGGCATGTTGGGGTTTCAACGCTTGGCAGAGAGTTGTGGTTTCAGGGAGGGAGATAGAGGGCATGTTTGTGTGTTGTGCTGGGCTGGGCTGGGCTGGGCGGGGGGGGGGGGGTTAGAGAGAGGAGCACAAAGACCTCACAGTCAGCTAGCGGCGGAAATCGAAGTGCACTTCTGGTCGTCATAGCAACCCGCCTGTCTGTCTGTCAGCCTGCCTCATCCACCGTCGGTTCACACGGTGAGGGTGGTTAAAAGCGAACAATCACCATTTCAAATGAAACATCTATCGGAGCGAGCGCTCGGCTCTGCTCACAAAGAAGCGTCCTTGCTCATTCTCCACACATAAAACAAATATTACTCACTCACTTCCTGCTCTTACATAGGAAGTTTTTACAAAGCAAGCATTTGATTGACTCACCACCTCTGCACAGTTCTTGCACATGAAAAAAGTTTTTACACAACAACCCTAATTTTTTAACAAGATTACCATAATTTAATTCTCTGCTAGTTTCCACCTGTGCTCAATACCATTGTTTCTCCTGTCGTCCTTTTTGCAGAGGGCTGGGCTACTTGGGGCCGCTGGTCCGTATGCAGCCAGGAATGTGGTGGCGGAGTCCAGGTGCGCAGCCGAGCTTGCCAGCCCGAGGACACAGTGTGCGAGGGAACAGTTGAGGAAGGACGGGCCTGCAACCCCCAGCCTTGCATTGGTAAGCCTCCCTGTCATTTTTTAAGGCATTCATCAGGAGAGGGGGGGAAGCAAGTGGCTGCAGGTGGCTCGGATGCAATGCAATAATCATGCAATTTTAAAAATCCTCTCAGGTAAGGAACGCAACAGGAGCCAGGGCCTGCGTGCAATCATTGGTATGAAGAAGGACAACACTGATGAGTCCAACCGTGGAGTTGTTGCAACACAGACAGGTGAGACAGGAATTGACACTTTATATACACTATAGACTATGGAGTAGTTAGGAATCAATAATTGAGTTGGATCATCTAAAATTCATGCTTCCTCCACTGTAGATGCCAAGGCCGATGAGTGGTCCTCCTGGAGTTCATGCTCAGTCACCTGCGGGGAGGGGTCTCAGGGCCGCACCCGTGTCTGCACCACCTGCACCGGATCCCTGCGCGAGAACCGACCCTGCAACAACACAATGGTCTGCCCCGGTGAGTGGCTCCTTCCTAGCACCGCACTTGGCCCCTTGTTGAAGTGCACAATAGATGTAAAAGGCCATTATCTCTAAACAGTCTCCATTTGTGCAGAATCAGTCAAAGAGGAGTAGATGCAGAAAAGCAGACAAGAGGGGGGAAGAGAGGCATTTTGAGCTTTCACACTCTGAGATTTTGATTGTGGGGAAAAGAGGCTGCAATTCAGTATTGAGTAATGTTCCCTAATAGTTTTGCTCTTACTGGGATTGTGTGGAGGACTGCTCCCCCTAGTGGAGCCTTTACAAAACATCTCTGCAGCACCACAGCCTATGAAACCTCAAATGGAGTCACAATACCTGTTGCACCTTTTTGAGAGAAAAAAAAAACAAATACAACCTCCTTCCTCAAACTTTATCTGTTTCTGTATTAATAGTGGACGGTACTTGGGAAGAGTGGACCCCCTGGAGCTTGTGCTCATCCACATGTGGCCGTGGATTCCGCGAGCGCACCCGCACATGCAAGCCCCCTCAGAACGGAGGACAGCCTTGCGAGGGCCCCGAGAAACAGACAAAGTACTGCAACATCGCCGTCTGCCCCGGTGAGTCAGCTCACTTTTATTTTCATAGCTGGAATGTACGATATAAAAGGAAAGGAAAAGATTATAACAGTTGTTTCTTTTATGAATCACTCTAATCATCTGCTACCACACTTAAAAATCCATGACAACTGACTCCGGCTGTGATATTTGATCCTTCAGTTAACTGATTCATGTAAGAGCTAATTAGACCCCTTATCGGCATCTGCACTGTGATAAACAGCAACTGCAGTGGCAGGTTGGCATCTGACGCATCCACACAATAAAAGCCTCTGCGGGTATTAGTCAGTAGCTTTATGATAACTGTCAGTGACTCACACTGTGCTCATGGTCACTCAGTGTATCAGGAGCTTTTGTTCCTTCCTATTTAACCACCTACTCTTGTGCTGACAGGATTTAATGCAGTTTGGAGTCACAGCTCCAACTTTTTCTTACCAGCTTATCATTAATCACACAGGTGCTGTGGGTTTAAAAAAGTGAGTCCTTTGTTGCAGTTGCATGTTAACAGCAGCAGATGGCTCTAGGCACCACAGCAATTACTGCCAGTGTCTGACAAACAGGATGGGCTGTTAGGCAAAGTCATTATTGAGATGATTACATATTTCATTTGATAGTGAAAGGCTTAGGGAATTAAGCCATGCTTTAATGGTCTATTAAGCGGGATGGAAATTTTATTTTTTGACCAATCTAAGTTTTTAAGACTGCACTTTTTTTGATCTATTTTAGAAGGCAATATTTAATAGGAATTGTGATTAGATTTTTTTTTTTTCTATTTCAAAAGTGTTTAATCTCTCAAAGCTGCTCCTCTACCAAATCTAATGTCCATAATGAGATGAGCTTGGTTTTAGTTTTTAAGTTCAGTGGATGCAGGGAGGTTGAGAGGCACATACACTCATTCTCCAACTTTCTTTTTCACTTCAACTCAGCTAAAGTAGGTCATGTGAAATGTTAATAGCATCAGTGAGTGAGTGTGCCGTGATGCCTGTGGCCTGAGGGGTCTGTCTCGTCCTTGTGCCCGGCTGTAACTAATGTCCTGCCTGCACGCTCCTCTGCTTCCCTCTAGTGGATGGAAACTGGAACGAATGGTCTGCCTGGAGTGAGTGCTCATCTTCCTGCTCCAACGGCACCAGGCAGAGGACACGCGAGTGCAACGGGCCCTCCTACGGCGGCTCCGAGTGCCACGGCAGCTGGAAAGAGTCGGCCAACTGCTTCCTGAAAGAATGCCCCGGTAAAGACTACAAATAAATAAGAAGCTGTATTTGCAGATTCACAAAACACTCAGATCCAATTAATTAAAACATAAATGACATATCAATCGGCCAGAAATCATGGTGTAAAATTGTGTCTTTTTAGTTGATGGACGCTGGCACGCATGGACCTCATGGGGCAGCTGCAGCAAGACTTGCGGAGGAGGCAATCAGCAGAGGCAGAGAGTGTGTGAGGGACCTTTCTTCGGTGGAGAACCTTGCCCCGGTGACAAGGGAGAGCAGAGGCGTTGCAATGAGAAGAGATGCCCTGGTTAGTGAGTCAATGGATAATGATTGTGGATAGCCTCTCTGTCCTGTACTTACAGTCCAATTAGCAAATAGATTAGTCATCATCACATCATGCATTCTTCCTGTAACCTTTCAGAGCCCCATGAGATCTGCCCTGAGCAGAACACTGGAGATATTGTGTGGAAGAAAACCCCCGCTGGAGACATGGCTGCCATTGCTTGCCCCTCTGATGCCTCAGGTACAGTTGGTAGTGAAGATAGTGATGTGCTCCACTTGGATATGTTTAATTTATCTTTGTGCTTTATTATGCATGTCATGCCAACTCCAAGTATCCCTCTTGTCACGAACAGGTCTGATTCTGCGCCGGTGCACCCTGGACGCTGTAGGTCTCGCCTCCTGGGAGAATCCAACTCACATCAAGTGCGTCTCTGAGAGCTATGACAACATCCAGAAACTGGTAAGATGCTGAAAATGACTCCTAATTTCACAGTGGTGTAGTCAAAACCAGCATGTCGGAGAGTCAGATTATAACTTCTCGACTCTGCGCTCTGCAGTCCAGGGAACACATCTCCAAAGCGCAGACCGGGCAGAGCGTTGACGGGGTCGCCGAGGTGATTTCACGCCTGAGGTTTTCCTCTGATGAAGGGGCCAAGTACAGCGGCGACCTCATGGCCATCATGGAGATCCTGAAGAACACCACTGAACTGTACAAGGGAACCAGGGAGAAACTGAGCAACGCCGATGTGGCGGTAAGACGAGATCTTGAAATGTGCTACATATTTAAAAATAATATCAGCCTTTCTCGTGCCCGTCTGGTCAAAAATAACTTCTAATTAAGATGGATTTGGTATCTTCTTAACACCTCTGCTTCCATTTAATGATCTGCAGAACTACGTCCAGACCATCAGCAACTTGCTGAAGGAGGAACATCGTGACAAATGGGAGGAGGCACAGCTGGTACGTGATAAGAGGGTGTTTGTGTGAGATGGGGGGAGAGAATAAGTCTGTCATGTTAATGTTCTTGTGGTGAGTATGAGTGTGTGAGTGGGACAAATGTGGGGAGAGAGTTTTTGGGGCATGTAGGCTATGAGATGTAGGTGTGAAAGGTATGAAAATGAGGAGTGGGTGTAGAGTATCAGTGCTCTTGATTAACACTTTTTACCCGCCCAAGCACTGGATTTGAATACAATAATGATATGACGTCAAACACTAAATGGACCCCCGGACTACACAATTATAAGTATTATATGAAAAGCCTAGGGGCTGATTCATCATCTATCACTACTTAGTTTTCTTTCAAATTAATTCCAAAGTTATTATTTCAGGACTTTGTCTTGTTTGACCACCTGTTGATAAATTGCACCCCACTTTCATGGCACTCTCTCCCTGTTCCTGCTGAAGTGAGTGATGAAACAGCTCCTACTCATCAGACTTTCCCTGAGAAAAATTGACAAACAAAAGGCTTCCACTGCGGAGCGCAATCACATGTTTGTGCACAAATTGGAAACGGGATATTGAAATAGCGAGGCCGCGGCGGCCGGGGAGGGAGGTGCGGACGCTCAAAAGGTGAAGAGAGAGGCTGAGTCAAGGAGAGTCACTTACGCCCACTTTGCAATCTGTGAGCCTCAACATGCCATCTTACATACTGATGGCAGTTGTAAGGGGAACGCAGACAGCACATCGCATAGAAACTCACGCGCACACACACACACCTTGCGCCCACATCACTGCAGTTCTGCGTCAGAGACACGCAAGTCAGGCAGCCCTCCCTTCCTCTGAGCGAGTGGGAGAGGACAAAAAAACCTGAGTATGAATCAACAGTCTGCCCATTTATGGCCTTAAGGAAGTTCTGAGGTTGCATAGCAGCAAGAGATTTTTTTTTTCTTCTCCACGCCAATACTCAGAGCTCTGCAATAATAAGCACAAACTGGACTGACACGAGAATAGGAAATCTAGATATGGACATGCAGGCAATAAAACGTGCACAGTGAAACCCACTGGTTAGTTGCAAATAAAGAAACTAAATGAATGTGCATCCTCCATACTTTCCCTCTTTCTAAATGTCTCCTTGCTTGTGTTGTTTCTAGATGGGTGTGAGCATTAAGGAGTTCTTCCGGCTGGTCGAGGACTTTGTGAACATGATGGGCACCCAGATGAGCGGCTTCCAGGACATTTATGAAGTCACCGAGAATTTCGGTGAGCCTTCATCATTTCCTCTTCCAGCTGCTCTCTGCCCGCGTCCAGTCGGGATGATTTGTCCTTTCTTGCAGCCAAGAGAGTGCATCAATCTCAATCTGGCCTCTGAATCCATGACTCCATGCAAGCGGCTAGCAGAAAGCATCAGTTATCACTCAACGCTGACAGTGTGTCGAGCCCATCGGCTATACCGTATCGCTCCCGAGTTCTTGTGCATCCAATCATGAGCATATTTCTCAGAACACACAACACAAACTTATCAATCTGTCAAAGAGTAACTGTACATTTCACACTGGGTCTGTTTTGGCTCAGTGAAGGTGACATTCGGGCTGGAGTCAGTGGATGATGACTACTCTAGTTGGACACACATGACGCATGAATCAAAAGTGTCCTTGGCAGCGTTTTGACACTTGTGTAGAAGTAGATGACCTCTTAAAGTGCTGTTCACCGACTAAACATGTCTCTCTCAATCTCTGACCCTCCTTTAGTGCTGAGCATCCACAAGCGCCCGGCAACTACAAACTCCAACTTCACCTTCCCTCTGAAGGGCTGGAGGGGCATGTTGGACTGGGTCAGGACCTCCGAGGAGAAGATCTCAGTTTCACGTGATGCTCTGTCCATCAAACAGTCTGGTAAGAGCAAATTAAATGTAAATGTGCTCTTTTTTTTATTATCAGTAGATCAACCTGTATTCAGTCTTATGAATTTGAGTCTAAGAGGCATTTTTCTCTTCACAGATGGCAACGAAGCCTTTGTGACTGGAATCGTCCTCTACAGAAACCTCGCCTCCGTTCTGTCCTTCCAGAGGTAATATCAATTTTCTCTGCTTTTGTGCGTATGAACCCGGCCTCCCATGAAATACATTTTGCAGTCACAAGATGGCAGTCCTTGCTGAAAAACTCATCCCTCCTACATACATACACACCGTCTCGTCTCTCAGCACGAGGCCTTAGAGGGAGCCAACATCACCTTGACCATGTTTATTCTGCTGTTGACGCTCTCATTTCCTCTTCCTCCTCAGTAACAACACCCTGCTCAACTCCAAGGTGGTGTCGGTGATCGTCAACCCCACCACGTCTCTCCTGCCATCCCCCATCGAGATCGAGTTCCCCCACCTCCACAATGTAAGTCCCTAATGATTACTCAGTTTAATGGAGCCTTATGGGAAGAAATATATCACCCCCCCCCACCACCACCACCACCACACCTCTGGGTGTTTGCCCACCGCAGTGCACAGAGCCTGACATTTTGTTGACATTTGCAGTGCCACCGTGACTTTCCCACATACTTGTTGTCGGTCGAAAACCTGGCAAAGATTAACAGAGTAACCAAACGGTCAGTTAGTGATGATGATGATGATGATGATAACGATGACGATAATGAGAGATCACGCGCAGTAAATAAGTCGTCGCAAGCTGACGAGAAGCTGTTTTTAGTTTAGTGCATCTATTACGTGGGAGGGCGGCTGAGAAATGTGGGCAGGTGGCCGGCAGCAAGCTGTTGCATCTCACACGTTTCGTTCCGTAGTACAGTGTCCCCAACCTACACGTTTTTACTTTTTTTTTCTACAGAGATTCCTCACACTGACTTCTCCATCTGCCTCTCTTTCTCCTTTGCAGGGCACCATGGACGAGACGTGCCTCTCATGGGACGAGAGTGAAACGTAAGTGTTGACTACACTTAGTTTTTTTTTAGTTCTGTAAGATGTGCGCTTGCTCTACATCTCTTTTCCAGTCCTGGGTTTGTCCGACACTCAGCTCAGCCTCATTTCTTAGTCATTTGTGACAAGGGGGACAGAGCGATGCCACAACATGTTGGCCCGTCTCTCCCGGGGCCAGAGGCAGGCAGGCTTCACTCAACTGTCTGACATACTTAACCGAATGACACGCAGACTTTAGGAATTGACAGCGCTACTGATTGTAGCTGAGTGACACTTCACTGCGATCTAATGACCCCCTGCGTTGCTTATAGGACATCCAGGAGAGAGGAAAAGACACAAACACTTCATCCCTATAGGTCACAGCACAGAGTTTCAATCTAAAGACAATGACAGCTCTCCCTCCCCTCCCTCTCGTCCCCTCATGTTCGTACGTCCCTGCCACAGCTAATGGCTCTATGGCGCTTGGGAGTTTTTAAAGACGCTTACGTGCATTTGAATGACTTATGAAAGCAGCTCCTGGTGGCCTGGCCTGGATCAATCAGCCCCAGGCCACACTCTGCCCTCCTGAAGAATACACAGGTGCACCATTTGCATTTAGATAGATTTGTACACTTGTAGAGGATGAAAACGCACCTACACCCAGACACACACACACACACATACGGACACACACAAGCCTTAACAACCAGAGTTGAAGCATAAGCAAAAGCAAAAATGAATCGAAGGAGAAAATGTAATTAACTCATATACTTTCGGAGGGAGGGCAATGTGCCTCTGGTCAAATTAGATTCATTTTTGACAGCGGATGTGATTAATGGCAGGATAGAAGCAGTGGAAATGGCAGAGGAGGAAGCTCGGGCTGAGGGCAGAGTTTGGGGTCAATGCTTGTTTTTCAGAGCTGCATATGTCTGAGACGAGCATCCTGATCACAGGAAGTAGTCGATTATCTCCCCCTGCCATTCAGCTTGAAGCAGAAGGACACAGATAGAACAAGAGGGGAAGAAACACGCTGCATCACACGACGTCGCCACACAACATTTAACCCATCTGCATGATGTGACAACCTGCACGCTGTGCGCATTAAACTGTGCAGCCAAGCCTACTTGGATGCTCCCTCTGTAGCAGGCGGCTTTTTACCCCTTGGCTACGATGCCCCCCCTTTGTGCCCACCACCAGCCAGTCGGAGCTTGGAGGTGCTGCTCGTTGCCTTAACCTCCTCTGTGCTCTCTGGCATCTGCTGCCTGTGCTGCTCACACACACACAAGGCATGATCTTGATTTGTTCTGCTTGAGCCTCAGAACAAGATCTGAAACGATGCAACGCTGCAGGTCCAGTGATTCGTAGAAGTTGATCTGGACTCGTTGTTTGAAAGATGGCTCTCATTATGAAAGAAGCACTCGTTATTGATTTCACTCTCTGTTTGCAGTGTAATTAATTGCTTTGTGTGTGTGCTCAGACTTAGCACTTAGCAAGAGGAACAAATACTGCACATATATTAAGCAAATAAATGCACTCATTTGATGCACACACACACATGCACACAAATCTAATCATAATCCAGGTGGTTCTCACATCCTTGAGGAGAGGGAACACACTGTCCTTTGTCTCAGTGCACTGGCCAAGTGTTGCCACCAATCTTGTGTGTCTACTGTCTACTAACCAACCATAACAAGTAATGATACAGATAATGTTAATAATGAGATGTATGAAGGCCAATCATCTTTGCACAGATGGCTTTTAATCACGTGCAATCATCAAAGAGATGCAACTCATCAACTAATGTTCTTTAAATTACTATCTATTGATCACAGAACTAATATATCAGGGTTTAAATGTTATATTATAAAATGTGAAAACTATTAATTGGGGATATTTAAAATTCTAATGAGATATGATTATCATAAGCAGGGATGTTTTCAATCAAGGGGGGGGGGGATCTATTGTGTGACATTCACATGAGAGATTAGTCAGATCTCTCCTCTCCTAACCCGTCGTTGCTTTTTTTTCTCTCTCCTTCCCTGTGCAGTTCCTCTCTGCTCGGGTCTTGGTCTGCTCGGAGCTGCAGATCGGTCGCCGTTCATTCATTCAGAACCAAATGCGTGTGTGACAGCCCCTCCACCTTCGCCATTTTAGCGCGCATCAACTTCGACTCGGTAAGTCTCCACCGTCTCTTCTCAGATCCGAGCTTGTCTTGTATGTTTTTAGCGACCACATCTTGAAAATATTTGCTGTAATGTAATGTCTGTCTGTGTGTGTGTGAATGCGGTGCAGTGGAAAACGTATTAGCAGCCTACTTGTTGTTTTTTTCTGTGGCTGCTGCTGCCGGAGCCTCTTTGTCTCCGTGCAGGTGCCGCTGATCGGAGAATTATGCAGCCTACCTGTTTTGTTTTTTTTCTCCTTATGATTATTAAAATCACTGAGTGGAAATAACCGAGCAACGTGTTGATATGCATTTAGCGTTTAAAAGTGAAATCATTCAGATGTGCATTATTGCATTGCATTGCTGCACGTCGGTTTGTGCACGAGTGCGTCAATTTGATGCTCATTTGCTTGCAATCAGCTGCATAATTGAGAAAAATACAAATTAAGCCTGTATTGCAGCAGTGAGGAGCAGGTTTGCAGGCGCGTGCACGACGATGAAGAAACATTGATTTTTACTTATCAATCACTTTTCCTGATCATCGTGTAGCCTTTTCATCTCCGATTATGCAGGATTTTTTTTTTCTTTTTCTGAATTCGTGCATGTTTATCATAAGTATACAGAGTTAGTGCAGTGTTGAGGGGGGGTCTGGGGGTCTGGCGCGCACCGGATGCTTTCGCTTACCGAAATCTGACATTACGCATTGTTGTATTTCATGCGCAAAAGACAATGTGTAAAAAAAAAAAAAAAAAAAATTCCCCTGTAGACTGTGTTGCCTCTAAGGCTGCTCGCTCTCCAGTTGCCTTGGTAACGGCTTCTGCAGGCAAACTCGCCCTGTGTGATTTCTGATAGCCCTAACTGAGATGCTGAAGGAAACACACACACACATGCACCAAGATCCCACCTCCCTCCCTCCCTCTCCTCTCCTCTCCTCTCCAAACAACCCCCTAGGACAGAGGAAATTGTCCATCTGACTGCAGCTGCACACACACACACACACACACACACACACACACACACACAATCAACAGATGTTTATCATCTGGGGGAAACATATAGTTCCAATGCACATTAAGTTAATCCCCTCCCTTTTTTGTTTATTGTGCAGGCAAAACAGATTAGGAATTTGGACTGCAGTGTTTTTCTGCTGCTACACCGATTCAGCCCCGTCCTCCACTTTTCTTCTCTCTCTCTCTCTCTCTCTCTCTCTCTCTGTCTCTCTGTCTCTCTCTCTCTCTCTCTCCAACCTGTTGTTTACATCCTAGATTTGATTTGTCTTGCCGTTGCCAGTCTGAACAGCGCCGCCCATATTTGTTATAGGCTGCACATACCTCCTCTCTAAAAAAAGGCAGCTGCGCCAATCATCCCGTCTGCCAATATCTCTGAATTCTCGATTACATCCACTGCCCCCCCCCGCCCCCCCTTCCTCCTCCTCCTTTTCTTCCTCCTCCTTTTCCTCGTCCTCCTCCTCCTCCTTCCTCTTCGGCCACAGCAGCTAGAGTCTGAAAATGCCAGAGAGGGTGGACCAATGAGAGACAGACGTCTGGTCATGCATTGAAGCCCCCCCACCCCCACCCCTCTCCTCTCCCTCCTCCTCCCTCCTCCCGCCTCTCCATCCATCCTTTGATGTGAGCTGTGGACATTTTCAATAACATCTTCCTGCGAGCCATACAAGGAACACCAGCAAGCAGCGAGATGCAGAGGGAAGGGAGATGTGGGGGGGTGGGGGGGGGCAAGCCAGCCAGATACCGCAGTGTGTTAGCTTTCATTCAGCATGGTCCGAGTTCAAGGCTCCTGTAGCATCATGTGTGTCTGAAACATGACGGGCGGCCCAGGGGGAGCAGCCCACATCGTTATTACCACACATGCCCTTGACCACTGGGTAGGCAGCCATTAAAGAAGAATATGAATAGTGAAGGGTCTCTTCCCCTTTAGTCGCTTCAGATTTGCTCCAAATTAGCACACGTGATTTAGTCAAGGACAGACAGAAGACATGCCTCATATTTAGGTCAAACTGGCTGTCTGGATTTCACTCAGAGACCCATGGTGCAAGCGTCAACCCAGATAGAGAAACTGGGAAGAGAGGGAACAGAACACACTGTATCACCCGCTCTGTATATTTATATATATATATATATATAATTTTTTTTTTTAATCCCCTTCCCCTAGATATGTTAAAGGCCGAAACAAAAAGACAGCTCACCACTCTATCTGCCATCTGTTTCGGGGCGCTTCTGATGTAGTTGGCTAGATTTTGAAACAAATTTGCCACACTAAATTAGTCTTTGGCTGCCATCGGCCGGCCTTCACCAGCTGTGCTGTGATATCAGTGGAGTCTATGTGGGGCATACGTGCGTCGAAGAGGATGGAGAGGAACGATCCTTCAAGGCTCAGCATTGTTCCATTTAAATTCGGAGACGCTATCAACAGTGGCAGAAGTATTAGAAGCCATGCTTCACATACGCTTGCTATATAAGAATTTATGGCCGTCATAAATCAAACGAAGGCCAAAGCGGTGTCTATGTCTTTCCCCTCTATCTGTGCTAATTTGATACCTGCAGATTTATTATATTTCAGCGCGTTCTCTCTCTCTCTCACCTATTTCCCCCTCCGGACTCATTATCAAAAAATATAATCACACCATTTGCCAATGAGGACTTCATCATCCATAGCCCAAACAACTGTAATCCACCTCACACACTCTGCGGCGTTGACACCTTCATCAGGGGTGTTAGATTAAACTCGAGACCTTATTAAAGACACTACAGTAGGTGCGAGACAAAAGATTATCAACGCAGTAGAGCCGCACAATCAGCTGCGAGGAGGGGGGAGTTGTAGGTGTGTAATTCATGCAGCGACATCTCAAAGAGCCAAGATTTGTGTGTGCAGCAGTGACCTGTCAGCGAGCAGCAGGGAAGACGACGGAGCAAAAAAAAAAAAGAACAATCCCGTCTCTGTTCCCTCCACCAGAGGTTCGGTGCCAGGGCCGTTTGAAACACGGGACGGTCGCCGCCGCTGGCAGTGGCAGGCGCTAAGCTGCTGTCAGAGATCAGAAGGGGCAGGTGGCGGCAGATTAATGCACAGGTGATAATGGTCCACCTGTTCACTCCTGCAGGGATGAGCAAGGAGCCGCCGGCTGGCACAACACGCAGTGTCAATGGTGGTGGGAAAAAAAAAAGATGAGCTCAGGATGTCTGTCAATGAGGAGAAGGTTGTTGTATCAGCTCGGACTAATGACTGAATACACCAACCCCCTCTTAACTGCCCCTGGGACTTCAATAACCCCCTCTCCGTCCTCCGTGCTTAGTGGATGGAGATATATGTGCAGCATCCTCCGCGCCTCATTTGCTGACTCCAAAGCTCAATGGAGAAACGCAGTGACCCTGACCGTTTGTTTTAGTTCGCCGCTCCATCTTTCTGACACGTTCACCTTGGGGTCACCTTGCCTCAACCGTGGCCTGATTGTGCCATTCAACTGTTTGCCTACGGGGAGCTGTCTGCTATTCCAGATAGCGCGCAACCCAGAGGCTCCACTAGTGTGTGTGTCTGTGTGTGTGTGTGTGGATCTCAGTGCTGGTTTCCCCCTCTCTGCATGAATATGCGTGAGTGTTCGTAATCAGCTCTAAAGAGGCATGTTGGCTCTTGTCTCCTCTCTGTAGATGATGGACAAGGCACTGCTCCCGTCCGTGACTCTCATCGTTGGCTGTGGGGTCTCCTCTCTCACCCTGCTGCTCCTCATCATCATCTATGTCTCCGTGTGGAAGTAAGTAACCCTAACCTTCTACGAGCAGAACTCTGGCCGTGTCGGGCCTCAGACTACATACGATGTGTGCTGCTCTACCGCTCCTCATCCCCTCAACTCACTCTCATTGTTTCCCCCCTTTTCCAAAACTCCAGGTACATCCGCTCCGAGCGCTCCGTGATCCTCATCAACTTCTGCCTCTCCATTATCTGCTCCAATGCTCTCATTCTCGTCGGACAAACTCAGGCTCGCAACAAGGTAAGGCGCTCCTCTATCCGATCCTCCTAACCTCTTGCTTTTAAAACCTCACCGCTTTGGGGGACTGACACAGATTTCTCATCTTTCCTCTCTTCCTTATCTCTCCCTCCTGGTCGCTCTCCCACAGGTGGTGTGCACTCTCGTAGCCGCTTTCCTGCACTTCTTTTTCCTCTCCTCTTTCTGCTGGGTGCTGACAGAAGCTTGGCAGTCCTACATGGCTGTCACTGGTCGTCTGCGCAACCGCATCATCCGCAAGCGCTTCTTGTGCTTGGGTTGGGGTAAGAGCTGCTGCCTTTAGGTTTTTCCTCTTTGCTCGTTTTTTTTCTGTCCTTCTCTTCTTCTTCTTTTTTCTTATTTCTTTATTCTAAATCTTACGCCTTCCTTTTTTTTTTTGCATTTTCTATCTTACAGGCCTTCCTGCACTGGTGGTGGCTGTGTCAGTGGGATTCACAAAGGCTAAGGGATACGGCACCGTCAACTAGTGAGTCTCAGCCTGCTGCTTCTGCTCCTTCACCACTTTCCTCCTCCCATAGCTCAAGCATTAATATTCTCCGTCCTTTGTTTTTGTAGCTGCTGGCTGTCTCTTGAGGGCGGACTCCTCTACTCCTTTGTTGGCCCTGCTGCAGCTGTTGTTTTGGTGAGTATTTTGACTTTGACTCCCTGGTCCGTCACAATACATTGTTTTTTAAATGCATTACCCATTATTGCATTGTCTAATCCGTGTTTTTGTTTTTTTTTCTTCTTCCTCCAAACAGGTGAATATGGTCATTGGTATTCTGGTCTTCAACAAGCTGGTGTCCAAGGACGGCATCACCGACGTGAAGCTGAAGGAGAGAGCTGGGTAGGTCTCATCGATCGCCTCTGAACACCAGAATATTGCGCTTATCACTCCAATCAGTCCCATTACAGGTGTATTGATGATGTGCTTTGATATCAAGGCTCGCAATCAAACAAGAGGAGGGAACAGAGCCTGTATGAATGTCTAACCCGTGGTTTGTGTCTCACCCTGCAGGGCCTCACTGTGGAGCTCCTGTGTGGTTTTGCCTCTGTTGGCCCTCACCTGGATGTCTGCCGTCCTGGCCATTACCGACCGCCGCTCCGCGCTCTTCCAGATCCTCTTTGCCGTGTTCGACTCTCTGGAGGGTTTCATCATCGTCATGGTACACTGCATCCTGCGTAGAGAGGTAAGAAAAAAACAGTTAGACAAGATAAAGTAATGGCAATTAAAGCAAAAAGGAAAGTTGTTTCTTTAGTTGGTTGTCTTTATGAGGGTACATGAGAGATGTTTTGAACTTTCTTTCTCCACCTGCTTCAATTAGGTTCAGGAAGCTGTAAAGTGCAGAGTAGTTGACCGCAAGGACGATGGGAATGGAGACTCTGGCAGTTCCCTTCACAATGGCCACACCCAGCATACGGTAAATTTCTTGGCTTATTGCCTTTTTAATGTCTTGAGTGCCTCTTGCATTTTACCCCTAAATTGATATGTGCATACATTAAGCACTGATAGAACATCTTTTATTCTTTTATCAGCAGTCTGATAACGAAAAGGACGGAGACCAGAGCAGACAAGGTAAGCCCCTTTTTAAATCAGCTTTTTCTTGCCCTTAACCATTTTTCCATTTGCATTTTAAATTTCTGTGAGCCTTGCACTTAAAACATCTGATCATGCATAAAGGGAGAGTGTGTTTATTGAACCAATATTTTAGACGTGGCATGGTTCTTGATCATTTTTTTAAACTCTCTTACCGTCTTTCCTCCAAGGAATGAAGAGCTCCTCTGAAGAGAAGATGCCCCCTCCTCAGCTGCCTCTTCCCATGGGCTCCAACTTCCACACCCTGCCATCCAACCCCAGCAAGAGCCACATGCAGGCCGTTCCCGAGTACTCCAGCCACACCCTCACCCTGAAGAGGGAGAAGAGCCGGCTGGCGGGAGGAGTCGACCCATCCTGCGGGAAACCCGTGTACGTCTGCGAGGGGGAACTCTTCAAGCAGCTGGATGCCGATCTCGCCCGGGCTCAGGCCGAGGGCAGCCTCTCCGACGGCAGCGGCTACGTCCTCATGCCCAACACCACCTCCACCCTGAGGTCCAAGCCTAAAGACGACCCCACCAAATACAACATCAGCGTGGAGCAGCTCCCTCAGGCCAGACTCATGCACCTCGGTGGGCCCTTCGCCGAGCCTCAGGCCGCCTTCGGGATGAAGTCCATCCCTCCCGACCAGGTCAGCGTGTCGTACTCGGAGAGAGACTCGCCCATCCAGAACATCCACAACATGTCCAGCGAGTCTCACATCACCCACAGCAGCCTGGAGAACACCTTCGAGTCTATGAACTCCATGATGTCCAAGAGCGAGACCATCTCCACCCTGTCCATGAGCTCCTTGGAGGTAAGAAAGATGGATAAGCACCACTTCTTGCACAACATTTGCTGAAAGAATTCTTATGTGATATTACCAATATTGATCTCAAACTAAACCAAATGTATTCGTCTTTTTTGCAGAGACAGAAATCCCGTTATGCCGAGTTGGACTTCGAGGTAAATATTGTTTGGATCCTTTCTAGTCTAGATATTATAAATAACATTTGATAAATATAAATGGTTGATCATTTTCCATAATTTTTGGGAGTAAATCGTTTTTTTTCTTTGCTTTCTGTAGAAAATTATGCACACAAAGAAACGCCACCAGAACATGTTCCAGGACCTGAACAGGAAGATGCATCACGCTGAGAAAGACAGAGAGTCTCCTGCCTCTGACAGCAAGGTAACACATCATGATAATAAGTTCATCCTCCATTTCCACGGAACATTTATTTCCAGAAAAAGCTAAAAAAAAAAAAAAAAAAAAAAAGGATACATCTTAAAAAATGAAAAAGAAAACAGAGGCAATTCTACTGCTAAAAAAAATATGACCCTCTAAAACAACCAGTGATATGTGTATTGAACTATGGTTGTCGTTACCTTGAGGTCATTTGAATAAGGATGTATTTTCTTCCTTCCCTCCTTCCTTCTTACAGTCTGTGAGATGGAGTGTGTCCTCAGGAGGAAGTGACAAAACGAACCACAGCGTGAGTGTTTATATACAACCTCACACAAATTTACTGCCTATAGATGAGACACACCATCAGATCATATTACACTTGCCTCCAGGAGGAATAATTTCCCCCCTGAATGACAATATGACTTTCATTATTAGAAAATCACATTTCGATGTAATGAGGTCCATTTCATTTTTGATTAAATCAGGAATTGCTCAGGGCTTAATGAGTGACACCAAGCGCTCACGTGGCTCCTCTTTTGTGCTTCAACAGGACAAACAACAGGCTCCAATGGAGAGGCCATGGGAAGGAGTCCGGGGAATACCGCAGTCCCCCCCTGCATGGGTACGCAAAGACCTGGAGCCCCTAGCCGCCTCGCCTCTGGAGCTGCACTCTGTGGATTGGGAGAAAACCAGCACCACCATCCCTCTTGTGGGGCAGGACATCATTGACCTGCAGACGGAGGTCTGAGGAGGAGGAGGGGGGCTAGCGAAGCCACCTGATTTCACCTCGGTTACCTCTTTGGTTTGAGAAAGAGATCCTTAAATGGATAGAGTAGAGAAAACCAAGAAAGGGAGGGAGTGAGAAAGTAGGTCCCAGAATCTATGTCTTCAAACCCTCAGCCAGAGCAGGAATGAGGGGAGGGAGAAGGAGGGGATGGAAGAGTGGAGGTGGTGTTGATGGGATGTTTAATGTAGCTTCTCTGTGTGGACTTAAGGCATCTCTCTAAGGCAGAGTGCTCCGAAGGGTAAAGGCAGGGTTAGTGGAGCGATCAGTGGTTTCCATGGACCAGGACTGGCTGTGGTTCCATTAGTGCTTCACCCCCCGGGAGTTTACCAAACCCCCCCCCCCCCTTCGGCCTGGGTCCAGAAGATGTGGTCGACATGTCTGTGCTTCTTTTTTCCTTCAACTCGACTTTGGAGAAAAATTTAATAATACTAAAAACGGTGTGCGTCCTCCCTGCTTCTCGGGAGGAACAACCGGAACTCTTGGCCGGTTCTCTACCGGCCAAGTTACCTTCCAGAATAGGACAAGGCACGAGAGCATAAAGGGACCAGTCTCATGTTTGGAGTCCAACACTCTGCACTTTGCTAGATGGGCGCACACATTTTTTGGTTTGGTGCCGTGTTCTTTTTACTTTAGTTGAGGTTTGTGTGTTTATTTGTTCTGCTTCATACCTGGAACTGCTTCAACAGAACTGAATATGAGACTCTGTACTGAGAAAATAACTCCTACTCCTACTGGAGAACAGGCTTAATCATGCTAATAGTGCTTTTCACTGCTGTTTACCACCATGGTTATTATTATTCTGATGATACTTGTCAGTATTATGATTATTATTATGATTATTATTGTCATTATTGAGTTTATAGCCTATGTTTACTTTTTTTTAATTCCCCTCATGACTGTCAGGCACAAGTTTTATTGTTTTTGTTTTTTTACTGAGACATAAAACATTAGGCTAGAAGAAAAAAAAAGATCCAGTGCATCTGTAACATGTTCTGAGCCCATATGAACTGCATTGGGACAAACATACTGAGTGGTGATGGAGGTGGCGATTAGTTGTTGTGCAACGCGTCCTGGTTTTTTCCAGTATTCTGCTTCGATACCAAAACACCAGCACCAGGATGAACACAGACTCTCACACAGGAAGAGCAGTGCACTCTGGGGAGCGCTGGGTGGAAATGTTAAGGGAGGGGAGGGGTCATTGTACCTCGTCCCTCCCGCCCGACTCCGACTCTCAGCTGGCACAAGATGCAGGCTCTTCCATGTCGCGTATATGGATTCAAGGGGTCAGCGAGACCTTTCATCATCGCCCTTTTGTTTCTCAGCCTTGCAGGACTCTTGGACAGAGCAGAGGCTCCTGGCGCTGATGTGACTTCCAGTGCAGCGTCGGGTCCTCGAGACTTCAACACATTTGTGTTTTCAGCCATCAGTGTGAAATAGTGCAATATGATGGGTGCTTGATGCTCAAGCAAGACTGATACTAGAATTTAGGCAGATTTTTCTTACCAATGTTTAGAAAAAAACCTTTTATACCACCTTCCTCATATTTACAGAGCATATAGATGCTTTATGAGAATATTGTATTAGTAATTCAAGGAATTTATTCGCTAGAGATTTGTTAGCACAAGACTCCATATTTGGAGCTGTGACAGGTAGATACTTGTAATTCTATACGGCAAACATTATATAGAATGAATGATAGCCTATGAATATCTCCAAACTGTGCTTCAGGATATTTGTTATTACTCTCCGCTGTACAGCGATGGGTAATAGAACCTCATGTCTTCTGTAACTGTGTGTTTTTGATAACCTTGTCAGTAACTCAACAGTATGTAATACCAGCCAATTCCCCCGTCCCTTTGAATTCCTCTGTCCTGCCCGACTCATACCTCGAGTTACTTGTATTGAAAAATCCCATTTGTATCCTCTTGTCACTACTTAGTTTTTTATGTTCTGTTTTACCTTCTGTAAATGTGCAGTTTTCACAGCACAAAATGAATGTGACTTATTTCTAATAAAAACACATCTATATTACATGACGTATGCAGTGTTCAGTTTTTAGCACATTGTAATGATGAAATACATATTTTAATCTCATGTTCTTTTTCAATAATCAGATTCAGAACAAGTGAACAAACAACAACTCCTGCTGAGTCAAATTGGCGTGTTGTCTGACAGCAACATCTAAACGCCAGAACAGAACAGAAAGTTCAAAAGTGAGACACAACAACAATATGAGAGAGAGAAAGTGAGACAGAACAGGAGGAAATGGATTTTGAACTCCTGCCACATTAAAGCCTCTGGCAAACACGCCACTCTAAATATAGACATGATTTGCAGGTACGAAGAAAAAAACAACAACCAATCTCTTAAGATGATAAAAAAGCAATTCTCCTCTGTTCTATTTTCACGCTTTGCAAAGAGGCGGAATCATTACAAAGAAAAAGAGATCTGTGAAGTTGAGTAATGAGAAAACAAACACATTTGACAGGGGCCAGAATATGACTGACCTCTTTAAAAATAGGAAATGTTCTCGACCGTTTAAATTTAGTTTTTGCCTACTTCGTCTGCAGTATTCGTCCGCTTTCTCTCCTCTCCATAATCAGTTTTCTGTTCTGTGTTTTTAATTGAAGCAGTGTGCTGTAATTCTGCTGCCAGGCAAAAGCAATCGCAGATTTACACCATCCATTTGTTGAGCTCTGCTCATTCTGTGAGGGTCAGCTGGGGAGCAGGCTGATTCCCAAGCTGTAGGTGCCACCGTTCACAGCATATCATGTTTATTACCACATGACGTGATCTGCACCATTTTCCTGGTGGTGCTCGGAAACATCTTCTTTTTTTTTTTTGCTTCGTGCTAATTTATTTTTACACCAAAAGTCGTCCGTGCAATGTCTGCACAGTCTGTTCATGAAAATTCAGAGCGATGACGTTAGTGCCAATTTTGTAGTGTCTGAAATCTAATTCCAAACTGTAGTATATGTATCACTGTCTGAGGCCACTTATTATTTGTATCTCTTTCATGCCATGATGCAGGTAGTTACAAAAAAAGGACAGTGACAGCTCATATTTAGAAACAAATACATAAAAAAACAAACTCTGATGCACCCCTCAGGTTTCATCATGATACACAACTACAGGCAATGACACACACTCACATCCTGCAGACCTGTGTACTTAATGCAGCTGTAAAGAAAACCAAGACTATTGCAGATCACTGACAACGCTACGGATACAGCCTCTTACTCCTCATCAGCTCTAAACAAATCAATCCAATCAAAATTACAATAATTAGTATATGCAGATCCAGTGTGTGTGTGTGTGTGTGTGTGTGTGTGTGAGAGAGAGAGAGAGAGAGAGAGAGAGAGAGAAACACAGTTCCAGTGCTAATAACATCCTGAGGCTGTCAATGACTCCCCCTCCTAGCCTAATCCAATCTCCAACACACACTCACACATACACACACTCATCTCAACCCCCCTCCATGCCTCCCAACATGAAATCGAGTATCAATTAACACCTTGCTGGCAATAACAGCAAGGTCCTGGCCATCTCTTAATTGAAGGCTGTCGCTATAGAAACAGATCCTAATCCCCAAGATGGGTAAAGAGAAGATGGTCCTCCAACTCCCAAAGTGAAGTGTAAGAAAGACAAATAGATGTAATTTCTCTCTACAGCTGCCTCCTAATGATTGTCTGCAGTGCATTAAAATATTATTATTAAGTGTGAGGCAGCAGAAACACTGAATTGTCTTAATGTCTTACAGATAATGGTTGTAGGAAAAGCAATTAAATCTTTTCTTAAATCATTCATAAGAATTTGGGATGTGATCCAACCATTTTCTACAAAAATCTAAATTCCATATAAAAGTATTAAATGTTACAATTTTACACTTACATTACAGTAAGCAGCAAATGAGTAAGCTGATACCTCAACCAGAAACGGTTGAAGTTGTTTTCACCTGCAAGCAAAATATCCCTATGGACACTTCTTTGTGACTGGACTGTCACTGTCCAGTTAAATAAATGCGTGAACACAGATTAAAACTTGCAATTGTAACTTGCCTTACTTAGTGGGAGTTTACACATTTTCCTGCTTTGTAATTGTGCAAACGTGTTCAAAAAAGCTGTGTTTTTGTGTAGCCTCATCAGTGGTATCATCATTCATCCTCAGTTTTAAATTACATGCACTCTCTTTTTCCCCTCATGCACAAACTTGATTTATTAATGCAGATTTATTTCATAGGTTTACAATGGTTGATTTCAACACATCAGCAGGTACAGTACATCTGCAGTATTGGTCTGAACGGAGTCGGGCCAAGAGATATGGTTAAAAACATTGAGTGCATATTTATACAACCATCCTTTACTTAATTCAGCTGAAGAAATATGGGCTAAACACTTGTGTATGGGCTGTTAATTAGCCCAGCACTAATTAGGCTATTATGTCTGCAATTACCTCAAGAATCAAACATTCCTGATAACATAAAACAATATATGTCAGGCTCAAGAGACCAGTATTTGTGTCAAGCGAATACAAAGTTTTTGTTATTATTCAGCCTTTCTTTAACTATTGTGTAGACTTTTTTGTGTCACAGATGGATTGGGGGTTTACAGTGCCGCATGTCCCTCAGCTCAGATGACACTCTTGTCCTCCAGAGCGAGACAAATCCAAAAGCAAGACTCTCAGACTCTTAAACCAATGTCTTGTCTGCATCCAACAGCAGAATTACTTTTGAATCTCAACACATATTTCAAGCAGTCCGCAGTCTCAGTGAATCAACATAGGGAGCAGCAACCAGGAGGGAGTAGACGTTAATATTATATGATATAAGGGCTGCACATCTATCCATACACTATAAGAGTCCCTCTCTTTCACAGACACACATCTTTTTCTATAGCACTCTCCCTCCTCATTTGAGTTGACAAAAGATCGTTCTCACATGGAAAAACGCCCCCTTCCACCCCCCACCCCCACCCCCCATGTGGCTCTTTTACCTCTGAATGATAAAACGCAGATTTGGTGGATTACAGCTGCGTTTGTGCGTCATAGCCAAATGCCAGCAGTCTCTTGAGAGTGGTTTCATGGAGGTTATTACCACTTGTCTTACTTTCAGACTGTGTGCTCACCCCAGGGGTCGACTGGACTGTGAGAGGCTAATGACCAGCTTTGGTATACTGATGGAATCCATAGGGCTTTTAATGTTGAAGTGAATAGGATGTTTTGTGCAATAAAAATCAGTTGGAATCTGCAAAAAAAAGGCTCCATGGTCAGAAACAAGTGAGTCAATGAAAAGGCGGCATAAGCAGCTGGGGGCTGAAAGAAGTTGGAAATGAAAAATGGACAATGAATTTTGGAGAAAATATATGATTTTAGCTGCATCACAGCAGAGATGGCAATGTTAGTCTGTCAGTTCGCCAATTTGGTCCATACTGATATCTGCTTATTTATTTTTACACCAAAAGTCATCTGTGCGATGTCTGCACAGTCTGTTCATGAAAAATTCAGAGCGATGACGTTGGTGCCAATTCTGTAGTATCTGACTTCAAACTGTAGTATGTTATATCACTGTGGCCACTTATAATTTATATTTCATTCATGCCATGATCTGCAAATACTTACAAAAAAAGACGGTGTCAGCTGCTCATATTTAGAAAAAATACATTTATACCAGTATAAAAAACAAAACACTGATGCACCCCTCAGGTTTCATCATGCACATACAGGTAATGACACACACTCACATGCTGCATACCCATGTCCTTTATGCAGCTGTAAAGAAGATAAAAAGACTTTTGCAGGGTTAGGGTCATACTGATATATCTCAGTAACCACTTGGAGGAAAGCCGTTCGAGTTTGTACATGACTCCGTGTGTCAAAGTGCGGAGACCTAACAGAGATGTTTGCTGTGATTCTGCACAGCCGTTGAACGTCAGTGTAACAGCGTAAGACCTTTATTCTTTCTATAGCTTTTTGTGAAAATTGTAGCAGCACTGTGAGAACGCAATATAATAACCAATGTCAGTTTGCTTTGAGAGAACTTACTGGTTGTTTTTCACATTGTCAACAGTTTGCTAAATGAGTCAATTCCCCCTTTTAATTGTTTCCGAGCTGCCCCGTGAATAATGTCTACCACTGTTCCTTGTCCGAGAGACCTCGCATGTACTGAACACAATGAATCTGAACCCCTTTATCAATCCTGATGGTCACCATGGCAACAGTGGCAACATCCAGGCAGCTCATGAGGACTATTAGTAACAAGGAGTTTCAGCACCAGCAGGCACTGAGAATAATACAAGCTGAATGCACATAAAGGGAACAAATGAGGGTTTATATGCCCAAAATATTGTATAGCATATCATTTGCTGCATTACAATTCTAACGCGATTGAATTTCCATTCAATGCATGTTTCATGAATGTGCTCCACAGGGTAGGTTTCTAGGACAGAAATGCATGTCTTTTTTAGTAGCTTGTAGCAAAGTGACTCCGTGCCAACAATGCTATTACCTTGAAAATGTTTGTTGAAATCCTGAGCAAAAGGTTCAATTACATCCCCAGGGGTATATCAACATGCGTTTTCCCCAGAGGCATGCATGAATTTCAGATTCCAGCACTATTTCATGCAATTATTGATAGTGCACTTGTAGAAGGAGGCAGATCATTATGCATGACATCCAATGGTGGATTTAGAAAGGACTGCATAAAAAAAAAAGGCTGTTAAACAGAACCATGCAAATGTAATGCGAGTTCACCTTAAATGTCAGAGGGAGTAATATTGCAAAAAATGCTAAAGGGACATCGTCACAAAACATTGTAATGAACGCCCTTGCAAGCAGAGGTTATGAAAAACTGATCGTTCATACAGGAACGCTGTTGTCTGCATGACCTTACTTTGTCTTTGCTCAGGTTAGTGCTGTTGCCAGGATACTATTTCCTATGGCAACACTTGAGCCGGCGAGGTGAGCAGCTCTGAAAGGATTCAGGTAACTGGCTGCTCTCTATCCAGTGCACCGGAAGTCCGTGCATGAGCATTGGAGAAAAAAATGATAAATAAACACCATGTACCAATGTGCACAGACACACACACGCACAAAAACAGCCTTTGAAGTTTCGTCTGGCTCAGTGCAGTAGCTGATATTTCCTGCAAATATTTAGAAGTAAATAGACTTCCGGTTTGAATCAGCCAGGATTTTTTGTTTTTGCATCTGCTCTGGTCATTTTACATGACAGACATTCACATGCAAGTTATAGCTATACAGTGTGACTCTATCTACAGTATCTATGGATATACTCATGACTCCTAAACAATAACTTTCCTGAAATATTTAAGACATTACTTCTTAAATCCGTCGTAGGTGTGTGACAAAAGCAGCAGATTCAGCTACCTTGGTGAATAACAGAAGCGTGTGTTCAGTAATGATTACTGCACTGCAATATTCATTGTTCTATATGAAACACAATTTCCATCCCCATTTAAAATGAAGTGAGAGCTGCACTTGCTGTCGTCCATTACATGGAACGAAGGAATTGTTTTGCCAGGGTCTTATATGAATGGTAGCATATTCTCGTTCCATATTCATTGCAACACATAGCAGATGCTCTCCATCTGGATGAGACCACACTGCCACCATTTGTTCCAAGAGGGCTACTGCCTCTTGGACAGTTTCCTCTCAGTGATGTGGAAAAGTACACTTGCTGAGCGTTTTATTAGGAACAGCTCGGGTTCCACTCCTGTCAGCCAAGAACAGAAATCTGGGGCAGTTCAAGTCTGGAAAAATATTGAAGGGTCCAAATCTAGATATATCTGCTGAGGCGAGCAGATGGTATGGGTCTGAGTTTGATGTCAACAGCACAAGTCCATGCATCCAAGTTGTCAACTCTCCAGGTTGGTGGAAGTGTAATTGTGTGGGGAATATTTTCTTGGCAACACTTTGGGCCACTTAATAACAATCAATTGTGGTTTGAATGCAACCGTCTGTCTGAGCATTGTTGCTGACCTTGTGAATCCCTTTATGACCACAATTTACCATTCTCTAATGGCTACTTCCATCAAGATAATGCACCCTGTCACTGTGTATTAACAGCAAAGAAAGAGGATGCCTAAAACTGTTAGTGTGGTGTTCCTTAATAAAGTGCTCAGAGAGAGTATAAAGTATCATCAAAAACATGTATATCTAAGTGTTCTTGAAAAGTAAACAACCCGCTTTGTCCTTTAGAGACAAACTGCGACAGTGTTTTCTCATTGCATTGACCCTGTTCCACTTCCAAACCTGTTGCACAACCACAAAGGCTCTCAATGTTGAATACGTCTTTGCATTCTCTGTATTGCCCCTTCCTTTCTTCATATTTTGCAGACCAAGGTACAGAATACAATGAATTACAAGTCTGCATGCTTTCTCTTTTCAATGGGAACTTCCAGCTCATCATGGTCAATGCCGAGTCTAAACAGCCTGACAGGATGTAGCGCCGTCATGGCAGCGACACCACACCTACACTCACTCATTGACCATCAACTCTGCTGGATGAAAAGAGGAATGTCAGGGATGGTGAGCTCATACAACACTGTGAAGGGATGAGCATTGTCTGGCAGGGAGGGCTCTTCATCAGTGGGACTCTATTATGACTCATCTGTTCTAAACACCCACCGTCTCTCTTTACTGTGCAAAGCTTCCCTTTGTGCAGCTGAATGTGTCTCATCCAGCACTTGAGAGGTGAGCACCAGGTCTCATCCTTTTGGGTAATAGGTCCATAACACATTGATGTCAGATTGGCACAGGGTCTGTGGACAGTAGGAGCATTACATTTATTTGACAGCCCCGTAGGAAACAATGGATAAAATGACGATATCTGTTTTTGTAATCCTGCAAATCCTGAGTAACCCTATTCATTGCATAAAATGGGTTTACAAATCTGTGAAAGGATCATGGAGTTTGCACGTCTTTCCTGTGTTTGCATGATGCTCCACATAATCTGAGACCTTTGGGGAATTTCTTGCAGGGTTCAAGTCCCCCAGTAATTTTAGACATGCAGAAAAACCACTGGTGAAAAGAGAGGATGAATGAAAGAATGTCCATACCCAAACAGTTAGGCACCTATAGCTTTATAGTGGGTACACTGAATGCAAGTTTGCTTTCAGCTTGGTAATTGAGAATATAAAACATACAACAAATGCACTAATTGTCTTCACATCATCAAACAGAGGTCATATTTGATAACAATTAGCAGCAACAGGAAAAGTTTAATGAACTGTTACATAAAAATTGAGTCATGCTTTGATCATTATTTTAGTTGACGGGCTAATATAATTGGTTTACACCCTTCTACAACAAATACTCACAAAGAAGAGGAAAAAGAATTAATATTAAACCAAATAAATACAAAATAAACAGTACCCTAACAACTAAACATTGAAATTCTGGAGATGGCCACTTGTTAGGTGAGTTTGTTCAGTTAATTATAACATGACGTCAATAGGGCTATCACATGATTCAAATGTTATTGCACTGCTAGCTTAGCCTTTTAGTTTTTTTTATTATTATTTGTAGCGTGTTTGTGTCTTTGCATGTGTTTTCTTAAGCTGTAGTGCGACATACAAACAGCATTGGTTCCCAACCTGTGGTCAGAGATCTCAGGGGGGTCCACAGAGCTTTGACTGTTCTGAGGCTGAGGTTATCAAAATTAGCTATATTTTTATGCATATTAAAATTCAACAATCCCAATAACACATGCAATTGGATAATCAAAATCATGTAGAGAATAGGAACAAAAACCTACAACATGTGATGTTCTCCACCCAGCATTTGAATGGCTCCCACCTGGACGCCGGCTCCGCTGCCCCATTTGCAAGACTCATAGGAGGGGGGCATAGTGTTCCCAGGGCTGTCAACCTCCTCAACTCCTAACACATGAACTCAACACACACAAACACATCCCTCACCCCTCTCCATTTGACTGACAGATATCTCCTCTCAACCATAATGTATTTATTAATTATAATATTTATGCTTTTTGTTCTGTATTTTAAGCTTCCTGCTCTGCCTGCTTTTTGTTTTAATTGTCCAAATAATGTTCTTTGAATTTAATTTTAAACTGTTTCTTGTTGTAAATAAAAGTTTGCATCACTTTATTCTTTTAAAGCAGTACTAAAGAACTTTCAGTTTTGATTGAGTTTGGCGGTGCCTGTGGACCAAAGCGGTAGTGTTTTGCCTGAAGGAAGACTCAATTTCCCATGAACACTAGCATGAAGCCCTGTAAATATCCTGCATTAAAATTAACAGAAGACATCAAAACTAAGTTTCTGTTTCCAGTGGATCATTTCAAAGTGAAAACACAAGCATAATCCATTGCTAAAGTGCTGTTTTGCCTGTTCCCTCCTTGTTGTGACTCGTAAAAGTAAAAGTGAAAGTAAAGTGAGAGCCGGGTTCCTACCATGCTCCTCAAAGCTCCTTAGTGCCAGAGAAAGAGATACAGACCCCCTCAGACCACGACAGAGGTGTCATTCAACTTGTTGTAAGTCGATGTATCATCACAAAAGTTATGAAAATATTTTATGAAGGTTGAAAAGTTACTTAGTGCTGGTTTAATGTGTCTGAACTGAAGACAGGGGTTGTGTTGCGGGGCAGTGAAGTAGGAAAGCTGCAGTTTCGCCCCCTCACCGCGCGGTGGCAGTAAACAAGCCTCACCACAGACTTGAGGTGTTTTTTTTTTTTTTTTTCTCCACGCCCATGTCAGACGTTTAAATTTCCGCATTTCGACTTTAGAGCTGAGAGACCAGTGAAGCCAAACTTAAGTTTGTCCTGTCCTATCTTGTCCTGTGCTGTATTGTTTTATAGCTCTTCAGTATCTGAGCAATGTCGAGGTTTCTGCTGAGACCAAACCTGCGGAGCTGCGTCGCCTCTCAGATCAGACTGGCATCTGATCAGGTAAAACGGTGGTGAAGTGGTGACACAAGACGTTTTGGATGTTAGCAGCATTAGCTGGCTAAAAAAAAGAAAACAGCAGCTTGATACTTGTTATCGGGGCGAAGACCAGAGACTAGGCCAGGAGAAGCTACAGCTAGCTCCAGACAAGACAGTCAATGTTTGGACCCATTGATAAAAAGCTGTTGAATAAAAACGCATCTATCTAAAGGCTGCTGTGAAAATGTATAGCTATGTCTTTATTGTAATGTTAAATACGCTGCAGTAGTCAAACAGCTGCTATATGAATTGAGACGTGCCCTCCTGCTGTTATCCAATGACGCAGATAATGACATAAATGTACTTTTTTTCTTTTTACCCCCTGAAGACTGTGTAGTGATTAGTGAATATTTAGATATAACGTTATATAACATGTTCAGTAGCACCTATATAGGTTTGTCTTAAGGGAGAGGTCGTTGCAGGATTGCATAATAGTTTTTCCACATCAATCAGTCAACAGTTGTTCACTTGTCAGTCTGAGCAGCTAGGAACAATATAATGTATTCAGTCATATAAGCTGAGCCAATAACAAGGGAGACTATGTGCAAACTGCAGGTAAAGGCAGGTGCAATGTTGAGTTTTATCCTCTGTTTACAAATTGAGACTTAAAAAATAAGATCTGTATTTTATTTTATTGTTGATAAGAACTTGCACAATGGTAAATGGTCCTTTTCACTTTATTGGGATAGGTTGTTTCTGAATGTGTACATCAAATGCAATATAATGTATTTCCTCTGGTTGTTCCAGCTTGGTGAGTTGGGCAAGGGAGCGGGCAAAGGCGGTGGTGGAGGAGGCTCTGTGAGGGAGGCAGGAGGTGCATTTGGAAAGAAACAAGTAGCAGAGGAGGAGCGGTACTTCAGGTGAGAAGCTGCACGTCATCCTGTCTAAGGCTCCTTGTGTCTTGATGAATAATAACTGCTTTGGTCACATAAAAGGTTTAACACGGTTTTTCTCTCCTCCACATTTTGTGCTCACGTGCAGGCAAAAGGAAAAGGAGCAGATGGAGGCGCTGAGGAAGCACCACGCAGAGGAGATCGAGCACCACAAGAAGGAGATTGAGCGCTTACAGAGGGAGATTGACCGCCACAAGGGCAAAATCAGAAAGCTTAAACACGATGACTGAAGTGGGGGAAAAACATATCATTACTACTACTCCCCCTCCTCCTTTGAGTCCATCCATATTATTGCCAAGTCAATGCTTATCAGATATTGATTGATTTACTGCTGGCCAAGGCAGGTCCTGTATCAGATTTAAGGCTGACAGCATGAATACTAAAGAAAACAATAAAGTGCTTAATTTTTCCACATTCCATGAAAGCTTTTCAACATGTGTGATTTAATTATTATTATATTTAATCTATCTTGATTTCTCTCTCAAAAAAAGAAAAGTAAAAGTCAATCTTTAATTGTGTTTTTAATAGCTCTGGTTGTGAGGAAGATTGGGCTGATCCTGTGTGTAGTGTGTGCAGAAAAGGTGGGTCTCATTGGGCTGAAGTCGTGCCAGTCAAGGTTCAACCTCCACGGTTGGACGGTTGGTGGTGAAGCGCTTGTTTTGAGTCACCGCGCCGCCCGCTGACAGCCGGCGACCGGCTCACATTGAACAGCGAAGCCGGAAAGCTGGGAATTAACCGTCTCCTCTAGCTTTATTTGGTGTGAAATTAAACATATATATATGCTTTGAGTAAATTGAGGGCGTATCTGGACGCTTTTCGTAAGTATTTGTTGTTCCCTAGACGAGCACGCTTGCCCCGGTGTTTGAAAACAAACGTACCCGCCTTATTGCGCGTTTTTTCGTCCAAATCTCGCGATGTTTGCCGAGCGGTGGCGTTGTTCGGGCGAGCCGACGACGAGACCGTAGCTGTCTGGAAATCTGTCTTGTGGGATAGACTGAAACGTATTCTTCATATTAGACATTTTTGTACGTCCGACAAGTTAATCGTTTCACATTTTAACACACCCCTCAGTTAGTTCCCCGAATTAGACTGGTAAGTTACGCTAACTATCGGTTTGCGGCTCGTACGGAGCGTATGTGTTTGATTTGTTGAAAGGTGTCTCTCTGCATGGTGAGGCCTTCGTATATATAAGCTCGTTAGCCTATCAGCAAGCTAACCGTTTTCTCCGAGCTCAACTACAGGAGCTATTTTGGGAGATAGTTTCGGCCCAAAAATTGGAAAAATGCATCTAACTGAGAGCGGATATTTGCCCCGAGACGCCTTGTGCATGTAAATGTAAAAATGAAACGTATCCTCCTCGGCGGCTAGCAGGCTGCATGTGAAGGGGGCGGGACACGGTGCCTCTGTCTGTGGTTTCTCTTCAAGTGACCGGGTTGTGTTACCGTTCAATACCTGAATGTTTTTCACCTGAGCTTCAGTTACCAAGCAGCTTTTATACTCTAATATACCGTGTGTTGTGATCTTCAGAATATCCTGCTATTATTATTATTATTATTATTATTATTATTATTATTATTATTATTATTATTATTGTTGTGGTGGTGGTTGTTGTTTACAATACCAGTAATGGTTTTCCAGTTAAATAGAGCATCAACTACTCAGGCAGGTTACAGTTACATCAGAGTAGTATCCAACCCATAGAAACAATTTAGTTCAGGGGTCTTAAACGTTTTTCAGACCAAGGACCCCCAAACAGGAACCCCCTACTTTAAATATTTATTTAAATATGTTTTATATTATTCTGGGCGTAGTATACCCTGGATTTAATACTAAGCTATTCAAAAAATACACAGGTTCATATATTCATGTTTTTATTTTAAAGGTACAGTGAGTAGGGTCGCCATGCCACTGCCATTTATAAACATACCTTGTTATATCAACAATGTCTGTCAGTTGCATGATCATCATGCATACAAGTTATTCAAATTTACGTTTTTATTTTAAGCTAAACAAAAAAATATACAAAATTGTATAATCAACCAAAAATTTCATGACCTCCCTGCAGTACCTCTGCGGACCCCCTGTTGAAGACCTCTGATTTAGTTCAGTCATCAACTGGTTTATGATGATTTACTATAAAAACAATAATTTATAATAATAAATTTATTACTTATAATAAAATGAACTGCTGAGTGACTTGTTTTTGACTTGACTGCTGTATATTTATTTCAGGAGAATGGCTGCCGCTGAGGTGAACGGTAGTTCTGCCCCGGCAAAGGAGGAAGAAGAGCCCATGGATGTGACAACACCGCACACAGAGAACTACCAGACACTTCTTGATGCGGGGCTGCCCCAGAAAGTGGCTGAGAGTCTAGACAACATCTTCCAGACAGGTGGGTGACCGGAGCTCTGACTCCAGCAGCAAAAAACTGAATAGTGTTAGCTGAGGCTTTGTGTGACCATACCTTGTAAACTTCAGGCCTGGTGGCGTACGTTGACCTGGATGAAAGGGCGATTGATGCACTTAGGGAGTTCAATGAGGAAGGAGCACTCACTGTGCTGCAGCAGTTCAGAGAGAGTGATCTGTCCCATGTACAGGTAACAGGTTACATCCTCATTTGTGGAGCTTATGTTGATGCACATTGCTGCAGGTCACATTCATTATTTGTTTTTGTTTTTTTGATGTAGAATAAAAGTGCTTTCCTTTGTGGAGTCATGAAGACCTACAGACAGAGAGAAAAACAAGGAAGTAAAGTACAAGAGTCCACCAAGGGACCGGATGAGGCGAAAATAAAGGTAAACAAAGTCATGTCGCTGAACTTTGTTATAAAGAAGATTAGAGGAAATGTCATACGAACAGGTCTCTGCAGCCATGGAGGTTAGTTAATGTGTTGTTTTTTTTGTGCTTTCCAGGCTTTGTTGGAGCGGACAGGATACACCCTGGATGTGACAACAGGGCAGAGGAAATATGGAGGCCCCCCTCCTGAGGATGTATTCAAAGGAACACAACCAGGGATTGGAACTGAGGTAGATAAAACAACAGATAAATAGGTTGATGCTGGAACCTGTCTATCACTGTGTACATCAAATTTGGTAAAGAATCCTAAATATCAGTCTGTAAATAGTGCTATATATATTCAAACATTTGTCTTTCTGATTTTCCTCTCTTCATCAGGTGTTTGTTGGAAAAATCCCCCGAGATTTGTATGAAGATGAGCTGGTGCCACTCTTTGAGTCTGCTGGTCCGATCTGGGACCTCAGGTTAATGATGGACCCTCTATCTGGTCAGAACAGAGGCTATGCCTTCATCACATACTGCAATAAGGACGATGCACAGAAGGCTGTGAAGCTTGTAAGTGGTGGGGAAGGTTATTGGAAAAATTTAACTGTGGAAAATTTGAGAGGATTGCTCATTATTTTGTAAAATTGCTTAATTCTGTGTTATTTATAGACATTGTGTTTCACACAGTTGTTGACCTCTCCATTTTATTTTCAGTGCGATAACCATGAAATTCGCCCTGGCAAGTATTTGGGAGTGTGTATATCTGTTGCAAACAATCGCCTGTTTGTTGGATCAATTCCAAAGAACAAGACAAGGGAAAGTATATTGGAAGACTTTGGAAAAGTTACAGGTCAGTTTCAAATGCACAGGTGGACTTGTGTTATAAAAGTATTAAAATAAAGGCCCAACCATGAAGCATCATTTGCATGAAAACTGGCCTTTTGCTTTTGCATGGGATTCGATCTTATTGTTTTATCTTACAGAGGGTCTGCAAGAGGTGATATTGTACCACCAGCCAGATGACAAGAAAAAGAACCGTGGCTTCTGTTTCCTCGAGTACGAGGATCACAAGTCTGCAGCACAAGCTCGCCGCCGCTTGATGAGCGGGAAAGTGAAGGTCTGGGGGAACCCAGTCACCGTGGAGTGGGCTGACCCTGTCGCTGAACCAGACCCTGAGGTCATGGCGAAGGTTAGAATTATTTATTTTATTTATTTAACCTTTATTTTACCAGGTTGTCCCTTGAGATTGAATCTTTTTTGCGAGGGAAACCTGGCAAAGAGGCTGAACTGGTGTCAAAACAACAATAAAAGCAAAGAATATCTTGGTTCCGAGTCTTTTGCACATGAGAACACCACAACCACACACACAATATTGTAATCCTGTCTTTTTTCTGTGTAGGTGAAAGTGCTGTTCGTCAGGAAGCTGGCCACAGCTGTGACCGAGGAGCTTCTTGAAAAGACCTTCTCTCAGTTTGGAAAGCTGGAGCGAGTAAAGAAACTAAAAGACTATGCTTTTGTCCATTTTGAAGAGCGAGATGCTGCTGTTAAGGTGGGTTTCTGTTACGATTTGGACAAAATATTTGTCTGTTTGGTGTTTACGTGTATCAGTGCAATGGACTATTTTGTTTTGTTAAGGCCATGGATGAGATGAATGGGAAGGAGCTAGGGGGAGAGGAAATTGAGATAGTCCTGGCAAAGCCCCCAGACAAGAAGAGAAAAGAGCGCCAAGCAGCTCGTCAGACCACCAGGAATGCAGGGTGAGTCACCGACGGAGGCACATGACTGGTCAGCTGCCCGTCTCGTTCTTAAAACGGGAATCGTTTAACCCTGTCCTCCCCCTCTGCAGGTATGACGACTACTACTACTACCCACCACCACGTATGCCCCCCCCAGGCCGTGGTAGGGGCCGTGGTGGCCGAGGGGGCTATGCCTACCCGCCAGATTACTATGGATATGAAGACTACTATGATGACTACTATGGCTACGACTATCATGACTACCGTGGTGGGTACGAAGACCCTTACTACGGCTATGAAGACGTGTACAGCATGAGGGGCCGCGGCACCCGTCCCAGTAGGGGGGGGCCTCCTCCGCCTAGGGCCCGCGGAGCGCCGCCGGCACGAGGGCGCGGCGGCTACGCCCAAAGAGGCCCACCCCTCGGTGGTCCGAGGGGCGGCCGAGGAGGGCGGGGAGCCCCTTTCCAGCCGCAGAGGGGGCGCGGTCCTCGCGGGGCCCGGGGCAATCGCGGGGGCAATGTCGGCGGAAAGAGGAAGGCAGACGTGTTTAACCAGCCTGACTCCAAGCGCCGCCAAACCAACAACCAGCAGAACTGGGGGTCCCAGCCCATCGCCCAGCAGCCCCTGCAGCAAGGGGCCGACTATTCCGGTAACTATGGTTACAGTAATGACACCATGGAGTTTTCACAGGATTCTTATGGGCAGCAGTGGAAGTAGATGCACCAAAAGGTATTTGGCAAAGTGACAACAAAAAAAGAGCAAAATGATAAAAAGAAAAAAAAAATAACAGGAGATTGGCCACAATTTTTGATTGACTTTTTATCCTTCATCCCTCATGAAAAAAAAGTCTGTATATATATCTCAGAGAAAAAAAAATGGACAGCCCCCAGAATTGGCTCGAGATGATTGGCTGGCAAACCTTTTGGCTGAAGAAATGAACGTAACCGTTGTGGTGAATCATTTCTTACTCCTACGGTTACATTGGGACATGTGTCTTTAACAACAAAAAAAAAAGAAAAGAAAAACACACACAAACCACTTTTACTGTTACTTTTTGTTCCTGATCCTTTTAAAGCCAACAATGAACATTTACAAAAAAGTGGACATTCATTCTCAAAAGTCTGAGAGGACATTAAATAATGATATTGCCTTGCAGGAAGTTTTTGTCCATGCCCCTTTCCTCCCCTCTCGTTCTTGTACTCCCTTTATTTGTGGTTTCTCATAGTTGCATAGGGACTTGCTTGTAAATAAATGCATATGGTTAGAGCTTCAAACTTCATTTTTTGCAATGGTGGAGAAAAGAATCCACAGGAAGAAAGAAAATCAAAGTTTTGTAATGTTCAAAGTGTATGCCTAGCATTTCTAGAGGTAGATAAATTGTGTTTTTTTTAAACTGATACCATAACTTCCTATGTTTTCTTTGAACTTGCCCAATAGAATTTGGTTTGGCTTACCTTAAGAGCCATAGCAGTTTGTTCTCTGATGTTCTTTGTATTTATAACTTTTACGTTTGTTCCGTTTCAATAAAACTCAGCTGAGCATCAGTCAATTGTCAGATACTCAAATTCAGTGTTGTCATTCAGTATTTGATTTGATTTTGACCTCAATTCTCACATTTGGATGAAGATCTTCTTTTCCAAGTCAAATTTCTTTTTGCCTCAAAGGATAATCACAAAAGGCTGAAATTGTGCAATCAGACAATGGGACAAGAGAACTTGAAAGGTGTTTGGAGGATACAATGATTAAACAGGATTTTAACCCTTTACTTTTCAGTGCATGTTCCATTAGACTATAGTCATTTCCTGCACTCTGAATTTATACAGTGACTATTTCAGCAATGCCAACAACTATTCACGGACCAAACAGTAAATGTGACTGCTTGCCAATGCCCAAGATTGTGCCTTTCTTTCAGACAATGTGCACAGGTAAACAGTGCATGCTTCAGTAAACCTTCACTAAAAGTTGCCATTCAGAAAGATAAGGAAAACGTACAGTAATTAACATAGGTAATCTATCTATCTCATTATACTAAATTATTAATGTCAGACAGCTCTTTTATCCTTTTTACTTTTTATGTCTACCGTGCATGTCCAATGAGAGCCAGAGAAACAGTTTAAATGTGATGTGGTCAAGAAAATTAATTTCCTTTGCAGAAATATAGAAATGTGAGAAAATTTAATTATCAATTGTGCAAGTTTATTTGGGTAAGGTAGTATTGTCATAGAAATGAACATGCTAAATGTTTTACTTGTGTACATTAACTGTGCTTTGCACCTCTAACCCCAGTATTAATTTCTTTATTTTTAACAGTGTTAAGTTTGACATCTACTGAAGCATAGACTGTGTACACGTGTTCTCATGAGTCTGAAAAATTGGAACAATTTTGGACATTGGCGAGACGTTACTTGCACTGGCATGGCCCCGATGCCCTAACAACAGTTCAGCCCAATGCATTTGAATGGATTTGTACCTGTATGCTGAGTTGTCTCCAATTCATTTGTTTTTTAATTTCCAAAATCAGCACCATCATCTCATCTTTTTCTCTCCTTTTGAAGACACCAAGGATCTGACCATCCAAAGGGTTAAAATTCTTTTAAAATGTACTTTTGTGCCATAGAAAGTCACCTGTCAGAATCAGTTTGCCATAGAAAAGTGTTTTTTTTTTTTTTAGCATCTGCCTTTTGGTACCATGGTATCATTGTATTTTGTTTCATGTGTCTGTCCTCTTATTCCAACCTGCCTAGGTGGAGCAGCATTGAGAGCGGCACCAGTAGAATGAGGAACTCACCTGAACGGTACTCAAGGGTGAGCTAGCCTTGCACAGAGTACTGTCTCCTCTCCTGTAGCTTATTGTAATCACTGGAGAAACACTAGCCATAATTATACTTTGCTCTTTTTATTGTTTCCTCACTAATTTACTTTGCTACGAATCAAGCTTCTTTTTTTCCCCTTTTTTTTTTAAATTCAGAAATGACAATTTTTTCAGGAATTTAAAAATACAAGTCACTAAAGTTGACTGAAGAATCATTGAAAATATTAAAATTAATTGCATTACCAGCATGTTATGGGGGGTTAAATAATCATGCGTCATGAGCGTACATTTCCCTTACATAGTGTATATTTTCCTCTTTTAGGCCAAATGAAAAGTTGCTCACAGTTTTAAGAGCCTAATGGCTGCTGCTTTAGACTGGATTTATCAGCCAGAGGGCAGACAGACAAGGATTTGGTAAGCGCTATAAACCTCAAAACCCTGCAAGCACCTGTTGCCCGTCTTGGCTTACTGCACCAAAATCACCTCAGCTGTCTGCACACACATTCTGTGAATGGAGGAGGGAGGGGTGTGGACATTTCCTTTCCTAAGCCGCTAGAGGTAGCAATTCAACACCAGCACTGCTCCTTTGTTCCCATATTCGATGATGTATTTATTGGCCATTTTCAAAGATGTAACGGTGTTAATTAATGTGTAGATATTAATAAGATGAGCTGTTTATAAAATGTATGTAGGTTGCAGTGAGAATATTGAGGTAAATATTGGTTAAATTGGCTGATTTTGGAACAATGGATGTCTCAGACGTGATGTCTTTATCCTTTAACACCACAAGATGGCAGTAGGAGGGCCACATTATTTATATTGCACAGGTAAGACTGGGATGTAGGGACCACAGTAGCTAATTGTATCATTTGACACACACACACGTTTTGGTTTGCATTGAAGTGCCATCAAATGCTGGAGTGTCTTCTCATATCAGAACTGTGTCTTTATATGTTGCCTCTTGTCACCAGGCAGTAAAGGAGCTGCCCCCATCCATGTGAATGAGTTCACACAAATGGAAGGGACTGATTGGTAAGATTGTTCATTATCTGAACTAATGCTCAGACAGTCTCCACATGTTTCTGTTTTTGAGTTTTGTCATATTTTCAAACATAATGTTTGATGTCCTAGTTGTCTCTTTATGACCTCCCAAAGTAAGTTCTGTAAGTTTGTTTTTCAGAATTTCTCCGAACATCAAGTCAGAAAACTTTGCCTTTACGTTATTTTAGGTTGTTGTAGATATAATGCATCATGTTGTATACAATTTACAGTGGGTTTAAGAGAACATGCTGATATTTACATTAACATGTTCTTGTCCATGTGGCCTTTTTTTTTTTTTTTTTACCTCAGAGTCCGGGCATTATTCTCTATAAGGCGCAAGCAAGACCCACCACAGGGATGCACGTTCCTCAGAGTCGTCTACTGACACTTGAGGTGCAGCACCCACACGAACATGAGCTGGCTTCAGCTCAGCAGGCGGCAGAGGTGAGAAATAACTGTGGACTAGTGCAGCTACTCCGGTTATCAGGGAGCACTGTGGCTTGTAGTAATCCTATCGGCCGAATCAACCTCTTGGTTTTCAAAACTGTAAATTCAACACTATTTTTATTCAATCAACAAACTGTGCATCTACCACAGTGACTATGCAGTATATTAGACTGGAAGTGCAAGTTGTCTTCTAATATGAAATGTTTTTTCACTTGCTGCAGAAGCGTAGGAGGATACAGCTGATGGACATCCTGTTCCAGAGCCCAGTCGAGCAGACTCATCCAGCTGAAAGAATTACTACTGTAAAGAGAAATCCTTTGTTTCTCTTGATCATTCAATACATTTTATTTCCCCAAGTAAATACATGTGTTTGTGTGTGCGTATTAAGTTATATTTCATCCACAGCAACTGAGCACCAGAGCACAATCTTTACTCATGGTGCTCATGTTGTGTATTATGCATTATTTTTGAAGCTCAGTGGCCTAAATGATAAATGGCTTTTGTCATTGTGCAATTCAACACAAATGGTTAAAAGAAATCAGGGGGTGTGGGTGGGGGTGTAAACTTTGCCTTGCCGCTGGTTGGAGGAACAAGATTTAAACCGCTGGTTAAGGTTTGACCTCATACAGTATGTGCTTCGGCGCTTCAGAGGACTCGCATTAAGTTGTAAGCGTCTCGGAAACCAGTCACATAAAGCAAGATGTCGTTAGGCACCACAGGGTTGTTGTGGTTATGGTTTTGTTCCCTCTGTGTGGTCTAAAAACGTAAAACGTGAGGCATGAAACAACAGCACGTGAACACGTCGCAGTGTCTCCTAAAAAGAAAAAGAAAAACGTTTCCTTTGAAAAACTGACATCGGTTTTACTGAAAGCTGTTCGTAGCAATGTAACCGTGTTAAATAGACGAACAAGACGTGTTGAAGCGTAAAGATCATTCTTGACTTCTTATCATTTCAAAATAAAATGGCATGCGCTGTTTTTATTAGAAAAAAGTATATACTTTAAATTAATTAAAAGTATATCCTCTATAAATAAACCGTAATTTCAGTGCGTATAAATTGCAAATTGTGTTGTATCGGCTTTATGCGATCTAATTCAGTTACATAATTTAGCTACACTACATTACTTAAATAAAATAAAAAAGTTTTTCATTTACAATATTTTATTAGGTGATTATTGTATTTATCTTTTTAAATATATGGACCACGGTACGACCACATAGCCTACTCATAAAATCTAAAAATTAATTTTGCGTAAGACTTGTGGGAATGCGCGATCACGTGACGTTAGTACGTCACATGTAAACCAGGAGGAAGATGGCGGCCGCCGGAGGAGAGTCTTCGCAGCCTGTGTCGGATGAATTATTTCAAAACTTTTACACGGAGGTAGGATAAAGCTGATGTGAAAGAGTGCGTTTCGAAAGTGTCGGTCTCTCTCCGTACACCGACTAAAGTCTGATACTCGGCCGGGTTCGTGTTCACCGCCTACGAGGCCTGGCAGACACGAACATCTAAGTTAGCTAACGTTAAGATGCTAACGACCACTGAGCAGCTTCGTCTTTTCTAACGTTTAGCAGGGCGCTGCCGAAGATCTGCTATGTGTTTAGTTTCACTTTTACAGAGTCCCTTAACCCAAACCACCGCTTGTTAAACGTTAATTCTGGTGATTACACGTGCTGTGTTGGTCTCCTTTAAGAAGCAGCTCTACCAGCTGCAGTGCAGTGTCCGCTCTGACCAGTCATATCATATTAAATACTTATCTGTCAAGCAAATGAGGTCAAACCTAGCCAGAGAATACGCAGAGCTAACTTTGTATTTCATCATCACATCATGCCTGTATGTTGACCGTTATTCATTCATTGATAGAAGACGTCTCATGTTGAAATATTAGCTCGTATTGTGATTATCCTCATGGTGGTTTTGTTTTGTTGTCTTGCAGGTGAAGCAGATTGAGAAGAGAGACTCCGTGTTGACCTCCAAGCAGCAGATAGACAGACTGCTCAGACCTGGCGCATCCTACTTTAATCTCAATCCATTTGAGGTAAGCATACAGATTAGGTAGTTTCATTCTTAATGTCACAGCACTGTCCAAAATCTTTAGGCACTGACGGCAAAGCAAGTGACTTCAAAGTGTTGTGAACCAAAACCTAGGCATTTAGGGGCTTTGTAATACCAGTACTACTAAATACACGTTTAGGGTAGTATTGATTGTGTTAGGGCCATCTTTCATGCTGCACAATGAGTTTGGGACCAATCCCACACCCCCCTCATGGAAACATGAAAACCTCAATATCTAAAATGCCTGAAACTTTGACATAGTACTGAATTTATTAACAGTTGTGTGAGATAGGATTAGTAATAATGGGCAAAACTGTTAAACACTAATCTATACAGACAAATGCCAGTAACAGAGAGCGACCAACAGATGATAATACAAAGTGTTTATTCATGACATCTCATCTTTTACTGACAAGTTAGTTAAGGTGTGTATTTAGTTCAAACTGCAGAACTGTAACTAAAATGTCAATATGATTTTTCAGGTGCTGCAAATTGACCCAGAGGCAACAGATGATGAACTAAAGAAAAGATTTCGGGCAGTAAGTGAAAAGAACAACAACTTTTCAGCGTTCCTGTCTGTGATTGAATTAACAGTGCTCTGATGGGGTTTGTTGTTTCTTAATTCCTAATCTCTGGTCTCTTGACTGTCCAGTTATCCATTTTGGTCCATCCAGACAAAAATCAGGATGATCCAGACAGAGCACAGAAAGCCTTTGAAGGTAAATTCCTTACATCCGCTGATTAACTTGAAGACTGAAAGAGTTACATCCTGCTTCTACTCACCTGAATATCTCATTTTGTTTCAGCTGTGGACAAGGCATACAAACTCCTACTGGACCCTGAACAGAAGAAGAGAGCCTTAGATGTGATTCATGCAGGAAAGGAATATATTGAGCATATGGTGAGTGTGCAACATAACTCCCTTACTCTTCATGCCAGACACTGAGCCGCCATGTTACTCACCTCTCTTATTTGGTGGCATTTCTTTCTTTCTTTTTTTCTGCTGCTGTACTTTCAACAGGTAAAGGAGAAAAGGAAACAGCTGAAGAAAGAAGGGAAAATGATCGACGTGGAGGAGGATGATCCTGAAATGGTAAGATTTAATTCAAGGTGCAATTAAACTGACCTATTTCAAAATGAAAATATCATTGTCATGCCACAACTAATTGTTGTTACCATGAGATATAGCTGTGAAAACATTAAATTGAAATTATGGATCCAATGCATTTTTTTCTTCTTTCAAAAACAGCACTTTTTTTGATAACATTTTATTTCAAATGTCTAGTGTTCTCTGGCTCCTTTTCTTTCTTTTTTTAGAAAACTTTTCATATAATTTCCAATAACTTAGCTGCTTCAACTGTTCACGACAAAGATATTCATGACTAATACATAATTACATACTGTATATTGGTTCAATAAAATGCAACTTCCTGTCCTCTTTCAGTTCAAGCAAGCGGTGTACAAACAGACTATGAAGCTTTTTGCAGAGCTTGAAATCAAGAGGAAGGAAAGGGAAGCGAAAGACATGCACGAAAGGTAAACGACACACAGCATATGTATGTACAACCTCATTTTGTCCTATAATAATTACAAAACAACTATCCTCTCATGTCATTCATTTGAATTTCTACGGCACCCAAGCCAATAATGTGAAATGTTGATACTGACATCCAATCAAAATGTTATCTTGTGTTTTGATATCAAAAGTAAACAACATACATTCATTGAGAATGTGATGGATCTCTAATTCTGTTTTTCTACTTGTACAGGAAAAGGGCGAGAGAGGAAGAAATAGAGCAAGCAGAGAAGGCAAAGCGAGACAGAGAATGGCAGAAAAACTTCGAGGTGTGTAGCTTGACTTCCTGACCACTTATTTAGAAATCAAACCACAAAGGTCTTGATTTACCATCCTTTTTTGGTAACACGTCTTTTCAGGAAACAAGAGATGGCCGTGTGGACAGCTGGAGGACCTTCCAGGCCAAAGGCAAAACCAAGGAGAAAAAGAACAGGTCCTTCCTCAAGCCCCCGAAAGTTAAGATGGAACAGAGGGAATGATGCTGTAAAAAAAACAATTGGACTTCACTAGATTAAAACCCCACTGTCATAAAACCCCTCCGTTCTGTGTATCCTCACCTCGTCGTCTGCAGTTAGCTGTGTAGCCGTCACCAGGATACTTGTACAACAACTTACTCATAGTTTTGTACTTGGTTTTCTAATGTACATATTTGTGATTTGGACCCTGGGATCGTACCTGCCTCATGTAAGAAAGAGAAATAATGCATCTTCCATTTCTGTGACCGACGAGTTGATGTTGTTTGTCCTTATTTTTTTGCTTTTTGTTTATTTTTTAAAAACTAAATAAAGCTTGGTGTTCACAAGCCTACCTTACTGTGGTCTACAAAGCTGAGCCTGAAATGTCAAATGAAAGGTAAAGCCCGAGTTAAAGTGACTGTTATGTGACTTGGTACAACTGTTTCTGATGATCTGGTTATTACAGATCGCTTTACAAACCAATACGATAACAAAGCAGATTGACACACAGTACTTTAAAAATATGTTATCAAAGCAGAACAGGACAATATTCCTGCATCAGCTACATTAGCACATCAGCACGTTTTGAGTTGACAACACCAATTTTGAACGTAGTGTCTGGGAACCTGCTTAGTTCTGCATGTTTTAAATCTAAAGTGAAATACTGTCAATACAACGTCGAACACCCCAGATTGGTGTTTGCTGCACATGATCTCCTGTTTGTTGTTTTGGGAAAGCTGAATAAAAATCTTTTACCTGCTTAGTTTCTGCTTTGGATTTGATTCCACAAAGTGAAACAAGCTTGGGTGTAAACATCAGATGATTCAAGTAACAAGTCCAACAAATAGGTTTATAATGTAATGTTTAATAAGAAAAGACACAAATAAAAAGTTTCATACACAACACAATCTGGAAAACGTCAAATAATCAAGAAGTGGTGGGTCAAGAAGTGCTATTGTGTTTTCTATAACAAAACAACTTCTCAGGACAACAAAGGTTGATCTAAACAAGTTTACCTGTCCCCGTAGCTGCAAAACTGTGTTTTCACTTTCAACTCAAATCACCTTTGTTCCATGAGCCCTTTTTCTCGCAAGTCTCTTGAGTGCAAGGGTCATTTCATCGGCGTGATTGTCTTTAAATATCGGCATATCGGCTCTCACATGACTTTGCAGGGATCGCCTCCACCTGCAGCAGAAGCACTGACGGCAGGAGATCCGTTAGAGCCGCCCATCAGCCCGTCCAGACTGAGGCCCTGAAAGGCTCCGAAGAACGACTCGTCCTTTGCTGTGGCCGGTTTTCTGGCCGGTGTTTTCTGCTGCAGGTGAAAGAATAGGTGACAAATGTTAAATCTAGCTACCACTGAGTAAAAAAAAAAAAAGTTTTTAAATCAAAATCTTTAGTCTAATTTACTGTTCCCCTACCCGCTGGAGGCAGTGGTGTTTCCTGAAGTGAGTTGTCTTCACCGACCTCTCGGCGTTCTTCTTGGCGAGTGTGGCTTGTTGTCGTTTCCTGTTGGCAAAGATCACAGATCAACATCAGACGCATGGCACATGTGCGAACAGCTTGTTCATGTGAGGAACAGCCTTATCCTAATTAAGCCTAGTCTGTCTGGCCAAAGGTCTAAAGTTTCTAAATTGAGCAACAAGACAGTAACTGAACACTGCTAATCCCTAAATGAGCAAAAAAAGATCACCCCAATAGGCTTAGACAGGTTTTACAGAAAATCATATGATGAATGAGTAAATACTGTATATGATTTGAAATAGATTGACTGAGCTGCCGTACCTTTCTTTCTGCAGCTCGGCCTGGTACACTCTGAGCCAGGAGTCGGGGACTTTCTGGGTGTTGCAGGGAAGGCTTCTCCTCCTGCTGACGCTCTTCCTGCGGGTGAAGCTGCTCCTGCGGACGGACTGGCTCCTGTTGGCTGCTCTTTTGTTGGTGGAGGCGCTTTTACCCGACATGCAGCTGGTGAACTGCTTCAGGGGAGCACCCAGAGACATGAAGGAATCCATTTGTCTTGCGTTGGATGTTTGTCTGCGCTTTATCTGACAAGTGTCAGTGTTGTTGCTCTTCTCCAATTTACACCAAGAGGGAGGCTTTTATCTGCAAACACAAAGATCCGTTATGCCAACCATGAATGAAATCAGCTGCTTTTATTTGCATTTTAACATACAAAGCAAAGAAAAACACCTGATCCACTTCGATCTACAGTTAAGGTATCATAAGTCAACTCAGCAGCTGTTTCTTACATTTAAAATGCTCACAGTTGAAGCGCAAATGAACACAATATACTGTGCATGTGTAAAAGAAACAAAAAGGACTCACCTCACAGGTCGCTCCTGTGATGAGCTGCTGGTCTCATTTGTCAGAGTTGTAAAGAGTCAAACTCATTCACAGCATTACATCCAGTCCTTCAGTGTGTGCACTCCTCTGCTCTGCTCTGCTCTGCTCTGCTACTGTCTGCTCTTATGGGGATTTAACTGATGACCTCCCAGCTCCACAAACAGGATTAGTGGAAGACGCAAGAATCGATTATCTCATTAACAACAGCACAACTCCCAAAACACATGCTGAGGAAAACACCTGCTTGTTTACACTTGACCACTGAAATAGCTCATGTCAGGTCGATGTGTTTACGGCGGGGGCGGGGGCGGGGGAGTTGGACATAAAATGGGTAAATTGTGGTAAATTCACAAGTGGGATTCTCAATTTCAGTAGGGAGCAGTTGTATAATTAAGAGTTCGAGTAACAGCTGAAAAGTTAATTTGGTGATAACGGTTAAGAGGAGGGCAGACAGATGGGACAGCGTGGACAGCTTTCATGACGCAGAGGATTTCCTCTTCCCTTCCTCCCCCCATGACTTGAACGCAGCTTCATTGACTGGGAACATGAAGCACCTGAGTCACAAAGCTGAATGACTCATTTCATTCACCCTTCAGTTCACTTAGTGACGTACTAATCTGAATCCAGGTCTAAAGAGAAAGAAATCATTTGCAGTCATCCAATAACTAGGCTTTGATGCCTCATACTGCTTATATCACAACCACCAACTCTACTTACAGCAGTGCCGTCATATTACTAAATATCCGTGGTAGAGAGCCTCCATTCTGCCTCGTAACAAGTTACATGTCATTTATTAAACCATCACAATTACTCCAAAGATGTTAAATTGAGGTACAATAAAAATGTAGCATAGTTAAAGGGATAGTTCAACATTTTGGCAAATTGGCCCATTGCCATAATCCCTATAGTTTTAGGAGTAGGTTCATTACCCTTAATTGTCGGTGCAAGCTTTTTTTAGAACGGCGAGCTGCTCAGAGCTACGCTACGGAGGCTAATGGGATTTCTTGGTTTCCCTCATCAAACTCATCAAATACACAATCCAATAACTCCAAAACTCTCACGTGGACAAGTTGTGACCTGCACATTCACCACACTATGAGATAATAAGGGAACGTTTTTATTGTTGTCGAGTTGTTTTCGAGGTAAATTCATGCAAAACTGCTGGTGCGCGTTCCCGTCGGGGGCAGTTTTTCAGCAAGCAGTCTCTGCATTTGCCTCGAAAACAACTCTGTCTCGTAACGTTCTGTTATTATCTCATAGCGTGGTGAATGTGCAGGTCACAACTTGTCCACCAGAGCGTTTTGGAGTTGTTGGATTGTGTATTGGATGAGTTTGATGAGGGAAACCAAGAAATCCCATTAGCCTCTGTAGCGTAACTCTGAGCAGCTCTCGGCTCAGCTGCGCGGCGCCGTTCTAAAAATAGCTTGCACCGACAATTAAAGGTAACGAACCTACTAAGACTATAGGGATTATGGCAAAGGCCAACTTGCCAAAATGTTGAACTAACCCTTTAAGCTAAAAATCCTGCAAAGTTCCTCTTTAATTTCTACTTCACTGACCAAAAGCCATGGTGTGTTCAAAAAGCAGTTCATCTATGTGCAGTTCATAAGTGAAGGGGTAAAAAAAGAGCGTAAACAGAGAGTGGGGTTAATGAAGCAAAAGTAGACTAACACGTTACCGACAGACGGGGAGGCTTGTGTGTGTGGAAAACACTGAAACACCTGTCGCACCACATCACGTCTTCCTCTCTTCCTGTGTGACGGAGCAACAGCTGAGTGAAGGGTCTGGAAGGAGGACACGGGACAGATTTAGCAGTTTTGAAACAAATATCAACCAAACCATCAAGATATGGAGCGACAATAGGAGGCGTACTGGAGATCAGTAGATGGGACTGCCAAGAGCACTTACCTGAGGTCAAGAGTGATTTTATTTCGGGAACATGAGCTCTACAATCCCTGTAAGCTGTGCATTAAAAACTGATGTCTGTAAGATTGTTTGGGCCTCTTGCAGGCTTGGCTTGAAGGTATGAGGGGTAAATCCTGCAATTAAACTTGACAAAATAAACATCAAGTTACTGAAGAACTATAATGAAAAATGTAAACTTTTAAAGCTAATTTCAAACTCATGTTTTAGAGCTTTTATACACATAAATGCTCCATTTGTATAAAACATAGCACCATTTAAACAGGAAACATTTAGATGCCAGTTTTACCTCTTGTCCACACTCTGTTTTGAGCCCCACTTTGATCTTCCTGCACATCGTCCAGCAGTGGCTTTAGTCAGTGAGGTAAGAGATGGACTCGGACACAGCGGTTGGTATTTAAAGACAGAGCGCCCTCCTTTTAGCAACCAGAGGCCCAAACTGACACTGAGAGCACCTTAAGTCTCTGGCTTGGAGGACTTTACTTTAATTCTACACAATCATACATATATACAGTTTTATACGCTTTAATTTCATACAAAAAAAGTCATTTACAGGTGAGGTGGAGGGTGGGGACTATGACCTATAGGAACTCAAAAATAAATACGTCAACAGGAGTTGTGTGTGGCTCGTTGGCTCCCGCCAGGAGCTTGTGTGCTTAACCTCTTATGGAGAGACGTCAGGTCTGACCATGTCACACATGGAAAAAGGCAGTTTGTTTTGTTTTTTTTGTGTACGTGAGATATTCCCATGACTAATGCTGAACTACTAATAAATCTCTGAGCAAAACATTAACATGGATGTGTCACCCACTCCATCCACACCTCTACACACACACACACACACACACACGCACGCACGCACACACACACATTCCCTCACACTCAGAAAGCATTGCATAACATAACAAACAGATATATCTATCAATAAGACAGGCTACTGAGGCCTGTGTGAGGAGTGTCCATCACCATTATCATCTCATCGGCGAATAATAACAACAGGCCTAATGACCGCAGATTGAGGGCAAGAGTCTCCATAAAGGGGATAATCATTTTATAATATATATATATATATATAAAAAAAAAACAGAAACATGAAAAATTATACGCAATGCAAGTGCTCACCTAACAAAACCGTAAACAAAAAAAACTTGAGACACTTGCCTCTGCTGGAGAAACTTGCAATTTCCAAGGAAATGTGATGTTCAGCTTGACCTTTCTGATGTTAGCGTAACAGAACATCTGGTTTGTATGTTTAGTATTGTGGGTGAGGACTGACACTGCTCGTACAGCTCCATCTCCTTTGTTACCCTGTCCTTACACTTCAGAATCAGAAGACATTCCTTCTCCAAAACCGAGTTTCATGACCGATTGTAGTAGTGCTTAAGGTTTCCTTGGAGGTGAAATAGTTCTTTTACATGCTGATGAAGTAATTAGACGGGACGGACGGAGGGAAGGAGGGAGGGAGGGGACGAAGGTGGTTCAGAAGTCTAAAGGAAGACAGGAGCTGCATAGAGGGCTACTTTGGGTACAAACAATCATCCGGTTCAGATTTTTTTGTCCTCTGCTGAGACTGTGACCACCACCAAAGATTCATTTCGACTCTTTTTCAGCCTTTCTGTGGATTATTTTGGTCTCTCTGCGGCGAAAGGGACATGCCTCCTGTTGGCTGCAGAGGTGGACATCATAGGGACGGGATGGAGGAGCGAGGAGAGAAGTGTCCATGCTTTAATGACAAACGACAGAAAACATCTGAAGCCCTCCCCCACCGACTCGTTCAACAGTTCACCTGTTCCACATATAAAAGACATGATCTCCACTGTCATTCAGTCTTTGGAGGCTGATGGGTCACCGGCTGATGTCTCTGTTGCCCTCCCAGCTCTTACTGCCCGCCGCCTCGCCGCTGCCGCTGTTCTCGAAGAAAGGGTGTTTGAGGGAGTCGGCCAGCACCAGCCTCTTAGAGGGTTCATACTCCAACATGCCCTCGATGAGGTCAAACAACTGGTGGTGCTCCTCCGCCTCCGACAACAAATACCGCTGATGGAAGGACAGAAATGAAAACGAAAAAGAACATCACAAAAGAGATAAGAGCGGGATATTGAGTGACTGCTGAGAGCACAAAACAAAGACACTTCTGTTCTCTCCGTACAATGCGCTGTTGTCACTTCAGCGCCGCTAATTATCGTATTTATTCCTTTTCCACTTCACATCCACTCCACTTACTCGCAGGGGTTTGCAGTTTTCTCTGACGTATTTCCCCGCTGAAGAGCTCTCGTCCCAGTCCAGACGGCCGCGATAGAAATACTTCTGCTTCCTGAGAGGGTACAGACGTCATACAGCATGAGCGCCATTCAGTTGTGTACATGTTTACTTCCATTATGAAAAGGTTTATAATATTAGTGCTTCTCTCTCACCTCGTCTTGCGAATCATCCTAGAGGGCACCGGCCCCAGGATTCTCTCCATCATGGCCAAATGCTCCCTGTTGTCGTGAGTCTGAAACAAGTTTTGAAATAGATGAGCAGGACTCAACGGCAAAGAGGAAAAGTGTTTTTTAAAGTATATTTTTGGGGCTTTTTGCCTTTAATTGACACAATAGTTGAGGGCAGAAAGTGGGTGAATGACATGCAGCAAAGGGCCACCGGAAGTGGGATTCAAACTGGGGCTGGCCGCAGCAAGGACTGTAGCCTGTACGCACCCCAAAGAGGAAAATATTTTAAAAGAAATTACCCAAGTTTCCTACAAGATTGGATTCATTAAGTGCTGCTACTCATACTGTAATATGTTTTCCGCACATCAGTATTTGGTCAAGCACACTTGTTGCAATGTTTGGTCCATGACTATAAAGCATCCTATGATTCCTGTTCTAGGGAGTGTGGTTCTTAATTGTGTATTTTATAAATTTCATCTTTCATATTGTTGAGGGAGGACCAATCATTCATATCTGTATTATTTATGGAATCGCAGATATATTGCTTTGTGATTCAGTTGTAATTTACAGATGAATGGATGAGAAAGGTGAATTGTTATGTGAATGAACATGTGAACCATGGAAAATCATAATAAAAAGAAAAGAAGTTTGATTAATACAGGGTCAGATTATCTGACCAGTTAAACTAATATTCCCCTCATCTTAAACACTGAGTGATGCCATGGTACTGGTTGCACCCATTGGGGCGGTGCTGTACCTGAAACAAGGTGAAGCCGAGGTAGTACTCAAACAGGATACAGCCAATGCTCCACACATCACAGGGATGGCTCCAGCCTAGCTCTAAAGGACAAAAAGAACAAATTAATAAATGTTAAGTACAAAGAAAAATGTGAGTGATTAGTCCTAGTTTTGGTTGGACATGTGATTCGTGGAAAGAATCATACAATAATCATCTAATAGTTAAAGCCATTCTCACCTAGTATGACCTCTGGGGCACGGTAATGCCGTGTGGACACAATGGTGCTGTGGTGCTCGTGGTCAAAAGTGGCGCTGCCGAAGTCAACTACACGGACGGCCGTGCTCTTAACCGTCCGCTCTTCTCGTTTCTGCAAACAGAGAACATAAGTGTTTAGCTACTTAGCTTAAACTGACTTTTCTCCAAAGTTTTATGCAAACTTTGTTCTTGTAGCAGTGTCTTACCTTCTCTACATTGTAGGACATCGTGAAGTCTGAGTTCACAAACAGGATGTTTTCAGGCTTTAGGTCCGTGTGCGTCAGTTTATTGTCATGAAGAACTGGGGAGAAAAAAACATTTGACATTGCATAAAACATGGAAAGGAGGGCACTTAATGAAGTAGGACAAGTAATTGATCTATTTATGATTTGTGGAAAAGGGGTAGGATTCAATAACAGCTTCTTCTCACTCCTTTTCGAACATGTATGATTATGCTTTTGTGTTTTTGGTACTTCAACTTGTTTAAGTTATTTACATATAAAGGAACAAACTGAAATTGTGCCTTATTTTGTTTTACATGTTCAAAATAAATATAAAATAAAAATAGAAATAAAAAAAACATGACTACAATATGCAGTAATACATTTTAAAAAAAGGAAATACTGTTTTTTTTGTGAATATTCCAATAAATGCAGCCATAAGAACAAGATTTGGTAAATTGCAAACAACAGAATCTATTGATAATGATTTTTCAAACAGTAAACTGTACAAAAAAGATGAGCAGGATAATTTCTCCCTAGGATGCTTATGAAGTTAATGCTCAGTCTACTTTGGAGCAATAATGCCCTCGTGTGGTTACAGACTGTCTACCACAAACAACATTTTTTTCAAACTGGTGAAACGACGTCAATGACTGAGGGTGTGTTCCTTATTTTAGGGGCAGACAACTCCAAAAGCTTCATTACAGGAACATCGAAATTCAAGTTCACTGAGCACGTTATGCCACTTATTTGAACCACCTAAAATTACATTGGTATTTCTATTTGTCAGATTAAACATATTCTCAATTTCCCTGCTTGTTTCTTGTGTATTCAAGTCAAAAAGAGGACATAAAAAAAGTCTTACATTTCACAGCGAGACAGATTTGGTAGGCCATGTGTCGGACCTGACCGATTGAGTAGGGAAGATAGTTGTTTTCCTTTAAGAAGTCGAAGGTGCTCAGGGCGAGGAGCTCAAAGGAGATGCACATGTGACCGTGGTAGTCGAACCAGTCGTACATCTGGACACACAGGCTGCAAGGTAAACAGGATACGAGAGGTTTGTCAGGAGTGGTCATGTAATACATTGTTAATGCCAAAAGCAGCTAAGAGATGCAAAATATTTCTTGATAAGTCCCCAGGAAAAGATGAGGCTTTTATTGACCTATAGACATGAGAAAATCTGAAAACTGAAGCTAAATTAATTTCATTTATGGTTTTTTTTCACAATTTTTCAGTTATGTTTAATTGTAGTGCCACAAAAATTAGTCAAAACTCACAATTTGTTATCAGGATCCTTCTCATTGATCTTCTCTAGTACATTGATCTCCAGACGAGCTGCTTCCTTGTACTTTTCCACGTTTTTGATTATTTTCAAGGCAACATGGGCTCCTCCCCTGTAAACACAAAAGTTACACGTGTAAATGTCACTTCAAGGAGATGCTGTTTGCAGAAAAGGTACCACAGTGACAAGATTTGTTTGATTTCAGACAAAATACAGTTGTGTTTTATCTCTTGCCAGAAAAATCTCTAATTAACAAGTTTCCAGAGAAATAGTGCAAATTAAAGTAAATGTGACTCCCAACAGCTACTGCTGTTTTTTGGTTTTAATGAATACACCCACCTGCGATGGTCGATGCACTGCATCACCCTCCCAAAGGTGCCTTCTCCCAAAGTGCTGACAATCTCATCTGCAACACAACACAGAAAGAAAAGGAAGAGAAAGGGGGAGCAGGGAAAGAAATAACAGGAGCGTTAGACACGTGGACTTCTGCAGAAATACATAATGCAAAAGTGTAGACAGGCGTATCCATGCTAGCGCCCGTCCCCTTTTCAAAGGGCTGCCTAGTCAATCTGGCAGGCTCCAAACACTTTGAGGTTAACTATGATAACCAGATGCATTGCTCTATGTTAAGGGGGCAAATATAAAGCACTCCCTTCCTTTGATGACCAATTTGCAGCCATCGAAAATGAGGGCACATGCTTTCAAGATGTGGCTGTCTTTGACCAAAAGGACACAGTGTGCGTGTGTGTGTGAGAAAACTGGAAAAAATAATTAGTATTTCGACTAAACAATGCATGACGCTGGAAATAACAAAGGTGTTAGTACGATAATACTGTCTATATGTGCGGTGGTTGGGTTGTACTATAACAAAGGCTAAATTGGTGATGTGCATGTTAGATGTCTCCTAAAAAAGAAAAAAAAAAAAAGATAAACAAAATCCCTGAAACCCTTACAGTGGAAAATTGGCTAGCTGAAGTTACAGCTGGAACTGTAACTGGAGTTTTAATCTAAAACACAACAGAGACAAACAGCTGCAAATGGGCTTCTACGTTTAGGAAAGTCAAGTAGCCTGTGAAACATAGAAAATGCTCCACAGCTTAAAATCCTAGAACAAAAAAAAGGAGAAAGTATCTAAAATCCCTCCTAAATTCTTCAACATTCTTGCAATCCACCCTGCTATTTCAGCTAGAGCGAAGAGCATTCTAGCAAGGCATCATCATCATCATCAGGCACTCCCATGTCATGTAAATGCTCTATGCTTTAATACTCATATGGAGAAGGGTTACGATAGAGTAGTGGCAGTGAGTACATCTCTCTTGCAGGACGTCCCCACTCCGACAGATCAGGTGCCCTTCCTCGTCGTCCCTCACACTCAGTGCCCGCGTCCGGCTGTCGCTCCGCTGTTTTCACACCCAAAGCGCCATCAGCCAGCAGGTCACGACACGACCAAAGGGGACAGGGGGGGTTTTCAGGGGGCGGCCGCAGCCACGGCGTCAGGCGGCACAGGCAGGCAGACGAGGAGGGAAGAGGAGGGTGGTGTTGGTTGGTAGTTGATGTAGTTGTGGTTGTAGTAGGTGGGTTTGGTGGTCATGGGGCGATTCACGCATGACACCACGTGAAGGAAATATATAACGATAGGGATATAGTGCAAGGGAACAAGTCAAAGATCACATGTTGTCCTCTGCTCCTCCCCCCTCTACCTTTAAACCACAGCTGCTTACAAACAAGGAAGCAACTGGCAAATCCATTCATCAACGCAAAAAACCAGTTAAGACAGTAAAATAACTAATTAAAAAAATTTCAGACTGTCTTGTCAGATTAAACAAGATGGAAAAAAAACGAGAGGACCATATGTAATCAAGCAGGAGACATATCAATATAACCCAACATTTATACTAACTCACCCCTTGCTCAGTTAAATTTAAACTACTTGTTCTCCGGTGTAGCCCAGTATGGCCCACACAAAAACTGCATCTTAATAAATCTATGAATCTGAATGCTAACAAAAATCTAAATTCAATTTAAAACTGAATTCAAAATTATGTTTGGTAGAACATTTTCACTTTTTTTTTTTTTTCGCCTACCTGCACTAAAATTCACAAGTGGCCACACAGCTGACGACTTCTAAAGACATATTTACAAGTGGTAGAGCCACAGATGCAGTAGTGCAGTTACATGTAACTACAGTTAAGGTGTATATCTGAAGAGCAGAGAGAATTGGTGCCTGACCTAAATAAACTAATGAAAAAGTGTTTGCGTAAAAATGAAAATGCTCTGCCAAAAAGAAATGCCAATTTAAGCAAAATCCACTTAAAAAATAAATGAATAAAATGAAATCCCTCTGACAGAACAAAAACAAATCATAAAGATTGTACTACTTACCAATTCCAGGGGCTGCGAAGAAGAAATGGTTAGGGAAAGACAGACAGAAAGAGCTGAGCGAAAGAGACAGAGAGGTGGAAAGAGAGAGGATGAGGAGAGTTAAGACACAATCTCAGGTCTGGCTGTACTCACCGAGGAGGATGGGCTATAGGACCTGGTTCTACGCCGCCTTCGTTTGTGCTTACGCCTGCTGCCTTTCCGTCTATACGATTCGTCTCGTTCGCGTTCCCTCTCGCGGCCACGTCGGTAGTCGTACATATTCGGGGAGAAGTCGCGTGGGTAGTAACTTTCAGCTGCTCCATGTGGCTCCCTTTCTCTGTCCCGGTCTCGCTCGCAGTATCTTCTGTCAAAGGGTCGGTGCTCCGTCGAGCGATTGTCATAACTACGACTGAAACACAGGACAGGCACATATTTAAAACCAACAGACTGGCAACCAACTAAAATCTAAAATCTAAAAAAAAAAAGCTCACCATACATACATGCAGACATACCTCCTCGAACGTGCAAAACTTCCTCCTTCCTGTCTGTGTCCCCGTGCCCTTCTGTCTCTGTCACTGCTGGAGGAGAAACTAGGCGATCTTCTGTGTCGGTGTCTTCGCCCCCTGTCCCTGTCTCTGTCTCGGTCCCTGTCTCTGTCTCTGTAGCGGTCCTGGTAGCTGTTTCGACTGTCTCTGTCCGAAGACGAGTACCGTCTATTGTGAGGCATCTAGGGGAAAGTTAGAGGGTCATACAAAGCATTGTGCAGGGATGAAAAACAATGAAGTCAAGCCTATGACTAAAATGCTGTTTTAGGTTAAGGAAATGCTTGCAGTCAAGTAAAGGAAGCATTTTATTTCACTGTTATTCATGTTCACATTTTTATTTGTGCCAAACATTCACATCAGTGGCTTCCATAGCCTACTCTGAGTGAGCTGTGGGAGCAGTAGGAGAGGCAGTTTTGGAAGAGAGTAACGAACAAATTCAGCCCCAAATAAACTTTAGTACCTTAAAACACCACACATTCAACTTTAATGTGAAAACATAAATGTCAGATCTAAATGTCCCATTTGTTGCGATCAGATTTCTATGTTTTGACTGAAGACAACAAACACACATTTTGGTAAGAAGAGTGGTTATGTTGGAGGCCTAACCTACATTTGAATACAGCAAACCACAGAAAACACACATAGCGACTTGACGTGCACACAGAGGAAGCACGCAATCTCTAAAATCTGTGCATTAAAAAAAATAAAATAGTTGCAGCTCAACAGACAACTGTTGAAGCGTACCTGCAGATACGTCAAGTAACAAGACAACGATCAAATGTGCAAGTGTTTAATAATCCTGTTGCATGATCCTACTGAACCAGTTAGACCCACCACACCACCACTAACGTTACCACTGGCTGGTGTAAATAAATGTAGTGGTGATCATCGACACAACTGCAAACAATAAACAACTATAACTGGTGTTCACGAGTAATTGCACCATAATGACAATATCTGTTACTCTTCTAACTATACTGAAATCAAATCATCATAAATTCAAATTACACAAGCGTCGCTGTGTGTTGTTGTTTTTTTCATACCCTGAACGATGTAACGTTAACACTAGCTGGCGTCAACATTGTTGATTCCCCTAGACACTTGGACATTCATACGTACAATAACTAAACATGACAAATCTTCACACACCAACATATCAACGATATAAAAGATAATGTTTCAACTCGATCCAGTTAACTAACTGTCCAAGAAGCGACCTACTGGCAGTTAGCATGCTCCTCTAGCCACATTAGCTAATGTAAATAATTTGACCGCCATCTTAGCTACGTTCACCAGCCAAACGGCTACTGACGCTAAGCTAACAGCGAGCTAACTTAACCCTGCCGTAACTATTTAGTCGGAATGTCCGTGGCTCATTAAAACACGCGTATACTGTGCAAATATGTGTGAATTACCGTTTTAGCAGCGAGGCCTGTGCGTTTGTCCCACAAGAAATCCGTGGTGGCGTTCCAGTTTTAATCTATTATCTTCTTGCTAGCCCGATGTTCAGAGCTGTGTTGAGCTAAACGCTAGCAGGCGGATCTGCTCCGTGCAGCTGGTTCTGGCTCAGACTGGAGGTGCTAACGCCTCCCTGCGCCTCAGGTCTAATTCAGTCCGGGGTGTACACAAACAACCACCACGCACTCACTGACTATAGTTGGCTCACTAACTTATTATAAAAAAATTATTATATATAGTATAATATTAGATAGATAGATAGATAGATAGATAGATAGATAGATAGATAGATAGATAGATAGATAGATAGATAGATAGATAACTTTATTTATTATTAAAAAACACACACAAAAGGCAAAGATTTAACAAAAACAAAACAAAGAAACAATAGATAGATAACCTTATTTATTATTAAAAAACACACACAAAAGACAAAGATTTAATAAAAACAAAAAAACCGAACACAAATAAAAGACTTAAAAGAAACAATCTGCTGGAAGAGACAAAAACTCAAAGGGGTTTATTAGATGCCTATTAGTTAGTTATAGCTACCTCATAGTTAGTTAACAATGAGGTAATGTCATACAAAAGAGAAATGGAACATACAAATGAACAATCAGAAATATGAATAATAATAATAATAATAATACAGGAAACATTATCATAGGGAAATGATATAAAGATATAAACGATCAAAATATATGACAATAAGAAACAAAAGATCAAGTCAAGATCAAGTATTGAAAATTTGTGAAATGATATAATAGGTTTCTGAGTAGTAGTATCCCTTTTTCAGTCATTTAAGAAAATAACTGACATCTTTATTCATTGAACAATTTTTACAGGATTACAAAAAAATAATACTCAGAACTACTGTGTAAAACGACCATCATGTGGTAACTTAACATTTTGAAATATGTTTACCTCAGTCAAACTTTTAAATTATGTCATAATCTACCTTGATTTAGGCCTATGTCTAACTTTTTTCTGGTATATTTATGTTCCTGTCTTGGTGAAAATAGACTTCCATAGTTTGTACTTTTTATTTTTACACACATCTAAAACAGCTAATGCTTTTTCACATTTGTAAGTCAACAAGTTCTAATATGTTTGTAAACAAATGGACCATTTATTAATATTTCTATAAAAACAATCATACAAATAATCTCAGTATTTGACAGTCTTCAGCCACTCCAGCCAGGGAGAGCCATCAGCAGCATATACGATTCTCATCCATCATCCCAATCAAGCCTGCACGAATGGGGATGTGAGGTCATTTGAAGGACATAAGACACAGTAATAGACAATGGGATGAAATCAAAATAAAAGGCATTTTTGGTTTCAGAATGGGAACCAAAGTTACAATTGTCTGAAGTTCATTTAGTCTTCTGCAAATCCTTCGACTGTGAATTCAAATTCTTCCACAGATTCTTCAGATGCTCCAAGCGTGGAGAACCTCGGTATATCCACTCCTCATGTTGATCTACCTGCGCATGACAACATATCAACTTTGTAAGTAAAGCAATCTGAATGAATACACATCAAAAAGCCTGTTTTAAACAGTTTATGGTAGGCGTCAAAATGTACTGACCTTAAAAACAACTTTTATCAAGCTGCTGTCCACCTCCAGCACCTTACACTCTTGCTTGTCTCCGTTAAATTGTGCACAAATTTTTCGTCCTTCGCTGTAGTGGGCCAGGGGTGCAGAAGGCCAGTGTTCAAGATACCCCTTCATAAACTCCCTGTGGGTGCTGTTTACAATATCGTCCAAGGGGTTTTTCACTGTCACAGGAGAAAGAAAGTAAAAAAGTAAAAATTTTAGCCGTCTGGACAAATGTGATTCAACAAGTGCAAAACTGGTGTGGTGACTGTTGATGGTTATTTTTTCCCTGTTGGAAAAACAACCAAGGGCTTAGTTGGAGAAACCAAGACATACCGTACATTACAAAATCCTCCTCCTCACACACAAAGCACTTAACCAGGCCCCCTCCTACCTCACAGACCTGCTCCACCACCACACCCCTTCCTGCGTCCTACGCTCATCTGAAGTAAATCTCGTCTCCCTACCTGCACGGTGACCACGGTCCCTGCTCAAACCCCACCATTTTTTAATCAGCTTTTAATGTTTAATTATGTGTGTCTAGTACTGTTTTAATGCTGTTTCAGGGTTTCATTTATTTCATTTAGACTTTGAGTTATTTTATAATTTTGTATCAATGTCTTTGAGCATTCTGTACAAATGCTTACAAATAAGAGTGTATCATTATCATTATTAAGAGAAGAATTGTCATCTTTCCATTACGGACACAGAAAAAAGTGGCACCAATCTTACAAAAATAACCAAAGGTATTCAAAGCAGACAAATAAGACAGACAACAGGTGGAATAACATTCTGAAAATAACTTTTTTAATTAAAATTAAATAAAAAAATTAAATTTAAATTCTTTAAAAGAATTTTTGTTCTTCATTTGTTTTCAATTTTTACTCATTATTTGCTAATTGTTCATACCTGTAGGCCTAAAGTTTGTAATATTTGTGTTAGACATTTTGACATACAGAAAATAGATACGGTATGCGAGAGATATGTATTATGAACTTATTGTATTATGAACTTATTCATAATACAACATGGATGAGCCATTTTTAAAGGTGCCTGTATGTTTATATTATCATGGAGTCATGGAGTTGACCTGAATCATACCTGAGGTCAGCTAAAAAAGACTTCTGTCATCCAGACCCAGATTTTCAAAAACAGCTGAGACAGTTACCAAACATACCTCACGATCATCACTGAAATCAAATAAACAAATCCTCAAACACAGATAAAGACCTAAACTTACGTGGTTTGCACACCAAGTGAATTGCAGGTAAGGTGACATAGAGTGGATTGTGATCATCAAAAAAGACCAGGAACCTGGAAAAAAAGAAGAAGTTTTCATCAACTTTGGTATTGCAAAAATTAAACAGTGAATTGATATAGAGAAAAAAGGACTCATCTGAAAAAGAGTTAAACACACACACACACACCTCATTTTGTTTCTCCTGTGGGCTAGCTCTGCCAGGACACCAGGGCAGAAATGGGGCGGGTCTTCTTGAGTCTTGACGACCACACGGGCGCCGACAGACAGTTGCTGCACCTTTGACGAGCGGTCGAAGGCGATGTGATGAGCAGACACAAGTCTCTTCCCTTTGTCTTCAAAGTTAATCTTGTATTTCACCTGACCATTTTCTGCAAAGAAAATAAAAGACTTTTCATCTTGCAAAACAAGTCTGATCACCGTACCAATGTGCCATTTTTGTTCCAACAGTCAACATTTACTTGAACATTACCAACATATCTAATTAACTATTTTTAGTTGATTCCACAGACAGAGTTGAGGGAAAACTGCAGTGCAAGTTCCCCCGAAACAGACAAATAACAGGAAATTAATGTCTTGCATTGTTTTATGTATTGTGCTACTGCTGCATGGATTTAAAAAAAAAATCTTACCCTTTGTTATTACTTGCGATATTTTCCCATGCTGCCAGTTCATGTTCCCCCTTTTGGCCAGAACCCTCTTGTTCACACTGAACTCACATTGTGGTTTGCTGTGAGGGGCCTCGGTGTCTTCATTAGTGGAGTCAGAAGGAGCTGATACCAAGCATAAAAAGAGAAAAAAATGTTGAGTAAAAAACTTGATCTAGAACTTTCCCTGTCCCTTTCGATATCTAAAATACCTTCAACCTTGGTGTCACAATATAAAGTAATTCAGTTACTGTGATAAGTCCAATAAGATGAGATAATTTAGATCACAAAACAGGAAGCAGCAAACTGCCTCATTCCATCTTTAATTCGACACTTTAATTTACTCGAGTTTGAGCCTAAAACAATGAGGAATAGAGAAAAAGGTATTTGTGTTTTTGTATGGTGTGTTGTTGTGTGTTGTTTATGGACATTACCACTGGGTTCATGTAGTTTGCTTGTTGTGTTCACCACTTCTCTTGCAGCATCGTTATTTGTCCGGTCTTCGGGCTCTGTGTGACTTGTTTGATCCATTTTTCTCCTCTTATTTGCGGGAGGTTTGCTCGAGTTGTCCTCTGATTTTCTCTGTTCATCTGAATCTGAAACCGATGACAATTCCTTTTCTTTGCGGTGCTTGGGCGATTTTGGTCGACGAAGAGCTCTGATCTCCGATACCGACAATCTGGTCAAGACCAGGACTGGTTGCCTTAGAGCCAAGCTGTTTTTGCCATCGTCTCTATTCAGATGCTGACTGCCGGGCCGCTTTGGTGACAGGTGAGAAGTAGGACCAACCGTAGCCTGAGAGTGGCAGCCTTGAGTCTCTGAGTTAATGGACCCACAAGGGGATGGAGATGTAGTACCGGTATCTACAAAGGTGAAAAATCACACATTGAAAATGGCTGAGCAATTATCACTGGGCAGAAACATACCAAAAGCATATTTATAAATGATATGCATCTTACCAGCACCCCTGACATCATCATCCTCCCATCCTATCATCGAGTATAGTTTATCTACAACTGACTCACATGCTGTCACAGACCTGCAAGAGACAGCAAAAGCATTATCAACTTAAAGCAGAAGTAAGCGATCCGGTCGTTTTGGCTAATGCTGCGTTCCAGGCAGGCTTTTGAAACCGTAAATTACAGCTTCAAGTCACAACTTACGACTTTGTAGCGTTCCAGGCAACCCACTCGTGTTTTTCCGACATGTTTTACCTGTGAAAGTCACTATAACGGCCACTCGTAACTTCCGACCCGTGAACTCGTACCAGATCGAACTGGTCCTACGACTTCACAGGTCGGAAAAACACGAGTTACGAGTTTCCTTGAACGCACCATAACAGTCCTCGTCCCTACGTCGCCACATTCACGGCGTCCCTTGGCTGCACACACAGCCCTGCATGTCGTTCTCTCTCCTCATTGGATAAAAACTGTAGGATACGATAAATGTTTTCTCCTCGGCTCAGAGCAGAGCAGAGGGACTGAGAGACCCGTGTTTCGGTCCAAACACTCTATGTAAGTGATTGCTGTCGGAAGATACAACTATTTAAGACTTATATTAACACAAATATATCACTTACTTCTGCTTTAAGTCAAGAAAAGAACATCAACACTTGGGAACTAGTCCTTCATAAGTAAACAGTTGACATTTTAACATGGATTGAATATAACATTTTCATCCTTGTCCTGGAAGACGTTTCGGCTCTTATCCAAGGGGCTTCATCAGTTTGCCACGCATCCTCATAAATCTGACAAACAGTTAGACCCAGGAATTTAACCTCTGTGGGAGTCCTGTTCACAAAAGTACAGGAAGGAAGTACAAGCCATCTTATCACTGAGGACCCATCCCATCCCCCACACCACTCCTCCATGCTGCTGATCCTCAGAAGCAACTCTCCTCGCCTTACGCCCTCGGACCAAGCACCGAACTTGGGGGGACAGAGCCTTCTTTGTTGTCGCCCTCACCCTCTGGAATTCACTCCCCCAACCCATCAGAGACTGTACAGACCCCCACATCTTTATCTATCTATCTATCTGTCTGTCTGTCTGTCTGTCTGTCTGTCTGTCTGTCTGTCTGTCTGTCTGTCTGTCTGTCTGCCTATCTATGTGTAAAATCTGATTGTAACAACAAGAGATCTGAGGCCTCTAGAGAACGACAGTCGTTAAAGTCATGTGGGACCCTGAGTCATGTGTTATTTACTCTCCTGGGAAGATAAGGGGCAGTTTTACGGGAGATGAGTGGTTTCGCAGACGCCTTGCCCTGTTAAGGGATGGCTTTTCCACTTTTACATAGCTGGCTTCTTTTCCTCCACTTTCAAACCATCTGTCCTCCCTGTCCAAAATCTGAACATTGCTGTCCTCAAAGAAGTGTGCCTTTTCCTTAAGGTGGAAATAGACAACTGAAACTGGACCCGAGGAGTTAGCCCTTCTGTGTTGGGCCAAAAGTTTTGTTGTATTTGTGGGGTAACCACGCTCGGATCAAAATTATAGGCTATAGGCAGAAATGACAAATGCACAAAAACAGATAAGATGCAACACTCACTGGGAGAGCTTCAGGAGGAGGGCGACCTGTTTCTCCCTCCTTTCCAGTAGTGACTGTAATTTATCCAGCACACCTGAAGGGACCAGCTCTTTCTTCATGACCCTCTCTCTGATCCACTGCTGGAGCTCATCTCTTGTTGCCTTCTTCTGATCATCCTCCATAGTTAGTTAGTTGATTTTTGAGGTAAAAAGAACCATGTAAAACCTCCTGCAGCAAACGAGACATGAAAGATTGATTTTAGTTAGAAAAACAAAGAAAGAAAGAAGAATATCTCTGCTGTTCTGTGATGTAAAATAACAATATTCAAAATGTTTGAGCTTAGACACTTCAGCTGGTGAATGTCTAACTAACTAACTTCAGTCACATAACACACAAACACATACTGAAGTTTCGCTCCTTTATCTTGAGAAGTAGCCCGCTACATGACCAGACACAGGCCGTTTATAGCCTCACCCGTTCACCCGTTTCCTGGGAGCTGTTTAGCCCCAGATGTGAAGAAGGAAAAAAACGACTTTGAGCTGGTTTTTCGTCGGGAGTGGAGAAGAATATTATCCGAGATGCATTTGACAAAATAATTAGTCATTTCTCCTCCATGACTCTCCTTCTGGTTAAAATGTTTGGATATTCTGTGTAGCAAATATATCCAGTAACAAATCTTACCTCTGCTTTCTGCAGGAGCTTCTTCAGTCTGATGCAAACTTGGCGTCTTCCTCGGCTCACGCCTTCCAGGCTCACAGCGCGACCAACTCACTCCTGCCCCCTGTGTCCACACAGAGGACTCAATATCTATTCTGTATACAATATCTTGTACAAGATTTAGGTATGATGTAAGACCATGCAAGAATGAGTTGCCTTAAAAGCTTTGAAATGTATTTGAATTGCTTTCATATTTGCACAAACACATATATGTTGACTCTCAAGGAGTGAATTTTCTGTTTTGTAAAATGTGCATTTTGCCTGTTTATTATTAATAATAAATAAATAAGTGGATGTAATTTTATAATAGAGACATTGTATATATCTATGAATTTATTTACCAAGGAAGACAATGTAGCCTGTGAGTGAAAGGCCTGTACTCAAGCAGCAGAAAAAAAGAGAAAGTTGAAAAAAGTTGAGAAATAAGATTTTCTTTGTACATCTTTGAAAAATGGGCTGTGGAAACAATGTTCTTTTGTTAATTTTTTTAAATTAAACTTTTATTGGCAGCATAAACAATGTGCTTAGTCAGGCGACAAAATGAAAATAAACAAAAATTGGATGTACTGTATGTGTGATATAAAGCAATCAAGGTAGATAATGCTGTGAAAATTGTGATAATAACAAAACAATTAAAAGACTATTGACTTCAGTGAACACTGTATCAAAATGAAATGAAATTTATTGACCAGCAGATAAAATGCACAATTTTATCTAATTCTTTGTGTGGCCTCACATGTAGCACCTTCTTTAAAAAGTTCTCCATCACCTCGACATCCACTGATAAAGATGAGTACTCTTCATTATAATTCATCTTTGTCTTCGGGCTTCTTTGTAGAGTCACCGTTTTGCTCTTGTGCCTCTTGCATTTCCAAAAATTTGGACATGTGTTCCAACCGCATGGAGCCTCGATAGATCCACTCCTTTTGTTGATTTTCCTGAGTGACAGTAACACCACATCATGTCAAAATATATCAAACAAAAAGCTAGAGGAGAAGAACATCACATGGACAGCAGTGGTGTTAAATAACACTGACCTGAAAAACGATTTCCATCAGGCTGCAGTCCACCACCTGGACCTCGCATTTCTGCTGGGCTCCGGCTAATTCTGTGTTTAAAATCTGTCCAACTCTGTAATAGGTCAGATGCGGGTACGGCCAGTCATTCAGGTAACGCTTTATGAAATGCTTGTGAGGGCTCTCTGGAATATCCTCTAAAACATCCCCCACTGTTGAAAAACAAAGAGCATGTCAGTCTCGTCATTATCACTCCAGTTACTTTGAATGAACATGTTTACCTTATGCAGACTTTAATTTAAACCTTTATTTTAATGGGCTGGAGTGAAATAGTGATTTACTGTAATGGAGGTTATGATAATTCACAGCTTTAAAACTGCCACACAGAACATTTATGTTGTTCTACTGATCAATGTTGATGCTGTTGAAACTTTCTATTGAATTTTTTAAGACAACATTTATGTTATTATAGAGTTGAACAGCATCACACCAACCAAACCTGAACAAATAATAATAATAATAATAACAATAAATAAATAAATTATATATTTGGCCTCAGGTGTGAAAAGTAAACTTACATGGTCTGCACACCAGGTGAAGTTGAGGTAAACCAACATAGAGTGGCCTGTGATCATCTAAAAAAACCAAGAACCTGAAAAGATAAAATATGTTTTATATCAACTAAAACTTTGACAAAGCACTGGATCAAATCTGTAGAGATAAATGCCCTCACACCTTGAATGGTTCTTCCTAGCAGGCAGCTCTGCCAAAACACCAGGCTCGAACAGGGACTTATTATCTTGACTCTGGACCGCCACGCGAGCGCCAACATACAGCTCATCCAGCTTCGGTGTTGTGTCAAAGGCAATGTGGTGTCCAGAAACTAGGCTCTTGCCTTTTTCTTCAAAACTAACTTTGTACTTTACTCGTCCATCTTCTGCAAAGAACAAATTGCCAGTCAATGTCCTCTCTAAAGAGTTCACTGCTCTAACAGGAACATGTAGCATCTGACATCCCACAAGAAAAACATGATCAAAAGAAAATGATGATAAAATGATCTATTTCAATGTTGTCTATTAAATGTTAATGAGTTAAAAATGGCATTTTCACAGATCCTGAGGATCCTCTCATATTAAAATTTTGAAAAAGCAGCTGCTCCCCACATTTGTTAACTGACAATTGCCAATCAATTATCTAAATTGAAAAATAAATTCTCTTTCTGAATAATGAAGTTACTGACCAAATGTTAACAACAAAAGCTATTATGCAACATGTTTGGGATGTACTGAGCACGATACTTGTATAGCACAAATGAGGTTATTTAGATTTTTACAGATTCATGTTGTTTTCCTGTTAAAAAACTTTTTTTTTTACCCTTTGTAATTATCTCCACTATTTTTCCTCGTTGCCATCTCATAGCTCGCCTCCTGCCCAGTACCATCATGTCCACTTTTACCTCCTTCTCTGGTAAATTGGGACGCATTTTTGTGGTTTCATGAGCATTACTGGCAAAGGCTACTGATGATACAACAGGGGTTTCTTCTGTCACTGTGGGAAAAACACAAAACAACTATAAGTAATTTCTTTTTCTTTTTTTACCACTGGTATCTGTGTCTGGTGGTGGTGGTGGTGTTCATGTCATGGTGTTTGTGGCCTTACCACTGTTCTTGCTGTCATTACTGCTTGTTGGTGGTGCAGGTGTGACACTTTTCGGTTTGACAGGTTTCTGTTTCTTGTTTGAGGGTGAATAATCCGACTCACTAGACTCAGCATCAGGCTCCCACTGCATCTCAGAGTCCGAGCTGCTGAGCAACTCATCTTCACTGTAGAACTGCTGAGGGGTCGGGGGTCGGAGAGCACTGATCTTATATTCAGGGAGTCTGGTCAAGACCACGACCGCGTTCTTTGTTAACGTTGGAGACTCTGGTCCGTTTTCCTTTGTCCTTTGGCTGGGCATCTTGTTCTGGGAGGGAACAGACTTGCAGAGGGAGTCTGACATCTTTTCTGCAGAGAAAACGTTTGTGTGAAATTGTGACTTCCAACACACAAACAACCAACAATCTACAGCAGAGATTTTTGCGACTTAAAGGCTGTATAATGACTTTAATAATTATTTGTTGAGTCAAACTATTTCAATTTTAATTTTATAGCATTAACAACTCACCAGGATGCTCTTTTAACTGCTAACTGTTTAACTGCAGCGACAAAGGTAAACAACGACACCGTAGTTTAGCTGTAAGTTACAGTAGCGTTAAGGCAACGGTCGCTATAGAAACGGTAGGCGGGTATATAAGTAGCTTAGGCATCAATGTTCCGTTTGTTTTTACAGTTTGTCGTTTTTAGCCTGCTCACAATAATGCTAATGGACATCACAGTATTGTAGTTACAGTTCTACGTTAGTAACGTTAAGGTAAAACTTTAACATTAAATGTTATCTGGCTGGTCAACATCTGCTGCAGCTTACCTGTAGTTGTGTCCAGAATGACACATGTATATGTATATTTTTCTGCGTGGTAACGTTAGTCTATTAGCTAATTTAGCTTAGCATTAGCACGCCAGCACTGAGAGTACAGGAGCTTGAGAAAGCGGCGCACTTTAACCGTATTCTCTATTTTTCGTCAGATATTAGGCAACCGGCCTTGCACTGTAGGTGTCCTCTGATAAAAAGTAAAACGTGTGTCAGACTAAATTATCATAAACAGCTTCCTCCATTTTAGAGTTCTGTTATTGTTGTGTTCTGCATTTCGTCGTGTTTTATGGCCGCACAACGAATGGGCGCTTCACCGTCACCACCTATGGTTGGGAGGTTGCATTACATCAGGTATTTAAAAAAAAAAAAAGAAAAAGTCCCACAAACTCAGACGCTGCATCACACGCAAATAGTTCATTTAATAAAACAACAACAGTGTCATGTAATTTGCTAGTTGTGCAACATGATTTTCATCTTTTCTATTAAACTTAAAATTATATCTATATAAAGTGCTGAAAATAAAAAAATATTTGCTTGTACATTACATTACATTACAGCCTACTGAATTTATTATAAACCTTTACTATGAGATACAAGGTTGCAGTAACATGGAAAAAATGGCCAAGAAAACTACAATGTCAAGTCAGTGACATCATATAATAGGCTATGTCTTGTGACTGGTGACAATGAGTTTAATGCTGATTCCTTTTAGGTCCAAAGTGCTCTGTTGTCTGCAGTAAAAAATATCCATTCAAAACTGCATAAATGAAAAACAATATGCACCAAGTAGAGTTTTAGGAACAAATCTTAATTCTCATGTAAAGTCTTTGATTGTCATCCCTCTCAGGTGATCTGTTCCTCCTGGTAAGTGGAGGTGGAGATGGAGCCATAGGGATCCACCACCGTCTGGGCGCACCGCACCACTGTCACCAGCAGGAAGAAGCACAGGAGGAAGAGGAAGAAGAGTGCAAATCCCAGGTCCACGTCCACCTCCAACTGTGCCACAGACTGAGAAGCTTGGTCCATGTGGGCGATGACGACTGCTGATCCTTCTCTCAGCTGATGACTACTTTTGTTAGCTCAGAGCCACCAGGTCAGAGACAGTACAGGTGTGTGCACGTGTGCTCTTGAAGCAACATAATGACTTCATGCTGGAAATAGAAATTAGAAAGAACATACAAGATGAAGGTTAAACCACTTTTGCATTTGCAGTTTTGCATTGCGAAGCATTGTCTTGGAAGCATTATTTTCTCAAAAAATGCTAGGGCTGTGTAGGGGGGTCATGTGATATGAGATGATTAATATGAGAGAAAAGAAGAAAAAAACTAAATTTTGGCCCTCAAATGTACATACATTTTTGTCTACAGCATAATTTTTGCTGTAGACAAAAGGGCCCCAATCAGACACAGCTTCTTTTTTTTCAAGGATGTGGACCACTGGTTTGAGCTTAACAATACATAGGTATTTCTAATTTCATTAATTAATCAATTTTGTTTATATTTATAATCTGCATTTGTGATATATCTGTCACGAACAAGTGGTAAGTTGAAGTACAAAAGAGCACTAAGCAGACGTAAAGCACAAATACCAGACAACCTAGTACAGCATTTGAGTAAATCCAGTGAACAGATGTGAGTGGTATACAGTATGTACATCGATGGAAATGTCTCATTATATGAATTCCACGCAGTTTCAACAAATATCTGATGTTATATAAATATATTACATTCTAAATTTCAGATTGCCCCTTGGAAATTTAAGGGCAGCAGTTTCTTTTTTATCAGTTTATTTCCACATCATTTGACCTGTGAGGCGTCAAAAGACACCAAAAAATGACCGTCACAATATCCTGGAAAGACTAGATTCTGTCTTCAAATAGCTTGTTCTGTACAACCAACAGTGGAAAAGTCCAAAATATTTAGTTTAAGATTGAAAAAACAACAAAAGGAAAAAAAAATGTATAGCTTAAACCACATACATTCTTGCTCATAAAATTAAAACAACAGTGATTATTAACATAAATAACTTCAATTCGTCATTTATAATCAATTCATTGTAAAGATAAGATGTAAAACTCACCAGGCATCCTTCATCTATGAGTACCCCAGTGTGTATGAGTGTTTCCACTGCCTGTCCAAAACTTTGAATATAGTATCTCCGTCTTCTTTCCCTCTGAGGTTCCTTATTACTCCGGTTACATAAGACGCTCATCAGTTACCAAAGTCTTTACTGTTCTCTTCTCGTCATTATCATCATGGGAAAAATGAGCAGCCCACAAATTAGCTCTTGTACACATACACACACACATATACCCTTGCATACACTTGCACCTTGCGACCTCCCCCTGGCGTGTAAAGCCTTTATTAATACTTAAGCAGGAATTGAATAACAGTCTACACAGTTCACAAGTGAATCAAACACCCCACAGCTTTTGTTCTCCTGTCATGAGGACCTTCATCGCTGTCACCAATTAGACTTCACACCACCATAACTCAGCCACCTTAGGCGACGAGGAGCTTATTCATTACACAAGGCTGAATAGGCAACAGGGAGAAGGAAGGAGAAAACGTAATGTGAAAGCAAAGGCAAAGATTTAAAGAGGAGGGGGTTGGTGGGGGTTGGTGGGGGGCATTGGGGGCGTGGAAAAGGAAAGCCCAGACACTGGAGTAGGAGAAACAGGAGATGCATTAGCAATTAAATTGCAGAGCCAGATGCGAGAGCAGGGTGGAAATTGACCCATGCGGCTTTAAAATGGAGATTGTTACAGTGAAGCTGCCAGTGACAAGAACAGTGTGGAGGCGGAAGGGCAGGGCACAGAGGTAAAGTGATCCCACTCCATATGCAATTAGCCAAGGAGGCCTTTTAGGCTGCAGCCAAAATACTGCAGGGGAGAGTGGCACAGGAAGAAGGAAGAAAGAGGAAGTGGTTTCTTATTCAGATGGATGAAAAAAAAGACGCTCAGCATGATCTATATTGTCAGACTTCCAAGTTGCAGAGAGACCAAGTTTTTTTTTGTTTTTAATTCTCACCTGAAACTTCCAAGATAATTAGAAAAAAACTCACTTGAGGATTGTTTTGGCAGCATAACTCATCCCCCAAAAAAGTGTGCCAGCCAGGTGGAGCTCAGTGGGTCACCACTACACACTGTGCCATCTGATATTGTAATAGCTCCATGGTGCCTCCGGGTCTGCTCGCTGCCAATGGGACCGGCGGACTGATGGATGGCGCTCATGCCAGACTACATGTGCTCCATTTACACAGCGGCAGACCGTCTCCAAGACGAGTGTTTTTTATGACGTTAGCAACATTAAGAAGCAACCTAATAACCCACATTTCTCAGCTCATCCTGAATCAATGCTTTATCACTTCTCTCTCAGCAAATCACAAAACTACACAAAGTAATAGATGAATCAAACCCTGTGAATAAGAGTTTCATCTAAAAACAGGGATTTTCAGAGAAAACGTACCAGAATCGCAAATATGACTGGCCTTCAGACTCCTCACAGACGTTTAGGCTACAAATAACAGATTTTTTAATGAAAATTAAATGTTTTATTGTATTTCAGTGAGTGATTTTTATTATATTCTTATAGCTGAGGACAAACTTTAAACATTACTACTGAAGTAAGTCAGCAGGGCTGTACATGTACATTGCAATTAGACTTATGTTTTGTTTAAAATCACTGTGCTACTGTCACATATTCACCAATTTGTGTATTAACAAATTTTGCAGACAAAACATTTAAACAACCAACAATTATAATCAATCCATTATTAAATTGATTTTTAAAGCAAAAAATAAAACAAAACACTGTATGTTCAAATCCTTACCTTTTCTGGCAATTTATAGGGGGGACTATTTGTTAATAGCAAAACAATCAGCTGTTACTGTAGCAGCAGTTAAGCATGAATCCAATTATTAGTTGCATTTAGTTAGGGGTTTTTGGGGTAGTATCTCATATTTCACATACATAAAACTTAAAAAGCCATTATCATTTCTCTTTTATTAGATGTTTTTTTTTGTCACTTCTTTGCACTTGGGCAGCAGTTTGTTTGATTTTCATCTTTCATTTTGAACGTGATTTGGTTATTAAATGTCTGAAACCTTTGTATCTAAAATTAATTAATTTGAGATGCAAATGAAAGGCACCAGAAAAGCATTTCAATAGTTATCCACTGTTATCTTTATCATCATCATCATCATCATTATTATGATTTTACATCTCAGCAACACATAATGCAGAATAAAAACACTTTGTCAAAGCAAAGCTCTTTAGAGGGCGCTGCAGGTGATTGGTCATCGTCATCGTGAGCCGAGGCGTACAGCAAAGTTAGGAGGCCCAGAGCGTTTACAGTGCATGGAGTGTTGAATGTGTTGGGGCACAAAGATGACAGAAATAAAGACAAACAAGGGACAGAAATTATGTTTTACAATTGACATTTGAAATGATGAAGGCACTTGAAAATGACATGGTCGAACAAAATGTAAACTATACTTTGGTGTTTCATTTTTACCTCTTTACACAAGATTTCTTTAAACTGCTTTTTTTTCTCCTTTTCTTTTTTCTTTTTTTAAATACAAAATGAACCAAAAGACTGTGGAAGATCTTGGGTGGATAATAATGAGAACAAATATGAAACAAAATTGAAATCATACTCTAAATCTCTCTAAAATAAAAATAATGTCAAGTTTGTATTTGAATTGAACACTTTAACTAAGCTTTTTTACGAGATATTTTGTCAATGCTGATCTGTAGAACAAACCATAAAGTGCATCTTTGGATGGATGGGAAAAGCAACACTGAATGGAAATGCTATTGACTGTTCCAGCCCATAAAGAATTCATAAACAGTTACTGATTAGTTTGGGTTACCCTCAAACAATTTGCTCCCAATTTTAAACCGTTGACTGGACCAAAAACAAATAAAACACAAAGCAAAGTAAAATCAAACAACTAAAAGACAACGAGCATAAACATAAACAAACCTTTAAAATCTTCTCTGTGCATTCGGCTTCCGATAAGGCAAAGCTTTTTAAGACAAACTTCAGGCACATTTCAACACATCTGGCAGATGTAGCATCTCCTCGCACTGTTTCAGACTGTTAAAATACATTATTTATCACCCATTATTTTAATCTTAAACATCATTGCAACAAATATATTTTAGCAACACTGACTCAAAACCGTTGTCAACAACTGAAGTGAAAAAAAATGGCAGATTCAGAGTCAGAGTTAACTGACACTCTGGACTTCGGTAAATTGACTTTAATCTGATTATGGTCCATAGAAAGACATGACCTCATTCACCTTAGTGCTCCTCATAATGTCACTGACTTCAGTGTGGTTATGTAGAGCAAAAAAATATAAATCTGTCAAGTTTTAGGGCAGTAATACTTAGAAGAGTGTTAACTGACTGTGCAGGAAGGGAATACCCATCCTAACCACAGCGTCTCTTAAAACACTGACTTCCAGTAACAAAATATAAAGCTACAAGCAGGCAGATATGGCAACTTGGTCAACAGCACAAAATCTCAGCAAACAGCAAAATAGACTGATGGGGAGGGAAAAGAGGAGGAGGTGTGTGTCCAGAGAAAACCACTCACCACTGCTTAGGTGCTAAGCAGATCATCATGGTTCTCTAGTGCAGTCTTCCTCTCAATTTAATTTAGTGTGTTCCACAGAGAGGTGAAATTATCCTCATTGGACTACTGGGGTTTTAAACAGGGGTGTGTGTTTGTGTGTGTATATGTGTGTGTATTTTGCCTGCTGCCTCTTTCAACATGTCACGCTCTCGTTCTTTGGCTTTCATGTGAGGGCCTCATGTTGAGAGCCCGTCGTCACTCTTCGCACGGCCTCATCTCTGCCTCTCACTGTCCCATCAGTGCCTCTTCCTGTGGTGGTTGTTGTTGAGGGGGGTGTGGCCGTTCTGCACGTGGCCATTTTTAGATTTTCGATCTTCGTCTTCGTCCTCTGTCTCGGTCTCCTCCTTATCACTGCGCTCGTCCTCGACAATTTCCTGTCAGGTGAGACAAGATACAACATTTTGTACAGCTGCTAGCTTGGAAGTGATTGTGTCACATGATGGGGGAATAAAAAAAAAAAAAACATCAATGACTGAAAGTTGCTGCTTCATACGTTTCCTGGCAGGAATTTGACGACCATTCGCAAAATTAGCGCGGCCCAGAAGATGTGCAGAATCTGCAGCACGAACATCAATCCGTTGAAGAAGTAGAAGCCGAGGAAGGGGGGGTAGAGGGTCAGGGGGTACACGTATGTCGTATGTGTGATCCTGGACAAAGGGAGAACAGAGAGTCCAGTCAGAGCCACCTACAGTCAGTCTCATTCAAAAGCCCATTGAGAGCAGCCAGGAGACGAGACAATGTGTCTGTTGTTGCGTGTCCAATGAAATGTTGCACACTTATGATTTCTTTTGCAAAATACGTATGAAAATGGCTTTATATTCAAGAGGACATGATGATGTTAAATAATTAAATGGAGAACCAGTAGATCTGATACAGCATGTCTGCTTTCCACGTAAGATGGCATTGTTGTCTTTTTAATGAATGAAATGATCTCTTTTGAACATCATGTACCCAAGCTGCTATTGAGTAGGAGGTCAACAAGGAACCATAGTCATCATAGTCTGAACACTCCCACAACATTGTGTGTATCATTCTTAATTTTGAAGGCTGTCTCATAGGCTGTTTTCAGTAGAGGATTAATACACATCTGATTCAATGAGGAGGTGTGTGGGCGTGACTCAAAATTACATGCCATTGTTCATCGTAACAAAGATACATATACTGTAGCAAAATCCTGCTTTGCTGATTAAATTTTATCTTTGAAGGTTATATGAAAAATCTGTTTCTGACTACTTTTCTACCTCAGACCACTCTGCATTTATTAAAAATGTGCAAAGCGTGGCAGAAATATATTAATAATTGCAACAAATTCTCCAATGCTTTTGCCAAACAGTGAGTCATTACAGTAACAGTAAGTCTGATACAACAACGTTTACCAGAAGGGGAGGATGATAAGGCGGGTGATGATGAAAACGGCAGCAAACACAGTGAAGATGAAGTTGCAGGTTTTCCTCCAACCTGCATAGTTGAACATTTTTGCTGACTGGAAAAAACAAAAAAGACGGATCAGTGTCACATTTTCATTTCTTCCCCTCTAGAGGGCAGACAGTGAGCAGCTGTATGGGGAGGACTGTGCCCTGATCACCTGAACACTGTTATCATGAAGCTTATCAAACAGTGGGTTATGGGGGTAAATTAATCAACCATTAACTTAATCTCTTAAATGATATATTTTCTGCCATGTAAGCATGTTGTCATACCTCCATTAGGTAGTCAGAGGCATCGTGCACCAACATGATCAAAGTCCCCGCCCGGATGTAGTTGACCAGCCAGGAGAAACTTATAAGGAGGATGGTGGCTACGTGGTGAACGATCTGCTCTTTGAAATCCTGCAGAGGGAAAACAAAACACAGAGAGAAAGAGAGGGGTTGTAAAACGAAAACCCAAAAGTGTTTGTACACCAACTGATCAAGCAGTAAAAATTGGTCACTAATCGACAGGGTGCGTCTGATTGATGCAGGTTTTTACAAATGATTAACTCTATGCACGCAGCAGCTGGGCAGCAAAGGTAGAAGACAAGTAACTTGAGCTTGCCATAACCGAACCCGCAGCATTTTCCACTGACTGCCTCATCTGCCACATTTGACCTATTTAACATAGTTTTCCTTTTTATATTTTGGGGGGCTTTTTATTACTTTAAAGGACAGGACAGTTGGAGAGACAGGAGACAGAGAGAAGGGGGAAGACATGCAGCAAATGGCCACCAGGTGGAATCAAACCGAGGCTGACTATAGCCTCTGTATATAGTTTTTACATTTCGCAGCATATGCCCTCTCACAAACAAACAGTTTCTGAGAAACGCTTGCTCCCTATATGACGCCCCTCCCTTTTATTTTGTTTACACAGTTTCTCTTTACACAGTATAGTATTTCTTTATTGTTCTCTTAACTCCACATCATCAATCATCAGCTTTAATAGCTTCCGTTTCGTGTCCACTCGTTAATACACAGTGATTATAAAATGGTATTTTAACCTCTTAAATATCTATCTATCTATTGCTGCGGCATTCTTTGAATACACGTACACACACCCTTGGCCGGTCCACTTATGTGTATTGTCCTCTAAATAATTCAAATGACACCGACTGCATAGCTATAACAGCAGGTAATGGCGTGTTGTTTTTGTAACAAACACCACTGGGCGTGACACTGACGTCCTGATGCATCAGCTGCTGTTACAGCAACAGGTGACTGCTCCTCTGCCTTCTTTAGCCTTACTTCTGCCTCACCGCCTCTTTCCATGCTTTTTGTTTTCATCTCCATAGCCCTAGCCGGTTAGCTACCACCAGATGCCTCTGTCTGTCTCTCACAATAATCAGTGTGGTGTGAAGTAGATGTGCTTCCTCATTGACACACAAGAGGACCCAAATGAATCTGTGTTATGTTATTTAATGCATGACTGAGATGACTAATGAATAGATTTGGGACGATTTTGAAGTACCGTAAATAATTTTGGGATGGGCGGCTGTTCAGAAAACATCCAGGACTGAAGCCCCGGATGACCAGGCCTAATAATGCCTATGATTATACAGCTATAAAAAGAAACTAAATCCATACACAGACTAGAGGCAAAAAAGGAACTTAACCGAACGTTACAAAACAAATCCTTGAACAAGAGGCTGAATTTCAATGTGATCGCTCGCTGGGAAAGCCCCAAAATCTATTGTTCTGGTTTCAAAGATTACCACAGGGACCGACTGAGGCCTTGCAGTTTGATGACAGTCTTGAAGGTCTGCCACCTTTTACAACAATGTTTAGACCTGTGGGCAAAAATGTTCTGTCTCTCTATCCACAGTGCCGTTTCTCATTGAGCTCTAGTTAAACAGTAATGGCAGAAGAAGCTCACTCACTGTGACATTTCCAAATTGACACGGGGTGAGTAGAAATGGACATTATCTTAAATGTTATTCTGAATTCTGACAACTCCACTCAATACAAAAGCATAAAGTCAGGACATCGTTATGTAGAAATCAATATCCAAACCTCAAGACACAAGAGATCATTCCCATTATTTTATGCACTCAATGAGTGATTGCTATTGATGGAAGGTCGCTGAGAGGCTTCATGGTACAGAAAAGTAACGAAGTTTCGGGAGCACAGCCGGATCACTTACCTTACGTTTGATATCTGATGCTACACTGAACAGCAGTGAGAGATAGAAGCCCAGTTCAATCACGTAGTACCAGTATTGAGAAGGCAACAGCGGCTGGGAGAGGAGAAAGAAAGATCTGTTAGACCAACATGTTGTCCATTTGTCAGTTCAATCATTTGGTAAACAAATGAAAAGGGAAGAGAGGCCAATTTCTGCACATTTTGTGATCTGCACGTGTAAAATGACACAAAAATTAAAATATTTAAATATGAGACTGGCTGGAGAGACATTTCAGGTCGCAGCACTTGGCGTACCATTTTCGGGAAGCCATCCCATATCTGCTTCACATCATAGAACCATGGTTTCTGAGGTGGGAGAGAGAGAGAGATTCAATATAAAGTGTCCAACGAGACACCACAAGCACTCTGTACAAACATCAAGCGAGAACACACGAGGACAATAATTGTGCGTGGCATCCAACATTGTGTCCATTATGGTTATAATCTTCAAATCCAATTTCCTCCATTTCTGTACTTTCATTAAGCATTTACTGGAAAAAAATGGATTAATTCTATTTTGCTGATGAAGACACAGAAGAAAAACAAAATAATAAGGAGTCAATTTCATAATATGGCTAGGCAATAAATAAAACATGTGTCTAGTGATGATAAATGATAAAAAAATGGATTTCATGGTTATATGTTGTAAAATTAACACATACACAGATGCTGGCACAGTACTCACATCAATAAGAGCTGCCAGGCCAGCAAAGAAAGCAAGAAGGTAAAAGGTAAATCTCCAACTGTAAAAGAATGCACAGCAATCTCAGACATCCCATAATATACTTTCACACAGCACAAATAATTCTGTCCCAACGGGTAAAACAACAATATGGCACCAATTCATTATAGCATCAACCTGAGTCTAAAGGTTTCTGACAAAGACATTTAATAATTCCCTATCTTAACTAATGATTCTTATCACTGGAATTTAAACCCTGAATCACAAAACTCCCTCAGCTCGATGATGGGAAACGGCTGGCGTGTAACTTTAGTTTTTACATTTCGCATCATGTGCCCTCTCACAAACAGTTTCTAAGAAATATTTCCTCCCATTTTGTTCATTGTGGTCGAACGCCAAAACACTGATGATGAAATACTCCATTAGCGGACCACAGTGTGTCAGAATATTTCAATCAATAGGACGATATGGAGCAGCTTGTAGCACCAAAGATTTACTGGATCGGACAGAATATAACCTGAAGTACAGCAGGTATGTTTGTGTGCAGGGCAAATAGATCTGGGGTGTATTCCAGAAAGCAGATTTAATTTCCTGCTGCCGAAAAAGACGTCTTTACCCAAGAGTTAGTTACTATGGCAAATTCCCCTAAAGCGCTCCTGCAGGTTTTATTCAACAAACCCTGAATAAGCTATCTGACACAGACTCATTTCCTTGTTCATGGCATTGAGCATTCATTTGTAGACATTTAGGATGAAAGAAGACAGATCCCAGTTGGACGTTTATTGGGACGCTTTACTAGTGGGCAAAACACAAAGTCGGCACACTGGATGTGCAATTTTATGGATTCTTTGTCTGGCACCCAGTTTTTAGATTTTGTGGATGTGCGTGCAATTTCTATAGTTTTTCATGGTCTCTCTTTACTAGTGTAATCGGTCTAAGGACAGAGACGGTGTCATTCAAACATTATACATCTTAGATTCATCCTTAGGTCAGAATAAAATCTACACCGTGTCTGTGACATTAAATCAACTGTCAGTTATCGTGCTATGAAACATTAATTGTTCTTAAGTGCAGGAATCACAGTGTGACACTGTTTCATGATCACACTGTTGTATAATTTATATCATTCTTAAACGTATGACAAATTATGGTGTTGAGCAGTATTTTTTTAAATGTAAAATAGATGTCTAGAGATGTATAATCAGTTTTAACATAAATGTTTTTTCAATGTCAAATCATCAAAATGATCAAGCCACCAGTGGACTGGACTAAAGGTTATTACATGTCATGTCATGTCATGTCATAGGATTGTAAATAAACTTTTCTCTTATCAGTGTAATTTCATTTTCTGCTGCCAACAGGACATTTTATCTGTCTCAATCAGGTCACAGCTGAATAAACACATGTGAGCAGGATTACCAATTAAATTATGGTCATACTCCTGAGCTACTGTTTTTGTGAGAATGGAGTGGGAGACGGGTGAACAGGTGCAAGCTCAGAAGCATAACATTTTTTAGTAGTATTACTCCAGCACTTGATTATTCATAAAGCTGATTCAGATCAGCTACTCTTGAACCAAAATCTCAGTCCGGATTAGTCAACTCAAGAGTTTGGGGTTAGGACCAGAGTTTGTTAAACCTGCTTTCTGGAACAGACTCCAGTTCTGGTCTTTAAACCACTGTAAACGGTTTGATTGTTTGTTCAAGACATTCAGCTACCTTGCTTCCCGAAACTTCTTCAGCTTGCTGGGCCGGTCCTGGTTTCTCCGCCGCCTGAACCACCTCTGGACCTGTCGCACTGAGCAGCCCGTCTGTTTACTTAGACTCTCTATGGAGCTCTAGCAAAACAAAAAGCAGGAGAGAAGAGTCAGTGCTGTCTTTGATGTTTGCAGACATAAAAATGGTTCTTGCTGGCTTGTCATGAAAGACTTCAATAAAGTAAGCCGAGTATTAGTAAAAATTTAAGATACTAATGTATAATGACAAGTCAAAACGATACACAAGGATAAGATTAAGAATGAGTAATGAATGTATTGACCTGTGTAATAAACTTGGTATATATATATATATATATATATATATATATATATATATATATATATATATATATATATATATATATATATATATATATATATATATATATATATAATATAAAGTATATAAACTTGACAAATTTTAAGACTCTTGCTTAGATAATCGTATTTATTCATCTCAGTTTATTTGAAAAAAAATCAATGTTTAAATTGTGTTATCTCGTTATCTTGCTCTGTTATACAACTTTCTTTATTTTAAATAGGGTAGGCAAAAAAAGCTGCTGCTTCAGCCTACGCTTTTTCGCCCCAACTTGACATAGTAATCCAAATTGTATGTATGTATCATGTTCTGTTGAATAGACTAAATAAACTACTACTACTACTACTACTACTACTACTACTACTACTACTACTACTACTACTACTTGGCTGTGTAGACATGTTATATTGCTACTGTGCTGTCATTCTGGTCCATTTACAAATAAAACACCAACATCTCTGACCTCTATAATCAGGACACACAGTAAGTACGAAAGCAGCGTCGGTTTCCTAAGGTATGCCGGTTGTGAGTACCTGTGTGGGATGCTTTGATGTGCGGCAGAAATAGGTTTCTAGGGCGGGATTTGGAGAAGCACGAACACGCTGCTTGTCACTCACTCCCAGCAGAGAGGCCAGAGGAACAGCTACTGTCCTGGAAGGAGGAAAACACGCCGGATGAGAAAACACTTCTTGTGCATTTCACATTTGTTACAAAGACGCATGCAAAACACACGCACACACACACACACACAGGCAGATTAACAGGCAAATGACGGACTGACTCACCTCTCAAATATTTGTCTGATGACCAGGAAGCAGAGTGCGACAGGGACAGTAACCCAGAGGTCTCTGGTTTTAGGGAAGACTACATCATCGTGATCTGTCAGGTCGGCCCAGCCGTGGCCTTCAGGAAACCAAATCCAGTCCGCCCATATCGTCTCATACAGGCCAGACAACATCCTAAAAATGAGAGAGAAAATGATTTTCATCTTTTTCTTTTTTTTTTATACCTTGTGGAAGGAAATTAAGATAGGTATTAAAAAAGAAAGATGGTTTTGTCTCCTCTGTGATCTCCATTCATTTTCCATTAGATAAATATAGAAAAGTCACTCAGCCGTGACAATATCCTGAGAGGAAGGAGAGGAAACAAAGCGGCCTGAGAGGAGTGAGTATTGATCGGCAGTGATTAATCTCACCCGAGCATCAGGCAACAGGCAGCGTATCTGGACAACTTCCTGTTCCAGATGGAGGGAGGATTGCGTTATGTTGCACAAAGCGGCCTTCAAAATACCTACAAGAATTCACCCAGGGCACTAAGCTGGGCTCAAGTGTGGCAATAAATTACTGTTCTTGAAAATACATTAACAAACTGTCTACGGCTGGATGACACATTTACTGACACTTAGGAAAAAAAAGTCTCATATTTCCAGCAACTGCCACATTGGACGTCTCCATGTATATGATATCTGACAAAAAGGACCTATGTTGAATTGTCAGAAGATTACAGAAAAAGTATTTGTATAACCAGTATGGCCTTGTTATGATGACACATTTTACATTAATACATTTCCCATTAATTTGTAACTGTATGTTTAAATCACACAAAGGATATTGCACAACAAACACCACGTCTGCCGAGAACCTCTTGAGCAAGATTACTTGTCTTGTGTGTTAACCGAGTGTTAATCATTTCCACTATAACCTATAAAACATAAACAGTCACCCTGACATAGATGTAAAGATACTCTACAGCCAAAACAAACTGGGGTGACACCAGTGCTACTGTAATCAGTGGCAGCTCCTCAGTGGAGACTTAACCACCTGTGGACTTCAGTACAGCAGTTTCACATCAGCAGATTTCGAGTCTGATCATCATCATATACTGCTGCACCTTTGCATCTGCCGCCAAAGCTTTGTGACAAAGTGTGAGCAACACAAACACTTCTTGACACCATCCTTAAGCCTGATGAAGCCCACTGGGCAAAACGCGTTGCTTAACTTTTAAATAATATAATAAATCAGTATTTAAGTGACCACATTGTGTGCTGTGAACTCCTTCCTTTCTTCATGGACTCAATTCCTGACAATGTGAGGATCTAATCTGTGCTGTGCAGGGCAATCTACCCTTTCTCAACTTCTTGACACCCTATAACGTGGATGGTGTGTGTGGACTTTAACCCCAAGAATGTGTTTTTTCTTTTTTAAACTTACAACAGGGTAGCCTTTGCTGTTTAAAGATAAATTGCTTTAACTTAAAACAACAGCTGTGAAACATCAACTGTCTTGTCTGTTAAAGTTAATCAGTGAGCAGACTCCAAAGAGCCTTCCTCCTCACCTCTCTATTAAAAAACTGTCTCTGAAATTTAACACATCTACTTAGTTTCTCACCCATTGCGCTTAAACCAAATGCAGGTCATGTTTTAACTCTTTTAAATGCTTCAAACAGAGAGCGAGCTCTCTGTGGACTTATGGGATTTGAATGAACACACAGAAGGTTTTACTGACTAACTGGAAGCCAGCCTCAGGGCTGCAGAGGCTTGCAGGAGTGAATCATGTCTCTGAAATGGCAAAGTAAAGTACATACAGTATGTACCGGTATATATTTTTTTATCTAAATGTCATCGGGTAGCAAACTGGTATTATTAGAAGCTAAAATGTTTGTATCTTGAATACAGTATATACACCACAGTGTGTTCTTTCAGGAGGGTGACAGCTGCACCAGCCTCTCTGTAGCAGACAGTAACTGACTGCAGGACATCAAATAGTTGGATCTGGTTCCAGCAGTTTTGGCAGGTAACCACTGCGAAAGATAAACTTATTTTGTTGGCCAACCCATGTTGACAGATCATCCAGTATAAAGTCTAACAAACACGTGAGACCAGAAGCACACTGGTGCTGGATACATCACAGCTCTGGTCTTTTTTTCCAGTTTCAAATGAAACACATTGTGGAATAAAAGAAAAAACGATTCACCCTCTAAAATCTATTCAAGCCAAACAACAGGCGTCTGTTCACTGTGTTTTTATCACCGAAGATGCTGTCTGTATTCATTGGTTTGTTGTATTACTCTGGCATTACTAGTACATCATGTAGTCCAGCTTCATTACTCACCGCTCAGTAAATGCTCAAACATTTTTAATACAAGCACCGTTTTTTTCCCCCCGGTACGGCCATGACGCAATCTGCTGCTTTAGCAACAAAGGTTTAGTGTTTGGGAACAGGTGTGACTTTATTCTTATTTCTTTTGGACAAACAATTTTTTTGCCCAACTTTATTTATAGAGCCTTTTAAACATTTTATACAGACAGTGTGGTATACAGCACCAGCCACAAGGGTACAAAACAGGCATCGATTATCACAACAAACACATTTTAATTCACAACTCCAGGTAACTCAGCATGATTAAGTATTGGAAAGACACTAACAACCGCTCCCATGGCTGTCTGCTATGACCTGTAGCCTAGAATGAGTCAAACTAAAAACAAAACTCCTACACGTCCCGTAATGAAACTCAAAGGAAACTTTCTTTAGTGCCCACTGCCTCCTTGTTAAGTCCAAGGCTCAAAAGATACCACGAGTAGTCTTTGACCACCAGCAAAGGCCAACATTTTGGTTGCTCTTGTGCAACTGTATGAGCACACCGACAGTTATAAACTCTTCCTGTGCTCACTAGTGGTGGCAACGCATGGAGACAAATCCTGCAAGCAAGTAAACAATGCAGGCTTCAAAATATTCCCTGAGGGAGGAAATGTATTCAACATGTTGTTAGGCCTCACTGCAATGTAAACAAACACAATCTTTGTGGTGTTGAGTTTTTTTTTTGTTAAGTTGTTAATCTCCCTGAGATACTTATAAGAGATGAAGGTCTAACGCCTCAGGGTATGATAACCCTGCAGGCTTTAAAAACCTGTCTCCAAAGCCACAGGGGACTTCAGACATTAGTTTCCACAGGCTTAGCAGTTACTACTCTACAACTGTAAAAGAAAAAAAACAAAAAATCAGTCAAACACCCATTTACAGGGATCTTTTGTGTGTGTGTTTTTAAAAGCCTTGGAGCGTGGAGGTTGTCCTTTGTCGCTATGCAGATTGTAAAAATCCTTGGAGATAATGTTTGTAATGCTAAATTATGTAAATAGCATTAATTTGACTTGCCTACAGGGCACAAATGAATGACTCCTATACTATACTTTTTACAGCTAAAGCTCTGTAAGACAGAGTCAAAGCTTCTCAGGCTGTTTTGAAGCTGCTTCAGAGTTGCAGTCATCATTTAGCCCCTTCATGCAGAGGCAGTTTCTTCGCCTGTTTTTGTATCACTGTAATTACAGCTTTATAACTATAATCATTCCACAACTATTGTTGATGGCTTAAATTAAAGAAAACATTTGTCCCTTTTCATCTATTGACTTAAAATACTGAGTTGAGTCATTCCATAGAAATTAGGGCTAGTGAAAATACTTTTGGAAAAAAAAAAAAGAGTTTGAAATTTTATGTGAAAAGGTGATATTTCAAAATCCTAGTTATAAAACAGTTTGAATTTTACATATATGGTTCACACACTCCCTGTCCACATGTGTACCAAATTTTAGGTTGATATGTAAAACTACTGAGGCACAATAGAGTTTTTACCAAACTGTGTCCCCTGGCGATCTCCAGTGTGCCAAACCTATCCAAAATGGCCCAATTTGTCTAAAATGCACCCTGCAAGATTTCAGTGAGATTTAATTTTTTTCCAACAGATTTTAATCACAAACATGATTGCCTTTAGGAACACCAATTACATAAGTAAAATACCATTTGAAATTTTCATTTAGGTTGATGGATATATGGTGTCCAAAACCCATCCAAACATGAATTTGACCTATTTTCGCCTGTTTTATATTGTTATGGTAATAGTCTTGTATTTATATAGCGCTTTACTATACCTGAACGATACCCAAAGCGCTTTACAGTACATCACATTCACCCATTCACACACATTCACACATTGATGGCGGAAGCTGCCATGCAAGGCGCGAACCACGACCCATCAGGAGCAAGGCGGGTAAGGTGTCTTGCCCAAGGACACTACGGCAGCAACCGGGACAGAGCGGGATTCATTATTTTGAAGCTTTATAACTCCAGAAGTAAACATCCCACAACCATCAGTGATGGCTTAAATTATCAAAGACCTTTGAAATAGTTCATGTATTGACTTTTATTATTGAGTTTCATTATTACATTAAAACCTGGGGCAGTAAAAACACTCTTTTTGTAGAGACCTTGCTTACTGGGTGACACTGGGGGTGGGGGGGTCAGAGGGACCAGGTGGGTGTAGGCTGTGAGTGGAGAAGACTGACAAACTGTGTCATGAGAAGAGCAGGTCTAGGAGCACTGGAAAAATTGGACTCATGAACTAGAAAAAACTTGAACACGCTGGAGAAACTGGTAACTTTTGAAAAACACAGGAAAAAACACGGTAAAAAACATGGTAAAAACAACTATTTACAAGTTCAATTGTCTGTCAGGACAGACACCTGGCTGAAATTTCAGTCCTTCTTAGTCTTACTGCTCTTGCGGTCATGCCACTCTGTGAAACAGAGACGATCTGCAATCATGCAGAGAGGCACATCACAAGACCTACACTTAAAAATGGTCTTGCTCCGCTTTCCTTGAGCACTGCAGTTCACACAGTACTGCCTCCCAGAGGTGGCCTTGTTGCGAGGGTCTGAAGCATTCACATCTGTGACAGTTACAGGAAGACATCCCTTCAGCTTCAGCTTGTCTTCAGCAGCTGCCTCCTGTGACTCTGCTTTGACCTCCTCACTCTTAATGGTCATCCCCTTTAAGTCAGCCGGCTCTGCTTTGACCTCCTCACTCTTAATGGTCATCCCCCAGTCAGCTAGCTCCAAACACAGTGCCTCCCTGAAGCTCTTCTGGGTCAGGGGAGTCCTCTGCTTCTCCATAGCCAACTCCTTGTGAAGGATGAAGCTGTTGACCACAGCGATGTCGATAAAGTGGAGAAACAGCTTCTTGTACCACCTCATCGTCTTCTGGGTCACACTGAAGTACTTGATGAGAGCATCAGACAAGTCCACTCCCCCCATGTACTTGTTGTACTCCCTCACCGGCTCAGGTACAGGTACAGTGCGCCTCGTCCAGCTGCCATCATGGTTCCTGACCCGCCGCTGCACCGTGTCCCCACCATAGGCCTTATGAAGCGAAGAACACACAGTTACATCCCTTGTGTCCTTCCATTTGACATACAGCAGAGGACCCTCCCTGAGCCACCTCATGTCCCCTCGTTCTGCTGTCTTCGGGAGAGCATTTAGGAAACCAAGCCTGTTTTCCCTGATGGTGCCACAGGCCCCATAGCGGATCTGGTGGAGATGGAGAAAAAGAGCTGTGCTGGTGTAGAAGTTATCCACGTACACGTTGTAGCCTGTCCCGAGGAAGGGCACGTCGAGCAGGTTTACAACAGCATCGTAGCTCAGACCATTTCCGCTAGGAGTGTGTGCTTTCCCCTGGTACACATTGAAGTTGCATGTGTAGCCTGTCTTGCCATCAGCCAGTACAAACAGCTTGAAACCCCACTTTATCGGCTTGTCCTTCATGTACTGTTTCATGCCATGCCTAGCTTTTGAGGCTACCATGCGTTCATCAATGGCCAGGTTCTGGTAGGGATGGTAATATGCCTTACACGCCATCAGGATCTGGTCTTGTAGTGGCTTCAGGCGACACAGGGGGTCATAACCAGGCTGGCCTCTAAGCTGGTCATTCACAAGGTCAGCTGCTGGGTCACTCATGTGCAGGAATGTCCCGATCAGCTCAAACCTGTAGCCTGCCATCACACTGGAGGGAAAGGGGTGGCCGTGCAGGCGATCCTTCCTCCACAGGTCTCTCATGGCAGAGGGCTTCACCAGGCCAAGATATATAACGATGGACATGTATTTCATAATGGCCTCGGTGTCCACAGGCTTCCACTGTGCTGTCAGGGGCCGGCGCTCTGCATTCTTGTTTGTATGTTGGCAGAGAACCTTAACAACATCTTCACTGAAGAACAGCATGAAAAGTTCAGAAGGGCTGTAGTCCTTCTGACGATCCAGTTGCACTCCAGGAGTTCTCCGTGGACAGAAGGAGAACTGATGAGGGACCTCATCCTCTTTGTCAACGCCATGCCACTGGTTCTGATCCTGATGCTGTGGGACAACAGCCGGCCTCTTTGTTGGCGTTCTTTTTGGTGTTCTTGTGGGCGTTCTTGTTGGCGTTCTTGTGGGCGTTCTTGTGGGCGTTTTTGTTGGCGTTCTTGTGGGCGTTCTTGTGGGCGTTTTTGTTGGCGTTCTTCTTGGCGTTTTTGTTGGCGTTCTTGTTGTGCTCACAGTAGCTGCACGCTTGCAAGGACGCTCAACAGTCGGAGAGGAAGACTGGGAGTTAGGACTGGGAGACTGAGGAGGAGTGGCAGGTGGAGGACGAGGGATGGTTGGAGACTGCATAAGGGCAGTGGAGGGTCCAGGAACAGGACAGGGACAGGAAGGAGAGGCATCTTCATTACTGAAAAAAAGTAAAAGAAAAAGCAATATTATTTTGTGATTAGTCATGATTATGAATTCACTATACCACACACACACACACACACATATATCCATCTACCCATCTAGCTACATATAGCCTACTAAAATAAAATAAATAAAAACAATTCATTCATTCTCACACATGTCTTATCACAAGTGGCCTGCCATTTTGCAGCACAATTCTGCTTTACTAATAAGAACAATACAATCATTTTTTATGATTAGTCATGATTATGAATTCATTACATATACACCACACACACACATGTATCTATCTGTATACAACAATATTTTTGATGTGATATGCAGCCAGCCTGGCTCCATACAGCAACCTGGCATCTGACATAGTGGGTGCATCTGACAGCTCAGTGTGACGTAGGCTACGGTAGGCTTGGAAGCAGGCTTTTATTTGAGGGAGGCCTTTATTTCTAAATCCCTTCGTTTATTTTTACACATTAGCGACCAAGCTGTCATTAGCTCATTTTGATCTTTCTCATGTGCTGTTCTCCTTTTGTTATTTATTTTACTATCAGCAAAAAAAATAGCATGATCGGTCACTTAACAATTCAATATAGGTAATTACTTACATTTGGTCGAGCAAGACATCTTCCCCTTGCTCAAAAGCGTCTTCTTCGACCGAGTCCACGCTGTCAATATCAGAGCTGTCGTCGTCCTCGAATTCCTCCTCACTTTCCCTCAGCATCCGAAGTACCTCCATCGCTGAAAAACACCCTCTTCGCCATGGTAGTGGAAAAAATGGCAAGAAAAATAAATAAAAACGACCGGGGACTATGCACTAAAAACAGCAAATGTCGCAGAGAAATACAGCATCGACTGTGTCACTGTGTGCGTACGTGTCTGTCTTCAATGCTTCTCAACTCAACTTGACACTGAATAAATTAGGTTGTGCAGGGGTTATTTGGGGTGAAAAAGTTGCCCAATCAGAGATTGTTATACATCAGAAGATACCTTATGGACTCTACTATTTGATTAAAAGGACGTCACCCTCGTGATTTTGATTGACAGGATAACCTTCATATGCGTAGAGGATGCTCAGTCTGACGGAAATTAGCAGTAGCATGGAGGGGACAGATGACAAAACGTAGGATTATCTGGTCGCCATGGATAAAAATGAACCGCGGATTATTGTTGGGCACATCGTCAGCTTTAAAATGAGGCTAAGCTATATTCAATATTTTAAAAAATGAAAAATGAGTTTGTTTTTATGTTTAGTGAGCAGGCTTGTTGAAAACTTTATTGGGATATAAATTGCATTTTTGTTCTTTGCTTTTGTTTCTATGACAGTTTGCAATTTTTGGAAAGATGGAAACAGTTATGTTTGAATTAAGTTGACATTCACCCCAACACCCCAACTGCTCCCGTGTTTGCAGTTCACTCACAAGACAACAGGGTTTCCATTCCGCACCACCACAGCAAAATAAAAGCCCCCACACCTTCATAATGATGTTTTTTTTCTTTTTCCCTTTCCACTGCACAGTTCTTCATAGTTCCTCCTCAGTAAAAACAAAACTTCATCAACCAGCGCATCCAGCGCTTCCCATTAAAAGGGATACGCCAACATTTTTTTTTTCTTCATGTCTTTCTTGTCTAACTCCAGAGTCCATGACAAGCAGATAGATACCATCCTTTCGACTGTGCGTGCAGTAACAAGGGAGATACAGGCAGAGCTGGCGCACCGCTAATTAGCTTAGCTCAAACGCTGGAAGTGTATGGGTAGTGTTAGCCTGCCTCCACCTAAAGTCATCAGAAAAACTCTTCAGCAACTCTAGACGGAAACGGGCGGGCCGATCTTCGTCTCAGAGCTCACAAAACTCTCCAGTATGGCATCTTGAGCGGTCAAATGCTGGTAATGGGACGAGATCGATCAAAACGGAGGGTTCAAGCAAAGACAGTTTATTTTGGTTCAAGCTAGCTACATCGAGGGTAGGTTAGCTTCCTATTTCAAAGTGAAAGCACAAATTCCATCGCCATTGTTTTCTCTATGTAAAGGGCAAAGGGTGTTTTATTTTGTGAAAGTAACCGGAAGTGCGTTGGTCACAATGGCTAGCTTGAGTAGTGCCGAATTCGTCCGAACAAAATTGTAAACAGCTGGTATTTAGACAAATTAACGGCACATTGCTGATCTAAACCGCTACTTTCTCACCTAAAAATGTTTGAAATGTTGACAAAGTGATATATTTACAGAGTTTAGAGCTAAAATGAAATCAGCTTCTGACTGCTGATTTTGTCTTGGGTAGGAGGCAGACTAACACTACCTATGCACTTCCAGCGTTTGAGCTAAGCTAATTAGCAGTGCGCCAGCTCTGCCCGTATCTCCCTTGTTACTGCACGCACAGTCGAAAGGATAGTGTCTATCTGCTGGTCATGGACTCGGGAGTGAAGCAAGACATGAAGAAAAAAAAAGTTGGCGTATCCCTTTAATAAAGTCTGTGGTGGTGGCTCTCTCTCTCACACACGCACGCACACGGACACATGTAGGCTACAGGTTGCGTTGTGACGGACGTACTGTTAGTGGAAACACACAGGATTTGAATTTCTTTTAATGCTAATTTCTCAGTAATTCTTATCACTTTGGATGGAAACATGGCTTGTGTCTGTCACTGCTGTCTACGCTGTTTGCGTAAACCCGTGCACAGGGAGTGGCTGGGCGCGTGTGCATGGCGCAAGCGGGGAGTCTCCCGGACATAGCGGAACAAGACCGTCTGACTCACTGAGATGGAGTTTGAATAAGTTTCCACACAACTAACTAACTTGAATGACTATCACTCGGGAGCCACGTTTACTTTTCAGTGCGAATCACTCATTTGAAAAAAGTAGAAAGCAGGGGAAAACTTTTAGCGGCGACATATCCAGCTTACGTTAGAAAACTTTTTTTTACGCATACATAAATTAAACCATTAAAAAAAGAAAGAAAATAGGCCCGTTTATCTTTTGGTACTCACTTGTATGTATTTCTCCAGGTGGTGTTACTGTGCTTTCTTTAGTGCATTAGTGGTCAGGCCTGAATGGTTTCACGACCTTCTCTTATCGCGGAGTTTACCGAGCAAACATCCCCGACATCAGGACAAGCAAAGGCCTGTGTGTGCTGTTAGCTAGCTTCACTTTGAAGTGTCGAGTCCCTTTAACGGCTCCAAACGGCCGAGCACGAGAGAGAGAGGCTTCGGATGCTAGGGTGGTGTCGTCATGTCGGCGAAGTTTGGTCGGTCGGGCTCCTCAAGTTAAAAAACTTCACATAAAATCCTCCGGGTAGAATGACTGTCCCGTTTTATGTCTAAAAATAGCTGCCTAAAGGTGTGTGTGTGTCTGTGTGTGTCTGTGTGGTGTGTGTGCCCGAGGAGCGGTCTACGTTTTGAGGCGGTACGTAAGTTAACTTTCCAACGGTCGTGGAAGTGGAACGCAGAAGTGGAACGCGAAGTGGAACGCCAAGTGGAATGCAGTAACGGGAGCTAACGGTGCAGTCAGTCCGCTTACCTCTCGTCTTCACCGCGGCGTGGTGCAGCAAGCAGGTAACGTGCTCTTCAAATGTATGGCTGCTGCTGCTGCTGCTGCTGCTGCTGTTGTACGGCTCCTCTTCCTCTCTTCCCGCTGTACTAGCCCCAGGAAACTTCCAACGTTCAACTAGTCGTTTCCATCGAAACACAGCAACTTGTTGTTGTCGGTCGTTCAATGATGAGGAGTTTCAATCCGCCGTTTCCCCCCACCACTCTCTCCCTCTCTCCCTTTCTCCCTCTCTCTTTCTGTAAACCTCAGGTTCGACACATCTTCGGGGGTTAGACGAAGAGGAAAAAAAAACAACTGTGTCGTACTTTCTCCTCGAAGTCCCGTCCTCTGATTTCAGACCCGGCCCAACAAACAAGAGGTAGGGGGAGGGGGGATAAGTTAGTGTTTTTGTATCAGTTTTCCTTCTGATAAAAGTTGAAGTCTGAATGGGACTCGGCTTGTAAAGGCGTCCAGCCGGGTGTCTCAAGCGGTCGGATGTAGTAAGCTACATATTATGGTTCTATGTTAAAAGAGGACCGGGCTGGGGGCGGGAGCAGGCTATTTAAAGTGACGTGAGCCTCCAACCTGTATGAGGTGTGGTTAGTGCCATGATGACGGCTGACACAGGAGGAGGAGGAGGCACTTTTTTTTTTTTTTTACTTTCATTTTATCTCGATCTGTGTGGTTCATTTTTCCAAACAACCTTAGTGCAGACAGTTCCATGGTACATCAAAACCTTATTGCATGTTTGCAAAAAGTTGCAAGTCATCCAAAGCGTTTCATTCATGTTTTAAAACCTTTTTTTTAGTGTGTGCCAGTTACTTGGCCAATGCCACAACTAGGCTAAACGTTGTCATGGTATTAAATGTATAGATGCTTTTCACCTTAACAGTCACAAACTACATTAAAGCAGAAGTAAGTGGTCCGGTCGTTTTCGCTAATGCTGCGTTCCAGGCAGGCTTTTGAAATCGTAAATTACAGCTTCAAGTCACAACTTACGACTTTGTAGCGTTTCAGGCAACCCACTCGTGTTTTTCCGACCTGTTTTACCGGTGAAAGTCACTATAACGGCCACTCGTAACTTCCGACCGGTGAACTCGTACCAGATCGAACTGGTATGACTTCACGGTCGGAAAAATACGAGTTTCCTTGAACGCACCATAACAGTCCTCGTCCCTACGTCGCCACATTCACGGCGTCCCTTGGCTGCACACACAGCCCTGCATGCCGTTCTCTCTCCTCATTGGATAAAAACTGTAGGATACGATAAATGTTTTCTCCTCGGCTCAGAGCAGAGCAGAGTGACTGACAGACCCGTGTTTCAGACCAAACACTCTATGTAAGTGATTGCTGTCGGAAGATATAACTATTTAAGACTTATATTAACACAAATATATCACTTACTTCTGCTTTAAGATTATTAATGCCACAACATTGCATCCTTGACAATTTCACAGAGAATCCATTTTTTTAAAAGTTCAAGTTATGCTCATCTCTACTAAGCCTGTGAATATTCGCATCTGTCCAGGTCATCGTTATCCCCAAAGAAATTTAAATCAAAAGCAACTGGATTTGGTTGTCTAGGAAGACGTTTCACCTCTCATCCAAGAGGCTTCATCAGTTCATGTACGCATCTGACCAGGCTGGGACAGGTCCAACTATCTGGTGTGGAGCTCCAGGTATTTAACCTCTTGTGAGGGCGTTCACAAGGCCGGTGATGTCACTGGAATCCTTTGTGCTCCATGTGCCTACGACTACTCATCTCTACTAAAGATAATTTGTCACTTTCATAAAGTGATAAGAATTTGGGTGATGAATATGGGACCAAATTGTGTAATGCATTAATTGTGATGCTTATTCAAGCACCACTATGTAGGATTCGTGGTACTGGTACTCTGGTTGAGAAGAGCAACTGTCTGCTACCTGTAGCTACCCGGAGAAGCACAGTAGCCTATGTGCATTTTGCAGAGGTGGGTAGTAACGCGCTACATTTACTCCGTTACATTTACTTGAGTAACTTTTTGGATAAATTGTACTTCTAAGAGTAGTTTCAATGGAGCATACTTGTTACTTTTACTTGAGTATATTTCTTCAGAAGAAGCGGTACTTTTACTCCGTTACATTGAGCTACATTCCGGTCGCTACTCGCTACTTTTTCTTATAGATCTAATGTGAAAATTGTTTTGTTTTAATGAGATACTGCCGAGCCTCTGTCACATGACTGCGTTTCACCAATCAGGTGTAGCCACTCACGACATTTGCCTCCGTGTAACCAATCAGACAGAGCCAGGCAGTCACATGACTGCACACAAAATCTCCGCGGTAAACAGGACGGCCACTCCGCCTCAAATTTGAGAAACTGCGGCTAGTAAATGATTAGGATGACGTCAGCCCTGGTATGTCGTGGATAATGTCCGTGAATAAAACCGTCTTTGGTGAAGGTTCTCAGTCATACAGGTCATCTTATTTTTCTTCCTCCCCATGAAGTTTACACCTGGAGACATGTGACTCCTAGTCACATGACCACCCCTCCAGTTTCGGGGGTGTGGTCATGTGACTTTGGTTTCACTAGAAACCAATCATAGGACCAACCATTCTGGGTTTAAATACCTGGTTCTGGCATTAGTCTCAGACAGTTCATAGACCTATGTAAGTTATTGTGGCTGAATTTGTCTTAATTTATGTTACTTTGTAAAAAAAAAAAAAAAAAAAAAAAGTCTTAGTGTCTAGTTGTCTTAGTTGTTAAATGATGTTCTTTGGCAATATCTGAATTTTTTCATTGCTATTATATTTCTGTGTATTTGATTAGGCCTACATTTACGCACTGACCATTAAACAAACAAATCAGAGGTTACTCAGCAGTTACTCAGTACTTGAGTAGCTTTTTCACCAAGTACTTTCTACTCTAACTCAAGTAAATATTTGAATGGCTACTTTTTACTTTTACTTGAGTAATATTATTCTAAAGTAACTATACTCTTACTTGAGTACAATGTTTGGCTACTCTACCCACCTCTGGCATTTTGTTTGCAACAGCACCGTTGCCGCGCCGTTGCCGTTTCCAGTACAGGTAACGAGCTTGAGTTCAGTCTCTGGAGCTTAGCAGAATTGCGGTGTACCAGACCACAGTGGCGCTGTGTTCCTACCTGCACAGGAAAGTTACATAGTGCAGTTACAGCCGGCATAACCCCATTTAGGCTGCAGCGGCGGCACGATTCATCCTGTTAACTCAAGGAAATTTAAATCGAACGCAACTTGACTTGGTTATTTTCACCTCTCATCCAAGAGGCTTCATCAGTTCATGTTCGCATCTGACCAGGCTGAGACTGGACCAGTCTAATTTTGAGATAACTATGACCTGGACAAATGAGAATATTCACAGGTTCATCCTGTTAACCGTTTTTCTACCACTTAAATGAATTTAAAAACATTATTTTAAGGTCGAAAAAGTACTTAGTGTTGCTTTAAAATCATTGCAGCCAAATTAACCTTAGCATGTTTGGTTACGTGGGTTTGCCACAGGTTTATTTTTGAGTTGACCTTTATTTGACACAAGGCGTGTGCTGTAATCTTTTCTGAAAAGCTGCCCACCCAAAATACATGTGAATTCATCTGTAATGGACAATTTGAAGAATATACTGCTCCAAGTGTCAGAAAATAAGTTGCTCTAGGCTACCTTTCATAAAGTTATGTGCAAGGTTCATTGCACTGCACATACTTTTCACCCAGTGAGGCCTGTGGTGTATGTTCAAATATAGCTTCTGCTCTTATGAATATGATGCAATATCATTTGATAACAATACAATACAATGCATGGGCTCCCTAATTTTGATGTTCCTCTTTTTACACTTAACCATATGCCATTTCCCATTGTTGTGCAGACACTCTGCTTCCTGTCTTCTTGCTGCTCACCTGGACTTTGTACTGTAGTCATATTCAAATCAATCAAAAGTAAAAGTGTTACTCTTAAATGTCTTACATGGACATATCATATGATTTCCTCAGCCTTACGCGACCACATTGGCAGTTGTCCTTAGAAACTTTTCCTCTTCTTCCTACTTGGCATTAATCACCTCTCATACACACTGGCATGCCAAAGAGGGTCAAGGCATGTATGGACTCATCAGACCAAACCCAAAATGCTGTGACAGACAGATTCACTGCACACCTCAGCTGTGGTTACACACCTCAGCCTTTTCCATCGTCTTCATATGTAAGATGTATATTAACACAGGCAGAGTCATCGCTGAATCACAGTGGGAGCTTGCTGAAGTGGGATTATTGACAGTTTTACACAATTATGTCCATTTATAACAGCCATTCCTGAACAGACTTGTACAGTAACTCTTTTCAAAAACACGTCATCATTTCCTGTCGGTGCATTTTTGGTCGTTTAGGATTCAAATGCAACCAGGACTAAAACTGAGATGTTTTCCACTTTCCTCAGTTCCTCCTCAGGCCTACAGAGAGCAGCAAACTCCCCTATCAAACAACCAAACTCTAGAAAAAGACAACCATTGTCGATCTGTTGCCTGTTTAAACAAATTAAATGTAATTTCTGATTTGCATTTTGATTTATCACCATGGGAAATTAGGCTGAGCTATACAGAAAAATAACATAACATGAAGCAGGGACTTTTTTTTTCTAAATTGTACTTTATTTTTCTTTTAAAGACATATGTTTTAAAACAGCGATTGTAGAGAATAAATAAAGAAACATTATGTTTGTTTTTTTGTTTGTTTGTTTTGTTTTTTTAACTTCCATAGGTACATTTATGTAATTAAAAACTCTATAATAAGTGTGTTCATTGTCTTGTAGACCGCAGGAATCCTCTTTTTTTTCCCCCTCTTAAATTAAAAAAGAAATTTTCACATCTTCCCCCTCAGCAATTTGATTACCAAATAAATTAAAACGTAAAAAATCAAGATAGAAAAATTCCAAGCCCTTCCTCCTGCTTTGTTGAATTTGAAAAGTAGTGGCAGCAGAGAATCTCAACTCGTGAAGTTTTTTTTTTTTTTTTTTTAAGTCCTTTTAAGTCCATTTTTGAACCAAGGTATGTACAGTAAGAGGAAATTAATTTCTCTTCCAGTTTAATTAACCCATGTTTTTAATTTACGTATAAATAATAAAACTAACTCTACATAACAATATTACCAATGGTAATCATACAGAGTAGTATTTTCTTTTGCCTCTGACTGTGTAGACTGGCCTTCTCTTAAACGCCATAGACCACAAATCACACTATACAGTAGAACCCTGTTCAGTAGAATAACATCAGTGATATGCTTTTTCTTAACATGTAGATTTGTTTGTTGCCGACAATAGAGTATGTACATAATATAAATGAATCCAGCAGTGGAATGATACAGTAGGAACTCTGGAGCACTTCTGATATTGCGGATGCTGAATCTGAAGATGTGTTTGTTGCTGATAGTATTACTGCTGCTGCCGCTGCTGCCGCTGCTGCTGCTGCTGTTGGTTTTTTGTAAGCGCATACACGTGATACTGCTTTTTGTGAAGTGTTGCTCCTGTGCTATACGGTTGGTCAAACAACCAAACAAGGCTGGGTCGTCCCAAGTGGTTTTCTTGATTGAACTCTTAGGTTTTTCCTGGAGGCACAGAAGAGAAAGAGAGACAGAGAGAGAGAAAGAGAGAAAGAAAGAGAGAGAGAGAGAACAAACATATTTAAACCACATCACTGAAATAAAACACACAACAGTTAAGACTTTGGAAGTGGAGTGGTGTCTGCAATACACACTGCTTGCACTGATAACCTCCGGGGGAGTCTCAGTAATCAACTAGTGTCCATGCAACTTAAATAGTGACAGTCATACTGCTGCAAAGTGTATGCACGTTCTTAGAAAATACTTTGTCATGTCTTTTGGCAGGCAAATTAATTCAGAACATGCACAGTAGGAATTCTGGTGAGGGACACACTGCAACCGATTGGATAATTAATTAACATTTTGTTTGTTGTAGTAATACCATAACATTAATCAGTCTGTAGTTTGGCAATGAGGAAAGGATTTCAGATTCAAATCATCCACTAAATTGTTTATTTGTGATGCAAACAGGGCATCTGCAGGTACCAGAAACAACTTGTTAGCCATGTGTTTTTAATGCCAGTTTGTCTATATTCAATATCAGCTGTATATCACAAGCAATAAATCATCTGTCAGACTTTATAAAAAACCCTTAACAAGCAGACATTGCCCTCTAACTCTGTTCAAACCCATTTTATTTATTTTTTAAATAAACTCTACTTTACTTCACATACATTTCAGATACCAAGATGTCTAATGATGTCAAAAATGTCATGATTCATTTGAGAGAAGTCTGAATAAATTACCTATACATTAATAATCTAGATCCTAGATTCTAGGATATATATTTTTCTATAGCTGGTGTAAGGTTGTGTCCATAAAAACACATCTCATTATCTCATTCAATACAAACAACATTTAGCTTTAATGAAGAGTTGATAGGACTAGACACAGAGTATACATGATGCTGTCAAACAGTGTTAAAGATAGAAACATAATCAACTGTGTGTTAAGGGGTGAAATGAAATGAAATGCATCACATAAGTGACTTGTTTGTCATGTAACCTAACCCTACTTTTCAGACTAAAAATTATCCAAAACTGTGACTTCTGAGTTTAATTAACTTCATTTCTTTCAAACTGAATATCTGACTTTACAGTATAAGACATTAGTTGTTTTTTTGTTTTTTGTTTTTAAACTCTCTGGTTAAGTTATTGACCTGCAGATCCCCTGTGCAAGACACATAGTAACATTCTGGTTGTTTTTGATACTTATTGAACATTTCAGGTTGTCAAATGTATATACTGTATGTTAAATCATTATTATATTTCTTATTATGTGTTGTATGTTTGTTTTTTTGTCTTTTCCAGAATTCCTACAGAGGAATGCAGTTCCTCAGCCAGCAGCACGTGTCACAGGAACCAAACAGCTTTACCCAAAACCTTCTAGAGTACGGTTAGTGTCTCAGTTGGTACAACACACACACACACACACACACACACACACACACAGGACGCACATACACACACACACACACAGGACGCACATACACACACACAGGTTCACATACTCGCAAATGTCTTTTTTTCTCCCACATCTACTCAATTACAAAACACTCACACAAATACAAATGTAAACACGTGTTTTTTTTGGCTCATACTCGCACACAGACAGAGTCACGCACACACACACACACACACACACACAAACACTAATTTGTCGACCATATACAGGGGCACGTTCAGTGTTCAGTCTCACAAAAAAACCAAACAAAGTTCAGGCACAAAGTCACTTGGATTTGAGATACAACCAAACAAAAACCCCGCATCACCGAAAAACTACCACACCAACCAACTAAACAGAGGGAATATGTAAGAATGATAATCATGACAGACAATTAAAAAAAAAAAAAAGTAATCAAAACCAAAAAAGTCTAAAAGGAAAAAGTTGTAATAGATCCATATTTGATGGACAGCAGGCTAATTTAGTTCTGAGCATTGAAGCTTTTAGAGGACTTAAAAAAAAGAAAAACAGCATGTCATGATAATCAATTACTTACAGATGCTGAGGTAAAGTGACAGTTATTGATCAGTGTTTGCAAGGATTAAAAACCAGGACAAAATAATAAGAGGAAACTCACAACGCACCAAACACAGTTCATGGTCGCCACAGTAACCCGCCATGCAGTTGAGCATGGTGAATCAAGGCAACGGCCCAAAATAAAAAAAATAAATTGCTAATGGCAACCATCACAGGCAATATCGCCACAGCAACCAACACAGGCCAATTAACTTACAACGCAGTGAGAAGGAAGGGGGGAGGTTTTAGCGGTTGCTAGGCAACCGTAGCCATAGCGACGCACGTCTCCACGATATATGTATGGACGGGACAGTCTTGAGAGTGGTGTGATGTTTTGTTCAGGAAAAATGGCATATGGCACAGCACAAAAACAATAAATGAAAAGTAAAACAAAAAATTAATGACGAACAGTAGTTGGCATTCAACCCTGCGACAGAACACTGGTTAGACACAACATTTGAAGCGAGTAAAATCTACTTCTCAGTAAATCTGACACCTACACACACTGAGCAACATCACAGGTATCTTCTCATCCTTGTATTGAAATTCAAATTGATGGTATTTTCAGAGCGCTGCCGCCTCAAGTTAAGTTAATCTACTGTAGGGTTATTGACTTCTTCAGCTCCTCATGAAAGACAGCCATTTAAGTGCTGAGCCCCCAATTACATCCACTCTGTCTCTTTAACTTCCAGACACATTTGCAGCTGTCTATCAAGCCCTCCCCCATCAATACACAGTCACTCACCTCCTTCAGTAAGGCCTGTTGGCGTCCTTGGGCCTCTTCAGCTGCACCTTCAGTCTCTTCATGCCGATCTGGAAGCCGTTCATGGCCTGGATGGCAGTCTGGGCGCTGGAGGGGTTGTCGAAACTCACAAAACCTGAGACGCAAAAGACGGAGCGAAAGAGGTAAAGCACAGATTTTCATGCTGCTGCAGCAACAGCAGCAACGTCACATTTAGGAGAAAGCCGTAATTATAGGTACGGAGAAAAACACGTCTTTTGTCACATAAGGAGAAAGTCTGTCAAGGTGACAATTAGCCATGACAGACATTACAACCACCTTCACCGCCACCACGTGACTCACCGAAGCATTTGCTCTGGTTGGTGGCGCGGTCAACAAACACCTTGGCAGAGATGACGTTACCGAAGGGCAGGAACATCTGCAGTATCTCAGAGTCGGTGAACTCCTGTGGCAGGTGGTAGATAAAAATGTTACAGCCCTCGGGACCTGTACGCAAAGACAGACGGGAGAGAGACACAGAGAGAGAGAGAGACAAGGACGTGGAAATGACATGACGAGACAAGACAGGTTGGGAGATCAGGCAAAAACTCTGAAAAAATGTAAAGTTGAGTTGGTAAGAAGAACATTACAGTGAGCAACAAGAAGAAAACATTTTATCACTATAAATTGTTTTCCTTGAGGAGTCGGGACATAACAGCAGTTGGAGCTAAATTGTCTCCTGATACATGTTTACCAAATAGAGACGTGACAAACAAATCCAATCCGCTGAATCTTTGTCCAGTACACAGAGTTTTGTTTGATTACTGTTGTTTTTTTAATTTCTATTTCATTATAATTGCTTATCATGAGAATGTCAGAGTGACAGACAGTAATGTAATTAAATAAATGTTGTCATAGTTTGATTCATTGGTTAACGTTACAGAGTGACTAATTAACCAATTAGAAGATGAATAAATGCGGCTGTGGTAATTTCTTATCTTTATTTCATTTCTATTATTATGTAGATGAGACAATTGTTAAGATTGTCAACAACATAAACTGAACAGGTAATGTAATTCCTGGTTCTGACTAATGGAGACTTTATCTTTGTTGTGATAAATATCATTCAAGAAAGTGTTCATATTTTCCCTTTTTTATGTCAAACATAAGTTCATGATAAGCAACAGAAAAGAAAAGTACAATCAGCTTTGTGAAACACCACGGCTCTGTTGACAGAGTGATCAGGTGTTATTTGCGGCAAAGGGACTGAAATCGTGTAAAAACCACTGGAACGTGCCTCTGAGATACGGTTATTTTTCCACACGTGTGTGAGTGAGTTTACCTTCCCGCTGTTGCAGCTGCTGCGGCTGCTGCGGCTGCTGAGCCACCAGCGTGGGCTGGTGGGGGAACGGCTGTCCCACCAGGCCGTAGGCAGCGGGGTAGGTGGCTGCCGGGGAGGAGGAACAGGAACAGGTGAGCAGAGAGCAGCAGGTGAGGCAGGCGGAGCGCTGCAAACTCAAAACAACATCTGACACGAGCTGCATCCACCTACAGATTCACTACAGCTGGGAGGATGTTTTGCATTCACCGTGTGACTCATTCTGTAGAGCTGCAGGTTATTTACATTTTGTAATATATGTGCATGTTTTGACCCTGGGTGTAGATTTCCACTTAAACATGCAGCACTGGGCAGAACAGAGGTAATGCAGCTGTGCTCCACTGTGTTGCATAAAACTGTTTTTGCGTCTGGCTGCACAGATTTAAGAGTTATTTCTAGAAACAGAAACTAAAAACAATCTGAAGTCCAGTGGTCTTATTTTATTCTGTGAGATCATTTGTTTGTGTTACAGCCATGCATTTCTATAATTAAAGGAGACTGTGACGCTCACCTGTGTAGTGCTGCATGCCTGTATAAGCTTGCTGTAGGGGGTCCAGGACAGGACTCTGAGCTGTGACACAGTAAACATCTTGTCAGTATATTCACACAAACACACACACACACACACACACAAAAAAAAACCTTGAATGCTATTCGGAGCACATCAACACGCCCCAAATAACATTTAGAGCTTTAGTTTCATTTCATTTCCTCTTAATTAGACCCTCGCTGTTGCACATCACAGCCTGTGAACCTGTGGAGGAACACACACACACACACACAGAGGTAATTGGATGTGACGGCTGTACCTTGATAGGCATGGACCCCGTTGGTGTACAGGGCTTCGGTTGCCGACTGGCCGTTGGGTGGAGCTGGCACAGTGGCGTAGCTGTTCACTGTGATTGGTGGAGGCAGAGCAGGAACAGGTGTGGCTGCCATGGAGGGTGGAGTGCTGGTACCTGCACACAAACATATTACTCAGTTATTTTCATCATTAATTCCCTTAAAATACCAACAATTTGCTGTTTCTTCTTTAGCCACTTGCTTATTCGTTGATTAAAGTTCTAATAATCCCTGTTTTATAGTTTAAAAGTTAGAGCCAATATGGCTGCCGTCACAAGAGTCTCAAAAAGGGGAAAAAAACTACAAAATAGATGTTTGTTATTTTGTCCTCTTAGGTCCACCTCTCCTTGTGTATCTGTCCTCATATTTCAGGCAGAAATCTAATCAAGGCCGGCCGGAGCCAGACATCTCTGCCTCTCATTACCTGAGGAGGGGGTGATGGATGCGATCGGCGTGGCAATGATGCTGCTGGGGTTGAGGGCAGCGAGCTGCTGCATCTGAACCGCCGCCACCGTGGCAACAGGAGAGAGGTAGGCCGACTGCGCCACCAGGGCCTGCTGCTGCATCAGCTGGAGGATGGACAGGGAGAGAGAGAGAGAGAGAGGGAGGGTGTGATTGAGAAGAAAGAGGGAGGGGTTCAGGGGAGGTGGAGTTTAGAGATTCGTGCCTCAGTCAAAAAAAACAGCTCAAATTTTCACTACTAACCAACTCAAATAGATAATTTAACCCTCGATTTTAGCCTTCCCCCACTGGCTACCTATCACTTTTAATGTTGATTTTAAAAATATATGATTAACTTTTAAAGCCTCACACGAATGAGCCCCAAACTACATCTCAGATCTTATCAGCGAGGCCATAAGATGAGATCAGTCGGCAGTCGTCCTCTGCTTGTTCCCAGTGCACATTTAGTTTCAGAGGGTCATTGGGTATTTGCAGTCTGAGCTTCTAAACTCTAGGACAATTTACCTGATGAAATCAGGTCTGCTGATTCTGTTACTGCTTTTAAATCTCATCTTGAAACTTTCTTTTTTACAAAACCTTTTATTTGACTTTTAATTTAGATTAAACTGACTGCTTTTATTGATTTTACATTATGTTGTTTGTTTTTGTCTTTTTGTGAAGCACCTTATAATAATTATTATTCTTATTATAAGGTGCCTTATAATAATAATAATCATTATTATCATACAAATAAAATCCAACATGTTTAATATTATTGTGACAGCTCCAAACTGAACCGCAATCAGTCAATATATCTGAAGGTCTTATGTCTGCACACTGCAGCACAGCACAACACAGACCTGCTCTCCTCTGTGACCTGCCCTGTTTTTGCTAAGTGCTGCAGATGCTTCACAGTATTTATAATCAGTCATCAGGACCAAATCAAGGTAATGATCTGTCTTCAGATCATGCAGCGTCTCTCTGCTTTAAACGGTGAGGGTAAAAAAAAATCACTGATGACATTTCTGCTGTTGAGTAATTTTAAAGTGGCCCTGCACTTAAGCTTTTTTTTTATTTTATAGTCAGCAACTGTACTCTCTGTCATGTTTATGTTTTAGCTGAAGTTTTGAACGACGTGCAGCACATTCACAAACACGACCATCGCAGAGTTAAAAATGTTCTCAGGCTCCTTTAGCATCACAATTAAACAACAGTTAATGAGCCAAATCTAAAAGCATTTGCACTAAATGGTCAATTAGCAAAGACAAGAGCGGTGATGTGGCTTCATTCTGCAAATTGTAAATTGTAATTTTTACAGTTAAAACCATCCAGTGTGACATTAAAGATCACATGGAACAAATTAACATTGAGTATGGATTTTATATCCACACATCACATCAATACATTTACATCTATACATAAGGAAAACACCATAATAAGACCTGATGCTTGTTAAGTTAAGAGTAAAAACAAACTAAAATGCATATTTAATTCATATAAAAAGAACCTCTCAGCGACACTTATGTGTGTCTTGATGAAAGGTACAGTGTGTTTCTAAAGAAATGTGTCTGTGTGCTCCTCACCGCCTGTGTGTAGGCGTTGTATGCCCCAAGGTGCAGGGTCATGGGACTGATGACGCCCAGCTGAGAGGCCACCTGCTGCATCCGCCTGAGCCCTCGCTCCTTCTCCGAATCAGCGAACTTCACCACCAGGCTGGACGAGGCGCCCTGAGGAGGTAACGTTGGAAAGTCATCACTCTTTTCTGTCTGAGGCTTTTCAGCATAAGGTTAAACCTACGAAGCTGATCATGATAGTGTAATAGTATAGTATAGTATAGTATAGTATCATATAGTCTTCAAAACATTTAGTTTCACCGCTACACAGCCTGCGACGAAATCAAGAGAAATAAGCTGGACAAAAACATCAAAACAAAAAAAAGAAACTGCCCATAATGCAAAAATCTAAAAGCAATGTGTGTGTGTTAGTGTGTATGTGTGTGTGGAGGAGGGGGAGAGGAATGAGAAGTGGTGACTATTAGCTGAGTCACCACGTTGAGTGTCTAAATGACTGGATTTGGAGCATCTGAGTGTGTCTATTTGAGTTCATTTGTAACCAAGTGTATGTGTAACTAGCTCGGTGTGTGTTTGTGTGTGTGTGTGTGTGTGTGTGTGTGTAGGGGGGGGACTCACAGGTAAAGTACGACTCCCATGCAGAGCGTTGATGGCGGCCTGGGCCTCTGCGTTGCTTTGGAACTTTACAAATGCACACCCTACATGAAATGACACACCATTAAAATGTGGCCTCATACACACACACACACACACACACACACACACTCACAGTATACAGAAACTACTTCCCTTTAAAAATACATTAGGAGCTGTCTTACATCTAGTGCTTCATCAGCTACTGAGGCATCATTAAACATGGTCCACAAAACATTCATTGCTTCATCAATCACAGCCCGTAAACCACCAAACGCATCATTAGCTCTGACCCATAAAACCTATTGCACCATTAGTCATGCCTCATGCAACAAACGCAGAAAAATCTAGCATCTGTGTTTGAACTGTTGCCGGACTTTGATTTACATGGCAAATATCATTAGCATTGTTGTTAGTGACAGTGGTAATTTACATCCACGTGACGGTTAACGCGCCGCGGGCTTTAATTCTCATGGATGGATGAAAATACAAAGTCAGTGTCACATTTTTACAGCGGAGATCTGGACTCCAGCTGCGATCATCTCAGACTGCAGCAGTCTGAAAAGCTGAAGGACACATAAGTAGTATGTGTTTTTTTTTAGGGGGGGGGATGTGCAGGGGTGGTAAATTGATCATTTTAATTACCGGGACAAATATGAGTCCAGTTTTTCCTTTTTTTTTTAAAGTAATTGATCTGAGTCAGTCTAATCATCCTGTGTCATTTAAATAAGACACCATGTTGCATCAATCTCAGTGTGCGTGTGGGCAAAGATTTGGAACAAACCAGATGATGAGAGAGATAATTCAGAGTCTATTTTAGTTTCTTTTTTCTTTTTTCTTTTTTTTTTTACAAAAACAGGTGTTTTTATTCCAAGAAACGGGCGCAAGACAGTTGGTTGAAAGCAGAATTTGCATAATGAGTAATACTACAGTGTATCTATCTACTATGTTTAAATCTGCATATCACAACAGTGAGTCTGTGATGACAACAGAGACACAGAAGACACTGGACCTATTTGGGAGAAGTTAGTTGAACTAAATGGTTTTAATCCAGTGAAATGTGTTAATTTCATGCAGAACACTTTAGATTAAATGCTGTTGATGTAGTTTTTTTGTTTTTGTGTCCATGACGTGTCCATGACGTGTCCATGACGTTACCTTTGCTGGTGCCATCAGGTCCACGGAGCACCGTGCACTCCTCTATGCTGCCGAACGGCTCGAACATCTTTCTCACGTCGGCGTCCGTCTGCTGTTTTCCCAGCATGCCCACAAACAGCTTCCTGTCTTCTAAGGGGAAGGAGATCACCAAGATGGGAGGGGGGCGGGAGGAGAGAAAACAGGACAACGTGTGGATAATGTGAGTGAGATTAAAGAGAGGGAGAGAAGGTGAAACAAGGAGAGGAAAAGGGGGGAGGGGAGGGGTTAGGGCAGAAGTGCCATGTCACCGTACATGCATGGGTAATAGAGAGACAACAGTTGATAAGCAGGCACAAAGCAGGGCGGATGTCGGGCTGCCGTACTCCAAAACGCCACCAGAGTGCAGTAACACGAGTGTCACAACAAACAAACAGCATCTGGCAGTGACTCAAATGTTTGTCACCCTGTGTGTTGTCAGAGAAGCTGCTCCGTCTGTCCCCGTCTGTGAGGGATCAGACCAGCGCTCCTGCATGTTTCAGCTACCGATCGCTTACACGTGTTACATTTCATTTCTGCACGTTCTCTTCTCCAACGCAACCACAAATAGAAAACACAACGTGAAGATCCACCTGTATCTCAGATAAACGATCAGTCACAGCGAACAAACGCGTCTCTACCGTCATGGTTTTGCCAGATTTGTGTAAATGTTACGCAAGGTTTGTGTATGGTGTGTGATTAGAGGGAGCTGCTTGTGTGGGGAGTTAATGTGGTGGATTTGAGTGCAGATCACATGTCACGTTTCCAAAAAATGTGTCAAGACAGAAGGAGAGAGTAGATTTTGGTCATTTCTTGCATTATAAGTTGCGATTTGAGAGCCAACAAGTCGTTTTTTTAAACCAAACACACTCATTTTTCTGTAATCAGTCTGGGTAGTGTCATCTTTCAGCCGCATTTGGACAAAAATAAGTCTTCCAGTTATGTCTACTGTAATAAATTAAGCAAATTCTCAATGTCGACAAGCTCACTCACTGAAATGGATGAGGACTAATGTCTTTGCAAAATGGGGAACATCAGTAAACAAGGACGTGTCTTTGACAACAGGCTAAAATAAATGAACGTGGACTATAACGGCAAGAAGTTAGAGAATGTGACAGACCTTTTTTTTTTTTCGCAGAAGACATTTTGACTTGTCATAGCAGGGAAAAGCACAGGTGTTTCTAGTAACATGAACAATGGCTCCTTTCTATTCAAGTGTCCCAGTAAGCCACGACAGTGTGACAGCGAGCCGGCGCGCGCACAATAACAGGGAGAAATGAAAATGAAGCAACGAGGTGAAATTCAGCCGACATTAATTTTATTATTCACATTCAGGTTTTTCCTACTGTGACAAAATGTCAAAATGTCCCACTGTCAAAAAAAAAGGAGGATCTGTGAGATATCAGGGACGCTGTGAAAAGCTGAGTTTCTACGCAGGTGTCAGAGCAACAGCGCACTTTACTGATGAAAATGAAAATCGTTGCCCGTTTCACCCACGTTGCTTCACCCTACAACAAAATATTTATGAATAATGTGCAATACATGTGGATTTTAGTAAATGAGCAAATGTTTAGAAGTGGGTGAAACTGATTCGAGGTGACCGGGGCGGCTGATTGGTTAGATGTGAGGATGCTTTATTCACTGAGGCACAGTTTCAGCCTGCAGCTCTGACAGGGAAGTGGGGGGTGAGTGCACAGCGTGTGACGTACAGGTGCAGGTTGTCAGCAGCGAAACAGCCATTTTACCGGGTAATTGAATCTAATATTGTGGTTTAGTTAAAACAATAATCTGCTGGAGGGACGATTAAGTCCTGCTTGTTGTTGCTGCTGCAGTTTATTGTGTCTGAAAACGTTTTAAATCAGCAGCAGGCTCTGTCTTTATCCTGAGTCTTTGTTTTTTCTTTTTTTAGATGATCCATATTGTTCAGTATCAGAAACGTATCTTTTTCCACTTGTTGATTGATCTGGTGCACAGTGTGAAGGTGCTGCTGTTTGAACAGGTGTTGTGTGTCTGGGTGGGCGGGGACAGGTGTCTCTTACCCCCTCTGCTCTCGCTGTCCGCCGGCTTCACTTGGATTGGACGGTTCATCTGGAAGAGACAGGAAGATAAAGACACTAAATCAAAACCTGGCCACTATACCTCTGTCCTGTAAATGATGTAAATGACATTTATGTGACTTTATATAACCCATCCGTTACTGATGTGATAGTGACACATGTATGGGAGATGCCAACTCTTCTCCAGAGCAGAAGATGAAACTGATATGTGTGATATTACAGTCACAGTCGTACAGTTTCAGTTTCTCGCTCTCTCTCTCTCTGTCTCTGTCCCCTCCTCTTCTGTCCGAGTCTCTCTCAGAATCTGCTCTAATCCCGCCGTCTATCGTTCCTTCTCCCCCCCCTATCACACAAACCAGGAAAAGCACACACCCACGCGGGATTGGGGAAGTGATAAGATTAAGAACACTCGCCGGCTAATCTGGATTACAGGAGCACACAGCATCAGAGTAGTGAGAGATTCTGAGCCTGACAGAGAGGCAGAGACAGACGAGGAGGGTATAGAGAGAGAGAGGAAAAAAATAAGGAATAAAAGAATCACAAAGAAAAAGTACAGCACACACGACACAGAGAAGGATTAAACGACCTTTTCATAATTCATCAAAAGACAAGCTGCTGAAATCCTTTTTTTTTCTTTACTGCCGCTCAATTGTCCCTAACAAAAGCTCTATATGAAAATGTGCACACGTCAGTGCCTCCACTTTCAAATGTATGGAGCAGGAAGACGGTGGGAAGAGGCAGTGAATGAAATAAAGAAAATAATGAACAAGAAGTGGGGTAAAAGGGAGGAGGGTGGGATTGAGAGGAAGGAAAGGAGCATATGGAGGAAAAGATGGAGATGGGGGATGTGTGTGTGTGTGTGTGTGTGTGTAGAGGGGAGGGAGAGGGTGACGTAGGTGAGGAGTGGAAGTGAGACCAAACAGAGTGACACTCTGTTAACTGTGGCTTAATGAAGGTCTTAATTATGGAGCTGGTGACATTTCAGCCAGTCACTGATCCCGTGTCACTGATTGATCTGCTGCGATCGGTCACCAGGAGACACTATTGATCGGCGCCCGCGGTCGCGCTCCTGCCAACGCGGCCGCATGCACAAACAACCAACCAGCCTCCAACCAGCGCCGCACCAACACCTGCTGCAGAGGGAGAGGGGCCCCTGCGTCTCCTCACCCAGAGCACCCAATTGATTGCACCAATTAATGGGATGATAGAGTTGATGGAGTGGCAAAGTCTCAAAACCATCTTCCAATCACTCAAGCAAATGGAGGTCTGGCTCCTGCAATCAGTGAATAGTAATTTCAGTTTAATTTATAATTCAAGTTTTGTCCTCAAAGTGAAGGTAACATCTACACACCTGACCAGGCCCGCTCATGTTCCCATGATGCTTTGTGTAAAAAGCTCTCAACAAAATGTCACTTTTGTTATTACAAAAGTGTCCATTCGCTGTCTTTCGTCCACTGTTTTTCTGCATTTGGACGCCCACAGAGTTATGACCACTGTGCAACAGTTTATATTTATTCTGCGGCTCTCAGAGGTTTTAAATATGACACTATATGTAACTTTATTCTCATTTACACTCTATGTATCTAATATATTTTGGATCCTACATGGTCAGAGACTGAATATCTTTGTTTATGTTAAGGCCTGTTGTTACTATTTGATCATTTTCCCTCTTAGTTAGTTAAATTATGACACTCTCAGCTTTTTATTCACTTCATTTGAAGGTAGATTCCACTTTATATAAACCATAAAAATGCGAAACATGGATTTGAACGTAGGGAAATAAATCAGCTTTAAATGAAAAAAAAAGAAAGATAAAATAAAAAACTGATGGCTAAAGATACAGTAAAATATTTTATGGAGGGGGATAAGATGTGGCAATGGACGCTTTCCTTTTGAAAATACATGATTTATATGAGCACATGACTTCATGCTTTCCACACATGAAGCTGGTCATATACTCAGTAAAAAAAAAAAGAGTTATGTTCAGTCGCTAAAACCTCTTTACTGAGAACAAAATCCCTGTGCCCTCTTCATGCTGTAGCTGCTCTGACTACAATACACAGATTCTTCAAATCCAGATCTAATCTGAACCAGGCTCAGATTAGTTCAGTGACTTTTCCGATGCAAAGATAAAAGATAATTCACAGTGAAATGTCTTCAAAGCTGAAGCTGAAGCTCTGACCTTTTGTGGCAGTCGGTGGCTTTGCTTTTTAAGTGTGGCATCTCTGACTGTCAGAGTGACCACATGTTTTTTTTTTTTGAGTGGCTCCTGTAAAAAATCCCATGGCCCATATTTGAGAGCAGGAAGACAAACAGCGGCGGCCGTGGCGCTGGTGATAAGGAGCGGAGCGGCAGATGGCTCAGGAGATTGGAATTAGAATATACAAGAGGGAAAACAGTGAGAAGTGGAGGCATCAAGGCTGTGCCACTTCAGATCGGCACGGCAACCGGCCCCGCCGCTCTGACGAAGACACCGTGCTCGCATGGCCATCGTCATGACAACCCCCAGTGATGAGAGAACCCCCTCCCCCCTCCCACCACCGCCCTTCCACCCACCCTTACATCAGGTAAACAAGGTTGCTCTGAGCGACGTGCAAGAAAGAAAGAGAGACGACGGGTGAAAAAAACAAATGAGGAGGACAAAGGGTGCTTCTAGGTCGAGAGATAGAGGGATTAGATGGGGTGAGGGAGGAGGAGGAAGGAAGGAAGGAAAAATGAAAGACAAAAAAAAAAAAAAAAGGACGATGGAGGGAGTGTTTGCGCCTGTTGAATGTTGGCGCTGCCTCGAGAGCAGATGCAGAAGCAGGGAGAAAAATATCTCCCTCTAAGCCGAAACCACTAACACACACTTTACAGTAATTTGCTCTCTCCCTCCTCCTCCTGTTGCTCCCCTCCCTCCCTTTCTCTCTCTCTTTCTCTCTCTCTCTCTTAGGCTTGTTTACAAAAACAGTCCCATACTGTGCACAGACAACACAACAGGCAAAACCTGCCTGATCAACAGCCCCTTTTTTTTTCCACCACTGTGTGTTCTTGCTATTTGATTTCTCTCTCTCTGTCTCTCTTGTCTGTCTGTCTCCGTTTCCCTGCGCTGCATCTCCAAACACACACAGCAGATATTATTATTATTATTATTATTATCATTATATACAGTCAACGTCAGACTAAACACACATACATTACTCCCACAGATACACACACACACACACACGCTCGCTCTGTCTGCTCCTGTCGGTCACAGCAACGTGAACACACACATCTACACATACTTAATCTTTTCGCTCTGTGATGCCGCGGGGGGATTTTGCAAAGGATTATGAGATATTAAATCCATAGATTATCCAATCAAATCACAGCTCGACCCCTTACGCCATAATGCATGACCCCCTCCATGCTGTCAATGACCACGTATATATAGATATAGATATATAGAGAGAGGAGTGGCACTTGCTCCTGTTTCATCTTAGCCTAATAACATGAATGTGTTTTAGATGGGGGATCGTTTACAGTCAGAGTGAGTAAAGCATATTGATGATGATATTTCCCCCCCACCGCCACCAACACCACCTTTCTGTAATGACCTGCAGAGCGGATGATAATCTCCATATACTCTCCGCTCAACAGAGTCACTGTTGTTAAGTCTATATAACAGTGATCTGCTGCTGCTGCTGCTGCTGCTGCTGCTGCTGCGGCTGTGACACATTTCTGTCGCCTGTTTTCACTCCCAGTTTCAATCCATTCTGCTCGTTGGCTCTGAAAAGCAGCCGCTCTGAATGGTAAATATATCAGCGCAGACCATCTCTCCTGCTCTTTCAACAGCGTTTTACAGCAGGGAGGCAGAGTTGGAGGTGGTGGTGGTGGTGGTGGGTGTGGAGGGGGTGGGGGTGGTTGGTTGGTTGGTGGTGGTTGGTTGGTGTAGTTGGGTGGGGGCACAAAGACAATTTGCCGTCTTTGCCTCCCCTCCACTCCATCACACAGCGCTGGTCATTGCATTGCGCCGGTCGCCAAGCAACCTGGCATCCCTCGTCCCCGCCGTCTCCAGGCAACGAGACCTGCGACCGTAATCAACCTGCCACCTCCCGCCTCTCCCTCCCTCCCTCCCCTCCTCCCCTCCTCCCTCCCCTCCTCCTCCTCCCCTGCTCTGTTCCTCTCGGGTCTCTGATGATTTTTGCTCCCTCGCTTTCTCCATCCACCTCCTCCTCGTCGTCGCAAATGCACTTATACGCATGGGACACACTTGTGAATTCACCCTAAAGGTGGGGGGCGGGTTGGGGGGTGGGGGGGCGAAGAAGAAGAAGCACAGGTGGAAATTGGTATACACAAGCCAAAAAAAAAAAAAAAAAAAAAAGATAGAAAAAAGGGAGATTAACAAACGCAGATGAGTGTGAGCTCGCACAAAGAGTTGGAACAAAGCATCACAGGCAGGGACTGAAAAAAAAAAAAAGCAGAGATGCACAAATACGGTCTGTTAATGTTTCTACACGTGGATGCACACACAGATGCGCACACACATACACACATACACACATGGGTGGGTAAAGCACACAAAGCGGCAGAGAAACTCCACCAACCTCCTGAATCTGGCCAGTCAGTCAGTCACTAAATCAATGCAACACAAAGAGACTGACAGCACAACGCTTGTACAGTTCAATAATATTTAATCAATGATCCAGTCTTCAGTGTCAAAGTGACGTCTCCTCCTCCTCCTCCTCCTCCTCCTCCTACAACAGCGTTCATCTCTCCGTCCAGCAGCAGAAACCCTCAAACTCCACATCACAGAGAAACATCGCTAACAACACCAGAGTCGACTCTCGATTGTTTTGTCTCTTCTGACTGTTACATATTCATGTCAAGTGTTTGACTCGACCCAGTGGAGCAGGAGGGGAAAAGAACTGAATCATGGGAACATTTGTGTGTGTGTATGTGTGTGTATGTGTGTGTATGTGTGTGTATGTGTGTGTTTGTGTGTGTGTTTGTGTGTGCATGCTTTTTTTTTCTTCTAATCTGTGCATGGTTTACACACTTTAACTCCACTGTGTGTGTTCATGCTATGTCCGGTCCTGCAGCAGAGTTCAAAGAGCCTAATGAGTTTTGTGACAACAGCCCCCTTTCCACTCACACACACACACACTCACACACACACACACAAACACATTCACGCACAGACACACACACAAACACACACACATGCATCCCAACCCCCCGAAACACTATTTCTCAGTAACAGATGTCTGTATTTAAGCTGATAAACACACTGCCTCAATGCACCTCCAACCAAACCCCCCCCTCCTCTCCTCTCCTCTCCTAACCTCCCCTCCTCCCCCCCTCCCTGCCACCCACTGTTCATTATGTCAAACTTTCATTCATTTCTTCTTCCCTCCCCCCACCCTCCCTCCCTCCCTCCCTCCCTCCCTTGCTCACCCATTGTCCCCTCCCCTCCTTCATTTATCCAATTTCTCTCTAATTCACACCCATTTACCACCTCTGTAAATCCAATCTGCATTCATCATTACAGTGACGTACACACACACACACACACACACACACAGACGGGCCCTTTTTTTTTCATGTGTGTGTGTGTTGTCAGTCGACCACAGCGCATTGATATGCATGCACATGTAAATGAATCGATGCCAGATATGGTCATCCAGTACACACATTTGCTCTGAGGCTAATTGCTATCATCATCATCCTCGTTGTTGTCGTTGTCATTGTTGCCGCCCCTGCAACTCAACTGACGTCAGAAGACACAAGCTACACATATGGAGCCGCGGCTTTATCTGCTTATTGTCACATACTCAACATAACGTGTGCACATTGCCCCCCGTGAACCAAATTTGTGCATTTTGTCTTTTAAATATCAGTTCCTACCTGTGTCTTCCTAGAAAAAGAGACAACAATGCAAAGCCTGAATGAGTCTTCAGTGCTAACAGGTCTATAAAAACCTTCCAGCCCATGTGTGAAGCAGAAAAAACGTTTACTCAGGGGCACAAATTACAACATTGTGGCTCTACTACTTCCCATCTCATATCCTGTGTAAGAAGCCCGGGCTATATTTAGCATATGCATTTATTTCAGACTATTGATAAAACCCCTCTGTCTGCTCCGTCTGAGTCCTTATGGCTGAGTAAATGTCAGGCTTAGTCAGATGTTCCACTCAAAGGGGGCTCTTTCTCTCTCGTATGGGCAGCTTAAACACAGAAGGCCTCGCAGCACAGATTTCACTCTCTCTGCAGATAGTGAATGGAGAAAACCTGAGAGGAGCTCATAATAAACCCCAAGAACTTTCATCCATCCATATCTTCTGATGTGCGCTCTCCGTGGAAGCACAAAAGCAAACAGACAGATACACACATATACACACACACACACACACACGTGCGCACACACAAAAGCACACACCCTTCATTAAACCCTGTTAGTGTGAACACCTGCCCTCCCTTCCCCCGCTGCACATGCAAATACACACCAAACACACACACACACACACACACACATGCACAGCTACTTCCTCACTTGGGCACAGTCGAACTATTAAATAGTTATTGCATTTTAAAAAACGGTGAGGCGGTTGTTGCAAATATTAATTCAAGTAAGTGAGTGTTGATGAGGAGCAATATATTATCTCTCTACTGAAGCAGATGTGAGCTTTAGGGCTGCAGCTAACTGCTCTCGTCCTCATTGATTAGAGCATAGGTTTGACATTTTGGGAAATGCACTTACTGCTGAAATGTGGATGAGAAGATTTGAACTGAGGCAGCTAGTTAGTTTAGTTGATAGGAAACAGGGAGAAACTGCATGTGTGGTTCATAAATAGACACGATATAACATGTTAATCAGTGAGGTTTACAGGCGCTGAAGGGCAGACTGAGCCAGATTAGCTGTTTTCTACCTATGTACAGTTCTTATGCTAAGCTACGTAACGCAGCCGTGCAGTGGTATCAGTCCTCTCATCTAACTCTCAGCAAGAAAGCAATTAAGTATAATTATAAAAGTGTCAAACCTTCTCTTTTAACGGACTGATTACTTTTTTGTTTGGTTTCTAAACTAATGGAAAATTTGGAAGAACAAAAAAAAAAGGCAAGCTAATTACAAATGCCCAGCTCCTATGGTGACTGACATCTTAAATTGTCTCACAGACCACAACCTGAATATATTCAGTTTAGGCCTAAAAACAAAACAAACAAAAAAACACATGGAGAAAAAAAGGCAGAATCGGTGAATCATTGCTATTTGCTCTTGAACATTTACTTGAATGCTTAACGGATGATTAAAATAGTTGCAGATTTATTTTTCTTAATGTCAAATCGTTTCAGCTTGAACGGCCTCCAACAGCAAACGGCTACATGACTCAATCGTTCTTCCCTTTCAAACTGATATTTAAAAGATTTGAGTAAAATGTCGTCTTTTAATGTGACATAACTGGATGTTATTGTCTCTGTGAGCCTCACAACAGCCGACTGGGCCAGACAAACTGAGATATAGCGATAAGAACAGAGGGGACAAGAGTACGAGATGTCCGAGCAGGACAGAATGAGAGTACAGCTCTTTTCTTTTCTTATCTTCCCAACCTCCATTTCTACACTTCCTCTCAGAATGGATCTGTTTTTTTTTACTGTTCCTGCTTTTCCCAGCTCCACCATTCTCTCACTTTCCTTCCTCGCTTTCAGACTGAATGTGCTTTTGACACTCGTTCCTCCCCCTCCCACTTAGAGACGGACGCTCTCACCTGAAATTAAACACAAGGCCAGGTGCCACTCAGATACAACCATCTGTTCGCCCCTGCCTGACTTCTTTCTTTCTCTTTCTTTTTTCCCTTCTGTCTTCTTTTCCATTGTGAGCCGAGAAAAAAGAAAAAAAAAATCTGTGAAATAGCAATGGGAGGGAGAAGCAGTAGGTCCAACTCTTAGACTTCCCGGAGAAGAAAAAATACTACAAAAAAAAAAAAAAAACCCTACGCCAAGTGTTAATGACATCCTTCAGCTTTCTCTACATTCAGGTGTGCATTCATTTTAGCTCTCTCTTCTCAGTCCTATAATTGCTTTCATGTTATTTCTTTTGTATCGCCCTGACCATGAGATGCCAAAGTTAATTATTCTTTGGCAGTGCAGGTGCAATTAGATGACAATTACACCACAGCTGGTAGCAGGGGTGGGAAGCAGTTCTCGTCCATGTGGGCGTGTACGGAGCTAATAAGATGGTTTTCGTCTTTTCTTTTTTTTCTCTCTTGGCGAGTGAGGGGGAGGGCAGGGAAGGATTGAGCGAACACAGGAGGGTTTAGCTTGTTCCACACGGCTTAGAGGTAAGAGGTTGTGAGTGCCGCTGGGGTGGAAGCACAGGGGGAAGAGGGCTTTAGCCATGGGGCATTGGGCCCTGCTGATCCCCTACGTGAGGTCAGAAAGGTCACGCTACTGTCACGCTAACAATAGGATTTCTTTTGTTGCCACCCTAATAACAGCCTGCTCCTCCAAACTGTCCCCAGCAACCCCCTGCCTGCCGCTGCCACACTGCCCCACTACGCCTGACAGAGAATCTAAATAATCAAGTAAACGCACCGTTCGACCACCAAGAAAACATTCAGGTATCGGATTCTGATGATCATTTTATCAATAAAATGTTGAAAAGCAGTGAAAAATAACCCAAAATGCTCAAGGTGAGAGTCCATCACGCATTTTGTTTTTCTTTTGCGTTTCCTCCCGTCATGTCAGACAAGGAAAAGCAGGAAATTCTCCCATTGGATGAGCAGAAACAGGAGGATGTTTTGTGTGTTTTGCTTTTAAGTATTAAACCAATAGTAAAATACTTGCTGATTAATAGAGCAATCTTTTTTTTTTTTTTTTCTTATCTTTTTATGCAAAATGCCAAAAAGTCATTGGATCCAGCTTTTCAAATGTTAATATTTGCTCAGTAAGTGACATTCACTGAACTCACAGATGCACCATGAGAGCTATGAGGACTATATATCCTACAGGAATGGTGATGTAATCTTATTTTACAGGGGTTTCAGAACAGTTAGACATATTTTTTGCCAAAATGTTGCCCATCTGAAGGCTCAACTTTGTGTTTATTTGCATAAAATGTTAGTATAAATGGAAATAAACTACATACAATCAAATTATAATGCCATCACTTCCATCTTACTGGCTTTGTTTTCACATTTGGAATTAATATTCATGGTTCATAGCTACAGTGAAGCTGTATCCTCTTTGGTAAGATGAAGATAACAATAATTAAAAAAAAGTTAAATGTCACATCATTGTAAATGATAGTAAACACTGAGTTTGCTCACAGTGAATTCTGGGTAGCCGCTTGTCTTCAAGCCACATTTGCTGGTTCAAGCTTCCTCGAAAATGTGAAGGCGGGTGTCAGATTCTCATGATCATTTTTCTCTATTTCGTCTATAAAATGTCCAAAAGTAGAGAAAAATAACCCCCCAAAAACGCTGGACGTGAGAGTCCATCACACATCTTGTTTTTGCTTTTCCAACATTCAGTTTCCTGTCATGTCAGACAAAGAAAAGCGGCAAATCTTCACATTTGAGAAGCGGGAACAGGAGGATATTTTGTAATTTCATTAAAATACTTTCTGAGTAATTGACCAATCTTCATTGCGCTAAAATTGCAACAAGAAAAAAATAATAATTGGATCCAGCTTTTAATGTGAATATTGCCTTATTTTTTCAGTGATGTTAAATGAAAAATCTTTTGGGCTTTGGGACAAAAACAAAGCCACATCCTCCTGGGATCTGACAACTCGGGGGCATGTTTTGTCAGCCATTTACTTGATTATTAAAAAAAAAAAAACATTGACATGCCCATCAATAATGTAAATAACAGTTATTTGCAGCTATGTATTGTTTAATCTGCTTCCTCAATCTCCTCTCAAGAGCTATGGCCATGAGCTGCCATTCAGGAGAGAGAGGGGGGTGGGGGAAAAGAAGCGAATGATGTAGATTTCAACAAAAATAACCAAAAGGAAACAGGGTTAAAGCCTTGTTAGTAAAAGAGGAAGCAGTAGCGAGTCTGGGAGCACACTCTGTCTCAGTAATTCCTTGCCTTGTCGCCTTGTCTCTCATATAGTCGGTTATTATAGAGACGCGGCTGTCATGTCATATTTAGCTCTGGAAATGTCATTTGGCAGCACACCTGCTGCCTGGCTATGCTAATAAAGCTAGGTTTAACTTTGATTAGAATTCAGAGGGAGAGATGGATGGAAAGAGAGGAGAGGAGGGGGAGGGGGGGGAGAGAGAGAGAGAGAGAGAGAGAGAGAGAGAGACGCAGAAAGGAAGAGAAACATCAGAGAGAATAAGAAGTGGCAAAGTCACTCCAGCAGCGAGCCTCATAGCTGTCTCCTCCGACCCATGACATGTAGCAAGATGACTCATGCCTTAACTGGATGGATATGTCTGGATGCATCACATATGAAACATAAGAGGGAGTGCAGCCTTTGACCTTTATTGGAGCATATCAGCTGAAGGGGGAAGTCGGGCCGACACGTCAAACTCGGTTAACGTTCCCGTGTCACTGTGTGTCCACGTGTGTCTTGTGTGGTGGTGGGTTCACATCGCCTGCCATGCCACTTATTCTGACCCCCCTCCCTCCCCCGTTCCCTACCTCCCCCTCCCCCTGTTATAAACATGTGGGATGTTTTTAGGATTCGAGAAGACGGCGCCGCACTCACCCCTGGTAGTGTCTTCTGCTCGTGCAGTGCATTCTGGGCTTTGAGGGCGGACTCACGTGCACAGTATGTCAGGAAGGCGCATCCTGGGTACGAAGACAAATGGCAGACGATCAGCAAACTATAAATGTGTGTGTGTGTGTGTGTGTGTGTGTGTGTGTGTCTTTTTAATGTCAAAATCATAAGCTATATATATTGTTATTCTTGGCAGAGCCATGTTGTTGTAACTTAATCTTAACTGGCTGCTTGCCCTGCAGGCCTGTGGGGCAGAAACATCATTATCCTTGTTATAAACAAGTCATTTGATATGTGTGCTCACAGCAATTTTTTGGGGTCAGCGCATGTTTAAAATGATCATTATTAACATATGTTTAAAGCTGCATAAAAAGAGGCAAAACATAAATAAATATATATATATATATATGTAACACAACGGACACTGACATTTAGATCTATGGGATTATTAAACCACAATACCTGGAGACTATTCAAGACACAAGCAGTCTGAATGAGTATTTAATATCACGCTGTTCAAGCAAAATGTATGCAGTCCCACATAATAGAGAAAGGCCTTCATTAACCTTTAGGGCTCCCACAAATCATGAATATGTAAATATATGCAGAATAGGTGTTATAGGTGTTAAAGGACTGATACCACCTGGCCCTATACGTCTCCCAAATGACTGATGGTTTATGAGGATTTTATAAAAGCCTTTGTTTTCTGGACTCACATTTGCATTAGAAATGACAGTAAAGATCATTGTTTAGCTCAGATCACTTCACCAACTGCAGTCCATCTGTCAAACAGGGTTTTAACAGGATTTTAACTGTGTGTTTCTTTCTTTTTTTTTCTCCTCAGAAACATGAGAAACCTGTTCACTAGCGCTGACGTCTGACAACCAGCAGATTCAGATTGACTGATATTACCATACAAAATCAATTAGTGACTGACAGAATACTTTTCGTATGATTGATCTGGGGTTGACTACCTCTCTTGGTAGCCATAACTGGCTCGATGGAGTTTGCTGTGCAACATTTTACACTGTAAAAACAATAACAGTGCAATAATAGTCAATTATGTTTGTTTGGTTTTTTTCCAATTATTATTTTTTGCGTTATGTCTCATTTAAACGAGGCGATGAGGAATAACTACTGAAAGATTTGAGTGAAGACGATCTAAAATGAACTGGGTTTAAATTTCTATTGAGGTAGGTGTCAAGGGGAAACCTCCCAGCATGCACTGGGGCTACACACTCATGAATTTCACATATCATTTCATTTCATTCAGGATTTTTATTTATTTATATTTTTTACTGTCTTCACATTATCACTGTTGTTATACAGCCAGTGAGTCCAGAGTTAATCTAATAGACCGTCTGAGGTTTCAGAGTGTGTTGGTCATTAATCAAAGCGCTGAGGGAAGAACAACACAAGTTCTTCCTGTTGTCCATAGGATACTAAATCCAACCTGCTACTAATGAGCAGGCCTTAGATTGCACTTTTATGTGTGGCCATATCTTTAGAAAATACATAGTTTGCCCACTTGTTCATGGAGATTAATGAGATTTGGTATCATGAGTCATTACTTCTTCTTTTTTTTCTTTCTTTTTTTTGTAAAGATGAGTCAAAGCTATTTTTTCCAGTGTAATCCAAAACAGAAACCATGACTAAAAGATTTGGAGATGTGAGGATACAAACTTTCCGCCAACTCAACTGCATTTAATTTTTTTTTTTTTTTTTTTGTGAGTGTGCCTCACAGGGATCCTTACACAGGGACAATAACCTCACATATACTTAATGAGGAAGTCACTCATAACTGGGGCACAGAGGAGCAGCTGTTACAGTGATGTGGCTTTTGCCTCTCACTGCTCATCCTGCCATAACATGATCAATATTAAACCAGTAGTAAAATATTTCTCGGTCCTCACCTTTGTGCATCCCTGTGTATTTGTCCTTTATCACCGTCAACTCATAGATCTTGCCGAACTGCTCGAAGATGGGCTTCAGGTCCTTCTCCTCCAGGTTTCGGGGTATCTGCCCGATGAAGAGCTTGATTGCGTCAGGCTCCTTCATTGAAAAGTCTGGGGATGGAATAATAACACACACACACACACACACACACACACACACACACATACACAGAGTGGAGGCGGTCAGGAGGAGCAGACAGGAGCCTGCAGGCTTAAATTCACACTGCACAGGAGGTGCCAACAGGAGGCCGGGGATGGAGGTGCAGATGGGAGCATTCAGTGGGAATGGGGAAGCTGAAATAATAGTTTGTACACCCTCGGAGATATGGCAGACCTACTCCTGTGTGGTGCTTCATTTAAGGAGTATATTTAACACAGATTCACGCTGGAGTATACACAGTTAAACGTTAAACACACATACAACTACTACTGCTACTATACACAACATTAAATCGACGTATTTGTGGATGAAAATGCTCATTATAAGTCATGTAATTCCTCTGTGAACTCAGTGTTGACACAGCTCTCCCAGATACACTGAGAGCTATGAGAGAACTACATGCTCTGTAGAAATAGTGATGCAATCTTATTTCAAGAGGGGTTTGAGCGCAAATACACATATTTTTTGTCAAACTTAAACCCATTTGAAAGCAATACTTTGTCTTTTTTTTTTTTTGCATAAAATGTTAGTAGGCTATAAATAGAAATAAATCACATATAGTTGAATTACAATGCCATAACTTGCATCTTACTGGCTTTTTGGAATTAATATTCATGATTCATAGCAACAGAGAGGCTGTATCCTGTTTGGTAAGATGAAGATAATACAGAATAATAAAATGTCACATCATAGTAAATGATAGTAAACACAATGTTTCCTCGCGGTGGATTCGGGGGGCAGGCCGCCTGAAACATGCCCGTGTGTCTGTCAACACAGCTGGAGACCTGCGCTCTTTGTCAAGACGTGTGTGACAACAACAATGACCAGCACTGGATTTTTTTTTTCTGTCTTTCTTTCTCTTTTCCCCTTTTATTATCATTATTTGACACGTTTACTCCCCTCCAAAAAAACACAAACCAACAAAGAGTTAAAAATAAATCCAAATAAATCCTACCTGTGGTGCTGCTCGTGGCAAAGAATCGGCGGAATCAGAGGCTGCCTGCTCTTCTTCTTCCTCCCGCTGTTATTTAGTTATTAAAGCTCAATTATTCAGTTCATTTGTCTCCACGAGCGTCTGTGAATCCTGTAACAAGTTAGGCCTGCACCCCCCCGACAACAACACAAGTAACATCCAGCGACGCTCCTTTATTCGGCATGAGCGTGTTTTTCTAGATCAGCTTGTTGTTTTTTCCCCCCTGACAGATGCTCCTCTTGGTTTTTTTTGTTGTTGTTTTTTTTTGTAGATAAATGTGCTATAAATAAAAAATAAACAAATCTCTCCCTGGCTCGGCTGAGATACTGGATGATAGGTGGATATTTCGGCTTCCCTTCAGTGACCGTGGGGGATAGAGAGATAGTCAGTCAGTCTGGTTGCTCGTCCTCTCCCTCTCCCTCTCCTCCTGTGTGTGTGTCTGTACTCCTTTGACGTCGTAAGCCGGTGTCTCCCTCCCTGTCCATCAGCTCCATCCCTCCCCTGGGCTGAACGAGCCGTGATGTCTGTCGCCAGGGACCGTCGCTAAAGTACCCACAGTGTGACAGCCGCAGAAAGAGGAGGGGGGGGGGGGGGGGATTAATAATATAAAAAAAGCTATAATGTGAAATGAAACACAATAATGGTTTTTCACTGTGCGTGTTTCATGTTGATGCATTTTTCCCCCCCCAAGACGAAATATTCCTGAATGAGCGATTATTCTTATTTCTATGAGCTATAATAGTTTTCTTTTGTTCGGCTCTTATGCATAGCTAGCTGTTTTAGCCTATGAAAAATACATATGCCTATATATTTTTAAAAATGTGTTTTGTTGCTTTACATATAACAAACATTTTTACAAATATCAAATTACATTATGAAATCCAGACTGGTCTATTGGATTTGAAACATGATTAAGTTTGAACCCATTTGGCTCAAATGAGAACAGAATACGTTTTGATGTTGGTGGCAGTGGTAGATAAACTGACAAAAAAAACTAGGTTTTAAAACGTTTTAGGCGCCTGCAGCAGAGTTGAGATGTTGTGACAACTACCTGTGAAGAACAAGCCAGAAAAATAAACAATGAAAATGTAATCCAAGTGTTACATTTAGACTGGATTGTTGTTTCTTAATTACCAATAAGTATATGATTTTTCTCATCTCTCGTTTTGCAGATGCACCAGCTTTATGAAGCTATTTTGTGTCTTTACTTGAGTCGTTGAGAAAATAAAAACGCAGGATGAGATGTCGATATCCTTGTGTGAGCACATGCAAAAAGAACTGGTGGACATGTCGGTGAATAGTGGATGGTAGATAGATCTGATGGGGTAAGTTGAATTTACAAGATGCATCAATAGTGTTCCTCTGGCTCATGGGGTTAAAGTCCTATTTTCACAAACGCCCCTGCAGTAAAAGCATTTCAACCTGAATCTTGAAAAAAAAAGAAAATGTATCTTTTGCTGTACCACCATTACTAAAAATGAAACTCAATTTTAGGAAATACTTAAAAGAAACTGAGGTTTTTCATTAGTGCACTGGTAGATCTAGGTTCAGGTTTCATGGATGAGAGGGAAAATGAATCATAATTTAAAAGGTTAAGCATGTTAGGTGAGCATATCTCCTGAGACTCAAAGGATAGGTCAGGATGTGCTCTGCTGCTCTGACGTGGGGTGGGGGTTTAATAATATTTTTCGTTTTCTGTGGGGTCGATAAAAAGCAGCAGGTCCCTGACATCAGAGCTGTAAATCCGCCTTTTGTTCTCGCCGTGGCTCTGGCCGTGGTCCTGAAATGGCTCTGTGCTCCACTCGTGACTCATTAACAGAGCTGCGATACGGCCTCTCCGAGCGGGAAACACACATTATTTACACGAGTGTAGCTACCTCTTGAACGCAGGGATATATATATAATAGGACACACACACGCACACACACACATAGCCTACATACATACGCATACACAGTTACACCCTGTGTGAAATCTGGGCAGCATGTAAACAATGAGCCCACATGACAGCGGGCTGCACACACCCGACATGCGCACCACGGCCACACTTCAAACGAGTCACGATGTGGAGCTGCTCGGTGTCAGAGAGCGACATTATAACACAGAGAGAAAAAAAACAACAAAAAACAACCTCTGGCCACTGATCTGAGAACAGATCTCCCTGCAGCTTTAATTCCTTTATTTCCAACAACAGCAGCAGCAGCAGCAGCAGCAGAATATCTCATCGGCTTGTCTCTTCATGTTAAGACTGCCATCTGCCATCAGTCACTAAATCCTCTCCGCCTTCAGCCTCCGTCTAAACCTGCACAGCCACATATGCAGCGACGTGGCAGCGGCTGAGCTGCGATCAGGTGGAAACGGATCATCTACGTAGCTGCGCGTTGGGAAACGTGATGTGTGTCATTTTCACAATGGATGGATTTTTTTTTTCCATTAATTAAATATATATATTTTACTTAAGAGAGTAACCAACAACGACATCTGGTGACGAGCTGCAAACACATATGATGGCACATGACAGTGATGGTGTCTTTATGTTGCTGCTGTGACTTTGCAATAGACTCTGCATCTGTAGATTATTGATAGATAAATTAATAATTGATGTGATCTTAACTGTGATGGAAGATAGATGATATAACTTTATAATTTCTGCTAAATTTACTCACAAAACAGGCTGCAGAATAATAATAATAAAAAAAAAGTTGTGTGCCCTTTTAGACTGCATGGATCATTTCAATTATTAAAACCAGAAAATATGATTTTTCTTTACTGTTTGGCAGCTGTCTCTTGTTTTGGAGTAGCTACAGGTTTACACACCATATATAACATAATGTCTGTCTATATGGGTCCTTAAAGTCCTATTTTCACAAAAGCTCCTGCAGTAAAAAAAAAAAAAAGTATTTCAACCTGGTTCTTGACATGAGAAAGTACAAGGCCTCTTTGCTGCGGTAGAATTGTGACAAATCAAACTCAATTTTAGAAAAACACTTCAAAGGAAGGAACATCTTAATGCACTCGAAGATCTCTTCTTTGAGCGAGGGATGAGTTACTATTATTAGTTAAATGAATCATCATTTTAAAAAGGTAATTTAATGTGAAGCACGATCTTGTTTGGTAAAGTAACAAGTAACTCTGCTAAATAAAAGCAGTGGAGCAAAGATCATCTCTTCATCCTTTAGTGAAACCCATGCATCTTCAAACTGGCTCATTTTGACATTTTAACTGAGACTTTAATGGTTGTAGAAAAACTACCTTGATTTTTCAGAGCCCCAATGGATCATGGGACAAAATAGCAAAAGAAAGAGAATGAGTTTCCACAGGACACTGTAAATAAACAGGCAGCACAAACTGGATTTACTTTGATATGAACTACTTTATTTCACACAAATACGCATTTTTACACATGTGACATTGTTGGTTTAATCCTGGATGTACTTACTTCACACGAGGCTCAGTCCACCCCTCCTGTTCTCCTGTGACTTCTCTGAAACACACACACACACAGATAGAGAGATAGAGAGAAAGGGAGAAAACACTACTTTAGCATTTCACCTCCCCCCCTGCCTGACAGGCTGCTCGTTTTGATTTCCACAGTGTCTGATGTATTAAACCGGTGGCTCACTCAGCTGCAGTCATGTCAGACCATGAAGAGCCATCACTGGAGGCGGCGCAGGGTTCAAACAGGAGAGCCACCATGCAGCAGCAGCAGCAGCAGCATCAACCCCCCACCACCACACACCTCCTCCTCCTTCTCCTCCATCACCTCCATCAGTTAACATGTGGGAGAGACGGGTTTCCATCACATCAGGCACATCAAAGTGTGGCTCTGGATCCCTGAGGATGGAAACAGGAGGGAGGGGATCAAACAGGAAATAGGTTCAAATCCAAGAGGTGGAAGATGCATGAGCAACATTAAAGAACATCAAGTCTAACATAAAAAAAATAAAAATAATATAGCCTATATAGCTATATGAGAACATCGCGAGGTAAATAAATCTAATATAGTGTCTATTTGTTGTTGTTATTGTTGCTATAGCCTCGTTTAATAAAGCAGTGTGATAAAGTGTCACTGCCTCTGGAAAGATCTGCTGACATCTGGCGACGGCTGCCTCACTGTGTCTTATTATCACCTGCCCGCTTCACCTGTTGATTTATTTATATATTAAACGTCGGATCAAGGAAAAGAAAAACGAACCAAAAAAAAAAAAAAAAGCGAAATAAACTTTCAGCTTCACTTTCATTTTTTCATGTAACGTCATTATTATTTGCAGTTGCATGAACGCGACGAGGAGGAAACGTGTAGCCTACTTAAAAAAAAAAAAATCGATTATTTCCCGAGACGAAACCTACAGTTAAAAAAAAAAAAAAAAAAGTAAGCTTCAATTACACAGTATAATATTAATTTAATTTAATTTAATATAAGTTTTTTTTTTTTTTAATATGATGGTCAGAAAAGATATGTTTTAATACATATCAACTAGAGTATTGCTAAAAATATATATTAATCAACCAAGGACCTAAAGAGTCAGAAAGTCTAATTAACTACATTTTAAAATAAATGAATGAATCACGTCGGAGCTTCACTGCTTGCTTTGTAATGGCCTCATAAATCTGACTGAGCAGCACTTTGTTTTGCAGCTTTGACACGTTGAAGCTCAGAGTGGAGACAAGTCTGGCCTCTGAATTTAAAGCCTCTCGCCCTCACTGCCTCTGTGGAGGAAGCAGGAAGAAAAAAAAACACACCGAGGGAGACAAACAGCTGCTCTCCAACAGGGGAGACAATGAAGCCTCTAATGGACAAGCAGGGGAGTGTGGGGTTGGAGGGTTGGGGAGGAAATCTGGATGTTCACTGAGGTTGTAATACTTCACATTATACAGCATTAGCATATTTGTGTAAGAAGACCAAATTAAGCGTAATTAAAATTGATGATATTGATAATATTTGCATTTCAGGGGAACATTTAATCACTATTTCAATAGGGTCAAAACTATTTTTGTCAGAGCAAAGTATCAGTTTCATATTGGGCCTAAAATAGGTTGCTATTACCATCTCACATTATACCACAGAGGTTCAAGTAATGTTATACTCAAAGAGTGGAAACGCCTTTAATATTAAATAGTAATAAGTTGAATAAATTGGTTTTTATCCTCTGTGAGGCACTTTGTGTTACATTGTATGAAAAGTGCCATATAAATAAAGTTGATTTGAATAAAAAGTTTGTGCCATTTAGTTACTTGTTATTGCTTCTGCAAAAGAGATGCATCCATTTCTGGACAGGGAAAATACAGTGGGATCCAAAAGTCTGAGATCACAGACCTTAGATCTTTTGAACCCCACTCTATATGATTTGATTTTAAAATCTTTAAATAAATTATGCTACAAATAATGATCATTTTTTAAAACTCAGACATTTAAACTATAGGAAGTTAAATAAAAGCTCAGCTTAGTGAAAGGACATCCACGCTGAGGTTGCATCCTTCGACCTGAGGACTTTTTTTTTTTGTTCCCCAACACCAGTGTCACTAGTCGATCCGCAGGGTTTTAAGTTTTTAAACAGAGCTGAGCTTCAAGGTCAAAGCCAGAGGAGTCTAATTTACTTTATCTGTCTGTTATTAGTATAATACAACAGGTTTCATATTGGCCTCGAAACCAGAACAGAAGCTTTTTAAGTTTAAGTTTTCCCACTGATAGAGTGGAGTCTGATACACTGAAGTGAACCACATAGTTAACATGAGTTTTTTTTTTCCTGTTGAGTAGTGGAGTTAGGATAGTTTATGTTCTCAAAATTGTGAATCAGTTTTTCCTTCAAGTAGCTACCCAATTTTTTATATATATTATATATACACACACATGATGACTGGTAGTCGAGGGCAGAGCTGTAACAAGGGGAAAGAAGAAAAAAAACAACACACTTTTTTAAACTCAGATTTTTATTAGTCAGTACAAGTAAAACGAAACCGAAGACGAGACTCTTCATCCCCCTCCAAAAATGAACTTCTTCAGCGTCGGTGTTGGAGGGAGGGTGGAAAAAAAATAACACACCTCTCTCTCTCTTTCTCTCTCTACTTCTCCTTCCTCCTCTGACTCAGACCGGTGTGTCGCTCTCCTTCAAGGAACTCAACGAGACGTGAAACTATCGCCGAGGGGATCTTACGCACTAGTGGAGAAAGCATGGCTTCACAGATATAACATTCGGAGATGAAACAATGTGAATTTACCCCCTCCCCTCCCCTCCCTTCCTCCCCTATATATAAAAACGGGTACACTGTTTGTCCCCATACAATACACTGCACGTTTTTTATCAGAGTGAAATTCAAATTGATGTTTAAACCCCCCACGCCCCCCCCCCCCCCAAAAAAAGGCTACTGGGAAACTGCTGATGATGAGGAAGAGGAGCAGTCACAACTGCTCAGTGAAAAACTAAATAACAGCAGAGACGTCGCACCAGCTACAATCTTTTCTTCTTCGTCGTCTTAGCAAAAATAACTATCCTCCGATTCTGCTGCGGAGAAAATGAGGAACGGCCCCTGTGACTGGTTGACTTACACTTGACCGCATGCACACGCTCACACCATGCACGCACTCTGACCTACTGTATCAAAACTGATGATGCTCAAATTACATATTTTAATTCAACGCTTGTTTATAACACAAAAAGTGAATTATATATATCCACCTCTTATTTTCTTTCATCTTCTTTCTTCGCTCTTCGGCTCAGCAGCAGCAGCAGCAGCAGCGCCTCTCAGAGCCGCCGCCGTTTCCTGTCACGCCTTCTCGCTGCTGTTGGTTGTCTCTGTTGCTCAACCTTTAATCGTAGATACGTTCAGTCTTCTCGCCGCTCGCCGTTGCTGCGTTTTGTTCTTCAGAATGACCTCGCCCTCCAGTGTGCATGTTGATCCGCCCTCTCAGATTTTCAGCGACCGCTCGTGGACCCTCAAAACTGAGTGACTTGAAAGTTACAGAACAGTCTGTGCCCCCCGCTGCAGCCGCCATCATGACGTCTATGGTTATTTCATAAGAGCTTCATAAGAGTGGCGTCTGCGGTCAGAACCGCGGCGGAGGGAAGGGTCTTTTCGGGGGGAACATGGGACCGGGGTTGCCCCCTCCTCTCGGCCCGGGGCGTTTGCCTCTTAACCTCGGACTGGGGCCTTGGAACGGAGCGAAGGGCGCGTGTGGCGGTCCTCGGGGGGGCGGGTGGCGTGCCGGGTGAATGGGATGATGTGGAGGTCGTGGACCAGGATGACGCATCTCAGGATGAGGAGGCGGCGGCGGCAGCGGTCGTCGTGGAGCGTAGTGTGGAGGGGGGGGGCTGTGGCGCTGGTAGTCGCGGGCGTAGTAGGGGTCTTCGGAGGGCGACAGCGGCGGAGTGAGGCCGCGGTGTCTGAGGTACGGGTGCGGCGGCGGCGGCGGCGGGCTGCCCGGCCGGTAATACGGGTCATCCGGGTGGCGGTAGGCGTCGTCCTGAAACAGAGGGCCGTCACGACGCCGGAGCTCGTCGTGGTGGTACCGGTCGAGGTCGTCGTGGTAACGCAGGTCGTCCGGGTGGTGGGGGGGGTGTAACCGGAGGCGGGGTCTGTCCAGCTCGTACAGCGGGGGGTCGTCGGGACGAAACATGGATTTGTGCTGATGGTCGTGCACCACCATCCCGCTGATGGCGCTGCCGCCGCCGGGCCCCTCCCCCGCCGCCGCCCCGTGGTTCATCTGCTGCTGATGATGATCCGGAGGAATCATCGCGCCGCCGCCGCCGCCGCCAGCCACAGCGGGGGGAGGGTCGAAGGGGCCACGATGAGGAGGGGGAGGTAACTTCGGGACAGGCGGGAGGTTGCTGCTTCTGAAGAAACCAGAGGACGTTTGGTCCGGATGCTCCCGGGTTTGCTCCGTTTGGTACGGATAAAGTCCTGATGTGGCGTTTTCTCCGCCGTAGCCTCGGGGCTGCTGGGCGCCGCCGTCCGGGTACGTGTCTCCGCCGTACCAGCCCCCTCCCCTCTCCTTCGCGCCCTGGAAGCCTTCGAGTGTCTGTGCGGCGCCACCGGCGGCGGCACGGCCCGGGGCTCGCTCTCCGGGCGCCGGCCCTCCCGTCTGCGCAGACATCTGCTGGTAATGTCCGACCGGAGCAGGAAGCGCGCGGTTCGGCTGCGGCGGGTACACCTGCCCGTTCTGCGCCGCGCCCGGCCGCAGGTGAGGCGGCGCCGGCTGCTGGTTCTGGTTCTGAGCGCTGTTCTTGTACGCGGTCGGAGCCGTGTGACCGACAGACGACTGTACCGTGGACGGCGCGGGCTCGTCCATGATCTCGTCTTGAGTCGGCGTGCCTCCGCCCTCGTCCCGCACCGGGGTCCCGTCCTGGTTGTCGGCGCCGGTTACCGGGCTGACGGCGTCCCCTCCCGCCGGGTTTGAATTAAAGCCCAGGTCGAACGCGCTGAACGCCGGGTTCCCCTGCAGGAAGCTGTGGATTTTAGACTCCAAACTGTTGGAGGACGGCGGCGGCGGTTTCTCCGGCTCCGTCGTCAAGTCCATGTCCGTGTGCAGAGCCTGGACCAGAGCGGAGGCCGGGTTGGACGTCTGGGGGGGAGGGGCCTGGGGGGGGTCTGCGCTCGGCCGTACAGAGGAGGGGTGTGAGGAAGGCACAGGCGCAGCAGAGGAGCGAGACGGGCTCTGAGACGGCACCGCTGATGCAGACGTGAAGGAGGACGAGGGAGGGGTCTTGCCCGTGCTGGCGGAGGCTGAGGGGACGTTTGCAGCCGGGCTGCTCAGAATAGAGGTGATGCCTGAGAGAAGAACAAAATGTATTTTCAGCACGCTGCTTTTAACATACAATATGAAGTAGATATATAAACACTTACAGTGGCATGCAAAGGGTTGGGCACCCCTGGTCAAAATGTCTGTTAACGTGAACAGTTAAGCAAGTGGAAGATGAAATGATCTCCAAAAGGTATAAAGTTTAACAGGAAACACTCTTTTGCAATATTTTAAGCAATATCAGTATATATTGCTTTTGTCTTCTACAATTTCAGAGTGAAAAAGGGAAATAAAGCAGCAAAGGAACGGGAAACCCAGGAGACTTGAGCTCTCAGATAACTTCGACCAAGGTATCAGACAAGATACACTGCCCATACACCGTCACCACTTGGATTTAACTAAGCTAATAGGTAAGAGCTTCCCATTGGATAATTACTACATTACTACTACATTACTATTATGTTTCAGCTGGCAACAACTTATTTAACCCTGACTGATGCAGTCTCATCAAGACGCATCCTGTGGTCGTGGAGATGTTAATCTGTATTGGCATGAATCAAGCAAATAAAACATCTAAGGAGATTTCTGAGACTACTAAAATTGGGTTAAGAACTGTCCAACGCATTATTAAAAACTGAAAGGACAGTGGGGAAGCATCGTCTTCAAGGAAGAAATGTGGTTCAATGTGACCAGAGAGTCCAGACCTTAACCCCATTGAGAATCTTTGAAAAATTAAAGGACAATTCCAGGCGAATTCAACTCTGGGGTGTATTTTCATATCATTTTAGGTCTAAAAGAATGAATCTGAAGATTTTCAGTTTAATCGCTCCTGTTTTGCGGTAGTTGCATCTGTCCCCGCGTCCCCACGGCAGCAATGAATGGGAGTGGATGTAAGTTCCGCTGTTTAGGCTGTTTCCAGCCCTCAAAGCCGCAATTTTTTTCCACAGACAGCGTCAGATGGCGACTCAAACATGCACCGAGAAGTTTATTTACTTCAAGCAAGCCGGCATGTTTGTAAAACTAGATCTAATTCAAAGTCTCCCGGAGTCTCGCGCGAGCCCGAAGTTGCAGTGCTGGTGCATTCAGGCACAGTCGGAGCTACCGCTTGTGTCATAAACACAGGAATATCAACTCTTTACTTGCTTGAAGTGTACATTTTTTTCCACTGACAGCGTCAGATGGCTACTCAAACATGCGCCGAGAAGTTTTTTTTACTTGAAGCAAGTAAAGAGTTGATATTCCTGTGTTTATGACACAAACGGGAGCTTTTCCCACTGCATGTGAACACACCGCGCACGGCAACTGGGTCTCGCGCGAGACTCCGGGAGACTTTGAATTAGATCTAGTTTTACAAACATGTCGGCTTGCTTGAAGTAAATAAACTTCTCGGTGCATGTTTGAGTAGCCATCTGACGCTGTCTGTGGAAAAAAATTGCGGCTTTGAGGGCTGGAAACAGCCTAAACAGCGGAACTTACATCCACTCCCATTCATTGCTGCCGTGGGGACGCGGGGACAGATGCAACTACCGCAAAACAGGAGCGATTAAACTGAAAATCTTCAGATTCATTCTTTTAGACCTAAAATGATATGAAAATACACCCCAGAGTTGAATTCGCCTGGAATTGTCCTTTAATGCAACTGTGGATGGGAATAAATGTTGTGACATTGCAGAAGCTTTTAAAACGATGCCACAGCAAATGTGTACTGTAATCAAAGCTAAAGGCGGTCTAACAAAATATTAGAGTGTGTGACTTTTTTTGGGATGGGCAGTGTATTTACTATTTAAACGCTGTGATAGTTTCCAAAGGAGGTGCTACTAGGTACTAACTATGCAGGGTGGCCAAACCTTTGCTGCGGGCTCTCTTCCTTTTCTATCATTTTGGAAATGTAAAAGATGACAAGAAAAAAAATGATGTGTCATTTGTAACTGTATGCCTTTTGGAGATCATTCAATCTTCCACTTGCTTAACTGTTCACATTAACCGAAATTTTGACCACGGGTGGCCAAACTTTTGCATGCTGCTGTATTTTGGTTGTGGACTAAGCAGAGTACTACTTCTTCTCACCCTCGAGGCTGCCTTGGCCCTGCACTTTGGACAGAGCAGAGAGGAGATCTGCAGGACTCACATCCACCTTGGAAAGCAGGTTTACCAGTGAACCGGCATCCTGAGAGGCCACAGGGGCGGCAGGCGTGGTCCTCACAGGGGCAGCAGGAGGACTCTCCACCAAAGGTCCTGCAAGACAGAGACAGAGCAGCACTCCTGTCAGATGTACTGTAACCCCCACTGTGGCTCATCACAGACACGTCGACTGCTCAGTGGCATCAGGAGGACGCTGAGACTCAGACAGTGTTGCAGAAATGTCAGGACTGCCTCCACATATTTGGCACATGGCAAATAAAACTCTGTATTACACTTTTACAATGTATTTTCTTCCAAAAAAGACTGGGATATCATGACATCAGGGGGACATCGTAGAGATAATGTATACAGAAACAGTTTCATATTCAGTTTCATTATGCTGTAATTCAGTCCAACAGTTTTTATTCTGTCAGATCGTCCACCGACACTCACCTGTGTTCTTCATCACCGAGTTTAAACTACTGAGGATGGAGCCAATTTTACTCATGTCGACACTTTCCACCACTGCTGCAGGGGCGTCTACCGGGGGGGCGGCCTGCGGGACGGGCTGCTCTCTGCCTGCCGACGGCTCCTTGGTTACTGGGACTGGAGTGGACGCCTCTGTGTGGGCAGGGCGTTCGGTCTGCTCTTCAACTGAGAGGAGAAATAAGGCAGTGAGGGTTGGAGGCTGGATCATGGGACGTGTAGTTTAAGCAAGGAAAGGCAATTTTATTTGTACAGCTTATTTTTACAAACAGTTTGTCTCAAAGGGCTTTACATGGCATCAAAACAACATCCTCATACTTCATGTAACATGTTAAAAAATGTCTGTCTCTTCATGTTTGACACTCACAGCTAAATCGAGCTGTGCTCATAACTCGATTTGAGCGTCCTGTCAGACTTCTGTCCTTGTCCCAGTTTACATGCAACAGGGAAAATCGAATAACTGACGGTGTCACTTCCTCAACATAGGACGGGTAATACGGACCTCTGTCCTGTTGACTTTTCTGTTACCGAGTTAAAAAATGGAAATAAATAACCTTGATAACCGGCTTCCTTTCTTTTATTTATTTATTCATAAAACACATCTTCTCACTGGTTGCACTGAAATGCATTCAATCTTTTTTTCTTTAATTTTCTGTGCTACACTTTGTGTCATTTTTACTGTTGTGAAGTATTTGCACATGCATTGTCCAGTTTCAGTCCAATTAAGGCGAATACATGCAGAAGAAAATCGATTTCCAATTGCATTATCTGAGTGTCTTAGTCGGATTTGGAGAACTCCGGTATTAGTCGGACTAATGCGTTTACATGCACTTCAGTTTGTCCAGTTATACTCGGATTAAGGCATTAATTGTTTTGTTTTTTTCAACTGTCATGTAAACATACTCACTAAAGTGAAGATTTCAAGGTTAGGAGATGCTGAACTAGTAGAAAACGCTGCAGAACTACTGACATGATCTTACACTGATGAGCATTTAAGTCAATAAAACAAAAAACTGGACACAAAACTGTAAATTGACACATCTGTTGCTGCTTGTTGGTTAAATGTCTCTTAATGCCATTTTGTTGGTGCGTGACCCAGAAAAAAATGCCTGGAATCCAGGTTGGAAATAATTACTTGGATCTCATCCAATAACATCTGACATGAGTTTCTTGTGACTTCCTGCATGAGTCAGTGAGTCAGTGCTCCTCCTTTTCAGTATTCAAACACATTTTCAACAGAACTTTGCCTCAGAAACAAGGAGGAATAATCACAAATTCAGATCTTTTAATATTGTGGTTAAAAAGCTCTCATTGTGCGGTCGTCAGCCCACTCCTCACCTATAATCCCACCACTGTCCATTTCCTCCTCAGAGAGCTCCATGTCCTCCACCTCACGATTGTCATTCTGCCCCAGAGTCTGCGTCGGTCGGGGGGATCCTCCCGGCGACGACAGGGGGCTCGGGGCCGGCGGCTCCGCCTCGTCGTCCATAGCGGAGCCGTCGAGATCTGGATCGGGGTGGGCCAGTTCCAGGCCGTGGAAGGGGGACTCGGACCCTGTTGGAGACGGTGCGTCTGCGGAGGGCGAGGGGATCGGCGACTCGTCCAGGTCTGGTAAGGTGGCCTTCAGGCTGTCCAGCTTCCGCTTGAGGTGGGACACTCGGTTAGCGAACGTCTGGTAGGCCTGGAGGGAGAGATAGTCACGAGTTAACAATAAATCCATCCTAAATGATCAAATACCCCTGATTCAGTTTTAAAGCCTCTGGAAACATGGCTTTAAACAGTAAAAATGCTTATATTATATCAAAGTAGAGTGTCTCGTTAAAGGGATACTTCACCCAAAATCGATAATTCACCAATTTTCTAATCGCCGTCATGCCAAGGAAGCATTTGGAGAACTTTCGGAGTTATCAAAACACTTTTGGAGTTCCAGGGGGGGTCCGGCTGGCAACGGATTTTCATATAATGGCGGTGGATAGAGTTCACTTTTGAATCGTCCAAAACACACACTATGAAACATCCAAATACCTCCATACTGCTCGTCTGTACCGACCCAAGTGTCCTGAAGCTCCCATTTTCATGTCGCGGCCTCAGGAAACTTGGGTCAGTACGGACGAGCAGTATGGAGGTATTTGGATGTTCCTATGAAAGTTCTCCAAACCCATCCTTGGCATGACGCACTCATGACCTTTAAGCATCCACAAAAGTCTGAGTGAAAATAACCTTTCATAACTATTAGACAACCTGGTTTAAAAACAGCTTATTTTGCTGTTTGGACCACTTGTCAGCGGGAGCAGAAAGGTTTTGTTGCGCTGCCACTGGTGGGGTGCGGGATGAGACAAATGACGTGGATGATTTATGATTGGTTCTCAGCGATAACCACGCCAGATTCAAACCTAATTTTTAATGAACACATCTTCATGAACTATGTGGATCAAGCACGGGTCTGACTACTTACATTAGCGACAATCTTGACCTCCTTGTACTGCATCTCGTAGAAGATGTCCGCGTTGCCGAGGACCTCCAGGAGAGGAGGTCCAACTTTGCTTTGTTTGTCAAGAAACTTGACAAACTCCTGCAGCTGTGCACTTCCTTCCTCAAAGTCTCTGGAGAATTTCTTTCCTCCGGCCTTATCTGTAGGAACCGATTAAAGCAGGTTTGAGTTTTAGGGAACGTTCAAAAGAGAAAGAGACACAATCAAAGTCACTGTTGATCCTGACTCATCTGATAATGCACTGCGGGAGGTTGGAGCGTACAAGCAGGACGAGACAACTTAAGACTTGCACCTTTAAGTTTCCGGAGGGCTTCGGTACTGCAGATGTCGACCCTCATGGCTGCCAGCTGTTTTTCTCTCAGGTCCACCTCCTCCAGAGATCTCTTGTACTTGGCCAGTTGGTCCATTAGCGCCTGGGGCTGAAGCAGATGGAGCAGTCATTCACATTATCAGACCACTGTAATATTTAAGTTGATAAGAAAACGACAACTGCAAATAGAAACACAGCTTCATCTATACCAGGGGTGTCAAACATGCGGCCGAGGCAGAGGGTCCAATCTGGCCCTCAGGATGATTTTGTCAAGTGTGAAAATTTGAAATTGCACATATTTTTATCAAGAAATTTCAGGTTGTTTATGTTTGTAAAAGGATAGTTCATTAACAGTAAACATATTAATAATGTATTAAAAAAAGTTTTAAAAAGAATTCAAAGTTCTTTTTATTTATAGGCTATCATGCTATTATTTTACTGGTCCGGCCCACTTGAGATCAAATTGTGCTGTTTGTGGCCCCTGAACTAAAATGAGTTTGACACCCCTGGTCTATACAATAAAAAATAGATCAGCTAAAAACTTTAATTTCCTACTTACCACAAACTCAGCAACAATCTTGGACTGTAGTTCTGCTTTAGACTCAATCGGAGCTTTAAAGAATTAAAAAAAAAAATCAGAGAAACATCAACCAACAAAATATCAAAAAGGAGAAAATCAAAACAAGATGTCAGACACGTTACAAATAAATAACTCTACAATAACCCAGTACAACAATATCAACATATTGCAGTTTATGACACCAAAGTGGATACGTTTGCTAATGTAGTATGTTTGAAAATTAAATCTAAACACTTCACAGTTGATGTTAATTTGAAATGTTAAAGATAATGTCAAAAGAAAGTGAGCGGCAGTAACTCAACAAACGTACTTTTTTGCTCCACAGGTGTCTCGGGAGGGGACTCCTCCTTGACCAGGCTGTTCCTCAGCTCAGTGATGAGCGTCCCTGAATACACACTCCTCTCCTCCCAGATGGACAGTATCCTCTCCACTGATTTAATCACCTTGGCCTCACCTTCATGGCTAGAGAAATGGGAGAGAGGATAACGGAATAAGAACGAGGGAAGGCCGAGGAGATTTATGTTGCCGTATAATGACGTTTGTTTTATTAATGCGTGAGGAGTTTCTCTGAAGGACGGAGGAAGTGAGACGACAGGAACGAAAAGGACGATCGGGGGCACCTACACAGATGTTACCTCTTCAACTAATAAAATTAATCTCAAGACACACACGCACACACACATAAAACCACATCTCCAGAAACCACGTACCTGACCAGCACGAAGGCCTCAGGAAGCACTTCTGCGAACGCCGTGCGATAGACGATGGCGTTTTTCCTTTTGCAGTTCTGAATGACATCGTTGGCGAGGTACAACAGGTTGAGCCTGTGAGGGGCATCAGCTGTAGGACGACAGAGAGACAGTAGAGTTAGTTTGACTGGGAGGGCAGACAGGACGTGATTAATAGTAAATGGCTGGACTGGGGCTATTTGCATTCTGCCTCGTGTCTGCCTGTGTGACTCTTTTGTTTCTCCTCTAGTCTCTGTGCTCACACACACACACACACAGTATTTTAACACATCTTCATTTTACATCCAGTTGGTTTTCATGCAGATTTTTCTGTCTCTGTTATCATTTTATTTTATTTTTTATTTTAATGTTTATTTAACAGGGACGATACATACAACATTGCCACAAAGAATGAAAAATGCGATGCATACAAGACGTCTAGCTTCAGCTAATTTGCAGTCTTTGTCCCTGGTCAGGCTAAAGAAGGATAAAAGATACTGAATACCGTTACAATAAGTGCAATAATACAAATACAGTGAATAATACAGTGAATAGATATCATGAATAAATAAACACAGCTACAAAATTTTGATTAAGAAATTGCACAGATTAAATACATTAAACATTAGTAAAATGCTGTATTGACAGTGACTTGAGAGAAGTTAATGTTCACATTTCTGCTGCTGCTTAAGCCAATGTTTAGCTCTAGCACTAAACATCTTTAATTCTGTTTGGGATTTGATTTCTGGTGGTAAAGAACTCCATAGGTGTGTACCCAGCACTGAAAGGGATGATTGACCGAATGTTGTCCTGCATCTTCGAATTTTACAGTTTTGCTTGCTCATGCTCCTTGTCGTTGTCCCACAGTTGTCTGATTTAGCAAAAAATCTGTGACATCGCTTGTGGGGCCAGTCCACTGACACACTTAAAAACAACTTTCAAAAAAGAGAATTTTATAAAATTAGAAAAAGATGACAAATTATACTTCTCAATGATTTTACAATGGTGCCACTTTTGTGGCTTCTGATCTAAAAATGTTGAAGCTTGTTTGTGGAGTGAGAATAAAGGTCTAGTTGCTGTGTCAGTGGCCTGGCCCCAGGCAGTGATGCAGTAGGACAAATGTGAAAGGACCATAGCATGCAGGTATAAATGAGCTGCCCTGAAAGAGAGACAGGACCTGATGAGTCTGAAACAGTTCAGACTAGTTTTTACAGTTTTAGACAGCTTCTTTATATGTGCTTCAAACTTAAGTTGAGGATCTAGAGTTACTTACACCTAAATATTTAAACTCATTTACCACTTCAATTTCTTTACTATCAATAGTGATGTGAAGAAAATCAGACAGTGAAACAAGTATGAAACAGTGACTGACTGAGACGCAAATCATCGAGACAACATGTTAACTTCCTTCCCATTTCAAACCACGTCATCGTGTGACAAATTCACATATCGATTAGCTGTCTGTAAACCTGTAATTGTGGCTACTGTGTATTAAAATGACTAAGAGATAAATTTACACATAACATAAAGAACAGTACAGTATATAATATAAATATAGGACCTGCTGAGGTCCACCCAAGTGAGTCTGACCAGAAGCCAAAGCCAAAAAATATATCAAGAGACAAAAACAAATAACACTGTATGTTAAAAAGTTTAAATGTTTTGTGTTATCATGTCCTTAATGAATTATTAAAATTGTGACTAATTATCACTCAGTCAATCTGTTTTATTAAAGCTTGGCACTTCTGATTAGAAATACAAAAGAGAGTCATGAAGAGAGAGGGATCAATACCGTAACTGTACGATATTTAGTCAATATCAAACTATGCAAACTGAGGCTGGACATCATCACAGTCTTTTACATTTTAGTACCTGAGAGAGCTTTGCGTGAAACAACCTGCATAACTCACTCACACACACACACACACACACACACACACACACACACACACACACACACACACAAGGCTGAGGATCATTTGAATTATTTCAACGCTCAGAACCAGGAACAGAAACCAAATCAATCAATTATTCATCACCTTTTCCCACAAAACCCTTTCTTTAATTCAACAAAAGCAGCACATCTTAATGCAATCATCTCAATAAAGAATAAGCCCTCCTTCTCTGACAATATTAGCAGCTGAGTGTGTAATAATAACCGGCCATACAAATGCAAAACAACTATGAAAATAAGCAGGAAACTGATGAAACTGTTTAAAATCTAAACATTGTTTGGCATGTAAACTATGTAAAACATCACACAACTGAAACCAATGAGTCCACAAACACAAAGTCAAATCACAGCAAACAACGTTTCCTCTGATTTGCTGGACAGAAAAAATACATGTTACACAGAACACAAACAACATCTGACAACCAGAAAATTGATCTTCTTTTTTTTAAATGTTTGATGATGATGTGGTTTATTTGTATAAAACTGCAAAAGGCTTTCCCTCAACAGTTATTAAAAAGCAAGTTGTCGTTGTCCTCTCCTCAGCAGAACAATGGAAACTGCATGTGAGCAGACGGTTGACTAAACACAACTGTAAACACAAACCACGAGCTGAGAGAACAGACACTCGTGAGCCGAGGTCGGCTCAGATGCACAATAAACGCCTCCACTTTCAAGGCGTGAGAGCAAAGCTGAGGTCCATTAACCTTGGCTTCTAGTCAAAGATAAATATTCCCACCTTATCTCCAGCCAAAACACAGAGATGACTTCACAGTATCAAAACAACAGCACAATAAAAATACAAAAAGTTCATTTACAATACCAAAGACATGTTCCTGCGTTAACCACAATAAACACGAGTAATGCAGGACAGCATAACTACAATTTACTTCCATTTAAAACCTTCACTTATCCAAAGAAACCTGCAATACTCAACTAGGATTACTAAAAAAACTAACAAACATTACATGTCTTTAAGTACAATGAGCCAACCATTATCAAGTTATGTGTAAAAATGTCTATTGTGAGAACTTAATGACCTTGAATGTTTGTGTCAAATTTATGTAAATCCTCTCTGAGGCATTTGTGAGGAGTCATGTTCACAGAAATGGGACAGAGAGGCAGACGGATGAGAAGACGCACAACCGGAGAACGTGTCAGTGGGCACGGCTGTCGACAGCATGAGGGCGTAAAAAGATCACGGATGCAACAACGTGTCTTCTCCCTGGTTATTAATCTCTACTTTCCATCTAAATGGAAAAAGCAGCAGAGAAAATTGTTACAGCTAAAGGTCATCGCCAAAATGTTACTGAGCACTTTCAAATCATTCTTGTGGTTATATTGCATTGACTCCATGGATGAGACTACATTTTATGTCCAATATCAATTAACCTGTCCCTTGCTTTTTAAATTCTTAACTGTAGAAATATGGATTAAAAAATAAATAAAAAATCCCCAAAAGATTATCCAAGGTGTTAATACACCTTGGATAAATGCACAATCCATGCAGCTCTTTGCAGTTGGTCACACTGATCCATTCATTTGATACAACCAATAAATATGTCTTTTATCATTAATATTTATGATTGTAAGACATTTAAATAGGTAAAAAAAAAAAAGCCTCATAAAACATACAGATTGTCAGACCTTGTTGCAAAGGTTCATGCAATAGGACATTTCTGAGTACCAGCGTTTCAGAGGACAATATAGCACTCTGAAACACAACCACTCACTGTTTATCAACTCTTACACTTGATTCAACTGCATTTAAACAACACAAGTTGCAAACTTTACAACTAGTGTTAGGGATGGTCACCTCGTCTTTGCTAAGAAAAAAAAACACAGGCGATGTTAGACAAAACCTACAGAGGCAGGAGCTACGACGACAACTGCTCAGCTCAACAGAGACAGCTCATGTTAATAGGATACAAGGTACAAAGCTGGGATAAGCTGCATATTGATCATCTGTTATGAAACATTGGGAGCAGGATTTTGCCTGTAATATCACTTTAGCGTATATGTTGCATTTCCTGACTGTTCAGAAAAGTATTTAAGTAAATTTGTCTTTTCATACAACTCTCTAAACCTAATGAATCCATGTAAACAGTGGATTTGAAGTGTTATCATAAACCTATAATAATAATAATAATAATAATAATAATAATAATAATAATAATAATAATAAACTAATTCCTTTACATCCTGAAAATAATTCAAATGTGTTCAATAAGTCCAATAAATAATCACTCTTATACGCCTGTTCCAGTAAAACATGCCGACACTTTCAACTTTGCAGCCACGTGTTGATAACACCCACATCGTGTACCGGTAATACTTTATCTACCTCACTGCAGAGCAGCTCCATGACCTGAAGAAGCTGTACTAGGGGTGTAATCTGTTTCTCCATTCAAGTTTACAACGCACACAGAGGAAAGCAGCTTTGATGGATACGAGGGACAGCTTTCATTAAGAAAAATACACCCATGTGAGCACAATATATAAACTAGAGCTGAGGAATGATATGCAAATACATGTTGTGATTTTTGGCAGATACTGCAATTGCATTTTAGATTTTTCAATAAAAATTGTACTTGTTCTTTTACTAGAGAAAATAATTTGTGGCCACAGCAGACTCCTGCATTTATAGTTTGTAGCAGCACATCTAACAAGACAAATTGAAGCTGATGAATTAGATGACGTCCTGAGGGGTTCTTCTACAAAACAAGGCCACAAAATTATGTAATTACGCTGGACTCAGATGACATTGTACTGAAGTGGTGCAAATTCCCAGACAAATTTATAAATAACCTAAACTCTCAAGTGACAGCTGACACATGGGATATTATAGCTGTGCCTGTGCCTGTGCCTGGCGTTGTCATGGAGCTCTGAACACCACCAACATCTTCAACAACAACAAATTACAAACAAACAAGCCCCCATTCAGGAAAAACTTACACAAATATCTTACGTTTGTCCTGTCAACACACGAGGCAGTGTAAGATTTTCCATCTCATCAAGCGGGAAGTAAAGCGCATTTAAAGTCCTGTCGGCAGAGCACAAACCGGCTACACTCAGCAGCAGGAGCGCACGTTTTAAACACCACGATCCCCCGGTTGATCCAGGCTGAGATACTTCAGAGGGTTAGAAAGTCAAAACCAGCAAATATTTAATTAGCACACATAGCTCCAGACTGCCCCTAAATGGAGGCATTTTGCCCCTAAAATTTAAGACAGTGCGAGTAACTTACATTTTTCATTTACTTACACATGTGCAGCCAGTAAATTTCAAACTCAAATAATCTGTAATCTGTTATTTCAGGTGACAGGCCAAGTAAAGGTGTATGAGAGGATCATGAATGAAAAGGAAAGGTGAATATTTGCTTTGCGAGTCGATTTGTGTCCCTAAATTTTCTGTTTGCGCTGCTAAAATTAAAAATTTAAATTAGGGGCCACTGTGCTCCTGGAAAACAAAAAAAAAGTTAATCCTGTTAGCCCACGGGGACCTGGGTCGTGGTGGCATCATCTCTCCAGCCGGACCAACAACGGTGTGTGTGTGTGTGTGTGTGTGTGTGTGTGTGTGTGTGTGTAACGTTACCGAGCTGCAAAGCTACTTACATTTCCTCAAACACTTGATCCAGCCTCTCACGATCAGACTGTGGTACTTCTTGTTGTCGATGCACCACGTCGACAGTCCTTGGATCGAGTCCATCGTGTTTGAGAGACTTTGAAACTTCCGGGCCAGAGTGGACTCCAGAGACCCGCCTGACGCGGCTCGCGCTCCCGCTGCCATGACCGGAGGAGCTCGCGCTGCGCTCCACCATTCCAAAACCCAACTGACGTTAGCCGGTGCTAGCAGTTAGCTTACGACGTTAGCGCATCCAGCCGCCGCTCTGCTGTCATTGTAATTATTACAAAGCTTTACGTGTGTAGCTTGCTGTTTTGCCGCTATAAAGTATCCGCGGCGAGCTTCTCTAATCACCGTGGGGAGTTTAAATCGTTTAGTATTTGAAGCTGCAACTTAGCGCCTTAGCTTACGACATCCTGGAGGTCTGTTTACTGGTCGCTGGCGGAGCGATGAAGGACACTTCCGCAAACACGACGTGGTTATAGCGCCACCGAGCGGCCTGGAGGCGCACGCGTCTAGCGCCACCTGCTGGATGGCGCTGAACATACAGTATGACTAACTGTTTCATAATATAGGCAGGCTGGCGTCTTCACAGTCACGTGTAAAAAGTTTTAAAGAAAATGCTTTCAAAAATAACTTAAAGGGATAGTTCAACATTTTGGCAAATTCGCCTATTTGTCATAATCCCTGTAATCATGGCAGTTAGGTTCATCACCTTTAATTATCGGTGCATGTTGTTTTGAGATCCGCAGGGCAGAGACGTGAGCTGCTCAGCGAACACAATGTTGGTGAACGGTACAGGTCCCCTGCCCCTCATCAAATACACAATCCAACAACTCCAAAATGCTCTTGTGGAGAAGTTGTGACCTGCACATTCGCCACGCTATGAAATAATCATGTATAATTATGTAACATTACGACACATGAAGCAAATACTCAGAACTACTTGAAATGACGCCCAGCAGCCGTGTCTGGGATGAATTTCTGGCTATGCATTTCCCTTCAAAAACAACTCTGTCTTGTAATGTTACATTATTTCATAGTGTGGTGAATGTGCAGGTCACAACTTCAGAGTGTTTTGGAGTTGTTGGATTGTGTATTTGATGAGGGACAGGGGACCTGTACCATTCACCTCCATTGTGTCGCTGAGCATGCACCGATAATCAAAGGTAATGAACCTACTGCTGCGACGGCAATAGGCGATTAATACTTTTTATTCATCAAAGCTGCAGGAAACGAGGGGAAAAAAATCTTGTGTCTACTTCCACACACTTGTTTTTCAAACTATGTGCCAGGAGTGTTGTTGAAAGCTTCTTGGACTTGCTTTGCCACACACGATCATTCGTCAGTGTCTTCTGTCTCTTCATGTAATCCCACGCTGACTGCATGATGTTGAACGCTCAGCAGGGGGGCAGACCATCTGTTGAAGGACTCCTTGTTCCTCCTGTCTCTCAAATAGTTCTTTATGTCTGATATTTTTCAAAATGTTTAGTGCAGATAAATTTACTCACAAATACTATCATTGAGACTGATTTAACTAGCATTTACGGTTTATCATGCATTAAAAATTGTATTTCTAGGTGATGCAATGTATACACCTTTGAATCTATTTGAATTAATAATCTAATTATTTAAGAGAAAGAGAAACAACAGACATGCTGTATTTTGATGAACATCATTCATTTATTATATAAAAATATGTGCATTTGTCAATCAATCGGAAGTAATGACAATTTTATCATAAGAAACAAAGAAATAGCCTAAAACAAAGGATGCTAAAAAAAACAACAACAAAAAAACATTAAAGACATATAACTGAGGAATAAGATTTTTTTTCTCAACTTTCAGTGTTCTTGTATTTCACAAATGATGTTTCACAGATGTACAACCCAGCACAGCAAAACCTGCCCTAAAGGTTGCTACGTAATGTCATTTAATATGCCAAAACATCACTACACTATACTTTTGTTCTCTATCACATGCTTACAATCTTGACTTTAAATGACCTAATCCTAGGCCAATGAAAAGCACTAATGTTGAAGCCTGAGGGACACTTAACTTACACAGCAGCACATTTGGTTTGCAATGACATAAGTGGTGAGATGATTATTATTTTTTACAATTGATAAATAATAATACATTATCTTGATTGATTGCTGAAAACTATAGGCATGTTTATCATTACCTTTAAGGCTGACTGGTGACAAACTACCAGAGATGAAATGCCATTCAACATGAATGATATCTGATTTATAATATGGTGGAACAATACCCACATGCCATCAAACGTAACTGATGTGTTCAGGGATGGCGTTTTGTTTATGATATCGCAAAGATATTATTCCTCAAAAGCACTTTGAGTGGTAGAGATTTGTGATACAAATCCAAATGACAGAAGCTGTTCTTTGCCCAGATGACACTTTACATTTTGTGTGAACAGTAAAATAAATTTACTTCAGAAATTACAAATATTCCTCAAATTCTCTCACTCAAGCACCTGTGAAGCACTCATCTCAGGTGTAACACACAACGAACGACTACACAAGTCTGCCAATACATAACCTCTTTTGGTTTGTTTGGTCAGCAGTTTCCTTATTGTCATCCAAAGTGCAGCTGCATCAATTCTTAAAACTCAAACAGGATCAAATATATTATGTCTCTTTATGCTTCTATGTTTTTAAAAAAAGGTCACTCAGAATTCACATGTGTACAAAAAATACTAAATTTTCAAGTCTTTCTAATCAAAACACACTCACTCACTGGCAGGCTACTTAAAGCAGCAACTGACACAGTGACATCCAGTCAAACATCTTCCTCATATTTCCTCAATAAACACCGGCTGTAGTATTTTCTGTGCAGCACACATTTTAACCACAAGTGCAACTACATTTAGATTTAGATTCTTTATCTAAATAGAAACAATGGTGTGTGCGTGTGTTAACTATATAAATAAAGTTGGGACTGACGTAAGGTGATAATGCAGAATGGTTATGTTTGGCAGATTAGGCCAGCAGCTACAAGCCTTTAATATACATTATATTGAAGCAGGTGGCAAGAGCTATTTTAATGTTGTTAAATGTCACTTTTAATTTACAGTGTTTATGATTGAACTACAGCTGTTGTCTAACTGCTCTAGGGCTGCAAGTAACAATTATTTCCACTACAAATTAAGCTGCCAATTATCTTCTCCATTCATCTTTTCATTGTTTGGTCGATGAAAATGTAACAAAACAGTAACACGTGCTTGTAACATGTAAAGTCAATAGTCAGCTTACAACCATATGGACAAATCTGTAAGAAGCTGAAACCAGCAGATTTGTAAATACATTTGAGGAAATCATTGTTTCAGTTTTGAACTGCACCGACAAAGATCCTCTGTATTTTCTCACTTTTTTGAAAGTGATGTCTGCTGTTGCTGTATCTCACCAGCGATGTGATATCTTGTCCTGTTACTGTTAGAGCTGTGTTCAACGATATAAAAAAGAAAGTACAAACAAATAAGCACAGGCTGCTTTAACACATTACACTTCAAAAGTATTTCCAATATCTTTTAAGTTAGTTTAAGTCCACGAGGACAAGAGTCATACTCTTACAGATGAACAATGTGTAATTCCTTGTAATATAGTGCAATAACTCTGGTGTTATCAAAAACCACACTGAATAGTTAGGGCTATAAGAGAGTCTGACTGCATTTCTCCACTTCCTCTTCTGGTTTAAGGTGGCGTGCAGCCATCGCAGACTGGCTGCACCTAACATTATGCTTATGTAATCATGTCTGCCCTCTCTGCCTTCACTCTGGCTGGCATGCTGTGGCACCTCCATGTGGTAGCAAGGTCAGCTAAGGCCAGCTAAGGTGAGTCATTTGTAGTAATGGTGTTGCTGGAGGACACTGAACTGTCTTGTGTAGCTGGGCTTCTACAAGGGGAGAGGGGCGGGGAGATCTCAGCCCACCCATTCTCATTTGGTCTCTTGCTACATAAATATGACGGCCTGCTTAAAGTGCTAGTGCTGTCTGTAAACTCACATCCATCTTCACAGCTGCACCTAGCTGGTTCAACGGTTTCCTCCTCTGGTGTCCTCCGTTTTTTAGGTGAAACGGATAAACATGTGGAAACGCTGTCGAGTGAAGCGTGGCAGCCCTCGTGTTTTTCAAATGGATGGTGCCTATGCCTGTTTGGTACTTTGCCAGCTTGTTTGGGACTCTGCCAGTTCAGTTTTCTTTTCTGGAATGACAAAGTAAAACAACTTTAACAAAACAAGATCTTACCAGAAGACTATACTCAAAATTCAAGCCGTGCTCTTTGAGAAACGTTTAGGTTACAAACTAGTTTTCTTTCTTTAAACACACATCTATCAAAGAAACAGTAAGCCTGAGGAGTATGTATAAAAATATGGTTTATGCAGTTCTTCCTAATTTTTTTTTTTTATCTTTCTCATGATACAATTCAAATGCATGTGATTGGTTGTAAAAAATAAAATACCATTTTAATAGAAAATATGGTTCAGGATTGTTATTTTAAAATCTCTAGATCATGAGGTCCATGATTTAATTAATACACACTTCTTGTAGGGTCTCTCTCTATTGGTAACAACCAGGATGAGTCTCACCTTAACTGGCATGTGGAGCTGGTTTTGACACCAGTGTTGTGGTAGCTGGGGAGTGATGGTCTGTGTTGGTGTTTCTATGGGCCGAAATGCCACCTGAGGGAACCACATTTTTAGCATCATCTCTATCTGTAGCAGATTGCGGAGGTATTTCTCACTGTTGGAAGAAGGGTTAAGGAACAAGCTTTAGTGACAATTAACAACACAGTGGTTATATTTTCATTACTGTCATAATATCATGTTTGCTTCTTGCCATGCTCTTCTTACCCCATTTCAGGCTTCTGCAAAATCCCAAGAATCCTCTGCAATCGATCGATGGCCACGCTCTGCTGGAAACTAGTTAAACCTGTTAAACCATTCAAAAGTATAGATAAGTAGGCGTTAGGGCTGGATGCATGAAAATAGATTTCAAAGAGATTTCGCGTTTGATTCTGCTCTGCAACATACCTTTGTCAAATCGTCCCGTCTTCAGTCCATGTAGAAGCTCAAGCAAAGGACGGATAAACCTGTTTAAATCTGTACACTTTGAAAAAAAAAGAGAAAACAAGCTTTACTATAATGACTGATCTGTTATTTGGCTGACAAAGGAGCTAGGTATCACTTTAAGGGTTCTTACTTTGTGTGCGAAGGCCAGGTCCCCTGGTGTCATCGCTGGTGAGCCTAATGTGGCAGCTCTAGGGGATGAGGCTGAGTCAGGATGCTTCGTTTCATTAGGGCAGTGTTCAGTCTGGTCACTCTTTAACCTCAAATGTGGGTGATCTGAGTGAGCTGGGAAATCACAGTCATTCTGGGAAAATTCGATTCTTTCATCAGCTGAAAGGAACTTTCTTCCTCCACTGTCCCCCTCGCCCTCTGAGAAGATGTCTGCTTCATCCTCAGTCTGGTCACTCTCACTGAAGACAAAGCTGGAGGTGGATGGTAGCGAGTCATAAGATGGCCATTTGGAAGAGCTGTCCAATGAATTCATCTGTGGAGACGGGAAGATAAAGTAGAGAAAATTAGGTGATTGGAACAGAGCTGCTTCATGAATATTATGAATTATTCAAAATCTAATAGGTAGGATGTCTCTGATGTCAAACAAGTAATGGTCACCCAGGAAAATTTCAATTAGGGGGAATAACTTTACAGGTGCAGACAAGTAGGTCCAACCCTTCCAGTTGTGAAAAACAAAAACGTTTATATCAACATTTCTAAGGTGACTTCTTTATAAAACATTCTGTGAAAAGTGATAATTGCCTGCATGAAAGATCATAATAGTTATTATGAAAAATCTCAGTTTTGCTGCTTTTGGGGATGACTGCTGATACATTTAGAAGATAATTATATCAGTCAGAAAATGCTCATGAAACAAGCACAGACATTGTGTTTGTATATTACAAAGTTGTGCACTTTAATTACGTAAGACATGTTTAAAAGATAAGGTCAGAACTGGCAATATCACTCCAAAAATAATATTCTGAAACAATACTTATGTAACACGCATGCGTAAACCAACACGTTGCTCCACAGTGAAGGGTGTATACATGCCTTAAGTTATTTATTTATATCAGAATCTCAAAATTGAGCTATAAAAAAAATCCAGAACACACCCACACACGCACGCACACACGCACACACACACACACACACACACACACACACACACACACACACACACACTACAAATGGTCAGTGTACTTGTTGCCAAACAGCTGCCAATAATGTCCCCACTGGTCTGGGGGAGTGGAAGATAATCAATATGGAGGACAAACTAACAAATGGTGTTGATATGTTATCTCACACACACTACACGGTTATACAAATCGTGTGTGTGTGTGTGTGTGTGTGTGCGTGCGTGTGCATGCGTGTGCCAACAGACAGACACCAGTTGGGCCATGTGAGCGCAGTTTATAAATATATTTAGCTAAAGTCGAATAAGAGGCTAATAATAATAATAATACGTAACTTAACGTTGAACGAGATGAAATTGAGTATGAAGAATGGCAGAAACAGAAATATATCAGGGATCAGAGGAGAAGCTTTCCTACCTTAAAGCCGGAGTGGAGTCGGGTTCACAAAAAGACGACAAAACAAAAGGACGCAACGCTTGAGAAAGAAAGAAAGAAAGGCACCTCACTCAACGCTTCTTCTTGAACAAGTTGAAGAGACAACTTCAACAACAACAACAACAACAAAAAAGATAACGGCCAACTCTGTCCGTTGGCTGATATACGTAAACAACACGCAGCGGCTGCTCTTGTTATCCAGTTCCCGGTCCCTCCCTACTACTGCTGCTGCTGCTGCTGCTGCTGCTGCCGTCCGTAGCTCTGCTGCCCGTGTGTCCGTGTGTGTGTCTGTGTCTCTGTGTGTGTGTTTCGTCGACTTGTCAGATCTCCAACCTGCAATAAAAAGTGTACCCACGGAGCGCAACGGTCGCTACACGTGCTGAACAGGCACGCCGAATCCTGATTGGCTGAGGGCGGGTTCGCTTCGTCCTGATTGGCTCGGGGGCTTGACCAATCGGCGGCGTTCTCGGCGCCCGTTGGCTGGTCGGCGAGTAGATCCCGCAGCACTTTCAACGGCAGCACGTGTCGGTGTTGTGGCTGGGCCGGGGAAGGGGAACAGCACGCGGCACCTGGTGTGTGTGGTGTGTTGAGAGGGGGAGGGGGGGAGTGAGGGGGGGTGAGGGGGGGGGGTGTTGGGTTTGCAAATCAGAACCGGTTTCACAGGCGGACAACAACCGTTCGTAATCATATAGGGACACAATGAAGCAGTATAATAATCCAGCCTGCAGTTGTGTTTTAGACCATTTTCAGGATGGTTTTATGTTGGTTTGTTTCTGCTTATGATCTCGTTAGTGCTGTGCTGACCCCTCTGCCTATAAAAGACACGCCTAGAAAGAGCAGGCAGGGCAGATGTCTGCGCATATCATCATGAGCAAAAATATTCAAGAGACGTTAACACGAGGCAACATCGACGTTTGCCACACAGTCCAAAACATCACGTTTGTACAATTTCCTTCTATGGACGTCTTAATCTACCATAAAGCCCCCATGGCAACTATTTAATGATAAGTTGATAGACCAGTCAACATTAATAATCAGTAAAAGAAAACTGATTTTCATATGTGTATTATTTGAAACTCAGCATGTTTGTGTTTCTTTCTTTCTCTCTCTTTTTAAAACATTTTTGAAAAACTAAAAATGTATTAATGACGTAATAAACTATACTAAAGAAGAATGGTTGAAGTTGAACAGGACTTCGTTTTCTGTGTGTTAACAACTTGATACACACGCTCAAAAAAAAAAAAAAAATCATGCCGCTCTGGTAAAGCAGCCACCCCATAATTGTCACCATGTATTTGAGGCTACAATCCTCACTGCAGTCGGCGCCGGCTCGAATCCCGCATCGACCGGCCCTTTCCTGCATGTGATTCCCCCTCTCCCCTCCCCATTTCCTGTCTCTCTCTCGACTGTGCTATCCAGTAAAGGCGAAAAGTCCCCCAAAATGTATGGTACTTAGAAAAAGAAAAAAATCATATGGCCTAAAACAAACAATATAAAACAATGATGTAATCTTGAAACCAGATTTAACACATCGTCCATATTTAAGACAAATTATACTATTTTACCACCATTTCTGCTATTAATCAAATTATAGAACCAAGTAGTAAAATGTGTGAAATGGCAAGTTACAACATTTCTGTAACAATTTCTAGGTTAAAAATTTAAGACTTACACTACATTAATTTAGCTGATGCCAAAAAGTTATACCACAGCGTACCAGGAACATTCTGTTTGCTTTTGTACACTTTATTGCTCGTGCTGGAATAAATGCAGATAAGACGGACAAGCTTATGAGATGTGGCATCATAGGCCTATTACAGCCAGAGACACAAAGCTTAGGATGCGTACCTTACACCGTCACATAATGAGATTGCTATATGCTGTAAGAGTGAATCACTTGTCACATGCAAAAATGGGATGATGTTACCATCAGGTGCATAAGATAACTGCTTGAGCAGGTGAAAGGGCCTCTTACTGCCAAAAGTGGATGACAATGACATGTTTTGAAGGTTTGACAGAGTTAAAAGGGAGTGTCAGTGAAAGCAAGAGAGGGGTCAGAAAGTTTGAAAGTCTGAATGAAGCGTCGCTGTCATCAGGTGTGATCAGGCTTCTAAGCGGTGGCCAAATAAATTAATACATAAGCACTGATGCCATGTTCTCCAGTTGTTATTTGTCAGGTGGCACTGTGCAGGTGAGAACATTGGGAGCAGGCCAACAAAAACATTAACACATTTCACAGTCACGTTGACACAGACCAGCAGTGACTGCACAACATATGTGATATAGACAATTGTATTGTTATTGCCTTGTTATAATAGTGTAATAATAATAAAAAAAGTCTATTATGCTGTTATTATACATATGCTACGACGGTATAAAAATAAATAATACATATACTGTTGTGCTATATGTATGTACTCTGTGCCTTTCACTAGTTACAGTAGAGTGACAATGCATTATTCACAGTATTATATATTGTATTTGCACTCCAAGTTTACACTGTAACCATATTGACATATCTACATTACTATTCTTCCTTTCCCCTTCTGTTGCTTCACACCACAACCACAACACACCTGGCCACCTTTGTAATGTCCTGTTGAACTGAACTAGCGTGAACCTGTAAAACCTTATGAACTGCCTTGTTTTGTAAAAATGTGATTAAACATAAGAAACTGAGTGCTTGAGTTATCAGAAACTTGTCACTTACATTCAAATCAAAAATTTAACAAAAAAAAAAATTACATCACCATCCCTGTTAAAGGGATAGTTCAACATTTTGGCAAATTGGCCCATTGCCATAATCCCTATAGTTTTAGGAGTAGGTTCGTTACCTTTAATTATCGGTGCAAGCTGTTTTTAGAACGGCGGAGCAGAGCTGCTCAGAGCTACACTATGGAGGCTAATGGGATTTCTTGGTTTCCCTCATCAAACTCATCAAATACACAATCCAACAACTCCAAAACGCCTTCATGGACAAATTGTGACCTGCACATTCACCACGCTATGAGATAATAACGAAACGTTACGAGACAGAGTTGTTTTCAAGGTAAATTCATGCAAAACCGCTGATGTGTGTTCCCGTCGGAGGCAGTTTTTTGGCAAGCAGTCTCTGCATTTGCCTCGACAACAACTCCGCCTCATAACGTTCTGTTATTATCTCATAGCAGTGAACAGTTTTCCTTATGTTGTACAGGAGGAAAAAGGTTTGCCAGTCAATAAAACCAAGAACTCTAACATGACATCAGAAATAAGAGAACATGAAATGGGCCTTTCTTTTTTTTTTAAAGAAAAAAAAAAGGTAACAGCAGTCAGTCTCCGAGTGTAAAATGTAGGTAATCTCCCTCCATTATGCAGCCACCCACCGGCTGCAGCTGCAGGACCGGGCGTCAACATGACCTGGTAACCTCGAAGACAAGTGAACCTGGCACAAATGTTTACGTTTCCTGTGAGAGGGAGGCGAGAGAAAAGTGCACACATTAAGGACCCATGCGGTGAAAGCTTGGTTCTGACAGATGTACGTGGCTGATGTGTCTCACTCGAGGGAGTTTGCAGACATCAGTGGACATCAACACCACACTGTGCAGTAGTGACCTTGAATTAATCTACAGCAAGCTGCTGCTGAGCAGAGACCCCCATTCACACAAAAAAACAGCTCCTGTATTGTTTGAATTTCCTCCAGCAAATGAGGTCATATGTCTGTGTCCTACAAACATCCCGTTACAGAATATACCAGCTAAATACAAGGTAAATAACTAAGGTAAATAATTTTTCATGAACATAAAATTGTAGGAAAATGTCATATTTATTAGCTTTTTCATCAGCAAGGCTGTGTGAGAAGATTCAAAACTGTTATTGACCTGCATCACAACCAAGCACACAAGTACAATGGTCTTTCTCTCTAATGTAAGGACTGCAGTCGTATTTAAGAGGGAATGAAAAGGAAAAACAGGGTTCAGTGTTGAACGAGTCCACATTTTCACACATGGGCTTTCTTTTTTACTGTTAAACAATGTGACATCACGACAGCCGTTCATTCGGATGTGACAGTGTCATTGTGTTAAGAGCATTTACTTCCTCCACTTCGCTGGCTCCATGTCAACCAGTCCATTCATAACGTCCTGTTTTAATCGCACTCCCCATTTTCCTAACGGCCAAGCCAAGGATCGTCTCTGCTCGTCTTGGAGATGAAGGCGATTTTCCTGGCCATTTCCATGTGGTAGATCCGCCGGCAGTTCTCAAAGTTCTTCCGCTGTCGCTCCCGGCACGGCTTCTCGAAGTAGCGTTTTTGCTTCACGGCGTCAACAATCCCCTCCTGACTTAGGACCCTGGGGTATGGAGAGAGAATGTGTGAATAGCTGGGACTTCAACAGAGCGTTTCTTTCAAACTTAAATCTGAGATATCCTTATTTATAGATTCGACAATAACCATTGAATGCCTAAATGATATAAATAATTACATAGAAAGCTTTCCGAAAGGCAAACTATTTTAATACAATCTGCCAACATACATATACAGTATTTCATGACAAATACACTTCAAAGTTTCTATCAAACATTTAAAGCAGAAGTAAGTGGTCCGGTCGTTTTCGCTAATGCTGCGTTCCAGGCAGGCTTTTGAAATCGTATTACAGCTTCAAGTCACAACTTACGACTTTGTAGCGTTCCAGGCAACCCACTCGTGTTTTTCCGACCTGTTTTACCGGTGAAAGTCACTATAACGGCCACTTGTAACTTCCGACCGGTGAACTCGTACCAGATCGAACTGGTACCACTTCACGGTCGGAAAAATACGAGTTTCCTTGAACGCACCATAACAGTCCTCGTCCCTACGTCGCCACATTCACGGCGTCCCTTGGCTGCACACACAGCCCTGCATGCCGTTCTCTCTCCTCATTGGATAAAAACTGTAGGATACGATAAATGTTTTCTCCTCGGCTCAGAGCAGAGCAGAGTGACAGACAGACCCGTGTTTCAGACCAAACACTCTATGTAAGTGATTGCTGTCGGAAGATATAACTATTTAAGACTTATATTAACACAAATATATCACATGCTTCTGCTTTAACTTCATGTATACTTGAAAATATGTTTTAGAAGACCCCTGATGATCACATTTATCGAGCATCTATTTAGGGAAATCGTTATATTTAGAACTTTTCTTAACAACACATTCTGTCCCTGGCAGATCCACTAGCGATCTCCCCTTTCTCTGGTAAGATGCCCAATTTTGACATCAACATCTCCAGCAGAAATGGTCTCATGTGACTCCACAGCCAGAGCCCATTACATCCAAAAAGCTAAACCATCTTCATTTCACACAGAATGGCTGCTTGTCCAATTTTTTGCATCTCAGGTGTGGGAACACAGCCGACAGTTTGCACTGACTCCACTGCGGCCAAAGTATGGCCAGGGACAGCGACTGCTCTGTATTACTTGCAAAGATCTTGTTAACTCTGTCAGCTACTTAACAGTGGGTAGTGATGTAGTGAAACACCCGTGTTATGTGGTGGTAATCACAACGCATGCAAACGCTGCCAACAAATGATCGCCTTAGGGTTAGGAGTAGACTACAGGTGTTAATAGACAACTGGTTTTGTTGTTTTCTAAGTCTACACAGTGGACACAATGCACATACCAAACACACAGATAGAACAGTGTGACAATACACGACAACACACAAGGCAAGTTTGGAGCATCACTGTCTCCATTAAAGGGATAGTTCAACATTTTAGCAAATTGGCCCATTGCCTGGGCCCTATAGTCTTAGGAGTAGGTTCATAGCCTTTAATTGTAAAAGCTATTTTTAGAACAGCGGAGCAGAGCTACGAGCTGCTCAGATGCAACACATTTTAATCATAATAACCCCTTTTGTACCCAGCTGGATCATGTTAAAAAGACCATGACAACACAAGCAGCTCAGCTATTGAAAGCTCCACTTCCTGGATATGGGAGACAGGTTTATTTTGTATTTATTCTATCCCAGTGCACGACTACCATACTGCGTTCTATCAATCTACTGGCATTCAGTTATTTTCCAATACTTCAAGGTTGTCATCCCATTCATTTATTTTAACTATCCTTATTTGTCTTTTAGCTCAATGGGTAGAGCAGGCGCCCCATATGCAGAGGCTATTCCTCGCTGCAGCCGGCCCCTATGTGTGTGTATGTGGAGCCAATGACAACTAAATTCTATTCTTGTTATTATTGTATGTTTCATCATCTTTAATTTTTTTGAAATAGTGTATAATATTGGTGTTCATATTAAGACAATGCAATTACTATAACTATAGAAAGGGGCAGGTAGCTATGAGTTTTTCTTCATCCTGCTCCTTTTCATTTATGGTGATTATGTGTACATCGTGTAAATATGTGCAATCGAGTGAAGTATGTAAACCATGAATGGAATAAATCGAAATGAAATTTCGTCCCACTTTGTACCTGTGTGGTATATACTGTGAAATGACAAAGTAATCTTGAATCTTGAATTTAGTTTAGCTGATAACAATTAATGTCAAGCCCTGTTGAAGTTTGTCTCATGTAAATTACTGTGTTTTAGGCTTCTGTGTGAAGATCTGGTGGCATAAGATGACATGTTGTGTCTATGCATCTGGCCCATAGACTGTCTATAAAAGGATCTGGCCTAATGACGGAGTTGGCAGCGCCTGCACGACTAATAAACAGACTAACAAAGAGCTCCAACAGCCTCTTCAGAGATAGTCAATCAAACGACCTCTAAAAACACCCAAACATCCACGTCTAACCATCCTGTGCATTAAGCAGCGACGCCACAGCGCAGCCGCAGCTCGGTGACATTGAGCGGAAGGATGAACGTCGGTAGCTCACGTAATATCTTGTCATTCCGCGGCTAACATCGCGTTTTTAACCTTATATCTGATCTTAAATACGCAACCTGTTTACCTGTTTAAGGTCTTATATGCGGCGTCAACGTTGCCGTTTGGTACCATCACGGTCCGAGCGACGAAACGAAGGTGCCTCGACATTTTGATGAGGTCGGTCCTGCTTGAAACAGCGGCCGGGTGGAAACACCGAAGCGTCAAAGGTTCCGGGTAAAAGACACACGGCTGAGATGATGAGATGAACGCTAGGTGACGCCTCACTCAACCTTTACTCCTCTGTTACAGTGGTCCAGTGTTGTGGTTGGCTTTCAATTTAGAAATACTTTTTCAAATACTTTTGTTGTAACATAATAGCCTACATTTCAAGCTCTATTTAAAGGTCTGCTGTGGAATAAAAACAATAGCCTACTATTAATCTTATCCTGTCATTTAGGAGAGATTCACACCCATTTAGATGGATAGAAAACAGAAAATAACATTAAAAAAACAAGTGTTTATATAATCAGCAGGGCTGGCACTAGGAGTTTGGTGGCCCTACAAGATTTTGTTTGTGGCCCCCAAAACATTCAAAGCGCAAACACCATGATCACACACACACACACTGCTTATAACTGAATCAACATCCGTCTTGTTAAATGTATAGTCTGTATGTAAAATGTTTGATGTTGATGTTGTTGATGTGTAGTGTTTGATGGTGATTTGTGCCAACACAGAACTATGTGCTACCATGCTGTGCCAAAAGCAAATTCTGATGACTTGTTGTGCAGTTAAATTAAATTAAATTAAATGAATGAACAGACACACACAGACATGTTTATGTGTTAAATGAATTGAATCGAACCCCGGTTGGTATACCTTTCTGATCATGTGGCCCTAAACATTGGCTGGATTGGCCTCCCCCTGTGGGATGAATAAAGTATCTTTTATCTATTCTAAAGTGTTTATGCCCTGATAATCAAATTAAAATGAAGGACTAACCAACTGAAACAAACAAAAAAAAGTGCTGAAAACGCTGCTCTTGCCCGATCTTCTTCATACATTGTTTAAAGATATTTTGCAGGTAAATTTTACTAGGCCCACTTTCTGTCTCTTCAGGTAAGCCCAGGCTTAGTCCAAGGCGAATGGATGATTAAAAGAAAAGCAAAGTAAACATACACCTAATTCTCTCTCTCAGCACAGATAACCAAAACGGCCGTTATTAGCTTATTAGTCTGCGTAAGGGGGATTTTGAGGAACTCCATCCATTGCCATAGCAACAGGGACAGCGGTGTCCAGTGTTATCCTTTCATCGAGGCCATTCTCCTCTTCTTCCTCTCATCCCCGAGCTGCAGCCGAGGTCAGCCAGCGGTGAAGGCATGGTCTGGAAGGCTAATGTCTAATGTGCAATCAAAAGTGCTTTTATTTTGTCCCTTTTTCAACATGAAATAACTAGACAAGGCTAATTCCCACGTTGCTGTAACTCAGTAAGCTGCTGTATCTGCACGGTGCCATAGGGAGGAATGCTGAGACAACCTGCACAGATAACATCAGGATGCATGATGAATACAGTGCATCATGTTTCCAGAGGCATCCTCTCTGATCCAGACCTGGTGACATATTCTTGGCAGTGAGTGGATTTGTGTGAAAGAGTGTGAGAAACAGAGACTGTAACATTTTTAAAAAGATATGCATTGAGGGGTTTTATTTCACATGAGTGCCATGATGGAATACATCTCCCTGACAACACTTGAGGTAAAATGCAAAAACATGCATTCATTCACTGTAATTAATCCATTTTTTTTCAAAAGTTTAAGTTACTCTGTTGCTATAGCAACTGCTACTGGCGCTGTTTCAGCAAGAATAACATTTTGTTGACAAGAACAAGAACCATTTTTCCAATTCATCCAATGTTATCCAATGTCCATTATTGTGTTATATCTATAAAGTCTGTTTTTTTATGATAATTTGGGGATGAGTGTTTATTGCAAACTAAATTAGCCACTCTCTTGCCATGAGAAGCTTTCTAGAAAGGTAACTTTGTGGTAATGTCAGCAGCATGGCTACTGTTGTCAGCCTAGCTAAGTTGTTTTGGTTTTTTCACCTCATTCTGTGACCATCTATCTATCTATCTATCTATCTATCTATCTATCTATCTATCTATCTATCTATCTATCTATCTATCTATCTATCTATCTATCTATCTATCTATCTATCTATCTATCTATCTATCTAGTAATTGTGCTTCCCATTAGGATTTAAGATCATCTTTCACTGCTGATATCTTTATTTCTTTGCATCACTAACTTTGATAAATCTGACTCTTTACTGCTGTTCTGTTCTGTTGTCTTTCATCCAAAAGGCCTACTGTTTTTTGGGGGGTTTTTTTAAGTATATTTTTTTGGCGTTTTTGCCTTTATTTGATAGCACACAGTGAGATAGACAGGAAAGGGGGAGGCAGAGAGAGGGGGAATGACAGGCAGGAAAGGTCTGCCCGACGCGGGACACGAACCGGGGACGCCTGCGTTGAGGACTGTAGCCTCTACATGGGGCGGCCGCCTTAACCACTGCACCACCCCCCTACTGTTTCACAGTTGCTTCCAATCTGGGTTTTGTATTGGTCACTTCATTACGTAACAATGCCATCAACCCTGATAAATTTAAATTCAAATAGTTGCATTTCTTTTTTTTTTATTTGTTACATCTGGCTACATGGACATTTTCAATTCATACATTATTGACAATGATAGATTACCGGTATAATTCACACATCATGGAAGGGAGAACTTATTTTTTCTGCCCTTTACTCATTTCAATTTGGAACTAGAAATAGATTATCTTACGTGTACATATCATAACACAGACAAAAACAGACAAGCAAAAACACAAGCAACTGTCAGTCTGTTTGATAACACAGTTCAAAAAGTGCTACACATTGTTCATGTAAAACAATTACAATCCTATTCTAATTTCATTATTGACACTACAATGTATTAGATTAATGCTTCTGTACAATTTCTTGAACATAAATGACTCAAGAATACTAAAATCAAAGGATTTCACAGCTTTAGCAGAATACGTCTGTGCAGAATGGATGGAAAGTGGACAGTGATTCAGAAAGCCTGACTGAGAAGGTAAACAGTATCTTGTGTCTGTGTTTGTTTCCAAACATCACATGGAGCCGTAATGACATGTAACCTGTCACTGTCCAAGCCGGACAGAGACAGAATGAGGTGGCAACATGAGTCAGTGTTGGCTAAATGAAAGTGATAGGCCTGGTCTATTGTGCTATTTGATTCTAATGATTAAACTGGCTTTGTATTCCCCCTCTCTCTAAATAGATTTGAGCTGTGGAGTGAAAATGCTGATGGCACTTTCCTGGATCGATGCCTCCAGCTGGATGTCTTATCTTCTGCCCTTTCATTACCAGCTTTACCAGCCCCCCCCCCCCTTCACTCACAACACAACAAACCCTGATATCTGATTTCACATTCCAGATCTTAGAAAACATGACACATGATTTCAAGTTGGATTGTTTTTCCCCCCCCAATTGCTTAATTACTTATTTACTCACTTTGCTATTTTCTCGACTTCTTGTCAAATAACTGGAGCTAACATGGCACCAGCTTATAAAACAATTAACACCTTTTATTATTACTATACGCATCAACATCAAAGGACTTACTGGAAGTGCATTTTCCAGCTCGTATCCAAATCTTTCACCATGCTGACAGAGGTGGAGGGTACAGAGAAGGAGTCCGGGGGGAAAGTCCCTCCCTGCCACCGGCCTCAGCATTGGCTGGATCGGCCTCAGATCCGAGGAGAGCTGTGAGCCAATGAATGGAGGCGCAGATGCAGGCAAGAGGAGGCGGCTTTACAAACCGGGCAACGAGAGAGAGGGACAGACCAGACATCTACCGGAGAGTCTGCGGTCAGAGCCGGCGTCTTATCTGCCTACATCATCTCTGCAGCTGCTTGTGTTGAAATGGAGACGAAAGTCACAGATTTCTCAGGAAAATGGAAAATGAAATCTTCGGAAAATTTCGAGGAACTTTTGAAAGCACTGGGTGAGTTATTATGGATTAGGGGGGGAATTATAATGCAGCCTTTGCGCATCAATGGATGGATCACAGGAAAGAAAAGTGCTCTTGTGCTCTAATACAAGAGAGGAGAGGGTGGCATTCAGTGCATGAAAAGAAAAAAAACCTCAAACTTTGCAAGTTAAGAGTCAGGCTGTATATTGTTTATCTGCTTTATCATTAACCATTTGGTTCCATTGTTAAAATGCAAAAAGGATAAAGGAAGGGAAGAGATGCATCTCCCTTACAAAGACCTGTCAATCATTTTGTCAGTGGCATTATCAGCTGGAAATCCACTTGGCTTATAGGGGTCAGCTGGAAGACCGAAGTGTCTCTCTGTGGTTAAATTGGTTTTTCTCCTCCTGCCCTGCTCATATGCTCCCCGGCCGGGAATGTGTCTTCTTGTTAAGGTACATGAGGCTGAACAGGTTCCAGGTCTGAGTCCTCTTTGGGGAGAACAGGAGAGAGAGAGAGAGAGAGAGAGAGGTCAGACGAGGGCCAGCCAGTGGCATCCATTAAAAATTCGAAGACAAATAGCCTGTGGAGGAATGTTAGATTAGACTCATCTGAAGCAGGGTCCTCCTCATGCGGTTGTAATTAGAGCCAGTGTAAACGGAACTAAGCCTCGACATGGGCCCCAACAGCCAGTCGGCTCTGAGAATGACTTTCCTTCACTGCCCTGGGCCTCCCTGACCCAATCTGGGTCTCTCTCTCTCTTCTCGCTCTGTGTGTGTGTGTGTGTGTGTGTGTGTTGCCTCTAGTACCACTGCATGAGCAAATATGGTCTGAATTGAATCTGATTTGTCAGATAGTCCTGGTCTCTCTGAAGCCGCAGTCTAACTCACATAAATAATCACTAAAACCCAAGAGGTCACCGCAACCGGGCAGTTTGCAATTGTTTTACATTTATGAAACATCACCTCACATCTCTTCTGATCCAGGACGTAGATGTTGATATAAGTTGTACTTTTCACAAATGAGACTATTAGGCCAGGTTACACCTCTCTGCTTCACATATAGTATACAGTATGTGCTTTCTCTTGTTCCACAAATCCATGTTGAACTGTTGAAAAGGCCTTCCGGTGCCAGGTTGGCCCATGGGTCTTGCATGGGGCCACTCACCCAAGGGGTTGGGGGTGTTTGAAGTTACTTAGCACTTCTTGTTCGAAAGTCAATCAAACAAATACAGAGGGAAAAAAGACAGACACAAGCACTAATAGATGCAAAGTTGATACAACAGTACACACACACACACACACACACACACACACACACACACACACAATAAAATATATAGCCTACACAAAAAAGAAGAAATGCAAAACTTTCACAAAGATGAAAAAACAAGTAAATAGATGCCAAATGACTATACAAGACGACAACTAACTAAGTACAACTACCACAGAGCCACACAGTGACCAAAGCAACAAAAAATATAACCACAAGAAGATGCAAATCAATGATTAAGAAATGCAATATGCTCCAAATCTGCACTTCTATCCATAAGGGGAAGGCTTCATGCATAGCTGTTTTTAAATGTCAGTATGTCACCATTGATCATCCCAATGAAAGGACTGCTTTCTTTTCACTTCCACATGAGGCAGAAACAGAATTAAAGTTTATGGAACCACTTATCACAAATTAATTTTTTATTGTCCCATTATTGTTGTGTTACAACATCAAACAAAACATCTTTATTGCAGCTGTGAAGAGATGAACCCTCAAACTATGAAAGGGTAAACAAGCACCCTGCTTCATCAGAGTTCTGGCTGACAACACGCTGAGTGGATAATCACTGACTTGAAGCTTTGTATCTTTGGTGGTCTTTGGTTTCTGCACTTCAGATGGTCGAGAATGTGTTTCATCTGTCGTTGTGCAATACGACTTTAATGGTCGCACTAATAAGCCTTTTAAAGGACCAAAGAATTTGTCTTCGAAATCCATAGCAGTGGTTTTGCATGACATCCATCCATCAGTACATTAGATATCCTGCTGATCCTTTGAGCGTCACGGGGGGTTGGAGCCAATCCCAGGTGACATTAAACGATTAAGCAAATCACATATGCTCCACATTACTGGCAACCATTTGCTGAGACATACCGTAAAGTCTGCCTGGAAACCAAGAAGTTAATCAAAATGACAATCCGTCCTTGTGTTTGTTATTTTGTGTGGTCAAAAAAGTTTTATTATTATTGAATGGTAATGCAGCAGCACAGCAGGCTGCGTAAAAAAAGGCGTCGCATTCACAGCTTTCGTCCAGGAAAACAAAACTGAGGAGACGCATTATAAGTAAATATGGGTTTTGGGAAAAGCAGGAAAGAAGTTGGCTGTGACTTGCATTATAAAGGCTGATGTGTGGCTGGTGACTCTCAGATATCGGATGACACGATTTTATTGAACGCCAAGCAAAGAAATAAATTCCCTGCTTGTATTGCATTCCCACATATAGTGATCATATAACATCAAAATTCACTTTGACAGATTAGCCACCTAAGGTCAACTTCGGAGTGGTGCATATTACCCTATACAGTTTATAACATGGTTAGGTTAATGATTCCCCAAACACAAATGTAACATTGAATTTCCATATACAGTATGAAATATATGTACATACGGTATATAAATTAAAAACTGTCATATATAGAATAGTGATATATTAAACCTAGTAGATATTGGAACAATTGTGTATAGGCCTAGTGATATATATAGGATCATTGCTTATACATAAACATATATCTTTTATGTAATAAATGTTTATGTAGACACAGGGAGAACATGCCACAAAATGAACCCAGAACCTTTTTGCTGAAAGGCAAAAGAGCTCACCACCATCCCACATGATTAAATGTTGTTTAAAAACATTTCAAATATAAATTATACGCGTAGGCTCTACAGTTTTTCTTTGAATACATACATATATGTTATAAAATTATAACTTTATATATCCAGTAGATGAGTGTGATAATAATATCTCCCATTACATGTGACATATAATGTATTACATTTTCTTTTCTTTTCTTTTCTTTTTACCAATACAGAACCACTCCTATGTGTCTTTATTCACAGCTGTATACACTTTACACTCACCGCCAACCAACCCAGGCGTTACTTTAACCACAGCTTCCAGTTTAATATTTCGTCTGTGTGTGTGTGTGTGTGTGTGTGTGTGTGTGTGTGTGTGTGTGTGTGTGTGTGCGGTCAGGTGTGAATGTGTTTCTGAGGAAGATAGCAGTGACAGCCGCCTCCAGCCCAGCGGTGGAAATCACCCAGCAGGGAGAGAGTCTGTCAATCAAGACGTCCACCAGCGTCCGCACCACCCATGTCTCCTTCACCGTGGGTCAGTCCTTCAACGAGGCAACAGTGGACGGACGTCCCTGCACGGTCCGTAACCCCTTCTACTTCTCATATGAACATTCTTGTGTAATGTCAATGAATGCATTCCTGCATTTGGCCAAGGACAGCACAACCAGCCACGGACGAAACATATGGAAATGATTTCAGTGCAACTCCAGAGTCGGTCCTGGTGATAGTGCATGGATCTGTTATTCATTCCTTCATGTTGAGTGAGTGGTGAAGGACAAACCATAAAAATGTTCTGGTGTGCAGCTCTCGGTACACTGAGCTTCAGATATGATGAGGCCCCTACTTTGCAATAACTTGAGTGGCCAAATCACTTAAGTTATGTTTATTATTAATATTCTTCCTTCTCTGAATCCCTGCAGAGTTTTCCAAAGTGGGAGACAGACAGTAAGATCAGCTGTGAACAGACTTTACAGAAAGGCGATGGGCCCAAGACGATGTGGACCCGAGAGCTGACCAATGACGGAGAACTGATACTGGTAATTTTTGTGTAGGCTACAGCAGACACTTTAAAACATAATAACTGTCTATTCTCAGGTCAAGTGTTTAAAAGTTGCCACACTTACTTATAGGTCGTAAAACATGACTAAAGTTGTGTCCCAAATCACTATTGAGATGTCTACGCCACGATTCATGATGCATTGTAGGATATTATGAGTTTACAATATATTATGTACAACAATGCTACATTTGCACAGCAGGCTATGGCAAACTCTCTGTAGGGAGTGGTGAGTGAGTTCAGATGCAGCTTTAGAGTCCACAGTCATGCTAGCAGCACTGTGAAGGCATACCCAGCATAGCAGTGCTATGATCAAATGCTAAATGCTAATATCAGCATGTTAACTAACTTGGTGGTAACACCATAAAAATAGCAAACTTAATTCATACTAAAAAGTCAACACTTGGCATAAGTATCTAAGAACAATGTATAGGAACACCTCCAAGTAAAACTAATTGGTAGTTTTTCCATAGGGCAGCTATTTGCATGAATCTTGCATCATCACATTTGGCTAAAAGCCACATGATGACAATGGACAAAAAGTAAAAGAATCAAAGCCAATTGAAATTGTCCCTGGAGATCCATAAATATCTGTACAAAGGTTCATGGCAGTTCATTCAACAGTTTCTGAGACTTCAGTCTGAACCGAAGTGGTGGAGTCATCAACATTGCTCTGACTTGAACAATGCAGTTAGTGTGGGTAGAAATATCTGGCTGGTGTTTATTCTTCTTTTCACTTTTGCTCTGTAGTTCACCAGAAAACTCACCTTGTGGGAAAAATAAAGTTAAAGAAAAAAAAAACCCAATTCAATTGCTTTTACAAATTGGAGGGTCTTTCTCATGAGTCTAGGAGCTATTTTAAAAAAGTGTCAAATGGGAGGATTTTTCAACAAAACAATATTCTCCATCATTTTTTATTTTATTTTAATGATTAATTAAGCATTATTTATTCATCGTTACACACCATTTATTAACGTAAAACATACACCCAGTAGGCTATAAAGGGTGCCTCATTACAACAGGGTACCAAAAGTTTAATCTGTCCTGTTGTTGCTGTTTTTCTTTCAGACAATGACCGCTGGCGATGTTGTGTGCACCAGAGTTTATGAGAGGGAATGAGGACGTGTTTTGCAAGACTGTCATACAATACTCCTGTTTTGTGTCTCATGCATGGTTTACATTTACTTGCCTAGTTTTCTTCTTTTTCATCCTACTTGCAGCCAGTCAGATGTTGGTCAGATTTTTTGCTGGAACAGCTTCAGTTTATACAGTAGTATGAATGTATGTTTGTACAATTACCTTTTATAACACCAAAGCTAATTCTTCTTCTATATGTACCATATAGAAATGTCACACATTCCTCTTTTTAAAAAAAAAATTGCAGTGTCTAAATCCTTTTTCAAGATGCCGATAAACTGTTTTATATGAATTTGTGTTTGATGATTCCTTTCCAAGTACTCCGTCTTTATGCTGCCTCCTCCCTGCACCTCCTATTCCCATGTCAGCCATCCGCAGATCACTTTACATCGCTGTCTGTCATTCATCCCCTGAATACGCTGATTATTCCGCACCCTTTCCCTCCTCCATCTTTCCATTTGCAATCCTACCTTGTCCTCTGTATGCTCTCTGTCATCATTGCACACTACAATATATACTCAATTAGTTTAAAAAACCCCCGAAGACAATTCATATTTTACAAACCCCGCTTTGAGAGACATTTTGGCAAAGATGGGGAGGGGAAACTGGGAGTGGAAAGGAAAATGAGGGCGGGAAAGAGAGAGGGCAGCCATGAGAAAATGATTTCATAGCATCAGGAGAAGGTTCTACTTGTTATTCTCCCTCTTCCAGCTGTACCTACTTACAGAATGAGCTCAATAAAAAATCCCCCCACTTTTTTTCTTTTTTTCTGGGTTTGCACAAAGTGTTAAGTGACTTCCTCTTACACTGTGCAAGCAGATCTCCAGCTGTCCTTTCTCAAAATGCCCTTTTCAACATAATGGATGCAAAACAAAACATGCAAATACAAACTGAGACGTGAAGAAAGAGCAACATGTGCCAAAAAGTGACAGAAAATAAAGTCAACAAAACCTCAACCATATAGTTCAGACTGAGACAGGACTCACCTGGCTGTGAAAAATGAAAAATGGAGGGGTGGGGGTCTTTAAGGCGCTTCCTGAGGAGAGCACTGCGTTGGTTCACAAGCAGTGATGGTTTTTCCAGGTTTTCAAACATGGTGCAGACAAGCGCCCCAGAAAAATGCTTCCCAGTTTATACACACAGTGCTGAGCAAGCAGCATGAGCCGCTGGGGCCTCCTCCTGTATGAACCCTCTCAATAACCTCACAGAGTAAGTGTGTGTGTGTGTGTGTGTGTGTGTGTGTGTGTGTGTGTGTGTGTGTGTGTGTGTGTGTGTGTGTGTGTGTGTGTGTGTGTGTGTGTATGAATCAGTAGTGGAAATATGTACCAAAAAAGGAGGCAAGAAAATTTTGAATAAACAAAGTGACAAAGATATTTTAGACATGTTGTGAAATGTTGGATAATTGGACCTCTTTTGCAGTTATACATGGCCATCTGAGAAGGGCTCAGAGAGGAAGGAAATTTCTCTTTGGGGGTTCATCTGCTATCCCCAAACCAGGAGTGAAGGGTCACAGGCCATTTAAAAAAAAAAAAAAAAGTAAAATCTTAATCCATGGATGACTGCTGTCAAATAAATGAAGTAAAAGGTGGTACAAGTTTGAAAGGGAAATCAAGTATAAGCACCTCAGCATTAATCTTAAGCATGGTATTTGACTGAAGGTATATACAGTATATAATCACTTTTCCACCACAGATCTGCAAAAAGTTTGTGTCTGCATCGAGAACGAAAAGATTAATGTGTGACCAAGTATGCACGGCTTACACAACCTCACTTCCATCAAATCAACAAGCTTTTATGGCTCCCAGGCAAGTATGTTTTCAGTGGTCTCAGTAGAAACCCAATTTATTATGTAACCACTCATCAAAACCACAACTCTTTAACTACATTCTGGAGGGGACGGATGGCTCCTCCCTATTTGCACAATAAGAAAACTTTCATCACACACACATGTAGAAAACACAAGACGCCTGATCCTGACTCAATGACCCCTTTGACTAATAGTTGTTACCCTCAGAGGAGCAGCAGGCTAAACCACCCAGTCCCAGGTCGCTTTCCAACACAACTCTCTATGCCAGTTCATTCCTCAGGCAGTGATGTCATGGAGACTTGCATTGCTCGATTGGCTAAGGAATGCCTGCGGTTTCAGGACTGCAAGGCACCTAAGTCCAGCACCTGAACCGGGGCCATCTGGACCAGCCGTGACCGGGACCGTCAGAGGAAATGATGAGTCACAGGAGGAGTCGGCTGACAAACACAGATGATCCTAGATGAAGAGTATAAAGGCAAATCAATAAGCGAAGCCTGGTTATGTGATATGTGCTACCTCAGCCCCAGTAGTTCAACTAAAAAAATAAATAAAAGAAAAAAGGTTTCAGTAATTACTTGATCTATTGAGGCTGTCAAAATGGCTGCTATGATTCTTTCAACACAGGTTTCTCTGCTTTAAATCTCTGGTTGTCTTGATCTTTTAATCATAGCCTACTTTAAGGGTGTTTTTATGATGCAGACACTCATTAAACACCTTTAATGTTGCTTTTCCATCATTATAAAAAGAAATGTTGCAACTTCATCTTTTTTTCCTTTAATGAGACACTTTTTTTGATGTGTTGGATTCAATCTTCACTCTTTGTTCTTTCAGTAACCAGCAGCCCATGTGTGTCTTCCTCTTTCACTTTCTAAGGCCTTTGTTTATTCATCCTGCATCCTAAACCTGATGCACACAGTGATGTGATAGTCAACCCCCTGAACTGCCACGTCCTCCTCTGTCTAGTCGAGTTGTTTCCTGTTTTATTTTGAAGTTCAGTGTCATGTCTTCCTGTGGTCTCATCCTGTGTCTCACCTGGGTTGGTTCCCCCACCATGTGCCTTGTTTCTCCTTGTGTAGCTATTTAATCTCTGTGTTTTCCATTGTCCTCTGAGTAGAGTGTGTGCTCTGTCTTCTCATGTTACTGCCCAGAGTTTTGTATTCAATAAATAGCACCATACCTGCTCCAGAGTCTGAGTCTGCAGCCTTGGGTCCATCTACAAACCTTCTCCCTGGCATGAACCTCCTTAGTGATATTTAATAAAAGAGCAGTCACGTGACCTGATTCTTCCTTTTAAGTGACAGGTTCACATGGAGACAGACAGTGACAGGGCATCCTGGTCCATACAGTTGCTGATACCCGAGGCCAAAGTCTCGGATTGGCCAACGATTGCTGACTCATCCACCAGTTCTCCTTCAAACATGGATGTCAAGAAACATCATCATGGCTGCTGTATCAGAGTGATTCACTGAGATCTCACCCTCTTCATCATGCCGGTCTCCAAACAAACCCGGGAACGTTGCCAAGTCTCTTGTATAAATCAAAAGGGATTTGAGCTTGAATTTGAGTTTATAGTGTTGCCAACTATTTTCAGTGGAAATGGAAACTTCGATTTGTCATGCAAATTTATTTTACAGGTTTATAAACTTTGTTTTTTTAATTCAACTACAAACCGGCAATTTGATTATCCTAGTTTACAGGTTCAACAGGTTTAGATTGTTTTGATCCCAGTTTGGTCCGGGACCACCTACGATAATTTCATGTCATAACCTCGCATATTTTGCCAGTTAAATAGCAACAAATAGTTACAGTGTGTGATTGTGTGGTTGTGCAGAAGGTTGAGAAATGTAATCTGAAAAAAAAAATGAAGGTAAGCCTCTATCTGAGTTGAGTTTCTATTTTTTGATTCAGACCAATCTTTTCTCTCTTTTGTCTTTTTCATACATTAGTTTTTTGACAAATTGATTAATCATTTGTGTGCTGTTATATAATATATTTTCACTTGTTCATTGGACAATGTTTAAATTCCATGGTCATTTCTTTTGTTTCTTGTATGAATATGTATTTAGATCATTTAATGAAAACAAGCACTTGTGATTTGTCTTTGTGCAATAAAACATAACTGACAACAAAGAGAAAGGGGTCATGACATTTTGTACCCACTCACATGTTTCTGTACTGAAGAAAAGTTTTGTGCCATTTCCAGTGAGCCATTTTAGATTAAGAGAGCGAATTGGGTATTTATGCGGCTGGTCGGCATGTATACAGGTCTGTATACTGTAAGTGCATGTGAGACAGTTTAGCCTATGTGTTTATAATGAAATCATATGACTGCCCTCACCCATGTGACCCCATGTGACTTGTTGGAGAAGAGAATGAACAGACTGGATTGTACAGGGGCATTGGCGTATGAAATGAGTATGAATTAGTGAAGCTGAGGGTGTAATCCGTCCTGCTGCAGGTCAACCTGTTGCTGCATGTCCATACAGTTTATGGGCTAAGGTAGGCCTACAAAGAAAAACCTATAATGTGGTCTGGTGCTGCAACCATGGCAGGATCAAAGAGACTGTGACTGTGCCATGATATTAACCATAAGAAACTCACATTTACTGTAATAGGCCTAACACTGGTAGATAAAGGATTGATGAACCAATTACTCAAATTTAGCAAAGGTTCAGTAAAGGTGATGAAACACAAGTAGGCCTATAATAATAAAAAAAGATGTTTCTTTTGCATTAAAAAAAAAACTGATGCACCTTTACAGTTGCCAGTGGTTTATCCCACATCTGTACTGAAAATAGCATCTACTGTAGCAGAAAAGTGGGAAAACAGCTCTTCCAAGGCTCATGAGTGACATCTACTGGAGAAGGAGAGAGTTCATTTAAAACAACACAACATGACAATTGAATGAGTTCTCTTGTGTACAAAAGGAGTTGTGTTTATTTAGGCCTAAGTGTAGCTCACCAAAACAAACAGCCTGTATCCTTCTTGCACACATTTGAATTGTATCCTCTGCATATGTCCTGTCAAAAACAGCTTACTGGTATTTTAAATCCAGCGCTGTTTATATACATGGTTTGCCCATTAGCTTGTGGTCTTCATTCCTGCCCTTGCAGCATTTCCCAGTCACCCAGTGTGCACATGCATGTGCATCCTTCCTCAGGCACCTGCATTAGATCAGGAAAAGGTGGACTCATTTCTAGAAAAATAGCTCCACATAGCATCACTGGAGGGCTGAAACTCCACAGGGAACAGCAGTTACATAAACATAGAGCCAGAATGAGATGCTGTCTTTAACCTGCAGCAAAACCATGATGATGTTAACCTTGCTCAGTGCCGCTTTCTAATAGGCCTCTAAAAGATAATAATGACAAAAAAGGAAAATAAAATAAGATAAAATGAACAAACTTCAACATCAGGCAGTATTTTATTTAGATACAGTAATGCAATACAGTATCACTTTCTAATGTGCCACCATATTACAGAATTATTAATACAAGCTTTACCACAAACTTGCATTTGCAGGTTTATTTCATTAAAATAAAATGTTTTTAATTCTATTTCAATGTGTTATAGGCTTTATACAGTCTATGGTAATCAATTCCCTTAAAGAAACATGTTGAAACAAAAAATAAAATGAAATAAAATGAAATAAAATGAAATAAAATGGTCCGGGCGTGGCCCCGCCCCCGTGAGGTCCACGTGTTTCTCTGCCGCAGCAGCTGTCACATGACCTCGGCGAGCGGTTACTTCCTGAGCCTCCGTTGTTTTTCTGCGTTAGAGAGAGAAAAAAAAATTAGGAATCAGTTTAAATCTGCGACACAACAAAGCCGCAAGGCAGAGGCAGAGAGTCGGGCCTGAAGAGGCAGGGCCGCCGCGGAGCAGCCGTCGACCTGTCGGTGACGTTACGTCGTGTTCACCTGCCAACGTTACTGCTGCTGTTCCAGCTGCTGTTCCAGCTGTTGTCTCTCTCTCAGACATGGTGACCGGACGGAGGAGGGGCGAGAAGACGAAGCTGCTCCAGTGAATAAAACCGAAACGAGCCGCTCGTCTGAAGAAAACCAGCAAACACAGCGTGTATCGGAGAGAAGACAGCTGCTGCCGCTGCTGTTTTGTTTCCTCTTTCTCTAAAAAAAAAAAAAACTAGCCGGAAGTGGTGGCTACTGGGCATTAGCTGTGGTTTCAGAAACGACCACCCATCCTCAACAACAACAACATGTCTAAATACACGAGCTTCCCAGAGCCGGCGGATGACCAGAACCCGTTCCAGGTGGGTGTTATGAAATAAAAGCTAAATTTAGCCTCGTGGTGTGTGTGTTTGATGGATGAAAGTGACTGATGCTGCTCTGCTGTGTAATAACAGGCGTGTTGCCGCTCATGTGACATGTTGTGGCTGTTTCTGGGCCTGTCTGCCCCTCACTAATCTCTGCCCACTTGTAGCTCTTATCCATAATGGACACATTAGTGATAAGCAAAAAATAAATAAATAAATAAATAAAGATTAATGTTCCAGGAGGTCAGTGTTAATCTACTGCCTATCTGACTGAAATAACTGATTTTGTTTTGTTTTGTTGTGTTGTTGTGCTACAGGACCCTGCAGTGACTCAACACAGCAGCAACACAGGATATGCCACACTGGACCTTTACAATCCATTTGATAACACAACAGGAGTGAGCATTTTCTATTTCTCACCTAGCCTATACATATATACAGCTGTGGAAAAAAAATAAGAGACCACTCTCACAAATGTTTCTTAAAGGGATAGTTCAACATTTTGGCAAATTGGCCCATTGCCATAATCCCTATAGTCATAGCAGTAGGTTCCTTACCTTTAAAGGTGTACAGAAAAGAAAATTGAATTTGAGCCCACTCTGGGTCATAAAATTAGTGTAATAACTCATCTATCAGACGATGTAGGCCAAACTTTGTGCAAAATTCTATTTTTGAGTAAATCCGTGATGAAAGTGTGTATTTTAGTGTAGTTTTTTTTTTCGTATTGGATAATGCAGGCGCACGGATTATACGTCAGCCTGTACACGATTCACTAGCCACTGATATTGGATCCGTAATCCGTCATTCAAACGTCTGAGACACGCACACACACACGGAGCTCGGTCTCGCCCCAAACTTTGAATATCCCGCCCGCTCGATAACGACCAATCAAATTCATTTTCCTTACTCGGGTAAACTCGTGTTGCAGCTCGTGACAACTCGGCGCGACAAACGGGACAAACGGCCATTTCTGTACACCTTTAATTGTCGGTGCAAGCTATTTTTAGAACGGCGGAGCAGAGCCACGAGCTGCTCAGAGCTACGCTACGGAGGCTAATGGGATTTCTTGGTTTCCCTCATCAAACTCATCAAATACACAATCCAACAACTCCAAAACGCTCTTGTGGACAAGTTGTGACCTGCACATTCACCACGCTATGAGATAATAACAGAACGTTACGAGACAGAGTTGTTTTCGAGGCAAATGCAGAGGCTGCTTGCCGAAAAACTGCCTCCGACGGGAACACGCATCAGCGGTTTTGCATGAATTTACCTCTAAAACAACTCTGTCTCCTAACGTTCTGTTATTATCTCATAGCGTGGTGAATGTGCAGGTCACAACTTGTCCACCAGAGAGTTTTGGAGTTGTTGGATTGTGTATTTGATGAGTTTGATGAGTGAAATCAAGAAATCCCATGAGCCTCCGTAGCGTAGCTCTGAGCAGCTCGCAGCTCTGCTCCACCATTCTAAAAATAGCTTGCACCGACAAATAAAGGTAACGAACCTACTCCTAAAACAATTTGCCAAAATGTTGAACTATCCCTTTAAAAGCATCTCTACATGTATGACAGTCGTTCTTTTCTTTTCTGTTTAAAATACCAACACAAACACAACTCATTCTGCTTAATGAGACACTGATTAGGTCATCACCTGAACCACATCTGACTTTATAGGAAGATTATAAAAAACACTGCTGGGATTAAACATTGACATTATCCCACAAAAACTGATTTATAAACTCTTCCTGAGTTAAAATATTCTTGCTGTGTTGTTTAGGAATAAATATGAACATGTTTTCTTTGCATTATTATTATTATTCAAGGTCTGAAAAGACTTGATATTTTTTGTTATTTAGACTAGTTTAGTCATTTTCAGCCAATAAAAGCTCTAAATGACAATATTTTTATTTCAATTTTGGGAGAAATGTTGTCGGTAGTTGATAGAATAAAACAAAAAACAAAAAATTTATTTAATTTTACTCAAACACATAGGCCTACCTATAAATAGTAAAACCAGAGAAACTGATCATTTTGGGAGTGGTCTCTTTGGGAGGGGTCATTTAAAATAACTAACTAAGCATCTTTCAAATACTTTCTTGCAGTTTAGATTACCATTCTCCAGGTTTGCTGTGGGGTAATTTGAGCTGACAATATGGAAACACAAGGATGCAAATTGTAGCCAGATAATCAGATTTAATTGCCATTTTAGTTTAATGTTTCTTATTTCATTTTGCTTCCTACAGTTGGCTGCAGACAACAGGGTTGTTATCTGCTATAAAAAAATAAAACAAAAACAAAAACATGTGGATGCATATAAAGAAAAACATGTGATGTGATTATGTTGTTTTTAAGTTAATTATGTAGATGGAGCTGTCAGTAGTACTAGGGGTCCATGGTCGGATCAAAACCTCTGTTTGAAGATGCTTCTAACAATTTTTCTTTGCTGGAAAATCAACTAGCAACTAGGAAATGATGCAAAATAACTATGAAGTGATAATGATGATGACAAGTTATTACAAAGTGTGATAGTTTTGTGTTTCTTCGTTGTAATTCTGTGTCTTTGTAATCAAAAACACAAATTGTGACGACAAAGACACACACACAGACATCAGACTGCTTCTGCGTGTCGTTTGTGTCTCTTTCAATTTTTTGGTTTTCATCATTGTTATCATATAGTTTGTTTTTTTTATAGTTATCACTTTAATCACAAACCACACAGCTCAGTTGCATGATGTAGGCCACAATCAAGTAATTTTTGTTGCTAGGGAACAGCTTGGGTCATAGTTATGGGCTGTGTCACTGGAGTTCTGTTGCTAGGAGACCACTTGGGTCTTCTACATGTACTTCCTGTTGGTTGTTGTTGTTCATAAATGTTTTTTTTAGGCCTACCCAGAGCGATTGTTATATCAGTCGCTCTGGGCCTACCTACCTACCTACCTACTCATATTATCAATACATTTAAAAAAGATAAAAATATATTCATCCAGTGTCCAGCCCCTCCCTCCCTGACATCACATGAAGGTTGGCTTTAGTTTACAGGTTGTGACCCGTGAGGCTTTAAGGATTTTTGACATCTGTCTTTTTTTTCTTCTTCACAAAATATTCTCCAGCCTCCGCCACCATATGAAGCCACGTCTCCCTCGGCTCCACCTGTGCCGGCGCAGACCCCGCCCAGCAGGACGACACCCACCGAGCCTCGCAACTATGGCTCCTCCTATAACTCCAAGGTAAACTGCACACACAGGCTCTGATGGAAACACACCCTGTTGTTACTGTCATGTGCACTGGTGACAAAGTCTGTCATGATGGGAGGCGCTTCTTTGGAGTTTACTGGAGATTTCTCAACCTACTCAGTTTCTCTGTGTGAAGCCGAATCCTCAAAATACATCAGATCATCAGCAGGACAGTGAATAGTCTGTTAATAAAGCGTTTTTCAGGAGACCTTTGGGTATTACGAAGGACAAAAAAACTGACATAACAGTATATAATAATAATAATAATCTTTATTGTCCACAGTGTGGAAATTTGTCTTTGGCTTCAGAAATGATCACATAAAAAACACACAGTAAATAAATAACACATCACACATAAAGATATAAATAATTAAATGCCTAAGTAAATGCAAAATGAATTCAATTTAGTAATTCAGTTTATTAAAAATGCCATTCAGTTTTTATTTCTTTCTGCATTTGTGTGTTTATTTATGTGTCCGCATGCTAATTAGGACGTGTTAGGCTTTTCCTAACATGAGTCTAAAGCAGAAGTGGTTGGAAATTATTTATTTATTTAGTTCCTAATTTCTGCCTTAATTTATCTACATTTCTGATTTGATGTATGTATTACTGTGTCTGTATGCAAGTTATGTAGGTGGTGCAAGGCAGGATTGGTTGTATTTATGTATTCTTTTATTTATTTATTTGTCCTTCATATGGGAGGACCTCTGAGTAACGTAAGCATACGCTACACTTAACCATTTTACCTACATCCAGCCCTTGTAACTTCACGTAATAGAGAAAACTTGACCTTCATCTCTTCTGGGAATCTTTCCCCCATCGGATACAGGGCCGCCTTTTACATCCTTAATCCTTTACATTATTTATGACACAAAATGCAAAGCTATCTCTTTGAAACGTGACATGGCTGATGCATCGTTTCCCATGCGTCTTTACTGTGTCAGACTGCAGTGAATGCGACCACGGCCGAGCTCCTGAGGAAGCAGGAGGAGCTGGAGAAGAAAGCCCGGGAGCTGGAGAGGAGAGAGAGGGAGCTGGAGTCACACAGCCTGGGACCGGGAGCCTGTAAGACGGGGAAGGGATGGGGAGTTAAAGACTAAAAAATATTGTCAAAAAGGGAAATCTGGTGAAATGCGTAGAATTTGTAGCTGAAACCTTTTTTTTTGTAAAATGTATAGTCTATTCATGCATTGGAGCTCTTGTTTTTGATGCTGTATCAGGATTGATATGTGATACACAGATTGTAGAGCTAACATATATGAAAACATTCATATTGCAAATCATTTTTAAAACCTATAGATGTCAAGTTGTCGCAATGACACAAGATTAACACTATTACAAACATGTATAGAAAGATTTAATCACTATTATGATTATTATAGTTGATTTTTAAGTGGTTACTAATGATTAGTATTTTTTAACAACTGTAACGTCCCTATGAGGACGTAGCTTTTATTTTTACAGCCATAGTTTGTCATTCATTACCTGTTTATACAGCAGCCTCCACTTAACGTCCGCAGGATGAGTTTCAGTTTGTGACAAATCCATTAATAAACACTCATATCTCTGTACAACATTATAATTAATAGGGGTGTGCCAAAAAATCAATTCACATAAGAATGGCAATTCTCATTTAATACGATTCAGAATCGATATAAAATGTCCCAAAATCGATTTTAAAAGAGTAAAAAGATTAATCAAATCTGCTGGCTGTCTGCCTCCATTTCCTTAGAATTTAAAAGGCTGCATGTTTAACTGCACTATTATTTAATAAAGAGGCACTTTTCATTTTGTTACAAGATGTGATATTGCTTTTATTCAACAGTTTCAACAATTCCATCTAAGCATGGATAAATGTTTAAAACTCAATAAATGTGAAAAAAGACACTTTAGTCATTCTGTCTTGCAAAGCAGACTGGAGTAGATCATGATGTTCCTTTGCACACAGATAAACTGAAGCAGAAATCATTATGAATCAAATCGTTTTGAATCGAAAATCGATTTTGAATCAAATCGTAGCCCCAAAAATCAGAATCGAATCGAATTGTGAGATAGTAAAAGATTCCCTAATAATTAATACTATTCATTGAATCCTTATTTGCTGAGGTAATCACGGCCTGTGATGTCTTCTCTCCTCCTCAGCCCGTCAGAACAACTGGCCCCCGCTGCCCTCGTTCTGCCCTGTGGGCCCCTGCTTCTACCAGGACATCAACGTGGAGATCAGCCAGCAGTTCCAGCGCACCGTCATCATCATGTACTACTTCTGGATGTGTGAGTTCCTGTTATTCGTACTCTGCTGGACCCATCGTGTAAATTCTCAGCAAAGCATTTAGTACCATACCATTATGTAATTCTACAAATGATGTGTGTATGTGATTAGAGAGAAACAACATTGTCTCTCTCTGCAGTGATTCATCAGTGGAAGCAAAAGCAGAAAGAATATGTTGAGAAACTGAATGTAGAGCTGACTCATGCCTGTGTGTGTGAGTGTGTATGTGTGTGTATGTGTGTATGTGTGTATGTGTGTACTTTCCTGTCTGGAGAACGACCCTGAGTGTTTGCACAAAGACTCTGACACTTAACTGTTAGAGTGAGGACTGTGACAGGAACAAACTGAAATCAGCGACTCTAGGAAAAGAAGAATCAGCCATCTACTACTACTACTAAATGAGGGGAACATGAAACATGAAACATGAAACAAAATAGTTTCTGCTAATCATTTCTGCAAAGTCAGCCTATATAAAACACTAGAAATTAAACTCTCTTTGCACATTTTACATTTTCAACTGAATACCACATTGATTCTTAACAAAATTAAAGCAAAAACAAGAGACATGTTTTGATTGACTGATTGATTTGTTTTATTTGAAGGTCATACACATTTTTTGTGCCCAGCCCACATGTGCTTAAAAGACACTAAACATTTAAATACATACATTCAAGAATGGCTAGCCTGTCATCTTAGAAGAAAAAACAAAACAAAAAAACAAACAAGCTTTCAAGATATACAGAACAATAAACAGTAAGTTAAAGTTAAAGTTAAGTCAAATTCCAGGCTTTATCAATGAATCTAGCCAGGGCAGAAATCTCCTCCTTAAAAAACCAACACAGCATATCATGCTCAGACATCCAGAATAAATCTGAATTCTTCATCTGGGCTTTCTCAAACAAGGACTGTCTCAGTTCGTCATACAAAGGGCATTGAAACAGAAAATGTAATTCATCTTCAACAGTATTAAGGTCACACAAAACACATAAAGGCAGCTCTTCTGGTATACCCTTATACCTCCCTACTTCAATTGCTAAAGCCAATCCCCAAGTTTCATCAAATATGGTTCTATACAATAATCTTCTTTATTTTGAAGATCATTTCTAAGCTTAAGTTTGTTGCAGATCTCCTCCTTCCATTGTTTCTCATAGAGATTAACTAGCTTTTGTTTAACTTTATTTACATTACAGTACATTGCAAAGTATTACCAAAAATATAATCCAACTCAGAAAGAGAAAATACAGTAGAAGCATCTCTGGACCAGGGAAAATTGTTGGCTCTGTCCCATTTAAAGATTTTTTTTTTGACATAAATAACATGGGTACACATGCTAGCTGGGGCTATCAATAGCGGTCCTTGGGAACGTCCTAAAAACCACCTGGAGTCTCATGGTTAGAACGACCAAAGAAAGAGCCAGAACTACGCCGAGCAGTGAGGAAAGAGAAGTGGTAACAAATCACGTCATGTTGCATCAGCCAAAATCCTGACAGACCATCTTCATCTTACGAGTGGTGGGGGGGTTGGGTTGGGGTTGGATTTGTTGTTCCAGTCCAAGGCTCTGTGTTAAAGCTGTGCACTGTTGCCTAACCGCTTCCCTTTGTGCCTTTTTTACGCTGTGTCTTCTTTAATCCGTCTTCATCAATCACCAGTCTCCACTTGCACGATGGTCTTCAACCTCGTCTCCTCCATGGCCATGTTCTTCGTTGACCCCAAAAGTGGCATTGGCCTGGGCCTGGCCATCCTGTGGGGGCTCCTCTTCACCCCCTGCTCCTTCGTCTGTTGGTACCGACCTGTGTACAAAGCCTTCAGGTGTGTACCACCTGTTACTGTTTAGAGTTTTTGTATTTGGAGTCTGGACCTTTTGTATTTTTGTAGCTGGTAGGAAACAAGATAAAGATATTATGATATAACACACACATTATACACACAACGTATATCATAAAGAAAAATAGAATATTGAACTATAGATAGATAGATAGATAGATAGATAGATAGATAGATAGATCAATGCTTGTGCTTTTGCATTTGCCTAATAATATTTTCCTTATCATCTCTAGGAGTGACAGCTCCTTCAACTTCTTCGTCTTCTTCTTTGTGTTTTTTGCCCAAGTGATCGTCTACGTCATCATGACTATCGGTATCCCTGGCTGGGGATTCAGGTAGGATTCATAACTAAAAGTAAAGTTTTGTAAAAATGTCTTCTAAATCCAGGATATTAATTGACTCTCCTCTCGCTGTCCTCCTGTCCTTCTCCCTGTTTCTGTTTATTTATTCTTTCCCTCAGTGGGTGGATTGTGAGTCTGAGCGCTCTGAATACGAGCGTCCCCGTCGGCGCCATCATGATGATAAATGCCATCCTCTTTACCGCCCAAACCGCCATGGGGGTTGTCTTGCTGAAGAAGGTGAATATATTAAAATTTGTTCACACGCAGGGGCAAACTCACAGGTAGTGACTCAAATTAGGGTTGAATTTCATGACAAGGTGTCAGTCATGCTATCCCTGCACGGACTAATTAACAGGATGTTCGGAGTAGCACCTTTTTATAAAAAAAAAAACAGAAATCCCATGGAGCATAAACTCAAGTAAGTGGGACAAAGACGGAGCCTTGTACTGTGTCTCTGCGTGTGTTTGCATGCACGTCAGCATCCTGGTTTTGAGTCTTGAGTCTGAGAAACCAGATTAGTTGAGCAAGGTGATATATTGTGATTTCTGTTTTCCCAAAAGTTTATGTTTAGAAAAACTCCCATGGCATAAAGAACGCACAAAACAAAAAGGTTTGGTAACCCTTTAATTTACAGGCCCGTTAATTACTTGTTAATGTCAAGAAATTGCCAAGAAATAACAATTAATTGCATCATAATATCTAGAAATAACAATCGATTTCATATTAACGTTGATAAATATAGCCCAGAAATAATCATCAATTGCAAGGACTTGGTGGAAAAAAAAAATTCAAAACATGAAAAGCATGTATAATCTTTTGCCTTTATGAAAATCATGACATTACTATGAAATTGACCGTTATTTCTTGGCTATTTCTTGACATTATCACATAATTAACAGCCTGTAAACTAAAGGGCTACCAACAAAAATATATGGTCTTGTTACATACATAGCCCTACAATGTATGCACTGACGATACACAGCCATAGTATGGTCCCATTTACTCATAAAAGTCAAAGGAAATATTTGTAGCCGCTCCGTACCTCGCATCTGCCTCGTCCTAACCACCTACCATGAGGCGGGCAGCAGTGAACAAATAGGGCGAAGAATAGCCACCAGATCAGGTTGTGCGTATCATTTTCACCCTCACAATGACCACGATATGATGATGATGATGATGAATTGCCACATAGTATATCAGGTGTCAACGTGTACTCTGCTCTTCCTCTGCTCCAGGTCCATAGTCTGTACAGGCAGACCGACGCCAGCTTCCAAAAGGCCCAGGCCGAGTTCGCCACCGGAGTCATGGCCAATCAGGCTGTACGCCAGGCCGCTGCCAACGCCGCCCAGGGGGCCGCCCAGGGGGCCTTCACCCAACCTCGATAGAGAGGGTCCAGAGGGGGCTAGGAGGGTAAAAAAAAGTGCAGGAGGAGGATGGAGGAATTTGGTATTTATTTCCCCACAGGTGATTAGAGTTTGATGATGGGGGGGTTGGGGGTTGGGGGGTGGGGGCTGGGTACTTTATAATTAACCCCAGGGCACGTGCATGAGACAAAGGTGGGGGTCGTCTAATTTCAAAAAATGTGTACAGAACAAGTTAGCTTTATTGCCAAACCAGGAATCAAACGTATCATAAAGTGTTGATTCAAGACGCAGAAAAAGTGGCATGAGATGTGAACTGAGAAGATGCTGCAGCTGTATGAAACTTTACCGCAGTCCTACCTAGTGTCAGCTGAATGCAGGGAAAAGTTGTTGTGTGTTGTTGTTTTTTTTTTGTTTTTTTTTATAAGAGAAGACAAAGCTGTGTGCCAAGTGGGATAATAGTACAAACGCTGGATATTTCCCGTTTTTAAATGACTCAGATGTACATTGTTTTTAGGAGGAGCCATGATCACAGAATTGGAGCTGAACACTGAAATGATGCCGTTCTAACCTTTTTGATCCATAACTGAGCGGATCAACTTTAGCCACCGCTACTTTTTGTGTTAATAAACTAACAAGTTGTTTTGTTATTATTTCAAATGAGAATGCCTATTTATCATATTGCCAAAACATTTCATACAGTACCTAAAGTTTATGTGTTGTTTTTAATTACAATATACCTGTCACTGTTCTGTTGGTGCTGCTTGTGGTTCCTATGATTATTACAGATCACTGTCTTGGTTTAAAAAAAAAAAGAAGAAGAAAGAAAATAATAAATTGTCATGCTTACACAGTCAGCCGCAGTCATTGACGTCTTGTTATTGATCAACACCAAGGTTGCAACAAAGGTTAACTTTAAAATCAGATTAAATCCTGGTTTAAATTAAATTTATTACTTATGTAATTATTTATTTAATTTATTTAACTTTATTTTTGATAGGGACACGCGTATGCATATTGATTAACTTCTCTTTAGTTCAGTTTTTATAGTAACACTTTCCTTTACTAGACTGAGTTTAGCTAATATGAAATGGTGCAACATTGCTTGTGTTTTTTTTTTTTTTAACTTGAATTACCTCTTTTTAAACTTTGTTTTACTCAATTCTGATGATCTCAGATTAAATTAAGCCTTGTTGTTGCCATCTTTCCTAAAAACTCATGCTGCAGACAACAACACCCACACCAGGAGGTCCGCTAATTATCATCTCCCATCACACCATCTTCCCTAGCAGATGGAGTCTCCTTGTTGTCATGGAAACAGTTTGCAAAGTCAGGAGTCGAGGTGAATTTATTATGTGTATTTATGCTCTTACTGGGTCAGACCTCTCACTTTTAAGAAAGTCACTCAACACATTAGCTATGGAGGGAGTTACACATGTACACACTTTGATTAGACTGTTATCAAGTGACATACAGCTGTTAACTGGAGTTTACTGTTGCTAAGAAACAGCTTGGGTCAGGTTTCAGGTTCAACAAAGGGGTTTTTTTGAAGGTAGAGGATCCTTAAACCTTTTATAGCCTATTTATACTAACTCGGCTTCTCTGGCGACACCCAACAACCTTCAAGGTAACTGCACCCTGATGTCAGGCTGACAACTTGTTGCCTTTTATGCTTCGCTCTTTTTTATTTTATTTTTTCTTTTATAAATCCTTGTAACACTGACAGATGAAAGTAGCCTAATCTGATCGTGGAGAAATGAGTCGACTAAATATGTAAATGTATTTAAAATGAAATAGTGTAAGGCGGAACTAGTCTGAAAGTGTTGCCGTTTAAACTTTATTCAGTCATTGTTTTATTTTATTTTTTATTTTTTGGTGATTTTAATGTGCGGTCTGCTGCCGGCACCTGAACGCTCCTTAGACATTGTCATATCCTCCGGACGAACCGTGTGAGACGTTCATGGGCTGCCACTGCGACGTCAGGCGCTGCGCTGCACCGTGAAGATGGCGGAGGCTGCGGAGGAACCACAACACCGGTTTTTCTGTCACTGCTGTAAATGTGAAACAAACCCTAAACTCCCGGTGAGTCACTTTTTTTTTTTTTTTTTTTTAATAACAGTGTTTGTTTTCATTGCACACGTGCTGGCCTGGGAATCATGGACGCGCCCATTGAGAAAGAGAGAGAGAGAGAGAGAGAGGGAGGGAGGGATTACGATTATTAGTTTTCCTTTTTAAAAACGCAAAGATTGATTTCTATTTTATTTTATTTTAATACCCACTTTTTTCAATTCATATTATTGTATTTCAATGGACCGCTAAAGCACACGCGTGGCAGTCCGGTGGTGTTATATTTTTAATGTGCGCTCAGAAAACCTTCACCAAAATCTTCCATTAGAGAGAGACAGAGAGAGAGGGGGGGAGTGAAATCTGGCGACTCACGTTGCCATATTTAGAAGCACCACTGCTGGCCCTGAGGCTGGGTCCAGTTGTCTACTGTCAGCCGCGTGTGAGAGACGTGAGAGGGGCTGGTTGGGTGGTGTCAACACATGCACCAGCAGCGCCCAACACAGAGCGCCAGACGCCGTCACATGCCCCAGAGCCACAAATAGTTGCATGTAGCCTGGAGTCCCGATTTGTTTGGTCCCCCTGACTGTGTTTGTCTCCGTAGACAGCTCAGTTTCCAGCGCGGAACCGATCGGCTCATGTTTATTTTGCTGTAGGTTCGTGTGCAGCAGCTGCAGACGTAGGGAGCGCTCACCAGGACTAGGAGCCTCAGCTGGGGGAGCTCTTGTTGCGCACTTTACGCACAATTACGCACGGATGTTGCGGCGATATAACCGACCATAGTACACACGTAAGAAAGAGAGAGAGAGAGACATGGGATTAATGCGCACCACACATGCAGATATTTGTGGAGATCAATATTTTTGTCTTCATTATTTATTGATGTATTATAATTGGTTTGGCATTTCCTTTAGCTGACAGGGATCAGTGGTGGATATTACTTAACTACAATTAAGTGAAAGATGAAGATTTTACATAAAATACATGCACATGAGACATGAGATGATAAATGTAAATCCTCTCACAATGTACATAATTAAAGCCATAAAGATATACTGTGTTTGCAAATTTGCATATATACTATTTTGGCAAAGTCACATAGTATGAAGAATGCACAAACAAATGCAGTTTATTTTTATGCACCTTGAGTCAACAGTTCCTATAACATCCTACTCCACAGTAAGGAATAAACATCTGTCCTATTAGTAAAATACTCAAAAGGAAAAATCAGATAAACATTAACCCCTTGTCACTCCTATAAATTCTGTAATATTCGCCTATCCAAGGCGTACCCAAAGTAAATTGAATGCTGTTCTTGAACTGTTTGGAGAATATGGATGGGCTTGGTCTCTTTTGAAAGGTATCACTCTGAAGTTTTTCCCCAAACTGAAATAATCACTATAAGTGCTACTATCATTGAGTAATCTAAGTGGGAGCACACTGAATTAGAATGTTTTTATTCTCGCCTGAATTTTTTTGTTGCAATCAGATGCCTGAAGATGAGTGTAGCTGAGAATTTTAGCTGGAAAACACAATGGGACTACAGCATGAAGCCTTACCTGGCCCCAGTTCAAATTTGATAACAATCCTGCTAAAAATGAGTATTTTACACATGTTTTTCTAAGTGTATATCTAGGCGTTTTCCTAAAGTTGCCATTGACAAACAATACATGCGCCAAAGTGCAGCTTTTGCAAAGTTACGCATGAAAATGGCGGTGCTGCCTTTTCCCAGGGACCGTGAATGCAGCACATCGTTTTTTTCGGAATTTCATTGGCTATTCAATGCTACAGTTGTCATCGGGATCTGTTTCTATTGGCTGAAGCCATTCAGCGCTGTCGGAGGGGATGTTCCTCATGAGACACAGCCACTCATTCGCTATTGCAGGCGGCAGCCGGAGAGAGGGAGCTTGTGATTGGTCGAGTGAGCTGAAATTTCGAAAGGTCAGAGGGCAGCGCCATTTTGTAAAGTGAAATAAACATTGTTTTCATGTAAACGCCGGACTTATGAGGAGAAATAAACGGATTTACTGGATATACAATGCGTAATTTCATAAGATGCAGCAGCGGGATGAGGTTATCTACCGGTACAACCGTGTGTTTTGGACTAAATACTTTACTGGATTGGATTTACTGGACTTTTCTGAATGTAACGACACCAAGTTTGTGGGGAAACCCTGTGATCCTGAGCCTGCCCTGACACAAATCGTGAGTTATATCGGCTTTTTACGAACTTTGTTAGCATGTTTATAGTCTGATTCGAGTGTTGCTGTGATGATTATATTTAGGAATGGTCGGCATATCTTTAATCACAAGAGTTTTAGCTTTCCAACGATATGTGGCATGACTATTTCAAGTGACTGGTGACATCCTCTGTGACACCTCCCTGATTAAAACCCCCCCGACGGCCCGCCGGCGGGCCGTCGGAGTGGCAACAGGTTTTAAGAAATTCAATTTGTAAACAGTGCTCCTATTACATCATCACCTCAATAATATTTCTATTTATGAACAGAGGAATCACAGTCGGTTGAAGGATTAGATAGAGAAACACAAAACTTCTGTAACTTCAGTACCATCAATACAGCGCTTCAAAGAATTGATATACTATCTGTCATTTAACTGGTTTTATTCAGATTGGAAACCTTTTTTTGCACATTACTGTATTTTCACTCATTCACTACTCCTGTGGCTGAATGATCTCAATGGCTAGGTGCCAAAGTTTTGACAAATGTCTCAGAGGTGGTTACAGCAGATGATTGATGGCCATAGTTTGGGAAGTTTGACTACTTTTGGCAATATAGTCTATATAAATATATATTTATTTGTCTTTAAGGACTTCGTCTGCCCCAGATGTGACTCTGGCTTCATAGAGGAGGTGGCAGAAGACTCCAGGTACAGCTTTAAATTGTCTGTTGTTTTTATAGAGTGAGAAACCTCTGTGGTTTACACGGATGTTTCAAAGCATGGATTAAAAAGCACAATGAGACAAGCCTGAGAAGTTGGAATTTTGAAAATACGAGCTTTTTATTTGACAGATATCAGTGTCAGGCCAGTGAAAGTGGTGTTTTTCATTTTACACTGCTGATATAAAACAGATTTTTGCTCTGCTCTCCAGTCTCCTGCAGAGCAGCACATCGGCATCGAGTGAAGATTCAAACTCTTTGTTTCCAGAGGTATGTCCTCACGAATGGCATTTTAATAACAACACTCCTCTTTCTCTAAGGATTTGTTTGACACGTCGCCTCTCTGCTCTCTCTCCAAGTTATGGCAGCTGCTGTTTATGGAACGCTCTGCTCTGCTGTCGCATCCGCCCTCCTCAGAGTCCCAGTCGGACGACAGCGAGCAGATATCGACGAGTCAGAGCCAGTCTCCTCCAGAGTCACCGGTCGCTGCCGAGGCCAGAGAACCAGAGTCCTCCTCCCGGCCTGAGCAGGAGCCGTCGTCCAGACCTGAGCAGCGGCCTGCTGTGGAAGGGTGTGTGGACACGGTACACAGAAACACAGAAACACAGAAACACAGACCAGTGTGTGCTGACCTCTGAGAATGTAAAAAGACGTTTACCACATCAGTCATTCACATATTTAGCGTTATTTGTTTAACAAAGAGGACAAACTTGCAGTTTACATACATAAACAGCTACATTGTGCACAAAAAATATTTTGCTATATTTCTCATAGTGCCTAAAAACCTAGGCCTATACAATTCTACAACTTTCAAACTATGTTTTATGATTTATACACATCATTGCATTACATTACATTGATGCTTGGGATTACAGACTTCAAATTACAATGTAGTTATATAATGCATGCAGCATGTCAATAAAAAATCTTACTACCTAGGAAAAATATGCAACTAAAACAGAAGAGGGCATGACGTTTAGGGTGTAACAACTTTATGGTTAAGAGCAACTTAAATTCTCTTCACCTAAATTACAGATTATCTATGTATTATTTACTTCTAAACTGTGGTGATGGATCATATTCAAATCAGGTGTTGTTTAAAGTATGGAATATGATATTAATATAGGCCTAGTGTTTGTTGTTATTGTTGTTACTGGGCAACAAAGCACTTGAATAAGCACGAAGGGTGTGGAGCTGGTTGGGTGGGTTTGTAAAATGATGCTAAAACACTGAGGAGCAGTGATGTAGTTTTGAGATCCAGTGTCCGTCAGATCCTCAGAGCTGATGTTAGCGGAGAATGTCACATCATCAGATCATAAATTATCAAGCAACCAAGTACTTTCACACATGATCAAACTTGATTGAGGTTTTATTTGACAGCACGCAACATATAAAGACAGGTGTGGCATGTTATCCAGTACTCACAAATGAAATGACATTACAAATGCCTGTCTTATAAAAATGGATTCCAGCTAAAGTGATGGCTGTTCGCAGTTTGCAAGTAACTCTACACTGTCACACATGGGAGAAAGCTTATTACCATTATCACAGTGTAGTGTGTGTGTGGCCAGGGCCTTCAGCTGACTTTTCAGGGGTTGTTGGGTGTGAAAGATCATCAAAGATTACATTTTTTATCTGGAAGTAAATTTAATTGTGTAATTCCAGGTCTGGTAATTATATGGTTATGCAGTTGTAATTTCACTTAATACATACATACATACATGCATGCTGCATAACATCTGTGATCTGCTGTGCGCCAGAGATCAATAAACACATGAGGCCGAGGCACGAGTTGAAAGTGTTCACTATACCATGAAGCCATGAAGAATGTGTTTTGGAAGCACACTAAAGCAGACGTGTCCGCTGTCTGTTTTTGCCCCTTCAAGGATCGTGCAGCAGTTCTTGGCCGGCCTGTTTGCCAACAGCGGAAACCCTGGTGTTGCACCAGCTGCACTGTAAACACCTCTTAATTCACATCATTTAGTTTTGTTTTCATGTAACCTATTGTAACAACTGCTCTGCCTCTCTCTTCTCTTTTTTTCTCCCTTTCCCTCAGATCCAGTATGCTACAGTTGTACTCTAGCCCAGGAGACTATGCGTGGGGTCAGGGAGGTCTGGATGCTGTTATCACAGAGGTCAGTAGGAGCTGTAGTCACATTATAGCTAAGCCAAGATGTATTGTTCTTCCATTTTCTCATATTCCACCGACCGTTTTCTTTACTAAAGCCCTTTGAAATATGTAATCTTATGTGTCAATAAGTTATAAACTGTAGATTTTTCATGCTTTTATCCATGAGACTTTTTTGTTTATTGTTTCTCTGTCCATGTCTGTGCTCTCTCTCTCTCCACTATGTCCACACTATTCATGTCTTCACCCACTCACCCAGTTGTTGGGACAGTTGGAGAGCTCAGGTCCACCACCTGCAGAAAAGGATATGATCTCATCCCTGCCAACAGTTTGTATCTCTCAGGAACAGACAGGTGGGAATCCCAGCATGGTTCACTGTTCACACCATCAGTAAAACGCAGCTTGTAAGAGTTTGATAAATCTGGCTTTTGACTTTGATTCACAAGGTGTGTGTACTGTCCTCTTTCCTTTCCTTTTCCCTTTCTCTTATACCACTCCTTATTTTGCCCCTTCCCCCTTTTTACCCTTCTTTCCATTCCTGTGTCTTCCCTGTCCCTCTCCTGTCAATGCTTTCCTCATCTTTCCTTTCCCTTTTACCTCATCATTTCTTCTCCTGTCCTTTCATTTGCTGCTTCTGTCTTTCTACCCTCTTAGCTTTCCTTCTCACCCCCCTTTTCATTCAAACAACTTTCCTTCCCTCCTTTCTTTCTTTGTTTCCTTTTTGGCCTTTTATTCCTCTTCCTTTCTTATCTTTCTTCCTCACTGTCGTTCCTTTTCTTCATCTTTCCTCCAAACTTTTTTTATCCTTCCTTCCCTCCTGCCATATTCCCATGAACACTCTAGTCATTGATAAATGTTTTCTGGCCTGGATTCAGTCTGAATTGGAAGCAGCTTACAAAGTTCATGAAGTTGTTGCTCTTGATTGTAATAAAGAGCTGCTAAAAGATAAAGCTACCACTCACAGTCTGTCCACCAATCATTTTATTCATACACTAAAATGACATGAAAAAGCACAATTTACCATTTATACACTCTAAGGTTAATGTCTTGCTGCTAAATCACACATTAGCCTGGGCCAATAGGAAATGACAGAGAGCTGCTAGGACTGTGTATTGGCAGGAATCTACTGTAATACATTGCAAGTCTTTTTTTATTTTTTATTTTTTAGAAAGCTCTCATGGTTTAAAGAATTCACAAACAAAGTTTATTCGTACGCACTCAGAGTAAGAACAGTTGGATCTGCATTTATATTTCACACTTCATCCTACATCATGATATTGACATCTGCCTCAATCGAAAAACAAACAAACAAACTCAAAAGTGCAAACAGGATGGATCAGATAAACATTAAAAACGGATATCTGTAAACTGCTGTCACCACCAACGACTTACATCCCGAAGAACTACATTTCAAAAGTGTGACACACCAGTGGCTTATGTACCTGCTTTGCACATTTGTAATGTAATGAATGAATGTTACTTTCTGTTTCTCTTATTTTTCAGACAGCAGACTGGAGTGTCCAGTTTGCAGGGAGGAGTATTCATTAGGGGAATCTGTTAGGAAACTACCCTGCCTCCATTACTTCCACAGTCACTGTATAGTGCCTTGGCTGGAGCTGGTAAGAACGAGAGGTGGCTGTGGTCGGTTGGTTGGGGGGGGGTTGAAGGTCTGCTGGATTTGTCATCAAGGTCTTAACAGTATGTCTCACATTCATACTCGAGGAGTGCGTCAACAACACAACACAGAAACCTTTTTGTTGCTTAAAGCTAGACTAATGCTCAACCGGGTTTTACCAAACCGTTATGGCCGACTGTTTTTTAGTGAACTTGGAAATCCAGTTTATCGTATTTAGCACCTGCAGCATGGAACAACTTCCAAAACACTCTAAATCTTTTTTCATTTTTAACCTCAGGGCATTTTAAATATTTCATTTTATTGCACTTTACTTCCAGATGTTCATGTTTTAGCTACACACCCCTATTTAATAAGTGTGAAGTTTTTATTTATTTATTCCTAAAGCTTTGTGGGTTTTATTGTTCTTTCATTTCTTGGCAGTTTTCTTAGATTTTATTGTGTTTGTGTTCCCTGACTCTTGTGTCTGGGAACTTTTAATGTATCCTTTGCTAGGCTACCCTGTAAATTAAAATAAAAGGTGAATGAATGAATGAATGAATGAATTAATTAATGTTGCTGACTGGATTTTCCTCTCCAATCACAGCATGACACCTGCCCGGTGTGCCGCAAAAGCCTTGACGGTGTTGACAATAGCCTCCCACCTACATCAGAGCCCCCGCAGGACCGCTCCGTCAGGACAGAGCAGCAAGAGAGGCAGACCATCTGAAAAAAACAAAAAAAATAAAACAAGGGGAAAACAGCTCTACCTCCTTCACTGTTTTCGAGAGACACGCTGCTTGCCTGAGACCTTTCCCCTTCTCAATGACTGCTTTAATAAAACACATTATATGCATCACAGTCAAAGGCTGCAGCTTCAACTTTCCCCTGCGTCTCTGCTGATGAGGACCTTTAATATTCTCCGCCAGCATCCTCACCATTTTAAAGATACAGGCCACACAAAAGGACGCAGCAGTGTGCTCGACAAGTCGTGGAGGCAACGTGCCCTTCTCACTACGCTGCTCTCCTTGGTGGTTTTCTGAATGACTGACTTTCATCACATGAACTAATCACCTTTGAGCAGCCCGTGGTGATAAAACTGATGGGAATGCACAGAGTCATGAAGTAGCACTTTTTTTTGCATTAAGGCTCTCGGTAAGACAGTTTCTTAACTCAGTCTTTTGTTGACCTTTTTGACGCCCAATCTGATCCAGCTCTGGCTATACATGAAGCTATTATTAAAGCCTAACCCTGCGACCCTCATCCTGTGCACCTTATTTCATCTCCCTAATCATGAGCGATGATTCAGAAGCAGGTGCTGTGTGTGTGTGTGTTGTTATATCACAGACTTTATATTTGTCCACCATGTGTTTAATAGTCACTTGTTTGACTGACCTGAGTGATTATTTTGTGAAGCTTTTCTGTCAGTTGTTATGAGAGCTGACTGACAGATGACACTTGTCCACCAAAGGAAGTTTAGCTTGAATTTAGCAGGAATTCAATTACATATAATCTAATTAAACAGCAGTATATCAGATAATACACAGGAATATGATAGATAGATAGATAGATAGATAGATAGATAGATAGATAGATAGATAGATAGATAGATAGAGCAAACAAACTGAATTAGGTAACACTCAGGCAGAAAAATTGCATTAGGCTGTTATTGCAATATTTATTATTATTAATACTCTATAACAAACATATAAAAGCCTAAATAATGATGTGACTAACTCCTCGGCTGATTAATTATTAATCAATCTATTGATCTTTTTCAATTGAATGAATCATTTATTTGTAAAACAGGGGTTAAAGAGTTGATTGTATATTGTTTTGACCTATGGCCTAGTCCCCCCCCACCCCCACCCCACCCACACACACTCAAAAAAACAAAAACAAAAACATTGGTCTCTACTGTGAAAAGACTAAAGATAGCTAGATAGATGTTGTGTTTGGACAAACTTTGGAAAATGTTCTTGCACTGAACAAGGACAGATGATTTGTCTGACATCACTTCCAATGGAATTGCATTGTAGGGACGGATCCCTGGAGGACCACTGTGAAAAGAAGGGATGAGTACAGCCAGCAAAAACAACGTTTTGCAATATTCACATGGAAAACTGACAAGGTTTTTTTTTCTTTTCTTTTTTCAACCTGCCTCGCACATAAATAGGCTAAAGCTATAATTTAACGTCAATGATCTGGTTGATTAGAGAGGATGCTCATCAATTAGTTTCAGCTAGGCTACAGGGCTCCAGACTGTCCCTATATGCGGGCAAAATTTTTCATCTAATTGCACATGTGCACCCAGTAGCCTAAATGTGTTTTTTTTTTGTCAATGTGTGTGATCATGAATGAAAAGGTGAATAATGAGAAAGATATAGTGAACATTTGCTTTGCAAGTCAATTTACGGTTTGCGCCCCTAAATTTTCGGCCCGGCTCCTAAATGTTTAAGTTAGGGAGCCACTGTGCTCCTAGAAAAAAAAAGAAAAAAGAAAAGTCTGGAGCCCTGCATCCCAACAACATCCTTATTATGGAGCAGAAGGATTTATTTATTTATTTATTTATTTATTTATTTATCTGTAGGCCAAAGGTTCTCCCGTTGCAACTGTTTAGAACGTTCAGTTGACAGTCGTCACCCACCAGTTTGACAGTTGACTGTTGCTACCCAACACACACCTTCGAGCCGCGCGCGACGCAACCTGAGCCTCCTCCAACGGCTACCGAGAGTTATGAGAAAAAGAAAGAAAGAAAAAAATTATGAAACTGACATGTTTTTTTTCTTCAACGACCAGAGACCGCAGGAACCGCGTACGACCGACATTTGCTCTCCCCTCCTCAGTCTCCTCGCCTCCTCTCTCTCTCTCTCTCTCTCTCCCCTCCGCCCTCCTCGGTTCGTCCTCCTCCCTCCCCTCCCCTCCCCTCCTCTCCTCTCCCTCCCTCCCTCCCTGGGACCGAGAATGCCCGTGTTGTACTGACACAGTAGCGATACGGGCTGAGCAGACATGGAGGCCCGACTAACGAGAGAGGCCCGTGCTGACACATCCAGACCCAGCTAACGGCGTGTCGGAGTGGATTTCAGAGCATCTCTGGAGATATCACGGACACCAGTCGCTGTAAGGAAAAAAAAAAGGATTATAGCACCCGTGGAAGAAGAAAATAGAGGGAGATCCATTTCGGGTCTCTGTTGATTCAACGCAGCCGCCATTTTGTTGACAGTTAGTGTTTTTTTTTTTTTTTTTAATAACCTACACGGCGCTGCTGCATCTGTTATTATCTTTTTTTACACCACTGGAATATAACTCGCCGCGTTTTCGCGCCTGTATTTCGGTCGTTTTTTTAATTGTGTGCATTTTGTCTTTGAGTCAACGTTGGGAGATTTTTCTGGTTTAGCTGATTTGCTAGTGCATCGTTAGCCGTCGTAGCTGAGATGTAGTAACGTTAACACGAGTGCCTACGAGAATGTGACGGAGATGTAAGATTATGTGCATCACTTGTCCAGGGGTTGTTGTCATATTCACTCGGTTTACACTAATTGTACAAAGGCTGTAAGGCGCTTACTACACATCTGCAGCCCACATACAGTGTATGTTAAGCTTTTTGCACGGCGGAATTTGCCTAAATCGTCCTCAAACAGGCTGCTGGGCTGATAGATGGCTAGTTAGCCGCTGCCAGTGCCATTGATACAAAATGTAGCACAGGCTATTATTGGACGGATGGTAGCTACTAGCTTGTTACAAAATAAACACAAACCTCTCATAATGCGTGGGTTAAATTAAGCCACACCGTGGTCATTACTTCCCTGCCTTTCTTACCGTGTGTGTTATCATCTTAGATATTATGAAAATACATTTTTATGGGGGGGTCGGGTGATTTTCATGCTGGCTCTCACCTTACACCATCGCAACTTTGTGTTTTGGAGGGTTTTGTACGTGGTCAGGAGCTGTGCATTGATTTCTGATTGAGATTTGTCGCTGCGGTCAGTGCAATCACCTCGTTATAACCTATTTAGCACATCTGTAAACAGTATAAACATTTGTTCTGCGATTGCAGCTTGGATACACTGACTGATAGACTGTTTCTCTTCAGCTCATACCATAGATGTATATATCTTTTTTTTTTTTTTTTTTTAGAAAAAGGAGCAACGCTTGATCTCCAAATGTGACATTTTTTTTCTTCATGTTTTGGTTTTTGGCAATGCAGCACTTGGAAGATAAAATATGTGGCCACCACGTTGATACACACGAAGGGAGGACACAGCCAAATAATGTGAACACCGCTTCTGGACAATTACAAAGGTGAGTGAACTATAATAATATTGATTTGATACATTTGAATAGTTGATGTCGGTGGTGATATAACAGTGTAGACTCAGTGAATCAGATCGGTAACTCCTCTCTCCAGCAGATTTTAATAGTGTTAATGTTGACGCACGAGTAGATGCTTGCAGAAATTGTTTCTGTGCTGCACGCAGTGTCAAACCTAATGTCTGTCAAGAGCCATGTCTCCGAGGCTGGATTTCCTCTCAGTAATTACGAGTATGACTAAACAGTAGTGAATTGACTGTTGAGTTAATATGAGTACTTGCAGCGAAAATTGACGCTTATGAGTTATTCGCTAGAAGGGGCAGTGTTGACTGTACAGGAAACCGAGAGCAGATAACGTTATTTGGGTTGCTCAGCAGCCCCTTTGCTGGTCAACCACGTTTTTTTCCCTTTTTTTTTTTGCACAACGTGGGAACGCGTGATTAATTTAAAAATGAATTCACACATTTTTGTTTGCCGGGACTGAGGATGTTTGCAATGCATGGGGCTGGTCTGACTGACACCTGTCATTTAGGTCCGCTTTATTGAAGCTCGCTTATCCCGAGGTTTTTTTTTTTTTTTTTTTTAAACCGCCCCTTTCATTCAAGGGCATAATCTGTTACAATTATGTTTAACTACTTCCGTTGTTAGGTGATACAAACTAATGGTTGTAGTAAAGGAATTTGGCTGCTTTCCCCCCCTCCTTGAGAACCGCGCTGTGTGAACACCAATGGCGTAAAAAAGCCCTGGAAATGACACCGAGCTCTGAGGGCAGACGCCAGCCCTCATGTGAATGATGTGGGGGTGGGGGTGGGTGGGTTGGATACTATTGCTATGGCCAAAGGGAAATCAGCAGTTATGAACAACGTGTGCAAAAGTGAGGAGGGAGAGAAAGGAGGGAGGGAGTAAGGGGAGGAAAGAAGTGGGAGGGGGCGCGGGAAGTTGTTTACTACGTTCCTGCCTGTGCTGCCATTCTTTAGGCTCTTAGCCTGATATTGATTATTGATTATTAGTAGGTTTTTTGTTGTTGTTGTAATTTATGGTGTTTGGTCTTGTTTTAGATCCCCTTCTTTCTACTTTGTAATTGTTCTCAAAGGGAAAGCAAACAACAGCAGGGCACGACCAATGTGACTAATATATGTCTTTAAACCCAGTTATGTTGTTGTTCTCTTGTTTTGCAGTATGACTGTAGAAGATGAAACAACCGTGCCCTGCTCTTAACCGTTTTGTGTTGTATGTAAAAGTACCGTGATGCTAAATGTGAAAATGATATGTTTTGGTGTGAAGGCTTATCAGTCTCACATCAGAAATGGATTCAGCCTTTTTATCAGATCATTTACAGGAGAACAAGTGCCAGTAAATGTGACCTGACTTGGCTTGTTAGAGGTGAGAGGAATGTTTTGACTCTCCGGGAGGCTTTTCTCCACACTTGTGTCAGTAGCCTCTCACAGAGTTTGGTACTACAGTGGCTTATTTTTGGCATAGCTGCTGTCAGGCAGCGGAAGCAGCTAGTATCACTGCAAGCGCTTAGTATAAAAGAACGAGGGGAGCGTTTGTCGTCCTGCGTAAAGAAGAACACGGGGAGCAGAGTTTCAGGGCTGGAGGTGGTTTAAATGTGTTTTTCATTAAAGTCGAAACACAGTGACAGTGTTTAGTTTGTGTGCTGGTTCTGCTGCTTTCCAAGTTTTGCGAAACAGAGGAGGAAGAGGATGGAAAAGCTTTAAGAAAACGGTGAAAGAACCCCGGAGATTGATGGAGTGCTAAAGAAAAGAGGGAGGTGTGATTTGAGTGTGGTATGTGTAGTGAGGGGGAGTGCAGTTTTGAGGCGAAATGGAGTGAGTAATTGAAGTAAACACAGAAAGAGGGCGTGGGGGAAGTACAGGCCAGACTCCAGAAATTTGGCTACATTTACTGTGTGGTTCTACAAAAAAAACAAAAAAAAACTCTACTACTGTTTTCCACAGACATAACCCAAAACAAACATGGTCTAAGACGAGGGTCGATTACTTCTTTCTTTTTTTTTTTGGCTAAAGCCTTGCTGTACTGATGACGCCTTGTATGACTTTCCTGAGGCTCCATTAAGTGGTTCCTTTAGTGCTCTCCACTAATGTAGGGTGCAGAGAAACCGCCGGCACATTGACGCTCTATCACTCACTCTCATTTGCTCCTGGCGAAGGCTGGGAAAGGCGGCTGTATCCTCTGTCTAGTCCCAGAGGGCCAAATGTGCTGAGGTCACAGTTCTGAGTTGCCTCCAAATGACTTCACCCAGAGAAAGCACCTGCTTGGGGGCGAATCCACATTAAATCACTCAGTGGCCACGGGGAGCTGTAGACAACTTCATTGAATCGGGCTGTCCTCTAAGGAGCACAATTAAGAAACATGCTGCTCTGTGCTAACATAGAGTATGAGCAGGATACCACTATCACCGGCATGTATTCACCGCGGCTAATGAGCGAACTTAAGGGATTGCTCATTTGGCATCTTATCTTGTCACACCTCCGAAGGATGTTGTGGCAGCACTCTGGGATTAACGATTGACTTTGGATGCTTTGTAGTTCTCAGGTTGACAATTTAGAGGACTTAAAGCCTGAGGTTACATTTCTCAGGTAGAAAGATCCTTGGCTGTGTAAATAGGTCACAGATTGTTGTAGGCTGTGAGAACGGACACACCATAAAAAGTCACCCAGACAGGATGAAGGACAACCTCTAACCAAATAGATGATAAAAAACGTTGCCCTCCATCTGCTTTGCACCACCATCCATTATAAGACTTTTTTTATACTCCTCAGTTGTAGGGCACTGTTTAAAACTGTCAGTATCCAATTGATGTTCTGTGTTGCAGTGACTAATGTGGATTTGTTTTTGTCTCCTCCATCCTCCTCCCTCTCCTCCTCTCTCCTCCGTTCTACCTGTCTTTACCACTGCAGTTGAAGGACGGAGAAAGAGGGCTGGACAGCCAAGGAAGGGAGAGAAGCCGCCTCGAAACAAGGAGAGCTTCACCCTCACCTTTATCCCCCCTCCCCCCTTTTCCCCCCCTTCACCCCCATCCCATCCCCCTGACAAAAAAATCTGCCCGGTGTCCACAACGACCCTCCCCAGTAAACTTACACACCTCCGAAGTTTGCAATGGATCAGAAAATTCAGGGGGGAACTGCGACTCCTCCCCCTCTTCTCTCAGGTACTCCCTCAGGGGAGCGAGAGAAGGAGGGAGGAGGCGGAAAGAAAGAAGAAGATGAGGATAAGAAGAGAGACAGAGAGAAGGAGGGAGCTGCCACCGCTTCAGCTGGTAATGGAGGGGCGGGCGCGGGTGGTCCGGGAGGCGCCGGCGGTGACCAGTCCCATTTCTCCATCAAAGAGAGCAGCCTGTCCGAGGGCAACGTCAAGCTTAAGATCGGCCTTCAAGCGAAACGCATGAAGAAGCCGCCTAAGATCCTGGAGAACTACGTGTGTCGACCGGCGTTCAGGGCCACTGTGAGGCATACGGGGCGAGGAGGAGGCGGCGCTCGTGGCAACCGCGCCGTGGCTGCAGGCGACGGGCCGGGCGGCCAGAGCCAGAGCCCGTTGCACGGCAGGGAGAAGGAGAAGGAGAAAAGCCCGAGTGTCAGCAGCAGACAAGCCCAATCATCTTCATCAACCCCTTCAGTTAAAGCCCCGACGCCACCTCCTCCAGCGCCTCCTCCCACCAGCACTACCAGCCTGTCGCCCTCGCAAGTGAACGGGAGCGCTCCAGCAAAACGGGTGAGGAGGGAGAACAAGAGTCAATATGCATACTTTACTTTGCTTCAGAGATTTACACTGTGTCAAAAGTAAACATTCAGTATTGACAAACGGCATGTTCACCAGTGCATTACATCTATTTACATACTTGTGTTTATTTGCCTTACTTCCTTAAAATGTTAATCAGTTGGTCAGTGATCCACAGCAAGGTTACCGTAGTAATCACCGTGTTATTGCACAGATAAAGAGCAGAGCATAAATTTTTCTTTAGTGTTCTTTGTGTTCTCTGTCGGCCCGTCTCTATTCATCGCTCACCGCCCCCTCCGGTCTCCCCTCCTCCGTCTGTGTCGTCTATCCTCTGTCTCTGCCTGGCCACGTCCTCTCCACCCCCTCCCCTGCATGACCCTTCTCTGAAGCTCTCCCTCTCTGTCCCCAATCTGACCCTGATAAGTGTTAGTGAGTTGAGTGTAACTTCCCCCCCTGGGCATGCCCAGGAAGCAGCTCTGACAGAAAAACTTAGCAATGAACTGATTTGTAACGGGGGTTAAGAAAGCTATTGTTGATTGATAGTTTGTAATTGTGGCTGTGGGCGTCTGCGGCCAGATGTTCAGCACTATTAGCACCAAAGGTGTTTCTTAATTCTGACATATTTCTCTCAAATGTGTCATTAAATGTCAGCACAAAACTTTATATTACATTTAATTTTCACAGTGTCTCTTCAATGTCATACACCTATTTATTTTCATTAACTTTTTGCCATCTTGTTGTGTTGTGTCTCTCCAGGGTCCACCAAAGTTGGATTGCAAGTCTGATACAAAGCCAGACTCAAAAGCAGCCAGCAGCACATCTGAGAGACCCCTTAACCTTCACCGCCCTCCACCAGACAGTAAAACGCATCCCTCCGTGAAGAAAGCGCAGACTGTGCAGCTCAACCCCCGGACATCCTCGCCCTCTCCACCGCTACCTGCATCAAAAGACCCCGGCTTTGAAGGTGTTAAACCACCACAATACGCCTACAGCACTGACAGCCAGAGAGACAAGGAGAAGGGTGTCCAAAACTGGGGAGCTCCCACAGTCACCGAGAAATTGGCTCAACTCATAGCGACATGCCCACCGTCAAAGACCCCAAAGCCAGCCAAACCCTCAAAGAGCGACCCTGCTCCTCCTCTCCCGAGCTCAGGCTTTATGGCCCCTACAGCCAAGCAGCGTGACAGGGCGATGGCCAATAGGAACACCTACTCAAGAATGGTCCACCTTTCTCCACCCCCCCCTGTGTCGCGACCACCCGGTCGGCCCTACGGTTCTAGGAACAAAGACAGCGTTATGGAAAATTCACCCAGCCTGGCGCCACTGCGGAAGGAGGACATGGATGGGGCCGGGAAATCAAGTAGCAGCGGTAACAACATCAGCAACAGCATGAACATGAGCAGCAGCAACAGCAGTAGTCGCAGCAGCAGCCCGGCGCTGACCTACGGCAACAGCCGCCTGTCAAAGGACTGCAGCAGCGACAACAGCAACAGTAGCATTTCTAAGCAACAGTCACGTCCTGCTCACTGCCAGCCTCACAACACATCTTTACCATCTTGTCCCATTTCTTCCTCATCCACCACCTCAGCTGAGCAGAGAACAGTGAGCGCAGTGAGTCACCTGGGCTCTCCCGCTCCCTCACAAGGACACCACGCACGTGAGAGTCCTGCCCTAGCGGAGGAAAGCAGTGCGAGTGAGCGAGAGCAGGACAGGGACAGCCCCAGAGACTTAACCAAGTGCCCTCCCACAACAGGAACAGGAAAGCCAGAAGGGAAAGACAAGGGGGTTAATAATCAGTCACTGCGAGTGGAGAGGGGGAAGAGCTCTAGTCCGAGTAAGCGCAGTCCCAACCGGGATAGTAGCCGACCTGGTCGGACCATCAGTCCCCCAGAGCCTGTCAGACAAAGGGCACCTTCTCCACTGGAGCCAGATGATGATGATAGCCCACAGACGCCTCTTAGAGATGATTCCCCCGATTCATCTATTGACTCTCCCGCAGAGCAGGACTGCAAACCCTTTAAGAAACGGCGGGGGAGGAAACCCCGTTGGACCCGCATTCTGAACAAGACGCAGAGTCAGAGAGCAGACCAGGACAACCCCTTCGAGCAGAGCAAAGCCACCATGCCTTTACCTTCAAGCTTTGAAACGCCATTGCCACCAGTTAAAAGACCCGTGGGCAGGCCTCCCAACCCAAATAAGGTCAAACCAAATCCTGTGCCACAGAGCCAAGTGTCACAACTCTTTGCACCCCAGCCTAAGAAAAGAGGGAGGCCAAAGTCCAAAATGCCGAGGCTTGACGCCCTGGCCCATGGGCACCCACCGAACAAACTGGCCCCCTCCAAGGTCTTTTCATCTTTACTCAAGTCCAAAGAAGAGCAGGACCCCCCTGTTCTTCACCCAGAGGTGGATTTGAACCCCCCTAAACCTATGCCTAGAAAACGTGGACGTCCTAAGCGCCTTCCCCCCACCCTACCCCAAGAGGGTCAGCCTCCCACGTTGGCTCCAGAGTCAGGAGACATGGGAGACAAACGGTTCCGCAGCAAAGGAAACGGGCAGCTCATCATGAAGACGATAATAGGGAAGATCAATAAAATGAAAAGCGTGAAAAGGAAGCGTATTCTCAGTCAAATCCTGTTGGGCCCAAGACCAGAGGAGACCCCTAAAGGCACTACCAGCGGGGTGGTCGGCTCTGTGGAAGCTGCTACCCAATCACTGTCCTCCCTGGCTGCTTCTTTTGGGGGGAAACTCGGGCCGCAAATTAACGTCAGTAAAAAGGGCACAATATACATGGGCAAAAGGAGAGGCCGTAAACCAAAAGCAGTGAGTAACACCACGGCTACGACGCCACCGCCGGAGCCCTTCCTCTCCCCAAACACCACGTCTCCTCTACATCACCATCAGTCGCAGTCGCAGCAGCACCAGCTCTCCGGCTCAGAGGTCTTTCCCTCCCCCTCCCTCTCGCAGTCCAGCGGAGGCCACAGTCCCATCAGCGACGCCAGCTTCGTGGAACCGGGCTCCGTGCACTTTGCAGGTCACGCTCACTATTCCAACTCCCACCACGGCCACAGCACGTTCTCCTTCCCTCCCCCGACCTTCTCGGCCCCAAACCCTCGCAACCCGGGGCTGGGCTCGTCTATGGCCGCGGCAGCTTCCCAGAAGAAGTCTTGCCGCGGTTACCATCATCACCACCACCATTACAGGCAGCACTACCATTACCATAAGCTCTCACCTCCCCGGCCGCTCCACCCGACCTCGCCGGCCCCCCTCAGCGAGCTAAAGGAGGCCACGCCGTCACCGGTCAGCGAGTCACACAGCGAGGAGACGGTGCCCAGTGACAGCGGGATAGGAACAGACAACAACAGCACGTCCGACCGCGGCGAGAAAGCCGGAGGGGCGGGCGGCTTGGGTGGGATCGGGATGCCACCGGGGATGGGCAGTGGATTGTTAATGCCAGGGGTCATTGGGTCAGCGATGGGTCCGGGGGTGGGGCTTAATTCCAGAGGCAGGCGGCGACACTCCGCCATGCTCATGGAGCATCCCTCGCCCTCTCCCTCGCCCCACGGGGCGAGGTCGTCGCCCGATCCCCGGAGACCTCACCCGGCGGCTCCCGCCTCCTCCTTACTGGGACACAAGGAGAAACACAAGCACAAGTGTAAACGCCGCAGCCACGGTTGCCCCGGCTACGACAAGCTAAAGAGACAGAAGAGGAAACGCAAGAAGAAGTACCTGCAGCTGCGTTCACGCCGGCACGACCCGGACTTTCTCGCCGAACTGGACGAGATTGTCGTGAGGCTGAGCGAAATACGGATAGCACATCGCACAACGGGGCACCGGCTCGGCAGCGGGATCGGCATCGCGGCAGGGACGAGCAGAGTGCCGGGCGTGGGGAGCAGACCCGGCGGCAGCGGAGGCATCGGAGGCACGAGTAGTGGCAGCGGCGGCCCTCCTCCGCACCATTATGTCCACAGGGACCTCCTGCCCACGATCTTCAGGGTTAATTTTGGCAGCTTCTACTCTCACCCTGCGTACTCCTGTGACCCATTGCACTATGTTCGTAAACCAGACATGAAGAAGAAGCGCGGGCGGCCTCCCAAACTGAGGGAGTCCATGTCCGAGGTTCCCTTTGTCCCGGGGCTCGGGTTCCCCCTCTCCAGCGGAGGCTTCTACCACCCCTCCTACAGCGTCCCGTACTCCTCCGGGCCGCTGGGGTTGGGATATTACAGAGGTTATCCTGCAGCCAGCGCTCTGTATCCCCACCCTCATCACCAGTCGCCGCACACAGCCCCGGCCCACCACTCTCACCACTCGCCCTCCTTCCCCCCGCCTCCGCCGACATCCTACATGCACCATCACCACCCTTCGCACCTCCTGCTGAACCCCTCCAAGTTTCACAAGAAAAAACACAAGCTGCTCCGGCAGGAGTTCCTGGGTGGAGGGAGGTCCCCTGTCCTGTTCCCACCCATGTCCTCCGAGCTTTCCTTCAACTGGCACCACAAACACAAACACAGACACAAACACAGAGAGCGCTGCGCCGAGGACGACAGGGAGGAAGCGGCGAGGAGCGGATCAGGGAGCCGGGCTAACGCAGGGATGTCTGACGGCGGCGGAGCGTCAGGGAAAGGAGAGCGAGTCGGCAGTTTAGGAATGGCAGAGTCTCTACAACGATGCCGCTTCGGACGAGACGCCTCCAGCACCAGCGGCAGCAAACAAGCTGCTACCACCTCTGCCAACTCCCCTTCCTCTTCCTCATCCTCATCTGCAGAAAGGTACAAGCGCAAAGACAGCTCCATGTCCTGTCTAGGGCCCTCCAGACTCGCGCTGGGCAGCAGCTCAAAAGGCCACCACCCGGTCGAGTCCTGGTTCAGAATGGGCAGCAGCTCGGAAGCAGACTACTCCAAGCTCTCACGGGGCCACGTGGCGCCCGGCCAGGGTCCCTTCTCAGACGGACGGGCAGAAGACCCAGCAGGCTGCTCGGACAGCGAGGATGAGGAGCCCCTCACCCCCACGGACGACGTAGAGCCCGGAGCGCACGATTCTCCAAACCTTACAAACCTGTTTGCCTCTGCTCTCACCCGCACAACGCTGAAGGGGAGCAGAAGCAGGAAGACGGATGTCGTCCCAGAGAGCTCCAGTTTTTCCCGGATGGACCGGCCGATGAGGAAGGATCGCTCAACATCATCAGAGAGGAGAGAGATGGGTAAGTCCCACTGGTTGAATTAAACTATGAAGCAATCTGTTGAACTAATGTAGTAACCAGAAACAGTAGCAGTGGGGAATTATTTGCATATATTTGTTCATTGAATCCTAAATCATAAATGCTGCTCGGTACGTTTTGTTTTTAGTTTGATGAGCACATAAAATCTTTTGACTGAAATGAATGTGACATTGTGTAAGGTTATCAGAGTCACCAAATTCATTTTCCAAAAATAGTTCAGATGCACTTGTAACAAGAATCCTGTGGCCGAATATGATTGGCTGATATCTGATCTGAGCTTTATGGCTTAGCATTGCTGCTGTGAATCTGGCCAAGGGTGAAATCAGTTAGATCCAGTTACTGTGTGTTTTGGCAAAAAGACGTTTTCATACTTTGCCATATGGCACAGCAAGTGGTTCTCTCAAATATTGCTTTATATTTGCTCACTGATCCCTGCATGTTTCTTGAAAATCCTTCATAGTATTGCGAAATTGCGAAGCGGTTACTGCTGGAGCCGTCCATACCTCAAATGTGGCTGGATCAAACAATGCTGGAAAATGATTAGCTCTGTCTGTGTAGCCCTCATCTGAACAAAGAAGAAGTCGGGCCACTTATTTTGGTAGAAAAAAAGACACCGTGACATCCCCACTGCGTTTGGTAGCTCTCTTACTAGTGGTTATGCTCTTGGCCAAAAAAACAAATGTGTGTAAACTGGCTCCCAGTGAGTGTGGAGGCCAGAGTTGGCCAGAGTTGATATAGCATTTCTGCCAGAGCTCATCTTACTGTAGGGGTGGAGTGTTTTGTTAACATGCTATATTTAGGAGCCATTTCCCTCAAAAGCCCCACAATGTGAGGCCTCGTCCTCCCCTGCAGTACGCCCGGCACCTGGGCTGAGCTTATGTTGCTGATGTAAGACACAGTGTCTCAGCAGTGGACTGTATCCACCATTGTGACTCTGAATGCCTCCCGATGAGACTAATGTGTCTGTGTGTGTATGAGCAGCGGTGCTAAAGGGTTTTTATGTGAGCATTACCTGTGTTTATGTGCATGGCTTTAAGTGAGATGTGAAGCTGTGAAAGGCAGCAGCATAGAGCAGTTCAAACCAAGACAGGGTAATCCTGGATTAGAGCTCAGGACTGGGGGGGGGGGGGTCAGTCAGCGGTCACAGACTGCATCATGAAGGTAGAGGAGGCCAAAGGTGGCGACTGGGCTGGCGCACACAACAAGACATGTGTGGAGGGATGGAGGCAGATAGATGCACTCTGACAGGAGAGGGAGGGTGAGAGTGATGTGAGAGGGGAAGAAAAGTTTGTGAGTGAGGTCAAGAATAAGAAGTAGCGCAAAAAGATGGTTTAAATAGTTAATTTTTTGGTCAAGAAAAGAAAATGCAAAGAGTTTTTCCATTAGCATCTATTATATATTAATGGATCACAGTGATCAGGGAATAGTTAAAACTGTTTACAGGAGTTAGTTAGTCAGTACTCCAAGTCTGGGCTCGCTGATGTCACTGTCATTAGGTGTTGTGTGTAGCTGGATGTGGGACAACCCTTTTATACAGAGCATGGAGATAGTAGTGGTATTGAAAGACCTATAGGTGCCTTAATATATTTCTTTTAGTGATTCTGTTTTTAGACATCAGTGTGTTTGGGGCCTGTGAAGTTGTTGTTGTTTTTTGAAGTATTTTTTGGGAGGGCTTTTTGCCTTTAATTGATATGGTTAGTGGAGAGAGACAGGAAATGAGGAGGCAGAGAGAGGGGGAATGACAAGCAGCAAAGGGCCACCAGGTTCAAGATTTGAACAGGGGCCGGCGGCAGCGAGAACTGTAGCCTCTGCATACGGGGTGCCTGCTCAACCCACTGAGCTTTACGATTCAAATTCAATTCAAAAACACTTTATTTGTCCCCAGGGGGCAATTCAAAAAGAGTGAAAGTAGCTTTAAAGGGCAACACATGTCACAGACTAAAGGACACAGCAGTCAAGAGTCGACTAACAAGGATAACACACACACACACACACACACACACACACACACACACACAAAACGCCCCATGAAGTTCACTAAACTTCTGAATTGAATCTAGCATGAGATGTGGCATACTTGTGCTACGGAGAGGAAGGAGGGAGAGGGTGAGAAAGTTTGGATGACACGACACAGGAAGAAAAAAAGATGAGCACATGGAAAGATTGGAAAGAGAAGCAAAGTCTTAAAATATCAAAGCATAAGGAAGTGTGCTGTAGACTCATGATACATTATGCTGCATTAATTTGTTGTGTCTCTGTCCAGGTTCATCGGGTATTCAGACAAGAGGTGTCGCCCACCCGACCTCTGACGGGCCCGAAGGATCCCTGCACCACCGGCAACAGCACCATCACCAAACCTCTCTGTTTCACTCCCACGGCTCTGCCTCCTCTTCCTCCTGCCTCTCCCCCCCTCAGGACTGTTGCCTGGATGCGTCCCTGCCCCACCACTCCCACCGGGCACAGCCATCCAAACACAGCCTGCACCACGTCAACAAAATCCTCCGGGCCAAGAAGCTGCAGAGACAAGCGCGCACAGGAAACAACGTGGTAAAGAAGAGGGGCCCCGGACGTCCCAGGAAACACCCGCTGCCCTCCCCGCCGCCATCCCCTCCGCCACCGCCGCCACCGCCGCCCCCCGCCGTCGAATTGAATCAGGCACGGCACAGGGACAGAGGGGGAGAGCGGCCAGCGGGGGTCAGGGGATGGGAGGGGGACACCGTGACGGACGCCATTGAGTCGGTCGTGCAGGGACAGCGTAGAAAAGGCCAGAAGAGGAAGCACTGGGACCGAGAGGGGGATGAGGAGGAAGAGGAAGAAGAAGGGGAGGACGGGGAGGTAGAAGAGACTGAGGAGCGACTGCCAGATAGGGAGGAGAACCTGGGCAACCTGGTGGCAAGGTCCAGAACTGGGACAGGAAGAAGCTGGCTAACTCAGGAGGAGCTCCAGCACTTTCGTGGGTAAGCAATATGTTTTCTTTTTTTACCACACTGATAATCTTTATTCCCTAGAGTCTCAGCTGTGGGACACAGACAATGATTCACAGCGCGATTAAATGTTAGGAGTCAGTGTTGGTGTATATATAGGAACATTTATTATGTCCAGTCGTCACTAGAAACCAAGTCATGGTTCTAATTTTAGCTCAATGGAAAGCAAGCCAGATGGCCACTGCTCCCCGGAACGCCCAGGCCCCGTCTCCAGGGAACAAGCTCCACCCATGCCCATAACCAGCCAACGGGAGAAGAGAGCAGCCAGACCTCCAAAGAAGAAGTTCCAGAAGGCGGGGCTTTACTCAGACGTGTACAAGACTGAAGAGTGAGTGCCAAAGAAATCCCAAAAAAAACAACAACAACTCTCTGAAATTCATCTTTTTGATGTATAGATACAAGCATGTCATATCACAGTTTGCCACCTCTTTACATCTCACTGTTTCTCTCTACCCTGCAGTCCTCGGAGTCAGCTTCTGCAGCTAAAGAAAGAGAAGCTGGAGTACATACCTGGGGAACACGATTATGGGTTGTTTCCAGCTCCTATACATGTTGGTGAGTCTCACACCACATCACTTTTACTCTGCACCTCCTATTTTTAAAACACAGGATTCGAGTATGTAATTACTTCCAGACTGATGGACCAGTCTTTTAAAACTCATCCTTCTCTATGCAGAGAATCTCTCTAAATAAATTCATTTTTCTTCTAATTATAACCTAGAAAAGCATTTGCTCCAGGTATGTAGGGTTTCTGAGGCTTTCCAGAAACAGAGAAAGGTTTTTTCACTTACCACAGGCCAGTATTTTAAGCCTTTTAAAAAAAAAAATCTAACCGTTGAACTTCTTCTTTATATACAGTATGTAATCGTAAAAGTGTGTGTATGGTCAGAAATGACTTCCGTCTTCTTTTATGTATGTTTTCTCTATCTGAATTTCCCCTGCTTTGTTTTTTCAGGGAAGTACCTGAGACAGAAGCGTATTGATTTCCAGTTGCCTTACGACATCTTATGGCTGTGGAAACATGATCAGGTGATCAATCACATCAAGCACAAATTCTTTTTTTTTTTAGGGATTTTCCATGCTCTAAGTGAAACACTGAGTGATAGTTACAGCCCCAGTAGCGGCCCACCCACACAAGTATTCTCTGTCATTAAACCCCTCTGTGGGTTTTTTTTGTGTGTGTTTCAGCTTTACAAGAGGCCTGATGTCCCCCTTTATAAAAAGATCAGATCAAGTGAGTATCTGGCTTCATACCAGGAATTTTGTCAAAATGTAACCTGATCAGTTTTGTTACCACTTATCAGATACTCTGCACTGGTTGCTTTGACTTTTGTTGTCCGTATTATTAGTTAAATGAGTTGTTTGCAAAATAGGGATTAAAAAATACTTAGCGTTGCCACTGCTGGTCACAGTTTTTATTGTAGAGTGGTAATCCCCTGTTTGTGTAACAGATGTCTATGTGGACGTGAAGCCTCTCTCCGGTTATGAAACAACTACATGCAACTGTCGATCTCCTGAGGCCTCGGCTGAAAAAGGCTGCCTTGATGATTGCCTGAATAGGTAAATGCAACAGCAGAGTCAATGTAGAAATCAATCTTGTTATGTGTCAAGAAACAATCTTGTGTTTATTTTCTATTTATTTTTCAAGAAAGGAAAGTAGTAATTTGTCTAGTTATGAAAAGCAAATTTTTTACATTTTCGCTCTTTGCCTTCTTCTTCTTCCAGAATGAGCTTTGCTGAGTGCTCTCCCAGCACGTGTCCCTGTGGTGACCATTGTGACAACCAGCACATCCAGAGACACGAGTGGGTGCAGTGTCTGGAGCGCTTCCGCGCCGAAGGGAAGGGCTGGGGAATCCGCACCAAGGAATCTCTCCGCTCGGGGCAGTTCATCATCGAGTACTTGGGAGAGGTGGTTAGCGAACAGGAGTTCAGGTGAGATGGTTTAATGCAAGACATCTTGTTGAAAGGTCGACACGTGCATGTGGATATCTGAATATTTAGCATATTTTGCATCTGTCTATCTCTTTGACTTGTTTAGACACATAAATGGATAAAACCGTCCTTTTAATCTACCACTGTTTTCTTTGCTACTGTGTTTTAGGAGTCGCATGATGGAGCAGTACTTCTCCCACAGTGGCCAATACTGTCTGAACCTGGATAGCGGCATGGTGATTGACAGCTACCGAATGGGCAATGAGGCACGCTTCATAAACCACAGCTGTGAACCCAACTGTGAGATGCAGAAGTGGTGGGTGTCATGGCAGCTTTAAAACCAGCTCCCTACTGATGTCCTTGTGGTGCTTTTGGTCTCTTACCAAAACCCAGATTTGGTTAAGCCTGTTTGGGAGCAAGCATGAGGACGTTGCCAGACGTTGTCGCTCGCGGATAATTGAGCCAGACCTGGCGTAAATTGCGTTTTGTTTGACTGCGACGACAAAGACGGCACACTGCGCCCACTCACGCTATGCAGCTGATAATGTTGACATCCATTAGGATTACTGTAAGAGCAAGTTTTACCATTCAAGAGATGTCAGGTACATCAGCAGTCGCAGTCTAAACTATAGAAACAGACAAGTGAAGCTGAGACTCTTGCTGGGTTGTTGTAAGAGGGGAGTGGGAGAAGCTGATTAGAAAATGTTCCAGCTTGATAATTCAGTATTTTGTTTTCTAAATGCTTCTGTCACTTAAGGTCAATGAACTGGAAAATGGACCTGCCCATTATCTGAACCGTTTCACTTAATTTGCCATCCGTTTGTGTGCCTGATGATTCGGGCGAGATGGGTAATTTCTTATTCTCTTTCTGCAGGAGAGAAAACCTGAGTGTAGTGACAATACCAGAACGCGTCTGAAAGATATTAAGCATAGAAATAATGCCTTTGGTGCGTTGTTATCCAAACAGCTATTTTAAACAGCTATTTTATTCTTGGGTCTTCACTCATCTTGTCAGAGAACAAGTGAGCCACATTTTAACCAAACGCTGAAGTCGTTTATACTCGTTGTAGGTGTGTGTCTCTATTTTAATACATGTAAATGTGGCCTTGTTTGTGTTGGTGTTAGATTCCCTTATTGTGGCTGAAGTGTTTGGTTATATTTAGACACTTTTTGAAGTTGTTTGGGTTTATAACAGCCGTACTCTTTAACCACTTTAACCTAAGACATGGATAAGTAGTCCAAGTGACTGTTAGGAAATGTTGTGTTGTCCTAGTTTGGAAATCTTACACCAGCACTGAAAGGGACACGTGTAGCAGGTGCATGTCTTTGTAAATGAGAAAGCTCTGCCTGGAAACCCCAACCTTATTAATGTGGTTGTGTGGTGGTAATCTGATGAGTTCACCTCAGTCACACTCTGCCAGTGTTCAGAGACCTAAATGGCTTAAAGGCCTTGCACCATGCCAAAACAATTCACTGGTTTCCTGAGGGATTGTTCTCACAGCGTGGCTAAATCCACAGCAATCAGAGACCTGGCTGATCAGGCCTCACTGTGCTTGACTTTACTTGGTGAAACCTGCTTGGTTTTAACTGTAGCTGACTGTCGTTGTCTATGTATGGTGTGTATGATCCTGCACCACGTATCACTGCAGTTTAACCCTCCGAGGATTTGATTGTGGACAGCTCTCGACCTTGAGAGGCTCCACTATCAAACTGTACCCTCTGGCTTCCAGCATAGACCAGCTCATAATCTAGGACAGTGTATGTGTACCTCCATGTGTGTCTGTGTGTGTGTGTGTAATATAGAGTGGCTGGGCTGAAATAAAAGACTCCATAAGGATGGAGAATTTTCAGCACAAAGCCTGACGAGTCATCCATCTTGTCACAGAAGAGAGATTACATGCAGCCGGGCCTTAGATACAGCTGTAGTGGCTGAAGACAATGCGCTGAACCAGCTTTTTACCCCTATAGAAGGAATAAATTATCAAGTGGCTGGCAAACAGAATAGCACGCTTTATTCTTGGAAGAATGGCGAAAGGAAAGGAGGAAAATGGGAATTACAACGTGTTGAGCAGTTGGCTAATCGAGAAAATGAAAACCGGGACAGCTCTTTTTTCTGTTTTAGTCCAATTTAAAGGACCTTTAATAAAACTGCCTTTCCAATATCAATACTTAAACGTTTTAAATAGTTTTTAGTTCTACTACTTAGTAGGATGTGAAAACCTGACTTCACTGATAAGATGTTATTTCTTTACAAGGCTCTCCAGTGTGTTTCGGATATAGACAGTGTGCAACCCACAGATGAACAGTCAACAGTCTGAAATTAGCTTTACCACAAATATTTTGTTCTCTATTGATTATCAGAATCTCTTACTGTGACCAGAAAGCAAGACCTGAAAATAACAATGTGATTCATAAATTTTGTTTCATGCTGAACTAACTTGTTCTGTGAGCTTCGATGTTACATAATAAGTTGAACCAGTTATTGTCACACTTCCCATTAGTATGTGAATAACTAGGCTTGTACTGGAAGTTTTATCATTGAAAAGGGTTTAGGACTAAGCAGGAGAACACCTTCAAGTAGCTTTCTAGATATTTAGTCACCTTTCACATTCAGTTTATTCTTGTTAATTAAGTGTCTTTTTATAACTCCTCTGTCTCAGGTCAGTGAATGGAGTGTACAGAATTGGTCTCTTTGCTCTGAAGGACATCAACAGTGGCACTGAGCTCACCTATGACTACAACTTCCATTCCTTCAACACTGAAGAGCAGGTGAGGCACCAGCGCCCATTTTGTCCTCTTCATGGAATCACACTTTGTTCAGACCTATAATCACGGCCGCTTCCATTTTAGCGAGACCTCTCACTCTGTTTCTACAACTCCAGTGATCTTACTTTTTCTCTGCCCTGCAGCAAGTGTGCAAGTGTGGCTCAGAGAGCTGTCGGGGCATCATCGGAGGGAAAAGCCAGCGCATTAACGGCCTACCTGGAAAGACTGGAGGGACTCGGCGGCTTGGTCGGCTTAAGGAGAAGAGGAAATCAAAACACCAGCTCAAGAAACGAGTAAGTGATGAATGTAGATAGAAACACTGAGAACCTGTGTTGGTATCAGTTCACCTCTAGTTCAAGATTGTGTAGACAAAAGAGACCTTTTCATGTCCTCAAGAGCGCTTAATGATTTCTTCTAATATTCTGTATTATTATCATCTCTCAGTGTTACCTGGGTGATGAAAGGTAGCAGAAGTCTGGCTCTCTCTTGTTAAAAATCAGGTGCAGTGTGTATGTAGGGCATGAGCGTGTCTGTGTCTCAGAGGTACTCATTGTGGGCCACAAGGTGTCTTAAAAAAGTAACTCAGAATATCTTTAAGGGTATACTTTAGAATTAGGACCTGATTCTCGTGATCCGAAATTGATATCATGGTATGTTTTAAACGTAGGCAACACAGGATGAGTTTGAGAAGAGCTTATTAAAGAAATCTGAAATAAAACACACATTTTAACAGTGAGGGGTGTGATTATGATCAGTGCAATAACAGTTTTCTTTCTCCACAGGAAGAGGAGTCGAGTGACAGCAACAAGTTTTACCCTCATCTAATGAAGCCCATGTCCAACAGGGAGAGGTAAACACACACACACACACACACACACACTTGAAATGACACACAGGCATCACATAAGAGACAGGACAGAGCAGTTGATGAAGTGTGTTTTGTACACATGCTCATTACCGTGCTTAGTCTACAGCTAGAAACCTTCAGTCAAATATACTGGGAAAGAACAAATGACCAAATTTTTACTTCCTTAATAGAGTGGTGGTATTTAAATGATTTAAGAAGAGAGTAAAGTGCAAAGACACAAGCTGTCTTCACACTCTCATCCTCTCACCCTCACTAAACAGAAACTTTGTGCTGAAGCACCGAGTGTTTCTCCTGAGGAACTGGGAGAAGATGAGGGAGAAACAGGAGCTGCTGAAGAGAGAGGGCGAGAGAGAGAGGGACGCCAGCAGCCTGTCCATCTACACACGCTGGGGAGGAGTCATCCGTGACGACGGCAACATCAAGTCAGGTGAGTGCAAAGGTTAAAGGGATAGTTCAACATTTTGGCAAATTGGCCCATTGCCATAATCCCTATAGTCTTAGGAGAAGGTTCGCTACCTTTAATTGTCGGTGCAAGCTATTTTTAGGACGGCGGAGCAGAGCTGTGAGCTGCTCTGAGCTACGCTACGGAGGCTCATGGGATTTCTTGGTTTCCCTCATCAAACTCATCAAATACACAATCCAACAACTCCAAAATGCTCTCGTGGACAAGTTGTGACCTGCACATTCACCACGCTATGAGATAATAACAGAACGTTATTATTATTAACGGCAATGTAGAGACTGCTTGCCAAAAAACTGCGTCCAACGGGAACCAAATCAGCAGTTTTGCATGAATTTACCTCGAAAACAACTTTGTCTCGTAATGTTCCGTTATTATTTCATAGTGTGATGAATGTGCAGGTTACAACTTGTCCACCAGAGCGTTTTGGAGTTGTTGGATTGTGTATTTGACGAGTTTGATGAGGAAAATCAAGAAATCCCATTAGCCACTGTAGCGTAGCTCTGAGCAGCTCGCGGCTCTGCTCCACCGTTCTAAAAATAGCATGCACCGACAATTAAAGGTAACGAACCTACTCCTAAAACTATAGGGATTATGGCAATGGGCCAATTTGCCAAAATGTTGAACCATCCCTTTAAAGATGTGAGTTTTAGTAGCTACTGTGAGAGATACAATATCACACACCTGGTCTTAAATTATGTAAACTAATGTGTGTGAACTTGGTGTTCATCCCTCGTTTTCCAGATGTGTTCCTGACGCAGTTCTCAGCCCTGCAGACGTCACGGTCGGTTCGTACACGGAGACTCGCCGCCGCCGAGGAAAACACAGAAGTCACACGCACTGCTCGTCTTGCACACATCTTCAAGGAGATCTGTGACATGATCACCAGCTACAAGGGTCAGTTTCTTTTGTGGAGAAATATAGCTACAGCGTGTACTGGTGCACTCCACTTGTTAGATGGTATGCACAAACCTGCACACACACACACACACACACACACACATGCATTGTACATTGTCCAGAAGAGGAGACAGACAAATGATCACCAGCCTGGCGTTGAAGCTTTGAACCTCGGTTGGTCGTTGTGAATGTAACTGGAATGTGATTTAGCTGAGAGTGTTGGCAAAATGCCTAAAATGAAAAATGCAATTTTGTTGTATTAATTGGAAACAGCCAGAGCTGCCATACTGCCAGTAATTCAGTTATTGCTGGTTTTAATCACAGAAGTGCCGCATCTCGATTTTGTTTATGTGACCCATAATTTACAGTATATTTGTAGTGTTAACAGTGCTGAGTGTGCACCTTACCTACCTAACGATTAAATATCCTCATTAACGTGACCTCTAGAATGACCTGAGGTCTGAGCAGGCCTGTAAAGCACATCTGTCTCCTGCCTCCATGCTGCTATCTAATATTCAGTATTTGATAAGGCTCTGCGACTAGAAAAATGTGTGTGAATGTGAATATGAATGTTATTTCTTTTGTGTTACTTCAGATTCAGCTGGCCAAACACTCGCTGCTCCGCTGGTGAACCTTCCGTCGAGGAAAAGGTAAGGAGTGCAGACCCGCATGTCAACCGGCCCATTCATAATGTTTCACTGTTTTCCCGACAGCAGAGTTAATGTGTTATCTTCTCAATCAGCGTACAGCACCCACATAGTGTAACAGTTTATCTTCCACTTCACATTTGAGCCGTGACAGCCTGTGCTTTGATTCTTGTCCAGTATTCATAGTAATCACTTGGTGTCAAAACAATAAAAGCTCATTATTTTCTTTTTGCTTCACGGCCCTTAAACCCCTCATGGTATCTGTAGACACACAGGCTAAGTCTTTATTTTTTGATCCTTTTGTGTGTGTGTGGACTAAACCCTGCTGTGTTTTTGTGTGCCATCAGGAACAGCCAGTACTACGAGAAGGTGTCTGACCCTCTGGACCTGAGCACCATCGAGAAGCAAATCCTCACCGGCCACTACAAGACGGTTGAAGCGTTCGATACAGACATGCTCAAAGTTTTCCGCAATGCTGAGGTAGGCAGGTGTTTCAGCCATTAATGAACCCCTGCTATTTACAATGAGAACTGCAGAAAGAGCGTTTGTCCATGTTCATACATAATTTAATAGTTACATCAGTTGAGCAGCACATCTTGCTGCCAGGTGGAGAGTATTTTAGAGACACAACCACTGTCCAACTCTCGTCCTTATATCAGTACAACACAAGCTGTATTTGCCGTGTCATCTGGTTTTACCTAATGAGCGGCATAAAGCTTTAAAAGCAGCATCTTGAGCACATCCTTCAGAGCAGGGAGCAGGTTTTTACACCTGGAGCTGTAGCTGTAGTTCCTCATTCCTCTGGTCAGAACACAGATTTAGATCCCAACTTCCCCAAGAGGTTCCTGGTCCCCTGGGGAAGTTTAACAGGAACTATTGGCTGGAAATGAAGGATAAACGACCACTAAATCAGATCTGATGTTAATGAATTTGTGTATCAGCATTATTCTGCCACTTAAACAGATCACTATCCACCATTTGAAAAATATCTCATTTGCAAATGAGATGCTCAATCGTTGTTACAGATCTCTCTCTATATACATGGCAACAATCAATAGAAAGACTAGCATGATGATTGCATAAAGGCCAAGGCTGCTGCAGAATCCCTTTTGCATCATTATTCACTCCAGAGTATGATCCCGTATTCTTAGAGCCCAATCAATATCAAAAAAGCCTCATCAAAATGATAATTTAAGCCGTTACTGTGCAGCTCCAACACATTCTTCCTCCTACTCAATCGCTGCTTTCCTCTCTGCTCTCGCGCACAAAAACCTCCCAAATGGGACATAACTTGACGACTCCTGATCCTCTGAGCACACGTCGCCGGTCCTTTTGATTTACATTTGTATAGCGTAGCAGTTTAAACAAGTGCCACTTGAAGCCCCTCAGAGGAGCTTTACTCTCCCAGTCAGAGAAGCCTGAAGTGGATGTCTAAATTAGATTCACCCTTCGGTCCCAAGGCCCTTTCTGGCAGATGGAAAAAGGCATGAGGGGGAGATGTGGTTTTATTGTTGGATTAAGAGCTACAGGGTGTTTTTGTCAGATTTGAACGCATCATTTTGTGTCAGTGACGTTTTATTCTGCAGCCATTTGCCCACAGCTCTGCAGGCGGATCACCTTGAAGTCATGTTGAATTGACTGAACAATGAGGGTGCAATTTTAGGGTCAAATGTTCACTCTTCCACCTGATATATGATTTACGTCATCTCTTTATGCTGATTGTGAGGTCTTGTTGTCCTTGTGCTGTTTTGTTTTTTTTTGCAAACAAATAAAGCAGCTGCACTCAACGACTGTCTCGCTCTCTCATCAGAAATATTACGGCAGGAAGTCCTCGGTAGGCAGGGACGTGTGTCGGTTGCGGAAAGCCTACTACAGCGCTCGTCACGAAGCCGCTGTCCAGATTGATGAGATTGTGGGCGAGACCGCCAGCGAGGCCGACAGCTCGGATTCGCTGGAGCGGGACCACGGCCACCACCACCACGGAGGAGGAGGAGGGCCGGGGTCTCACGACAAGGACGACGACGTCATCCGTTGCATCTGTGGAATGTACAAGGACGAAGGCCTGATGATCCAGTGTGAAAAATGCATGGTGAGAAGCAAAGCGTCAAACACACAGCAAAAATGTATATTTTGGGGAAAGTTACATTTCACATTTTACACATTTCTTTTGATGTGCCATATAAGTTGTGGAAGAGTCACGCATTTGTGTATATTTTTGTTATTTTTAGACAGAGACAGCCAGGATCGTTACAAATATTGATGGAGCAGCCACTAGTTCTACGCAGGCTGATACAAATGTATTTGTTTACATCGGTGTAATTCAGCTGTTTGTTGTTGTCCAGGTGTGGCAGCACTTTGACTGTATGCGGCTGGAGACGGAGGTGGAGCACTACCTGTGTGAGCAGTGTGACCCTCGGCCTATAGACACGGTGCGTCATCTATCCCTTCACAGACAGCCACGGATACTGAACTCCCATGTTTTCATGTTCCACAAACTTATAACTTCTAATCTCACATTGTTGTGTTGTGCTGTCGCTACAGGAGGTTCCCATGATACCCCAGCCCAGCTATGCCCAGGCAGGCTCTGTGTACTACATCTGCCTCCTTAGAGACGACCTGCTGCTTCATCAAGGTAAAGAAACAGTAGAAACCAGTTCGGTTCAGTTGTCCGCTTTACAACCCCCACGGAAATCTTGTCTGTGCCGACCTGCTTAGGTTTAACTTGTCACTCTGCTACAGTGATGCAGAGGTGTATTTCAGGACAAGCTTATATCACTGTTGATGTGATGAGATGCTTATTATGGTCAGAGGTGAAGCAGGCTGGAACTTATCAAGCAGAATCACTCATTTTCAGCCTCTTCTTTAATGTTTTAACAGTTAGGTCAAGTGTACTTACTTATTTGGTTTGTATATTATAGCAGTGATGTATGATTTACCTACTCATTCATGGCATGTAGCCTAAAAGTTGTCATGAAAAACAATACTTCATTTTGTGCATCTCAGTGTTCAAGTGAATGTAACTCAAAGTTGTGCTTGCCATGCAGTCTCCTTTCCTTTAAATTTGATCCTGTCCAAACTTTGGACAGAGACGTGTCAAAAACAGTTAATTTCAGCTGAAGTTTCCCACTGTAGACAACTAACCTGCCAGTTTCTATGTGTTGTGTGCAGGTGACTGTGTGTATCTGATGAGAGACAGCAGACGAACACCTGAGGGCCAACCTGTCAGACAGTCTTACCGTCTCCTGTCTCACATCAACCGAGATAAACTCGACATCTTCCGAATTGAGAAACTCTGGAAGAATGAAAAGTAAGTTCAACAAAGATCATGTACCGACGGTATCTGCTAGTGAGAAACGTTACAGCCAAAGTTGTAATTGCCTGTGATAGTGAAGGCTTCATCAAGTTGTCACCCTGTATCTGCTCAAACTCTAAAGGGGGGAGAGGTTCGCCTTTGGCCACCACTACTTCCGTCCTCACGAGACGCACCATTCTCCATCACGGCGGTTCTACCAGAACGAGTTGTTCCGCATGCCGCTGTACGAGATCATCCCCCTGGAGGCGGTGGTGGGAACTTGCTGTGTCCTCGATCTCTACACTTACTGCAAGGGTGAGGGAGAAACACTGAGAAGAAAAATCTCTGCATGTGAATGTGTGTAATTATGAATAAGAAGTAGGACGGTGCTGATAAATGAAGGTTAACACTCCCATTACGTCCCATATCTCAACTTGACAGGCTTTAACCAACACACAGCAGAACAAATCTACAGACATTTGCTCTTCAAATATTTCACGACGTCATAAATTGCAGCGGTTCTTGGCTAACGCACAGTTTCTTGTCTCGTCTTCACGCAGGGCGGCCGAAGGGTGTGAAAGAGCAGGACGTGTACATCTGTGACTACCGCTTGGACAAGTCGGCTCACCTGTTCTACAAGATCCATCGTAACCGCTACCCGGTCTGCACTAAGCCATATGCCTTCAACCATTTCCCCAAGCGGCTCGCACCCAAAAGAGACTTCTCGGTGAGAGTGACTGGGATCTGTTACTGATTTCTGTTACATTGGTATTTAGGAGTAGAGGTAATATTACAGCCCTGAAGCAGCTCATTTAGCTGGTGAAGGTGTGGCTCCCTAGAAACAACAGTGAGAAACCTCATCAGCTTATTGTCATTTCTCTAGGCCACATAGTGAGAACCTGCAGGGAAAACGCAACCAAAAATCTGTTGTAATCTAGATGCCTAATTGTTGTTGCATGTAATTTGGCAGTGATGTTATTATGTCGGCAATTTGTTTGACTAATTATGCTCAATGTAAGTTGTAACAAGGGATCACGTCATCACATGCAGCTATCTAAATAGATAACGGCAGTTCGTTTACACTGCAGAGCTGCTTCAAACAAGTTCAGGACTATTCAGCAATATTGAGGGTGACTTTTACAGATGGTCAAAGATGCTTACATAAGCTAAATTAAAATACAGAAACAATGTACAATATCAAAAAGAAATATAATTAAATGAAAAAGATAAAACATCAGAGATAGAAGAACAGAAATTAGACATATTTAATTACACATAAAAGCCGGGTTTTAAACGGTGGGCTTTCCAAATGAATGTGATGTGAACTTTTTGCACTGCTTTCATTTTACAAACATTATTTTACATTTTTGCAGCCTCATTATGTCCCTGACAACTACAAGAGGAACGGCGGTCGCTCAGCGTGGAAGAGCGAACGACCTAAAGGAGCCGGAGGATGCGAGGACGACGGCTCTTCCTGCGACCGCGGCGACGACTTCCCACCCGAGGCGGAAGACGGGAGAGGAGTGGAGGACGACATGGACATGGCTCCGGAGGATCCCGAACTGCTTTCAGCGAAGCCGAGAAGAGCGGAGCGGGAAGGGGGGGAGGGAGAAGAGGAGGAAGACGAGGAGGAGGAGGAAGAGGAAGGGCAGGAAGCCGATGAGCGCAAGGACCTGGAGGACGGCTCCACCGAGAGGATAGGAGAAATGCTCGAACTCCCGTCCTCCTCGGCGTCCTCACCGTTACACCACCCGGTGCTGGGCCGGCGGGAGGCGCAGAGGGAACGACTGAATAAAATTCTGCTGGATCTGCTGCACAGAACGCCAAGCAAGAATGGTGAGGGACCGGGAACAAAGCAGGGGGGTAGGTCAACCAATAAGTGAGGGTTACATTTTCAGATCTTTTTGCTGTTTGAACATTTTTTATAATAAAGTGTGTCCAAGCAAATTTCCGTCAGTACCATAAATAGTAATGTTCAATTCAACCTTTATTCCCACACGATGCATAAGTTCAGTGATGGGGTCATTTAATAATATTATGTTATTTCTATGTTAGATATATCATGTAATTCTACCGACGGAAATGTGCTTTGACACACTTTACATTTTCTCTTCTTCTCCTCAATGTTTCAGTCCGTTTACATATTGTGACCAAACCCATGTCTTACCCCATGTCTTCTCACTGGCTAAGTTTACATGCAGTCAATATTCGGGTTAAGGTCAATATTCCAGTTTCTGAAACATTCGGAATAACCCGTTCACATGCATGAGCAAACAGGGTAATTCCTGTAAACATGGTAATCGTAATCAATTGGGATATCCCGATCAAAACAGCGACGCATGGACAACGTCATGGCGCAACGCGTGTCATTTTGTATCCAAAAACAACAACAACGAAACAACAATGTAACTTAGTTTTCGCTCACCTTCTTGTAGATCTTGCTATCCCGGTACTTTCTACCGTCTACAAAAGACATGATGTTCATGTCGTTCACCACTTATGAAGTGATTTGTTTCCTCCTCGCTCCAATGTGTGGTGTTATTTTGTGTTTCGCCATGTTTACAACAAGTAGTTCTTGTACTCCAAGACTAACCCTAACCCTAACCCTAAGACCAAGATTCCTTTCAAAGGGGGATATATAGTTGGATATATATATATGCTGTACATAACCAAATACTCGGGTTAGAAAAGGAGTAAAGGGTCATTTTGGCGTTTTTAAAAACCGGAATATGAGCATATTCAGGTTTTTCAGAAGGGTCATTGGTGTTTACATGGCCGTGAGCAACCGGGTTGTTGCTACTATTCCGGTTATGAAAGGTTTATTGACTGCATGTAAACGTAGTCGGTGATATGCTGCATTAAAAACCACAATTAGCAATGACTTGACCCTGCTAACAGGTGCTGCCTGTGTAGCCAAAGCCTGACACGGGTTATCTAAACACATCAGTGAGCCAGACTGCTGCACTTAGTTTTATCTTTTCCTCATCACAGTTAACAAGTGCAGTCACCGTACACCGCCCTGCTGCCAGCACCTTGACGATAGTGCCTACAAATACTTCATATTAAATGCTCAGCTGTTGCTGAGAATTATAGAGATTGTTTAGAAACTTTTTTTAAAGAGTTGCATCTTCAGAAAGAACCAATGAGCTTTAGTGCCACATTGACTAAATAAAAAGTTGTAAGTAGTTACAAAGATTTAGAGGATCAAAAGTCTTATCACATAAAGGGCACTTCCTGCAGCTGCTTCACACTGACGTCCTTTCATTGGCGCCACCATGCCGTGTCTTCCAGCATAAAGCAGCTGCAGGAAGTGCCAAGAAAGGGTTTGCTGACAAAGAATAGCAAATGAGCAGATTGAGAAACTGTTTGTGTTTGGCTTTTTATTTGTGGATGAAAATCTGGAGCAGCCACAAAAGAAGTGTCCTAACACTTGGAGCTGAGATGAGGAGTGGAGGAAGACTTGCAGGCTCACTATAGAGTCTGCCAGTAAACCTGGAACTCCGTTAGCGCTTTTAGCACTTACGTCTGTGGTTAACAAAAGCTTAAGCGAGTTTCAGGTTTTGTTCTATTAAATAAATCACGTCAGTAAATACCCTACTTGTGAATTTTGAAGCTTTTACGTGTTGCTAACAAGTTGCTCAATACGACTACAAACCCTGTCGCGGACATTAAACGTCATCACCCCCGGACAGGCCAGAGAGTTCTTATGTATGTTATTTTATGTTATTTATGGGTCTTCAACCCATTCCCCATTATACAATATTTTCAAAATAAAGTGGCTGAAATCAGTTGAAAGCTTAGTGGTGGTGACGTCAGTCATGCGACCGTGTAGGAGTCCGTTAAAGCCTAATGGGGGCTTTTTACTTCTGGCCATCGCATTTAAGCTTCAAATACGGTATAAAAGATGTTCATATGTGAAGATTATCTCTCTGAACAAAACTTCTAAGTATCATAAACTTGTGTTTAGTTTATTTTCTGACATAATCCAAAACGCAATGCAAAAATCCCATTCACTTTCTTTTCTGGGAACCAGCACAATGCTAAACTTCCGGGTTTTGACGTCGGTCCCGGCACAATCTGTTAGTAACTGTTAGAATTAGAAACACCGTTGCTCAACTTTACCTGTGTCTTTTTTTTTTTTAATAAAACACTGTGTATCAGCTGTTTCTACTCAAGCCTCTAACCCCCTCTTTCTCTATTTCTGCTTACCCCAACAGCCATAGATGTCACTTATCTCTTGGAGGAGGGGGCAGGGCGGCGGCTACGGCGACGGACGCTCGGATTCGGTGATTTTGTCGGGAGGAAATAATGTCGCGACGTGCCTGTCAAGCATACTGCCTTTCACTTTGTGAGCACGGGGGCAGAGAGTGGAGAGAAGAGCAAGAAGGGAAATGAGCGTTGCTGGTTATCTGACCATTAAGGAACCGCAATGCATCCCTGGGGGCCTCTTCCAGTTTACCTCTTCCAAGACTGTCATCTCATCTCTGAGAGGGTGGAGGGGGTTTGGAAGCGCTGACTCGTGGCAATTTCAGCTTTTCAAGAGGTTCTCAACGAGCACGACGAGAGAGCTGACCCAGACTTCTTGCTTATTTAAAGTAGTATGATGCAAAACCTGTTTTTTTTTTTGTTTTTTTTAATGAACATAGGAGAAGTAACCCATGCACTTAAATGCATTGAACATTACAGACATGGGCAGTTGTATTCCACTTAGCAACCATCAGAAATGAAACAAGTGGTACTGAATTGGGGGGGTGGATAGAGGGGAGGGGGTGGCGTGTCCTTTCAGTCAGTGGGAATGTGAATGCTGGAGAATTGTTCCCCCTAGTGGGACCTAGCTGCAATGACAAAATGTATCAGACGAGAGAAGAACAGCGCTGGGACAGTGGGGGGGGGGGGGGCGGTTATAGTAGAGGTGTTGTGCGGTGTGTTCAGATGCTGCTCATGAGAAAGAGAACAGGGGGCGGGGGTGGGGGGGGTGAACTGCACTTTTGGTACCATGGATATTGTGAAGCTCTGTGTAATGTATCTATAATTAAAACACACTAACACTCACAGTATTGGATGATGCAGTCTGAAAAAAAAAAAGCGAGTTAAAAAGTCTATTATCTTTTCCCTGTTATACTGTAGTAACTCATTTAGGAACAGAAGAAGAAGAAGAAGAGGCCGGGGGGTGTGTTTGTTTTTCGAGTAACGGGAGGGGAGAGGGGGGTTGAGTGTGCGCTTTTGTCAGTCAAAGTGTCTTGTTGAGGTTTTAATTTTTTTATTTTCTTGTGAGGCAGTCAGCTTCGCCCCTCTTTTTTGAAGTAACATGATTCACCAGCTTAACTAAATCAGGCGTGCGGGGGGGACAGCGGCTTTAACTGTAACGCCTTACACAGCCGTGCTCTCCGACTGCCTTGCGTGTGAGTGTGTGCGTGCGTACACACTTACTGTGTGTCTGTACTCTGCCAGATTTCTTGAAGATATACCTTTTTAAGAAAAAAAAGAAAAAAAAAATAAGGGCTCGATGGCAATTAACAGTTTTGAGAAAACTATGGAAAAACAATACTTAACATGAAATGTATCGTGACGGTCATATTTTCTTATATTCTGTGAGACGGGTGGGGCGGTGTATACTGTATATTGGGAGGGGAAGGGACTTAGGATCTTCTTTTTTTTTTTTGGTCTTCGGACTATGTTCCTGGTTGCCATGGAGAATGTTTTAAAGGAAATAGGAAATGTGATATTTGATGAGATTTCTTTCTTTTCTTTTTTTTTTCCCCAAATGCCTCTGCTAAAAAGGGACAGCCTGCAATGTCCCAGTGCGGTAAACTGACAGTGATGAGACGAGAATGAGACACTGACGGAGGGAGAGAGGGGACAGGAAGCTGTACAGTGCCAAGTTATGTAAATATATACACTTTACATTGAGGAGTGTCTCCAAAAGCAATATCTTGAAAAATGGATTTTGTTTATTATTGTACTGTACAGGACTCAGCCCTAAATGTATTATGATTATTATAATAATGATAATATTATAATTTCTTCCGTTTGTATTACTATAATGAAGACACTTAAGCTCGGAGGAAAAATGATTTTTTTTAATGTCCAGAAAATCTCACCGTAACTGTCCTGACGACATAAAAACTTAAGCTGAGTTTTTGTTGCCTATAAATGAAATTCATCTATGTACTGCATGAGCGAGAAGAATGTCAAACGGACACAGAAGGCATTGGGACATGACAGTGACTCAGCAACGACACCTTTGTCACTGAATATTGTTAATAATATTACTTTTAAGGAGAAATGTACTCCTTGTCTTTTGCTGCAAAGTGTTGAACACTAAAAAAACAAACCAACATAAAAATGTTATGATATTTTTAAACGGTGACAGTAACAAAAGTAAAGCTGTCAGCCCAATATCATGTTATTATTTTTGTTTTTCTTTCAAATAGGAAATGGTTCAGTTTTGTGATAGCAGTCATTGTATGATGCTTGTACTTGTATTTGTGTGGTTTGTGTGATTCGTTTAGTTCTTTTTAGACAATCACAAAATAAGATGCAAGCATTGTAAATGGCAGACTGGCGGACATTTTGTGATGTGTACAGTTTGTCAAAAAAAAAAAACTTCTTCCACTCGTTAAAAGTTTGTAATTATGATTCTTAAGTCATGAAAAAATGCTGTTGGTTTTTACTTTTTGTTTTATATTTGTTTTTTTGTTTGTTTGTTTTTTTAATAAAAAGCACTACATTATTGTGAATACACATGCTGTTGTCTCCTTTGAATACTCTTAATGTAGCTTACAAAAGATTCAGAAATCAAGTAGTCCAGCCTGATGACGCAAAAAAGGTTTTTATTTGTTAATATCCCTAAATTGAGTAGAATTATAACATGTATACTGCACATGTTCTTTGAAATTGACATGAAGCTGCTTCGGCCAAAGACAGTGGGCTGTGTAGAGTGGAACATAATGTAGGGATGGAAAGAGTCTTGCTAATGTGATAAAACAGGTAGAGCCTAAAGGGATTCATGATAATCAGACTGCATTGCTGTTTAGTTCTCACTTTCCACTTTTCTTCTGGATGGAAACTGGATGTGGACTTTTAGGAAGGTTCATCTCATTTGTCAAGTAGGATATCAATATGCATTCACACACGTTTTGTCAGATTCCGTTTCATTAGAATCAACTATTAACATACATTTAAAGTTATACCTAAATTGAGCCGTAAAACAGCCTCAAAATGTATATTTTTTAGGATAAAGGAGTTGGCTTTCAGGCCACCTTTACTTACCTCAGTTCCTAACGGTGAATCGAGAACTCTCGCGATATTTCAGAACTTGCATAGTGGAAAGTGTCGCTATAAATGCTGCTGCTGTTCCTTCTCATCATTGTCATCGCACCAAGTCCTATCAACTACTTAAGTCTATCGATAACAAATAAATAAACGCCTGTTTAATTTATCAAAGAAGTAAAAGAAGACAGGGAAAAAAGACTTTCAGTCACTTCAGGTCAAGTCTCGCGTTGAACTCCTGGTTGGGACGGGACCTCTGGGTTGCCATGGCTACGATAATGACGCTCAGTCTTTTAGCCAGCGGCACAGTGAATATCTTTGGTGGAGGTAGCTGCCTCATCTGAGGAGTTGAAAATAACTTTTGCGACACAACAATGTCTAGAAAGAAACACGGGAAAGACAAAGCGGACAAGGCGAACGCTGAGGATGAGAAAAACACAGGTTAGAAAAGTCTGTTATCATAAAAGGCAGCTACGTAGCTCCTTCACCGTTAGCACGCAGCTAGCAGCCATTAATAATAAAACACCCCTTTCAGTTGAGCTGAATTAATCTGCAGGGATCCAGACTAACTTTTTTTGCTCGGGGCACAGCAGTGGCCCTTAAAACTTTAGGAGCACAAGTAGAAAATGTCGGGACGCACACTCAAAATACACCTGCAAAGCAAATTTATCTGAATATATCCTTTTCATTCATGACCCTCACACACATTGGCCTGGCCTGCCACCTGTAATCACAGATGCCAGATTTATTTTGAGTCGCCCCTTCCACGTTTCATCAGTGTTAAAAAAACATGATAAATGAAAACTTGCACTAGTCTCAAATTTTAGGGGCAAAATGCCCCCAATTAGGGGCAGTCTGCAGCCCTGATCTGTCAATTATATTTATGCAGGTAGGTTTTTAATGATACAACTGTAATAACACAACATCCTTAATCAGTAGTGTGGTTTGAGTGGGAAAATGTTCTGTATTCAGTGTCTATTCAGAGGCATTAATGTCAGAGTATAGTTATTTTAAATGGCCAAAATAAAGGTATGGATCAGGAAGAATGTCCCATTTCAGAAGGATTTACAGTATATAACATTATACTAGAATTATGAAAAAATATCATGAGTCTTCACCAATAACTCCAGTGATGAGCTGCACATATTGGTGAAGAGTAGATGTGTTTCATATCATAACATCCATCAAAATGTTGCTAGGGTACAGACTAAACATCTTGAGGCACTTTTAATAATATCTTATCTTATCTTATGAATGCATTAATACATCATGTTAATGTTACAGCTGGTGCACTTCATTTCACTTTACTTTACATACTGCTGGATAGATTTAACTTCCCTGCAGGATCAATAAAGTCTTAACCTAGAGGCACTGAAGCATTCGCCCATTCATTAGCCTCACTTGTAACATTGTCACAGTGGACTGTGGCCTTAGTAGAAGATTTAAGGAATGAAATAACCATTCAAACTCACTTGCAGTTGAATTAAAGGTATGACATGGTACCCCATGGTTCACTTTGTCTGAATTGATTATACGTAAAAGTGAGACATTTCCATCAGATGAATGAATGATGAAATAATAAAAATGAATTTCACCTTTGGGGATTTATAAAGCCATTCGTATCGTATCATATCGTAGCTATAAACTCTGGCCTCTTTTGTTTTTAGGACACACTCCAAATGAATCATCACCTGGTCAGACCTTTGGTAAGTGACTCTATCAGGCTTCGTTTGGAGACAGCTGAGGGTTGTATGGCTAATGCTTTGGACCCACTATCACACAGATGAGTATCAGTGCTCAGGCAAAGTGGAGACTGACTTCCCCAGGCTGTGTGCCCTTCTGGACATAAAGGACATCCCAGCTGTCGGCAATGAGCACCCAGCAACCCCCTCCATACTGACTGACACTGAAGGAGGGGTCACAGGTGAAAAGCAGCTCAGAACAGCCTTTGCATAAGAGGACATTAAAGAATTATGAACATAAAGTATAATAATTATATCTCAGTTTCACTTGACTTCATTAACATAATAACATTAACTATGCCTTTAGGAAACAGGCAGTCCCACATAAATGCTGCATCTCTCTGGTCCAAGCCACGCCTCCATGTGGAGCTGGAGAATAAAGACCCCCTGAGCACCAGGAGCATTAAAGTTTCAGGTAATAAGTAACACAAACCAAACACCACAGATACATGTTCATACAGTAACATTAGTTCATGATATAATGTAGTGTGTATCTTTTTCTTTTCTTTTTAAATGTACCCAGGATGGAAGGTGAATAAGCAGATTGGCAGAGTGCTGGAGAAGATGCTTCCCTCCTTGAGCCAGCTACAGAGCCTTCAGTAAGCAACGAGCTGCTGCACAGAGGTGTTTCCCCTCTTTCATGGAACAGGGTTACAGCTCTTACTGATATTTTTTTCTGCTCCTGTTTGTTTGTGTAATCACTGTGTTGCAGGTTTTGGCAGGCAGGACTGACAGATCAAATGGTAATCTCCCTCACGAACACAATATCACTGTGCTCCAACCTCAGGTGAGTGAATCCTATTGTCGTTCACACTGCCAGGCTTTGTTTTGTAGCTTCCTGCAGCACAGTGGGTATAAATGAATCTTGGGTTGGAGAATGGGAAACTAAATTTGAGGGGAGGGGGGGGGGGACCACATAATGAACATTATCAGCCAAGCAATTAGGCTTACTGATCCATCTCCTACTCTGCGTTCTTTGTCAGAGTTGTGACATTAGAGGGAAACCCTCTTCCAGAGCACAGTTTCCACCATCTTCTCTCTGAAGGCAGCGTGTGAGTCACCAAGCAGTTACGCATCTCACACAACTATACAGAAACACAAATGTGTCCGATCTCATCGTGTGTGTTTCTTTTGGTCAAGCCTCACACACTTGTCCCTGCGAAATAACCGGATCGGAGACGAGGGCGCTCGTCTGATCAGGGACGCACTCTCGACAAAAAGCTCCTCTAACAAGAACCTCCTGTCACTCAACTTGGCATTCAATGGTATTGGTGATGCAGGTGCTGCTTACATCGCACAGGTACGCCTCACAACCGACTGTATATAACCCCCTATATCTTCTCCTTTTTTGGATCAGTGACATATAGCCTAGTGTTCATCTTTTTTTTTTGCCTCTCAGGGTTTGCGGTTGAATCGGGCTTTACTCCTTCTCTCACTGTCCAACAATCAGATTGGAGACTCAGGAGCCGCTCATCTGGCTGCGGTATCCATTTACATGAAAGACTGTAACCAGAGATAATGCATTTAAATCAATGGTTAAGTTGTTTTAAATTATATTCTTCTCACTGGATTATATTTTCTAATTTAATAAGTATCCACTGCACACTGCCTCCATTTGCAGATACTTGGTCAATTTTCTCTAACTCATGAAGAAGTTGTGGAGAGGAGGAAGCTGCTTCTGGAAAAAGCACAGTCCGTAAGTGTGTGTTAGTTTCTAACATTAATATTCATCCTCATCACTAAATGCTTAAGTGTGAGGACTTACTGACGATACTTTCCTCAAACCAAGACCCTCGAAGAGACCAATTTTCCCAATCTGGGGTCTAACATCTGAGGAAGAGCCGTTGGTGCTCGAAACGTCATGTAGCTTTAATAAATTATTGCATTGGAGCTCCTTTGGTGTTGCAGACTTTTCTTTACCTTTATGTTACGCTTTTTTTTTGGTCCAGCATTCACCCAACATTGGGCAACTAGGATGTGTGTGCAGTTTTTTATTTATTTTTTTATTTTTTTACTTCTACAGTATTTTGAAATCTGGGGATGATCCAGATTTACCAAGATACAGGTTAGGTTATGCTGTTGAGTTTTCATCTCCAGGAAGGACAAATTAATTTACCTTCATTGTATTGAAGGGTTGTCAGAAAAATTCTCAGAGACTTTGTATATTTCAAACAGCTTTCTGAATGACTTGATATCAAGAGTGTGGAGAAGTTTTTTCTTTTTTGTGTGAGTTATGTTACATTACGTTGCCTATACTTGTACCTATAGATATCAGAGAGGCCAGCTTGCTAAGTATCTTATAGGGAAGCTCAAATCATATCTCCTAGCTCTGATCAATGTTGCACTTGTCTCCGCACCGCTCAGCAGCTCTTCTTTTCAATGTCTTCTATAAATATGGATGTCGTATACCAATTTGATGTTATCACTTCTTTTATTTCAATAATTTATTATCTTATTATGATTCCATCTCATTTTAATGCATTTCATTTTACATCAGTGCTTTTAATGTGTTTTAGTGTTCACTTACAGTAATGTCTTTTCATGTGAAGCATTTGGTGCATGTAATTTCTTGCAATGAAAGGTTCCACACAAATCGAGTTCATCATGATTATAATGATCGTTATTTGTATTATTACTATTGTTATTATCTGCAGCCAGCTCAAGGAGTCAATCCTGACCAAACAGCTGCTGACCAACTTCCCTCAGTACCCAGCAGCACTTCACTGAGCGTCAGCAGCAAGGGGGAGCACAAAGGCGCCTCCAAAAAAAAGGTAAGACTTCAATGTCGATGTGATTCCAGTGTATTTGGTTGTATTTGTGTGGCCCATTTATCTTGAACTTTGGATCTTTTCGGTGTCTGTTGAATAACAGGAAACATCCAAAAAGGACGAGAAAGCAGCCGCAAGCAGAGACAACCCGAAGTCGAACAAGAAACGTAACAGCCTCTGTCACAGATGAACACTTGTTCCATTATCCTCTGACAGCAGGGGTGTTTGTCTTTTCACGGCTGTCTCTCTGAATTTCTTTCAGCCTCTGATGCAAAGGTGCCTCAGAGTAAAGGTGGCAAGCCGGGGGGTAAAGACAAACAACTGGCTGCACAGGAGGTACCAGACACATGCTTTCTGAATCTGTGCACCAAACATTATTTGTGTCTAAACATGCACAACACAAGAAGGACTAATGATCATTTTACTTGTTTTATTTTTTCCTGCAGGATCCAACGGCTGGCCTGAATGAGGTTTGTCTGATGCAATGTGCTCTTGAGCCGAAATAGCGACTGTGATTTAAACTTCGAGTGCTCTGTTACGCACTCGGCAGGTAGAGTTGGTGGAGATAAGGAACCCCCTGCTGGAGCCGTCACTGCAGCACAGGGACGGACAGCTGTTTCTGCCCGGAAACGCCACTCTCACCTCCCTCAGCCTGGCAGGTCAGTAACTGTGGTGTGAAAACAAAAGGGCAAAAGGCTGGAACATTTCTCGTTAACGTGTTTCCAGCACAACTACAGCGTGACGTTTCAACTCCTGACTAATGTATATCATCAATTTTAATGTGAATTCCTCACAATCAGCTTGCAATGGTTTCTTTCTCAAGGTCATTTAATATTACATGTGTAACTGTAGATTACATTCAGGGAAATGCTGCATTTTAAAAAGAGATTTATTTACAGTGGGTTAATAAAAGCCTTGTTTATTAAAACCTCTTTGCAGGCTGACCGTTCATTTGCAGCTACTTCCTCCCACAGCTCTGCACAAAATCTTTTGACGGCTTTTGAAAATGAATATTAAATGGTTCGCTTGTTGTTTGTTTGTGTAGGAAACAAAATAACAGAGAAGTCGCTCCCTCTGTTCCTGACGTCATTAGAGATGCAGGAGGGCGAGGAGGGAGGCCTCCTGCGTCTCTGTCTGCAGGTTTGTTTCACCATAATGTTTCAATGTGGTCAGTGGTCACGATTCCCCATTATAGATTTATCAATTTTAATGTAGAGTTATATAGCCATTAAAGTCGAATGTATTTGAATTTATGCTCCCAGTGTATTAGCAATTTACTACATAAACATTTTATGTGATCTAGGAGTGTGAAGACAATTTGTATGATGATTTCTGTTCTGTCTTTCAGAGAAACCGCTTCCCACTAGAGTGTGAGTCCTATGTGAAGATAGAGGAGCTGATCGCACTTAGACATCAGAGAAAACAGAGTTCTGAAGCGACAGAGGAGGAGGGACAGGGGGCACAGCGCTGAGAGATGTGCAGGCTTGTACTGTATGCCTGTATGCCTTTGTTGTATAACAATAAAAATGTATATTTTGCCTTGAGAATTATCAGTAAAAGTCCCGTGGTGCATTCAAAGGCAGTGGCTCAAACAGAGACTTTAATATGCAATGCAGCACATTAAAATCCAGATGCCTGTTTACAGATCCATTTTACTGCTTTGTTTTGCCCGTGGTCACAATTTATGCCAAGGACAAAGACTCAGATAAATATAAATGATCCAGTGTTGCATCATCTCAGAGTTGCTGACCAGTTTGACAAGGAATGCTCACTCTCCAAGAAAAGTTGAATAAAGGCCAATTGGACTAGGTTGTAGATACTTAAAAATGTTTCACTGCTGATAACTCATTGATTTTGAGTGAGTCTGTTTTTATTAGTTAATTTTCCAGATCCAGATCTTCCATTTGAGAAAAGTCACTACTCTTTGTGTATTGGGGGCTGCTGCAAAGACTCAACAAGCAATTTGAACACATTTATACGTGGACTTAAGGGAACAATCACAGGGAATTTTCAGTATTTTCTGACATTCCACACACTGAACAATTAATCAGTCAGGTGAGGAGAGAAAATAAGCATATTTTCTGATGAAGGTAACTGTCACTAGAACAATTAAAGCTATTTAATAACCCACAAATAAACTACAAACCAAAACAAACAATAGAGATGATATTGTACAAATTTCTAACAAATATGATATGATTAAGCAGCTTATTAGATCGATGTGGTATTGTGTGAACCTGGGGTTTTTGGGGTCAGGGTTAGTTTAATTCTGCCAATTTTTGCCATTGGCCACTCTAAGGAAATGTAATGTCTTAATTTCTATCATAATTAAAATGTATAAATGTATTTGTCAGTTCGGCCATTTATTTTATTATTTTGTATTCTTTATTTAACACTAATTAATACTGGATGTTTATTCATTAATAGTTAGTTACATTTCTAAGGTGTCTATACAATTATATACAGATTAAATAAAAAAAAATTGACCAAAATAGAGTTTTGTTTTTAATGCCTTTTGGTTTTCCAGTCCATCCACAGTGGTGCTGCTATACTGATATAGTTCCTGCAAAAAAGTGTGCGAAACTTTTTTTTTTAATGAAACATTTGTGGTACTTATTATGGATCTGTGATAATAATATAATACATCCATGTTTTTTATTTTATTTTTCCCCCTCCAGCTCCAAACTTTATTGTCATTGCAAATACAGTACATTGTAGTTGTTTATCGACAGCAGCTGCAGTGAACAGGGTGGAGCTTTGACCTCACCAACATGGCCGCCGCGCCATTTGTAAGTCGTCACATCCGGCCCGTGCTCAAACGCTCCACCGATATGAAGCCCTCGCTTCCGGTGAAGCCTCCTTTTCGGCAGCGGCTATTTCCTCGCCAACATGCCAGTGAGTATCCACAGGCAACTGTAACATGACATTTTTAACATTTAGCGCCGTCTCGTCGAGTCGCCACACGGCTCAACGTTTACATAAAAGACTAGCGAGCCGACTGGAGGCAGTTTTAGAGGCTTTCGATGAGTTTCGGTCCCAGTTTTTCCACAAATAACCGAGCACATTGCGAGCGCGTTGTGACACAAGATGGCTGCGCACACACCGCAAACATGGAGCCAGTCTAACGGGAAATCTCACCGGGCCGATAACCTCAACATTAGCGGTCTGGATTTTTACTCCGGTTGATTTCGTTTGCTTGATGCCCAGATTAATTTACCACCGCTTTCCAAAATATTTGAAGTCTCCCGCGATTGGTGAAAAATGCGCAGCCTGTATTACCTAATCCAAGAAATGTAGGCCGGCGAGGAGCCTGAACGTGTAGTAGCAGAACAAAAACAGAGCTAACACAACATTTAACAGCTCTGATCTGAAGCTAAACTCCACATTTGGACGACGACCACCACCTTTAACGACGGCTTTTATCTTTAATTTGGTTATGGAGTGCGTAATTTGTCGTCGTAGTTTTGATTGATAAGAAAGGAGATTTTTCTGGTGAAACGTGGCCGCATGTTAATTCAATTTCCTCCTCTTTTGTTTCCTTTCCAATACAGCTTGCAAAAGACTTGTTGCACCCATCCCCTGAGGAGGAGAAGAGGAGGCACAAGAAGAAGCGTCTTGTTCAGAGTCCCAACTCTTACTTCATGGATGTGAAATGTCCAGGTAACGTTACACTTATTGATTAGAGCCACTGTCTATTTTGGCTGCAAAGTACATGTGTTGATTCACCACCACCACCACTTCTTCTTCAGAGAGGTAACAGGTATCTTGTCTCTTTTTCTTCTTTTTCTCCAGGATGCTACAAGATCACGACGGTGTTCAGCCACGCTCAGACAGTCGTGCTGTGTGTGGGCTGTTCAACAGTCCTGTGTCAGCCCACTGGAGGCAAAGCCCGTCTCACAGAGGGTCAGTATCGTCCTGCAGTGGACACACACAACCGAGGGGTCTTGTACTACTAATGTTAAGAGAGGGACGACCTGTAGCCCGTGAGCTTGACATTAGTTTCTATTTTAACCTTAGGGGTCAAATGCAGGTTTGTCAGAAGCTGAGAATGAGTCTTGTTGATCCCAAAACTTGTCTGTGCAGTCGTCACTCGCTGTTTTAAGGTTTTGGTGAATTGGTTTTGTTGCAAAAACCACAGAAAGGCCCTTCACGGCTGCATTTTAAGTACTTAAATTTGCCTCCACATCAGCACAGATGTGTTTTCTTACACCAAAATTTAGTAACTGTGCCAGACAAACCAATAAATAACTGGTGTCCTTATGACCGCGCCTTCAATGCCTAGATTAAAGTTGAAAGCTGCTGGTAGTGTGAGCACCTGCATACAACTGAAATTATCAAATTTTACTGATTATAGTAGTGATGTGATTGGCTTGTGGAAACTTCCTTAGACTTGAATTGCATTAAACCAGTCACTATTTAACCCAGTGTGCTGTTAAAGCAGCTAGAGATTAAAATGCAGCACATAAATATCCAGATTTGGGGATATATACTGTCCAGGGCAGTGGTTCCCAACCTTTTTTGGCTCGTGACCCCATTTTGACATCTCAAATTTCTGGCGACCCCCGATCACGTGCAGTCATGTGATCGTGGCCATCAATCGTGTGTCAGCTCAGATATTTTTATATGTTGCATTTTACTTGAACTCAATTTATATTCGAGTAAGTGAAAGTATAGAATAGTTATTTTATATCGCGTGTGGTGTTTTTAATCATTTTAAAACGAGTTAAAAGAATATTTTCATCAGTAATATTTTTTTATCAATTACTAGACATTTCAGGCAACCCCATTTGAATTCCTGACTCCAAGGTTGAAAAACACTGGTCTAGGGGCATTGATTGAGAACAAGAGTGTAGTATTTTTTATTTAACTAACACCTTATCTCATCTGTGTGACATAATAGATTTATCAGATAATCTTTTTTTAGGATGTGACTGGTACTTCAGAAGCTTTTGAAATGAGCTAATTGTGTATATGTGTCGATGGTCGCACTGCCAAGTGACTGGACTTCCCCTCTCATGGTTTTCCAATCTCATTCCAGTGCCAGATAAACCTCAGTTTGCAGAAGGGTTGAGCTAGACCACTGGCTCCCCCCTTTCGAAGGCTGAGAACAAACATTTACCCTGTAGCCACTGTACTGTGCATAATTAATTTGTTTTTTTTAAGCTCTCACGCTAGAGCCTGATGCTGCATTAGTGACTTCTTCACATGCACAGCAAATATAAAGGAAGATGCGTTGACCTAATCAGGCACATGATGCAAAGTCTGGTATCAGCACAGTGTGGCACAATAGCAAGTGTGCATCGCCTGCACTATTTCTGTACTGTAAGGCTTCTCTTTTGTCAGCAGTGGTCTGACTCATTGTCTGTCTCTCCGTGTGTGTGTGCAGGGTGCTCATTCAGGAGGAAGCAGCACTAGCTGTTCTCCCACCGGAGCTGAAGGGGAGAGGAGGGGATGGACCGGTTGATATCAGCGCCTTGATCCCAGCGGTCTGACTTGACGCGAGACCTGAAGACGAACCGGACGACAGATGGATGACAAAAAATCAACTCTTGTTCCATGTCCACAGATCGGTTGAAGCTGTAACTCCACCCTCCAACCCTGTCTCTCTTAATAAAATATTGTTTTGGCTAAAAGAACAGTTTGTGTGTGATTACTTACTACACTCTTTTCTTTTCACTGTGATAGGATCCGTCAGACATAAAACAAAGGCAGTGTCTTATCATCTTTATTAGAAAGAAGTACAGGTGTAGAATACAGAACTATGAGGATGCCATAACTCTGTAAGATTACAGCTTTACTTTATGATACCAGACAGGCTTTACATTTCTGCCAAATTTTAAAGTGCTGTGTTTTAAGATAAAGATACCGACAGGGACAGTGGAGTCGCACTCCAGCTGCCATTGAATTATGTTTTGAACTGGGCTGCAACTTAGTCAGTTAGTATCAATTCATATATGGTTTTCTCCTTTAATCAATTATCGGTTTGTCTATAAAACTTGAGAAAACAACGAAAAACATAACCATAACTGTTCAAACTTAAAATATTCAGTACACTATGTTACCTCATGTTTTTTAAAATGGTTAATCAGTTAAATGTAGAATTTGGAGATTTAAAAAGTCACTTATGACTAATTTCTACATTTCTGTCTTTTTGTTAATGCTACAGAAAATGGTCTACCTATTCTGAATACAATTTTACACTTAAGTCTGTACAGCCTCCATCTCATGTAGCCTACCACACCTCTGAGAGAAAAACAGTCCAGAAAAGCTCATTTTAGCTGCATTATAAGCAGGTGAATCCCCGTGAAGCGCCGTTCTCCTTCACCTCCCTCAGCCTCTCTCTACCTGTCGCTTCCACTGGCGCTCGCCGTCTCTGACTTGACCTCCCTCTCCCTGAGCAGGTGGCGGATGGAGGAGTTCTGCGTGGACAGGGTGCTGGACAGGAGCGGCATCAGGCTCCTGAAGCCCTCCCTCAGCTCCTCCACGTGCTTCTCCAGGCTGTGGATGTGTGTGTCCAGCTCCCCCCTGCAGCCCTGCACCTCTGACAGCACGTCATACATCAGGCTCTGCATCTGTGAGGGTGTGTGTGTGTGTGTGGGAAAGAAAGAAAAAGCATCAGGGAATATTAGATGTAACTTTGATGAGGTTTCTACAGGATGACATACGAAATGATGCGTTCACTTGCCTCTCTCACCTTGCAGAGGTCCCCTAGCGCGTTTCCCTGGTCTGCAAGTGTCCGCTTCTCCATCTTTACACGACGCAACCTAGAGACACAACAACATTTAGCTTCAGCTGCTATGGAGGAGAAACTGAATAGGTCAGTGCACCCACAAAATACTGTCAACAGGTTTTGGTGAAAAGTAATTAAATGAGAAAAAAAAACACTAATTACACAAACACAACGATTTCCCATCATCTACACTTCAGGGGCTGAATAAGAGCAAGTATGTAGCTTGAGGTCAAAAGAATAATTGCAGCATAATGTTAAAAACTATATAAAAAAATACTAAATGCATTACATGGTAATATCTAATAAACTTTGCTAATATACGCTCACAAAAGCCACCATTTCTATCCACTGACTTTGATTTCAAGACCCTAAATTTGTGTTTTTTCCTCAGAGTAGTGCTCAGGTAGAGCTCAACCGCACTTTAAAAATCACTTTTGTTTGGATAGGTTACTCATAAATTATAAACCAATCAGATATCAGTTACTAAGAGAAGCCTGGAAGGAAATAAAAAATGTCTTATTCCCACAAACAGGCAGTATACAGTCAGTAATACACTGTTTTCCAAGATGTGAAACTAAAGCCAATTGATATATAAATAAAAAAAGTATTATTAGGATTAAATTGATCAACAGTTTATTATTATCACAGCATGAGTGTATAGAAAATGAAGGGAAACGTCTTCTCTTCTTATCACTGTGACTTGTGCACAAACAGTTTTATATGAGGGTTAAGTGTCTTACTGGTGGATGGCCAGAAGTAACTTCCTCTGGTGCATGCGGACTCTGGTGTCATCTCTTTCTCTTGACAGCTTAGTGTGTTTGTAGATAAGCCAAGTCTCCCTCAGCACATTTGCTGCAGCAATTTTTATCTGGTGAAAAGGATGAAGAAAAATCAGCCCGGGAGAGAAGATATTTTATGTTTATGCACATAACCTCAAAGGGATGTTATTTACTGCACATGCTGAATAAGACCAACTTAATGGAAAAGTATACTGCAGTCGCTTCATCTCAACTTCCAAACCAGATTTCTGTATTCCAAAAAAAAACATAAAATAAAATAATATTTTAAATTTTAAGATCTTTTCCCCCCTTAATAAATAATGTCAATATCCTTCAGGACAATGCAACACAGGTCACTCACCACATATTCGAGTTTGTGAGTATTTTGAGTATTTACTATCAAGAGACACATAATAAAGAAAAAAATGCACATGCATACAAACATAAATGTGCGTACACAGACATACACCAATCAGGCATAACATTATGATCACCTGCCTAATATTGTGTTGGTCCTGCTTTTTTGCTGCCAAATATGCAACAATGCACTGTGTATTCTGACATATTTCTGAGATTTGAGCAGCAGTAGCTCGTCTGCCGGCCGTCTCTACGCACATGCATTAATGAGCCTGTCACCTGGATCACCACTGTTCCTTCCAAGGACCAACTCTTGATAAACTGAGAGAGCAGAGCTGCAGTTTTTCAGATCTGACCCAGTCGTCTAGACATCACAGTTTGGTCCCTGTCAAACTTGCTCAACTCCTCACTCTTGCCCATATTTCCTGCTTCTAACACATCAACTTTGAGGACAAAATGTTCACTTGCTGCCAAATATATCCCACCCACTAACAGGTGCCATGATGAAGTGTTTTCCACCTGTCACCTGTCAGTGGTCATAATGATCAGAGCACATTTACTCTCATACTCAGTGGAAGAAAGCAGCAGAAGTATGGTCAGTTAGTTCAGACTAGGAGTGGAGCTATAATGGTTACAGCACAGAATCGTGGTATTTTGTGTGACAATAGTGTAGCCCAGTGGTTCTCAAAGTGGGGTCCGGGGACCCCCAGGGGTCCTTGAGAGGGTTCAAGTTGGTCCCCAAACATTTCTCAAAAATTTACCAATTCTTTTTTACAAAAATGTTACTTTTTCTTTTTCCAAAATACCACGCAATTGGCAGTAATTTGAACGTACATTGACTAAAAAAGTAACGTTATTCAGCCTCAGCGCAAATATTTGTGTATTTCTGGTGTTTGTTTCAAAATTTTGTCCAAATTTGTGTCAGTTTAGGGGTCCTTGATGTAAAGAAGTTTGAGAACCACTGGGGTAGCCTATTGATTCATGGACTCAAAGTATTGACATTTTATTATATGAATGTGCCCCTTTTGAATGAATAAATGGCAACACATCACAAATATTATTGTAATAATGAGGTTGTTGTATCATGACCCAAGTATTGTGATGATACATTGTGTGTGTGTGTGTGTGTGTGTGTGTGTGTGTGTGTGTGTATGTAGTGTTTACCCTTTTGGTGATGTGTGAGTCCATCATGAAGTTGTGAACATGTTTCTCCGCCCTGGTCAACTCCAGCTTCCTGGCGACTACGGCCACCACCAGGACTGTGCAGCCCGCTCCCTGTGTGAGACACCATCAGATGTTTATATTGTTATTAGTGCGGCCCAATTTTTTTCCCTTTTCTTCCGTGTCAGTGCACCATGCGCTCACCATTATACCGGTGAGGAGGCAGATGCTGCGTCCACAGTAGGTGTGAGGCACCACGTCCCCATAACCGATGGACAAGAAGGTGACGGAGACCATCCACAGGGCCTCCATGTAGTTGCTGCTGAGGTCTCTGTAGTTGTGATGTCTGAGGGAATAAAAAAAGATTTCTTAGCCACTCTCTGTTTGTATTGCATTTTGAATAAGTCATTCAATAATAATAATAAAAACGACATTATCAACAAGTCTCGACTGGGTGGTGTTTGATATATCAAAGCAGAGTGGAGATTGTATTTGTTGCTGGGGCAGGAACATTAAAGTGCAGTAAAGCTCTGTATATACACCAATATTTGAATGATATTAAATATTAAACATATGGGCCTGGAGCTCCATAGATGCCTCTCTGTATATTCAGCAGTAGACCCACAAATCCTCACGTACCTCTCACAGACATGTAAACCCCACGCTGCCACGATCCACAGAGAAACGCTGAAAATCATCAGCACGGTGCCGGGGTAGGTGGTCATCAGCGTTTTCCCTACAAAACGGGTGTTGAAGTGTATCTGAAGATCACAAAGAGGATGCGTTACGTCATAATTTTGACACCAGGGGCGTATTTAGCCAGACTATTTGGGATAGCACCTGTCGGATTATGATTATATAAGATACAGAGGAGATGAGGGATAAAAAAAACAACTTGTTCTCAATCTGGCTTGATACATGGATAGTAGGTTTGGCGTTGCAGAGGGGAGACAAAGGTCATTTTCGTCACTATCAAACAGCATCAATAGGGAAAGGGATTAGCCGGGTGGATATCATCAACTGTGGAAAAGAAAGCAGACAAGCAAAGGAGAGCCAGCGAGGGACATAATCAGCATGTGAAACCACTGGGATTCATGGGAGCAAAACTGTGATAGCCACACCTCAAGTGTCACACGTCTACAGACCTCTCGGCCCACCTAGACATAAGACATAAAAAGATGTGCATGAAATGTTCATAGAGGAATCCCAGCCCAGAATATTGACCTTAAAGGGATAGTTCAACATTTTGGCAAATTGGCCCATTGCCATAATCCCTATAGTCATAGCAGTAGGTTTGTTACTTTTAATTGTTGGTGCAAGCTATTTTTAGAACGGCGGAGAGAGCCACGAGCTGCTCAGAGCTACACTACGGAGGCTAATGGGATTTCTTGGTTTCGCTCATCAAACTCATCAAATACACAATCCAACAACTCCAAAACGCTCTCGTGGACAAGTTGACTGCTCGCCGAAAAATTGCCCCCGACGGGAACATGCATCAGTGGTTTTGCAAGAATTTGCCTCGAAAACAACTCTGTCTCTTTACGTTCCGTTATTATCTCATAGCGTGGTGAATGTGCAGGTCACAACTTGTCCATGAAGGTGTTTTGGAGTTGCTGGATTGTGTGTAGGCTATTTGTTGAGTTTGATGATCCGTAGCGTAGCTCTGAGCAGCTCACGGCTCTGCTCCGCCGTTCTAAAAATAGCTTGCACTGGCATTTAAAGGTAACGAACCTACTCCTAAAACTATAGGGATTATGGCAATGGGCCAATTTGCCAAAATGTTGAACTATCCCTTTAATATCCCATGAGTCATGTCCCATAAGCAGATCGCTGCGACTGCCACAGTTTTTTTTTTTTAACAATCACATCAAAACTGACACATCCCTCCCTCCTCTCTACAATTTCACTCTTATCACAGTTACTATCCAAGCCAGTTTCAGCCCAAAGCCAGATTCTACACAGAGAGCCCCCAGGTGGCCTCCCCACCTTGTTGAGCGCTCCGATGCTGCGGGACGCGGTGTCAGTGAAGAGGCGGCTGTGCAGCATCATGGCCCGGCCCAGCAGGTAGAGCCGCAGGAACATGGGCAGAGCCAGGATGATCTCCAGCTCCGTCTCCGACAGCGACAGGCGGGCCTTGGTCTGCTGGAAGTACGACAGCAGACCCACGGGGTAGGGATGGATGGCCACCACCACCAGCTCCAGGACTATCAGAGCCAAACGTTCAGTCGTCATGGCAATCCGCCAATCCTCAGCACCGATGTCGTGAACATAGAGCTACCAGAGAGATGGAGAAACTGAGCGCTGTGAAGAGCTGGTGCACATAAATCAACATGAGTAAAGCGGGGTCAGATGAATATAAAGAAAATTAGTTTTCTTTTATTTTTTGTAAAATGTCAGACAGCCTCGTCCCCTCAGACCTTTAAAAACCATAAACTGTGACGAGCAGGAGGCCCGGAGCAGACTTTGCTTCATTTTAAGAGGCCACAGGACAAAAAGTTGGGAACTGCAGATACAGAAACCTCAGAGGGAAACTGGGCTTTAAAAAGACAAAACAGTTTGGTTTCCTCATTTCAAATGGGGGCTGTAACTTGATGTGCAGCCATTTGCCTCCTCACTTTTTGGACAAAAGCACCGTGATCATGAGAGATAGTTAGTCACCTGCACCTCACAGCAGTGGTACGCTATGATGAGGCCGACCAGGACCATCGTAGACAAACTGATGATGGACTTGAGTGCGAGGGAGTAGATGGAGCTCTGTGAAACACACACACACACACAAACACACACACACTTAGCACAAACATGACATCATTGTCATCTGACGGCTGTTTGTCTTCATGGCATCAGTGATCCTGTGTAATCCTCCGATCTTACATACATTTATTTAATCCACTTGCTTGATATAATGAATGTGATCTAATGGACATACTGTGTGTGCATTTTCCTGCACTTGCTGGCAGATCAGTTCCCATAGCAACTTTACAAATTTCCCAATAAAGATCATGATTAACTGAATACTTTGACATAAACCAGAGTAAAGAGTGTGCTGTTATTACTCTAAATGTGGTTTCTTAGGCAGGAGGACTCGCTGGTTCTTTTCAGGAAAAGATAATAACTGCAGTCGTAGCCTACAGTGTGGTTTCTTTTCTTTAAAAAAAAAAAAAAAAAAAACCTTTTAAAACTTTTACAGCCCAGAATTACATTCCCATCTCTTAAAGGGTTTTCTGAAGGCTTTAGTCTGTTTTTCTTTGAACTTTCTGACCTTGCTGTAGACGCTCCAGGAGAGCTCAGTCTCCATCACCATCATCAACACCCCGAACAGTCCGACTGCCAGGGCGCAGTCGCTCAGCCGCTGCCTCCTCAGGAACAGAGCCCTCCTGCGGACCAGCCGCCAGCCGATGCTGTGGGTCTTCCAGTAGTTGTCGTCCTTGCCGTCTGACTTTGGGCTGGTCTGGGGACTAGGGTTGGGGCTGGGGTTGGGACCGGGACCGGGACCGGGGCACTCTGCTCCGGGCAGCAGGCCTTTACCCTCGGGCCGCTCCTGATGATGATACTGATACTGAGACATCTCGTTGGGTTGGAGGTCGTCATCTTTGCTGGTGATGATGATTTCGGGGAGACTCTGGCGGTCGTACATCTCCAGAGAGACGTTGCCTGACCTGCGGTGACCTCTGTCCTCAACATCCTGGACGTCTAGATGCGACCTGCAGGGGCCCTTATAGGGGGACCCGCAGGGAGACATAGGGACGTCGGTGAAAGACGTGACTCTCTCCTGGACTCTGTGAGAGTTTTTACCTTTGCACTGGTGATTTCGCTCCTTGTTATTATGTTTTGCACCCCCTGACTTTCTGTCACATTTCTTCTCTTTGCCTTTGGCTTTGTCCGCCCTCCTGCTGGAGCGAGGCGACGGCGCGGCATAGAGGTGGCCGTTGTATAAAGGTGAGGTGGCCATGGCTTGGGTTCTGTCCAACCACACGGTGTGATCGGCTGATGTTTGGACCGTGTGGTGAATCCCGCACTGCGGAGAGCAGGCCTGAGCTGGAGGAGCCATCCTCTGTGGGAGGAGGGGGCGCTGGTCCTCCACCTCATCTCCATCCACCACTGACAAGTTCATGGAGGGGGAGAGCTCCATGGTGGGACGGTGTGAAGTGGTGATGAGTCACCGAATCTTTTGTAAAGGGTTTGAGCAGAGACAGATATTAGGCTGAAAAGAGTTTGTTGCAATTCCTAAGTGCACTGTTTCTCTGTCAGTAATATGATTTTAAAGTCTGAAAAGCAACAAAATAACTTCTTCCTCTAATTTGTTCAATCACAAATATTTATTTCAGAACTGAATGAGCAATATTTAAGATATATTGAATTTTTATTTTGTATAATCTTTCCTGTAAGGCCTGTCTAAAAACAGCTCCTTCCATCTTTATTCTTACCTTATCAGTCCGGGTTTCCAGTCTCCACAGAAACTGCTGTGAGGATGTGAATTAGTATTTCAGCCTTATGGTGCTGAAGGTCACATCTGTCTGAATCACAAAGAGATCCTCCAAGTTGAAGTCCTGCTGTAACTTCCAAAGATGCAACCGCATCACTTGCATTAAGAAGACATTTGAAATTCAAACACAGTAAAAAAAACAAAAAAAACAAAAACTAATCACGCTGCAACACCAAGGAACTCCACAGTGATCAGATCAAACATAGTATCCCAAACGTCCTCGCTCGTCATGTATGAACTTTTCAACGATCCATTAGCAGCCTCAGCATCATGGAGCCCCTCCCATAAATTCCAGCAGAGGTTATGAACTTCTCCTGCGACAGATGAGGATATCCATTACGTTTTCTGGCCTTTTTATTCCCTTGTTTGTCTCTGTTTGCTGCGTTATGATTGTCCACCACCATCAGGGCATCCTCCTTAAAGCTGGAGGGGCTTAATGACCGCACAGACTCTAAGTTGCAGATGTTGCATGGAGCAAAGGCAAGGAATGAGTCATCTGTAATCTGAGTTTTTTTTTTTTTGAGCTGGGATTGGCAGATTTCCTCTGTCCTGTGAACATGTGGGGATGTCTGCTTGCTTATATGTTTGCTCTGGTGTCAAAAAACCAACCTGAACACATTCACATAGTCTAATATGAAATGTCATAATATCACATTTCATTTTTAATTTCATTAAATTGGGTTATTATTATTATGGAAGAATTCCAAGTGGGATGTACAGACTTTCTTTTATTTTTTTTTTTTTACAATAAATCTAATCTTCAAAGGAGAATAATGGTCCTCAGTATCAATTCAGAAGATTAGTATTGCAGATTAATCAAGTGAGACAGAGATCTGATACTTATGAGCTTATGAAATATCAAATATGTCACCTCTTAACCAAACAATATGCACAGAGCAGGGAGGGGTATTAAGCATTAAAGTCATAACAATGACATTCAGCATCTAAATCCTCGTGACAGATGGGTCTACAGATAATAGACCTCCCTCCAAATGGAAAGACCCAAGGAGCAAAGGGTGGGCGGAGCGCATCCGGATAGTAGCGGAAGGATATAGAGCGGCATTATTTAATCTGAGGACAACATGTATTTAAAGATAGAGGGTGGGCGTGGGACTGGGCACAGGTGGGAAAAAAACATGGCGACAGACAGTCTGATCAGCCAGTATCATCTTACTTCACCACCAGACAAGCCCCCAGATGTAAAATAGATTAATTATGCTAAAACTACTCAGGTCTTCTCTGAGATTTAGCCAGATGCTGCTGTCTGGATTTTTGTTTTGGTTTGTTTTGATATTCTGCAGGCAGGGAGCTCCCAACACTGTGCCTTGGTGCGTGACTGTCAACACCAAACCCTTTGCGGATGGTATCTGGTAAACACAGACACTATCTCACATCATTGCAGTCTAAAATATGAGTATTTAGTTTGCTGAAATATGAATCAAAAAAAGCACTGCAAAGCTGGCTCCGCTGTGGTGATAGGGGCTATAAATGTTCTTAAGTTATGTTGTCCTTTTAATAACAAGATGCTGAAAGGATATATGCACATCTGCAAGGCTTCAAATTAATTCAAGCTCCCAGCCAAGTGCTTGTAAATCCTGGCTGCTGTAGCTCAGAGCTAAGTATGTCAATTCTTCTTGCCTCTGTGGCCAGTAGCCAGCACGTCTTCAATTAGTCTCTTATATAGCGTATCCTCTGGCTGCTAAGAGAGTGAAATTAAACTGGGATATTTAGAGTCCACTAATTGCTGTGGCTGGTAAATGGCAAATCTGCTTCATGCCCTGAATACTAAGAGAGTGCCAACCCTGACCATCTTCTAGTCGGGATATTAATTGCTTCAGTTTGATTTGTGGAGAGGCATTGGTCAAAAGATAAACAAGCCCCACCGGGATGCAAACAGCGATGATTCCTTGTTGTGTTTCATAGGTCAAAGGGTTAGAGGAATCATTTGACAATATGCTTATTTACTTTCTTGCCAAGAGACAGATGAGAAAATTGGTGCCACTATTTGTCTGCATCCCCAGTTTGTGCTCCCAATATAGATCATACAATTATACTAATATATATATTATATTCAAGTCACAGAGCAAATTGTTTTGCATGAAAACTAAAATAACTGGATGTGACAATATAGAAATAACATACAAATATAACCGCTGTCCTTATTATTTCTTATAGTATTACATCTATAATCGCCCATGAGCGCCCATAGTTTATCAAAAGCCAATTGCACAATTTTTATTTGTTCAAAATGTAGGCCTATGCCTTAAACAAAGTGTTTGTTGAAAAAATGGAAATATGCTGATTTATGCAAATGTAACTTTATTATATGCAGCCCAAACCAATGATAAATAATGTCCAGAAAGCCTGAAAAGCCTCACTGCATTTACAGCAGCATACAACATTTGCTCAACTCATAACATGACAGCACCATATGGCGAAACTCGATTGCTACTGCAACTGATTCATTTCCGACCACTGATTCAAATCAGCTTCGAGCCAAAATGCCAAAATAAGATAATGTTCTATAATTGCACGTCAGAAATGTGTTTTGGTCTTTGACGGTTAGTTCAGACCGGATGACAGTTAGTAGAGGCCTTGGGCACATTACAGTTGGGATTTTTTACTGTGTGTATCACTCCTCCTCTACACCCATGATCTATAATCTGTTAATTAGCCTTAAGTTAACGGTTGTTGTCTTTCTTAGATTGTAACAAAACTTGTATAACAAGGATGAATATAATCGTAGAAATAGCATTTGAATTACAGAAAAGGTGAAAGGGCGGGAGAGGGAGGGTGTAGATAAAGTTGGTAGCTCGTGGTATTTTAGAAAATGTGTCTGTTATCGAGCAATTCAGAAGAGGATTACTTGCGGACTATCTCTATTGATGTAGCAAAATTTATGATGAAATAAACAATGACATTACTGTTAGCCTGATGAAATTTTTTTTTTTGGCAAAATTTGTTTACCAATTATACTTCTTTTTTTTGGCTGATGTTGGTATAGTGAAAAGATGATGCATATACGATCCATTATTTTTTATTGACTAAGGGTTGGCTTGGAACCATATTTACTTTGCCTATAAGGTTTATGATGGTTGAGATTGGCGGAGGGATACTTGGTGAGGCTGTAAGGTGATGGAGTATTCAGTTCAATGCTTTGATTAGGGCTATTATGTTTGTTTCTATTGCATATTCTTAAATAATCTGCATAGGCTAGATAAATTCAGAAGACGAGGATCATGTTGCAAGGGCAAATATTTATGTAATTTCACCTAGCATGTCTATTTGAATCTATTTGGGTTGAGGAATTGAGCCATAAACTTGAAAACTTTTTGAGTGTGTAGCTAACGGGGTGTTAAGAAGAGTTGAGGAAGTCACTGCTGTGACTGTAACGTCTGTTGGGCCCGAATCAAACGCCTATCATGCAATGTGATAATTAACGAGCTTTAAGTGGTGGTTGTGCATTTTCTGTTAGCTTTTGACCGAGCTTGTGGCTCTTGGCCTGTGTTAGCCACTTGTAGCATCAGACATTTGAATCTATTTTTCCCTGTAATTCTTTGTTTACAAAAGTCCACATCATTTATGTAACATGGCTTGATGGAAAAAAAACCCAAAAACATATGAAGTAGTAGCTAGTTTTACAAAGTCCAGGATAAGAAAATAAATAAACAAATAAAAAGGTGAAAAGATGCCGGGAGATAAATATAGGCTCGACAGAAAATTATACAAATGAAAACATTAAAATGGGAACACATTGTTATAATTCCAGTAGGCCTAGTTTTTTTTGAAGATGACATTGCTTTAACATGTAGAACTTGATTTACTGGTTATGTTGCACATCAAGAAACCAAAAATAACCTTTTTAACCTAAATCTCTTACCAGAACTGTGGGCAGTCGAAGGGCATTGTGGGTAAGTAGGTGCTATATTTCCAAAACAAGTGTGTAGAATTGAAAAAAAAAGAAAAGAAAAAAGACTCAGGTTTGATATTTAAATAAAACAGTCTACAGTCTGACAGGTGCAGTCAGATTTCTTCTCTCCATACAATTATTATATTGGATAACGATAGAAACACTTTGGTCCAGCTGCTCCAGGGTTTCAGGGGCAGGATTTAATTGTCTATTGTAAGAAAACTTTTATCTACTCAACTCCATTCAAGACACACACACACACAAAAAGGCCACGCTGACAAATCAGACGTCACAACCGAGTGGATGTTTGTGCTGGTTTTGTCGATAACACCCTATTAAGTGAAGGGGACGTGTCAGCGTAGGAGAGGGTCTAATCCAATCAGCAGAGTAATTAAAAATACACAGCACAGCAGCCCTGATGGCTGCATTGTCAGGGGCGGCATTCGGCATTTAGCACAGAGACGGATGAGCTGCAGTCATGCCAGGACAGACTGATGGTCATCTGCTGGTGTGCTATTAGAATAACAACCAGGATCACCAATGGAGGAAAAAAAAACCCAGCAAATATGCCAAATATGCAGAGTGATTTGTGGCACCATATAATTGTTCACATGATGTTCATAATCCTCATTATCTCACTCCCAACTATCATCATCATTGATATGGCTGTAATCCACACCCTGCTCCACTGTTTGCCTGTATTGTTTCCTAATTAGCCTTCTCTTTATGGCATTGGCTCTCATCATCCTCTCGTTTCATTTAGCCCAGTTTCTCCCTCGTTAACACTGACCCCCCCCTCCCAACACCAACCCCTCACAGAAAAAAAAAAAAAAAAAGTGTTGCTGAGCTCCAGCCAGCATGCAGTGGGAAAACAAACCACCAGATGTCACCCACGCCTCAGTGCCCCTAATCTGTATTTTTATGAAGCGTAATGAATTTTGCTTTTGGCACTGTGTCACACTGGTGCTTGGTGCATAACAGCACAAGGAGATTTTTTTTTTTTCTTCCCCTTTCTCAAGAGATGAACTCAAAGTCAGTTTTGCACACATTTAAGTAATGCAATATTGCAGGGATGCAGCTGCAGCAGCAGCAGCAGCAGCAGCAGCAGCAACAGGATGCTTTCTCCACTCATGATACATTGCTGATGCCCATATAGTGTGTCCTCGCTCCCATGGTTGGTTGGTGCAGTTTTTTTTTTTCTTTCTCTGCCTTCACCGGTGATCTTAGCCATCCTTCTTTTTCCCCAGCGAGGGACAATCTCCATCCTCTGTGTGCACCCGAGCATGAATGTGTGGCTCAGGAGCACTCTGGGTGTGTGACAGGCTAGGGTAATTCCGAAGGGCAGTAGAAGTAATAGGGTAATCTATTATACAGTCCAACTCTTCCTTCCTTCTCCTCCTCCTCCCTCCCCCCTCTTCCCCTCTCTCTCTCTCTCTCTCTCTCTCTCTCAGTCTTCTGGTTTCTCGCTGCCTCTGCCCTTGCATCAGCATTTCGTGAGGACAAATGAGAAGTAGAGTTTAACTATGCACATTGCCATTGCCCTCCTGCAGAGCCCAGCACTTTCTCAATTAAACTGGAGTCCATCGGCCGCGCTGATTCAAAGCTCGCCCCCCCACAGAGGGGGAAGCTCTCTCTCTCTCTCCCTCTCTCTCTCTCACACACACACACACACACATACGCACACACAGTCAGACACAGACAGTTCCCTCTCCAGTAGTGCGTGACCGTAACCACGGTGGTGTGTTATCATATGTGTGACCAGCAGCTATATATTGGTGACACGTCATGCTTCATGTTAACAAGGAATGAAAGATAAGATAAGATACAGGGGCCTCAAAAATGACTGAAGTTTCACACAGTAACGTAGCTCATATAGTTTTCATCTCCACATTTTAAAGGAAGAGAGCTTTTCACTGCAGGGAAGCAAATTATTATTTTTTTTACATGTAAATTCTTGTACTCAGTTTGAAAAAGGTCTTTAATTTGCAGCAAATCGGGTCAGTCAGTGGCTCAAGCATCTTTGTTGCTCCCACGGCTTCTTCATGCATATTTTTTGTGCACAGATTGAGCACTGAACAGCTACCCCTCCTTATTTCTGCATTGTCGCTGCTGACATGTTTTGCCAAGGTTACTTTGCACTGTTTTTTTTTTTTTTTACACTTTACCATCCTCAGTCAGTTCTCCATTAGTGCTGAGATGTTTTAAAAGCGTCTTGTTTTTCCTTTTTGTGTTTATAGTGAGGTCAACTCATGGCTGCACACCAATTAAAACCTCCTGCTCCATCTTCAACCCTTCACCCCCATCACTGACATTTTTCTCTCTCTTGTGCTCTCCATTTTAGTCCCACCTCCCAGAGAGACAGGGAGGCAGGGGGAGAGAGAGAGAGAGAGAGAGCATCTCCCCCTCCTCTTGCGCTCCCTCTCCTCCAGCACACGCTCACACTCCTTCCCTCGGTTGCCGACTGGATGCAGACTGGGGGTTTTCCAGCAGCTTCCTGAGTCAGACCTCCCTCTCCTCTCCTCTCCTCCCTACCCTCCTCCTCCTCCTCCTCCTCCTTATCCTCCTCCTGCTCCTCCTTCTCTTCCAACGTCCGGAGCTTTTCCTCTTCTGCCTCCCCCTCTTCTCCTGCTCCCCACCACCAGGATGTGGCACTCGGTGGCTCTGCTCCTCTCTGGATTCTCTGCTTTGATTCACGGTGAGCCTGCCCGCCTGTTTCTCTGTCTTTCACTGTGTTTTCAGGAACCGGATTGCAGCAGCTGCACTTTTGTCTCAAAGTGTTATTTTGTTGGAAAATCATGAAATAGGAGTCGGTGGTTTTGACACACGATCTGTGAAGAATACAGGATTTGAAGATTTTAAAGTCGAGCTAAAAATGAAAAGTGAGAATCGGACTCACCTGTTTGCTCACTTGTTTACATCTCTGGGATTTTTTCATAACTGTGCTGTTATTTTTCCGGACACACATGGTGTCTTGAACTATGCATCGCATTCCTCTGCTGGAGATGTCTGAACAGACAGATTGACATCTTGTCTGTGCAGTGAGGCAGATGACAGAAACACTGTGTAAAAGAATCAGAGGCAGCACTCATCACATTTCATTGCTTTTTTTCCCCCCCTGTCATTCCTCAACCCTGCTCTTGCACAAGTGTGTGTGTGCATGTCAGAGGCTCATATCCCCACAGGAAACAGGTCACCGATCAATTAAAATGCACATATAAATCCTGCAATCTTCCATCTTGGCTGCTTTGCCTGTTGTGTTGTGGACGTGTTGCTGCAGCCGAGCTGACGGGGCTCCGAGTAGCAGAAGTCGTAGCTGAATGTAAAGGCAAGCAGTGGATGACAGAGCTGAGAGGAGAGTGGGTGAACTTGCCCCACAGGCAGATGCACAAGCAATGAAACGCTTAACAATTTGTTTGTTTAAAAAAAAAAAGGCATTTCAGGCCAGAAAGTAGTGCAAATAAAAAAAAAGGACGACTCCAGGGGTGAAAGTTTCAGAGCATATTTTTGTAACTGAATGTTAAAGAGAGCAGCGTTACATAAACATCCAGAGCTGCACCTTTACTTACGCATTTATTTGACAGATAAGGGAAGCACTGCCATTGCTCCAGCGAGACTTAAACCTACAACCAATTGATCACTGAAACTTCACTTAAACAGATTGAAAATCAGAAACAAACAAAACAAAAAATCCATGCTGCTTGACAATGTCATAACCACAGTGCATTCTGCATCTGTTTTTCTTGTACATTTGACATCAGATGGTGAAATTCCCAAACCAAGAAATCCGTTTTACTGTTGCATCAATGTGAGAAATGTAAGAAATGTTGGGAAATCTACCTGAATGTAACATAAAATTAAGAATTCTGGCTGGAAATGGAGATCCTTAAATGTTAAACTGTACTTTTGTGGTTCCCAGTGCAGTCTACCTTTAAGCCCTTTCTTTGATTTGACAGCGCTTGAATGTCTTTATTCATTGTTTTATGTGTATCACCTCCAAGCTTCTTAAACAAATGTAATTGTTATTTCATTATTGGCAATTATGCACTGACAAGACATCTCACATTTTTCTAATTACATCCTGTTTACACTCTGCTCCCTATGATTTTCTCCCCTCTCTGTAATTTCCATCTATATTTTCAGTCTCATTGTTAAATATTTCAGCCTGACTGAAGGAGCTGCACCTCAACTTCATGCTTCATTTGCAAAGCTAAAACCATAAATGTCAAGATAAGTGTGACTAATGATGAAAGATCCATTTTTATTTCTGCTAATTTCATCATTAAGTTTCCAGTTTCCATAACACTTGTCTCCTCTTTTTTTCAGTCTTTTGAATATATTTATAGATAAAGTTCAGTTCCTGGGTGATAAATTGTCTGATTTGATCAGAAACATGCTTTTTTTCTTCTCTATTTTAACATCTCCATCCCTGCTGGGCTGTTATCCCATCTCACAGTCTCATTTGCGTTCACTGAGGTTTTCCTGGAAGAATGGTGTCATTTTTACAAAGTGTTAATCTGCCACCAGGGGCGAATGAAAATTTCTTGTGATTAGATGTGTGTCTCTGATTTAAACTCCCAATTTCGTCCACGTATCCAGTGTCGGTGCAGGGCCCTCACCAGAGGAACCTGCTGAAGAATCTCCTGAAAGACTACAACCGGATGGAGCGCCCCGTGGGAAACGACTCACACCCTCTCACCGTCGTCTTCTCCCTCAGTCTGGTACAGATCATGGATGTGGTAGGTGTGAAAATATATTTCTCATATACAGATATGTTATGTTTTAAATCTTGCATGTTTTTTTTTTCTCTACAAAAAATAATAAGCATTTGCCAACTCTAGTCTTGTTTGATGTTTGATAATTAATATGGAAATCAGTTTTGACTCTACGGATGGATGGATTGCCTGAAAACATCATAGTTTGGTGCCACTTTAAGCGTTCTGTTTGTTTACGCCTGAGCTGTCATGTTAATGATAATAATGGTGATCTCGGCAGGCTTTAAAGAAATGTTTGTGGATTGCAGCTTTACATATTCAGCCCCATTATCTCTGGTTTACAGAGCAAATTATTTCTAAGAAATGTTTAATGTTTTTCAGGATGAGAAGAACCAGGTGTTAACCACTAACATATGGCTGCGGATGGTAAGAGCCCCTGAGACACTGTGAATGTTTGAGGTGATAATGAATTTGCTCCTGTCATGGGTTTACTGTAGGTGGTTTAAAAAAATGTTTTCACATGAACTAGTGATAAGGAATGACCTACAATTTGAATCCTGCAATAGTGATTTCAAAATGTAGATGAATTTGGGGCTGTTTTTCAGTTAAACCTCACGTTTGTCATGAAATAAATACACTGGTATACACATATTTTGCCTGAATTATAAGATTTATATCCATGACTTGTTTCTGAAATTAAAAACGGAGGGGATTTGTGATGAAGCGGCCTGGTCAAATACAGATTGTGTCTGTGTTTGTGTGTTTAAGAGTTGGTACGACCACTACCTCCAGTGGAACCAGAGTGAATACCCCGGAGTTAAAAACCTCCGTTTCACCACAGATCAGATCTGGACACCAGACATCCTGCTCTACAACAGGTAAAACATGTACACACACGTCTAAAAACACACCTCAAACACACACTTAACACACACACACACATTATATTTCAACAAATAGTGTCACTCCCTCTCCTGTCCATCCGCAGTGCAGATGACGACTTTGACTCCACCTTTAAGACCAATGTTCTGGTGAACTCCAGTGGCTACGCCGAGTATCTACCCCCAGGTGAGTGAGTCTCTCCTAGTTTTTTTTTCTCCCATTCACTCTCACTCTCATTCATCCATTACTCCCATCATATCACTTCCTCTTCTCCCTGCGGTGCAAAGGAGGCATCTCATTCTGCAATCTCTGCATGTCTCGCCTGTTTTGTACACTTGATATTAATATTCTATTAGTTTAAAACAACATCCCTTTTTTCACTGACTGGTAACAGATTCCCAGTGCTGAGTAACGCCTATAAATAGGAGATGCTCGCTCGCTTCCTCCGCTTCCTGTCTTAAGCCAAACGCAAGACCCGTGCAAGGCTGTGAAAGTAACTGCTCCCATGGGTTTGCTCATGTCTCTGACTTTGTATTTTCTCTTGTCATTTCTTTATACACAAGATTATAGCGAGCTCAGGTTGAATCCCTGGTGTTAGAGGCGGCTGAGTTTAAATTGCCCTCTGAAGTAAAAAGTGGAGGATTGTGAGCTCAGAAAGCCACCCTATCAGTTCTATTCAGTGTTCCATGTTTATTAATAGGCTTCTGCTGGATGTAAATACAGCGCCTTAATGCTGCGATCTGGATGAGAGCCAATTAGGGGGAGAATAAAACGATAGCGCTCCGGTTTGGTACAATAAGAGGAGGAGACGTTTTACCGCAAAACAGGATGAAGAGATGGAGCAGGAAGAGAGCAGAGTAACTGGAAAAAAAAAAACCGAAGGCGGGGGGCAAAAAAAGTAGATAAATGAAAAGAAAAAAAACGGAGAGCCAGCTTTCTTTACTCCCTCACACAAGTCTGGTTGCAGTTGCTGAGCTCTATTCAGGCTGGTTATCGTCAGTAAATAAAAGGCAACAGGTCTGTGGGTGGCAGCCTCGGAGCAGGAGCTTGACACACGGTAAATTATTTAAAGACATTGTAGCAGGTGTGCGCTGCATACTTTTATTTGCAGGATTCCTCTTGTTGCTGCAGAGGCAAAGGTGTTCCTGCTGGTGTGGTTTGATTTAACTGAACATGGGAGAACAGTTGTAACAGGTTTTCCTTTTTTTTTTTTAAAGCTCATATCTATGTTAGGTGACATTTGGAGAAATGTAATCTTGTCTCAGGGCCTTGTAATGGAAGTGTGTGTGTGTGTGTGTGCGTGTTTTTTTCTCCAGAATTATGAGTTTTATTTTGGGAGCTGCATGTGCTGCAAGAGAGAGATTTTTATTTTCAAGCTGCAGGGAGGAAAAATAATCCAGGTGTCTTGTTTGTGAGTGTTTTGCTTCAAGGTTACTGGATATCTGTGGAGACAGGCAAGGTTTTTAAAAAATACACTGCACATGACGGAAAACAGAGCAGTGGACTTCAAAAGCAGACAACCACTTTGAACTGATCAGTGTAATTTATTAAGGGGTTACTGTCTCAGGAGCTCATAATGGGTGCAATTATAAAGACATCATCCCCATTAAGCGATGGCGGCAGAGTTGACGTTATAGCAACAGAATTTTATAGCATGGAGCAAATTTGTAGCTGCTGCTTAATTTGGCGTCATTTTTGTGATCAACCTTTGCTTTGAAAGAGGCAACCTGCTAACCTCGTTATTTTCCTCCAATCTCCGCTTTTATTCCAGTCTGAAGGCTGATTTGCATGTCGGCAGCCTCATAATGAATGCCTTTGAGATCTGTAGGGCTTCATTGGCATTTTGGTTCTGTGTGTGCGTCTGAATGTCTAAACAGGCTTGATTCATTTATTCCCAGTAATTACTTTAAGGGCTGGAGTCTGCCAGCCACCACTGTGAGGATCATTGTGATTTTTTTATTTTTTTTTGATTTCATCTGGGGGTGGAAACCACAGCATGCAAGTGTGTCCTCATAATTTTGTGCTCGCATGTGCCTGTGCATATCCCAGTGAGTGCATTCATTTTGCATTATAAAAGTGGTAATCTGATTAGGGTGCTGTGCATAATCTTTTTTTCTCAGTGTCACTGTTGGTGTTTCCTTCTTTTGCTGAGGCTTAGGTAACAGCTGTGTGTGCAGACAGCGCACACAAACAACATTTGTTTGCAGAGGAGAATATCTGAAAGCTGTGAGTGACAATGCTGCCGCCAAGTTGTTTTTTATAGGCATTTCTTTGATGGGAGGTTATTTCTTTGCATTCACTTCTCTAAGGCTCTGAACTCAATTTAGAAAAAGTAAACTCCCAGAAGACCTGCACGACGCTAATACAAATCTTATTGCGGTGTGCATTCTTGGTTATGGTGCAGCATTTTCCTACACCTCAATATAAAGAAATATTAGGCGGTTGAGTTAATTATTGAGTTTTGGAGCTGGTGAGATATGAAATAAATAAATGATTCCGTCTGATAAGCATCTTGATATTCAAGACAGGCTTTCTGCCCAAAACATGTAGTCCTCAGATCTTTCCCTTGTCGCCCTGAGTACAGGAAACCACAGGGGTCAATATTGTTGTTTAGCGAATTGATTGTTCAGCTCTAACACTCTTCCCTCTGTTGTTTTTTTTTTTTTTTTTTGTCTCTTCTACCTTTTCCTCAGGAATCTTTATGAGCACATGCAACGTGGACGTTCAGTGGTTTCCCTTTGACATCCAGAGATGCGAGCTGAAGTTCGGCTCTTGGACGTATGACGGCTGGCTGCTGGACCTTCAGATGAATGATGCTGATATTTCAGGGTACATGTCCAATGGAGAATGGGACCTAATAGGTGAGTAGAGCCAAAACCTCTGGATTGTGTCCTCTTTAGGACCACTTAGTCATGGGGTAAATAAACTGTTGTGGAAATGTTTAGGTCTGTCTGTTGGGAGTCAAAAAACAAGATCAATGAAATATCATGCGTGATTTAATTCTCTATATAGAGAGGGACACAAGACAGAACCACACGACAGTCTAGCAGCTCAGGGCTGTGCCCACTGACCAGTGCTTGCAGCCCATTACTCACTACCTAAGCCTCTGGCAATCTCATCAACAGTCATAAGGAAAGACACAGAAATAAAGTAATCAGGTACAACACATGTTTCTCAGATGTTCCCCTACAGGAATTAACAATACAGTCATAAGACACAGGCTTAACTTCATTCTAACAGACTTCCACAGAATAAGACCACGTCAAAATTTCCACAACAAATGAATATCTCTCTGTCCCTTCTCCTCCAGGAGTCCCAGGCACCAGAAACGAGGCTTTCTATGACTGCTGTAAGGAGCCCTACCCAGATGTGACGTTTGTTGTGACAATCCGGCGGCGGACTCTCTACTACGCCCTGAACCTGCTCATCCCCTGCGTGCTGCTCTCTTCTATGACTCTGCTCATCTTTGTGCTGCCAGCCGACTCTGGGGAGAAGATCTCGCTGGGTGAGTGGAAAACAGATGAAACAGATGCATGAAAGGCGGAAGCAGTGGAGCGAGAAGGCAGCGAGAAGTGGGACAACTGGGACTGTTAGTTCCAATGTCCATCAAAAAATCAAACATGCCGATCAGTGTTTTTGTTAATCCCACCTTTATGAGTATCAGAAAAAAAAAATCAATTCACTTTTAAAGGTTTTATCTTGACAACTAGAATCTCTATGGAGCCACGTTTCTGTGTGCGAGTCTGCATTTCCAGCAGCAACTTCCCAACAGCAAGGACTGGAGATGAGCTAGGTTGTAAAAAATGGATTTGAATAATGTGGGTTTCAAAATCATTTCACAAATATTTTTGCAAAAGTTTTATAAGCAAGTGCACACAACTAACTATGGTATAAGACAAGGTACTTTAGTGCAAGAGAAAGAGAAACTCCGTTTTAAAGAAAAATCTGATTTACTTATCTTTCATATTTAGTATTCATGGTTTGTTTATCTCTCAAGTTACAGTAATATAGTAATCTATGAGGAATCTATAATAAAGATGATGATTGTTATTATAAATCTAGTTTGGGTGGTCTACAACCACACCTATGTCCCTCAACACCCAACCTACCCATGAACTACCCATGAACGAATCCCATGCTCTCAGGTGTGTTGTACATATGTACATGATAGATAGTGTTCACAACAGGCAAACCTTTCTTGTAGGGCAAAAAAAAGAGAAAGAGTGGTCCTGAAGACTGTGGGGAGGCATGAAAGAGCCAGAGGAAGAGACAGCGGAGCTGAGAGAGGAGAGGGATTACAGGATAAAACAGAAAGATGAGAAATGTGAGGAGGAGGAGGAACAGAGATGGATAGATGTGGGAAGGCAGGGAAAAGAGAGCAGAGACAGGTGGAGTATTGGAGAAGGATGAGAGAGGAGAGTCCAAGAGAGAGAGGGAGGAATGATAAAGAGGAAAAAGTGGGAGACGATCAAACAGCACAACAACAACAGGCTGAGAGAGAGAGAGGAAGCAGTAATCCAAACAAACTACAGCTGCAAATAAATTCAATTATCTGCTTCAACCTGTTTAGAAACAATGTTCATTTCATCAGGATAATAAAAGCTCTAGGTAATTTAACTTCTCTGAGTGGAGATAAGTCAATTAATCAAATAGACAGAAAAATTAAAATCAATTAGTTGTTTTTCCGGGTAAAAACGTTATAAAGTGTGATTTGATTTTATAATTTATTGTTTCACATCATATTGAATTAGAATATCTTTTGACTACAGGCTGTTTGTCACACAAAAGACACAGCGTTTCATTTCTTAAGTATTGAAGACAAAAAAAATTAATCAAATTTATTGAGAAAATAGTGAGCAGAATAGTTGATGATGAAAATAATAATTAACTGACTCTTTGTGACATGGGCTTTGTGCTGGTCTCATCGCTCATTGAGTACACCCACAAAAGAAAACAGATAAATGCCTGTGCCTTTTCTTTATTTTGTAAATACTATTTGACTCATGTCTGCGAGGGAGGGAACTCAGAGTGAGGCAGCGACAGCATTGTCAAAGTATCTTCAGCATCAATACAGGATGCATTACGCAGCATTTCTCAACAGAAAAAAAATGCCAACCCTTTCACACACGGCCAGTTAACCTATTGATGTAATTAAGGCTAGTGAATTGATTAGGGAGAGAGAGCTTACACACTGCCTTCCAGGAAAATACTCTGTCACTTTGCCGGAAAGGGAGGACACGGGGACAAAGTGGCCGGGCCTTTAGGGTTAGAGTAGCATGCTTTTTTAAAAAAAGAACAAGTGTCATTGCAGAGGGGGATAAAATCAACATAAAAGCATCTTTAATTTTCTTAATATCCTTAAGGGGCATGCATATTTTATCTCGCAGCCTCTGAGTTTAATTGAATGCTTCTGAATGGGGACAGTTATGCCAGCAAAGCACTCCTTAAATTCTGTCTGCAGGAGAAGTGAGACAGATAGTGTGGAGGTGGACAAATGAAGATGGAGATGAGTTTCAGTGCAGAAGCGTACGAGGGGTGTGTGTGTGTGTGTGTGTGTGTGTGTGTGTGTGCGCTCATGTGCAGGCAGGCAGGCACGCCGCCGTGTTTGGACAAGTTAAAAAAAATGAGTGTTTGCTGCGCGGAGGGAAATTTCTGCTGCAGAGGTACATAATGTCAAAAAGTAATTCACCGTACGGGCATTAGCTTATTTACATAAATCGAACCTGATCTCATCCTGAGAGTGATCATTTATCAAAACACACTAATGTAGTTTCTCATAAGAAAGTGCAGTGACCCAGGGGAGGACACTAAACCACAACAGTGATTGTATTTCTATCTATCTATCTATCTATCTATCTATCTATCTATCTATCTATCTATCTATCTATCTATCTATCTATCTATCTATCTATCTATCTATCTATCTATCTATCTATCTATCTATCTATCTGTCTATCTATCTGTATCAATCTCTGTTCTGGAGACACTGGTACAGTTGTCTTTTTTTTAAAAACTTTATAGTAATTCTATTTTTGATATCAATGATGTAAACCTCTATCTCTATGTTTCAGCTCTATTCTCTTTTATTGTCTGTGCTGTGTGTCTGTTGTTGTGTTATGTCTTGTGTTACTGTATGTCTTGCTATGGACCCGGATATATAATATGATCGATCTATCTATCTATCTATCTATCTATCTATCTATCTATCTATCTATCTATCTATCTATCTATCTATCTATCTATCTATCTATCTATCTATCTATCTATCTATCTATCTATCTATCTATCTATCTATCATCCAGGTATCACCGTCTTGCTGTCCCTGACTGTTTTCATGCTGCTGGTTGCAGAGATCATGCCGGCCACATCCGACTCCGTCCCTCTTATAGGTACGTACTGTAACAGTGAGAGCTTGTGTCTATTTCCCCAGTTGGTTCCCATGATCCTTACAGTAATGAGCACATTTCTCAGCTGACCTCATGAGACCCAATTAAAACCCTATTGATAACAACATTTAATGATTTGTTGTATGCCATGAAGAGGTTTTGCTCAGAAAATACTCCATCTGAGAGTGACGATCAATATTTGCTCTCTACTGTATGAACAAGTCCGACAGGCGACAGCCACATCATCGGTGTCTTACTGTGGTGCTTTGATGTAAAAGCTAATATCATCATACCGACAGGCGCACAATGACGATGTTTAAAAAGTCTGTAAGGTTTACCATGTTACAGTAAACAAAAACTGAGTGACGGACTGACATCATCATCATCAGTATAGAGCCATGCTACTCACAGTTTGTCACAGAGGTCACCACTATCTGCCGGGGTTATCACACCCACAACCCTCAGAGCATCAGTTCAGATGAGTAAAACACCAAATGCAAAACTAAAGCTTAAAGGGATAGTTCACCCAAAATTCAAATTTCACTCATTATCTACTCACCCTCATGTCGACTAAGGGCTGGGAGAATTTTCAGAGTCCTCCGTGCCTTCTCTGAGTTACGGGGGGGTCCGCACAGCAGTATTTGTCCATATAATGGTTGTGAATGGGGCTCACTTTTCTTCATCCAAAAAGACACACCAAAAAACATCCAAATACCTCCATACTGCTCGTCTGTAATGTCCCTCTTGTATTGAAGCCCCGACATGAGAAATTGTTCCGAAAAAAATTAAAGAAGTCTATATTTTAAGCTTGTTTGTAGCGGAAGCTCCCAGTGTCTGCTCTTCCTGTGTCAGTGCAAATCTCGCGTGATTTGCATTGACCGGCGGAACAATTTCTCATGTCGGGGCTTCAATACAAGAGGGACATTACAGACGAGCAGTATGGAGGTATTTGGATGGTTTTTGGAGTGTCTTTTTGGACGAAGAAAAGTGAGCCCCATTCACAACCATTATATGGACAAATACTGCTGCGCGGACCCCCCCGTAACTCAGAGAAGGCACGGAGAATTCTCCCAGCCCTTAGTCGACATGAGGGTGAGTAGATAATGAGTGAAATTTGAATTTTGGGTGAACTATTCCTTTAAAAGTAAACAATCACAGTTACAACATATAAGTGTTACAAAGTGATAGAGCTGCAAAATGCCAAACTGCCTCTAAATAAAACGGGAACAAAACCAAACAATTTATCTTACCCATCTGCTTGACTGGAAAATGTAATTGTGTAAATTGATTGCAGGCACATTGCTGGAAATTGTGTTTAGTGAGTTGAGATTACTGCCAGAGACAGATGCTAGGCCATGTTTGCCCAAAGACGCGAATCCTAGTCAATAAAAACTTGAGAAATAAAATCAGAGTAATCACCATCAGAGTGTTGCCTTTAGCTTAATGTTTTATTACAGTAAGAATTACTTGATGCCCGATGCCATCTCAGTCTGTTGGATGTTTTTGTAAATATAGTAAGAGCAAGTCTGAAGGTATTTAACAAAGAATGCGCTCACCTTGAATGAAACCAGAAGCAAGTGTGAGAAACTAATCCTTAGAAATTCATGTTACTGTGCAACAATCGATGGAGCTCCTCTCACCGACCTTGCACTGCTTGAAACAGAGGGAAAGTAATGCTTCGACTACAAAATACCGGTGAATAACATGAAAGTGAGCGTTTCATAATATAGAGATATACTAAACCGGTCTGTCAATAATCCAGTTAAAAATGGGGTATGCAGAGACTATAGTCCTCGCTGCGGTGGCCCCAGTTCAATTCCTGTCTCTCTACAGCTGTTGTATTAATTAAAGGCTTAAATATACTTGAAAAAATGACTGTGTGTGTGTGTGTGTGTGTGTGTAGAATGACTTGACAATAAATAAACAAATATCCCATTGCTCTTCACTGCGCTTCTCCCAGGTCAGTACTTTGCCAGTATAATGATCATCGTGGGGATGTCAGTCATCGCCACAGTGGTGGTTCTGCAGTATCATCACCATGATCCAAATGGAGGGAACATGCCAAAATGGGTGAGCTCACTCTCTTCAACATTAACATGGGGCTGTGTTATGCTGAAGGTACATACATCTGTTACATACATCATGCTGTACAGCTTGTTAAATCTTGTAGGTCTCCCCTATTTCAGATATGATATATTCCATCTGTTATTCTCTATTTCAGCATTATTATCACTCTGCCTTTTTCAATCTTGTTACCTGTGCTTCTCTGCCAGCTTCTCTTCTGTTTTTTTTTTTCTATTTTTTTTATTCTCTGACTTCCACAGCTGTGACTCATCCAGCAGTGTCAGTCTGCCTGACTGTGTTCATCAAATGCATCGCCACAGACTTTAACTAGAGTGTGATTCAAATCACCCTGGATATGTGGGTGGATTCGATTTAACTCATTCCATTTTCTTATTTTCTTGCTCTCTGCTCAATGCTATAAATGCATCAATATATATATATATATATATATATTTTTTTTTAAAGAAATATTGTTGTACTGAGAATATATAAAAAAATATGAAATACAGAAAAAAGGAGCTGAAATAATGAAACATGAAAATCAATTGGAAACGGTTAGAGGAATCGCCTCCCTAAAACAAGGTCTCGGCTAACAGGAACATTTTCTTGATAATTATATAACATAGCTGAACAAATATGATATATGATGGAATTATTTGGAGCATTTTAAGATCTATTTTATTTAGTGATTAGTGTTTGGCCTGTATAGAAAAATTGACAGGTCTTCATTAATCAATATATATAAATACACAAATAGCTTGGTTGTGGGAGAGTACAAAATGCTGTGCATCGACACATTGCAGGGCCATTCTGTTGATGAATGTCCTGCTCAGATAATCCGATGGCTAATTAACAGGCTAATTGATGTGGTTCAGATGAGGGCATCGAAACAGCACAGTTCATAATTGCAGCCCGGACTAAAAAAACACAACAACAAAAAAACAGCAGCAACAGCAGCAACAACAGGGACAGCTACCTGGCCAGCAAACACACTTGGTGGAGACTAATTGAGCAGCCATCTGGACATTAGCTTCTTATTAGATGCCAGACGCCCATCTGGATCATCTGGATGCTGTTGTCCTTTTCAGTGGACATGTTGGGAGTTTGTGTCCAGAGAAGGAGAGGAGAGAGGAGACAAAGGGAATAGAAATCAAAGTCAAAGTGTCCTTGGGCAAGATACTGACCTCTGATGGTGTAGCTACTATTTGATTTATTTTGATACTATTTGTGCTTTGAGTTGGATTGTGTTGTATGAATGTGTGTGTAACTGGGTCAATGTGACCAGTATTGTAAAGCCATTCAAGTGGTCCTTAAGATTAGAAACATGCTTTATAAATGCAATCCATTCACCACTGAAGTGGAGAGGAAACATGGAAAAGAGAGGAGAGAGGAGGGTTGAAATGAGGGGAGGGGAGGGGAAAAAGAAAAAGGGAGAGGACCGACAAAAAGAAAACAGATTAGAGTAGAACCAAGGTTTAAAATTTGTACTATAACTTGTGAGCAGCCTCTCGTCTTTTTATCTTAATGCTGCAGTTTATTGCTCGGCTCATTACGGTCACCGAACAGTAATCTGACAGTCAATCTCAATAATTCCACAGTTTCAATTTAAAGCTGCCTTTGTATGAATCGTGTCTGCTGGGATTCCAGTTAAGGCAAAAAAAAAAAAAAAAAAGAAAAGAAAAAAGTCTTCTTTGCCTCAGGCACTTTAACTCGGCGTCCCTGGTTCTGCTTATTGGAGTGCAGCTGCATTTTGAAACTAAATGCAACGCTGGAAACAGCACCGACGTCAGTCCACAACAAATAAAGCTATTAGCCCGGCTTAACTGGTGTTATGAGAAGGTCAAATGGCGTAGGTGGTTGTTCAGCTCTTTACGGCTCTTTCATATTCTCCGTTGCCTCCTTGTGTGTTTTTATACTGCTCCCCTTCCTCCACCCTCATCTTTAAAGGTATTCATAAAAGAAAATTGAATTCGAGCCCACTGTGGGTCTTAACATTAGTGTAGTAACTCATCTATCAGACGATGTAGCCCAAACTTTGTGCAAAATTCTATTTTCGAGTAAATCCGGGATGAAAGTGGGGTATTTTTTTCGCATTGGATAATGCAGGCACACGAATTATGCGTCACGTTGCTCACAATTCATCAGCCGTCCGTCATCCGTCAATCAAATGTCTGAGACACACACACCGAGCTCGGTCTCGCCCCAAACATCGAATATCCCGCCCGCTCGATAACGACCAATCAAATTCGTTTTCCTTACTCAGGTAAACTCGTGCGGCAACTTGTGGAAACTCGTAGCAGGAGGCGCGACAAACAGGACAAACGACCATTTCTGAACACCTTTAAGATCTTCCTTCTCTCTCTCTGCAGGTGCAGCTGGTCTTGCTGCAGTGGGTGGCGTGGTTCCTGCGTATGAAGCGGCCGGGAGAGAACGACGACCCCGAGCGACCCCCGTGTGCCCCCCATCTGCGGCGCTGCTCCTCCGGCTCCCAGAGCGGCAGCATCCCCAACCCTCAAGACCCCACCCTCCACCCGCTGCACCCGCAGAACCTGGCCCCTCTCCAGACGGGGCCCCTCCACACGGGGCACCCTCACCTCCACGCCCAGTCCAGCGCCAACAACAACGGGAACCTTCTCTACATGGGCTTCCAGAGCATGGAGGACCCTTCGATGCTCTCGGAGCCCCTCCAGAGGAATAACATCTCGGCGGGGGCTCCACGGGTGGCAGGAAGTCCACCGCCACACCTGCCGTCTCAGTTCTGCAGCTCCCCGCCACCTCCCACCCCTAACATGGACACTGTCGGCTGTCCCAGCACCGTCTCCAGTGGCGGAGGCTTTGGAGGTGGACCCGGTGGGCTCGGAGGGTGCTCGACTACGGGGATAGGAGACCCCCAGCTACAGGCCATCCTGGAGGAGGTGCGTTACATGGCAGACCGTTTCCGGGAGCAGGACGAGGCTGAGAGCGTGGCCGACCAGTGGAAATTTGCAGGCGCCGTAATCGACCGCCTTTGTCTGGTGGCGTTCAGCGTTTTCAACATCATATGCACCATCTCTATCCTCATGTCTGCTCCAAACTTTGTGGAGGCTATTTCCAAGGACTTCGTTTGAAAGCAAAGAGGGAAAAAAGAGGAGGAGAAGTGCGAAGGAATGGATGAAGGGAATTCAATATAGGATGAGAGACGGAGTGGGCCCCGATCCAAGGAAACACAATTTCCAGCGGACTGTAGGCTCAGTGATTTGTGATTGCGAGGAACTGGGAAATAGAAAAAAACAAATGGTTTTCTTTGCAATACATTCTGTTTTGTAACTGAAATATAAGAAGAAACCAGATGAGGAAAGGGATCCAGTGTGTCTTCAAAATGAGATTAGAGTGTGTGCAGGGTGCTTTATCAGATTCTTGACAAGGTGAAATGGATTGTGCTTAATTCAAAGACTTTCCCTAGAAATTAAGGGAAAGATGAGTCACACAGGGAAAAGGAAAAGCCAGTGTAAAGTGAAGTAAGCCAGCTCTTAAGTAAGCAAGGGAGAGGTTGAGAGAGTAAGAGGGCAAAATAGACAGAGGCGGATAAATGAGACAGACGTTTGGCTGTTTTATTTGCTCGCGCAGGAGAAGACAGACCTTCACTCCCACGTGTTGAAAAAAAGACTGCATCGTTTTAAAGTGATGTGAGGAGGAGAGGGCGTGGAGAGAGCAGAAAAGGACTTTCACAAGGACATATACAAAGAAGAGCGGTCAAGACGGAACGAGACCTCGTCCCTCGAGACACAGGCGGAGTTTCGGAGTAAGCAGCTCGATGTTCGGATATACAAAAGTGGACCGAGGATCAAGAACGCTGCAGCGGAGGGGAACAAGAGGAGGATCTCATCTATTATTCAATCACATCTATCTAATGACAGTCAAATTGAAAGACCTCGGATAATCTTTAAGACTAATAAGCTTTTAAAAGATGAAGTCCCCCTCTCTGCTCGCAAACCACTTGGAATTTCCAAGGCCTTATCTCTTTGAGATGATTGCCAATCTGCAACAATCAGCAGAGATCAAAAGCTCCTCGGCAGCGGTCAGAGTTTGCGGCGCTTATCACGACTGGAGAAACTGAATTAACTGGTCATCAACGCAGTGGCCAGTAGCAGCAGCAGCACCACCACCAGAGTGCAGCTACTGGCCTGAACCAATAATAACTCATGAAGCAGCTTCCTAACTGTGTCTGGCAGAGTCCTAATAGACCAAAGGGATCTCATCGGATTTCACATTAAAGGTTTAATAGATGAAATGAAAGAGGAACACGAGGGACACAAATAAGGCAAAGATCATTCAAAATCCTAAAATGAATATGGAGAAGTAACATCCCAACAAGGCTTTGTCAGATCCCTTTAGGGGCTTACTGCTTCATGAGTGTTTTCATGTTTATCTAAAATAAGAGATGAGGTTTTAATAGACCTGTATTTTCATGAAACTGACTCATTGACTCATTTAATTAAATGGTGATTAAAAAGGTTTAAACTTAAACTACAGCCCTGAGCCAAAGATCATGTGTGGTTACATCTGAAATTACTTTGCCTTTGAGGCGAATGAAATTTTCCCTCTACTTACCAAGAGTCAGACAACCATAACTGACTTCAATGTGTCTCTGCTCAGCTCTTTGAATGTATGTGCTCATTGTTAGGTTCGGTTAGCCCACTTCAGTTTGGCTTTCATCAGATGTCGATGGGTTCAAGTGGCTGATTCCCATTAAATGTTAAGATTTAATGATAAGGATGGCTGATCAAGGTTGTGTCACACATACGCAATTAATAATGAACAGAAATTGAATTATATTACATTCCTAATCTACTTGTTTTTTTACTTCATAGTGTGGTGTTTCTCAAATTTACATCCACATGTGGAAATGACCATCGTGTGACCCTGCACCTGTTGCTGAAGAGGCAAAATTATGATTCATAGATTTCTGAAATCTCATTCTCCTGCTCTCGATAGAGCAATCTACTGAGTGTCTGATACACAGGGAATAGTGAATGAGGGAGTGATTACGCACACAGCCGAAGATTATCAGAGAGGGATGAGTCATTGAAAATAGCTAGAGGCAATAGAAATCCACCTCCGTGTGTACCTATAACAACTCTCCTCTGTGCAATTCACCACAGGTAATTGCTGCATTTCTTTCCCCAGTGCATCACTCAAGATAGTCGTATTCTCCTCTTATAATATTAGTTTACATGTGGTATACGACTGCTGATAAATAAACATGTCAAGATAAATAGTTGCCAAGGCAGGCTTCTTCTGTATTTGTGAAAACAGCAGTTGAGCTATAAATAGCAGCAGTTGTTGTTTATTGGGTCATGCACATATAAGCACGCAGCCTACACAGCCTACATAGGTGTTTTTTGTCAGAAAAGAACCCAGCTGGTGAAAACAAATGTTTATTTTGTGCCTTTACCCTGCATTTCAATAGCTGATGCTGAACAAAGCGAAAGCTCATCTTTAAGTGCTGAAGTGACGGCAACTGGATGCAAAAGCTCATTCTTCAACCATCATTCAAAGTGTAAGCAGAGACATAATGAAGTATGTCCTCAATTTTGCTGAGTTGACCTCAAAAGCCAAAAATAAAATTAAAAAAAAAAAACTTTCAAAGATGGAGCTGCCAAATCCCATGAAAAAAAAAAATCCAAAACTACAACATTCCTGTTTCTCAAGACTTCGCCACACTGGGTGTAATAAAGAGGTACCGTAATCCTTAGGCACCAATTACAAAGTTTGAATTAAAGGGACAACGAGGAGTTTCTAATCGGTTATAAAAAAGTCTCACGTTAATGTGGATGAATCTCCGCTACCCACACTTGTTAATGGGCCCATTTTCGATAAATATATCATTCTGTCTCTATCGTTATTTTGTTACTATTAGTGGTGGCGGAGATGCTGGTCGAGCCGACCAGCGTTTCTTTACTTTCAGTTTCGCAACGAGTCATGAGAATAACGTAGCTGAATCGCCGTTTATGGTCGGAACTACGACGGTATGTGAACCTCTTTGAACCTCTGACTTTAATTATTGATAATTGAAAACATGAGTCTGTCTTGCGCCGGTCAAAAGAATTTTACGGTGTGCGCGGAGGCTCATAAATGTAGTGTGAAAACGCTTCGCTTTTCCAAAACTCCTCGTTGTCCCTTTAACTACTAAAAAAAAAAGTCGCTTCAGCTGGGTACTGCAGTTTTAACACAGAGATGGAAAAGAAAAGAGTACTGGAGAAGTGTACTGTCCAATAACATATAATAAAACCATTAGGCTTGAAAGCAAATATGTAGGCGTGCATACGTTGGTATTTTAATGCACAGGTGCTGTTCCAGGTGAGAACAGCACTGAAAACAACCAGTATATTTCAGCCAGACATTTAGCAGCCAGTGTAGCCAACTGATAATTCACACTCAGTTGACAGTCCAGCAGTAAATCCCCCCTTATTAAAGATTATAATGCACAGTTTTATTAAAATTAATGTTGAGAGTTGTCAGCTCAACTGTATGATAAATTTAAAAGAGATGGTCTGTGATGCTGTTGAGCTTAAGTGCATTATACTAAAAGATGTTGGTTATCTAGCCTATCACCGTTGATATATATGGGCTGGGAAAAGTAAAAGCAACAGCTGAACACCATGGCTTAGATTTAACGTAGCAATATCACAGCACATAAATCAAATATCTGCTGCTTCTTGGAGAATTAACAGCAGAATAAAGCAGGTGGAGATGCATAAACAACATCACCTCCACGACAGCTACAGATGATAAAATGAAATGTTGCCAGGCAACAGTAGTTGTTGACCTACAGCAATCAGTCTTCGCAACCCTTCACAATCTGCTGTGCATCAAACTTCACTGTTGATCCACCTTCAGTGTTTCAGCATCTAGTGTTTAACCTGACCCAGCAGGCACCTGCTGGTCGTGGCAGGTGTGTTTAATTTGAGACATTAAACCCATGAATAATTTAGGTAGTTGTGATCTTTTTTTTGTCCCTGCACATGAAATGCTAATCTTAACCATGGCAACATAACAACACTAAAATCAATTTTACCACATAGTTAGTTCTGTCTGAACATGCCCCTCGCAATCCCTTGCTGATTTTTAAAAACTACTCCAAAAAGTATGTTGTTACAGTATGTTGCAGTTACAGAAATGCAACAAGTTACTTCCATCTCTACACAAACGATGCATTTGTTTTCTATACAATTGACTCAGTACGGTTCATCTCAACGCTGACTGTGTTTACATGCACAGAAATACTGCGATATTAACCTGAATTAGACCATATTATCAATAATAAGTGCCATGTAAACAGCAGTTTCTGGTCACCATAGTTGGATATGGGGTCATGTTCGGATTAAGTAGGCTAATAATCAAATTACGGCGTGGAGTAATTACTGAGACATGTATTCAAATGAATTGCACTAAATCTTCCTATTGGAGAGCTTTCACAGCATTTTTTCCATCAAGTTTACATCTGATGAATCAGCGTGTGTAAACTAATAGAAACATGACTTCTTCAAAGAAGAGCTGCCATTTTGGGGGGGAAAGGGAGAAACATTAGTGATGCTTAATATTTTGAAAGAAATTATTATAATGTTTGGAAAGAACATGTCTAGCCAATCTATAGTCATTTCTGAACATTGCCTTAACCAGAGTATGGACCTCACTTGGAACGTGGTGTGCATATAAACGCAGTTGCTGACATATGACAACAGACACATGAGGCTGTAGTCCTCATTAGCAGGATCACTATGTTGTTGGTTTTGGTATTTTCATGGGATTTAAAGATGACAATAAGAAAAATATTGCACCCTCACCCCTTTTACACAAAGACAAAACATGTTTACTGCATTCCTGACCTCCTCTGTCTCTTGTGGCTATCTGTATCTCTCACTGTGAACCGCTACACAGGGTGTAGAGGCAGTTGTACAAACACCTTATCTCTCCAACTCTCTCCGTCTCTTCTTCTGTCTCCTCTCTCCTCCCTCTCTAAAGTCGAGCCTCCTTAGCAGGCAGAAAGTAAACTTCCTGCCGGGGGGTTTGCAGAAGGATGTTCTCCTTCCAGCACATACTGACATCTCAACACTCACATCTGTACAGAGCATTTCTCATTCGGGAAAATAAAGGATTCTCTCTTTCTGTTTTCTACCACCTTTGTTTGGTTTGCTCTCTGCTCCTCATCTCTCTGTGTTGACAGAGGCTGGCCCTACACCCAAAAAGAAAAGAAAAATGACAAAGGGAGGGGATAAGACGGGGAGAGAAAGTGCTGACGCGCAGCGCGAGGTGGACAGGGCCTTAATTGATCACTCGTTCAGGAAGGAGAGAGAAGGGGTTTGGGGGGAGGGATGGGAGGAAAAGGAGGGGAGGGTTAATGGGGGAAAGAGGGGGCACACTGGGTAATTCATCGGATTTATGAGGGACAGAGGCTGGGGAGAGGGGAGATGGGCGCTCAGACAAGCATAACTCAGTCACAGACATCAGATGAAAGGCCACTGCAATATATCTCGCCACAAGGGAAAATATATTCTACGGAAATAAACAGAAAATTAGAGACATATTTTCATGCAACTGTTTGTCCATCAAGTGTGGGGGCGATGCGTGCTGGCGTGTGGCCTTTACTGTGTCACTCAGTCAGTGTGTCAGACTGAGTAAAGAGGCTGGGGGTGTATTTATAGTAGCGTGCTGGTCCTTATTCAGCCCTGGCAAGGCTCCCTGTTTGACGGGCTAACTCCCTCACTCTCTCTGAGGTCGAAAAATGTGCAGCGCTTGCAATCTAGCAGCACTTAGATTTACTGTGTTCACTCAGATGGAATAAAAGAAGACAGAGAATGTGTGTGTGAAGACTGTGTGTGTGTGTGTGTGTGTGTGTGTGTGTGTGTGTGTGTGTGTGTCCGTGGGGGAGATGAGCCTCAGGGTTTTGCGTATATGCAGAGAATCAATCGTTTGTTGTTGTTGTTTTTTTTTCCTCTCCCCACCCAATTCTCATTTAATAAGAGAGTGCCGACCTAGAGGCCAAAGATATTTTACCAGATGGGTAATTCCACTGAACCTCACTGGAGGCACATTAGGCCTCCAACAGCTCCATGAGTGTGTAAATAGGCTGGCGATATGTAAGCTAAAAAGATGCAGTAACTTGCAGAGCATACTAATGAACCAGGAGGAAAGTGGAGCTCAAAACAGACTAAACACACCGGGGAGAGATATTACACAGGGCAAAAAACGCGCCCGGCATAAAAAACACATAGATTCAAAATGTGAGAAGAAACATCTGCACAGCACGCGGCCGGGTCACACACACTCATGTACGATATTCTTACATATTCAGATGTTATGCACACCTGTTCTCTCTAAAGGTCCCGGCGTGTGCTGTGCAGCATGATCGTATCCCAGCATCCCGTGGCTGAGGCCGATCAATGCCTTTTAATTACCAAGGGCCCGAAGCGCTGGTCGATAGAGCTGACGAGAAGCGTGGGGAGGGGGGTAGAGAGAGAGAGAGAGACAGAGAGAGAGAGAGAGAGAGATGGTCCAGACGGTGATTGATGCTCCCTCCTCCCAGCAGGCCTACCTACAGATGTGTCGTTAGGCTTGATTAATCCTGCCAAGCCACATTCATTCACTTTACAGACCGCCGTTTAACCGGCCCAGGCCGCCGCGGTCACAAGGTTAAGTGGACGCGAGGTGTTCGCCCGTAGGAACACGGGGCTTTTTAACCAATAAGTCAGGGGTGGCTGGTTGGTTGGTCTCTAGATGGCTGCACTTCTGATTTCTTATTCCAGATTCAGCCACACCACAAGTTTCCAAACAAACAAATTCCCACTTGATGACCTCCAAAATCGGCAAAGACATGAACTCTTAAGTTAATATGGACTTTTTTTTTTTTTTTTTTTACTCCATTGCAAACCTGAGGGGATCAATGAAGTTTTATGTATGCCGCTTGCACCGTGAATAATGAACTAAGACTCGTCTGTTCATTAATTTTTTATGAAGCAGTGCCAAAGTCCACCAGAGGAACCAGGAAGGGTGCAAAAATGTCATGTCAGCCGAGCCGTTATATGCACTTTAATGTCGCGATGAATCTGTCTGATAAAATGCAACGGGTTTAGAATCATAATGTGGCCTGACCTTATCCAGACACCTGCTATTGTCCTCGTCATTATACAGCCACATTAAATCACAGCAGTGACCCCTGGACTAAACCATCGGGAAAAATGAAAGAAAATGAAGCACATATATTTTGATGTGTTGCATTTAAATGTCACAATACACCGCTGCAGTTTGTAGGACATATTTATAACCCATCTGTGGTTGCCCCTCTCTGGGGATTGTTGTTATTCAGTGCAACTCGAATGGTTTTGCTAAAAATGTGGAAAAACAAACAAGGGATAATCTGGAACGTCTGCGCGCGAAGGGTGTTAGGAGCCTCGATTTGAAACTGTTATCTCTTTTAATTATATATGACATAATTATACAAGTTTTTGTTATATAACGCTCTTTCAGATTTCAAATCCGTCCTTCTGTTCTGAGACGCAGACAAAGAACAAACACACAAAAAAAAGCAATTTGCTCGTCTTTACTTGTGGGTTTATCCGTAGATAAACCCACAAGAAGAAGACAGGGATAAATCTGGCAGGAAAAAGACCACCACAGCTGACTGAGTGTAACACGGAGGACGGCTCATTGGAGAGACTCCCACGTGGCTTTTCACTGAAGCCTCAACACAAGTGGACATTAAGAGGACTTAACACATTTTCCCTCAGGTGTGACCAGTGGGTAAGCAGCCACTCTGACGGTCTGAGGACATTATTCCAACCTGACAGTTAAAATCAGTCGACTGTTCAGGGGACGAGGGGCTCCACTCTCTCCTCCTCCCCACTACAAAGCACACTAAGCACCGAGGGGCTGTAGACCTAAACTCTCTTAACTTTGTGGTCTCACTTTAGTTGAGTACCTTGTTTCACTACAATCTGATTATGACACTATTGACTCGTTTATTTGTAGACACGACATTTAGATAAAAAAACAAGTTCATCTGGACTGAAAATGTGAATATTTTTCACATAGTCTTCAACACTCAAATAACCCTATTGTTTAAATAACTCTTACTGAAACTACCATTTTGAACATGACTTTCTTATTAAACTATTATGTAAATACCACGACAATCTGATCATGACACTATGAACGGGGTCATTTATACTGAATGTAGATGTGACATTTGGATTAAAAAGAAGCTAATTAAAAAGATTATTTTCTTCCCCCAACATATTCTTCATATTTCAAAACACTTAAGTTTCCTGACTTTGTTTAAATTACTTAGCTATAGAACAAAAAAAGTCCAGTTTTAACTTACATACAATCATATTAATATAATTGGTGTATTGTATATTATATATTTTGTATGGATGTTTTACATGTACATGGCAGCTGTCATAACTCCCTTGCCCAAGACAAATTTCCCCTGGTGGGACAAATAAAGTTTATTTGATTTTATTTTATTTGATAATAATATAGATTAGCATTTAAAGGTTCCAGCAGGCTAAGGTTTTAAAGGGACTACGAGGACTGTCGGTGAAATTCTTGGACCGGTGCAAGACGGACGAAAGCGAAAACATTTGCCAAGAATGCTTTCATTAATCAAGAACGAAAGTTGGAGGTTCGAAGACGATCAGATACCGTGGTAGTTCCGACCATAAACGATGCCAACTAGCGATCCGGTGGCGTTATTCCCATGACCCGCCGGGCAGCGTCTGGGAAACCGAAACTAGGAAATGCTGGGCGAGTTGACCACTAAATAATAATATCAAAATAACTATAAAGACAAAACAATATATTTATCGAAATAATATGAGACTCTTTTATAACCAAAAGCAAACTTCTCGGGGTCTCTTTAAACATTTACAGAAGATGTAAATTTTCCCCAGGTACTAGTGTTGGGGTTATTGGTAAATGAATAGGGTGTTGCTAATGTTGGCTACAGACAGACGTAAGTAACGATACTATCAGTTTGTAGAGTCTCAATAAGGACTAACAATGTGTCAGGTAAAACTGACAGATAATGGGCGTCAATGCTGCAAAGTGTAGATTTGATTCCACCGTCTTTCGGACTTGGGTGTTACAAAGAGAAGTTGAGGGCAGGTGGTGAAGTCGGGGTGGCAGCCTGCTGTCAGCTCAGTATACAGCCAACATGAAACAGCTCTAATGAGATGAGTATTTCCACGTCAGCTGTGCCAGTGCACACAACACTTTTATGGGCTTGGTTCCACGGGGTGCATTAGGAGGCCTGTATGTTTTTTTTTGGGTTGAATAATGCCTCACAACTCAGTTTCCCACCACCTCTCCACGGACTGCAACAGCTCCCGTTGAGCACGGTGCACACAAGACAAAGATCAGTGCAGCATGTGACCATCAAAATGTCACTGTGGCTGTTCCCGTGCTAGAATAATGTGCCTGTGGACCTTTTATTAGCAGCTGTGCTCTCTGCAATGGGACCTGTTATGTCTGTACAGCGTGTCTGCTTTTTCTTTTTTTCTTTTCCTGCAGACCTGAGGCTGTTTACAGGCAGGAAATGTGAAATTTCAAAGAGAGCCTGGGTAATAAAGAACAAAGTTAATCACAGTAGCACCAGCCATTAATACATGTGATCTCTGCAGCAGGCACAAGTCCGTCTTTGGTCTGCTCTGTCGCTGGTTTACATCCAGAGAAGTGACATTGTGCATTTCTATTCATTTGAGACGTCCTAATGCTACTGAAATGGGGATGAGGGACACTGAAATGTTTCCTGCCAGCGAGCTGTCACATCTGTTCCTTGTCATGATCAGCACGCCTTCACTTCTCATCCAGCAGGCTGAGCAAGTGCAGTTAGAAAAGTGTTGAAGAAAAACACAAATCGCTGTCAAATCAGCTTCAGCCCCTCGACTCAAGTCATCCTGTGCCAAACAATTTTACTCTTAAAGCAGAAGTAAGTGGTCCGGTCGTTTTCGCTAATGCTGCGTTCCAGGCAGGCTTTTGAAATCGTAAATTACAGCTTCAAGTCACAACTTACGACTTTGTAGCGTTTCAGGCAACCCACTCGTGTTTTTCCGACCTGTTTTACCGGTGAAAGTCACTATAACGGCCACTCGTAACTTCCGACCGGTGAACTCGTACCAGATCGAACTGGTACCACTTCACGGTCGGAAAAATACGAGTTTCCTTGAACGCACCATAACAGTCTTCGTCCCTACGTCGCCACATTCACGGCGTTCCTTGGCTGCACACACAGCCCTGCATGCCGTTCTCTCTCCTCATTGGATAAAAACTGTAGGATACGATAAATGTTTTCTCTTCGGCTCAGAGCAGAGCAGAGGGACTGAGAGACCCGTGTTTCAGTCCAAACACTCTATGTAAGTGATTGCTGTCGGAAGATATAACTATTTAAGACTTATATTAACACAAATATATCACTTACTTCTGCTTTAAGATTTACCACTCGTGACTGGATCTGAACTTCACTTGCATAAATGCACAGTCGAGTGCACCGCTGATCTTCAGCAATACAAGATATGTATATATAACATTGTTTCCCCTGTCTCTGGAAAGCGAAGGGTCATCACCTTGCTTGGCAGCTCACATAGGAAACACTCATTAAAGCAATATATTCAGCATGACTGTGTTTTTTTTTTTGACTGATTCAAACTTGAAGACATTAAAAGCTTATTAAGTGCACTTGTCTTCTTCCTTCAGGAAGTTAATTGGTCTCAGATGAGCACTGCTGTGGCTTTATCACTCCATGTCCTGACATTGGCCAGGTCTCACCAGAGAGGAGGAGGATCTATACATTGATAAACACGACCGAAGTGCTCTATCATTTAACAGCTGGTTAAAAAAATCCAGCTGGAAGATCATTCACATAAATGCCAACATGGACAAAACTGAGTTCATGCTTCATGTTATGTCTTGTGAAAGTGATAAATGAAAATCAACCCAACAGCTTTTTTCCCAATATATAACTTTATTTAAAATATTGTTACAATTTATTACTTTACACATTTTCAAACCTTTTTGTCCTTTTTCTTATACAGTATTGATTAGTAAACCTTTGTGTTTTTTTTATTTTAAGATATAAAACTCTCCATTTTGTAGCCTAGTTCTGCATCAGGTGTTAATTGATGTCTTTTGACACTTATTAAATGCAACACTGCTCGTTTCATTGTGTGGTTAGCTAATCCTCCATACAGCCCTTCCCCACGCACAAAACTAATGATCGACGGTGGCTCATTGTACACTATCATTTCCCCAAACTTTATCATTTCTGCTTAAATAAATAAATGTTTTGAGTTGGAGAAACAAGAGTGCATTTTGTCCAAAGGATACTATCTTTTTTTTTTTTTAAACAGCTATTTACAGCTTATGCTGAAGACAAACAAGGCTTAAATTTTTAATTAATGTTGCTGCCTACTCGTCATGGGAAAACCCTGTGTTTCAAAGCAATGAACAAAAATTAATTACACAGAGGTTAACACTTTCTAAACAGCACTTCAGCACATCCACCCCTCAGTTAGTCACAGGCAAGACATGTCAGCCAAGAAGGAAAGGCAAACAGCTAATGCCCTCCGAGCTGAACGTACGTTCCAGAGGCTGACGAACATCAAGTCTACACAAAAGCATTGATGATGGGACTAACGTTGCGGCTTCGACTGAACCAACAGTGTCAAAGGAAAAAAGACTGAGCGTCCTGACAGACGCCACTTCAAACGCTCCGAGCCTGAGCCCTGTGCAACCCTGTCGAATCTGAAACAACAAAAGATCTTATACGATATCAGCCACTGAAAGATTTTATGGAAATCGGTGCTGATTTGGCACGCGGGACTTGGGTAACCGATGTGTTACCATAGCAACTGCATCATTTACATGAGCATTCCAGGGGCGGTTTGGACGAACACAAACTTTCTGACTTTCATGTGAAGTCCACACATGATTTTTTTTCCAATTTTTTTTTTCAATCTTTTTAGCCTATTGCCTTCACGTTTGTTGTAACCAATCCAATATTCCTTTTCATCTCTTAAGTCCTGTGTAAAATTCAATCCTTTTTGTAAATAATCATTCACTTACAGGCCGAGGCTGCCCAGCATCTCAAACACAAACACAGGTGGCCCACAGCACAGTGCACACCGACGGACAAAAACTATCAAGCACAGGCCGACCGTACAAAGACGTGCTTCTTAACATTCCTGTCATCTCCCTGCTTTCGCCTAAACACTGTTACTATGACATTTACCTCAGCGATGACCGAAACTTACGACAACTGACAGTATGCACACCCGCTTGAGACTGACGGACAGATGGCACCTGGCGCAGATGAGACGAACCGAAACACAGAAATGTAATAATAATAATAAAAAAAAAATGCAGCTTTTTCTAAAAGCTTATTCACAGCAGCACAAGCCACGGGGACACAGAACAAACATCAAACAGTAAAAAACACTGCTTTGAATACATTATTGGGAGGAGTGAGACAGTTGGCTGACAGGAATAAAAGGAACAGAGGCTGCACTGAGCGTGCTGAGCCAACGTGGTGCTGCCACGGCAACCGTATCCCCCTGTGATGATGGGAGACCAACCTGGAGAGAGTAAGAGCAGAGGACGGAGAGGCAAACACACAATCACACCACCTCTATCCGCCTCTCCCTCTACAGCTTATAAAAGAAAAAAAAACATCATGGTTGAACAGCTTTAATTCTTTTGTCATCCATCTCTAAATTGGCTATTACTTCAGCTGTCAAAGTGACCATCCAGCAGTCTGCACATTGCAGTTTTCTCTCTCATTCCAGCTATCTCTGCTGTATAAAACACACAGCATGCTACTACAGTGTGGTTGGTATTGCTATCGGCTGCTGTGTAACTAATGCCTGTCCTCGGAGGCAACACTTCGGAAAAAACAAAACACAATATAGCTTGTGTTGTTGCACTTAACAATTTTGTCAAACCACTAACACAGAGTAGCAGGGGGAATCAGGTGTGTGAGTGGTTGTGAATGTTAGCTAGACAATAGGAGACGCCTCCCATTTGTCTCCATCTGTCTGGTGTCTCCGCTGTCATACAGATACAAAAACCCCCATCTTCATTTGCCGGCTCTCACACCGACAGCTCATCAGACACGTCCAATCAGAGCCTAAAAGCTTATCAGCAATGTCAATGATAAACATGGAGGACACACACAAACTTGGTGCATCTGCACACGCTGCTGACTGAAAGCAAATTATGACTAAACCTAGTCATGAAATACACGTTAGTATTGAAACGTAAGCTACACTCAAATGTAAATGTAAAAAAAAAAAAAGAGAGAGAACAAATCGTAATGTTGAACCTGCTCTAAAAGTCAGTTAACAGGAAAGAAACATCACCCTCAGTTTCTGGTTTTTGGTTTCTGCCAGACAGAAAGAGAAAGACAAGAACGAGTCAGTAATGAATCGGCTGAGATAAACTTCTAGCCCTTAGTGGGAAACACAAAACTATCTCATTCAGGTGGAGTCAGTTCATTAACACACACCGTCTCCGTTTAGACGAGAAAAACAAAAAACACACGTAAACCTGTCAGCGTTGTATGAAAACAACTGAAATGCTGATTCAAAACTAAACAAATCTGTGTTTCACACTGTCATGTTGAGTGCAAACACACACAACTAATACTGTATCAATGTAGGTGCATTAGGAGGCAGACAGCTGTCTGCATTGCTCTGTGTGCTGATGGCTGTGGCTGCAGTCACAACTTCATGCACCATCTACACTCTGTACAACACACACACACACACACCATCTGTCCTCCTGACGTGGTTAATGGACAAACTGCAGAGGAGGGATACTTTTGGGTGAGTTACTGAGCCCAAGGGATCACTCTTTTAAGAGGCTCTGAGAAGATTTTTTTTTTCTTCAAAAATCGAGAACTAAAAGTGTCTTACACTCTGCTGCCCCCTGCTGTCTGCTCAGGAAACTGCAGCTCGGCTCAACAGACACAATCAAAAGTCTCCTGTCCTGTCCTCCTATTCAGAATCTGTCGATCAGATTCATTGCGTGACGTTTCAATAACATGCATTGAAACTTTGGCCCGTCAACCCTTTGTTTCAAGAGATCATTCCTGCACGGAGCTGAGAGGGAGAAAGCGTCGTCCTTTCAGCTCCCAAACTCTGCAAAATCACCACAATAAAACACTGAACACTGACTGGTCGACTGCCAGCAGACGTCGTTCTGAAGTAGTGGGTTAGAACAGAAGACATTGTGGTAAATGGAGATTAGTAAAAAGCAGCCTGAATGCATTTCAGTTAGTGTTTCATTGTGTTACATCAAGAAACCAATTATTATTAGGTCTTATATTAATCTATATTTTATCAGAAGTAAGATTGTTAAACATACATATAATCATGAACATGTCTCCTCCGGTCTGTTTTCAGTTAGTTACATTTTGGCTGCCTGTGGTTTTCCAACAAAGACAGAACGCTGACCTCGGATAGAAAACATCATTTCAGTGTTAATGTCCAGCATCAGTGTGAAGCATGATTTTGCTTTTCTTTCTTAATCACAAACTGAAAGAAGTGAATCGCCTCCCCAACCCCCCACTTTCCCCTGCATCCCTCCCTTCTTATTTCATCTCCGTCGTCATCGTCGTCCGTCAGCAGACGAGGGGCCACGCTGCGGGCTTCGGACTGAGTCGATCGTGTTTTCGCGAGACCCGACCGTCACAGATGTCCCGGCCCAGATCAGGTCAGCTCCCTCCTGTAAGTGGCTTTTTCATCAGGGTGCTCCCTTTTCTGCAAACGGTGCTGCAGCGCTGTGGCAACTCTGACCAGTCACACACACACACACACACTGTAGATATGTGTTTTACACCTCAACCAGCGATGAGAATTTGCTCGAGTCCCGCCCACATCGCAGGGCGGATGTATGGAGGAGAACAACAGACACACTATGGAGATCTAAGTAAATGACATGAACGTTGGCTTTTGTTGATTTTCCTTCATTGCTTTCCTTACTGTGTGAATCCCTGGGTTTGGTTTAAGTGTGACAAGTCCAATTTCCCAAATTGGTCACTTCCAGTTTGTTTTTTCGGGGGCGTGGAGCCGCCTCAGTCTGTCACTCAGTTCTGTGTTTGTTGATGGGCGCTCTCAGAGAGGGGGGTGGCTGTGATGATGCAAGTGGACCAGTTCTAGTTCGAGTGATGATCGATGGTTTTAGGAGGTTGCAATCTCCCCCCCTAGGTGGCGCCATCCCTTCTGCTGTGTCTCGAGAGGAGGCAGAAACTCTGAAACAGAGGGACGGTTCAGGCGGAACAACTCTCAATGATGGGCTTTTTAAATTTTTTTATTGAACATCATGCGACTTATGAAAATGTTGCCACAACACAACACAGATGTCAGTGTGTCTCAGCCACTGCGGCGCTTCTATGTGTTTCTACTGTCCCTCGGCAGCACGCTGACTCAACCTCAACCTTCTGAGCTTCTCCGTCCTCAGCTCCTCATGACCTCTCTCTGTTCCTGTTCCTCCTGCCTCGCAGTTGCTTGTCCACATACTTGCTTTGCTCGTCCTGTTCCATCTGACATTAGGCAACTTCCCTCAGATGGGGCTCTGCCACCGAGTCACATGTCTCTACATGCAGCTACTCTGAATACTTTTGTCACTGTGTTCACAAATCCACATGTCCTCTCTCCCAGCAACCTGATACCACTTGAGGAGAATTTACTCTCCCAAACGTTTTAAGTGCATTGTAAAGCTCTGCTGAATTGTCTATAAAAAATTCTCTGCTGCAGTTTCGCCTTCACTTTGTTCAGTCCTTTATGAAGCAATTGGAGGCGCAGCAAAGAGATGAAACACTACAAGCATATCTGAATGCACCCTCCCGCTCCTCCTTGGGTCGGGTGTAATTTAATGCTTTGAATTAAGTTACTTATAATGTCGTAAAGCGTTTAGATATATTTTTGCCTTTAACACAGGAGTGAAAAAGACAGCATACAGTACACTTGAAATCTCCCTGCCCTTGCCCTTTTACTTTTTGCCAGACAGGGAATTTTTGCATAATTCATGGTGCATGATGGGTGCCGTCTCTCAAAGCTCCACTCAGCTCCACTCTGAATACTTATTTCTTTATCATTTGCCCTAAATAAAATCTAGCCTCTTGCCCTTCAGTGTCAGTGCTTTTGTTATATGAATGGTGCTTTATCTGTTATGTATGTGTGTGTGTGTGTGTGTATATATATATATATATATATATATATATATATGTGATTGTATTACAGAGAAATAACATAAAAAAGACACTGAATTAAACTACTTGCTACTTACCATTGTTACTGCAGTTTTTGTTGTCTTTGTCAGATGCCTCTTCCTCAACCTGACAGCAAAGATAAATACAAAATGTATCATTTTAAACAAGAGCCTGTAAAAAAAAACTGCTGCTTACTGTATTTTGATTTCTAAAAAAAAAAAAGAAAAGAAGCAATAATAAGCTAAGTTTAGAAGTTCAGACTTGGCATGGAGATATGTGCTTCCCAGAATGAAAGAGGAAAGGAGTGGTCTTTACCTGTTTCCTCCACTTCAGCTCACAAAAGACTCGCTCAAAGCACTCGTGCATGTAGTTAAACTGGGAGACAAAAGCAAGCAGAATTGTAATTCAAACCACCAATGCACCACAGTCGGCCTGCACAGTCACACAGAGAAGTTATGTTTCTGTATTTAATCAGTTTCCTTCTTCTTCCTACTGAAGAAAACTGTTGACCATTGATTCATTTAACAAACAACAGCCTAAAATGGCCAATTCAAAATAAAACACATTAATGTACAATCAGAGGAAAATGCCTGACAAACATGTCCCACAGCTGTGGAGCTGTGAGCAGCACACTCACATATGGAGTGAAGATCTTGACCCAGCGAGGTTTCTTCTCCCCTCTGGCGTATTCGAAGCAGAAGGCCATCCCCTCCTCGTCGGTGTCCCAGCGCTGCATCTCTGCCCACTCGAAAGCTATCACCTGATTCTGAGGGAGAGTTGGCAGGAGGTGAGTCTCACGCACGCATAATATTAATGTTCAGCTTAACACCAGTCTGATTCGCTACTGAGTATATGGGCAAAATGAGAATATTAGGAATAGTTTTACTTCACTACATCGGTGAAAGATGAAACATGTAAGACTATCCATATATATATTTTTTTAGAGTGCTGGACAAAGTGTTACATCCTCTCCTTGCACTTTGTTTTTACACTTAACTAGCATGGACAAACACTGACCTCCAGTGTGCCGTCCTCGGTGCACGCGTGCAGCTTGAAGTGATGGATGCTGATGGCCGTGATGACGTGTCCCTTCCTCCTGGAGTCGCAAGAGCAGTGGGGGAACGCCACCTCGTTGTAACCCTCACATGTCCGCAACAGGCTCAGGTACTGACGGAAAGATATTACACAGCACACACACATCAGCGACTTAATAACAAGGTTAAGATGAAGGTCCAATTACTCAGTTAACATGCAGCTTGGGCACTGATCTGAGTTCCCACTTACTCTCAAACACAATGTTTCACTAATTACAGCCTATTTATGGTGGCCCCTGAAGACACAGCACATACAAGAGTGAACACACAAACATTACTGGCGCTAGAAAAACAACAAAAACACGAACTGATGTAATGGAGGTTGCACCTGCAGTACACTAGCTGGAGAGATGGGCTCCATCTGGACAAAAGAGCAACGCTACAGATGACATAAAAAGCTCCTTTATGGATTGACAGTGGGTGTAGAAAATTATGCACAAATTATACACTTCATCCAATCTGTCATGTATTTTGAAAATACTGCACTGCCGATGTCAATTGCCAGTTATATATATTCATTTTATTGAAATCTGGTGATATATTTGAAGAACTGAAATACACACAATAAAACATGTTCTTGATATACTGTATATATCCATGTTTTCCTTCAGACAAACTGACTGTAACAAACGTTTGAGAAGTGATAAATTACTGGCAGGGGGCTCCTCACATCTCCAAACTGCCGCTGTTATCAATTCAATCTAAATGGGTAATTTCTGCTCAGAAAACTTATCAAAACTTCATAAAATGTTAGGTTAGGTACATGAAGTTTAACTTGCAGGAAATAATATGTGTATTGCTGCTTTTATTCTGAATCAAGAAACATTTCCCTTTGCATCCTGGACCAATTCAGCTTCTAGTAGAAAGTCGTGTTGCATGTGTTTTACTGTTTGTTGTGTTTCTGGATTAGGAGTGTTTACCCATCATGTTTATGTTTTTCCCTGTTGTATTTGCTTTGTCCTCAGGGGCCTTCAAATATGTTCAGTAGAAACCTGTGTTATGTTTCAGTGTACAAAAAGGCAATTGTGAAGCTGTGGAAACTTTTTTTTTTATGTTTAACAGTTTAGTTAAACACAATAATGAAAGCATCAATATTCTGTTTCAATCAGAGTTTGAATACATAAATTTGGATGCACAGCTATGAGTAATAATCATTTCTTTTATTCCACCACACTGTGGCATCATTACATTCACAGTTCTGCATCTTTTTCATGCAAATTCAGACTCTTTCCTGCAAATTTGGCCTTCACCAACAATCAACTCACTGACGTACATGTAAATGAGCGTCGCCTTTGTACTCATTCATCTACAGTTCATCTCTAAAAGCTTGGAAACGGTGTGCTCGTTGGTTATATGGTTTTGAATGTAGTTTGAATTTTCACACAGAAGCCCTCTCACGTGCTACTTCCAGTTAATGTTCCACCAACATCAATAAAAAGTCAATGACTCCTGTTTATGCCATCCAGGGCCATGTGAAAAGGTTCCTGACTTTTCTCTCCATTTATGTTTGGTAATGTTTTGGTGATGGCTCTGGTCAGAAGGCAAAAAAAAAAAAGGCAGTCATCCCCATCCCCTCCCTGAACAAAGACTGGTTTGTGGGACTGACCGTGGCCATCTTGCGCTGCTCTGCCAGTTTCTGCAGCTGGTAGGATTTGTCCTCCGTTTTTATGAATCCCTTCTTCACATCATCCAGTGCCTAGACACACAGGGGGGAGGGGGGGAGGGTGGTGAAGGTTTAAGATGGCATGATGAGATACAACAGCATTTATCATTTGAGGTCAGTAAACCAAAAAAAATGGTTATCCATGAAAACATTTAGTGAGAAGATGTCCTGGGGTCAAACATTTACAACAATAACCTCATGTGTACATTTTAAAGCAGCTTTAACTGATGACAATACATCACATGACAATGTCTCAATTAAGTATCTGCAGCTCATTCATTGTTTACTTTTCCAGTCCCCAACTTCGCCGCTCTAGTTCACCCTCCTCACTCTCCTGATGTCATTATGCTAGTGCAGAAACTTTCACCTATTTAGTGAAAAAAGTATGAACATATAAACTGAAGCCTTCGTCATCTTCTCAGCACCAGACCAGACAGTTAGCAAACACCTGGTGAACATGGTATTTGGAGCGTTTAGCAGCTCAACAGGCAGATATCTCACTCAGTCGGTGGAGAACAAAAACAGAGCTAATAGAGAGTTAATGTTGGCCACTCTTCGGGTGGCTACGATCATAATACCTAATGAATGTCTATGCTGCTTGGTGACTGTTGTGTTTATTCAATGGGATATTTCAACCTCATGGCTTACAGATTTGCTTCCACTAACCCCTGGTGGTCCCCCCCCCCCCAAAAAAACACTCAGGTACTGTATGTTTTCATGTTTGTCAGGAGTGTCAGCAGTGAGATGTGCTGACGTTTAATAGCAGAAATTGCTTTAATGGGTCACTGCTGAACTTCACATACCTGTAATGCTTCAGGTAATGACCTTTATTTGTCAGCGGACAGCCTGTAGGCTCCTGTTCCTGCTCTGGCTATTTTTAGTGAGAGGATTATTTTTTTTCCCAGTTCATGCTTACACTATGCCGTAAAAAAAATGTGAGTTTCACTGGCTTGTAGAATATCATACTTCTCTGGGTTGCTATTTGTAAGACATCCAGATAGTATTTTAATGTTTTGTTTTTAGTTAGAACATGCTGGTGAGGTTAAACCTCTGTGGTCATGACTGTCACACTTAAACAGTTAAATTGTGTAATTGTTTGCCAACACACTGCCAGCTGGCGAGAACCCAACTACCACTGAGCCATGTTTTGCTTGTTGTGATGTTAAAGCATGCTGGGAATGTGGTCTTATAGAAAACAACTTTTAAATCAATGCTCTAATTAATTTTGGAGACATGAGATACGATACTATACATTGTGTTGGCTGGATAAAATAGCCAATAGCCAATAGTTTTTATTCTATAACAGGTATATGTCTACACTGACTGTGGAAATATTCATATGCCACAGTAAAAGCAGATTTCTAACCAGAAGGAAAATGAACTAGACAGAGAACTAGAAGGTTTTGAGACCAGCTTAATGGAACACCAACACATTTGAACCCAGAAGGAGGTTTATAAACTCTTGGGGGGGGGAATTGTGCCGAGTTCCTTTAAGTTCACAGCAAATGGGATTCAATTACTGCTTACTGCTATTGCTATTACCTGGTGAAAGCAGTAGTGCAGTGCCAGCGGGTTGTCTCGGAGCAACTCCTCCTCTTGGAAGCTGAACAACCATTTGCGGAGCGCCAAGCAAGTCCCCGGCACTGCCGATGTGTAGTTCTGCACATAAAGCTTGTGTGGAAACTCATTAGGTGCCAGCTTCCGTACTGCAAAAAAAATAGAGAGAGAAAGACAGGGATGATGCTGGGGATGAAGAGCAGGGGGTGTCTACTCAGTCATTAAAAAAAATTCATTACAGTCTGCGGCGCGAAGTAACCCAAATTTGTAGTAGTCCAAAACTGGCCCACTGAATTTATCTCAGTGGTTGAATGATACAGCTCGCTCTTTAGAAAACTAGTGATCATGTGATGAAGTCAGTCCAGAGAGAGCTGTTAAACCAAACACCTGACAGTATGTAATAATGCTTGTGAAATTTCCCTGTGATATACTATGTCATCATAAATGTCAAACACACAGCGTTCTTACCAAAGGAGTGGTTGATGACTTCAAAAAGGGCAAAGTAGCTCGCCATAATACTGTCCATTCCAACCTTTATCACTAATGCCTACGGGAGGAGGATTACACAGTCAGTTATGTGAGAAAAACATTGTGTGAGAATTTCTTTGACACGTTTGACATGCTGCATGCGTTGATAACTGCATGTTACTGCATATTTCTATGGCATATCATGTATTTACCAGTACTCGCTATTCAACTTATCAGTGTCATAATTTGAGATAAAAAGTCAATGACAAGCCCACTGCAGATGTTAAAGAAATGTCATCCCAGCAGACACCACGTGGTCTCACCTGGTACACCTGGTCTGTTGTGCTGTTCTTGCGGACTCTGACAGAGATGGTGGTCTTGTCTGGCAGGGCTATACGCAGTTCCACATCCGTCACTCCATTGTAATTCTGGACAGCGAAGCAAAACATTATGTCAACAGCTGTAGAGCTGGATTAACCCGGTGAAATTTAATCAGTAGTGCTGCATTTCTTTCTGTTATTAACTGTTATTATGCAATCATTTCCAGACTAACAGACAGAGCTGCTAGCTACCCTCAAGTGAAGAAATCAACTGCCACAAGCTGATGAAATTAGACTAAGGGGGTTCAATTAATATTTTCACAAATTCATGAGACCCTTTAAGATCCTAGGCTCATGACCCTCATAACCTCCCTCATAACACTTATTAGCATTTCTGAAATGATAGACTGAGCTGATCGAACTGGGAAAAGGCGCATCCGATTGTGTAATAAAAAGCAGACTGTGCTGCAGTTCTGTGCAAGTTGCACACAGGTGAAGAGGTTTGCAAGATTTTGCTGAAGAACTTTCCCCACTTCAAAGTACAACTTTCAAAAGCTTGGAATCAAAAAATCATGCGGAAATAGATACATCTATATCTGGTGCAGTCAACATCAGCACGGCAGTGGATGAGATGCGTACCTCATCTGATTCAGACAGAAACTCCTGCATGATGTCGCACTCTCCGATCACCCGCACGGAGCAAACTGCAAACACACACAACAGTGGAGAGAAAAGGTTGTGGGGGTGGGGGATATTTATTTAGATTGACAGTATTTTCCATGCATCAGTCCAAAAAAAAAAAAAAGTCCATATCCATACTGATAACAATACTTTGACTTTGATATTGACTCTGCCTCTTTTTAGCTCTTTCTCCAAGCATGCTGCATGCTTATTGGCTCACTGGTGACATTTATGCCTTCACTTATTAGGTATCGAAAATGTACTATTGAACAACAAAGCATTTTAAAATATGTAACTCATCCAGTCAGTCCACAGAATATCAAAGGTCGGCCTGTATGGGCTTCACCTGCTTTCAAATCAGCCTACCTCGCTCAAGATACTCCTCCAGGCCTCGACGGCGAGCGTCCAGCTGCTGCTCAGAGAGGGAGAAAGGCCATTTCCCGGGAAGCTTTGGGAAGTTGAAGTTGGAAAACTCCCGCTTTAGGTTCTGGTGTAGGATGGCAAACTCCCGGTAGCGCTTTGAGCACAGCTGCCTACCTGACATGTACACATTGTACACCTACAGCCATTGAAAGAAAAACAGAAAGGTATTAGGGGATGTCCAGTTTCCTAGAGGTGTATATGATCTACATGTATAGCAGCCACAGAGTAGCGTTTCAGAAATGAAAAATGTACGGTAATGTGTCAGAACACCACTCACCACAAACCTCTCCGAGTGCTGCTCGACATGTTTATATGTGGGGATTGAAATGGGGACAGCCTGCTTGTCACTGTAGTCATAGTTGGGCTGGACGTCCTCTCCTCCTTCCAGTCCTTCAGCCTCCTGAGGTGGGACAGAGAGCACAGCCAGAACCAGCTCCTTCTCCCCCGCACGGATCAGGTCCACCACCTGCTTATGAGTGGCACCTTCCACGCTCACCCCATTACTGGAAGAAAGTGAAAGTTACAGAGGGATGAAGAGAGGAAAGTGAGCTCAGAGTTTTAAAATCTTTCTCTCCAATGTTTTTTTTTTTTGTGATTATTATTTTGTTTCAACAAGGCCGATGATGTGACTCTCTAAATACCAAGAACAAATCAAGCATTCAGAGCTTGACTGGACATTTACCATGCTGCTAACATTGTGTGAAATCTGTGCTACAAATAGACAAATATAATATAGTATGTGTAACGACATTTCAACTTTGGGTATCTTCTCCCACTATCAAATATTGACCTGATACTGGTGCCCTCGTTTCTCCACATTTAAATCCACAGAGTAATTAGTTTGATATGAGGCAAAGTGAAGCCAGGCTCTTCCACTAAAACCTCAGTGGTTGGCCTGCTGTGACTTAATGAATCTAACTGATAGACAATATTGGCAACGATACGCATTGGTGCATCCCTAATAATAACAATGACACCAGATCGCTCTGTCAGATGTAATTACACAATCTTTCTTGTACAATGTCCTATTTTAATGTGATAGCATCTGATATTTTTGTCCTCCATTGATAAACACAATGTTGGGAGTGCTGGCTATCCAGGTCAGCTCTTATGTCTCCCTTTCCTTTCATGCTGTGAAACACCTCCTGTCCTGGCTTTGCTGAGGCCAGATGGCACCAGCATCAGGTGTCTCTGCTAATCTTCCAATGAGTAACAGCGGGATAGACACATGAAAGGAGGGAGTAAGCAAGACCACAAGCGTAGGTCTGTCCACTACTACATGCCACGTCTCAATTACCGATTATAAATGTAGATTTGTGTGGTATCATAGAGAGAAGAGAGACAAATAGGAAAAGAGTGGGCAGTGAACAGCTACATAAACAAAAGGAGATGAGAAGAGCTGGTTTGTATTTATGAGAGTAGAGGCTGACGTCATGACAGCATTCCTCTGAGCTGCTGAACTTAAAAGCTAACTTTGGAGTCTGAAGTGAGATAAAGGGAGGTGTTTTTGGTCTCAACTGTGAATCTGTGATCCAATCATCATCTGGAGGTGTCTCAGTTATTGGTCAGCAACAAAGGGGGTTGGTAGAAATGATCGGCCAAGACAACATTAAGAAACATTAGCACTAACATAGGGAAAAATAATACATTACATTTTCCCTTCGAATTAATGTAGTGAATATGTAAAAAATAACAAACTATTAACATGAACTTGGGTACTTTCACTGAATAAAATATATAACTATCTTATCAGCCATCACATATTTCAAAATGATCAAAATTTGAATTGTAAAAATGAATTTTTCTTTCAAAAACAGACCCAGTTGTCAGGCTCAGTGATAAATGGCCATGCAGTTCACAGATCAGGCCTTTCAGAGCCTCAAAACATTACTTTCACTTTACATGAAACATTATGTGTTCACTCGCTAAGTAGACTGTTCCCTTTCCTGGTTGAAATGCTGACATATGCCAGTACTTAACCGGATGATTCTTGTGAGTTTTTGCAAAATAGTCAAGCTGGTTAATAAGTCACATGATAAGAACCGGCCTTGTCATGTGACCAGCGAGTGATTTAGAGCTTTAAACTGAGTATACACAGACTGGATGAAACTAAGAAGAAACTAGAAGTAGGATTGTTGTTCCTTGTTTTCTGTTTCTCTTCTGCTTTATTCAAAGCTTCACCTATGGTTGCAGAAATACATTTGCATGTTTTCACAGCTCAGATTCAGATTTGACACATAGTTATTTGACTTTACCATTTTACTCCATGCAGACTTTGCAATATTGAGGCCTTATTCATAGGCACATATCTTACAACCATTGTGGAGGAGAAAATTAGGTTTAATCCCTTGTTAGTTAGAGCTCTACCAGGACCAGTGCCTCGGTGGAGAGATGATTTATCTGTTACACGTTCATCATACAAAAAAACATATATCTGGGGAAAGACTGACAGCTCATTTCTCCCCCTGACTTTTCTTAGCATGACAGCAAAGTCTCAGGTTGGGGAAGCAAACACGCTTTACAAGATTACTCCATGATCCAGCAATGCGTATCGCAATCAATGACACAGATAGAGATAAAGGACGAAAAACAAGAGACGGTTCTTGAAATTGACCCATGTCAACAGCATGGCTGATCGGGCTAGCCTGCCAAGAGGTTTATCTCCTAAGACGAGACGGACACACACCGTATGATGCTGAATTTGAGTGACAACACTGCCATCCACTGTCCTCGGGCAGTGGCTAAAAAAAAAATACACATCCTGACTAGTAAACATATGACAATGCAATCAATGTCAACAAAGCTGCAATTCAAATCCATCCTCACTACGATGCTGAAGCAGTCAAATGTCTAAACAAGACATCAGCTACCTGGCTCGCCAGCTAGCTGAAGCTAATCAACATGCACAGGCTGTTGTCTAACTTATGTAAGGTGGTGGTGGTGGTGGTTAGCCTTCTCGTTAACTGACTAGCATTAGCTTGGCGAAGCTCTCACGGACACATTATATTAACAAAACGGTCACAAACTAGATAAATAACTCGGTAACTAATGTAAACGGCCACTTCTGTCGTCATAACACACAAGTGACGTAGCGTTATACCCCTGCGGAGGGCTAATGTTAATGTTAACACAAGCACACACACACATTCAAAACTGGGCTAAACTCGACAGCTAACAGGCTAACTAACGGCAGCTTCGGTTGCTAACTCAGCAGCAGCAACGGCGGCGGCGGCGGCGGCATCACTGAAGCAGCAGAAGCCGACTTACACTTCCAGGATTCGGTCACCCTTCGCTATCCCAGCGCGGTCCGCCGCACCCTCGGGCAAAACGGCGCTGACATGCTGAAGAGGGGCATACAGTTCACCGTTGATGCTCCGCAGCTGTCCGCCTTCACTGACTTGACCGCGGACGTTGAAGCCGTAGCCGGACTCGGACTTGACGATCCTCACCACCCGGGGACCCGACGTGACTATGGCCGCGGTCTGGCCCGCCGGAGAACCGACGACCACCGCCGGACCGTTACGGGATGCCGAAGGGAGAGCCGACCGAGTTTCATCGCCTCCTACATCCGCCATCTTATCCACAGACCCTGGCTACCCCCCCTCTTCTCCTCTCCTCTCTCTCTCCTGCCTGGCTGTCGGTCGGTCGGTCGGTCGGTGTCTTCTAGCAAAAATTCAAAACAACACTCGGGCTCTCTGTCTGTCTCTCGTCGGTACCGTTTGGCTCCACAGACCGACTCTGTGTGTTGTTGATAACCCGCCCCTAGGAAGCGTCACAAGACACGGCCACGCAACGTGACCTCCCGCAGGCGGCGTCACCACCGAAACTGCTCTGTTGTTGTTTTCACCGCTCTCCTCCTCCTCCTCCTCCTCATCTTCTCAAAACGAAAACGTCCTTATCACTTTTAACGTAACGTAGCCTATTTAATCTGTGAACGTGACTAAAGTGAGTAACAGGTTTATTGGTTTGATTGATTTGATCAGCGCATTCTTATCTACAATCAACTTCTAACAGTTATTATAACTCAGTGCTACGTGCTTCTACAAACAGGAAGTAAAAATAAGAGTATTAGCCTATTCTGTATTATTATTTTTTTATTTATTTAGCACAAACAATATCATATAAATAAACAACATGAACAATCGACATTACTGGGATGTGCAAAGGGGAGGTATGAAACCCAAGAGGGCTTATATGAAAACCTCACCCAACATATTCAAAGATCAAATTTGGTACGGTTTAAAAACAAATAACATAGGAAAATAATTGAACAATAATGAAAAATAAGTAGAAAAGTAAGAGATTAAACAGTAAAATATAAGGAACATTATTAGCCTACATTATATTAGTTATACTTGTTTCAAATATAATACTAGATCATTAGGCTACATACAAGGCAAGGTTATATAGCCCTTTTTTTTTTTTTTTTTTACAAACAGTTTGGGCTTTACACAGCGTCATAACAACATCCTCTGACCTCTGCCCTAAACCCTCACATCCACTGAGGAAAAAACCCCAATAAAATCATTGACAGTGGGGGGGGGGGGGGCGTGAGAAACTTCTGGGTGAGCAACAGAGGAGGGATCCCTCACCCAGGAGGGGCAGACATGCAATGGATGTTGTGTTCAGACAAGAAATTATAATTTACAACATGGAATATGGGAAAACATGGAAATGGAAAGGAATTGTTCAGTCAACAAAACTGATTAAGTCAGATTATTGGCCATATATGGGAAAAGCAGGGAGAGCAAGCCATCTTAATGGGAATACTGGTAGGCAGGCTGCTTATGTGTATACTTTTTTTTTTTTTTAAATTCCAAATAATTTAATCAAAGTGATTTTTAGATCAAGCTGACATAAACACCACTATACTTTGTACAGAAAATATTGACCCAAGTTATCCCAGCATGATTCAATAATATTCCAAATGAGCTTCAGCGTTGTCTCTCCAGGTGTCCCATAAGTGTACAATTGTGTAGAGGTCCGCTGCACTATAGAGGACAGTCCACAAAAGCAAGAACTCCTTGGCCCTACTCAGTCCTCAGGTGTAGTCGTTCCTGCAAGGTTTGGGCTCATCATACTGCTGCAGCAGCCTACAATTCCCTTGCCACAGAGATACAAAACATGAGAGTAGAGCATGTTTCTGAAGAATAAAGCAGTACTTAACCTTGGTCAGAGTGTAGTTAATGTGCCGCATGTGGTAAAAGAAAACAACTTTAATATTGGCATCACAGCGTGATACTCTGTAATATAATTTCCTTATACAAACGCCCCTCTGTTGCAGCTAAAAGTGTCACATGTCAGTAAATATTACTTTTTAAGATATCAGTTATGCTGGTATTTCTCAGCCTTGCTTTAGAAACTGCCGCTCATCCTCTGAAACTACTACAGTACAAGATCTCTTCTCTTCTTTGGCCTTTTACCATTAAAAAAATGTTTTAGTGTTGAAGTTGCTTTACTGCTTCACATGTGATGCATTTATCTTCCTAATTGTGCTTTAGCTATAACTGGTTTTTACAATCTTAGAGCTCCATGCAGTGCTTCTTTAGAAACCCTCGGTGAAGTCATGTTCAGACACTGAGAGCTCAGAATAACAATTTGAGTCCTCTGACACTTTCACTTTGTTCTGAGGTCCTGTTTTCCACTAGTAAGCTGTGATCTGCTTGAAACTTGAGGCACAGACTTATTTATAACAGGTGAAGCCACCTGGTTGTCATCTGAGCACATACTGGAAGGGATACAACCAGAGGAAATCTGACCTTGTGCACAACCCACTAAGCAATTTCCAATCTAAAAGCAGTCTAAATGTTACATAGCCGTCTAGGCTAAAATAAGTTTAAATTTGGTTCAAAAGCGAAAGAGTAGCCTAGTAACTGTCTGAATTTGACCTCACATTTTTTCATCAACATCATTTAGACATATATTTAAACATATCAATTGAAATGACGTTGAAAAAAAAAGGTGAAATTTAGACGGTTTAGATGGTTTTCACTTTTGAACCAAACTCAAACTTATTGAAATCAAATAGCCATCTAGGCTAAAATAAGTGCAAATTTGGTTCAAAAGTGAAAGAATAGTAAACGTCTAGCTCACCTAGATGTCTTGTAAACCTCTATCAGACGGGAAATTGCACATGGCATGGAGTAAGGGATAACTAGTTGTAAGAAGTTAAAGGGATACTTCACCCAAAATCGATAATTCGATAAAAGGAAAAGTGACTGAAATTGGGCTCTATCTATAGTCCACTTTCAAACCAAGCAATCTGCCTAAAAGTGGACTATATCTAGCCCTGACATAGTTTGGCAGATTGAGAATAATCCAGAAATGGCAAAACAAATTATTTTAGCACAGTATGGACTTCACTTGCACATCCTAGATATTTACAGTTGTTTTGTGATATATATATTTTTAATGATTTTAACAGCCTGGGATAAAAGTAGTCTACATTTAGCTAGATATGCTATAGTATGGACTATATGGGAGCTACGACATAGCCAAGACGTTGAAATGACGTCTAGTGCTCAGTGCGAAGGGAGCTGACTTGTTCCAGGTTTGCACAATTTTGGTTGCTCACCTAAAACCGTTGTGCAGAATCATAAATAATCCTCATTTATTTTACACAATATGACTTATTGTGTTTTTAAATGCTTTACAATCCTCAAATTTGCTGATTATTGCCAGGTTGGCATGGAAATATTAGAGACTGTTAGTGAGGTCACAGACTTTTGAATCCCACGGTTTTCTAAAAAAGGTCTGCAGTACAGACAGTTATGTAACTGCCCTGAGAGTCATAGCTCATCTTTTCCACAAACTGAGCAGCCACTCTTTCAAAAACTATGATTTATCTGTAGGAGCTGAATGTAATGGCAGTCTGCCTTGTGACACAGTTAAAATCTGATGCCAAACACTGGTATCTTTGTAGCTCATGTCATCTGAATAAGCAATCATGCAAAAATTTTAATCAGTCAGATATAGATTGGCTCCGTGTTTGATTCACATGAAAACTTGCAGGTTGCTATTGCCTGGAGACGCATCATTTTTCATAGAGTATTGGTGGCAATTCTCCTGTTGCAAACAAGTAACCAGAACATGGAAGAAATGCACAGCTCATGTGTTTCAAAAAACAAAAAAAAGTTTATTTTATTTTGCATAACAACATATATATTTTTGTTCATGCCTCTGAACAGTAGTAAATGTTAATTTCCTTTAAAAGACACTCTTCTCCATCACAGGAGACCATCACCCTCTCTGTGTTGGTGGTGGCGCTGGGCTCCCTATTCCTTGTCACTCATCACCTCATCAAATGTTTCGCAGTAGATAGCGAGTTTGCCCACAAAGGTGAGAAACTCAGTGAAGTCCACAAGTTCGTCGTCGTTTTTGTCCAAGTCCTTCATGATGTTGTCAACTTTTGCCTTGTTACTTTTTTTCTGTATGGTAAGAAAATAATTAGCAGACATGTTAGTTGGTTTTGACGTGAGTTGTGGTTGTGTTCAGCAATCATCACTGGTCTTAGATGCAAAAAAAAACCAACCTTATTGCAATATTTGTGTCTATATACTGTATATTAAAAAAAACTCTGCATGTACATCAGTGTATTCACACGTCTGCAGGACTGATACAGAGAGAGGTCAAAGGTCGCTCACCCCCAGCAAACCTTCAAATTCATTAGTGAGCAGCTTTTCAGCTCGGCCTTGCTAATGGTGCGAGAAAAATCCTCTTTGCTGGAATATTTACGAAAGGTTTTGATGTCGATTGCCGTCTCGACGTTAGACATGATGGTGGCTGCATCAGGAGGACAGGAAAAAAAAGAAAAAAGAGTTAAATAGTGACACATGGGATTTTTCCTGATGTTCCTGTATTGATTTTCATTAAAACCTTCATACTGTGATGACAGGGACTCAGGATTTTTCATATACATCCCTCAAGGGATAAACTAAAGGTGTTGCTTCAGGATGACTCTCTCATTTAAAGGCGCTATGACTCCATCTAGAGGCCGAGTCTAGATCTGTTAACATCATCATGTGACATTGTGGTGAAATTTGAAACGCTAACAAGGGGTTTATAGTTTATATCTACAGCTAGAGGGGGCAGTTGCAGGAGGAGGAAACGAAGGAAGAGTAGTTCAGGGTGTGGTTGAGTGAACTTTTCTTTTCTGTTTCAATAACTGTTAATACGTTTCATTTGGTTGCAACTGGTAAACTAGTCACCGGTCGGTGCCAACTTTTGAATTGCATTGCGTTTCTGCATTTCTAATGTTTATATAATGAGCATTATCTGCTGTAAAACTGCAAGTTTCATCACAAGCGCCAAAGAGAAGTCATTTAAAATAATCAGTTTAAACTATGCTTTTTCAAAGGAGGTTAAATCGAAAGCAACTGGACTTAGTTATTTGTCCAAATTAGTCCAAATAACTAAGTCCAGTTGCTTTCGATTTAACCTCCTTTGAAATACTATGACCTGGGCAAATGAGAATATGCACCGGCTTTAAAATATGCTATTTTGTAATTTCACACAAATGAATTATGTGACTAAAATGACATGAAACTTGTTGCATTCAAAAGGATTTCCCATCGCAACAAAGTTCTACAACTTTCTCCAATCAGAAACATGCTAGAGTGATGACATTCACTCTTCACTTGCTCAGTTAGAACCCCACCAAGAATAGAGAAGACATTTTCACCATCTGCTCCAGCCAGTGGCGTATCCAGGATATTTGCCACTGCAGAGTGGCAAATATTATGTTCCGGATAGGGTACAAATTTTCTAAGAGCCTTGTAGGGGATTAAAGTCCTCATCTCTTCACAAGTTAGATCAGGGTAGCAAAATTCAACTGCTCTTAACTCATCCTATAGAATAACATTCATCAGTAATCAGCTCATTATTTGTGTCACCTGTATTGTTACATGTGTTTTCTTTACTAATTTAGGCCCCATATCTTGTGGTTAAATAAAAACAGCAATCCAGGCAACAGAACAAACCAAAAAATCTAATCAAAGCTTAATACTTAAAGATAGGCCTTATTAAAAAGTTTGTCTGTGAACAAAAGATAAACTATAGGAGAAAACGGAAATATTTGTTGTTCTTATGCTTAGTTTATGTTATTATTTAGCCTATCTTAGATATCATTTGTTGGAGATACTGGAATTATTTGGGTTAGATCTTTGTCAATTTGCCAGTTTTTATTTAATCACAAGATGGTGCCTATAAGGAAACATAGGTAACAATACAGGTGACACAGATGGTGGCCATGGGGAGAGCAAGTACACCATTATCTGTATTATCTGTAGCCGTTTTCTTAGATCTTTATTTACTTTAAAGCAGAAGTAAGCGTTTGTGTTAATATAAGTCTTAAATAGTTATATCTTCCGTCAGCAATCACTTATATAGAGTGTTTGGTCCGAAACACGGGTCTGTCAGTCACTCTGCTCTGCTGTAAGCCGAGGAGAAAACTTTCCTTGTATCCTACAACCTTTATCCAATGAGGAGAGAGAACGGCATAAAGGGGCGGTCCTCTCTGTGTGTGCAGCCAAGGGATACGCGTGAATGTGGTGACGTAGGGACGAGGGCGGGGACTGCTAACTCCATCGGCTGACAAGAAGTTAGCCAAAACGACCGGATCGCTTACTTCTGCTTTAATGAAGACGAACTAAAAAATGAAAAATAAAAAATAAAAAACCCAACCAGTGTCGCTGCAGTGAGAGACGTGACACCGGTCAGGAGCCCTGTCTGGTCAAAACAAAAGCACAGCGTCTGTTACGAATCAAGTTTACCAGAAACTCTGACTGATACTGATACTGACTGTATGTAGGCTAATTACAAACCAACATGAGGAACCGGTATTGAAGGGGACGTCAAACTTGAGTGATTGATAGAGAGGTTGTCTGTGCGGAGCGGAGCATAGCTGCAGTGACTTGTATGTGTGTAGGGGAGGGTGTGGGTTGCAACGGGTGTGACAGCAAACTAACTACCTATCAGATTTGGGGTGACCACAGGGGTGGCCAAAGAGTTTTCAGGGGTGGCCCCTGTCACCCCGGCCAGGCCACTCCCCAGTTCGCCAAGTAGTTTTTTTCACAAGCTGTTTACCAGTACTAATTTTGATTAGTAGCCTACTGATACCATTGAGGTTTGAGTTGGGTAACTTTGAATAACGTAACTTGAACCTTGAAGAGCAGATTCTTAGGTGAAAGTGAAATCGATTTTTTTATTTATTTATTTGAAATCGGTACAGTCAAGCAATAGCTGACGGGGGTGAGAATGGATTTTTTTTCATTCCCTTTGCTCTTAATATTGTGTAGGTCGTACTATAGGGCCATAGGTCATGAGGGTTACCCGCCAGCAGGTCCAGCATGCATTAGAAACAATGGGACCCACTGGCCAGTGAGTACTTTAACCTCCTATAAGGGTTAAAGAAGCAGAATGGACAGAGAGGAGATTGAGTCATTTCTTGTTTCAGATTAGCCTTGCTTTAAACACAGAACTTTAGTGAATGTTCTCCTGCCATAACATTAAGTATTGTATTGTTTACTTTCTAGAGAGAGTTCAGGAATTAAGTCTAGTGTGAATAAAAAGAAATATTGTATGTGTTTTGGACAAATATAATATTAACCTAAACCTACTCAGATTACACTGCTGACATGTAGCTGCCCAGTGTTGTCTCATGCAGTAACACACAAATTGCACAGCTCAAGTGTTTCAAAAAACAAAAAAAAAGTTTATTTCATTTTGCATAACAACATATATATTTTTGTTCATGCCTCTGAACAGTAGTAAATGTTAATTTCCTTTAAAAGACACTCTTCTCCATCACAGGAGACCATCACCCTCTCTGTGTTGGTGGTGGCGCTGGGCTCCCTATTTCTTGCCGGTGAAATGCTCATGGCACATCACAGTGAGGGTGGCCACCAAGGTGACAAACTCAGTGAAGTCCACACTGTTGTCCTTGTTTCTGTCCAGGTCATTGAAGATGCGGTCAACCGCTGCCTTGTCACTGGCTTTCTGTAGGTAAGAAAATAATTAGCAGACATGTTAGTTGGTTTTGACGTGAGTTGTGGTTCAAGTGTTCAGCAATTATCACTGGACTTAGATGCAAAAAACCTTACTGCAATTTTTGTGTCTACATATTCAAAACTCTGCATGTTCATCAGTGTATTCACACGTCTGCAGGACTGATACAGAGAAAGGTCAAAGGTCGCTCACCCCCAGCAACGCTCCCAATTCATTAGTGAGCAGCTCTTTCAGCTCGGCCTTGTTCAGAGTGTGAGCATCACCCTCTTTGCCGGAGTATTTATCAAAGGTGGTGATGAGGAGGCCCATAGCCGTCTGGATGTTAGTTATGTTAGACATGGTTGCTTCAGGAGGACAGGAAAAACAAACAAAAAAGAGTTAAATAGTGACACATGGGTTTTTCCCTGATGTTCCTGTATTGAATTTCTTTACAACCTTCATACTGTGATAACAGGGACTCAGAACTTTGTATACATCCTCAGGGCGGAAGAACTGAAGGTGTTGCTTCAGGATGACTGTCTCATTTAAAGGCGCTATGACTCCATCTAGAGGCCGAGTCTAGATCTGTTAACATCATCATGTGACATTGTGGTGAAATTTGAAACGCTAACAAGGGGTTTATAGTTTATATCCACAGCTAGAGGGGGCAGTTGCAGGAGGAGGAAACGAAGGAAGAGGAGTGCAGGGCCTGTGTGGTTGAAGTGGCACAAATTTACTCAGTTATACATTCTTTTGATTTTTCATTTTTTTCTCTGGAACACTGGCCTCTGGTTAAAAGTTTGCTTTACTTAGTCCTGCTCCAGTGGACATACGGGTTCAATCGTGCTCTATAATCACAGAGCCAAAATATGTGCATTACGTAACAAAATATACACCTCAAGGAATGCATACTTGTTTCATTCATTGGTATCAAACAGTGGGCGCATCATTGCTTTTGTTTTTGGCCCTGTGTTTTCCTCTGGATTTTCCATGCTGCTGGATATAAATAAACGCTGGGTTTCCACTGGGACCCAGGTACTCATATTTCCCTATGTCACTGGTCTCTAACACAGTGACACAGTGCATTGTTATGGCAACAGCTGAATCTCTCCAGGTAACTGTGATGAACTAGGTAAAGGAGCAGGCCATGGCTTGATCAAAGTCCCAGTAGATAATCTCAGACCAGATGCCTGTTTGCATTCTGACTCAGATGGTGCTGCTCCCACAGTGGGGTGTGGTAGACTAAGGAAACGGTGGCATCGGTGGGTCCGTAAACAAATGAGAATTTTGGAGGAAGAGAGCGCAAAAGAGTTGCCACACCAAATAACTGTTCATACGTTTCATTCGGTTGCAAGTAAAAGAGTCACTGGTCGGTGCCAACTTTTGAATGTGCAATGCATTCCTTAAAGGTCATTTGAGGCTGATGTTTATATAATGAGCATTATCTGCTGCAGAACTCCAAGTTTCACGAGTGAGAAAGAGAAGTCGTTTGTTTAAAATATGCACAGACATTGGTAGGTTTGCGGTTTGTGAAGACTTTATACTATTTTAGAATAAAAATGACTAAACTGACATGAAACTTGTTGCATTCAAAAGGATTTCCCATCACAACAAAGTTCTATAATAATACTTTATAAGTAAGTTTTAAGTAAATAAAACCAAATGAGATTATTTAGATTTTCTACTCACCAAAGGTGGGATACAAGGCGATGAGAGTTGAAGTCAGTCTTGGAGGAGCTGCAGTGACGGGAAAATGGATGCAAAGGATGCTTTATACAGCACCACACCCACCATCCCTTCCTCCATAATACTCTTTCATCTTCAGCCACTCCTCTTTCTTGTTCCCCCCTCGTATCCTCTAACTCTTTTTTTTTCACTTAGAAAAACTGCGTTTATGTTTTGTTGCTTAGAAAATGATCAACAAACAACTTGTGATTATTCATACCAGTTGTGAGGGAGTCTGCTGTGAATCATCTTTCATATCTACAACATCTTGTAGTCTGATATTCACAGTGTATGTATGCAATCAGGAAGCATTTTGTAAAATGCTAAAATTAGCATAATTTATCACAGTAAATTCATTGTTGGTGTAAACTCAAGCTTGTCTGACGCCACTGCAGACAGTGGTGAATATGTGCAGCTACAATATAATAAAACGATCCCTGTCACGCAGCAGTCATAAAAAGCAAAAACGTATTTATATCTTCATTTGTTTTTTCTTGTCTGCTGAAGTTTTGCAAGCTGAGGAAAAGTTAAAACATTTGCTATGTAAACTCAAACACTCTGTAACAATATACAAATGCAGTTTTGTTAATCCTTTGGAAGCAAAAGCTGCAATTTGTTTGATACATTTTAGCCCAGACTCTGAGAAAACTTTTAGAGCTGCTTTTACGACAATAAAACGAGGGGAAAGTTTAAGACTTTTCCCTGGCGAGAAATCTTTTGTCAATTTTTTTTTTCAGGTGTTCTCTTGTAACTCTTTGTTTGACTTTGCACGTCTGTCATATGCTGTATCGCTCATAATTTTTTATGACTTTTCTAAAAATGAAAACCAAATGTGAGATTACTGTTGTAGCGCGCTCCATGAAAGACTTAGCTGCCTGCAGTGATGTGCATGTTTTCAGTTAAATGCTGATTTTTTTTCCGCTCTCTCTTGCTCTCTCTCCGCTTGTGTATCTGCAGACTTTTAAATTGCAGGTTTCTGTTGTGTCTGTGTGTATAATTACTTTTGTCTATTTTTATTTAATTGTTCGAGACACACATTATTCTAAAATGAAAACCTTAGGCACAGTGACTTAGTGAGCGTTGATTGTTATGGTTTTAAATGGGTCCACTCTTCCTTGCAATTTTGTGGTGGAGGCTGTGACTCACAGTCATGTTCCTGAAGCTCATGAGTCATACTGCAGAGAGAGAGAGAGAGAAAACATAATCAGTGCTGTGGCAACTATGTGACCGTTAGTTTCTATGCATGTGTGTGTGTGGTCTGTTGTGTGACTTTGACTTAGTTATCAAAGTTCTTTTCCTGTCTCTCTCGTCTTTGGTCAGGGTACAATTATTGTTGCTCTCTAATCAACAACTTGAATCAAAGTCCAGTAAAGTACAGAGGAGGAGCTCAGTCGCTCTTCACCACTGTGCATATCTTCTGCTCATCAAGTTATAATACAGCATTGCACTGTACTTTTTCATTGAGTGGAAAACATTTGTCAAACTTTTTGCTGTCCTCTTCCTCTCCTATCTTACTCAGTCAAATTAGAGAGGAGGTATCCATGGAAACCACATTCCACTTTACTTCCAGCTGTGATTCATAGGAAGCTGTGTGCAGCGCAGGAGGACTGGTTTTAATAACTGGTCAACCAGTCAAAAGCAACGTTATGATCACAGCTGTGCTCTTGTGTCCTCTAGTGGTGAAGCAGAGGTACACCAACGAGAAAGATGGTATTGTGCAATCTGCAGGACAATTTTAACGACCAGAATACAAAGAAGAGGTCTGTTACTGTTTTATTAGTAGCCTATTTTCAATTTATATATATATATATATATGTATATAAACTGTTTGGTGATTTTAAACTTTCATTTGAGAAAAGAAAGGAAGGTGCGACTGAGAATGAGAGGAATAAAAGACGACAAGCAATGAAAGTCTCCCTGATTGGTTTTATTATTTGCACGCACCGTTGCCAAAATTTCCCCATTCAAAGACAGAGGAAACTTGGGGCAGCACCCATTTTGAGACCGAACTGATTTGTTGGTTGTTTTATATTTGCAAGGAGGGAGTGGGGGAACAATGTGTGGACATATTCTGTCGACAGTGAATATAACCAGCAAAATGTTGACTCACATATAAGCAAATCCAATAAACAGACATGAAGCACATTTCTTATCACCACCTATAACAAGATCACAATAGTTCGATGTCATTTTGCACGGCAACAGATACAAACCGGACATGTGAGTGGGACATTTATACAAGGAGGACCATCAAAGACTCACTTCACCCCAGTAACTGTGTGTGTGTGTGTGTGTGTGTGTGTGACTTGATGCTCAGCCAGGCAATTTACATCCACCAGCAAACTAGCACACTGCAGTTATAATACTGTACACAGATATTATACCCTATTGAATTTGGAACATTTTTTTCTATATATTTTATAACCTTTTCAAATTTCACTTCACTTAAAATTAAATAACTTTTTTTGCACAGCCTCATGACCTATTTCACTGCATGTTATATATCTGTATAAGGAATCTTGATTTGTGGACTCTTAGAGGTTGTTATGCTCAGGACACAGTGGTTTTATAGTTCAACAGATTAAATTATCCACTGAGAGGGGCTATTCTGTCCAAGGCAGGTGTGATATGCAGTGGTGAGTGGTGAATGTTAATCATTGAACCAATACACACCTCCATAAAGAATGACTTGAGACATAATAAAACTATGAACATTTTGTGGAGGGTTATTCCAGCGGATGAGATTAAGACAAAAATTTAGGGAACAAGATCTGACACAGTCAGTGGTGTCACAAGCTAACGCCTGGTGTCTTGCTTCATGCTTCTATTAAGTAATTCATCTGAACAAACAAATGGTGATTGTATTTTTTAGGCCACGTGATAAACATGCAGCACAAAGATATAAATTAAGCACTTCATACTTGTATAACCACAATTGTGTCTTTTATTTATTTGTTTATTTATTTATTTATTTTTACCACAAACACAAAAGGGATATTGAAAAAAAAAAAACTGTTGGTAAAGAGGAATTCCAGGCTCTAAACTCAGCTATGGGTCACATGGGTGTGGTGCTTGTGTAAACTGAGGGACGAACTGTAGCAACACACACACACAATCACAGACTCACACATTCGCACACTGAGTATTGTAACCTAGCAACTTGCGTGTTTGCCCTGTAACCATGAACACTGGTAGGCCACAAGATCTGGCCCTGCCCAAGGAGGTGTGTGCATTGCAAGACTCATGAGAGTCTGCCACTCCTCTGCCCTGAGTTTAGACTTCTAGGCATGGCTTCCTCAAACAGTAAAAGTTGCTGCCTCCTCCCTCTGGGATTGCAAGACCATCAGAAGAACCCATGATACTAAATCCTAACCCACACAACCCTATACTTAGATGGTGAAAACACTTGATTGGTGGAGCCTGTCAGTGTCAGCTTTAAAGTGTTGCCTGAGAGACATGACTTTGGTCAGAAAGGGAGAGGCAGAAGGCAGAGGGCGATCCCATCCCTCTCACTGCTGTTATCCAACTTTGACCAGACATTAAACACAATGAAAAGAATTTGGTGGAAAAACAGTGGTGTGCTGATGTGCTTATGGTCTGTGACTCAGACACTCCATATTTCCACACTTGCCCACGCTTGCCTTTGCTTAAACAAATAGAGCTGACTAGTAAGCATTAAGTTATAGTCAGTGACAAAGCAGCCTATCACTGATCTGATCTGCTCGCTCATGTGCCGTGATATTGAGAGTTGCAACATCAGCTTCACACAGAGGCGTGGTCACGACCAGGACATTGAGCAGATTCCTCAGGGGAGTGATAAGCAGGACTTTATCAAGCGGAGAGGGAGAGGTTTGTCTGCCCTTTCACAATCAGACAGGCAGAAAAATACAGGTGGGACTTGCATCATCACACTTCGTGTTGTGGGCAAGAAAACACCATCCTACTGTCTTCTCTGGAATGAGCTTTGTGAAATTAGCACAAACCAAAGGCTTGGAAATATCTCTGATGTGACACTTTGTGTATGTAAATGTATGATCACTATGACAAATACACACACACAACACCAACTGGACACAAGAGGTTTGAAATCTTCAGTGTATTTAATGGACAAAACTAGCTTTACAAAAATTGAAATGCATTTTGGTTTCTTCTCCTTTCCTCCGTTTTATTTATTTATTTATTTATTTATTTTTACTTCTTTCCCGTCTTCTTCATGTGCATCTGATAGCATTGCTCACAGGCAATGGAAAGTCCAACAACCAGTGAAACAAACTCCTCAAAGTCCACCTGGCCGTCACCGTTGGTGTCCAGGTCCTTCATGATCTTGTCGACAGCAGCAGGGTCCTTCTGAGACTGGAGCGGAGCATCAACGAGAAAAAAATAAACTTTTGTTATACTCATGTGAGAATTGATGTAATAATCATATTTTTTTTGTTTTGGAAACTGTCAGTATGGGTGCTACATGGTAATCCCTTCTCACCCTGAGGAAGTTGGACAGCTCGTTCTCCATCAGCTCTCTGAGCTCTCGCCGGTTGAGCGTGCCGACGCGGCCATCCTTGGAGGCGTAACGGTGGAACACCTTGATGAGTGACTCCATGGCGGTCTCCAGTTCTGAAGGCATGGTTGCTTGAGTGTGTTTAGACTGAAAAACAAAGTTCAAGTAGATATGATCACTAATGGCACACGGTTTAGCTTCAATGCCCAAAATACCAGAGAATGAATGAAAAAAACAACAACTATTTAGCTCTTATAGTTGATGTTGAAATCCAACAATGATGGTTTGTAAAGTAGCATGTCCTCCTGATGTCTTTATCTAAAGATTTTAAGGGAGATGGAGGAGTTCAAAAGCCAAGGAACTGATCCAATCAGAATAAACAGTAGGAGCAGTTTATGTAAAACAAACATTGGATTGACATGCCAACAATCAACTAATCCAGCCAGACTACAGGGCTCCACTGAAGGATTTTCTTAATTATATGTCTATTTGTTGGAGAAACAAGTTAAGAGAATAGTTCCATTGTTTTGTAAAGAGACACGAAGCAACCCAATGAAGGGGAAGCAACACTTGACCCTTGTCTCTGCAACCCCCCCTCACTGATGAGTAATGAATGAGTGGAAAATGTCTGTTATTAAGTTGTTACAAAAAGGACAGCCACTGATTTGTCCAAAAACACTCCTGACCTCTTTGCTGCAGAGGTTCAACAGTTAAAAAGGAGAAGAGGGAGGTTGTGTGTTATTAATGTGAGAGGAAATGGAAAAAATCTACCAAGGTCCAATGTGGTGGGATATGATGCAGGAAAAAGAGAGAGGGGGAGAGGCAGAGCACATGTGTGTACATGCCCACAGTCCTGCCACACCCTTTATAGTCTATAGTCTCTGTGTTTACATAGCACAAGGTGAGGAATGAAATGTTATCTTTTCCCTGCTCCTTTCCAGGGAATAAGAAAGTATTGTGTTTTGGTATGTTATAGGAAATGTCTGGAATTGACACTGGTTGGAAGAAAGAAAGAAAGAAAGAAAGAAAGAAAGAAAGAAAGAAAGAAAGAAAGAAAGAAAGAAGCCAGTGAATGAAAAAGCTCTGAAATCCTCACTGTAAATTTTAAAAAAAACGTAATAAACTTTCATGACACATGCAGCACCTCCTGAATAGGCCATAGCTACACAGCACTGCAATTAAAAGTGGTAGGCTATGGGCTTTAAAGGAGCAGAGAAACTTTGACCGACTCCATCATAAACCGCTAGCTTGGGCATTAATGCCTCCCCTTAGAAAAAAACTAAACAATGCCTGACAGATCAAGGAACTTAGCCAATCCATTCCTCCCACACCCAGCCGCCTCTACCTGCAGGCCTTATTAAATGATCCGACCACTAATCTACAGCCCCCTCCGAGAGAGAGAGAGAGAGAGAGAGACACACACAGAGAGACAGAGAGAGACAGAGAGAGAGAGAGAGAGCAGCAGCTGCGTGAGTCGGTTCTTACCGTGCGGTCCCGGGACGTGTCTTCACAGGAGAGGTGGGAATGTGCAGAAGTTGGGAATAAGCACAGCAGAGTTTTTATACAGAGGCGACGCCCCGGCGGCCGTGGAGAGTGAGTCAGGCTGATACGGACACTGAACTCTACACACGGCGGAGGGCGGTAACACAATCACTACAAACTATTATAGGCTATGATTTGTACTAAAGTAACCCACATACTTATTAAGAACAGCGAAGAACAGAAATAATTTAGATGTAGCCTATTCATACGGTGTAACAGCTTAATATTATTAAACTACTAACACTACAAGTGGGCTAGTAGCCTAATAATATCTGGCTAATTAAAACAGATTAGAGGAAGCTTCTTGTGAGCTCTGAAGTGAAGTTTTTTGTTCTCCCAGATGACTACTATGGTCTCTCTCTGCAAATTTACCAGTTTAATACAAAAAACGTGTAAACACAAATAGCTGATAAAACACAACTGTAACACATAGGAGCTCAATATGGCAATATGCAGTAAAATAATATAATAATTCTCACATCTTTGTTTTGACACGGTGCTTTTTCATGACCAGGGTGACAATGTGAAGGATGGAGGACCCATCATGTTTGATACTGTCATTTATGGGGTTCTAAACCCATTCACAATTACACTGAACTCTGGGCTTTGAGGTGTTTCCCAGTCAAGAAAAAGTCCAAAAGCAAATCAAGGAAAAAACAAAAGACATTATGAACAACTCATAAAGAGGATCTATCTGTATTTCAAGCAAAGAAGAGAACCTGATGGACTGACAACAAATGAGTGGGTCTCATCGAGTGTGACCAGCAGCAAAACCAATCAGGCATCTTTTAACATACAAACGATCTCACTATAAAATCTACTGATTGAGTGACTGAGTGATTAACAAACTCTATAATCAAGTGATTGGGTTTCCACGTTTTGTTTACACTCATCAATGTGAACAGTGTTCCTATAGGAAACTCACGTAGCACAATAATGTACGCTGTATGTTACATACATACATTTACAGTGTAGGCTAATGATCTTTCTCTATAGGGACATCTTTACTACTTGCATTTACATTACAGGTAAGCTATACAGACATAACACAGATTAGCCGCCCTACACTAAACAAACAAGCCCATTCTTCTTGATTTTGACAAATAGTTCCCATCAGATTACACAGTGGACTGCTGATTATGTATTGGAAAGGTGCTGGTGTTTTGTTTTAGTGATATTTTGGGGTGTTTTCTTATTACTGAATGATGTTCCTCTCAGTGGTGAGGTGTGATTTACTGTAGTAAATGAATTGTGGGCCATCTTGTGGCGAAAACGTGGTATTACAATCTATGTGTCAACCAGGACATATGTGTGTGTTGTGAAGAGGAGGTTTTAAGGTGGAGTTGCTTCAGGAAGGAGCAGGAAGGAAGAAGGGCTTGGCTTTGGTGGCCCTGAGGGCTCAAAATCATATCTACAAAATCAGAGAACAACTTAATCAACTGACAATGCTGGCTGCAACGCAAAAAAACCCCCACAACACAACAGAAGTGTTTCTGAGGACACAAGAAAGTGACAGCTTTCTGGGGCATTTTAGTTCAATACTTCTTGACCTCAGAAGTTCTGAAGATGTTCAAGTTTGATTAATTGTTTTGTAACACTTCAAGTATATATTTGTATGTAGGGCCTATAAATTGTTTGTTGAATTAACTCATGCATATATTTTCTTATTACACACTGGCCTTGTGCAAATGACCTTGACAGACTGAAAATAAACCTGTAATAGATTAAATTGGACTACTTATTTAATTATGAAGTTGGATTTGAGATGCAAACATCACAAAGTTTACATTTATGTTGTAACTGAGCAGATGCCTAAAAACAGAGCAGCAGGTGCACCATCATGTGGACGATCTGTGGTACAGCACATGAAGAACACACCTTTCAGTGCTGACAAGACTCACATCTTAGTCTACTACATGATAGGATGGTTTTATGTCTCTATGTATTGCACTACTTTATTTATATTTATTTGTAGTACTGGCTGTGTTGTTGACTACTGTAACAAACCAAAATAAAACCTTTTTTAATATAATCAGTTTATATAGCCTAATATGGTGCAAAAGACTGAGGAGACTGATGGGTCCTGACTGAGCATGCAGGAGGGAGGAGTGTCAGGGGAAGGTTCAGGATACCACAACCAGAGGTATAGGAATATACTTCAACAAAACAGTGATGGAAAGTTCTCATGCGGGAAGTTTTTATGTAGCTGGACTTAAAAAATGAAGAAAATTGTTTTGTTTTGGTTTGTTTGTTTATTATAATTTAAGTTTTAGTGACCTTTCAGATTAAGATGAAAGAAGAGTCTTAAGCTACAGCGTCAAAGTGTGGTTTATGCCATAGCCTACTAAAAATCACAAAATGTAAAATATTGGCAATTTTACACGAGTGCTTTCACTTTTCAATCTTTTTTGGTTTTACTTTCTTATACTTAAGTTCTTAAATTGCCTTAAGGAAATGAATACCACTGATAGTAATGACTGCTATATCTTCGTGACAGCCTGGCTCTACAACATCTCCACTGCCAAACGATAGGCTACGTGCTGACTATTTCCTGTTTGGGGCAAACCAAAACGGATTTTCTGAGGAAAACCTCAAAACCTTCACCGTTTCCGTAAAGGATTGATAACGTTGGTCTATATCCTCGAGGAAACACCGAGGCTCTGCCACACATTTGCTTTCGATAGCGGATTCAGACTCGTTTTTTTTCTCCCCGTCCAATGACATCAAGCTTTCACCCCGCTGTGCGCCGCATCATTTGAAGGCATCCGGTGCGGGATGGCAAGGGTGGGGGGCGGGATGTCTGGGTGAGGAAAACAGCTACAGGCATCTGTTAGTAAGATGTAACGTGGATATAGACAGAAATAACAAATCTAAGAATCGGTGTCTTCGTTTCTCTTTGGTTTTTTATTTTACTCAGAAGCTGATCTTTATCAGAGCGTTTTTGTATTGATGCGTAAAATTAACCAGATGGACTGTCTTTATGAAAAAATATACATAAAGACGATTTTTTTAACCACCGGGAAAATTACAGTTACACATTTTTTGAGTTATTAATATGTACCACATGGCCTATGGCCTAGATACGTCTCGACAAATATCCAGATGATGAAAAGAGGGGGCAGCTATTTTCTTAAAATGGCAGAGATGGATTTAAAAACAGCCACATCAACGATGGAAGCTCTGGTTCGTATCAGTGTGAGTAGGCTACTACTGTGTGCATGTGTCTGGTTTTGGTGTAGTCGTTATTACATTTACATAAGGGTAGGCTACTCGTTTTCCATTTTCATCTGCAATTTTATCTTTATTCAAATGTAAAACTGATTTCACGGCGTGGTTGGACGGTGCGTCTCCATGTTTCACCTTCCAAGGCCTGTTTGTCTGCACATAGAATAAAAAAAGCCACTAAATTCAAGTGAATTACAATGTCTGTCGGTTATTTATTTATTTTTTTTAAATGGGGATATCCCTAATTCTTGGTGGAGGAAAGCAAAGGCTTGAGGCTCGGTTTCTGTGTAACCCACATTAAATGGAGGTCCCCATCGCCTCGATCAGCACCATCAGACTTGAGCTGAATTCATTTTAATTAAATATGCTCATTTTGACTAGACGATGACTTGATTTAGATTTTTTTTTTTAAAATATAGCCTACACTCGGCAAAACAGCGTGGGTGTAGGAGTGAAATGACACCTTTCTTTTTTTGGGATCACTGGATGGTCGTTTCCATGGAGACGAGATGCAGGATCTTCTTGCTGCTGAGGCGAGGGAGCAGCAGAGTGTGTGGATGCTGCTGCTTGCATCGATCGTAGCTATACTGGGTTAACATCCGTGGAGTCGTTTGCAGCAGTATGGCGGGCTGATATCCCCCCGTGGTATATCCTGCTCGTGCACGTTAGGCTATATGACACAGGAAAAAGCAGCCACATTAAAAAATAAATAACGTGCAGCATCTTTTCGTGCACTCGACTTCACCGGGCGCAGGAGGAGGAGGAGGAGGAGAGAAAGGAGAGGGGAGGGGATGGAAGGGGTGGGGGTGGAGGGGTGTGTGCGATGTGCTCCCTCAGACCCCTCCCCTCCCCTCCTAGAGACAGCGGCTCTCTTGATGCTGGGGCTGTGCACGTAGTCTGCTGCTGCCATGGCGCCCAGATTCCAGGTGAAGGTAAGACCGCCGCGCTGTCGCATCGTATGTTTCACGCCTTCTCCACTCCGGGCTTCAGCATCATTAGCAGTGCGCAACATCCATCCCGGCCTTGCATCTGCGTGGCGGCCCACACTCTTGCCTTTGCAGTTTGTGTATAGGCTATATATTCCTGCTTGGGGATTGCGATATCCTGAAATTGCGACAGACCACATTGCATGAGGGGCAGAAAAAAAAAAAAAAGACAGGCCGGAGTTGACATTGGAGAATGACACAGAGAGACTGAAAGTAGGTCCCGTTAATAAACCAGCGTTAGACTTGAATATGGATGGGGCTCTCTTCGATTGTTTTGCAGCAGACTAATTGTGTCTCAATGGGGATCGTGGCTGCAGCTGTATAAATATGAAAACTGGGAAGGCATCAATTAATTTGTTTGTGTTAGTTTTGTCATACAGCTGCATATTATTGTGCCTGTTCTTGCCTTAGAATAAAAAAATAAGTGGACATGCAGATTATCCCTCATGATTCTGCAACCCCTGCACACAGAAGCAGTGGTATTAAGAGGGGTCCTTATATGGTGTGAGCTATTATAAGTTCCCCTGATGCTGCATCACATCATGGTGACAGAAAAAAAAATCCCTATGCAGCACAGTCAGTCCGTTTGTCTTGTCCTGATTACTGAGGTGAACTCATCGTGTCAGGGATGTTGCTGCTGCTGCTGCTGGCCCTGCAACAGTTTTGGTTGTAAGATGAAGCTGTGTGTCAAGGGCATCCATATAGCAAAAATAAAGCAGGTCATCCTACCAAGTGCTTACTATACACAACATCTGAGTATTAAACACACAAACACACTAAGATCCATAGTGTCTTGTAGGTGGAGTGACTGCATGTGGACGTGAAGTCACAGGTTTCCGCAACAGCCAGTGTGTCCTTTTCTGTCAAATCAATGTCCTTTAGTGGGGCAGTGACACGCAACTGCTCCACCGCCTTCTAACTTGCCCCCTCCTCACTGCTCCAACCACTGTAGTTACATGGACTGAAGGTGCTGGTTCAGCAAGGAGGCATGTGAAGACATAAACCTGTCATTAAGCAGACTAAAATGAACACTTAAGTGTAATCAGCTCTCATTGTGCCACGTGACAATGTATATATTATAGGCTCAGACGCTCATATGCAGAGCTGCAATTAAAGAGATGCACTCTGTGCAGTGGTTGAATAATTTATTCTTGGTCTTTATCCATATTTAAAATGAATGATGCCCTATGTCGCTGGTCTGGGACAGCTGCACCCATTACCCTGTCTCTCTCGCTCTCTCTCCTAATGCATTTGTCTCCTATATTACTGTACTGGCTTGGTGTCAAACCTCACTACTTTTCTGGGTCTGACTGAAATGTGTCCCCTGTATCTAAGAATAGACAGTGGTTAATTGTCAAAAGCTGGCTCGGACTGCTTGTTCAGACTCACAGCGTTTACATGGTTTCTTATCAAAATTAAAAGGTTGCATAATGTGGACTAGTTCTTGCATTGCTGTTTTGGGCATTAATTAACATTTGAAAGCTTAAAAAAATAAGTTATCCAGCAGAGTTGTGTAAACAACACAAGGCAACAGCTTCCCTCCTTCAGATTATACATTTATTTCAAACTTGCACTGGTTTCCTCGGCATAAGGAGTTGTTAATATGGCAGCTACATTAAATGTGGCTTGTCATGTCTCTACATGTGTATGTGTATATATATATACTAATGATAATTACCTCATTAAGAATTTCACATGGTATTGGGATATTGAATGAATGAATGTAGATCATAATGTGGACACCAACATGGCGCTGACATTAGAAGGTCACATGACAGAGCCAAACCGTTCACTGTTTTGCATTTCACAAATAAAATTGTATACCACGGTTTAGTGGTAGCATCCCTGGTTCCTGAAATATGATATAGCTACAATAATATAATTATGTAGCTACAATGCTGTATTATGATACTCAGCATTTTCCTACTTTGGCCATTCGTCCTAAAGGCATTAGTTGTTGAAGTTGTTGATGTTTTGAGGATTATGGAAAACCCTCTTGTTGTTTTTTCTGTTTTTATTTTATTTTTTCACTTGAGACTTTAACTTAGGCTACAATATTGTACGTACAGAAATATATTTGTCTGTAAGGAACTGTCGTGATAATATGTCCAACACAGGTCTCTCTTGAGAAGGAGGCCCTATGTCTCAGTAAGACACTGTATAAATAAAGGTTAAATAAAAATAAAATAAATATCTTTTAAAATCATTTGACCTCTTTGAGATAATGAACTTTGAATGTCACCATTGCAGCTGAATCAAAGGGCTGAATGAGCACACTTGTTCCTCTTGATTATGTGCTCTTACATGTTGTCCTGAAGTTACTCACATTTTGTCTAACGGCTCGTCACCCTTTTGTGTCTGACAGTCTAATATGAAGAGCCTGGAGCACGAGCTGCACTGCCCAGTGTGTAAGGACATAGTCAAGCAGCCAGTGGTCCTGCCATGCCAGCACAGCGTCTGCCTCATGTGTGCCTCAGAGGTCTTGGTGGCGAGTGGATACCCTCCTCCAGACCTTCCCCCGGAGCCCAACTCCCCAGCATCCACGCCCAACACCCGCTCACCCCGCCAGGCACGCAGGCCCACGCCTAAAGCCGAGCAGCGGCCCATTGACCGTGTGCTGCGATCAGGTAACTCTGATAGAACATACTTTCTTTTTCTGTATGACACGTTAGTTAAAGGAGAATTCCAGTCATTTTTGACCCCTAAATCGTTGTCCTGATGGTCACCCAGTGTTGGGGGGAGCAAAAAACGCGACTAAAATTGGAGTTTTACACCATGGCTAGACGGCGCTAGGGATAGCAACAACGCCAAACTATGGGGGCAATTTTTTCAACCACAACAAACACTCAAAAAACAATCAAATATCTATGGTACATGACTCGAATCCTTATGACACACCACTGAACTCATATAATGCACAGTATAAACAGTATAAACTTTGTGTTTTTGCATGTAATCACTCACCTCAGATAGCCTGCATCAATTTTAGTCGCGTTTTTTGCTCCCCCCAACACTGGGTGACCATCAGGACAACGATTTAGGGGTCAAAAATGACCGGAATTCTCCTTTAAACCCTTTACTTTATACGTATCTGGAAAAAGCCTGCTTCTTCTAATAACGTGCTTTCCGTCTTTGTTTCGAGGTCCCCACCCGCCTTCGCCATCCATGCCTCGGTCACCGGGATATGGGACGTATCCAGGGCGGCGCCGGAAGGAGGGACCACCCCTGGTGATGATGTTCCCCTGTGTCCCCTGTGGCCGAGATGTGGAGCTGGGAGAGAAGGGTCTTACCGACTGTCTGCGCAACCTCACTTTGGAGCGTATAGTGGAGAGGTACGTACCATAAACACGCACCCAGCACACGCACAAAAATATGCACCTCCCTTAATGATATCGTCCTTCAGTACTTATAATGTCTGGAGCCGAATGTAAATGAAGAGAGGCTGGAAAGCAGGAGGTGTGGGAAGGTATCCAGGTCAGGCTGTCGCAGTTGTAGTTGCTGGGGGGATTCTGCAGAGCATGCACTGCAACATGCTGTAGCTATACTCTTGCTGACTGTGTGTTTCCACAGCCTCGCAGCTTTGTGGTCACTTCATCACCTATACTCAGTACTGATTGTCTGCTTCTCTTACAATGGACACTTTGCTACGTTGCTTTCTCACTGAACTCACTGAATTGTCTTTGTGCGTTTGGCTGCTAGTTTTTATTTGCCATTTCTTTGGCAGATCCCTCATGATAAAAAAATTCAATTTAAATTTAATCTCCCAAGTTCTAGAGCAATATTTCTTTTACCCCCACCAGGTACAGACACACAGTGAGTCTGGGCAGTGTGGCTGTTATGTGCCAGTTCTGTAAGCCACCTCAGGCTCTGGAGGCCACCAAAGGCTGTGCCGACTGCAGGGCCAATTTCTGTAATGAGTGTTTCAAGCTGTATCATCCATGGGGGACACCACGGGCTCAACATGAACATATTCTACCTACGCTCAACTTCAGGCCAAAGGTAAAGACATTGTGACACTTCACTGTTCATCGACATGTGTAATGATATGATGAACTTTTCAACGTTATTTTATTTATCAATTATTAATCTTACTTGTAGGCTACTTACATTTTATACGTTAAAGAGACAGAGACAGAGACTCAAAACTCACCTGTTCTGACTTGCTCATCACATCTCTGCACTTGTTTTATTTCATTTCATTGTTTTTTTCCCTTGGTGCTTTTATGCTGTGTTTTTAATATTTTATATGTGCTGTTTTTATGCTATGTCTTTTGCACTATTATTATGAGATACAAATAAAATCTATTATTATTATTATTATTATTAGTTCAGGCAAAAACAAGTTATAGATCGTGAGGAAGTGCCATCATTATTCACAGTGTTTTAGAGATATGCAGAGATGTGAGATAAGTTAGCAGATGAGGAGGTTTTTCAAAAGTGATAAAATCCAGAGCAGATCATCAATAATGTTGGCACTTTGTGTTGTAATGCTGCTTCAAGTTGGATCTTGGAATATCCACTATTATTTATTTATATTGGAGGCACAAATCTAATAAAAGCAGATGTATCTGGAAGGAAATACCTCTGTTGGTATTATTATTACAGGCTGGTGCCTGGGTTGTTATGTAAATGTCTGATTGTCTTGGTGCAGTGCCACTTATCTTAAGGGGGGGATCAACTGTGTGTTTGCAATTCATGAGACATTTGTGGCACAGATCTCACTTTTTGATTTAACAGTGTAAACACAGAGGTCTAATATTTTCAGATCAGATTTTGGACGTATTGTTCTAGATTATTATCTGATCCACATAGATTAGAACCACAGCGAAGAAAGAAATAACCACAAACAAAAGTATGTGTATATATTCAAAGTAGATAAAAATCTCATTTATATTTGCTTTACTTTTACTCACTGTGTTTAATTTAAAGTTAACAGCTTTTGCCAAAGGTAAAAGATAAATACACACATGTCCTCATGATTCTCTGCAACACTGCTCTGTTATTGTCTCTCCTGCAGGTAAAAATAGTTTGAAACACATTTAATTTGACTCCTGTCTTCAGGTTCTGGCTTGTCCAGACCACGACCAGGAGAAACTGCAGTTCTACTGTAGGTCCTGTCAGCGGCTGCTCTGTCCACTCTGCAAACTGCGCCGAATCCACACCGGACACAAAATCCTCCCAGTGGCCCAGGCATACCAAGCCCTGAAGGTCTGACTCCAAATCTGAAATGATCTGCTTAGTTTTCTCTAAATGTGAAATATACACTAACATTGAAACAGTTTTCTTCTCGGCTATTGGAACTATTGAGTGAGTGAATGAATAAGGATGTTTTGATGATGTAAAAATCTTTGAATTTCTGAGAAACATGCAATGTGCAGTGTACAGTAATAGAAAACAGTACAGTAAATTGTCTAATGTAGTTTAATGTAACACTGTGTGTAGCACTTAGGCTGACTGATGTGTATTTGTTGCCTCTTTGACAGGAGAAGATTACAAAGGAGATGAACTACATTCTGTCCAACCAGGACACAGTCCTGGCTCAGATTACCCAGCTGGAGAGTGCCATCACTCAGACTGAGGTGATTAACTCGTAGGGTAGACAAAATGTTGTAAAACCAAGCAGCAGCAAAATACCAACAAAGATGCTCATGATGGAAAGATGTTCCTGTGGGTTACTATCAGAATCAGAATAGCTTTTATTGCCAAGTCATTATTACATCTACAAGGAATTGGTGTATATTGCAAAACACAAGAAAGAGAGGGATAGTTAAATATGTGCAAGTACAAAAATACAATAAAGACAACATATAGTACATAAAGTTGTATATAAGAGCTGAGCAGTATTTCTAATGGCCTCCTTTTCTGAATCCTGTGAACTCATGGATAGTTTGTAACACACTATTGCTATTTACACGCTATTGCTATTTATTGTATTATGGTTTTTATGTACGCTGTGAAGCACTCTGTGTATTCGTACTGGGAAGGGTTCTATATAAATAAAGTACTTATTTACTTACTTACTTTAAGATCAAGATTTAGTGCATGCAGATGAAGACACACAGTTATATTATTCTTGTTTGGAATCTGCCTCAGGTGAAGTCACACACATTTTTACAAATCTGTTGAATCACATCTAGGCCCTCTCGTAGACAAATCCTTATTAATGAGCCTGACTTAAAGGTGCTCTAAGTTAGCATCACTTGGCTGTGAGTTGTCAGATGTTTGAACCTGTCTGTCCGTGTTATTGAACACCAGGTAAACAGCGTGTCAGCCAGAGAGCAGCTGGCTCAGAGCATCAGAGATTTGACTGCGGCTCTGGCCGAGCGCCACTCCTCCCTCACCCAGGCCCTGGAGATGGCGCGGCAGAAACGTGGCGAGGCGTTGTCTGCACAAGTGTCGGAGAGACGGGGATTGATGGAACACGCAGGGCTCATGGCGTTTACCCAGGAACTGCTGAAGGAAACAGACCAGCCCTGCTTTGTGCAGGCTTCTCGCCAGACTCATAACAGGTTTTCCATTTGTTTATCTTCACCATCGCCCTCAGTCTTGATTGAACAGGCCTTAGATCAGATCGGTCTTTCTTTGTCAGTCTCCTCTTTAATTATGACAGCAACTGATTTTACACACACCTAGTTTGCAGAAAACAGCTTGCAGTAGAAATGATATTGCTTAGTATTGTTTGTAATACAGGAAGTTACACTGTGTTCAAAGTCGAATGTTACTCAATCTTAAAAAAAACTCTCAATTGATGACATTTGATATTTTTCTTAAAGAACACAACCAGGACTGAATTGAATTGTATCCTATGTATCAAAACCACATTGTCTGTGATACAGAACGTTATCATCATCCAAAAGACATCAATAATGCAAACATGAGGCATTAATGTGTATTAATCCACATCCTAAAGTAGTCCCTAAGGAATGCACAATTTACTACTGTTTGGATAAGATTTGATAAACACCACAGTGCCTAGCTGTCTCAGGAGATTACTTTGTAACCTTTAGGAGAATTGAATGGGCCTGAGGCTTGGCACAGGCACAAACACAGTAGGAAAGTTGGAAAGCATTGAGAGATTAATGCATTGTTGGTTTTGGTCCATGGGATTTGATGAAAAAATAGAGAGCGATGCCAGCCTTATCCTTAAAAAATGATCATATGCCACTCCCTACTCATCAGTCTGTCTCGTCCTCCCAGGATGCAGCTTGATAGAAGCAACATGTAAACACCCATCCATCCACCTTTATCCCTCTAACCCTGCTTCCTTGTGTTTGTTTCCACTGCGCCAGGTTGTGTAAAGCAATTGAGAATCTCCAGCATTTCGTTTTGGATGCTGATCCATCCTTCAGACACTTCCAGCTGGACGTCTCCAAAGAACTGAAACTCCTGACGGACTTGAACTTCATCCAGGGTGAGAAAGGGAGTGGTGAGACGAAGGGAGAGGACGGGAATGAATGGGGGATGGAGATAGTGGGTGGAAGGAAACTAGATAAGGAGTGAAGGAGTAAGGGAGTGAAGAGGAGAGAAAGACTGATGACTCCCTTAGTGTAATAAAGCTGTGGGAATATGTTGAATGAATGTGAGGCAGTGATAGAGGTAGAGATGGTAGTACAACTATAACATGTTAATTCTCTTGATTTGAGCTTTGTACTCATGGACACTTCATATTCAAACAGCGCCCTACGCTCCAGTGATTGACACCCAGCGTACCCTGGCCTATGACCAGCTCTTCCTGTGCTGGCGTCTGCCCCAAGAGTCTGCCCCCGCCTGGCACTTCTCCGTCGAGTACCGCCGTCGGGGCGTGGTGCCAGGTGGAGCGTCCCGGGGCGGGCTCAGAGGGGGGTTGGCTGCGGCCCGCTGGGGCTGGCAGCGATTGGACGAAGTGAGTGGCTCCAGCGCCGTGATTGACAGGTTGGAGATGGACAGCGTGTATGTGCTGCGGGTGAGAGGCTGCAACAAGGCGGGCTACGGGGAGTACAGCGAGGAGGTGTACCTGCACACTCCGCCTGCTCCAGGTGAGAGTACAATACACACTGAACTAATGACTTTGGTTTGGCAGAGGGAAGCTGCACGCAAACAATGAAAGAGAATAGACAAAAAGGTCAAACTCCACTTCACATGTTTGGCTGTGTCATAGTTAACAAGGTGTGAAGCGCACTTTCAGACATCTCATACATGAAACACTAAAGGGAACTTGTGATGCTTTTTTCTATATTGTGTGTAAACTGGAATCCTATATCATATGTGCCCAAAGTTAAAAAAAAAAAAAGAGAAAAAAAAGTCAAATAATGAGGTAAATTTAATAAAACTAATCCCTCTGAGACAACAGCTTAAGTATCAAACTGCTCTGAACTTGTTTGACGAGTTGACATCAGCTTCTATACACGGTCATCTGCTCCAAGCACAGCTGCAGGCACAGTGAAAGGTTTATTCTGAGCCAAAATCCTGTCAACCTATGATCTTCTTGTTAAATGTACGTACACCCACTGCCAAAACAGTCTACTTCAATAGTATTAGAGGTGTTTGATGAACTGGTACAGGTTTACTGTACAGTCATTTGCTGAGTAATGACTAGCAAGGCTGTATGTAGAAAAATAATTGGATTTTACTTGTGATTTCAAGACTAAATCCTCTATTATGAGACGCAATAAGAAGGTAATGGGTGTAATATTTGTTGAACAGAGACATCACGTGGTCTTTGTGGATGTTGGGCATCCACTCTTATATTCTCGATGGGATTCAGGATTAATGTACAGATGGATGTGATAAATTGTCATTTCCAATAAATTGTGTTCCTCTCCTTAGTAGTTTTACAGGTTGGTTTCAAAACCTCCACATTGATAAGAGGATGACGCACAAGGTGCTGCAGCTCGGCAGGCTACTAGAGGGCTTATAGGGAGTGGGGCCTTAAAGAGGCCAGAGCTAATAATGCTTGTGTCAGCTGACGGCTCATCTGAGGGGCAGTGCTGTGAATTATGCAAACCTTCCCTGTGTACCTGTGTGAGTGCTAGCTTTAAAAATATATATACGTAGCATGATAGGTCCACTAAGGAAGGGCAAATTAAGAAAGAGTGGAAAGGTTTATATGGATTGTGTAAAATGAAATGTTGGTGATGGAATCGTGTGATTGAAAACAGTTCACTGTTCATATTTGGGATTGAAAACATTGGCAGCGAGCAACGGGTAAGACTGTCGAGACAACATTGAATCACACCTCGGGCTTCAGGATATTTTGATGGGCATATTTGTAGACATTGATTTAATTGAGAAAATAACATTTGGACTTGTCAGATTAATAAAAAAAATGAAAATAAATCTCTTGATTTGGTGCCAAATTGAAAATTAGCAGACCAGAAATGTTGGTAACAGTTGGCTATACTTTATTTCACAGAAAATAAGAAAAATCAGACACATAGCTCTTGTTAGTTTTGCTGTTGCTACAAAGCCAATTTTAGCATTAAACAGCTGTTTATATACCACCAAACTTAATTTCCCTTACCCACTAAGAGTGGTGTAAAGTAACTCTCTTATTTTCTATCACTTCTTTCCTGCCACTTAAATTAGCATGCTAACCAGCTAGCCCAAGCGTGGTTGGACCAAATCGTTACTTCCGATACCGATTCACTGTAGCCTCCAGTAGTGCTGCCCAGAGGGTGTTTTATAACCTCCTGTAAATGCAATGATGGCTGAAGCTCTTGCCAAGACTGGCGAGATAACAACTGTTAATGCCGACAGTTTTTTTTTTTTTGTTCTCACTGTCAAATGTGTTCAGCTAATCTGGGCTCTTATTTATTATCTACTGTTATTTGATAGCTTCTGTTTCCTGCCTCAGTTGGCGTTTGGTCAGCGAGGTTGACGTACTGTATACCCAGATCTCAGCAACTACCTGTGCTTACAACTCTTTTTTTTTATTATCGGGAGCCCAAACCTAAAAAATGACGCTTTGACCTGCTAGTACTAAAAATGAGAATGTCAGAAGGTTCATTTCTCATCTTCATAAAATATCCAGAGTGCGTCATTTTGTATATCTTTTTATATCTTTGACTGGACTACGAGTCTTTCTACTATTTTTAATTAATGACATATGGCCACTTAAATCATTGACAGGTGTATTGCAGCTACAAGAAAATCTCATTATATCCATACAACAAGCTGTAGCCTATTGTTGTCACCCAGGAGCCATTCATCTCCTCGCACCTACTATTATTTTTATCAGTCACAATAAAGGCATCAGGATGGTTACCATGGTGAAACACTTAATAATTCATTCTCTTTCTTTTTCTTTTTTTTTTTTAACCCATTCCCATTTTCCCCCCACCGTTCTCCACTTTTGGCACATCCCCATTTTTGTTTTCCCATCTTTCTCTCACATATCATTTCCATTTCACAGCTTTGTCATCCTCTTCTGCGCTACCTACACGCTGCCAGTCTACATGCCTCCTCCAGAACGTAAGAAGTGCATTCATATCTCTTGGCCGCCCCCCTTCTGTGCCCCCCACCCTCCCCATGCAGCATAATTTTCTCCTCTTCTGCTTTCTCTCTTTGTTGTCATCCCATGCATCCTCTGTTCTTCCACCCACCCACCCACCCACTCACCCGTCTGGCTCCCACTCTGCCTCCTATAACGAGATCTGTCCGAGCGCTGATGATGAGGTTTGCAGTTTGTTAAGACCTGGGTCTTAACAACATGGATCGGACTCAGATCCAGGGCTTTTTTTTAATTAATGGTGGAGTTGAGTGACTGGTGAATTCCTTGTGTCCCTGTACTGGAGGCTGTTTTTCCTTCCTGCTGTTGCGTATGTTGTTCCCTTTGTGAGATGCATTGGAAAAATTCTGCACTCCCCACAGCCAGAACTTCTTTGAGACACCTTTTGTATTTTACTCCCTGTGAGTCATCAACGTATAGATCAATGTCCTTTTCTCTTCCAGTGCTGGTGGGAGGAGGTGCATGCCTGCTCTCTGTTCCCCTCCCCTTAGTCTTTTAATTGTTTATTATTCTCCTCATTTCTCTCCTCCTTGCTGCTTTCTGATTGTAAATCTGTACCACTCCCTCTCTGTTGCTCCCCAAAACTTCCTCTGTTGCTTCTTAATCCCCTGGACATCCTCTCTGAATGCACCTTTCTTCTTTGTCTTCTCTTTACCCTCATGTTTTCTCCCCCACCCTTGTCTTTCTGTTTTCCCACCCTGCTCTTTTCTCTGCCGTGTATCCCCCTCTCCCCTTCCTAAGTGCTCAACTTCTACCTGGACTCTCGCTGGGGTCTCCATGCCGACCGGCTGGTGGTCAGTAAAGAGCAGCGCTGTGCTCGCAGCGTCCCCGGTCTCTCTCTGCTGCAGGCCGCTGACCACGCCCTCACTTCCTGTCACCTGACTTCGGACCTCCTTGTCGGGGATGTGGCCATCACACAGGGACGTCACTACTGGGCATGCTCAGTGGAGCCTGGGTCCTACTTAGTAAAGGCAAGTAAATTAAAGCAGTAAATTCTACTTTTATTGGTTTTTTATCAGCTTTATCCTGACTGGTGCATGATGTCACCATTTTTATAACTGACCCCTCTACCTCACCTAATCCATACACTTCTGCTCATACAGAAATCTCTTGTGTGTTCATGAAGGATCCAAAATGCTCAAAGATATAGTTTAGGTTTTAGGGCCTTTAACTGATCAATATTCCCAGTAGGCTGTTACAAAACAACGATATTTTAGTTCCTGTCTGGTATTTGTGACTAGACAAGTGTGAAGTATCTGAGTCTGCCCAGTAATTGCCCGTGTTGCTGAGAGTTTTATGCAGTGCTATTTTCAATTTAATTAGGTAATGACAAGGAAATAAGGACCAGATAAAGTTTTAGTTTCTTTTTAGATAGTTGTTGCTCTCTTTCCTTCTCTGGCTCAGATTTAAAACATAATTTTCATCCATAGTTTCATCTATGCAGCAAATGAATAAACGGTTATTTTTAACGTGGGGTAGAGTAGATACAGATGGATGACGCCTGAGCCAACACACATGTAGAGGTATTAACATATAAAGTATGTATGACAGTTGGCAGTAAAGTAACAGTTACAAACATCCTATGACTAGACTGTTTCAATGGCAATGAAAACTTTCACAAGGATTTTAAGTGTCTCATGTTTGACTGTATTGTGTTGATATATGTATCCTGATACACACCATAGTACTAGTATGCTCATAGGACTGCACATACTATTCATTTGATTTGTATGGTATCTGTGTGATTTAATAATATAACACAATTTTAGATGGGAAAAGAGAACACTACATCAATCAGTCATCAGTTATAAGATATACAAATTGTTTGCTTTTTTTCCTCCTTTGAACAGGTTGGAGTTGGACTGGAATCCAAACTGCAGGAGTGGTTTCACCTTCCACAAGACATGGCCAGTCCACGGTGAGTCACTGTGGTGCAGTCTGTCCCAGTCAGGGCTGGTGACTACTTCTGTAGCACCTGGAAGGATTGTTAAGTATCTGCTCTCATTTGAAGAAATATATATGAATTGATATTTAATGAACACATACTTATATTTAAGAGGCACATGAATTTGACTTGATCGGTTCGACTGAGCTTTAGTATATTTACTCTCAAAAAAAATGTAATTTGTGACACACATGCTGCAACTGAGTGTTCATGGAAAATGAATAAAAACTGAAGTCATGATAGATGAATACATGTAATCTTTGCCACTCCAAGTCGTAGAAAAGTACAGATGCAAACCTGACCAAACCTACTGAAGCCCTTAACAAGAAGTATTATGAATTCTTTTGAGGTATTTGTCAATTTCCTCCTGATCTTTCATACTGTGCTGCCTCTGCAGCTACGACCCAGACAGTGGCCATGACAGTGGAGCGGAAGACGCCTTGGACTCTGCTCCACCTTTCTGCTTCCTCACCATGGGGATGGGTAAAATCTACCTTCCCCAGCACAGCAACCACCACCACCACCATAGTAGCCATGGGAACAGCGGCCGAGACCCCATCGCCAACGGCAACAGCCCCTCTTCGCCCACGGGCCTCACCTACCCGCTGCCGCCCCGGCTCGGTGTGTGCCTTGACTTTGAGAAGGGTCGCGTCACCTTCTACGATGCTCACTCTCTGCGGCCTCTGTGGGAAGGCCATGTGGATTGCTCCGGCCCCGTGTGTCCGGCCTTCTGCTTCATCGGTGGAGGGGCTCTGCAGCTCCAGGAGCTCGTAGCCAATCGCAACGCAGATCAGACCCCGGTCAGAAGGGTAACCATCCAACCCCGTGTCTCCAATTTAAACAACAACTGATGCCTGATCTGAGGTTTTATGGTAATTTGGAATGTAATTGGTAATCGTGAAGTATTTACTCAGCTAGAGCAAAAAGTTAGACATCTCAGCGATTTTGTTTTGTATTTAATTTTCTTTGTATGAGAAAATGTTTCTATAGCAACAAATATGCAATGTAATTAAGTTTCTTACATTTTTGTTATATGCATTTTTGCAAGAAGTATTGCTTAAAGTAGTGTCTGGTACACCCAGCACTTACTATGTAATTATACCTTTGATGCTTGCACTTGTAGCCAGGCTATATTGCTTACATTTATAAAAAAAAAAAAATTAATGTAGATACAGCATCACACAATGCTGTTTTTCCTGTAGAAGCTTTTCCACTGTCATTTCATGCCCTTAATATGTAAAGCTTAACATATATTTTGATTTAGAAATATGAGCATTATGTGAGTAAAGAAAAAAAAAGGTTGCAAAGATTTTATTGTGTCTGTAACTTAGCTTGTGTTTAACCACACAGTTGAGGACAGTTGGTGAAAACTCTCTAAGTCGTTCACCCATTATGATCCCAACCAAAGTTATTGTTTTCCTGGGATGTAAATGTGGGAAATTAGAGGTAGAGAGGAACAATGAGGCAAAACTGTAATTAGAAGCTCCAATTATACCTCTGCTGCACAGCTAATCACTAGTTTCCACAGTTCTGTTTATGCATTGCTGTTTTGTATTTCAGATACACGTCTGACGTCTGTGTGTGTGTGTGTGTGTTTGACTGTGTGTGTTTACTTCCCTATGTGCATGGGTGCGTGTGTGGTTTGACTGATAACAGCATTGATTCATTGGCTGACGATGAAAAGTTGTTTTCTCGCAAACAGTTCTTTTGATTTTTTTTTTTTACCCTTGCTTGATTGTAAGTTAATGAGCAGCGCTTCTTGTGCAACGATTAGCAGATTAAATCCATGTAAACTTCACCTGCTGGCAGATTGTTTGCAAAAGAAAAAATGGATTATGGAAATAAACACTGAATAAATACAAATTGTTTAAATTACGACCGCACCTTCTGTTTCCTATTGTTGTTGTTGTTTCTGTGCAGTCAGAATTCAATCTGCTTCATCTGGGTTTTCAACCATTCTCACTTCACTGTGTAGTTTCACCACCAGGGGGCAGCAGGACATAGCAGAGCAGCAGAGGCATCTGCAGGCTTGTCTTTACCACACTGCAGCTTTTGTAATGATTTTATTTGGAAAGATGAATAATTGCACCACTTTTCCATAAAAAACAAACCAATAGTTAGAGGAAATTGGCAAACACAGATTTTGAAATGTGCTGTTAAAAACTGGGGGAAATGCCGCTCTTTTCCAGATTTCTTACAATTGTTACACATTTGAGTGTTTTTATGGAGCTCTTGCTTTAATGTTTTTTTCATGGAGTGTATATTACCTGTCTTTTGTGTTGTTTTTTATATCCCATCAACAGCACAGTTTCTGGCTTTGATTATTTACTCTTAAAATAAAAATGGTACCACACAATTATGATCTTAAAAAGAGGGAGAATTACAATTAGAGTCAATCGTAAAATCATTTTCTTAAGTATATAATCACATACACATTGCTGTGTTATGATTGCCTATTGGCAGTCATGGGAACAAATCACTGTTTAACAACACACAAACCTTTACACATGTTGGCTGGTCTGGACCATTGTCATAAAACAGCCATGTATCTGAACTCAATACGGAACGGACTTCACTGCCAAGTGGTCTCGTATACAGTATACAGTATACATATATATGTACTGTATATGGATTTATGTTCATGAGGGTCTGGGAAGAAATAACCCACAAATCAAACTTTATTGTTTACACACATGCAATAAAAAGCTCACATAATAACAGACATAAAATTTGTGTCCTTTAGTCTGACATGGCCTTTCACGTATACCGCACAGTGCAGAGGATGCCACCTATTGGCTAACAGAGCACAGACAGCACAGACCATTCAAATATCAAACATAGATCTAAATGTTGACATTTTTTGGCATTTCCTGGGAGGAAATGATTTCACGCACATCGAAAATCATTCTTGCTCAATGAAACACCTTGGCTGGTGTAATGAATAGTGATGACCATCTGCTTTTGATAGAGATATTAACGCCTCACATGTGTAGGTACTTAGCATTCCTTATGTAAATGTAATGTAAATCGTCAGAGTTTACCTTTTATGAGCTTCAGATTGAAAATCCACATATGTGTTTAATTGGACCCACATTCAAGGGGAAACTGTAGAGGAATTTGGGTTTGCCTCAACCACAGAGGGAAAATAAAATGTAGAAAAAAAGAGAGAATCAAGAAAAAATAAAATAAAGCGCACAGCCTTGACACAAGCCAAGGTTCTTTTTTAACGTCCTAATACACACAGATAAAAATACTGCCTCCAAAGGGAGGTTTAGCTCTGATCCCCTATGATATAGAAGAAGAGGAATGCACTGTAAAGCATGAATACAGCACTGCACAGCCCTCCACCCACCCACCCCCCTGTGCTTGCTGCACCTCTCTCTTCTTTAGTCCAAATCTGTAACAGATTGGGTTTAGTCTGACTGGAGGTATGCAGCCACAACACCACATGTAGGGGTCTGCATAATCCCTCCACTGAGTATTAAGTGCACAGCATGGGCATTCTTTTAAAGACCTGGCAGGAATTACCAATACATAATCTCCATGATCATCATTTAGTATAGTTCAGAGGGAGAGGATTGAGGCAGGGAATCAGCCGAACTTATGAAGGATCTCGGAGCTATATACAATCTGTGCGAGGCGGTGTGCGGCGCCATCTGGAGAACACATAGGACGGAGTCTGCTGGAATATGCTAAACCAACTGTCTTAAACAACACGAAGCTAGGCCACATGTTCAAAAGACTTATTTTGTTTGCTAAACGTACTATGTGTGGCCTCTGCAAGGGGAATACATGGTTTATGGGGGGAACCTGCTTAATACTACTTTGCTGAGACAAAACCATTATCATGGATCTCAGTGATGGAGGCCTGTCGTAGGAATTAAGTTGGCAGGGGGTGAAAAAACAAAAACATGAAGATAATGTGTTTGTGCTGTAAGCCCCATGTCTGACAGCTCCTACCTATATACTTCATAGCTGTGTGCTTTTTATTTGATTGAGAAAGTTGATTAATTATTAATCTTCATATTCACAAACTTCTAGATTGCAATCACAAGAGGTGTCAAGTCCAATTTCACTGATAATCCACCCCCTCTCCATATGTAACAGGTTATTTGCTGAAGAGGATTGAATCACGTTCACATCATTCATGTCTTTTACTCAGTTTGTGCTGCCTTTAAATTCAATAATGCTGTGTTGATATTATTCTTCCAGACATGGTCACTGCTGAAACATTTATGTTTCTCTTCCTCATCCATCCATCCACCCATGAGACTGAATGGCATTAATAATGTACAACTTCCTGCTTTTATCACATTGATAATCTGAATCGAGGTAGAAGGGGAAAAAATCAATCAGCTAAATGTTGGCTAAGAGGATTTGAGGGGCATAGCGGGGCCATCTTCCCTCACTATAATAAATGAGGGGTGACAGTAATGCTAGACGGAGCCCATATGGCCACATACTGTAACCTAGTGCACTTCGGTTGTGAGAGAAGACACAGGGCTAATTCAGTTTCACAATCACACTCCAGCGGCATTTCCTACTCTACTGGATTTGTCTGCTGCGCTTTGTTTTTTCTCTGTTTAATGATGCAGAGAGTATTATGCATCGACTGGGTAGTTTTCCTGCATGAATTGCACACAGTTCACAACTGGACAATTTCAGTGTCCTGTGATATGAAACACCAGTTTGACATTTTGGAAAATATTTGGTCTCTGAATGAAAACAGATTCACAAAGCCATGGGCTCATATGTCATAGCCTAGAGTAATCCAAAACCTTGTCAGTACAGAGGAGAGTTATCATTAACCCAAACACTAACACTGTAAATCCTAACAAACTGCATTAACAACTGAAAGATACTAACCATGCTAATCGTTCTGATATGTCTACTGGTTTCCATATTTGCTGTTTCCTATTTGCACAACTCACTCCTCGTCTGTGTGTCTGACTGTGGCTAAAACAAAAGACCAAGCCTCTCTGATGTTTCCTCAAACTCTAACCATCTTTATACAAATTGTTCCTTCACCATTCACCAAAACTTTGTTTAGAGTTTGCATTAACTCAGCCACTGAAACTCTGTCCAACAACCAATTAACCTTGCTTATTGTTACAATATGTCTTTTGGTAGGAGAAATAATTTGCTTACCGGCATATACCAAAGTGTAAAAACTTTATAAAGACTTATTGGAGGCTGTGTGTGTGCTGACTGTTCCGATCTTAATCTTAAGCTAACTAGCTGCTGGCACTGGCTTCACATTAACTGAGCAGATATGAAAGTGGTACCATTTTTTTTTTACTTTTGGCGAAAGAGCAAATTAAGCATATTTTCCAAAATGTCAAAAACACTGCTTTAAAGCAGCCATGATTCATACTTCTTTATAACAACAATGCATCAAATGCTAATGTGAATACAATTCAGTTATTATCATTATTAAGTACCAAGTAAGTATGAAACTGCAGCAGCCCTCTGATTTTTGGAGCTTTATAGTGTGTTACTGCTGCGAGGGGAAAAAGCTCTAAAAGCCCACTATACACAACCTGCTCAGCACTTCATGGTAGAAAGACAAAGTTAGAGAGTAGGTGAAGCCAGATATATTTTTTTCAAGAGCTGGTAGAGAATAAAAGCAGAGCTAAAAGAGGGCGAATACTGGACTTACATTTGCCTGGCAGCCAGAAACACAACTTGAATGATAATGTGGCTCCGTAACCTGTGGATGAGTAACCGACTGTTGGCTTATGGTTACAACATATCAACGTAAAAGATGATGTTGTGTTCAAAACTACTCCCAAGTGGCCAAGAAATTAGTTATTGCAGGTTAAACTGCAGACAGAAACCAAGAGTGTGGATATCCCCTCCCGTAGAGATGATTTCATTCTGAACCCGGAGGAACGGTTCACTGGTTTAAACCACTAAAATCCTGTCTCCTGGAACAAGTGTGGTAAGTGGGCCAAGCTATATTACATAGCTCTTGGCTATAAGGGGTTAAGGCTGGCGAAACTTCAGATATACTGTATGTTTTTACACTCTGCCTGTAACTTAACAACTAGGATATTATTGTTTCCATAAAACCATGGTGTGGAATAGCATTTCAGCGAGACTAATGATAGAAAATTCTTCGTAAGAAATAGTGTGCGCAGGTGTGGGACTATTGCACGTGTGGTCAGAAACCAGGATTTTTGATTGAGCTTTATGCCGTATGTGACATATCCATTCAGTCAGTCAGGATGTAGCGTATTTTGAGTGGTTTTCCACCTTGGTCAAACATGCTGAGTCGGACCTCGCTCACCCCTGCACAGTTAAAATTCCAGGTTTCTGAAAAGTGAAAGGCAAGTCAAATCAGAATGTCAACAGGGGATCTGTAAACCACACGTTTTCTAGACGGCTCTGTCAGGACCAGCTGTGCATACATCACAGCCTGCATGGTCCGTGTGTACAGTTGGAGAAAGGAAATAAAAGCCAGGGAGAGTGAAGGACGGACGTAAAGAGGAGAACAGACTGACGTGTAACAGCAGAGACCAACAGATGCACACAGAACACGGAGCGGGGGAGGGGGAGGGGGGCTTGGTATTTGATCTGTGACGAGAGAAAAACAGTCTAAACATCCCTCTGAAGTCTGACGACTCCGTGGTCCATATCTGTTACCATGTCAATATGTCCCCGGCTGCAGCCCACCCCCCGGCCTCCTTGTCTGTCCCTCCTCACCTTCCAGATGCTCACCCACTGACGGGGTGAAAGGTTGGCAGGTGCCTGGGGGAGCAGGAGCCTCGGGGGTCAGATTTCCGAGAGGTCAAGCAGTCGCAGTCTTGGGGTTGAACGAGTGAGGAGGTGAGGAGGTGAGGAGGAGGGGGGGGGGCGCAATATGGCTTGTGTCCAGAGTGGGAGATAGACGGGACCACAGAGCAGCAGTCTCACCTAATCAACTTCATTTACTGGCGTTGGAGGTGGTGACAATCAGCTTTCAGGGTATTACCCACTGCCCTTCACAAATCCATAATCCTTGAATCCGTGACCTTTGGCATTTTCAATAAAAAGTCAATGACAGTCACAATGACATCAATGAATCTACAGTACATTTGCATGTGGCTCCAGCTCAATGATTATGTGACATATACATGCACAGTTATTTAAGTCTGTATTCACCTTATTCTCCGGGGCAACCATGGAGTCAATGGAACGCTGTGAGATTGTGTTGGAACTTCCGGTGACGACCGGAAGTCGTATAGTACATTAGCGGTAGCTTGATTATTTGAGTCCGTTCTCAGCTGTTTCTTGTTGGCAAATCCGGGTTTTTTTTTCCCGTTGTCGATTGCAAAAAATGACGAGCATTATAAAGAGGAAGCTACAATCACTGGAAGAAAACGTGTGAGTTTTTATAGCAGTTGAGCATCGACCTCATCTTCTGTCCCAGTGTGTGTGGAGCTCTGTACGACCTGCACCCACCTCCATCTACTCTAGAGTCTGGTTAAAAATAATTAAATAAATCCCCGTGTCCCCGCTGATTTCAGCCAAGATGAGCAGCTTGTTTGGAGAGAGTAGGAGCGAATTAAAAAAAAAAAAAAAGAACCGCTATCACAGCCCGAAGCAACACTGTTAATGCACATAAGAGGCTGCTTTTAATTTCTGACAGCTGGACATTGCGCTACTTTTAATTATGAAGCTTTATCCATTTAAACAAAATAAACTAGAGGAACAACTTTCATGTTTAAATTGTGTTTTATAGCCTACTTTTATATATTTTACTGATCGCAATTCAGGCTGGGTGTGCGTATGAAAATATGCTACATCTCTTTTCTTTTCTCTTTTTTGGAGGGGGCGGGGGGTAGTTTAGGTGACAAAGACATTTTTAACTGTGAAAATAGAGATGTATTCAATATTTGCATTTGGGCAATACTGCTGTAGGCGAAACAAGTTTATTCATGGCCACATTTAAGTTACAGTAGGCTATTTGAGGGAGGGTTTTATTTCTAAATCCCTCCGTTTATTTCTTTTACACATTAGCGAGCAGGTTCACAGCGTGAACAGCGTGTCCCGACCTGACCAGGCTCTGGACACGGAGCAGAGACCCAGGTCCGATAGTGCAAGGCTCTCTCTGAAGCAGAGGATGAGGCCAGCTTCCCGTCAGTCTTCACAGACAGTCCAGAGTTGAACGAGTTTCTGATCATATAGTTGTCAGTTTGCTCCAGGTGACAGTCGACCCTCACAACAAAACCCCCCCCTCCCTCTCTCAGTAAATAGTTCCGACGTCCATGCTGCAGCTTACTGTATATCCAAGTAATATAATAGCCTATGAGCTCCTGACGCTCGGCTCAACAGTTGGTAAACAGCAGCGGATCAGCGCGATCTCTCCCTCCGTACTGGTTCTGCCAGCTCCACTTGGATTTCAAAGTAAAAGTCACGCTGTAAATGAGTTAAATTGTGAAACAGCGGCGCTTTTATAGCCGATTTTAGGATTAAACTCTGAATATATGAGCTAAACATCTGTTACCATAAGTTTCCATGGCGATCTAGCTGGGTTGAAAGAGAGAGTACAGGAAAGCCTGGCTTTAGACTCAATAAAAGATATATAATTATAAAATATAACCCACTAAACTCGCTTCGAAGTACACCCCTCAAGTGTTGTCCATGTTGATTTGATTGTCTGTATTGTAATTGTCCCGCAATATACTGCAAATTCAGTCGATTGTTTACATCAGTTTTTACTTCCGCATTTGACCGGAAGTCGTAACACAATCGCGGCCAAACCGGAAGTGGCAAAGTGGGCGGGGCTACATAAGGTGAATAGGTTGTTTAAATGCAAACTGGAATGCAATTGGTTTTGGAGAATCTACCGACAGCATATTGATGTCATGTGCTCCCCGATGAGACTGAACCCACGTGTTTTTTTTTCAGCCCGACCTCATCTGGTGGAACAGGAACGGACACCGTCTATGTAATGAGAGATCAAAGGCGATATCTTGTGCGCACTTCAGCGATTCCCTGCGTCCATCGGTTGGACTTAATGAGTTTTTGTATATAACCTCATGTTCTGTTTGACATGTCTGGCTATCTGATGCATGCCCTGGTTTTTCCACAGCCCCCTCATTGCATCAGTGAAATAAGTCGATAAAGTTTGCACTGGAATCGTTGCGGCACTGGCATGAGATGGGCTGTCTGCCCGACGGTTTCCAGCTCTATATACAAGAGGTGATTAGATTTAATTCACTCATACAGTAGCTACATCTCAGTAAGACCTTTAGCGCAGCACATCCGTCAATGGAAAACGATGTAGTGAGGAGATAAGCCTGCAAGACAGGATTCCCCTCCTCCCTCCATTACGATCCATTATGTACACACAAGATGAGGTCAGTTTATTCTAGTCTAGACATGTAGCCCTACATCATCCACCCCGTGCTGAGAACACGGCACTGACCCACATTAATACATTTATAATCAATATCTCCTCAGGTCCCGTGCACCGACTCGCCTATCAGATGTTGAAGGAAATTGTGCAGTCCAATTTAAAACGGCCTGAGGGAAACTTTCATAGCCATGTGCCAATTAGTTCCACTGTCAATAATGGTAATGCTAAAGGACATTGTGTTCTGGGGTGAGAAGAGAGGATAGATAGACAGAGGAGGGAGACATCATCGAGCTTATGCCCGTTGTTCATTGTTAATGGCTGTTACACTGACAAGAAGCATTGGATCAGACACACACACACACACACACACACACATATACACACACATATTGTGGGGCCGTGGATGTGGTTGAGGGGGTTGTGTTATGGGGCAGAATTACACAACCCAAGACGATAACGAGTAATGACGTCTTATAAAGGTCAACAAACAAAGCACTAGTGGAACAAATGCAGGCCGTGTGATGAGATTCATTAGGACAGTATTGAGAGCGTGGAGAGAGAGAGAAAGAGGGGATGAGGGGGTGAGAGGGGGGTGATGGGGTGGGGAGGGGGCGCATTCCTCTGCTGTCTCACTATACGGCCGTCACAGCAGCAGCTGAAACAGGTGTGTGTCTTTACTCAGGGCACCCAGGGGCAAGACAAGTGCTATTCTCACATGGTTCAGGCTGGTCACACTTGACCACACTCTGACCTTTACGACCACTTGAGGAGCCCAAGACTTCATTAAGTAGGCCCTAAGTAGCACGGGGGTCCCACAACTATTATCTCGGCAATTTAACACAGACTCCTCCTGCCCAACCCCTAGATGATCTTGACTCAAGGATATTTACAACAAGTGTCAAAACTTTCAGGAGCCCTGCTTTGAATTGGAGACCCCTGACGAGAAGTATCACCAGGCTCTGCAGCGTTTTGACGTGCGGTCACCTCACCTGTCTAAAGATCCTCTCTTTAAACTTGCAAAGTCACCGCGCAAACTCAAACTCAAGCATAACTTTCACAATAGGGAAGTGTCATTCAGAGTGAGAAGCACAGGGGCACATTGCTAACCCTTGATTGGATGAATGTACAACTTGCTGAGCTGTTACAACTCAAATCTTGAGAGTTGACGCCACACACAAGATGATTTTCAAATCTTAAAAACATGGGAGACACCACAGACATAACAACAGTTTCAACCAGACTACTATTAAACAGTTCGACCATACTGTGTGAGACCACATATCTGCTGTAGGCTATGTAGTTACAATTTCACAGTGGAGATTCCTGAGATCTCACAGAAACTTTTGTCATCAAACGTGACGTGAGAGGAAAAACAAATATGGAGGACGATCGACAGAAAAACAGACAAGAGAACAAGAATATGGGTCAAAGTCTGGCTGAGATGATGGTATATAGTCTTTGGGAACGTCATTTGGGTCAAATGTAAAGAAATTGTTTTCAGATTTCAGATTTTATTGTTGTCTTAACGTGGATGTCAAATAGACGTTTAAGGCCAAACAGCATTCAAAAGTACAGAAGTGGCTCACACACGCACACTTTGCAACACAAAGTATGCAACATCCGGTTGGTGACACTTCATGGTCTGCTCATTTTCATATCGCCACTGTGAAATAACAAATAGGTCTGATATTAACAATTAAAGATTTATGAAGATCTGACTTGATCAGGGGCAGTAATTTGGACAAATAATCGTATGCGACATGATACCAGCTTCTATGGCATGTTTTTGAGTGAGACAGATCCTCTGCTGGCTCCGCCCACACAGGATCAGGCCATGGCCCTACAGTGTAAATATACATAGGCAAATATTAGATTAGGCTTGATGATTTTTGTATTTTAGATTTGTTGGTCATTTAACTCTGTGATAGAATAGTATTTACCCCTCATGTATTGTTTATGTAGGGTGACAGGTATAATGATTCTATTTTTATGATTTCTGCCCTGGTGTCAACCCTGTGAAGATGAAACGGTCTTGCTGTTTTATCGCTTGACTGGAGACTTCAATTGGACTTCAGAGCAGCTCAGCGACAGGTCAATTCTTCAGATTTTCAGAAAATCATGGAATTTCTCCTGGCTACATATTGAAATTCCTTCTGAATTATTCACTGAAATGAGTTTCTGAATAAATCTGAGGTGAGCCTCATCCTGCATCAACAAAGCCCCCCTTTTTTTTTAAACCCATGGCTGACAAGATCTCAGGGTTTTCAGAGGTTGCCTCATCATCACATGAACCGGCGTCGCTCACAGTTTGCCGATGGCTCCGCTGTTTAACCTCCAGGCTCAGTCGAGCTGAGACGATGCTTTCAGGGGCCAAAATGTCATATCAGCGCCTGGGAGCTTGAAAGACTTGGGCTGGGTTTGCCGAGCTCCCAGACAAGTATCAGTTCCCACTCTTGCACCATTGATATCCCCTTGGAAGTCGGGCATGGTGACGCGCTTTTAGTCACCCTTTCCTTTTCCCAGCCACATCTACACACACATCTAATGACAACACAGCACACAGCTTCGGTCGCCAGCTCAGGAAACAGAGGGTTCCTGTTTTTGAGTCCAAGCTCTATTGTTATCTGAAACAGCGTTTTGATAGTACTCGCTCTCTCCTTCTGTCTAGTTTTCTCAGCTCTTGCTCCACACGCTTGCGATATTACGCAATAATTATCTATCCAAATCTCAATCCCTTTATAGCTCCTTAGTGGCACACATCCTTATCTGGACCTTTCACTCTGCTAATATTGACAAAGCCAGAGAGATAGAGTCAACACAACTCTCCATTACCACCTTTCCTGTTTTATCTGTGCCTCTTATCTTTTTTGCTTTCTGGATGGAGTCACACAGTTACTCCTATTTCTGCACTTGAGGATGAAGTATCTCCTCTGCCATCGCTCTGCCTCTACCAATCCCTCTCACACACCGTCTTCATGCTTTTATTTATTTATTTTTCCTTCATCCCCTCTGCTCTGCTCTGCTGCTCCACTCGTTCCCCGCTGTGGGAACCGAGATGCTGCATGCAGTCTGTGGTGCAGTTGGAGGTGTTAGGGGGATTGGAGAAAAGTCTGGATAAGCAACAGCTGGATTTAATGCACCATTAAGGTCATTGGTTGTTCAAGCTGCACCTGCAAATCCCCCGATTTCACCCCCCTGTCTTAAACCTCTCTCTCCCCTGTCTGCTCCCTTCCCTCCCTCCTCTCCTCTTTTCTCCGTTGCCCTCTCCTCTTTCGTGCACATATACTCAGTCACCCCTTCTTTTCATTCCTGGTCCTCTCAGCTTTCTGCCTCTCTTGCCCTGTCAGCTATGAAGCCCTCCTCCTCCTCCCCTCTCTGGTTCTTTATCAAAAATAACTGCTGCCACTGCTTCGCCAACTCTCACTCTGGTTCCCTGTTACATCCCTGCCTCCTTTCTCGTCTCACCCTGCATGTCCCTCTCTCACTCTCTTCTTCTTTTTCTCTCTATGTCTCGATCCGATGCCTCTCTCTCTCTCTCGTTCTCCCTGTTTCAGTGCCCCTCCTGCTCACAGGCTGTTGTGTTGTGTCTGCCAGGCCCTCTCGGCTGGAGCACAGGTTTCCTGAACACTGGAACGGAACAGGGGCTGGCAGGGAGATACACTGAGAAAAGCCAGATCGGCTGTTCCCACTGAGTGTCACACACGCTCGCAGTGCTGCTCATACCCACACAACTAAAACTCAGGCAGGAGACACAGCACACGCCATCGTCACGTATGTAACACTGAACAAACAAACATTTCGTGGGCTATCCCACCTGGATTCTGTTTATTCTACAAATTCAGTGGAGGAACCTGACCTTGACAGTCTCATATGTACCACATCACATCTTGTAGTGTAGCTAAGTGTAGAAGTGTAGCATGTGGATCCAGGCTATTTTAAGTTGCACTAAAACTAATCAAAAATAGTACTATGATTTCAGATTCATTGAAATTTGTCTCTTTGTTCCTTCCCATTAAAGCGCTATTTCATATAGACGCTAGGGTATCATATCAGAAAGCTAAATAACCACAATTTTCAAAATTGATTAAAAATTAATCATGCAGACACTTGCCAAACATTTACTGTTTTCAGCTATTCAAATACGGGCATCTGCTGCTTTTCTCTATTTTATATCGCTGTAAGTCTGATGTCTTTGTGAATATGAAGATGTAACACTGGACTGTGGGAATTGTTCTAGATGTTAGAATTTAAAGTATAGAAAGCTTAACAAAACATAAATTTAAAGAATAAATGGCGACAGAAATAATGAATTGCTCCAACGCAGGGAGCAATTTATTATTTCTTGTTTGGAAAATCAAATGCACAAGGCAATGGCATATATCATAGTGGTTTTACAAAACCACAAAGCCATTCACAAGATAAAGCACCCCCGAACCCCCGAACTACACTGCAAACTTGGAAAGATAATTGTTGATTTCAGGATTTAAAGATTTACTTTTCAGCGAACAGACATAAACCCTTACTATTTCCCAGCCTGCATAAACAGAAGAAACAGGTTTCACTCCTCACGTAGGCACACAGATCACTATTAACACTGGTGCAGACAAACATAAACACCACCGCCCTAAGAATAACTCTCCATTTTCCCCTAAAGAATAATGTTTATTTCTCAGTGGCTCTTTAAAGTGTCCCTCCTCCCAGCTAAGTGAATGATGTTTACATCTCCAACTCCTCCTGATTTCACTCTGGAGGTCTGTGGCCTCTGCACCTGGACAGTTCACTGCCCTGAATGCACAGACATGCACCACAGCACCTAAGGAGACATGCAGATCTATGAGCTGTGAGCTCTCTGTGGCCCCTAATGAAATTCTTGTTGGATTCCTTGCTTTGGAATAACATTAGTGTTTATGGATACCTTTCAGCTAGTGTTAATGGTAATCTAATTTTTTGAATAGCTTTTCTAAATTAAGAGGATGACACAGAGAAACTGTTAGAGGTCTGATGTGTGTTAAAAGTCTGACAGGGGCCTCATTGAAACAAATAGTTTTCTCTCTCTCAGCCGACAGGGCATTGGTGTTGTTAATACATCAGACAACATTCTAGTGCAGGGTTTTAATGAAAAACACTGGCAGCTACAAGATTGAGATTTATTGAGAAGATAAGGAGCCAGAGGAGCTGCAGTAATTCATCTTTCTGACCCCTGTATCTTCACTGCTCTCTGATGCCTCTCTAACTGCTCATGACTAAGGCAGGGAAATAGAGTGGGCTATGATATACATCAAGGGTGTAGGCCTATCATGAGTAACAAATAACATATGTAAAAGTGATAGCAGTTATACACATACTTATAGAAATGATAGTGCAGGTAATGATTATGAAAATATAAAATAATGCAGAATTAAACTAGATTATTTTGGTTTTACATGTTCAAAGATTGCAGCTATCTTCTTATCTTTTTGAAGTTGTTATTGAATAAGTCCTTAATGAGTATTTAAACTCCTAATTAAACATATGTTTGAGAATAAAGGAACCTTACTGGAAATAATAAGAAACTCAACCAAGCCTATTCCTGTTTTGATAGTGTATTTGTTAGTAATGTACCAGGAACTACATTTCCCATAAGCCGTTGCGGTTTGCGACGTCATTTAAGTGCGCAGACTAGAGCTGAGGTGGCGTTTGAGAGGAGGTAAACACGTCACATTTATTGCTTTTAACCTGATTATTGAATGAAATATGCCGAAATAGAAACATTTCTTTAGTCTAACCCATTATTTAGGTACAACTGCGATGTTTCCTGTTTCCTACGAGCTGTGTGTCGTCCTCTGTGTTGTAGCAGCGTCGCTAACTCGGTGCTACTTTGCCATGCTAAAGCTAAGCTAACTGGATGATCGTCTTCTGAATCTGAAGTGTCTCGTTTTTGTCTCTCAGGTTATTTTCCGGCTGCTGACCTGGACTCCTCTTCGTCATCATGACTAAACTCCTGGAGTGGCTGTTCGGCGTGTCGCTGCTGGGCGCAGTTTGGGCTTTGGTCACTTTCGACCTGTTGGACATGAGCCTGCCGCAGACGTACAGAGAGGTGGCCTGGCCGATGCCCGTGTACTTGCTGGTGGCGTTTGGCTGCTACTCCCTGGCCACGGTGGGATACAGGGTGGCCACGTTCAATGACTGCGAGGAGGCTGCGAAAGAGCTGCAGGGGCAGATCAAAGAGGCCAAAGAGGACTTGAGGAAAAGGGGCTTAAAGATGTAAAAAAAAAACGACCAGGACTGTGTAGGAACTTTTGAGAGGAGTGAAAAGGATCCACGGACCACTGTCACACACACACACACAGCCCAATGTCTGCACTTGTGATGTTGAAGTCACTCAAAGGAAAAAAAGAAAAAGAAAAAAAACAACTTTTGTATGAAATGTGTTGGATGAGATTGAACCGTGAACATTACATCAATCACAACAGCAGAGTTTGTTTGTATACTGTCATATTCACTGGCGTGTGTTTCAGATTAAGTATTGATCAGATGTGCTTCAGCAAATGAGAAATTAATGGACCAATGGATGATTTTTTCTGGGTTTCTCATTAATGTTTCCATTGTGACCATTTAAAGATCTCAACTGAAGCGAAATGAATTATGTTGAGCGATGTCAGATGTGGTTCACAGCAGTGTGCGGTAGGTATAGTTGTGATGATTAGCTCACTTTAAACCAGATTAAAGAAGCCAAGTGAGCGAGCGCAGGAGACTTCACACAGCTCAAACACCCCTGAGTTCATGATGCTAAGTTATGCGAAATTATCAATGCTAACCAGCTGTGCATCACTGAACATATTCAACCCAAGGGCCACATTGGAACAATCTGAGTAAAGAGAGTTTCTGCTGGGAATGCTCTGATGCTTTCAATCTGCATTAGCATCATGAACATCGTACCACTGTGTCGACCTTGTTTGTGTGTGTCTGGAGAACGTTGCTTGTCAGTGACGATGGGTTAGATTTTATCTGTAAAGCAGTCTATGTTACATTATCAAATTTCAGACAATTGTGCCCTGTGGCTATTGCTCTGGTTTAATTAAAATGCAGTCTATTTTCTTCAGGTTTTCTGCCTACACATGTGTGTGTGTGTTTATGTGTGTATATGTCTCTATGTGTCTGGGTTGGGAGGTCGAGATCGGGCCAGAAGGTATGCGAGTTTGTGCACGAGTGCTTGCATAGATGATGCATTCTTTCTCCAAGCATAACCCACATCGCCTGAGGGTTTTATATCAATGGCTCAATGCCTCCTTCTGTGCAAGACACAGACCTCTTTTTGTCCTGTTTTGTATTTAACGACATGGAATACATATTGTACACTTCCTTCACTCCAATCACAAAATGTACATCGAATACGTGGTTCTGAAGTAAACCGATGTTGGCAACTGCAGGTCTTTTGTGCCCGCCTTAAAACGCTGCCTGCGCTCATTTTCACCGAGACCCTGCTGTGCATAAACAAAGCATAGTCTGGCCAAAGGCATCATTATAGGGTTTCAAAAGCTCCTATAACTTCAGAACAAATGCAAAAGAGTTGGCAGCTCTCTGTGCAGGCTCTGCCTCTTGCAACGTCACCCCCCGTGAATGTCTGCAAGCTGTTGCTGGAGCAGGCTGGATGAAAGGCAACCTGTTATTTACCAGAAAGTCTCCTACTTTGGCAGTCACACCAAAGGCTTCCCTCAGTAGGCAGTTATGCTCTTACACATAGCCACATGTGAAATAGTCAATCATTTTTCTTTGTCATCATTCTCCCCAAATTTAACTTTGAAGGCATCCATCTGTTGGTTGTTTTTGTACAGGCTATCAGACAAAAGTATAAACCAGATTAGGCCAAACATCTTAGAGGCCACATACGGCGAACAGTGCAAGCATTTTTATGCCTTTTTTCCTATAATCCCTTATTTCAAATGAATGTACAGTACATAAGCTTCATCCCAGACAAGGCCCTTGGCGTAATAGCAAGTCTAATCTGATGCACAGACAGAGATGTGTATAAAAGATACTTCACCACAAATGACCTCAAAAACTCAAACTCCATCTTATTATTATTGTTTTTTTGGATCTCCATGTCTTTCATTCATAGCGATCGGATTGTGAGGAGACTAACATCGCCACTGCTGTTGTTTTGTGGTTGAGTGGCAGCATACATGAGAGAGGATGCACAGTTACTTGAAACAGAGGGAAAATCCATAATAATGACTGAATAGCAATTTCATATCTTTGCCTGCATGCGTACTTTTGTGGCTCAGAGGTGAGAGGTTTGCTCCTCTGGCGAGAAAGCTGCAGAGAGCTGGCTTTGCATTTCAATGGACCTCTTAAAGATTCAGTGTTGTCAACTTTGAGAGCTGTTATTAGGCTGCATCATTTTGGCGCTGCAGCGGTAACGCGCCTCGAATTGGTGCATTACAGCTGCCAGACGACGGGAAGGAATAAAACTAAATCGAGGGCTGATTATCTTCGGTTGTTGGTTTAAAATTCAGTGACTTCAACGGTCCTCGCCTCTTTCTCTTCTCTGTTCTTGGAAAAAAACAGTTGAAAGCAGCTGGATGTTTCCTTCTTTAAATGATATTAAAAGTAAGTTTTGATCTCTGCAAAATGGCTTTACTGTGCTGCAGGTCTACTGTATGTATGAAAGACAATACCAGAAAATCAATCAATCAAAGGTAAATAAAATTAAAATATTTAAGTCAAAATTATAATAGCTACATAACTGGAATTTTGATTTTAATTTGTCAAACTAGAAAGACTCTTAAATCCAGCAGAAACATATATTTGCATGTAGCTACTGCATCTTTTTGGCCAACATAACATCTTGCTAGATCACTTTGAATAAACAGCTGAGCTGCATTTGACTTTAAATAAGACAAAAATCCAGATCAGAGGTTCAGGTTTTTTATGCTAAACATTATGGTGAACTATATGAATTTGAATAATTTTTATTTCAAAGCATCCCCCCTTGTATCACAAAGGCAATATCTCTACACATAACAAGGTCATCTTGAATCTCTCTGTGATGTTGTGAAAGTGGTAACTCCAAAATCCTCTGGCCTCAGTTTTTGTGCTTGTGTTTCGGGGTTAAGAACCACTTCCCAGCATTTCATAATTGCTCTGCCTGTCTTGAGCAAGAGAGAGGGTTTTGACAGGGAGGGAGGTTGAGAAAAATGATAAACGTGAACAGAATGTTCTTCACTTCCTGCTCCAAAGTGGCAAGGTGAGATGTGTCAGCTGAACTGGTAGAGCAGCCGAAAAACAAGAGGAAGTCTAATGGGGATTGAGACAGTGAGTGGGGCAGGCTACAGGGTTGTGCCCGCAGCATGGCCCCACTGAGACCTTCAGACACTATAAAAAACATTTCTAGAGACACTCAGTGACACTGCTGGGAGCAAATCCATCTCGACAGGCTGAGAACCAAGACTGTAAAATGATAGGTTATCATTTTTCTGCACAGAAAAGACTTTTTCTCCCACCCACACATTTCACAGCAAAACCTCAAACCCATCCAGAAACGGACAGAAAGACAGATGGAGTTGGTAATCGAGGCCCAAAGCTGACGGAGATGGAGATTTGATACAGATACAGAAAGGGTGACCAGCAGTGACAGCTTGAGGGAATGACATGAGCACGAATCAAACCGGGCGATAGACAGAGAGGCTGAATGAAGAAAAGAAGCGTGAGAGAGAGAGTGGGAAAAGAATACAAAAGTTTGTGTGACTAAGTGACACTGACAGGAAACCGAAAAGCATGAGCTGGAAACTGGACAGACGACCCTGGCAGTGGCGACGGCCCAGAGTGTGTGACAAGACCTTTTTCGGGAAGGGAAAGACCACACCCCGACCACTGGGGATGGCAGGGGACCAAACTGCGCTCTGACTGGCCCACAGGTTCCCACTTATCCTGTGAAACCAAGGTGTTTCCTTCCCATCAGCCCCGGCTGACCCTGCTGTCATCTAAAGCTTTTTACGGGCACTAAAACAGAAACGAGAATAAAGAGGCTTCCACACATGTGGCTACATTAAAATGGCTTTTAATCCGTACACGCAGTGCATCATCACTGCATAAAAGTGATGTGAACTAGGGTGAGAAGTCACTCATGGGTCAGCCTATTGTGTTTTTTACTGCTCATAAACAGCTGCTCTGATACTTACAGGACACCGGGTTCCCACTCTGGGACAGCATGGGAGCTTATTAATGCTACAAATAGCTACAATAACATTAGGTAACCTCCCCGAGGCCCAGTAAGGCAGATACTCCTGGCTCCTCTGAGCAGCAACATACGCTAGCGGGCAGACAGAGACCGGTCGTCATGTGTCCTGCTGATAGTGATGCCTGACTCAGTCCAGAGATGCGGCAATAGACCAGCTGCCCATGCCAAACCCTTTCCGAGTCGTGGATCTTTCTTGCTGTGTCTCACGGCCTCCTCCCAGGTTTTGGTGTCACACACTGTTGGCTCAGCTCTCGCTTTGTTAAACGCTGACGACTGATAAATTGATAAATGCCCTGTTTTTCTGCTTGTTGGGTAACGGTTGATTTTATACAGATGCAGTTTGTGTTTCTAATGTATTGACATCCACATTCATTTTTCTTTAGAAAAATAGATGCTCTGTGATCTTTGAAAAAACCTGCATGGCTCTTCAACAACATTTACTTCTACTACTTTACCCTCTGGAATATTTTCTCTGCACAAACTTAAAAAACACAAACTCATATTGAAATGTTTTATGATCGGTTATATTTGTCTTAATAGAAAATTGAACATAAAAATGAATAGTGTCCTTTTTTCTCTCTCTCTTCCAATTTTCAGACAAAATTCGAATGGCACCGCAACCGCACAGCGATCTCTGCCAAGGCCACACAATACAATTTATATAACAAAATGCCCTATCTGGCAATATTGAAATTCTTGACGAGCCCTTTTGATCAGATTCGACCAAAATTTAATAGGTTCTTATCAGGCCCAAGGTCCATCCGTCCAACAAGTTTAGAAGGAAATGGTTCAGCGCTTTTTGTGTAATCCTTCTGACAAACAAACAGACAGTGGACGAGCACCGACCTCTGTCAATGCCAATGTCAAATAACATTCAACAGACACTGGAGATAGAAAAAAATCCATAATTCATAGTTAATAATTCAGATAAATGGGTTTGGTGCATCAGCTCAGTGGTTTTTGCATAGTCCTGTTGACATTTAGGTGAAAACATACCCTTGGTGGATGTAATAATGGGTTTCTCTATATGATATGTCATTTCCATCCGCCGGGATAGAAAATATAATCACAAGTCGGGAAATTGGTTAAATTCTTTTGTATCCTGCCGCAGATGAAATGTTCTTTTCTTCCAGATGGTTAGAGCGCGTCAAAGAAGCAGTGGGTGTTGTAAATCAATCGTCTGGGCTTTTCAAAGATCGAATGCTGTGACTCAAAAGTAATAGTTATACATGGGAGGCACAAACTGAGGTTAGATTTACTACACACTGTATTGAATTCTGCGCTCAAGGCATTGTTCATCCTCAACAATCACCTCAACGACGTGCACAGATTTTGATTCACGCTCTCTTTCCCAGATATGAAATAAGGATTTTCAAATCCCATGCAGACATTTTATATCTTTCTCCTTCTTCTCCTATAAGCCTGCAAATATTTTGACCTGGGGATCTTCTCCATTTCCATGCTCTGTGTGTTTGCTCAGGTTATCTCCTGACTGCCCTTAACATTTACTGCAGCGTTAAGGCTTTCACACTCGCTCTTTACATTTACTCAAGCTGGTACACAGGACAAGCAAGTAAATAAAAAGAATTGTCTCCCCTTGACGAGCTAGTACTCAGTGGAGTCTCTTCTTAGGGTCGGGCGGTTAAGGGGCCTGTCTGCCACTCCTTATTTATGGCCATCCCTGTGGCACCAGTTTTTGGTGCTGCAGCTGTTTTTACTGTCACGGCCATAAAGCTCCCCTGGGAAGGGAGAGACAAGAGAAGGAGAGAGGAGAACAATGGTTCGTCAGGCAACTTGCAGATGAGCAAAGACTCATAGTTGGAGGGAAGCGGAGGTGTGTGTTTGTGAGCTATGTTTGGGGGGGTGGTAAATACAGTAGAGGCATCACACCTGTGTCCTTAGTCTTCATGCCAAAAGGCAACCCTCATGGCGATAATAAACACAGCTCTCCCTTGTTTCCCCTTTATCTCTACACTGTTAGCCTTTATCCCGGCTCTAGCCACCTTGGCCTTGATTCGGTTAAACTCCTGTCACATTAGCGTGTGAGAGCCATTATCTGTGTTATTGTCTCCTCCGTGGGTATCTTCCTATTGTTAAAGACAAGGAGAAATGGGCTGGGCTTCCTATAAGCTGTTTAACACCAGGGTCACCTTTGGTCCAGGAAAAACAAACCAGTATTTCATTAAGGAGGACAAAGGTGGTGGGAAGCATTGGTTTGTGTTGAACATTTATCAAAAAACACAGAAAATTAAGACTAAGAATACAGCATTTATGAATGCATGAAGTTGCATTGTGCTTTGAGCTAAACACTAAAGCTAGTATAACAACATATTTACATTAGCAGAGCTGCATGCTCACATTTAGCAAGTCATTTAAAGCTTTCTTATTGTATGCTAGCATGCCAACATTCACTTATTAATATTAAACTCAAAGCACAGCTGGTAATAGCCTATAGTACAGAAAATATTAGTTAACATTATGACCGGATGATGGCACTAGATGAAAAGTTAAATGGTCACCAGTATTATTAGAGTCGATCCTGATCTGTTGTTGTTGTTTCGCTCAATATCACAAATTTTTGCCCTATGACGGTGCCAGGGGAAAAGTCACCACTCATTGGATTAATTATTTTGGATCTGTGAGCATCTGGACAACATTTTGTGCCAAACGTGTCACTCATAAGTGGAGCACTTTCTATTTTTGAGATGTTGGTTAAAAGCTGCATTTAAGCCATAAATTTGTTTATGCTGAAAAATGTCAAAAATTTGTGCTTCACAAAAGGAGACATCGCTACATCTTGACTACCAAAGTTGGATAAAAAGTAATCACAAGAGTGCAGTTCTGGTTTTCCAAAAATATCTTTTTTTTTTTATTTCACATGAAATGTTCACATTTAGCATATTTATCAAACAGGTCTTTTTTTATATAATCTTCTATACATATATATACATATTATACACTTCTCTTACTTACACATGTACAAAATTAGGTAACAAGAGTTTAGATAAAAAAAAGACTGACTTCAATGGTAGTCATACACGGTTGTGCTTTGTTGATCGAGCCAGCCTGTCAGGTGAAGATGTGCTTGGCAACTTGATTTGATGCTGTGTCTTGTCTGTTGTGAACTGGTGAATATAACATGATCCAGAAGTGTGAGGATTATTCTGAAAGTCTAAATAGCTGATTACTTCACTTTGTGATGTTTTTTTGTTTTTGTTTGCATGTTTTCTGCCTGGGGTTGGAAACATGAAGGAAAGCACCATGATACACAGGGGTGGATCCTGCTGTTAAAGTAAAAAAAAAAAAGAAAAAAAGAAGAAGACGTGATACCAGCTCTTTATGTCAGGCAGGTTAACCAATACAGGGGCAAGATCCAACAAACAGAGAAGTCCCGCCTCTCTGCGATACACACAACATCTCAGTGTTTGCTTTTGGCAGAAAAACATTTTGTCCCATCACGCTTCAATCAATCATTCCCTATCTTACATGCATTCTCTTACTCTCACTTCAATACACACGTTTATCCTTTCACACCAGTACTAACTCTACCAGGAGAGACAGAGAGAGAAAGCCCTCCTCCCCGTTACCAACAGTCAATGGTTCCTTTCATAAACACATGGTATATACAGTAAAACTTCTCAGCTGCAAATGTCATAAATTATCTTCACAGAATGTACAAGTAACACAGTTCAATGTCGTGTGTGTGTGTGTGTGTTTTCATGTGTTACAGAGCGTCTGACGTCAGTGTGTGTGCGCGTCTTGCATGTAACACTGATGCAGAGTGTGCGTGTATGTGTGTTTGTTAGTGTGTCTGTACTGTGCAGTATTAGTGCTACAGTATATAAGCACATGGTGGAGTTTGCGAAGGAATGGTTGTGATGAGAACAGCCCCCCATGTTTGTTGATGCTACATTTAGAAAGAAGAGACATCAATGCCACTCAATACCATTACAATAACAATACAACAAATAGTACACAATACTCAAGGGTGGAATAGTGTACAAGTTGGAGAGATGACTGATCTTTGGCTCAAAAGGTAAGAGATTACTTTTCAAAGCGGATCTAATTTCATATCATAGTTGGTGTCTTTGCTTTTGATTGTTCTTCGGCCACTTTAGGTTTTTCTTCCGCTTCTTCACGTTTTCTTCGAGGGGTTGTTATCCAATGTGTTTTGGACAGAACCCCCCCAAAAATACAAATCAAGGAGAGCTTGGTCTTTCCGAGAAAAAAAAAAAAAATACTGTCACCTTTTGAAAAATACGACAAAGCAAACACACTTTGTCTCAAATGCTCTGAATTACTCGACACTTGTTGTGCGAGCGAGTCCAATCCGTACTTTGCAAACTTCACAACTCTCTCCCCGTGGCCAGCACTGGGCATGTCTTTTTGAGTCAGTGGTCTCATCCCCACGGACTGTCTTCATTGTAGTCCCTGAAAAAATGTTTTGTCTGCCAGCAGCAGTCCTTTCATGTGCTCTCAGTGCAACAATAGCAGTAACGAAAATGGGACTAGCAGTGAGAGGATTGAGAGGGATGTAGCTGCCACTGCTGAGTTTGTCCGTACACTCTTCTGGACGTCTGGCAGGATTACCACTGGGTCATCTGCTTGAAGATGGGAGATAAAGAGGACACATTACTAACACATATTTACACCCACGATGTAATCCTGTGTGTACCTGGATTGTTTTCGGTCAGGGGATAATTAGAAAGGACGTACGGTTGGTCAACATACCTGCTGGCAGTCTGTTGGACGGGTTGTGAACCCCACCCCCAGCTCCGACTCCAGTCCCACCTGTGCCTCCTTTAGCCACTCTGGCCTCTTGAGAGCCTGAAGGGAAGAGATGGGGGGAAAAAAGGGGCCATCAATTACTCTGTTGGGTCTTGCAAAAAGCCAAACACGGCTATTACAGGTGATAGTGCTGATCGCTTTACATCCAGGAGGGCGGTGAAACTCACCGTCGGCAGCTACGACGTCCACCCTGAGCCTGAGGCACTCCTGTCCATGGTGGTGCAAAGGTTTGGCTGCAGGGAAGAAACAACACAGGCGTCAACATCCTAACTAATGCACTTATCCTACTCTGGCCCCTTAATCTACCTTCACACAAACACACACACACTTGGCAGCAGACAGACGCTGGGACAAAGCTTTAGGAAGCCATCTGTGACCAGGCAAACTGTGTCTTGTCCTGCCGTTTAGCTAATTACAGCCGTGGTCAGGGTGACAACACTGCTTGCTCTTTGTGGCCACATTCTAGCAGGGAAGTATTGTAGAAACTTGGCAGACTGAGCCGACACCCCAGTTCATGTCCGTACAAGGCTTCACAGAGTGGGCCACCAAAGTCCAGACTATCACACTTAGGACACAAACATAGAAAAACCCACACAACTTTGCTGTGGTGAGACTTCCGTGGAGATTTTTTAGCCCTGCTGGTGGCACGGAAACATCAACAACTCCCAACAAGGATACAATATTGGATGGAAAGCTGCTTCGTTTTGTGCACATTGTGACTTGTAGTGACTTAGGTGATCACATGATCTCCCTTTTGCAGGGTTTGAATGCGTCTCTACAAGTCTTAGATGGACTGAATCGACATTTGAGACAGCCGTGCCTCCCTCCGGATGACTTGTAGTTAAGATGTTGAACACGAGCAACATCAGCATATTAAGATTGTCGGTCTGACATGTTAGCGAGTTGACACTAGCTCAGAGCTGCTTGTGTGACTGTAAACTCTTGAACAACAAGAGCTCCTGGCAAACACAGAGACAAATCTGAGAGAAAGCCAAAGTGACACTTACAGATATAATAGTAGCTTTCTCCCTGACGAAACTCCTTTCCCAGAGTAAATGGAGTAAAGCGCTGGAACTTCTCAGAGAACTTCTCGGGGGCGTGAGGAGCAAACGGATGGCCGCACTCCCAACGCATCTGGTCGTATGATTGGGGTTTGCAGAAGTCGTAGTCCTCGCGCTCAACCATGTAGAGCACGTATCGCTCAGCATCCAGCTGCGGCACCTCACCCTCTGGGTAATGTGGGCAGACGATGTCCAGGTAGTCATTGAGCTTCACCTCCACGGCATAGTCGTCCCTCAGAAACCTGCAGGCAAGAGGAGGCAGAGGAGAACAGTTACGCAAGTGGCAGGAGACTGATAACCGTGGTTATAGCATCGGAGCGGTGATAAATATGAGCCTCAAAAACCTGTGATTATATATTGATCGGCTACACGCCAGTGTACAACAGGGAAATCAGAGGAAAGACTTAGAGGCCTGGGAATGAGAGATAGAGAGCAAGAAAGAAAGAGTGAGTGTTTGTGTGCGAGGACGTGTGTGTGTGTGTGTGTGTGTGTCGGAGTGGAATGAAGAGGGAAAACGCAATAAGGGGAAGAGCGATCTGCAGAGAACATGCGCATAAATATGGATGACCGCGAGGCCAGTGTAGCTGCTGCTGCTGCTGCTGCTGCTGCTACTGTTGAGAGTTAACACTGAGTGAACATTGATCCCACGTCCCACAGGAGTTGAATGATGTTTACAAAGAAACATTAGCAGTCAGTTAGCCCGTCAAGACAGGAGATGGGTATTGACATCTGTCCAGCTACCCCTCGACCCCCCCCCACGCACACACACACACAGAGAAAACACAGACATGCCCCAGAAAACACATAATGACAAAATTGACCTCCGCAGAAGCAGAAACACACCTGAGTCGACTCCAGAGGGGGTCAAGGTTAAAAATAAAGGTCACATATGTTTGAGCCCATTCATTATAGGGTTAGAACCAGGCAGACTGATCCAACACGGGTCTGGTGACGGCCTGTAACTGTCTCCCACCACACTCCCTCTCATTACAAACACAGAGAGACACAGTCAGACTGTCTGCCTCCCCTCCATTCCTCCCTACCATCCCTCCCTTCACTCCTCCGCCCGCTCCACCCTCTTTACGATGGTCTTTGAGTAAACCAAACGTCTTCCCTCTCCTCTCAGACCGGGGTCAAAGACCACTCGGGGAAAACATTTTCGGCTTTTCCGCTTGTTTCAAAATGTCCACACGAAGTTAAGATGCTTTAAATAACAGTACGGCAAATTGGCCTCATGCCTTCAACTGTCCATAATTCCTTCCCACTTTTGGATTTTCTTTTCAAGGATATTATGAGTTTATCTCCAGGGTATCGTCACTAAAGGCATTTCAGGCTTTGTCCCCTTCCCCCTGACTGAGTGACTGCTCCAGGGGCGGCTCACAGCTAATGCTCTCTTCTCAGCCAAAGCCATCTATCACCGGCCTGGAGCGGTAGCTGGCCGCTGGCAACACGCACAAACTCACACACACTTCCCAGTAATTCCCATCTATCAACAACCTAAAGCAGTAGCTACCTACTATTTGCACCCACCGAACCCACACACACACACACACAGACACACACACACACAGACAGACAGTCTCTCACTCACACACACGCACACACCTCCTCCCTTGGTACTGAGCTCCCAGGCGATGCCTATCAGTTTACCGTCTCCTACTGTTCAAGATCACCAGGGGTTCCCTGAGAATGGATGAGACTCAACAGACTCAAATATTTTCACAACACACAGCGAGAATGTGTGTCTAATATAGGGTTTTGTTGCTTTTGCAATGAATACACGCACGGTTTCGGCAGGCTTTTCAGCAGCTCAAAGGAGAGGCAGCCAGCCAGTTTGAGCTAAGTTACCCACTGCTATTTAATCAGATCTACAGATCTCATAGTTATTAGCGCTGAAATAAAAAGCCTACTAAGTGCTAAACTGACACTCTTTGTGATAAAAAAAAAGCCAGTGAGGATATTTCTCTCCTTGGGTGGATTTCTCTTTGAGAAAGCTGCTGCGTTTCCTCGTAAAACCTCCCCAACGTAACAAGTAGCATTTGTGGAGTTTGACTCTGTGTGACAAGGTCCATATGTGTGACTAACGATCAAAGTGCACAGGCCCCCGTCACTCGTTAGCTGGTGTTGTTGTTTGTTGCCAGGGGTCTCCCTGGTACCCCCCTGGTAAAAGGACAGACGCTGTGGCTCCAAACCCCGGGCCCTGACTCCTGCTCTTCCCTCCTCCCCCTTCTCTTTCCCCCTCTCTCCCTCTCTCCGCCTGACTGCATTCCCTCAATACTGATGACCAGATTAGCCAGCAACGCCATTACAACAGCAACAACGGGGCCGCTGGAAAACAAGCACCTTTTTAGTATACTGATGAAACTTCCATCTAACCGCGCTGATAATAGTGTGCTCCAGCCAACTTTTAGGGGGGAGAGAGCAATAATTATCATTTTGCCATGGTCCAGACAGCTTAATGCTTATCTGCAGTTTGCCTGCCACGCTCTGTTTACCAGATTGGCGCTAAAGTGTTTTTTCCCCCTGCCACTTTCAATTCCAGTCGAATCGATAACACTATTGAACAAACACTGTTGTCTGCTTTCGCCTGACAGAGTTATCATCCCCCTGCAAACACTGGAAACACACACAAACAAACTCCCTGCACCCAATCCCACCCTCACCCCGAGCCCTGATTACATACTGGTTGCGGTATGGTCCCAATGTGTTCATCAAAAGGGGGTCGAAATGGGGTACAATTAAAACACAAAAAAGGGTATTAAAGTTGCCCCGGAGGGGGGTAATTATGCCCTCCTGCTCCCGACTTCCCAGCCCCTTTAGGCTGAGAGATTTGGGGGGGTGCAGAGGGCATGAATAGGCGTGGGAGGGGGGGTCAAAGGGCTTGAGTTGGGAATGGCTTTTGAAGTTTCTCTCAGTAAGTGTTTCTGTGCGAGTGCTACAGTTGCTTTATCAATGCCACCGTTTCATACAGTGTCGCTATTCACCGGGCGCTGATGGAATAGCTCACTTAGCGGAGAGGACAGTGGCTGAATACGCACCCAGGGAGGCGGGCTAGCGCCTTTTTATTAATGGCAAATAGTTTTAATTATCCTGCTGCCTTTTGTTCCCCTCTAACGCCTCGGCATTGAACCGCTCCACATCAGCAGCTTAATTAACTGATCGCAGTAACGCACTTCAAAGAGCCGCGGCCTCTGTGTGAAAAGGTTTAGCTAACAAAGTCAAATCATGCCACCTTCACTTCAGTAGACAAAATCCTCTTTCCCTCCGTCTCCCCCCAGTGTGAGTCCCTTGTTATTTCCCTCTTGCTGACTGTTTCCCTCTGTGTGTCAATGGGCTGATTTATTCCCTTTGTTTATCCCGGGATGCTCTCTTTCGACGACAGTGACACTTTGGGCCTCAGCAGAAGTAGCAGCATGGAGGAGTTGTTGTGTCCTCTAGTTAGGGATGATTTGTGGAGCTATGGCAGACATGCAGCGACAGTGTGTGTGTGTGTGTGTGTGTGTGTGTGTGTGTGTTGGCCTAAGTCTGAGGTATTTAAACATGTGATTGTTTGTGTTGGAGTGTGTGTTGCGTCTGCAGAGCGCTGAAGAATCTGGGAGTGTGTTTCAGATGTGATAAGGTAGATAATGAACGCCAATAATGAAGGATGATGATAGCAGCCAGGGAATATCAAGTGGTCAAGTTCGTGTGTGTTTGTGTGCGATACCGTGGTGAAAAATAGACTACATACTGTTCCCGGCTACTCTTCCCTTTCTCCAAAGAAGGAATTCCTGATTTATTGGAGCCTCTTCAGGAGCAAGAGTCTAATCTCTCTTCTTTAATCTCTCTGGCCAGCGTTTTGCTTTCTTCTCCACCTCTCTCCCCCCTGGCTTTCATCCATCCATCACCCTCTCATCTCTGCACTCTATCGCCCTGTGGAATGCCGGACCTCAGAGGCGAAGAGGCCGCGATGTGGATCAAAGGTCGGACAATCGCCAAGTCAGCACCGGAGAATTTTACACACCGACAGTCAGCAAAGAAGCCGCTTTTTGTGCGCTCAGTCAGAAACTTTTTACAGTTGGATGCTGCATGTGAATCAAATCTATTTTAAGGTCTATAAATGCTATTGCAAGACAACCTTCAAAAATGTGACCACTGCAGCTAAAAAAAAAAAAACAGGAGCTGAAGTCCACTTAACCTGTCCCTCAGAGGCCCGCACAGTCATCCTAACGCACATAAACATGATTACTTTCCTCCCAGGTTTTACACACACACACCGCTAATGTGACCCAAAAGGGGACGGGTCCACGTCACAGATGAGTGAACCGGAATGTGGGGACCACCTAATCGGCTCGTCCAGGCCGGGATTATTGAGTTGAGCAGAGGCTGAGCTGGGGTCCATTCATCAGCACCAGACCCTGCTTAATACAGGGGCTTAGAGTGGACAGCGAGGCCCAGAGCAGGGGCCGAGGCCCTGGCTGCAGAGCAAAGGGTGAGAGAGGCAGGGTGGGGCCCTTTTTTTTATCCTCTATTGTTCTCGCATAGAGAAGGGGTATTACTCCTTTACACTGGAGTTTTGGAGTTGAAAAAGAGACACACTGGCTATGAATGTATTGTATGTGTGTGTGGGGGTGCATGTGTGTGTAAGTGTGTCCATTGTTACAGAGGGGAAAGTGAGAGGTGTTAACAGTGTAATGAAAGACACAAGGGAGCAGTTTCTTTCAAGATATATGTGTGTGAAAAGGCGAGGGTGGTGGCACATCGCAGCACATGTGAGCGGCACTGCGAGCTTAGTTAGTTAAGCATGACTGTTTAATGTTATGACTTAAACTCTTTTTTGTTTCATCTGTCGATCCATTCATCCATCAGTGTCAGCCGTGCCCTCCCACTCTCTGTCCGTCTTTCATCACTCAATAAGCAAACCAGATCCTCATGTCAACTCCTCCCTCCCCCCCGCCGTCTAAACCCGGACTTGCTGAACCAATCACAACCTGTCCCCGTGGTGGTATTCCAAATATGCAACTTTCTGACCCACCGTTTGCAAAGCCAAGCACAATGCAATGCAATGTGTGGGCATCCTGGGGTCGTCATAGAAACAAATATGGCATGGCACTTTCAGCTCCTCCCTTTTAACATAATATTCCAGCTTTTCTTTCTCTGCATCGTGTGACTTTTTGTCATCCGTCTCAATCAGCTTTCACCCGTCTGCCATTCAACCTTTGTCCGTGCGGATCATTGGTCTTTCTGCCGGCGTTCCTGGCTGAACTCGCCGAGCTCCTTTTGCCACACAGCAAAATGACAAAGCTTTAAATCCAGCAGAGAAATAATTGGCTGATTCTGCTGCACTAAGGAGGCTTAGATGAATACATATGCTCTTTCCGACTGTCTCACGCTGTCCCCTGAGCCATTTGTATCTTGTAAGGGCCAGAGCAGAAAGGTCACAGCCGACATTGCATTTCTCAGGAGGCAAATACCTGTGCAAGAAAATCAATGTTGCTGGATTTTTTGCTTTCATGCTTTGGTTTTTATTTTTGCTGCATTCTGTATTCTGGCTTTCTATCTTAATGAATCCCATGGGGGGGGTGTGCGATGTGTGAGCACAGGCCATAGTTTGTGATTTTTAAAGCAAAGGAGCACAGGGGCAGCTGTTGCTCAGATATCGAGTAGTAGAGATGGTAGTTACACAACTGACCTCTAGGGGGAAGCAGCATTAACTGTGGAGGCATGTTTACTCTGTGAATCCAGACTTTCAACAAACAAGACAAAAAAAAAGTCAAGAGAAAAAACAAAAGTTCCACAATGGAGCTTATTTAAACAACAAAACAAACACAATAGTTCATTTTTAGAGATTATATCTGACTCTTGTGAGTTAATTCTTCCTCATCCAAACACATATACGCTGTGGGTTCACTGAATGTCACCAAGTCTTGACAAACAAGTCTGGGACACACACACAAACACATACACACTCTGTCTCTCTCCCTAACACAAACCACAACAGAAAGTGTGTAGGCTCTCTTCATAATCATAAATCTGTGTACTAATGGAGCCTTTCTTCCTCTGATTTTTGTGTGGGATTGAAGCAGTGCAGGGAGGAGGAGCAGCGTGGAGGAGCGGCGCAGGGGAAGTCTGCTGCGTAGATAAGGAAGAGGCCTGGTGATGGGCAGGGAGACAGAGGACAGAGGGTTGACCGGGGGCGACACTGATCTGAAGGAGAATCCCAAACAGCGACAGAGATCTGACAACGCGGCCGGTCCCAAATCTTCCCCGAGGCCCGACGGTCGGACACATCCCCCCACAAAAACAACTAATCACTATTAATCACCTCTATAATCTACTTATTCTCACAGTTCAAACATATTCATGTCTCAAACGAGGCCTGGGAAATTCAATCAGCCCATGAGTACAGAGTTTTTACGGTCTTGCGTGTGTTGGTGTGTGAGAACTGTATTGTTTATTGTGCAGACAGGATACGCAGTTTTCCCGGGAAAAGACGTGGCCAGGAAGTGCAGCACTTCACAGAAAAACACACAGCAGACAGCGTGCAGACTTCGGTAACACCAACAGCACGCCTTTTGGGAAGTTTAAACTTTTGGCCTGATTCACTATCGAGCGCGGTCAATAAAGACAAGTCCCATCCTCCCACCACCAAACCGGCCTCTGTCACCACGACAACGGGCAGGAAAATATCGAACAGGAAGAGAATAAGTTTCGTCAATATGGTCACAGAAAGAAAGATGTAAGGAAGACGGGAAACATCAACACACTGCAGTGATCATTGAGCCTATAAGAGGCGATTACCATCCGTTTGACAATCTCTCAGAGTATTTCCCCCAGATTGAATTCCCCAGACAGATTAAAAGGCCAGATTAAAGGTGGCGGCCGCGGGGAGAGGGACAGATGAAGCTACAGGAAGATGGAAATAGACGGAGGAATTTACCAAAGAGATCGGGGGGGGTTGTAGGTTTAGAGCGAAGGCTGGATTAGGAAGTGAAGTGGGAAACCTGGGTGTTTTTCGAGGAAAGTAGCTTCAGTTCAGATTACTTGGAAATGACAGAAATCCCTTATCTATTGCACCCAACTAATCACAGCCGCTGATGTGATTTCACTATCTTATCTTTCATCTCTCAAACACGCACGCGCACACACATGGAGGGCAAACAGACGCTTTAACCTACATACATATTTGCTTTTTTCTTTTTTTTCCTTCCCTTCCTTTCTGAATTCAGTTCCTTCTCCTTTCACGGCTGCAGTTCTCAGACCAGCTCGACCGCTTCCACTGCTGCAGCGAGACACTCAAGAGAGGAGAAGCATACATGGAGAGACAAGTGAAAAGACCAGGAAGAGGCGAAGAAAAAGAAACAGGTTTGCTGGGAAGACTAGAGTGGCCTTTTCACAAGGAGGTAGAAGAAGGAAGCCTTAAGAGGAGAGAACTGAGGAAGGGAGAAAAAAAAGCATGAAGGAAAGGGCAAAGTGCCTTGTGACGGATCGCCATGGGTGCCAAGAACGATAAAAAAATTCCACACCTCTTAGCATGCTTCCCTCCTTCCCCCCTTCTCCCAGAGCCAGAGTTGGAGGTGAGGAAATAATAGACTGAAAAGGGACAGCTTGTAAAGTTGAGATAAAAGCTGGTGAAGGAGCGAAGGGGACCGAAAAGACATGGGAGGGGGGGAAGAATGAGAGTTTCCCAGAGGCTGAGCCACGGCCGTGTGAAGAGGGGCCGGCCTGAGTGGCAGCCAGTATTCAGGGACCGCCGCCGTGACAGAATGACTGACAGACTGATAGAGGCCGTGCCACTTCATCACATGGTCAACTCTGACCCGCAATCAGTCACACCAGTTACTATTCTCTCTCTGTGGCCCACTGTGAAGACCCTTCCCCAATTTGTATGGGAAGCTTCACACAAAAAACACCCGTATTGACTGGATAAATGCCAAGAAAATCCCTCATGTGGGTGAAACATACCTTAAATAACTCCCCCCCACCTTTTTTTTTAAGCCAATGCAGCAGGAAAACGTCTGTTTAATTAAATCAAACCACTGAGCCAGCGACGGTAAACTGAAACAATCTGGAAGCAAATGCTGCTGCGTTTCCCGAATCAAAAGGCTCATTAGAAAAACATAGCAAAGCAGAGACTTCAGAGCGAGAGCAGATTAGCTGAAAAATGTGACAGTGATCACAGAAAAGGTGATGATGATGATGATGATGATGATGATGTTAAAACAAACGAGAAAGATGAAGGAGATGAGTGTGCGAGCGAAGCCATGAAACAGTTAACAGGCTCACAGAACTGCAGGCCACAGAACCAAGTTGAAAAGGGAACCTGGCCAAGAAGAGGGGGAGGGAGGTGCTGGAGAGAGGGAGAGACAGGTACAAAGCAGAGGAGGAGGTGGAGGAGGAGGAGGAGTAGGGTGGGGGGTGGAGGGAAGGACGAGGAGGGGGACAAGCAGTGAAAGAGCAGATTTGCCGAGTTGTAGAGTCCACAGGGCTCCTGGGACCATGTTAACATCAATCACAACACAACCCGTGTGGCACATGTGTGTGTGCGGAGGGACTGGGTTAATGTGTACGGGAGCGTGTGTGTGTGTGTGTGTGTGTGTGTGTGTGTGTGTGTGAGTCACTCCGATCTGGCGGTGATGGCGTACATGTGAGTGAGCTTCGATACAAGACACTCCCTTCACTACACAGACACGTACACACAGTGGCATGTCGGGACCCGAGCTGACTGGACACAACGATGAGCCTCTTTCTGGGAATCAGAAACCTGGTGCTGGTGATGAAGCTGTTGCTAATCACAGCACAAAAGGTTACGATGATACACTCAACGTGTAAAAAAAAAAAAGAAAAAAAGAAAGAAAAAAGGTTAGAGAGTGAAAGGCACACTGTCAGGAACAGATTTCACTCATGCTGAACAAAAAGGGTCGTTAAAGTGCAGGGAGACTCGACCTTGGAAGTCAGCAGGACCCGAGGCAGCGTTAGCACACACGCTGAAATTAGTGGTGAGCAGGCCAACTGTGCATGTATATGTATGAGTGTGTGTGCGTGTGTGTGTGTGTGTTGCTAAATCCCTCAACAAACACACTGAGAGAAAGGAAATGAGTCTATACCACATGGACCAAAGTGATCAATCTGAGATCAATTTGATTAACGACAGTTTTCTGCCCAAAGGGATGGAGCAGTGAACTGAGGCCAAAAAAAAAAACAAAAGAGGGGAGAGACACATCTCATGAGGGAAAAGATGGACGTCAACACACTGTATCAAGTAACGGGTCACAGGCGAGAGAGCAGATTGCTGGGAATGATGAAAAGTACCAAATTAAAAAAAGAGAGAGAGAGAGAGAGAAAAAAGCAACATCTCAGAAACTCTGTGCTTTTTCTGTGAATACAGGATTAAGTGTAGCCAAAGGGAGAGATTTAGCACAGTCATCCGGAAAAAAATAGCAAGTGCAAAGGGACGGATTACCAGTATATATACAGGAATGATTACTGTCGTTCTACAGTGGGGACACAACAAAACGCCTTTCCATCTGGGACTTTGACTTCATTCTGGTTCTCGGTGAAAGGCTTTGCTGCTGTAATTATGGCCTTTCTCAGAACAGTAAATGCTGTAGTTTTAACCACAGGGGAGATCAGGAGGGAAATAGAGGTTTGAATGTAAGCTTTTGAGAGACTATTTGGATATCTGGGTGTTTCAAAAAACCAAGACAGGACATGTGTTTGCTCACCAGAGAGTGAGCGCGAGTGTGAGCCAACCAATACTGATTGATCTGGATGGCGTCACTTGGTGTGACTGAGCGTCCTGGTGTGTGATTGAGTGATTGTCTGCCAGGAGTCTCTGTTTGTGCTTGCCTGGTCCCTGTGCGAGTGAGTGTGTGTGTGTGTGTGTGTGTGCCAATGGGTGTGTTTATGAGTGGGTGCATGTAGAAGTTCACTTGTAAGTGTGTAAACCTGACCCCCTTTTCATACCCCGAGCCATTTCACCCCAGCCATCATCAACCATAATTCTAATTGACCCCCACTTATGCCGAACGGCCCCAAACCCCAACAGTTTCAGCTCCAGTTTCTCCTCCCTGTGCAATCCATCTCTCTCCCACAGTGTGACCTACTGGGCAGGTCTCGAGTTACCTCCTCTGTCTCTGTCATACACCATTATTACTCGTCTTACCACTTGAAATATGAACACCCTTATGTCTCCCTGACAGCCACGTAAACCCCATGTGATATCTCTTGATTTAGGGGGGATATTGAAACCTCCCACTGCACACAGAGGTTAGGACTCTGTGTCAGATGGGGAGGATATTGCAACAGATATTTCAACACGTTGTGCTGTGATTCAGGCCTGTAAAAATCAGCATAAAAAAACATAACCCCTGCTGGCAGACACATTTAAGTCCTCCCCTGCAGAATCTAATCTAATGAATGGAGGCAGTAAAAGAAATAGAAAACAACACAAATTCACAGATTTCTGACACTGAGAGTAACTCAGAGGAGGAAACGGATATAGTCCAAAGTAGGGAAATGCAGCAGTGTCCACAGATCATATGAAACACGGAGCTCCACAGAAAAAAGAAAAAAAAACCCTGTCAAATGAACCCCAAACATTCACCCACATGAAGGAGGTTTCCTCCCTGCAGAGATTTGAGCTGGTAAAACAGCTCATTCACTTCAAAAACATAAATAGGTGATATAACCTGATGTAACTAATCCTGCAGCAGAGGTACACAGATTGCGAAACGGATTAAATCCGAACAGGTTAGACAAAGTATTACAGGTAAACAGCAGCATAATAACAGGTCCGAGCACAGCGAGGGAGAGAGAGAGAGAAAAAAAAGGAGGGGGGAGGGAGGGGAAGAGAGTCCTGACTATCTTGCATTATCATCACAACAGCAGTTGCTTCCATCACAAATTCATCACAACAAGCTCGCTGCATATGCATGAGGTGCAACTGTTCCGATCCAGTGCATCTGAATATGGATCATTATCATGTGCGCTGCTCGGAGAATCAGGTTTAAAGTTCGTTTATGACAAACAGGGCTTGGCTGAGCATTTGATAAATAGAGGAGTAAGTGCAACGGTGTGTTCAAGAGCACACAATTAAAAATAGGAAAGCATAAGCTGAAAGATATATTTACTTTGGGTTCGTGCTGTTCCAGTAGACGCTGTGCCGCTCCGCTGAAGCAAACCAGGCGCAGACGCTCACAACGAAGCCCACAACCCAAACCAAATCCATGGTGGAGAGGAGGCGTGCAGAGAGGAGACACAACTCAGGTAGGTTGTGCAAAAGAAAAAAAAAAAGTTTAGCGAAAAGAGATGGTCCGCGCACCTGGAGACTGCGCACTCAGCGAAACACTTTACGCACGGTTACGTTTAAAAAAAAAGAAAAGAAAAACAAAGCAAAGTAGATTCGTAGAGGAATGAAAACTGCGGAGAGATCAGGTTAACTCGACAAATCCGTGGTGAATGAAAGCTTGAGCTGCGTGGAGGCTGGTTTTGTGAAACGCCCACAGCCGCGAGCCCCGCCTCCTGCACCAGAGGGGACCAATCAGAGGGCTGTCCGAGAGACGCGAGCTCCGTGGGTTTCTCCGTAAGAGCTGCGAGTTCGGTGTCTGGACGAGACTGGTGCACTTTGCTGTGATTTCTTTGTCAGAATTTTGCAATTTATCTACATTATAGGCATATTCATATAGGCACCTGTTGAATGTGTACTAGTTGTGGTAACCTCACCATATGCTAAAGTTAGACTGCTTTCTTATAATTACTTAAACTTAATATAATTAAAGAGTAACAACCATACATATGTCATTGCATGCATCATTGTGCAAGGAGTTGATAAACAAGTGTTGAAAATCACTTGTCATTTATTCAAGTATTCAATTTTTGCTCATATTCTGTCCGACAGACACAAACAGAAAGAAATAGCCTAACAAATGAATGTAAAGGCAATTAAACAGTTGATTAGTCCACCGTAAACAAGCCCTAATGATTTCAGGCTGGAAAACATTATTTTTCTGTATATGTTTTAAAGGTTATTACATTATGCTGTGCAGTATGTTGCTCCAGGTTTTTTGTCCACCCTTCAGTGTGCTCTGGCCGTAAAGTTGTTCTCCACACTCCTTATCTATCATTTGAGTGCACCACCCTTTGCTTGAGTACTGGTTGGGCAACATCTGGTCTGTTTGCATAGTGATTTCTTGCAGTGTAGCCTAGTTGGTATTTTTATCTTACAGGTTTTCTACAACTCTTTTGTGTGAGTACAGGCATTATTGGTTATCACAGTGTGCAAGTGTTGAATTTATTCTGAGGGTGTTCATTTGTAATATTAAAATAGATATTTTCAAAGTTAACACTGAGTCTTTAAAATCATAAATGAAATGTGGAGAAAATCTCAAAAGATTGTACCTTCAGCTGGAGGCGTATAACCTCCACGCTGTCAGTTGCATTGCAAATCCTGATTCTCATTTTCTGTTCCATTGACATGGATAATCTGGACGGCGAGCTGCTTGTTCAGCCCAGTGAGCCACATTGCCAGAGGGGGTTTTCAAGCCTGCTTCTGCTTGACTGGCACTTTATTTGCTGTGCCTGCTTGGCAGCATAACAGCTTTCAAATGAGGTATCACAGCAAACAACAAAGAAAACCAAAAGGTAAGTATAAGTAGAAGGGAAAACCATTCCAGGTATAGCAGATTCAGACAGCTAATGTTGCACAGTTCGGATGGTTGACTCCATCTCAGGACATGGACAGGATTCAGGGATGTGATCAGATAAACTCTGCAGGGATTTGGCTCATATTTAAGAAAGTGGCAAAGGAGAGAGTGCAGGATACACTCCTGATGTAATCACAATGTAAGACTTAATCTGAAAGGTAACTACAGTGAAAGGAAAGTGAAATAGATCCGGCATCCTTGCAGAATATGAGGCCTTTTAGATTAACCTTTAGAGATGTTATGTTTTTGCTTAACTGCACAGATTGGATTAACCATGAGATAGAGACCATGTTGTGATGGGATCACGCCAGCTGTGACACGTATGAGTTGCCATGACTACAACATTACCTATAGTATTTATTACCAAATTATTATGTGGTTCAGCGCTGCCATTGTTTGGCTTTTTATTTTGATGTCAGCTTCACACCTGTAGAGTTCTGTGACTGTATCTTGCACAGCTGCGATGCTATTGCTCTGACAAAATCTAGCCGCAGACGGAAAGACATGTAAACACCTGCCAAAGTATTCACAACCACCTCTGTGCAAGTTTTCACTACACACACACACACAGGTTGAACATAATATCAGTCACGCTCTTGCTGCTGGTAAGAATATGAAATTTTAGAAGGTTAAGACTTCCCCAGTAGGCCTGTTTCACAAGATAATGAAAGTGTCAGGTAGAGTGTTGATTGCACATCGACAGCATATCTGACAGTTTAATTGTCACAACGCTGTTACTCCCACTCAACTCTTGCTGCAAGCACATGAAAGCATCACCCAATACCTGCTTGCATCCCCTGCTAACCCAGGTCTGACTCTGTGCTCTCTTGTCCTTATCTTTGAATAATCAGCTCAATGAGGCACCCACGCCACCATTTCAGCAAGCAGTTTATATAAACTCTTTATTTTTGTTATTTCCTTTCACAAGCAGAAGATCCACACTCAAGTGGATTCCAGTGTATATTACAGAAAATATATTCTGTATTCAGCCGCTCGAGTGTTCACAGTTTATGCAATCTGCATTTAAAAACCCTGTCCAAACTGTCAAACCATTTCAGATCTAACAGCTCAAACACAGAAAGGCACATATACATGGTAATTGTGTGCTACTCGGTGTCAAGCAGGTCATCCCAAATAATGTACTTTGTATTCATGAAGAGTGCTCATCCCGGTGGATCAATTTTTTAGAGTCCAATTGTTTTTTCCGGCTCGGTGGGAAGATAAGAGGGTGAGAGGGACTGCCAACATAATTGTCATTTGCATTGCAATCGAAAAGTGTTGTGGAAAAGCTTTCACCATGCCGCAGACATTTATGTCATAACTTTATCAGGAACCAAAATGAGCAGACCTTTAATTTCATACCAACGTGAAACGCAGAATGAGTAAATAGAAAGATGAAGTGGAACAAAAGTGCAGCTCAGCGCTGATGTGTGTGTGTATGTTTTATTTTTATTTTTTTCACAGCGGTAAGACAGACAGACAGACAAACACACGCATGGATCTCTTCTGGCTTGCACATCTACACAGAAACAACTTCAGACGCACGCACACACATAAACACATCCCTATTCACCTCAAATCCTGACGGAATTTGCACCGAGCCTGTTCTGCGGTATGAAAATGAGATATAGGAAAATGATAGGGAAAACCGTCTCATGTAGGCATGGGAACTCGACTGTCCATAATTTGTTGTTTTATTTTTTTTCAACCATGTCAACCAGAGTAATTAGATGATGTCATGGAGTTGCACTTTCCATGATCCTGAAAAGAAAAATCAAAACACAGGAGTTTTCTCACTAAAATCTATGCAAACATCTGCGTCAGTCCAGCATTTGTCTATATTCGCTCTGCGTTTGGGGAAGTTCTCATAACCTGACACCTGATTTGAAACTTTGTTCAGCTTGTCCTCAGACCATGAGTAATCTGCTCTTTCAATTAATCTCTACCTGTTGCCACTTTTCCTCCGTCTTGCTGTTCCAATGTGGCCATTAAAAAAGGTGTCTGGGCCCTTCACTGTGAATACAAATGAGGGGTTTAACGACAGACTGTCATCACGTTCCCATCCCCAAACAACATCCCACAGCCCAGAGGTGCTCAGTCCGGCGGTGTGCGTCTCAGGCTACATCCACACTAATACCCTCTTATTTTAAAACAAAAATGATCTCCATCCAGATGAGCGAATTAGCTCCGTATCATGAATCCCCTTTCATCCATACTAAACACCTCCACCTGACAACAAGGTCAACAACGCTTGTTATTCATTATCAGTGTTGCATTCACTGTTGGTAGTAGTGAGGGATAAGTTTCAGTAAAGCAGTGTTTCCTCAGGTAGTAGCCTTAGGAGCTCATGTGGACTGTAACTAGTAAAAGTTATGCTTGTGTGTGTGTGTGTGTGGATGTAGCTTCACTACATTAGTCTGCTTTGGTTTGTAACCTCTATTGTTAGTCAATGCAGCTCCTCTGCAGAAGTTGTGACTGAGCCTATGAGCTCTGTCTTTGACAAACAATGGAAGTGAAGTGTTTCCTGTAATTACCATCGCACAGGTCTACCTCCTATTATAAAATAGAGACTCCGCAAAGACAGCATAACCATCGCTCCCCCAGTAGTTTGCCAGTGGAAAACAAGTTTCTTCATGGCTTTGTGGATTTTTCTTTGACTTTCCCCCTAGGCAATAGAAAACACAGTTAATGATTAGGAGGAGCAATTTTAAAGCAAAACAAAGGTAATCAGTGAGCAGCCGTAGCAAATGAAAGAGATGAAGTGGTGAGTGCCACCTCTTAATTAGCTGTGGTTAATTATCAGATGTAAACAAAGAGGCGGTTGATTATGCGTAGCCGTATCCAATGATCAGTGTGTCATCTGAAAGGTTTGAGCTCAGGTAAGACTATTAAGACGACATCGCAGTGAATGGCCTTGCTGATAGCCAGGCAGTCGCTGTGCTTAGACATTTGGGAACGGACATACACACACACACACTCTCAGACGCACCCACACACACACACACACAGACACACAAATATGTAAGCCTGCATACCCACTATACAAGCCAAACTGAGAGACAAAGAGCAGCTGAGAAGGAGGCGGATGAGGAGGTGGAGGATTGAGGAGAAATGCAAACACAATGTTAGATAACAAGAGTGTAAGACCAAGAATGAAAGCAAAAGTGAGGAGGCGTGCGAGATGAGAGTGAAGAGCTTAAAAAAGATGTACTTAAGAGGGACAATATGCAAAGTATAAAGATTCAGGAGAAACAGAGGGAAGGAGGGATATACCATCAAGCAACAATAATAAACCTGTTTTCGCCGATAAAAACACATGGAAACCTTTGGGCCAGTAATTAGCAAATATGCCACCTTCACTGACCTGTAATTATGGCTCACCTCCCCTTGGGCAAATTGAAATTTTAGAGGTGCGATGCATCACTTCCCCATAGTCTGTCAAAATCTAGTAAGCGGTGTCTGAGATATTGCAGGTGACTCGCGCACAAACAAATGAACAAGACATGGCCCTCTGGAGTCCACCTCACCCATCGCTTTCACTGTGAAGCAGTGCAACATCTACTTGTACGACATAAATGGACAGGAAGCTTAATAACGAGGAGGCGATACGAAGGAGGACGGTTTGAAATAAAAGGTGAAAAGAGACTTAGGGTGTAAACATAAATAAATTTGAGGCGAAAGTGAGTGCAGAGGAGAAGCGGAAGGAGCGACGGATGCCAAATGAATACGAGGGGGCCGGGGAGAGAGTGAGAAAGATAGAAATAGACAGGAAGCAAACAAGAAGGACAGAGGGAGAGTGGAGAGGCACAAGATGTAATAATAAGATGTTCAGATGAGGCACAAGATGCAAACACAACGATGGGAAAGGAGGACACGAGAGTGAGGCTGGAAGGACGGACTCAAATAATAAAGAGGAAGTGAGAAGTATGATTAGAAAAGCAGAAATAGATAACTATTCCGTATTTACTGGAGGGACTTTACAGAAGAGGAGACAGCCTATGAAATATAGCCGAGAGATCAGAAAGAATGGGTTTGAAGGATGCATAAGAGGTATAATTTTCAAGTAAGGAGACAGTGAGGAAGACAGAAATATACGGAAATAAACATGGAATGGGGAGGATGAGAAGAAATGGAATTTGAGTTAAGGTGGGAAGGCTCTCAGAGTTTCTTTTTTTTCTTTCTTTTAATCTACAAAACAAAAGCCAAAAAATGTATGCTGTGGAAAAAGTTGGAGCTAAGTGGTGTGAGAAGGGGAGAAGGGAGGGGGCGTGCACCGAAGTGGGCAGGTGGGAAAAGAGTGAGAAAAACAGGAACTGAATAAGTGCAATGCGAAAAGTAGTTTTTTAGAGAGATACAGACAGATGCGGGGAGAATAAGAGGGGAGAGACTGACACTCAAATTTAAATAGGGAGAGGAGGATGAAAAAGCTGCACACTGGTGGATTCCTCAAAAGCCCCTTCAATATGTATGAGGGCAGTTCCATAGACTCCGGCAGCCACAAACAAGCCACTGAACAGAAAGGAGAGGAGAGCGGCGACGCAGGTTGTGTTGAAAAGAAAGAGCTCTTCTCCTGTCAGCAGACTTTACAGTGTGTCCAGGGAGTCTGAGTCCAGAGAAAGGGGGACCACCCAGAGGCTCTGTTTACCATCCCCTGCCTCGCCTTGACACAACAACACAACAGCCTGGGAGAGTGGAGGGGCCCCCGGCCTGAATAACCTGCCCGCTAAATTACAACGGTGCACTGAAGCACAATTACATCATTACAACACATACAAGGCCGGAGTGAAAGGGAAAGCAAAATCATATTGCTTTGGTAAACAAGCCAGCGCCGCGTTACACAATGGGGTTTTAAACAGAAATCTCCTACAATCTCACAGGGGCCAGCTGAGCACCTTCCTCCAGAGGAAATGGAAAGAAGGGAAGCTGAATAGTGATGGCGATGTTTCCCTTTTTTTTAGTTGTTTGGGTTTAGTTTTTGTTTTTTTTGGAAGAAACTGTAGGCTAGATGCACCTGATGTCAGGGAACATTCCGCATATCCAGATTTGAGAGAGAACAGCATGCACTCCCAAGGATGCTGAAGTAGGTCCACATTTGCTCATTACACTCTGAAATATGTTGGAATGAAAGTGACACACTGTGCCGCCCCCGGAGAGCAGCTATCGGACCAAAGTGACCAGACATTCCCCGTGCTGATGGGCTCCGGGGAGCTCGGAGCGAAAGACGAGCCATAGGCCGTCGGCATGCCCGGAATAGTGCCATCCTCCTGACTGTCACTCTGACTGCAACAGCAAGTGACACCATTGCTAACAAGAGCTTATACTTAACATGCACGGCCGCTCTACGGATACAGAGGCATTGCTGCTGACTCCTGCTGACAGATGGGAAGTGGTATTGATGCAACTTTCCAACTCTGAACTTAACTTTCTGCAGCCCTTTTTTCTATTTTTTTTTAACAGATAGTAGAGTGTTATATAATTGAAGATGGTTTGAGGCTTTGCAGCTGAAACATTGCAATAGATGGTGTGAAAAATATGCAGTGCAGAGGTCTGGATGTATGCACACACGGAGAGACAGTGTGGTAAATAGATGGCTCAGGGCTTTTCAGCTGAAACAAGATAGTGTGAAAAAAAGGGAATGAAGCTGCTGCTCCAAAGTCTGGAGGAGCACAGAGATAGTGGTAAATCCAACTGACACCAATGGTGTGTCTGTGCGCATGCTGAAGATGTGTTTACATAAGCCTGTTTATGAATGGGCAAAGAGCATGTATGTGTGGTCTTGGGCTGCAAAAAGAAGGAGTTGTCTCTCTGTGTGTGAAAGTCTTCCCTGCTCAAAATCTGCTTAATAGCAATTACTCCACCCTCCATTCAAACAGGCACATGCTCCCACTCTACCTTATTACTTGAGGCAATAAGAGAAAGACTTTTACAGCCTCTGACCTCGCTTCCTTTTTTCCATATGAACAGGCGTCCCTCTGCCACGGCACACTCCACTAGTCAAACTTCTCTTTCCTAAGAAAATACAGAATAAGGACGGAGGAAATGAATTTTATTGCCCCCATTTTCACTCCCTCGGCTTTTTGACAAAAGCACCACCCTCACCCACAGTGACTTCTACTCTCCCATTACTTAAAGAGAGGAAGAGAAAATGAATTTTACAGCCTCTTGGTCCTAGCTGTCTCCTCAAACATCCCCCCTGCCTTCCATCTGAAGTGGCACACTCCACCACTCTCCCTCCTTCTCATTACTTAACACAAAGATTGGAAATGAATTTTACTGCCCGTGCCCTTTTCTTTCTCTCTCTCCTCAGCACCATACTGCAGTTGCACATCCACATTGCGCTTATTGTCTCTCTCCTTTGCAGCCTTAAAGAAGGAGAAAATCAATTTTACAGCACCCTCTCGCCCATAAAGTGGCACACTTCAGATTTTTCTTGTTTCTTCCCTTTCTACTTGTTCAAAAAAAAAAGAAGGGGCTAAAATCAATTTTTTGGCCTCTGCTTCCATTTTACAGCCCTGGGCATTCTCCAAAGGAGCGGCACACTTCATCCTTCTGCTTCTGCAGCGCTGCCCTCTCTGAAAGCCTCACAGTGTATTAGCATACAGGTGGTGTCTTTTGTCTCCTTCTGAGGCACACTTCTGCTCCGTATATTGCCCATGTGTCCACTTTGAACGCCCGCCAGCAGAGGTATTGTGAAAGGGGGTGAGGGTATTAAAAGGTCACTTAAGATAACTGGCCCTTCTGTTGCCACACCTCCTCTGACACCTCCCATAGATAAGGTGCAGTCATTAGTCTGGGGCTGAGCTGCCCTTCTCCTGCAGCCCCATCTCTGTGTGAGTCCATTCAGTCTATAGCGGGGTAACAGAGGTTATCTGGCTTTTTGATCTCTATAGTACAATGATAAGTGTTTAAGCTCAAAATGTGAGCCTTCACATTCAACCTTCCACACTTTTTCTTTCTTTATTTTTTTCATCAATACATTAAATTTCAAAGATGATGGGAGTTATTTCCATTTGACAGACTCACACAGTGCATTTTCTGTCAGGCGGGTCACAAAGAGCACTGGCTTCAAAACAGATCTTTTGATTCCTCTCCTCCCCCAAGATGTGCACTGTTACCGCAACCTCTTTTACATGACTACACACATATCTGCTGCCCAGATGCTACCCCCCCTTCCCGCTCTACCCCCTCCTCCCTCCTCCCTCCTCCCTCCTCCCTCCTCCCTGCTCCACTTGTGGCTGCTGCTCCAGCACCCTATTCATTAACAGCTTCTTAATGCTCCCAGATGGGCTGACTGTAATTTATGGCGGCCTCTGTGTGTTTACGTTTGTGTGTGCGCGCATGTATGAGGAGGTGTGCTTAGCCATAAAATCAATGCATAGCAAGCAGATTTGTTTATATGTGTAACTGATTAGAAGTTTTAGGAGAAAAAAAGAAAAAGTTATCTTAATTAGAATGCACCTACAATTATTTGGATCCATTCTCCACACAACATTTGCACTCGCTCAAGAGTAAACTGTGAGCATATGCAAATATGTTTGTGCTGATTTCCCTCTTCGTCCTTTGTTTGACTCGAACAGGAGCACGTATCGCTGGAGGGCAGAGCGAGGACAGCGATTAAGGCACATATTTCAGGTTTTTGCTTTGCTCACTCAACAAGGGTTTTGTCTCCAGAACTGACCTCAGCTGGAGCAAAGAACAAGTTTTTCCGTTCTGTTTCTTATACCACTTTGCATTGGGTTGCTGCTGAATTAAGATGTCATCATGAGCTCCAGTGGGAAGTCCCCACGTCCACGCAAACATTAACATGTGTGCGCAGTATGTGCTTGCTGCGTGTTTGTATGCGTGCGATTGTTTGTATGTTCACATGCATGCCTATCTGACTGATGTTCATTGCCCAAACCTCAACTTACGGATGCTGGCACGCTCACTCCCTCAGATTGCGGCGTATCGATTCCCAGGCAGCTTCTCTCCTGGAGGGTCGAGGAAGGGTGGAGGTGGTGGGTGGGGGGTTACAGAGGTTATAAGAGACTTGCTGGCAGCCTGCTTTGCCAAGGAAAAGCCTTGTTTCCTAGAAATGGGGAGACAAACACACACAACACTGGTACAAATAAACACACGGACAGTACCCCTCATCTAAACACAGTGCACACATACTGTATAAGCCCACCCGCATTTGGTTACAGTGGAGTGTACACATGCACACCCACAGATACGCATAAACATAAGCCTGTGCGCCCCACACACACACACACACACACTCAGAGTGATATGCAGACATGACAAACTGCTGCGTTAAGAGGGAACTTTCCCCTCCTTGACTCTTTGACCATGTTGCATTTCCTCTGTCCTGTGCCAGTCCAACGGAACTACACACATGGTAAAAATAATCCCAGCGAGGGCCAGTCAGCACTCGCTGGGGCCCGCTCTGAAAACACAGGGTGCCCACATCGCCTGTTAGCAGCACCATTTCTATTTGCGGAGACATGCGTGTTGGGCAACAGTCGGGGCTCTCAGCAGTGGGAAACGGCAGCCTCACAATGCGGCAAAGCATTGTGGGTATAAGGGATCATTGGGGGGGGGGGGGTCTAACTGCTGCACCTTTGAGCACTTATTCCTAATTACTCCGTTTGTGTTCGACGTCGCTAATGGTTGGCAGACGTGACACACATGTGGAGACGGTGAGAGGAGGCCGAGACGATGGAGTGCTACGCGGGGACACACTAGTAGGGCACCAATATCCTGCACCGCTCGAGCCGCCGAGCAAGGAAAACAGCTGGAAATGAGCACCAGCACACTCCGGCAGACGTGTAAATATACGTATACACACACAGATGTGCATACAGGTTCATGGACGTGAGCACAAAGGCACAAAGGCTGGAAGGAAAACAAACACAGACGGTTGGATTTTTGGTAGCGTTCGCACTCTCTTTAGCACGCATGGATAGGCTGTCACATCCAAACACACACACACACACACACACACACACACACACACACGTTCATACAGGCCAAGTATGTCCTCATCGCCAGCATGCGTAGATAAGTATATGTGTGTGCGAGTGTGTCCTCTCCGAGTCGACCACAATGCACAGCTGGCAAGGAGAGAGAGACCCGAGTGTGTCAGTGTGGTCAGGTCAGGGGCCCCGTCTCTCTCCACTCTCTCCATCGTCCAAGCTCTCTCTGCCTTTTCTTCCTCTTGTCCTCCCTTGTTTTTAACATCGCTTTCCTCTCCCTTGGTCACATTTTGGCATGTTCATCCGTCTGTCAGCCCGGTTTCGTCCAGACGTTGGCCCTTCCCAGGTTTCTCCCAGTGCAAATATACAAACACATGCAGATGGAAATCGAAGCGAAAAAGAAGAAAAAAAGACAGAGAGTAAGACGAGTCTTCCTAGAACTGCAGAGACACATGCATTTAGAAATGAAGAGACACATGTTTTTGACAAACCTTAACACAAAAATGCAGATATTTTCATTCAGTATTTTGAAACGGCACGGCTAGGTTCACACGCTCGCACACATCGCTCATCCACTGGACAAGTATCTCGTGTGAGTGCTGACCACATTAGAAATACTCAAGCAAAAACAGTCACTGTGTAACACCAAACACACAACACAAAAGACCGCAAAAAAACCAAACTTATGTAAATACAGTCACGGGTCAGGGCGAAATGGCTCAGTTTATCTTCAACAACAAAGACCTGGGGGTGTCACTAGGAGACAAAACCCAAACTAAATCCCCTGAATCATCAGTGGAGGGCCATGTTCGCTTCTTCCTAGAAAAAAGGTCAATGCGGTTCAGATGAACAGCAGCAAAGAGGCAATTCTGGACATATTCTACGGAAGGGGCGTCAATTAAAAGCTGTTATTTTCCCAGAATCTCTTGTTGTTACTGCAGAGAGGGAACCCCCGCCCTGACACCTTTTGCGTGCCAGGATGTGATTTATTCTTTAAATCCCTTAAAAACTTTATTGACATGACAGAAAGTATACTAATCAGATTAAAAGTACTCAGCGGTGCCGGTGGTGGGGAGTGAGCCAAAGTAAAGTCAATGAAAATGAGTGCTCCAAAAAAACTGGTTCAATTTATCTGTCAATTTGTCTCTTCTGATTTGGTGTGAGTGTTCAGAGGTGACTGTTGCCAACAATCACATGCAGCAGCTTTGGACCGGGACACGAGTAACTGACATGACCTTTTAGCACAGTTTGGAAATGCTGCATCGCTATTGATATTGGTATATTGTTTAGTGGAAACATGAGGGGGAGATCTGCTCTTTTGCCAAGAATAATCTCTGTCTCTCTTTTTATTATGATGGTTTAGAAATTCGCCCAGCTCAGCAGTCTGTGGCAAAAGTGATATTTGAAACTGAAAACTATATATTTATTGATATAATCACGAGTGCTTTCAAATAACAGTGGCTGATAATAAATCATGCGCTTTCGTGTAATGAAGACAAACTATGTGTATGGGTATATGTGTGTGTGTATGTGTATGTCTGCACATCACGGGTGATTAAATGTTGCTTTGCATGCAAGCGAGCAAGTCTGATGGGTGTGTTTAAGGCCTGCAGCACCTTTGCAGGCAGCGCAAACACACCTGAGCACATTCAGCGATAACAATCTTTAATCAAGCCCTATTCACTGTTTTCGTAAAAGAGCGGGGAAACGTGTGATGAGGAAATCCCTGGATCAAATATAATTAGCCTGGACATTTGGCACAAAGCTGCATAGAAACCACTAAGAGATCCTGACTATCAGTGTGCACTTTTACAATGATTTATTCACATTCATGCGTGGTTCTGGGCTAGCCAAAAATGTCTTTATTTCGGGATATAAAGAGTGAAATGACCTTGGGAACGGAAATAATTGGCTGTGTATGGGGGGGGACTTGTATTAGTTGAAGCAGAAAATGTCACTGCATTCACAGACAGGAAAATGATGTGGTCAAATCTGCATGCAGAGAATAATGTCCCACATGGAGACAAACTGTCCTCAGTAACAATTTGGGGAGATCTCACCCCTATTAAATGTACAATGTTACCCAAATGACTTACAGAGAGCCAACACATGATCTGGTGTACCCACTACACGGCGCCCGCCCTTTCCCATTCTGGCACCAAGACAAAAGAGCAATCAACACAGAAATCCAGAACCAAATGGAACAAAGGAAATAACCACATATTGTTTTTTCCTGCCAACATTTTGGCTGATGATGCCCCACGCAATGTGCAAAAACAATGCCATCAAAGCTGTATCCATAACTTGCCATGACAACCAGTTTTTTCCTTCTTCTAATGTCATGTGTGCCCTCCAGCTTGTTTATTACGGCTGGTAAGACATCATAATCTAAAAATCAAATCAAACCAAAGAAGGGAAAGCCATATCTGGTCCATCTCTGTGGTTTTAGCCCTGGTGCTTGTCTGCGTTATTTGCTTTACCTAATGAAGGATGGAAATCACAGATGTGTTGAATGTCTTTCAAAATCTGGAAACACCATGAAGGACAGCCGCAGAGCCATGGCAGGGGAAGTTCAGGGAATATATAATGACACATGGCTGGTGGTGATACTGGTTTTCTCTGATGGGCTGACTCATCTTAGCAGTGACTATAGCTCCCGAGGCTGCTCTTAAAGAAACCACAGAGAAGAAGAACATTGTGGTAATAACACACACTCTGAGCCAATAAAATCACAAATGTGTTTAAGCAAGTGAATACTATCCCACAGGAAGGAAGGTTTTCCTCAGCGGTTGGATTAATGAAATGGGACATCGGAACAACAACCTGTACTGAGGAGGAAATGTCAAGCTGTTGGGTCTTGCTGTCTCTTTCTCTCAGCATTTGTGTTAAAGAAATAGCCTGGGATTTTATGGCGAGGAGATTGATACCATACTGCCGTGCTAATAAGGACACAGGGAGTCTGGAAACATGGGTTAGCTTAACCTCCAAATATTTTTTCCAAATATAACAAAATCCACCTATCAACGCCTCTAAAGTTCAATTTCATGTTATGTCCAGTTTATATCAAGTTGTATTTAAAAGCATATTGTTACATTTTGGACAATGGCTGCCCCCCTCCGCACACTGTTTCCAGTCTTTCGGCTAATTGCCCGTTGGCTTCATCTCCATAAACCAAACAGCTGAACCACAGTTTGACGTTGTTGTACAAATCAAACAAAACAAAATGGACAGAATATTAAAGTAAACTTCAGTGGTACAACCGAGAGGCTTTGTTGTCTGGCTACATTTGGACAAAGGGCAAGCTAGATGCAAAGCTACTGAGTTACTACAGCTACTAGCTAATTAGCTGCTGCCGGTAGCTTCATAGATAGATAGACAGATAGATAGGGCAATCCAGATGTTACATGTAATTTCACTGAATGTCTGGAAAAAAGAAAGAAAAAAAAAGAACATTTTCAGATGTATTTTGGCCCCATAATATTGTGGTCCATGCCAACAAACAGACAAAGATGAAGGAATCGACGTATTTTGTAGTGATACACTCTCCAGCTTGAAATGCTGAACGCCCGAAACCCCAAAATGTAAATGAACCTTAATCTCTTCCCATCCCCGAGCGAGTCTTTATGGTTTTAACAGTCAAAATGACACTTGGGTTAAGTCATCAAGTCGGATCAGAGGGTGATAATCCTGGAGTGAAAATTATTGTTTGTTAATGAGGGCTTCATACACTTAATACCCACATTGGCTGGCTCGAGGGGCATCAGCAATAGGGCAATGTGACCCAGTTTAAATCAACAGCTGACCTACTTCTTCCGCTTGACCTGCTGAGACATCACGTTGCGCTGAGGGCTGACGGCATCGCCACAGTCGCCATGAGCTTTTTTCACTGTTTTCACCCCCCATCTGAACTAGTGATGAGACGTTAATGCACAGTAAGTCAGACAAGGTGGAAATAAACAAAAGGGTGTAGGCTACTCCAGTAAAGACAGCAGCGGTGTAGTGTTTTTGCCAGGTTGTGAAGCCAACACATAGTAAGTATAAACAAAAAAGCCTTGAACTCGTCTTAATGAATGTGGTTATTATGGAACGAATGTGGAATGTGGAGATGTTAATCAAGCATACATACTCTTCAGGGTTGCCTCATACTCAGGGTAATGGATCCTCAGGATCTGCATGATGAGGTTTATAGTGAGTCACTTCAGCTAATTAAGACTGATTTTTGCCTTTGAAGAATATCGCTTAATAGAACTAATCAGTCTAAATGTACATGTGGTAATCTTAATCTCATTTTTAGAAAAGTGATAGGCCTATTTATGTGACCATATTCCCAGGCAACGTACTTACTAAGTTTGACAAAGGGGATGAAGGTTATGATGAGTATAATTTTGTACATTTCCCTGATTTTGAAGAGGGAGAAAACTGTGTGATAAATTCAATATATTTATTCAATAATAAACAAAAAAGTGGCCTTATAGAGTGTTTTTTCCTCATAATATATTTGTTTGCATTTGAATTTACCTTCAATTTTTGTCATTTATCATATTTCTTACTACAATGTACATCTTTGAGGGGTTATGGAAAAAGTGTAATGGTCTAAAAGCACTAACACTGCAGACTCAAACACCTCAGCAGTCAAAATACTTGTTTATGACTTGTTTTACACCTTTTTTTAAAGTGAACAAGAGCTTGCCACTGTTTTTCTTGCACAGCTGCCTCATTCACACACAACACAATAATGTTGCTCAAGGGCATTTTAGCAGCACTAACTGAAATTAAACTGAGCAGTTTGTATCGGTTTATGTTTTTCCCTATTAAATGTTTTCTAAGCAGAACCAGAATCGAAACCCTCTCTTCCAATCAGAGTCATGCTATTGCAACCTCCACTCCTACATGATAATGAAGTAAAGCTGCACGTAACACAGATACGAAACGGCCTGACATATTAGAGCTGATTTAGAAGGTTTTTTTCAGTGCTCTGTGATGACTGACACTTTGTTTATACTTCCCTGCAATCCATGTTGTTAGTGTTTTAGACAGCATGTCAGATCCTACCGAGTTTTTCACGACATCTGTGTTCAGTTACGCTGAATGCATGTATATTTAAAGCTATCTGCAAGCTTGACAGACAGCCGCTGGACGCCATGCATGTCTGCGCATTGTCCGCACAACTGACATGCAGCTGAAAGTTTCTTGACGAGAACATAACCTCCACACGGGTGAACGTCTACAACTCACTGCGTGCGATGCTTTGCAGGTTTGCAAGTGTTAAACACAAGTCACAAATCAGCCGTGACAATACTACTGCTGCCGATGAGATTATTGGTTTCAGATGTTTTGAGATGTACCAGAAGAATTAGTTACTTGCAGAAATAAGCAGAACAGAGACGGATTTGTGTCTGGTAAAAAACAATAATGACCGCAAAATAAAAAAAAATAAAAACTGAGAATAAAGGAAAACTTAAGAATTGGACAATGTATCAAGTGATGTTAGCATCAAAACAACAGTCAGTGGAAAGTCCAGGCCTGGACTTGTGGTTCTCTGAAGAGACATAAATGTCTCAATGGTTCTAGACTCAGATTGTTTGACATCTTTGGAAATATGCATATTGTTTTCTTGACAGGAAAGAAACATTATCTATTTAATGTGTGTGCAGTAAAAATGAAGTTAAAGCCATTCCAGGAGACAGATAGCTTAGATCACAAAGACTGGAAATGTGCTAACGGCCTGACACAAACCATGCAAGGAAAACATACTCATAAACCTCTAAAGTTCATTGAATAACACTCAATATAATATTTTATCCCTTCGCTTGCTATTTTGTAAAGTGCCTTGGGATAACTTCTGTTGTGATTTGGTGCTATTTGAATAAAATTGACTTGACTTGACCATATACACTGTTTATTTAATATACTGACATAACTTCCTTTTGGTGGCTAATTTTTTTACGTTTATACTTGAAATCCAGTTCAGAGTCACACTGGAGTCATAAAAACAGAGGAATAGTTAAAAATTGTATGTAGTTATGTACTTTTCATAGCTTAGCATAGTATTACGACTCAATGTCTATGTTTTCTTTTAAAAAAAGCTGTGGTCTTTATAGTCTTTATACTGCAGTTTTTGCAATATTAAAAAGCCAATGAGTTTGTTTTATCCCAAGATGATGCTGAAAGACTCGTCCATGCTTTTATCTCCAATTGATTAGACTAGTGGTTCTCAAACCTTTTTACAGGACCCTTAGACCAGGGACCCCCCATTGGACAAAATTTCGAAGCAGACACCTGTTCTGAGACTGAAGAATGTTACGTTTTTTAGTCCATGCACATCCGAATTAGGGCCAATGGCGTGAATTTTTGGAAATATTGTAGAGAAGTTTCTGGAAAAAGTGGTAAAATTTCTCAAAAAAAATTCTAGAAAATGTAAACATTTCTCAAAAAAAGTTAAAAAAAAAAAAAAAAATTCTAGAAAAAAAAAGTTTAAAAAAATCTAGAAAAAAATGGTAAAATTTCAAGAAAAAGTTGGGGACTCCCATGAACCCTCTCAAGGACCCCTGGGGGTCCCCGGACCCCACTTTGAGAACCACTGTTATGCATTACTCACTGGGATACCTCAAATGCACCTTGCTTGACTGCAGCTGCTTGAGTTTTAACGTGAAAAAGGAAGTATGATCATATAACACCCGTTCTGAGGTCTTTACATTGGATCCCTGTAAATTTTAGGATTTGTTTTAAAATTTTAACCCAGGTTTTTTAAGGCCCTGCACGGTCTGACACCTCAGACAAGTAGGGCAGCTGTAACAGGCCGTCAAACTGTTCCCAGGGTCATCATGAAGACTGGTGAGGCTGCCTTTAGCTACTATGCCCCATGGAATAGCCTACCCATGCATATCAAATTTGCCCCAACATAATATTCTTTTTTTTTTTAAAGATCCCAAAGCATGCCTTTCAGTAGTCTGGTTTATGTTTTTATTGTTTTAACTGTGTTTATTTATTTTTAATAGTATTGTTTTATCTGGGTTTACCCTTGTGGAACGCTCTGTAACGCACATTGTTGTTGTTCCACCTGGAATGAAATGTGCTATCCAAATAACGATTCGCTTGCTTGCTATTTTGATACCTTGTGACAGTCAGGCTACTGTACTACTGGTTTTTCCACTATGCTAAGCTAACCACCTGCTGGCTGCAGCTTCACATTTAGACACGAGTGATATTGATCTTCTCATTTCGTCCTTGTGCTACTGAACACAAAGCAGTTTTAAGCAGAGGGTGTGTAGCTTCAGCATCTGCAAATACAAGGTTTGCCTCAGTACATGTACATGCTACTCTGTCATGCCTATCCATGTGGCCGTATGTACACATATAGGTACGGTGGTGTATATATGTGTATAGCTCTTGTGTATGTGAGACGTGATGACTGTCCTGGGGAGTGTGTTGTTGTTGTGCGTGTTGCGTGCTGCTGAAGAGTTCATGTTATTCTGTCCCTCCTTTCTCCCTCGTTTACTGGCTATTCTGGGAAAATCCAAATTACAGTCTTTCAGTGTGTGGTTGGCTTGTGTGGTTCCAAATTTGTACTTAACCTACCCCTCCTGCTCCGTCGCTCTCCCTCCGCCTTCCTTAACTTCCCCCATTTTTCTATACCTCCCTGACTCAAATGACACTAATCTTTCTGACTCTCTGCTTTTGCATTCTTGAGTTTGTTTGAATGTATGAATCAACTTTATTTTCTGAATATGATTTAACTTCATTCAACTTTGTCACTCCACAGTAGCACAACTGTTAGGACGACACGGTGAAGTCATAACACATCACTTCTTCCATGCTCCTTTCCCTCTTTTCCCTCTCACAATCTATTTGCTCCTTTTTCTTTCCTCTCCTCCCTCCACATTTCTTGTTTTCTCCTCTTGTTGTTTTGTCTCAGTGCCTGTTGCTGTGCGGATGGAAGTCCTGAACACATCCATGTCTCCGCTAAAAACATATCCTCCCTGTGGCTTTACTCGCCGCTCAGTTTCGGCGCTTCCTGTCACCCCCACTCGCCCGGCTGTAATTACCATCATAACCTATGGCTGTGCAACCCCCTCTCCATTCAGAAAACAGGTATTTTTAGTGCGCGCAACAGTATTTTTTTCTTCTTTTTCAGATGCTGTGTATTTGTGTGAGGATTTATGCAAATACTCATTAAGTGGGTCTCTTTGCTTACATAATTGCTCAGCTATTCCTGCTTTGTATTAACTCTATGGCCCCTTGAATGACCCTGCACACACACACACACACACACACACACACACACACACACACACACACGTCTGCTGTGAGATAACAGACATGTAATGGGTACAGTCACTGGATTAAAAATGACAGAGTGAAAATTCAAACTCTACGGACACTGCCCCTATGAAAGAGTTCATTGCTTTGGCTTACTAATGCGCCCTTAGAGGCTTTTGACAGTGCTTTGTAATCATCACTGAATATTTTTAACATTTCAGAAAGTTCACTTTTTATTTTGACCTTAAATGCCATGACGTACCCGGCCGCTTTGAGCTCCCTCTGATGAGGATCTGCAAAGCAATTTGTTAGTTTTCTCTCACAGATGTGGTTAACATTTAAGCTTTAAAAAAAAGTCCAAATGAGAGTGTTTGAGTCTTCGAGCTGAGTCACCACCACTTTGATTTATTTTTCACAGTATCTCCAAGGGCATCTTCTTCTCGTGTGTCGGCTCTGAGCTCAGAAGACTCTCTCACTTCTCCTATTTTACATTTGAAGCAAAAGTAGAGTTTATGTAGGCAGACATATATGCATTAATGTGTGATGGTCCACTTCAAGCTATTGCACTTTACCATGGAGCGTTCTGGATAGGCTCAGCACAGATTATGTTATGTTGACCACCTCCGCTGCAGTGCACCACGTCAGGAGGCTTTATCCCAGATAGTACACAGAATCCGTCTGACACATTCTCATCGTTACTGCGACTATTTTTAGACTATTACTTTTCAGGGCAGATTAATGAACGATCTGACGGGTGAAAGATCTCATTAAATCTTAGGGGCAAATCTGCTTGGAGCTCAAGTCTGTTATTTCTGGGCTCTAGAGACCGGATCATTAACCATCTGAAGTGACCAGCTGCCTCACTCTTTCCTCGTCCTTCCACGGCCTGTGGCCCCAATCCATGTCTTCCTGTGGTACTTGGCTACTCTTTACCACTTTTGACTGCTTTCTACTTGCACGTCTTCCATGTGTGCACTTGTGTAGCAGGCTGGTGAAAAACGCACGACCATGATGAGTGCTCGCCATTCACCCCTCTAATCCTGTGGAGGAGAAACTGGAGAGGCTGCCTCAAGGCCAAGCCCTGCTGGTATGACCGAACACTGTGTGACATTCTCAGCAGCATGCCCTCCGGCTCTGCATGACAACGACAGCGGTCAATTTTTTTTTTTGGCCTACTCCACCTCCTTCCCTGCCTTTCTGGGCAAAAAAAGGGCATGTTTGGTTCAGTCGCATGGTTACACACAATAAATAAATAAATCTGCATAATTACGTAAGCAGTGTTTTGCTGAGCTGCAGCCAAGAGTCTTGCGAGTCAAGCGCTGATGTTAGCTCTCATTAAGGGTGGCACAAAGCTCCCCGCAAAGTTTTTTCTCAGGAGTTTTTCATTTTCATGCAGTGATGGAAACCCGTGTAAGGTCATGCAATGCACACTAGATGTGTGCTGGATTTGACTGTTCAGTGTGTGATCTAGCGGGGTGGAAACAACTGGAGAGACAAGAGCTTCTGTTCGCCTGATGGCTAATCTCAGATCAGTAGACGAGGAGCCGGTGAGAGAAGCTGGTGAAACCTTTCTTCTTTTTTTTCACCCACCTTCAAGTGCTCCACTTCAATCCAGTTTTTCTTTTGTTCTTTTATTTTTCTCACTGTGATGTTTTTTTAGTCCAGTTTCTAAAAATCTCACCAGTCTTGCTCACCCTCCCAGAACTCTCTTTTCCATCACAAGCCTTTCTTTCCTGCCTTTAACCCTCTCTTGCTTCTCGCTGAATTTGTCCATCCCATCTCCTTTGCCTTTCCACACTTCCATCACTGCCTTTCTATCCCCTTCCTCCCTATTTCCCTCCTTCTTCCCCTGCTTTGGTTTTGTGAAAGGCGGCTTTATCAGCAGGCCTGAATGGTGCAGGTCCACTGGAGGCATGGACAATGGGCCCATCATCAGAGGGAAGCAGAGCCCATGAAAGAGGAACAAAGACCTTCAGCCCAAGAGGGGCCCCACTCTGCACCTCACACCACCACAGCAACAGCCTCCACGGGCCCTGCTACTGTGTGTGTGCTTGGGGGAAAAAAAACATGTGTGTTCTTGCCTATAAGAAGGCAGGTGCTACCCCTTGGGATTTCAGCATTATGGATCTGCCCCCCCCTGAAACGGCTTGGCTTTCAGCTATCATTCTTAAACAGGCTGCATTCCCCTGCTGGCACAACGCATGCATTATTGTCCAAATTCATGCCACGATGCATCATGTGTTTGTGTTTGTTAGCATGTAGAAGCCCTTAGCAATCCACACACGCTGGCCTGTAACATGACAACACAAGCACATGTCATGAATATGCAGGTTCACTTCACTGTCTCCTCAGGGGAGTGGGAGACTCTTTAAAAGGAAACATGTTTGTACAGGAGAAGCTGTAGCCGAGTGTGAGATGTGAGTCCTGTCTGGTTTTTCAGTGGAAAGTGACCGGACATTATAAACAGCTTATCTAGTCCTTCATTTTTCATGACAGTTGAGGAGGCGTATTCTTGTGCGCTGTGCACCTTCCAGAAACAAACATGATCTGGAGAAGTACAGTTAAGCCCGATGGGAATGTCATTAATTTTGAAGGTTTAGGCCATAAACCACAGTATTAGCACATGATCTTTCTCTTGTTCACCTGGATCTCACTATTTTCAGGCTCCAAAATGAGCTTTGATATTTGACTTTTAGCCAACAAGACCAAAGGGGCTGTCAGTGAAATCATGACAACCACTGAGCCGGCCTGTCAACAAATCACTCAACAACAGCGAGTAAGGAAACTCAATCCACTGACTAAAGAGACAAAGGTAGTAAATGGTCCTTAAAGTGTGATTGCTCAAGTTTTTGGACAAGATTAGTGACTCATCTCAGGAATCTAGGGGTGTTCAGTAAACAAACTGAAACACTGAATCCTTACTGTAAGTTGAACTAAGTAGTATACACTGAACCGGCGCCACTTCACTGATGAAAATGACAAGATGACAAACTCACAAAACCAATCCTAAGTGGGTGACATCATTTCCACAGCCACAGTATTCCTACCAAGATGTTTGCTGTGTATTTAAACTGTTGTATTCGACAAAATAATTTAGGTTTAAAATAGTTTTTCCGGCTAAAGCTCACAATACTGAGATGGTGGTGTTCTTGACAAGAAGCCAGGATAGTTTGGGATGAATTTTGGCAGTGTTATTGTGATGTGGGCAAAGCTACTGACTGCACATACTGCCTTCATTTTATCGAGATGTAGTTAACTAAGAGTGTTATCGTTTTTAATCCTACACACATGATGAAATACTGGTTCATTCTGGGACAAAACTCAGCTTTCCACAATCTACAATTATTGTAGCTTCCCATGGCTTTGAACTCTAAAAGGTACATCATGTATGGATTTCTCTGCACTCAGGACCAGGGGATTTTTATTATGAATATATCCAGTGGCTACAGCTGCTGCCACAGCGGTGAGTGATTATTCTTGCCGGTCTGTTGATATTGTGAAATAGTATTTAATATTTGAGGGGAGTTGAGGTCATATTCATCAGTTGACCTTAATGGGCTGAGCTGTGCTCACGCAATAGAGTGCTCATTAATTTCCATTATGCCAGTAAAGACCTCTTATGACCTGGTGTGAATTATACACTTTATCTAGAGGTTGAGGGCCCGTAAGGTGACGGTGGGCCTTTCTTTCTCATCATAACAAGGTGAAAGGTGGAAATTATGTGCAGGATATTGTCTGTGTGTGTGTGTGTGTGTGTGTGTGTGTGTGTGTGTGCGTGTGTCTGCGTGTGTGTGCGTGTGAGTGTTGTGCGTATGCTTACTTGCTTGTGCATGATCAGCACCTTGAATATTAGTTTGTCATTTCTTTGCCTCCCAAATGTCCGCCCTGACAGTTGTGGTGTGACAGCGGATGCTCAGCCGCCGACCTGGACCAGAGGTCTTTCTATTTGTGAAAACAGACAGGATATGGGGAGCATATTATGCAGCCCACAGAACAGGAGACATGCAATCGACCTCTAACCTTGGGCCATTTCGAATCATTATCTCCTAGCTTAAGAGCAGAGACTAATCCTTGCTGTGTTTACCACACAACTGGCACAACAGCTGGATGGTCTGTTTACAGCCCCTGCTGGACCTCTTGGTGGGCTGATACATATGGATACTATCTGGGATGATGTGTCCTCATTTGGATTTCCACCAATGGGCTTCAAGGAGGCATTAGTGCACGTACAGTAAGCTATGTTCATCTCAAGTAATATGAGGGGCTCAGCCCAGTCTGGTGCTCTAAATCATCCTATTGCCATTGGCAAATTTCACTGTTCCACTGAAAAATCGTATTAGTGAAGGATTATTTAGTGTCCATGTTGGCCAGTGGGGTAGTGGGCACTGCTGGCACTGGTGATCTGCTATTAATGGATTGGTGATTTTAGTGGTTAAAGATGTGCAAGGAGCACAGCAAGTGCCAGGTAACACTTGAAAGGGACTCAGTGAAACAAATTCATGTGTATTTGTGGAATAGGTTGTACTGCAATCTTCAGATCACGGGAGACAGTTAATATGGCAGGTTCTACTTTGCACTCAGCAATTTACTCCTACAGTACTTCCTGGACGATGATCAGTAACAAGTGCAGTTATGTAGATGGTCAACTGGCTTCAAATCACGTACAAAGGTTCATCAGACCTAAAGGAGTTTGGCATTTTGGAGAAGTATGCGTTTCTGCTTTCTTATTGAGAGTTAGATGAAAATGGTTGACCTCACTCTCATGTCTGTATGCTAAATACAAAACTACCACCAGGAGCTGGTTAGCTTTGCTTCGTATAACAACCGCAAACAGCTACAAGGTCGTGCTATTTACATGGGAAGTCCACTTCATGTTTTGTTTCTTTATTTGTGGTTTAAGTCATGAACAAAACAGTAGCTGTGGGAGAATTTCTGTTCTTACTTCTGCAATCATACTAAGAAACAACAGTATCGTTATCTATACTGTACATCAACAGTATATGGTGGATAACAACAACAAAAAGGCGACTCAAAGAACTCTGACATTTGGAAAAACACCGACTGTGTACAGTATATGTCACGACCTTGAGGGTATTGGAACATTTCCATTTACGAAATTGCGAATGCCTCGACAGTGAGTCTCTTTAAGTCTTGTCATGTGGAGTCATAAACAAAACACAACACCACTTGAAAACATCATCATCATCTCCTCCTGTGGGCGGGGCACACCTCAAAAAGTTAAATAATCTCTGACACAGCACAGGGCGAAGAGGGCCATTTGTTATGGACAGCTTAAACACAGTTTTAGCCCGCTGCTGCTACGGCTAAGTCTAATTATGTGATAATAATATGAAAGGAACAGAGCTAATAACACGAAGGGAACATCAGCTGAAAGTCTGGGTTATTTTTATTCTCTTTTACTGAGATGTGCCTTTAACTGAGCAGGGATTGTGTAACAGCTCTGCCAGGACAGGTGAACCATGTAACCATGTTCTGACTTGTTTTCATTCTGTTGAATAAGTACCGCCTTGAGCTTGTATCCAAACACACACACACACATGCACAGACACATTTGTACTCAACTCACTCAAATGAGCCCTCGCTGACACAGACACACAACAAACGTCACTCTTTTTGTTTTACTCATCCTGCCTCTACTTCATTTCCTCTCTCTGTGTCCATTTATAGATTTAAAGCATCGCACAATGCTGCAGATATGTGTTCAACTTTTGCCTCCATTTGACACCACTTAGTGAAATCAGCACTATTTCATAACACACCGTGATGGCCTGAGAGGGCTTAGCCCCGTGCACGGCTGGGCAGAGGTCACAGCATTGAAGGCTAGTTGATTATGGATAAAAGGCCAGCTAAGGTCTTTTAATCACTCTCTCTCTCTGTATCTAGGTTTCCATTTGAAAAACACTGTGCTCAAACTCTTGTTAATAGGGTGTAGCTGAGGATAGCAGCATTAGTGGTATATGGGGATGAACTGAGGCTGTGCCTGGAAGTCATCAGTGTCTGTCAGCAATGACTCTTTTGCCCCACTCTGGGACCTCGATGCCACAGCAGGAGTCAGGTTTGTTCTGGGCCATTTAAAGGGAAATGAACTGTGAGCAGTGTCTTTTATTTAAATCACATAGAAACATAACGGATGTGAAATACTTTGAAATCATTATCATCCTTCACGAAAGATGAAATAAGATATGTTAAAACAAAAAAAAGTTAGACCCATTAGAGATTGCCAGTGCTTTAATTAAAAGTGCGAAGTAGCATTTTAACATCAATTAATCTTTGAAATTACTTTTTGAGATCATGATTTTTCGCCATAAAAGCTGCAAATGCTTTCAGAGTTGGTGGTGGATTAAGGCTGTTTCCAAAAACTTAACTGACTTCAGTCACAGGAAACAAAGGCCTCTTTGATTCTGACTCATACTCACGCAGGGTATACACTGGTATAACTGGTATCTTATACAAACGTTGCACAATTAATTTGACAGCTTTGACCTATTGTTGCTGCGGAATTAATTAATGTAATCCTCTATATGTGAACTGAGACAATTATCTACCAGTTGTTCAAATTGCAAACTGATGACAGCAAGGGAGGAAGACATCTCATGTATCAATCAATCTGTATCAATGCTCCATGGGAGGGATTGGGATTACAAATCATCTCAATGGCTTTTAATATGGATTTGATGCTAAAATATGCTGTGACCTCCAGCCAAAGAGGATCACTGCTTGAAGTGATCAATGTATGAGAGCATAGCACTCCAGTGAATCTACAGTGTGGTTTATGGCATTAAACTGCACCATAGAAATACAAAACCCCCAAAAAAGAACTCAAAAAGATTTGTCAAAGAGTCCAAAAACAAAAAAGGGTGGATTTGCTTGGTTGTTGCTCACATTCTCAAACCCATGGAGAATTATGAACGAAGTGAGGCAAACAGCTTTGGCTGCAGCAAAGCAGCTGTTTGCAGAGGAAAAACAAATCTCTGATAAAATCACTGAATGCTGTGGGCCCGACACCAGTGAAGCTAAGTGAAAGTGCAGCTAAAAACAAGACACCAAATTAAAGGGCCAACCCAGCAATTTCACACATAAAAGCCTGTTTTGAGCGTTGATGCACAAACCCATTCGTGGCTACAGAGGGAGCTGCATGACGTCTGATAAAATACCCCCAATGATGTCACTTGAGTCAGTGTTGGTTGGGGTCGAAGACAAGGAAAAAAATAAATAAATCATGACATTACCTGACCTCAGCTTCCCCTGCTGAGGCTAGATCAACCGTTACCACCCTAACACACCCAAATCTGTTCCTAAGTGGAGATGTGGTTGTGGTTAATGTAGGTGCCATGTTTGTGTGTTTTTAAACTGTCCATCAAGGCTCTGATAGGTGTGCAATGCCAAATGGGTGGAGTGCAATATTACCCTGTGTTTGCTGATGTCTTATATATAAACAGCTGTTTCTCACACATTCTCCCCATCAACTGCAAGAGGTAATAAAATGTTCGTTTTTTTTTCACAGGTTGTTTGCTTTGCTCCAAGCGGCCAAATAGATTAATGCAGATTTGAGTGAATATCTTGACTTTCTGTGATATAAACTTCTAAACTCAAAAACTCTTTTACAAGCTTTTGTGAGTCAAGAAGGTCAATAATGAGTCTCTTTGCTCACATATACACAGTACAACATTGTACCGTGGCTATGTTTGATGTCAAAGAGGTGTAACAGAGATTTATTAAAATCCTGTTGGAGTGGATCCATAGTGTAAATCAGTTGGATATCATTTAAAGGGCTAGTTCATGGGGAGCGATTGTTAAATGTGTGTTGATTTTATTGGGGGGGGGGGGTTCGGTACAAGCCTCCTGGTACACTGTGGTACTGTTTGAATGTGTTTTATGAAATCCACCACATGTGCCACAGAATTACACGTGTACTGTGTAAAGTAAAAAGCCGTTCCTTACCTCAGTCCCTGCCTCCCTCAGTATTTACTCAAACACACTGATACACAGTGAAGGCAGCACTTTGATTAGGCACAGGTGCGGCTTGTTAATGGCTGGACCTCTGCTGGCTCCCGACCAAACAGTCATGTTGCGTTCATGTCATGTCGGATTTTCCATAAATACAAACTGTCAGCCTGCAGGGGACAAAAAATAATAAATTGAAAGTGCAACACAGCTCATAAACACCGTAAAACATTGCAAACACTGTATCTACAGATGTTTCCAGTCCAACTTTATACCTACTGTAAAAAAAAAACACATTGACTCTACTGAAAGAATAAAAAGGCTGTGAGTTTTATCGTTGTTAAGTAAAAGTAGAAATGTCAATCTCAGCATTTCTAACATCTTTCATTTCATCTCAATGCTTCACCAGTCCATGTCAACATCTCATCGATCACTGTGGCTATTAACACTTTGCAGACTGGTGGTGTAATGTAGCGCTCACGCAATGCTGATGTGCTGTGAATGGACATTTTGGCTTCAGCCTGAATGATTATTTGCGCTTTGGAACGAGAACCAGCTCTCTGTTGAAGTGGACGCTTGGCTGTCAATGAAACAATGATGAAAACAGTGACAACTTCTAAACATAGAAATCACGAATGTTTTCATGAAATCGGTTTTGAATGTATATTTTAAAAGCCACACAACATGTCCCTCTGACTTGGCATCAAAGGCTGTGAGAGAAAAGAAACTGAAAGACATTTGCAAAATTAGTTTGTCAATATGACATGTTGGGGGAGCATTCCCTGAGGGAAGTGAGTCAGGATACCTTGTGACATCTAAAGCAGGCGGTGGAAGTAAGAGGATTTGACGTGTGCTCACACAAGGTAAAAAATTATATGTATTGTGAAGTGCAGCATGTTTTACCTTTAAACTGAATGTCCCTTCATATCAGTGACGTGTCGTCAGTCTGTGGAGTTCATCAGCTGAAATGTCCAAAACTGCATATGACAAAATCAATGTGTCACTCATGTTCATATAGCATGAAATATTCATGCTACATGATCTTATGCAGTTTAATGTATATCTGTAAAACATGGTGCTGGTGTAGAACATCAGAGCGGCAGCTTCTCAGTCACACTGGCAGCATGGCTCCGGGGAGAGCCCACCACTTTGGTCCAGACGGAAATGTCTCATCAACTATTGAATGAATTGCCATAAAATTGGGCACAGACAGCCATGATGCCTGGAGGATGAATCCAAATGACTTTGATTAGCTCCCGACTCCCCTCCAGTGCTTAGTTAAATGTCTCAACAACTATTGGATGCCTGGCCATGAAATTTGGTGCAGGCACTCATGGTCCCCTCCAGATCAATTGTAATCACCACTACAGCCCGTCCCAGCTCTTCTCCACCTCCCTAACTCCAGCTTATTGAGCAATTTGGAAGCTTCGCTGGTTATAATATAAACTGGGAAAAGAGTGAAGCTATTCCCATCTCCATAAATGCAGACAGGTTTTTTTTTTATTTTACGTACTACTCCTTTTAATATAATTCTAAATGAATATAAAACACATGGAGTAGATGTCATAAATACGCTAATCCCTTAAGGTGTAGTCTAATAGTGAAAGTCAGGTTCAGCAACTGAAGTGGGTCGTATTCACACCATCAAGTGTTACTTAGCACAACTTTTAAACTAGTCACCGGTGACCAAGCTGTTTGCTTCCATGCAGACTGCTAGAATGAATCCATTGAGTCTCATCCACAGGTTAATGCTCCTGTGAAGTGTCATAACAGGAGCTAACAAACACCTGTGACTGTTGCAGAGTCAGTGCTGAAAGGACAGGTGAGGAGAAGTTGCTTCTAGCTCTAGTACTCACTGTTGAATAATAGCTGCAGAATATGGCATGACATTTTAGGTGAGGTCCTTCAGCATGAATCACTTACTTTCTATCAGATGTTCCACTGATACATCAAGTGGTATTTAGCTATAAACCAAGAGTAGCCTGGGAACAGGAGCCCTAGAAGAATGTGCCCCATGAACCAGAGCAGGAAATTATTAACAGTATACACAGGATTTCTATTAATGCCAGACACTCATTAATTCAATTCAAAGTTGTGCATACAACCCCATTATACCAAATCCAGACTCTCTGCCATCTTCCCAGGGGTGTCCCCCCCGCCGCCCCGCCGTGTGAGGAATGAAGACAGGAAATAGGTACTGTACTCACTCACTTTTGGTCCTTCCCAAAACCGAAGCCCCTCCGGTCAGTTATATTTGATTACCTGTCAAAAGCCTTTAAAAAAGCATTACTCCAAACCCCGTGCTGGCAACCCCATTTCTCTCTGTGCCCTTTTGGCCAAACATTTAATTTGGCAGAACTGGAAGTCAGAAAGAAGCCCAGAGTTCATATATGGGTCAAAGAGTTGGCAAATGTACTTCACCTCGCAAAACTTTAAGATGCACTTGTCAACAAGTATTTTATTTTTTTCAATTTTTTTTTGCAAGTTTGGCAACCACTTCTTGACAGATGGGAGGCAACCTGCACTTGGGATAGTGTTGGCTGCTGCGCTGTGGCCTTGACACTGTGCACTTTCTTGCATTCAAATAAAAATGATGTCTATGGAACAGAGCTGATGGTGCTGTTTACAGGATATGTGAATATATATCACTGTTTTTTGTACATATAGAGGCAATAAAGGGATTTGGGTACAAACAACCAATTCAAATTGCTCTGGTGATTCATTCACTTGCATTTTACCATTTGGTTTATGATCAAACATCTGCAGAATGACTTTCCATCAGCCCCAGCTGCACTTTGTGTTTAGTGCTAATTAGCAATAGTCACCATCCTAACCCACTCTTTGTCAGTATTGTAGCATGCCAGTGTTAGCATTTAGCTCAAATGACTGCTGTGCTTAATTACACCCTGACTGAGCTGCTGGGACAGCTGTAGACTCTTAGTCTTGTTTATCCTCAAGTCCAAATGAGTTGACTTAGTATTATCACTTCAATGCTGACATTAATATAATGATGAAGAAATGTGTGTTTGTATCAAGATCAAACCATTTGCCAACTTGTATTTAAGCTACAAAGAAGGTATTTGATTGTCCATGAGTGAAGACGCTCCAGAATTTGTCTTTTGATAGCGTAATGAGGCAAAATCTGCTCCGCTATTTTGAACTTTAAAAGAGAGCAATTTATAGGCACAGATCAAAAGTGAAAAAAATCCAAGTTCCCCGTAATAAAACTGATTCTCTTTAGACTGGATTTCCTTTTGAAAAAATGTGTTTACAAACAACAAGATGTCCTCTCTTCGCAGCTTTCCTGTAAAATTTAAATCAGTATTATGTATTTCCTGTGATACTCACTTGCGTAAGTCTGCAACATCGCAAATGGTTGGTCCTGTCATAAATACTCTGTCACAATGGAGACAAGCATTAGCTATTCCTGGGCTTAAGTTTTGACCAGATGCCCAAAGTGTGGACACACGTCTGTACACACACGCCCACACAAACACACACACACACACTCACCGCATGAGGTCCATGTCTGTTTGTGTGAGTGGGTCCCCAGCTGTTGAGTGCTGTGCAGATGTAGCAACCAGAAATTAGGGATTACAGCTAAATCTGGAGGCAAAGAGGAAGAGGGTGGAGGGGAGCAGAGGGTGTGTGTGTGGGGGGGGGGGGGGGTGACTGCAGAATAATGAGGAGACTGGAGGGAAGGAACGACCATCTACAATGAAGACAAGGTTTAACAGGAGCTAAAGGAAATACAAACTGATCAAAGGATTAAACACCAATGGTGAGAGAACGTAGGCGAGAAAACTTCGATAAAACATGAGAGTGTTAAAGAACACAGGGAGCAAAAACAAGTGAAAGCTGCAGGGAAGAAATAAAAGATTGCTGTTAAAAAGACAAACTTTCCCATGGTGAGAAGAACTAGTGAGGCTGTTGCACACTCGGATCTTTTTTTTTTTTTCCTTCCAAGTAATTACAAATTCACAGATTTCTCCAACTTTCTCCGCATTGAATCTGCAGAAACGTCTGCGTTGGAGCTGATACTGTAGGAGGAAGCTGCAGTTATAGGATCTTAAAACTCACACACTCACACATGGGAGAGAGCCAGGATGTTTTTGCTAGCGGAGTTCCTGCAGAGGAATAGTGGAGCTTTAAGCAGAGTCTTTTCTATAATTCATAAGAAACGTTCACCTCTTTAAATGGAAAAACATTAGAAAGTGGAGGACTGCATGAGTGCGATGTGTTTCTAAATGTAAATACATATTAAAGACCTCAACTAGGGGAATAAAGTCTTTGTCCTTTCACAGCCTCAGCTCTTCCTCCACTTCTTCCAGCCCTGGGTTACAGTCAAATCCTGCACTCTTTAATATTCAAAGCATTTTCACACACACACACACACACACACACACACACACACACACACACACACATGCTGTTGGTGCTAGTACTAGAGGCTGCTGCAGATGGCAAATGTGGTCTGTTTGATATTCTGTGATAACTTTCCTCCACTTGTCAACACATTAGTCAACTGATCTGGAGAGGATTGGAAAGAGCCCAAATTAATGTGCGCAAAAGCAAAGCCCTCTAGGAAGCTTAATGCTGTTCTAATTAAAATGCACATTCACATTTTCCTGCCTCTCTTAAGAGCATGTCCAAGAAAGTCTGTCTTATAAAACCTTAAATTAGTGGGCTGTCATTGTGAAATTAGAAATTTTTATATAATTTAGGAACATTATTACTTCAATAAATTGAAGTTTCTGCCTTTTTTCGAGGAAGCTACCTTTCTTTCTTTCTTTCTTTCTTTCTGAGGGTCGGCTCAGGTTTAACGTTGACCCCACAGATCCCTCTCACTGTGAAACATAACAAAGTGAACCCTGACATATGACACTTGTTACCTTAGCCATAGCTTGCTTTCGTCACCAGCGGACCGTCACGTCATGTTCTCCAACCATGCCAGTGTCTCCGTTGCCTAAGCTGGCATCATATCACCCAGGGGATTACATGATGTCATTCTGGATCCAGGAAACGTCTCTATGCCGCCTTGACTCAGCTCCAACCCCCCCCCCCCCCCCCCCCCCACCCCACCTGGGTCAGTTTCCATCTGCAGAGGAAGAGAGTTGACTCACTGTGATCTGAAGCCGGAGGAGTGTCGAGTCAAATCCAAAATCCGGGGAGGACTTGAAGGGGTCTTGTGAGGATAACTTAAGACCAGGAGACATGATCCTGAGGTACCACCTGTGACATGGAGAACAGGTACAGACAGCAGGTACAACAGTGAAACATACCTAAGTACATCTCCCCCAGAGCGGTTCTTAAAGGAACGGGTTCATGTTTTCCCCATTTCTACCCAGACTTAGAGGAGCTTTTGTGTGGATTAAACTAACTAAATATAACAAGGTAATTAAAGGGCTTTATAGATGTGAGAGAGCAGATTATAACTAGATAATAAATAGATAATAATAACAGCTGCTAAAGCTATCAGTCAATTAGCACAATTTTAAATAAGGAATTAGACTCAAATATGTAACTGTATGGGACGTCGTTTAGCTCAGTGGGTAGAGTAGGTGCCCCATATGCAAAGGCTACAGTCCTCGCTGCAGTGGCTCTGGTTCGATTCCACTGGTGGCCCTTTGCTGCATGTCATTCCCTCTCTCTCTCTGTCTCCCCATTTCCTGTCTCTCTCCAGCTATTCTATTGATTAAAGGTATAAAATCCCCCCCCCCAAAATATATAACTGTACTGTACAAAAGTGTACAAAAATCAATATTCTACTTTTAAAATATCAATATCATCACATCACATCATAAACACTGTTTCAAAATGATCAATTTGTCAATAAATAAATGGCGTAAAGTCTTAAAAATACTCCAATTTGCTCATGAAATCTTCAAATGCTACTTTTAACATGTTGATTATAAACATGGGTTGCTATAACCCCACGCCCTCATGACCTCAGTGTCTGCAGTAGTACTGTAGGGAGGGCTGGGTTGGGTTGGCTCAGGGTGAATCACAACATAACAACATGTGAACTGTAAAAAGAACATTCTGTCTGATCTCAATATTAAAAGAGCAAAAAAAACATCAACAACACTGTCCCCGGTATTCACAGATCAAGGGAATAAACTTAGAATTCCATGTAGAACAGAAATAGTTGACATTTTAATACGGCCTTCACCCCTGGACTAATGTAATCCTGAAGAGTTGGGAAAATTTGTCAGTACAGTGGGTCAGCTCATCCGTTCATCTGTTGCATAAGACACAATACTCTTTTAAGCTGTTTCTACTTTGCACCTTGTGGCCTTTGATGGCCTTGCGGAAGCCTGATTTATTTCTCTTATGTTTCTTCACTGATTCATTGTGTTGTTGTTAATGCCCAGTGTCCCTGCATGAGCAGCCTCGCTGGCACCATCGAGCATGAATCAAACCAAGGGTTACAATGATGTCACGCTAAACTCCCTGAATGAGTTTGGGCAGATATTAAATTTGAGTTCTACTGAACTCCAGCAGCTTAACCCAATAATTCAGACCTGCCCAGATGAACAGAGACAGCTAAATCTATCCAAGCTGCACAGACCACGTAATACATAAATCAACCCAGCGTTGTCATCATTGTTTTTCTGAATTCATTCTTTATCTAAGAGGCAGACATACTTGGTTAATCTGTTGCATAATGTTTTTCAGATGTCCCGTATGCATGTCACTGTCTGTCCCGACAGGAGAAAGCTTTGGCGACACCTATAGGTGGGAGGTAGAACTATTTGATTACACACTGAGTTGCGTGAGATTTGCTATGTGATACTGTATCTGCTGTCTGCCTGCATCTTAACCTGGTGCCAATGTTTCCCACGCCACCATATTTCTTTTGTCTTCAAAGTGTGTTTAGAAGAACATCTGACACAAGAAGAGCACAATAGATTGAAACCACACTCCAACTTAAACCTGCTTTCAGAAATATTCCAGGAATGCATTAAACTGTGGGTGGGAGGGGAAAAAAGCTTCCAAAAAAGATTAGTTATAATACAAAGAAAAACAGAGGCTTTTTAAAATTAGCACAAATACAGGCGGGAGAAAGGCTTGGCTCATTTTAGGAAAAGTAAATACCACACAAAGAAGCTGGGCACCAGTGAGCAGGGGCGTTTCTAGACTTTCTGGTGGCCCCAGGCAAGAGGCAGCTTGGAGGCCCCCCTACCCCCAACTGTGGCCACAAACAGTAAAGTTAATGAATCCAAAAATCCCACACCATTGACGATTCAATTTTGCACTATGCACAGTGTTTTGTGTACACGGACATTGGACATTGGAATGGACTGAGAGTTCGTAAAAAGACATTTTGTATGAATATCTGAGATTGATATATGTTTTAATCTTGTCTGTGTTTAGTGTGTAGTTTTCATACATGTAGAAAGTCTGGCATAAAACGCTGCACTGGTTCGGTCATTAATCATCGAGTTTGCGGTTCAGTTCCTGAGCCGACCCCTGGTTTGCGCGCACAGTACATGGAGGTAACATGGGAACATCTGCCACATGTGTTTCTTGGGACGTTCTACTCCAAAAGTAAAATGCAAAAGATGAATATATAAATAGACTTTGACTATTAGTTCATGTTTCTGGCTCGAGGCATGTGAACGAGCCACAACTCATTTTTATGACTCCCAACCTTGAAATAGGGGTTTCTGAGGAGCACTTGAAGGCAGCGCTATAGTGTCAGTGATTGTCTCACTGATGTCCTGAGCTTTAACAAGTTCTCTGAGGAGGAGGCATCTGTTTCATTGTTTGAGCCAGACGGTGCAGCTTGTCAGGGGAATTCTTCTCGACGGCACGGGCCTGCCCATGCTACAGATGGCTTATCTCACAGTAAATGATTCAGAAAACAATAATATGCCGCCAAACGGAGAAGAGGTCATCTCCTCTCGCTAATGGAATGTCTTCCTTAGTTAGAGCCTGGACACCGAGCTTGTTAGATGTCTGTTTCACAGTGGAAACGGGAGACTCTGTGTCAGCGCCTCGGGGAAAGGTAGGCATTTCTAATCCACTGGCAACTCTCCTGATCCCCTCATTTGAATGGTAAGCAGATCAATTAATGTTTCATTTAGGAACCAGCAAAACATAAGCTTTTTCCAGACAGGAATTTAAGGTGTAAAAGATGACAGTTAATTCCCTTACATAAGTAACCAGAGACATCCATGCTGCCAACAAAAAAAAAAAACCAAACAGGGCCAATTTTCTGCAAAATGATGGTTTAAGTTGTCATCTCAGGCCTGCGAGCAGAAGCTAAACTCCCCCTCCTCCTCCGCTGCTCCCCCAGTGTCAAAACACTGAAACTTTGAATGTGCAAGTCCAAACCTATAAGTAGGCAAGGGACTGTAAGCCAAGACCTACTGTAATATTCAGTAATTATCGGCCTGTCAGCTAAATGCAGTGTCAGACAGAATCAGGAGCAGCGGAGTCAAACAGCTGTGAAACAGACATTAATAGACGTGAACACTTCATTGTAGCCTGCTTGGTTAAGTGCGACTCACATTATGTTGAGCAAATTGTCAATCACAGAAAATATATTAAATTAACACTGAACATTTCTTGGCACAATCCCTCTGCGCACACACACACACACACACACACACACACTTGCAAATATCCAGGATGGTCCTAGACGTGAAAAGCAGAAGCCAACAGCAGAGTCTGCTCTACTTCTCTCTCTTGTGATTTCAGGCCTGATGTGTAACATCAAAGACAAAATCTTATCTGCCCCCTCTGTCCCTTTTGACACGGACATTAGTGCATGTGAGACACGTGTCCCTCCCCATTGTCAGCTTCTTTCTGTTCTGCGTACAAAGATTAGAAAGAAGGTGACAGGAGCGAGGGGGTTGGAGAGCGATGTGGAGGGACTGAGGGAGACAAATCTGTGGAGACATGAATGGCTTGCAGGTGTTTTTTCTTCTTCTTTTTTTTCCCAGAATAGGAGATGGATAGAGTGGGAGACGTGCAGCCGTGACTTTCCCCCCACGCTGTCATTATGTTTTATGGCAGGAGAAGTGTTACTGACGCCGAAATGAGGTGCTGCGAGGATGGGCCATGTAAGAAAGGGTGATAGTTTTACACCAAGAGTACTGTCTGTTTGCGTGTGTGTCTGCTCACAACCAACACATCTAAAAGTGGAGTGTGGAGTGTGCGCTTTCAAGTCGTGCTCAAGAAAAATAAACAAAAGTGAGTGCAGGGTGAGTGAAGGTGAAGGAGGCAGTGTTAAGATAAAGAAAGGGCAGACAGAGGAGGGAAGAAGAAACAGTAGTTCCTTATGCACCTATAAATAAACACACATGAATAAATTTGCAAAAAGATTTTAATTGGTATTGTTTTTAATCATTCTTGGTTCAATTTACAGTTGTCTTTTTTTTATTCATTCTTGTCAAAGGTAAACACATTTCTTGTGGTTGTCTTCAACATCAGTAAATGCTTTTCGTCCGCTCTTCCCAAACCCCCGTAAAGTGAGCTAACATCACAGAAGAGCACATTCTCTCATACGCACTTGCATATTCAGATCCTACAAACGACTCCTTAACGGGTACGAAATTTCTAAACGCCACATACTCGTAAAGCGCGGACAAACACATTCTACATACATACGCACACAATACATGTGCACATATATGTTGGGTTTTTTTTTTTATCTTGCTCACTCACACACACACACACACACACACACACAGATTCATACACGCTTGTGCACACGCACGCACATTCCATAACCGGCATGTATTATAAACATACATTACAATACAGACTCCTTTGTTTCGCAAGTGCAGCACTTGAGGAATGCAGCCCCTCCATCTTCTGTCTGTGCATTCACAGTTGGGTTATGACATGCTCTTCTGCAACATAATCTGGTTAGCAGTGTCTGTTACATGAGAGTCGGGTTACTGAGTGTGTATCCCCCACTGATTAGTCATAACCAATAACCCTCTCTTGTTGTCAGGCTGAATTACATCTGACTATTTATCTACACAAGCAAAAAACGCTGCAGTAAAAATTCCACTGTTTTAAAAAAAAGAATAAAAAAATGGCACAATAGCTTATTGAGCAAAGGCCTACAAATGCACACTGATAAATTAGGTAGATAAATAATATATTTTAATGTTAAAATAAATACATTTGAAAAGTAAATCAATTCAAAAAGCACAACATTGTAATCTGATTAATGCCAGCCTACATTGTCCTGTATTACAATATAAAAAAGTGAACTTCTCTTTATTTGCACATTCACACGTGTTGTTGTTTTTTTTGTTGTTTTTATCTTATTTTATTTTATTTTTTTGTTTTTCATTTGTATTGTTTTTAACAAAATGGCGGCAGCGTTACTTTGAGACTCAAAGCACAATTTCTCCTCAGGCACCTGCCGCACTCTTGGCGACTGTATGGGGTCGTTTCCATGGTGACTGTGACTGCTGTAATGGCCATCAGCGCTGATTGGCTGGGAACCTCCCGAAGTGGAAAAAGGAACGGCCGGGCTTGTCTGGGATTAAAGAGAGAAGTTGCTACTGAGAGAGGTTTTTTTTTTTAAGAATTGTAAATTAGTGGTATTCTGAACGACTCTGGTGATTGCTGCGAGGAGAAAGGTTTGACATCCGGAAAGTGCTGAAAGGTAAATGCATCGGAACAAAACACACATCTACCACATCTACCACCACGTCTAAGTGCCGTCAAATCACTAGTCCAGGGTCTGTATTTTTCTTGGGTTGTTACAGTGTAAAGGCAAGGCAATGCAGACAAAGGACTAGTTCTCAGAGGGCACTCGCTATCTTCTAAGAAACGCAGGCTTTGCGTCTGTACCTATCACAAAGCCGGGGGTATTTTTGATGTCTGGAGAAAATGGATTGTTGAAAGGCCGGTGGATATCCTCACAAAGTCTTTCCCTTTTCTAAAGAAACTCCTGAGGCTCTTATTACGAACAGTTCCCTCATTCAGGTGTGAAAACATTCCTCAATGTCCAGGACAGTGGCGGCAGTTCTCCCCGCTGGCTTGATCATATAAATATCCTGTATAGTCCAGGTGAGATCAGCACAGTTTCCAGAGTCCAGCTCGTTCTTTACTACATCAAAGCTGAGTTTAATCCGTCAGCACACATGGTCTGGGGTCCAAGGCCTTAAAATCCCCCCCCTGCAAAGTCCACTCCTGCTCCCTTGGCCACCTTCTTCAAAGCTTATAGTCACAAAAAAAGAAAAACTTTATCAGCTTAAGACAGTGCAGCTTAAATTCCTCAGGTGATTTGATATCCATGCTACAATAAAGAGTGTGTAGTCTACATCCAACTCATTACAAGTTCACTTTGTCTCTGGCACGACAGCAGCACTGAATTGTGTTTCTGAATATTAGTTGTGGTCGTAGTAGTCTCCATGTTGTGGCAAACACACCTGCATGAAATGCTGCGGTATTCATATGATAATCATGTCCAACAACACATGGAGTGTTTAAATACACCGGTGTAAATATGACAGCAAAAAGGCCTCTCCTTTTTTTTCATAGTCCAGTAAGTTAAATTCAAGGAATTTTTTTTCTTTCAATCGTGGTTCTTTGCACTTGACTCTATCCCGTGCTTCTGCCAACTCTCACATCAAAAACTCGCAGTAGGTGGATACAAAGCCCTTTGGACAAGGCGGCGGTCCAGCTATGCATCGAGTGCCAATCCCCGCGACAGTCGCTAGGACAAGAGCACTGAAGACAGTAGCAGCATCGCCACGGTGAGAAGAAGGCGGTCGCGTGAGGGGCTGCTGCCACTCACGCTTTTCTCCAGTTTGGGAACTTCGGGGTTAAATTCATCTGCGAGAGAAAAGCACAGAGAGACAGAAATAAGAAAGTGAGAAAAGAGAAGCGTGCGAGTGTGAAAGAGCGAGCGAGACAGTGAGTGTGCCAGACAGAGGGAAACGAACCATTACTACATTATTAATTCATCAATCTAAATGCAATGTGTGATGCATGCAAATTGTACTTTTAACATATGCAGAGAGAGAGACATGATGCAATTATCAACAAACCACCAATTATCATCAACAGTGCTACATATGGCCATTTCCCCTCATGGGAAGGAAAATTAAAAACACTTTTGTTTCTGATCTGTTTTTTTTCCCCACACATACTCCTCTTTTCACACTAATGATGTTTTTATCCTGGAGGGATTTCAATCAAACCAAATTACTACGGCCTTGCCATTGATTAGACACAACAGAACATTAGCTGGAGGGGAAAGATGGAGAAAGAGCTGGGAGAAGTCATTTTGTAATATTCTGTAAAAGTGGATTACAACGAGTCATTACACTCCGTCTCCACATAATGTTCGCCATTATATCCAGAGGGTTATTAGGTGCAAAAATAAAGCAAAAGGAGCCAAACAGAGATTTGGAGCCTGCAAATCTGACACTGTTTTTTTTAGGACATTCTGGGTGAGCTGTGCTCTGACGTTAGTAAAACTTGTTTTTTTCTACCAAGACATGTAAGTGCAGAAGAAAGCTGCAATTTCTTGCTGACGACAGTCACATTAGCCCACATAAAAGACATAAAAGAGAGATGGGGTGGGTGATGGAGGAGTTTAAAGCCTTCAGATGTGACACACTGATGTTACACATTGTGTCTCTAGCAAATTATTTTGATTTAACATCTTAAAATGGCGCCAGAGAGAGGAAAAATACTTGTTTTGATAGAAGAAAGGAGGTATTTATTTGACAAATGGTGCAAGGAACCAGAGTAATCTTGTTTGTCTATAAAAATCCCATCACTTTGACTTTAATATGTTGTTATTATAATGTGCAAATGCATAAAAACACCAACTGACATAATGTCTTCGTTAGCATCATTTACCTTTCAGCAGAAAATACATCAAATTAAGGAATGCTGTTTATCTGTGACGTTACAGCGTTGTTTGGAGTTGTAATAGAGATTAATTGGCTACAAGTAGAAACAGGAAAGGTGATAAGAGATAAGGCATAGAGACAACAACCACATGACAGATGATGTTTGGCGAATGTACGGAATTTTGTTTTTCCTCCGTCTCAGACCGAAGCATCCGGACACTCTGGTTTGTCCTGGTCGTGCGTCTCTAGCCAGCGTCACAGCTGCTCTTCAGAAACACAAGGCGTCTGTCCTTAGCGATGACACACGACTCTGACAGTCACGACAGGGTGCACAGGGACGAGCTCGAACAGAAAACACTAAAGTGAAGGCAGCAGGGAGAATATAAAGCAGCACTGCCGTGGGGAGTGGCAGCTTCACACCTTTTGTCTCATATTTTGGTGGTAAAAAATAGAGACTGTGAGCAGAATAGACGCTGTCCCTACTGTGGTTTCACTTCCTTTTACATAAACAAGTCCATGTAACAACAACTTGGCGTCCACAGATGTTTTGTGAGCAGATTTTTCCAGACTTGTTTGTGGATGCAATGAGCTTTGACATTCACAAAGCTGCACAATATGCACCTCTTCAAACCCCTTGCTATTTAGGGAGGCTGTCCTTGGAAGATGAATGTGGGGGACGTCGGGCGCCTCGGGCCATAACAAGTTATCAAAGGTCCTCGGTATGACACTTCACATCACAGCACAATTGTGGGATACAGCAATCAATTCCGAAGCACACACAATCCAGGGCAGCCGTGTTCGTATGGGGTATAACAACAGACGAGCGTACGAGGGTAGCTCTCCTGTCCACGGTAAACTCGCCCGAGGCATTTACAGTGAGATAAGAAGCATCAGCACTAGACTGTCGATGAGAGGAAAAAGGTTGTCTGGTCTGATAAATCCTCATGCCAACTACGCCACAACCGGGGAAGGCCCACAGTGAGGCCATGTCTGGTTACAGCTCTACAGGTCAGAGGGAGAAGTGTAATAGTCCACCCAATCTATTAATATCTGCAGATCAATGTCTTAATGCCAAAATATCTTTACATTTTGGCGGGTTCAGGCACTTATGACCTTCACGTAGGGAATACCGATAAGGAAAAGCCGTCGGTTACAACCTCAGGAGTGGAAGCACAGGTTGTGTAGGCCCATGAAGGGATATCAATGCATCAAAACTCTGGTAGCCTACTTGTGTTCTTAAAGCAAACCACTGCAATGTTAGTTACAAGTTCTTGTAGCTCCATCGACTTTGCTGCTCATTAAAGGGGAACTATGCAAGTCCGGTCGCTTTTCCTCTGTTTTGCTAACCCTCCTCCAGGCCATGTGCATTTATTTCAACGAAACCCGTGAGAAAGCAATCCATGGAGCTGTAGATAACGTTATTTATCATATGCGTTACGATGTGTAGTTTTATCTGTCATAAACAAAAGATAATGGGTTATGGGGCGCGTTTGTGTCATGGTGCCGCGGAGAGAGACGAGAGCTGGGACACCGGGTCGGAGGCACTGATCTTACAAGGTTGGGATAGAGACGCTAGGTGGAAAGCAGAGAGCCTCTATTCTCCCTCGTAGCAAGTTGCAAGTAATTTATTTGTAGAACAACTACTCCTACGCTTAATTAAGGTCAAAATTGTAGCATAATCAAGGAAAAATCTTGCATAGTTCCTCTTTAATCTGCAAATGACTCATGACCGTCATAAGAAACTTAACCCCAGTGCTCCTACCAAGTGTAGCCTCTGTGTCAGATGAACGCCATCAGCAGAACAATACAACAAAGAGAAACAATTCAGTTTAATGAACAGGAGGCTACAAGTCTGCTGTGAAGCCTGCAAATCCTTGCAGCTATTAGTGCCAGAGTCAGTCCAACATGTTTCCCAAACTTCTGGCCAGTGAATGTATAGGCTGCACATAATAAATGGACTGTTTTGCTTTGTTGCAACACGGCTGATTGATTTCGAGAAAATCTGCTCACACAATAACAACACATCCCGAACAAATGAATCAAGGATGGTAACGTCTATTTATTCATCGTGAAGTAATCTGTTGTGCTTTCTGGTCCGTAACCTAATTCACGTTCCAGGCCTCGGCCCTACACTACACTGCAGACATTCAATATAGGAGGAGAGTGTTTAAGGGGAAAGTATGTCACAGATGGAGAAATGCACAGTATATTAAGCTTAGCTGCAGGAAACTATAAAGTTATGATTAATTCAAGCGGGAAGCGGCAAGACTGATGCTGAATTGTTGTAGCACATTTGCGGAAACTGTGAGCGGTTGGCTATAAGATGCTTTATCATAGCTAATCTATGTTATTCATAATTCATGGTGAAACTACGAGCAGAGGCGAGGTGGGTGGCAATGGGTTTTTAGAAAACAAAAAAACAAAGAAAAATGAAAAGGAATCCATAAATTCAGTTTATTACAACTTAGGGCTTGTATAGTGGTTCATGTTAAGTTGTGGAATCTGCTGAGATCTGGAAATAGTTTTAAATGGGGCAAAAAATACAAATGACTCAGATGATCTGACAGGCTGTAAACAAACCAGTGTGATAAGTGTTGACATCCCAGAGTTGGGCAACATTTTGTTGTAAGTTTAACAGGCCTGGGGGGTTGTTTAAAACTTGTATGATCCTTTTACTCCTCATGTTTATTGCCTGGTTTGACTGATGTCACCGGCAATATCTGAGCAATTAACCAGGCAAGACGAGTTGTATTATTATTACCTGTAGAAATGATTGTCAAAACTATACGAAAAGAAGAATTATCCTTAACGCACCATGTTAAATAAGGCCGACGTGACGTAGAGGCGAAGCTAATAATAAAGCAACGAGGACGACAGCAAGTCCAAACATATGCGGGGAGAGCGAGGGAAAGCTTTGTTGATGCTGAGCCAGTCTGTGGGCTGGTCTGGTCCTGAGGGTGAGTCAAGAGAGTGGGTGTCCAGCGGTCAGCAGGGCCATCAGGGCTATGGGTTGCTTTTAAGTGTGTGTGTGTGTGTGTGTGTGTGTGTGTGAGTTCGTGAGTGTGCATAAATCTGTGTGTCCTGATTTTGTTATTCTCCAAATGTATTCAGCAAAATGCATCACAACGCTCGAGGCTATGATTTTTTATGATTCTCTGCCAATGTGTGTGGTTTTTTTTTATATATTAAATTCTACGTAAGCTCGAGCCTGAGTTACTGCTGAGCAATTCGCCCACCACTGAGATTTTCTTTCTTCATCTGCCCCTTCCCTCCGCAGCCCCCTTCCTCTGCCCCCTCTCTGGTTTTATCTCTTTTTCTGCCTGTTTCTCTCGCTCTCTGCCTTATCTGTCCCTCTTTCTGTCAGCCTTTCTCCTGCTGCATTTCTCCTCCACTGCCTCCTTCCTGTCTTTTATCTCTCTGACTTTCTCTATCTCATTTTTCTCTCTGTCTCTCTCTCTCTCTCTCTCTCGCCGTCATCCCTATGCCTCCCCCTCTCACCCTCTTGTCTCTTTCATGCCTTCTCCTCCTCTCTCTCTCTCTCTAAAGGTGCTCGTCGCTGATGGCTCAAGAGCTCTTCTCGACTCTCGTCGCTGCTGGTCTCAGTTTCCATCTCAGACAGGTCACAGTCTCTTAGCCCTCGTCACACACCGCCTTGCAGCTTCCAGAAACAAGCATACTAAATGATTCCCGGCAAGAGGCTTTTGTTTGAGGTGGGGATGGAGAAAGAGAAAGAAAAATAGAGGGTTTATGTAACCACTCAGCTGTACAATTGACTCACTCGCTGACATGCTTTCTCCTTAGGTAAACATGGACCTTTCATTCCTTACAAGACCTCTGCTGACCTTGTGGATTCCATGCAGAGGAAAAAGGAAGGTTTTATCTTTGTGCATCTCTGAGTGTGTGTAAGTGTGTATGCTACACTGTGCCAGGCAAAGTTTTTTTTGTAGATTATTACAATTAGCAACACTAACAGATAACACTAGGTTGATAGTGTTTCCGCACTCCTTATCTGTAATTAAAACATTACTCACCTCAAGTTACAGTAAAAGCAGAGATCTGGGAATGTTTCGACTTTGTTAACACAAGTTGTTAGATCCAGGTTTTAAATAACAAACCCCAGGTCAGCCAGACTGCCCCCACCCAAGTTATTGATCAATGCAGGAGACCACAAAGGCAAACATTAAGATTATTGCCCAAACTGTCCACTGATCCCACTCTTCATGTCTTCTTGGTTAATCTTCTTCATGAAAATCATTGTTACATCATGAGGAGGGAAAGCTGTGGCGCTAAATGCTGCGTTAGCATCCTGATGTGACTAATTAATGTAGCTGATGGATGAAATGCTAAATGCTTTCATGACACTGATAAATGAGGTCAATAACAGGGTCAATACTGTCCACTTGGTGAAACCTTGGAAATAACTAGCCATAATATAATAAACTGGAATTATCCTTCAATGCTGTACGGCTGACGACAAATACTGTAAATACTGTACGTTGTAATTATGTAAGTATATGTCAGTGCTGCTGAATCACTGGACTTGCAGTGTTCATGGTCTTCCCCCGATTGCACAACTCAAGAGCCCAAAATAAAGGTTCTACTCATCACCCAGCTACGGCCTGTGGGTTTTTCTTTTACCAGACATAGAATTAAATAAAACAACAACTAACAAATGGTTGTTTCTTTTCCACAATGATCGGTACACAAATCAAGCTTTATGCAGCCACAGCCAAATATTGACCAGCATCTGGTGATCGGCCGCTATGGTCTTTTTTCTCAGCAAACACAGAAACAAAACGTCGAGTCACTCACCGAGGTTGTGTATTTTGATGTTTGGCCTGACTGTGTAGTCAGGAGAAGTCTGACTGGAGTCATCATCTGCCTGGGAGACTGAGAAACACACCACACACACACACACACAAAGACAGAGGGAAGAAAGTAAAACAAAGAAGAGGGAGGAATAAAGTGAGACAGAATCGAGGCAAGAGAACAGCTCATTAAAATGACAACACGGAGTGAAATGTACATTTTAGGCTCTGATAAATTGTGTACAGTTATATCAGAGCACGGAGGAGTCGAGTGTGACGCCGCTGCTGAGAAACCATGAAGAAATCCTGGACTGTGAATCAGTAAAGAACTGAAAGCATTTGGAAGCGGTGGACAGAAATCGTTATTACATTTACTGTTTGTCTAGACGCAGAATTACATTCAGCCTGCATCGCTAATTTACCCATGAATGAATGATGTGTGGGTTTGTTGATGTGTAAGCCTTAGCCTATGCATCCTTGTGTTTTTTCTGCTTTTTTTCAAATAAATAAATGTGTGTGTGAGTGCGCCTGTGAGTCTGATGCATAGTTGGAAAGAATGAAAAACATTCGCAGGGAATTTACATAGAAGCTGGCAGCAATTAATTTGATGAGCAGCATATGTCATGAAAAAGTCCCGTCTCTGTCTTTATCTTTAAGTCTCGTCTGGGTGAAGGTGGGAGACGAGGAGCGGTGAGAATGAAAAATGGTCGTTGGGGCCACTGACATCCACACAGTGTCTTAGCAAGCTGTTAAAATGACCTTGCTGAGTAAAGGTGGTGGGTCGTATAGTGGCTAAAGGCACCCATGCACACACACGGCCCATTCATGCACATCCACAAACACACAGTGAAAAAGATTTACAGCTGACACACCGTGCACATGCTGCAGCTCGAACACACACGACGGCGATGCACCCAAACACACACACAAAAGCAAACGGAGGCGTGGTAGACACATCAATAGATTAGCCGTGACACTAGGATAGGGAAGAGGGGGGGGGGGTGTTAAGGTGATGTGTACACAGGGGCTGACACTGGCCTAAGTGTGGGATGTATTAGTGCTGACAAGGTTAGAGGAGAGGGGGAGGCTTTCAGCACTGGGCTCCCTGATCAAAGGCCTGCAGGGGAGAGAGCAGGCTACCAGGGTAAAAATAACACACACTATACAGAGCAGCAGGCATCAGAGAGCCGGAGAGAGCGAAGAAGAGATAGATAGACTGTGAGGGAGAAGGAGGGGGAGATGGTCAAGAGGGAGAGAAGGATGGAGAGTGACAGAGAGCGATAGAGGGAGGGCAGAGAGAGCTGCATCACACAGCTGAATCTTTCTTTCTTTTACATCTTTTGTATGGCTTCACGCGAGCATGTCATTCACAGAGCGAGATAGAGCATTACTGTAATAGCACTGAGACAGAGAATAACATTAAGCCATCACTCTCAAGTGTTGCTGCAAGGAGGGGGGGAAAAAAACCAAGAAGAAGAAGAAGAAGAAGAGAAAAAACGCCATCATCAAACTCCTCGCCAAGACAGCACGAGGCAGAGACGGCTCTCCCCGAGACAAGACTGTCAGATCTTAGTTTTTCCCTCTCTGTTTCTCTCTACTTCCTTGTTTCTCCGTGTGTTTGTGTGTTTGGGAGAAACAGAGAGATAACAGGGGCAGAAGGAAGTGACACAGAAGGAGAGTCAATTGTATTAAATGAGGTGGAGAGACCTATAATGGTAAGACAGAGTTATGAGGTCTCACCGGTGGAGCAGCAGACGTAGACCCGCAGTCTCAGGCAGCTGTGGCCGTGGTGGTGGGTGGGAGTGGCTGAAACAGAGCACACACACACACACACACACACACATACAACATGTCAGCCTTGTGCCCTCTGCAGGCCGCCCCACCCTCAACAATCAGCTGTGAAAACTGCAGCAGAGCTCGGCTACTACTGAGCAGCATCCTGTCCCCAGCTGAACTCCCAGACTCCATTAGAAACACCCACGCTCCGCCGATACGCGTGTGGGTGACAGGCAGCAGCCGAGGAAGAGAAGCTCCTCGTTATAATCTCAGATCAAAATATTGAAAGTGTGGAGCCCGTGGGCTTTTTTTTCTCCAGCCATCAAAACAATCCAGCTCTGGTGTTTACTGGCCTGACTTACAGATATAGTAGTACTCCTGGCCCACGTTGAACTCGTAGCCCAGGGAGAAGGCGCTGTAGCGCTGGAACTTCTCCGAGAACTTGATGGGCGCGTGAGGCGCGTGGGGCCGGTTGCACTCCCAGCGTTTGAAGCCCAGCCCGGGGTCGCAGGTGCGGTAGCCGCGGTAGCTGACCATGTAGAGGATGTACTGCTCGGCCACGACGCGCTCCAGCGTCCCTCGCGGGGTGGTGTTGTAGTGCGGACAGTAGATGTCCAGGTAGTCGTTGACGCTGACCTGCACCGTGTATCCCTCCCTCCGCAGCCTGAATTAAAAACACAGAGAGAGAGAGAGAGAGATAAATTGATTATCCATGAAAGGAATATTTCAACCATGTCATCAGCGTGAGGTTTGTCCGGCTGCAAGAAATCACTTCTCCAGGTCATAAATAATCCTGCACATAAGCATAAAACCACAGCAGGTCAGAAATCAGTAGCTCTATAGGTGATATCATGCATGTGAGTAAACTTCACATGTGCCTATAGGCTGATGGATGTATCTTTGCTGTTCTTCTAGTCTTTATGCTGAGCTAACTGCAGCCTCAGATGTTAGACTGGTATCTCATTGTCTTATTGTCTGTAACAAACAAAGTGCATATGAATATCTCCCTAAACATCAAAGTATTATTCAGCTCAAGGTGATGTGTTCAATGGTAGTTTCTATAACAACCAAGAGACATATAACAGACAGACACAAGCGTCAGGCAGCAAACAGACAGAATCAGCCAGTGTTTCAAATTTCCACCTGAAAAAAATGACTTTTAACAGATTAAAGTTGATTTTGTGGTCCGGCTATTGAGCAAAAAACCCAAAACAAAACTAACCTTTCCAGCACAAAAGGAGCATCGAGGCTGGAGAAGTTATAGACATTTCCCTCAGCGCGTATACACCCTCATTTCTTTAGGAGATCAAACTCTTACGCCCATCTCTCGCCCTCTGCATGTAAAAACACACATTCTCTCTCTAAATGCCTCGTGGCAGGTGCTGAGCACGGTGCTGAGAATGATAATCTGCACTCCTGTCTTCCCCCCTGAGCCCGCTACAGGCCGGGTCATTGAGGCGGAAGGAGATCCTGTCAGTGGCGATGTATGCTCTGGCCGCAGGGGAAGCGGCCTGCACACCGGTACATATGATGGACCACGCTCCCCTGGCAACCGCCGCTGATGGACGAGCAGGCTGTTAGCAGGCAGGGAAGGCCACTCTAAGGTTGAGCATAATGCGCGTGTATGTGTGTGATGTACATGACAGAACAGTAACCCTTTAGGACTCCTGTCTGAACATCTGAGGCGATCATGTGGCATGATTTGGCATTCAGCTGCCCTGCTGTGATCTTCACTGTTTATAATACTGAGTATACTTATTATGTAAATTACACAATCTGTAATTAGACAAAGTAGAAGTCATTAGAAGGGCTCCTGCAGGTGAGCTGATGAGATGGGAATTGTCCTTGTCTGCAGTGATGTGTAACCTGTGCAGAGTAGATGTAATGACGCATCTTCACCAGTAGGTGGCGGTGTTGTGCTGCATTATGTTTAAACCTCATTTCCTCATCTGCACTGATTTTTTTTTCTCCCTCCTGGTTGTCTCCTCTCTCTTACACAGTTTCTGTTACACACATGCAAGCCCGCACACACAGACACACACACATACATACACGCCCCTCACTGTGTGTGCGTTGTGCCAGCACACACGCATACACAAAGCTGTGGACACGCTCACACATGCATACGTTACTAGGTCAGGCCTCCAGAGAGATTATTATTCAATTACAAAATGAGGATCAGAAATGTCATAACACCTCTCTCCCTTTCTTTCCCTCTCTCCCTCCTGCCCGCACCATCTTTATCACCGTGGTGTTACAACTGCTCCTTTTTCAGGATTCTCCTCTCCTCTCCTACACTCACGTCCTCTTTTTCCATCCAACACCTCTTCCTCCTCGTTCACACACATGCTGAGGAAGATGAATATCAGTTTTCTTAACCAGTGTTCTTTTTGGGCCATCAATCTTATCTGTGCTTTCTATCCCTGCTGCTCAGATGTGAGATGACAGACTTTTGTCTTGCAGTGTTGCGGGAAGAGACAACACAGCTATGCTTCAAAGGGACTATATTTAGAGAGGGGGGCTGGTGGTGCTAGGAAAGGGGAGGAAGTTTGAGATGAGGGGGAGAGAGCGAGAGGAGAGGTAGAGCTAGATAAAGAGGTACAATGGGCGTGGAATAGAGAGAATGGTTAAGGAGATGGAAGATGAAAGTGAGAGAGAGAGAGAGTGCGTTGAATATGAAAACATGCGATGGGGAGAATCCTGAATGCGAGGGGCATGAAAAAAGTGGGAGAGTGACGCAGTCAATGAGAAATAGGTGAGAGGACGGCGGCATGCAAGAAGCAAGATCAGGAGGAAGAGAGGGTGTGTGTGTGTCTGTGTGTAGATGAAAGGCAGCGGGTATTGCTGAGACAGTACAGCAAACACTGCTAACTCACCACCAGTGCATTTGTTCATGTCATTTTCAGATTCACAGGCTGCAGTGTCAGACAAATATGCACACGTGTACATGAGAAGACACAGTGATGGGTACTAATAGTGTATTTGGTGGAACAGTTATATTTTTGGATTAATGCATTGATCATTTTGTCTATAAATGTCAGTTAATGGTGGAAAAATGACCTTTAAGATCTCACAGAGATAATGGTCAAGTCTTCAGATAGCTTGTTCTGTTCAATCAACCTTTCAAAATAAAAGCATGTCCACTTCACAGGAAGCCAAACCTCACATTAGCGATATTTTCATATTTTTGTTTGGTACATATCTTAAATAATTACCAGTAATTGATAATCAAAATGGTTGGATGATTCATTTTCAGCTGTTCGACTGCTTCAGCACCAGATAAACATGCGACCCCGTTATTTCACTGTTTTGGTTATCACTTAGCCTCGCTAGCAGCAGCAGCAGCAGCTACACACAGCAGGAGTACCATTTGTTCCAAACGTAACGGCAGCAGCAGCAGTGGAAGCAGGAGGAGAAGGGGAAGAGGAGGAAGAAAAACGAGTCTGTAAGGAAGGAGAGAAAGGTAAGGTGGTGCAGAGGAGAAAAACTGTAGAGAAAGCGACTGAAAGGGTGGAGTGAGAAGAACAGGCTGGCTGGGTGAGAGGAGGCGGGCAGTCCCTCTAGGTGTATGCGGTTATATAAGCAGTCCACTTAGTGGCACAAGACAGAAAGGTTGCAGGGCAGAGAGGAATGGAGGGAGGAGAGGAGAAGAGAAACACAGGGAAGGGGGTGAGAGGAGATTTAATAACTTAAGGTGGAGGGAAGAGGGGGGGAGAGATCTGTGAGAGAGGAAAATGCATTGAATGATGACAACAAAGAGAAAGGGAGGCAGAGGCCTAGACAGAGACATAGTGCTCCCTCAGGGATGAACATATGTGGTAAAAGTGCATAAGAAAAGACTGATGGCTCTCATTCTCTCATTGTCTCTCTTCCTGAAGCGCGTTCCCTCTCTCCCACTCGCTACCTCTCTTTCTGCCGCGCATTGTCTCTGTGGTGGTTTTGCTGTCTCATCATCATTTTCCTATGAGTGGGAGTGCGCAGCTAGTTAGTAAAGACTGCACAAGCTGGTGAACACTGCCAGGGGAGGCAGGAGGAGGAGCAGAGAGAAGAAGAAGGACTGAGACCAAGATAGCACCACTGCACCTTTCACATCTGCGCTAAAAAAGAGTCTTTGGAGAATACTGCTGGTATCAATAAATAAAAATGGTATGTTAGCGCTACAGCTAAAGACACTTAAAAAAACATTCAGTGGACAGAAACAGCGCGTCTTATACAACCACAGAAAACCTACAGCTCCTCTGAAGGAATAAAACACCACAACACAAGAACAAAGACCACGAAAAGTGGGAAACATCAGGAAATATTTCCCCTCTGCTTTCCACACGAGTGACGTCAATCATCTTTTTGTTTTGCTTCACAGAGTTTCACACTCAACACAATTCACGTAATAAAAAAAACATGCCCTGTATAATAATCTCAGCAGATTGCATCAAAGTGAAAGAGCAGAAGCAGGGAGCTCCTGACTTTCAAGGAACATAATTCCACTACAACTGTGTTTTTATGTTTTTCTTGAGACATGAATGGATGTGAAATGTCTAAATCCACTGAGGTTTTTTTTTTTTTTTACAGCGGCTAAAGTAGGTGCCGTTTGTTCTGCTGTGTGTTCGCCCCACATCACTGCCACAAGGCTGCAACTGCTTCCATTAAAAAACAGCTGGAGGAGACAAGTTGTCGCCTGTGACACACAGTCCGACCTGGCGGTAGATAAGGCTGAAATAACTTTTCACACTTAAGGCTTTCATCTCTTCTTAGGTATCAGAGCTAATGGTTGTGTTATCCTTTACAACTGTAAACATCAGCAGCTGTCACAAGCTCGCTCTCTTTATTTTGGGCACATTGGAGAATGGAAACGTTGCCATGTTGTGCTGTATTGGACCAGATTTTTACCTCCGGATTCATTTTATTGTAAAGATTTCCTCAAGACTTCTGCTCCCACCTGCTTTATGTGCTGGTGTATCTACAAAGCAATTATGAACAGAGCTGTGCTGCGTCAGAAATAGCAGCATGGAATCAACATGATTCAATTGAAAGAATCGACGTTTGCCTAAACGCTCTTGTCGCTGCACAGACTATCTCTGCACCAACAGTAAGTAATCTATATCTAATTAACAGTACAAGGTTGTTTTGCGGCGTCTGCATCATTTGTCATTATTCCTTTCCAAGATGGCTGCCGTGAAAAATTAGTTGATTAAAGTTTTTATTAAAGCAATTATGTAAGAAATCGTGTACTGGGCTGTGTTGCAATTTCGCCGCGTTTGTCACAGCTTCTCTCGGTTAAGTCGAGGTCAGCGTGGCATCGTCATTGATGACCTTAAAAACACTCTCTGGGGTAATCAACATCAGGCTCATCAGGAGGATAAACTACCGATGCGCGAAATGGCACGACTTAAAATGCCATTTACCAATCGTCTGTTTACCACCGACAAGACTCCTCCAACCCAGTCCCATGGCAGGGACAAGCTAAGCTCTGCTGTTTTTCTCTGTACCTCAGCACCAAAACTCATTAGTCGTGCACACACACACACGCGCACGCACACACACGTAGACACAAAAGCCAGCGACAAGCATCAGACATGCATGTGAGCGTGCACACACACAAACACACACACAATCACAATATCTCCTGTGAGTCGTCACTGATTGAGTTAACGCTGCAATTAACGGCCCGATTTACAATGTTTCGATCCAAAATGGGGGACTGAGGGAGAAACAAACGCTGAGCCAGACTGTGGGAAGAGGCAGACGATGCAACTCTTCTCTGTTTCTATTAGACCACTGGGAGTCATCCACTGGTTTCCTCCTCTGTCCACTCTGGCCTATAAGAGAAATGGAAGAATATTACCTTCTCATATTTACCCATTTCTCTACGAAGCTGCCCACGGTTTATTCCCCCAGCCTTCCTCCTTTTACTTTCGTCACTCATGCAGACAAAGAGGTTGTGTTTTCTTGCAAAGTCTGTTGGTGTGTTTGCTTATTTGTCAGCAGGATTATGCAAAAACGTACTGGACCAATTTGCACCAAACTTGGTGGAGAGATTGGGCCTGGGCCAAAGAAGAGCCCATTACAATTTGTTTCTAAATTAGCATTGCGAGATAGGGAATCTTTTCTCTCTTTTTTTGACATTTTTGGCAATTTCTCAAGAAGTTAAGTTTGGATCTTGATTTAGAAACTCAGATTTATGGTGTTGCCTCTATAGAGGTTGCACATTTTGGTGCAGAGCAAGAAAACCACCTGGAGGAAGAAAATACTGAGATGTTCTATATTTTATGACAATTGACTCTGGTAAGCTGTTGGACTACTTCCTTTTTCCTTTCATTTTCCTATTATAAAAACTAGATGGACAAGTGGGACTGTTTGGCCTTGGCACAGGTGTCAGTGCAGTTTGAAAAGCTCTGCTGCATTCCTTCCCTTGCCTTTATATAAGCTTTGCAATGACATGTTTAAGATTTGCATGACGCTCTGCATCAAGGATGTGGTACATGTAGGTACATTGACGGTGTCTATTGACCCCTACATTACCTACATCATACACATCTGCTGAAGTAATTACATGTCTTGTGCAAGGACACGACGACGGCAATCACCTATTCAAACCAATCACCTTAACAGCAGTTTATCAATACAAACCAATCACAGGTCAGCTCTTCTGTGCCCTGACTCACCCCGTGTGGACACAGCACATTTTCTGCTGTTTGCCGCAGCCTCTGTTCAATGGAGAGTGAAGCGGACTGCATCCCATTTTAAAGTGAAAAACAGCAATGTTTTCCAATGAATATTGATTGTCGCTGTATGTGTTAGGATTAAATAGTGAAAACTGAGTAGATGCACTTCACACTGCTGCTGAGGAATGCTGAAATGCCACTGTTTTCAAGTCAATTAATCACTCCCGTAATTAATACATTTGTTGTAGCTGCTGCCTGGTCATGACATTTATGCTGCACGTCAACAACAAGCGCTGAGACAACTTCACGAGCCAAACGCTAAATGCTCAGTGACTCCAGCTGTAGTTTGAACATGCAGACAGTTACAGATTTCAGCTCTGTGAGTGATATTTTATTGATCTCCTGTAAGGGAAATCTCTCTGCTCTCCCCTCTCGGTGGGAGGTAACACAGCAGTTCAGTGAGACACCAACATCCTGCAGCTTGTGGGGCCCGCTCTGGCCGACACAAGGGGCTTGAGAAATGGATCTTTGAGTTAAAGGATGGCCTCTCTCTTGCTCGCTATTCCACCCCGTGGTTCAGCTGCTTGGGGCCTCCGTCTCCCCCAGCCTCGCTCCAGGCGAGCCTTTTGTAATGTGGGTGGGGGGGCTGGAGGGACCCGTTCAGAAATGTAAAGTGTTAGCCAACTTAACTTAAATGCACCTAGGAGAAGGACATGCAGTGTCACACACTAAGCTACATAGACTTTCTGGCAGAACCCCCTGGAGTTATAGCTGGTGGAGATGATGCAGCGATGAGTCAGGAGCCATTTTTTTATTCTAGTAATTACTTGATTATGTGACCCAGTGGCCTAATGGATAAGGTATCAGCCTCCAGAGCTGGGGACTGTAGGTTCAAATCCCGCTTGGGTCGATAAAGCAATTGTATGGACATTAGTGATGGCTCACACTTGCAAATTGCTTTGGATAAAAGTGCCTGCCAACTGTAATGTTAGCTGTCAGAGATTACACAATTACTTACAGCTCAAGGGAACATCTTCAGACGGCTATCCACAACTCAAATATATTCCATTTGAAACAACACAGAACAGAAAAGAACCTCTTTTCAAGCAGGAAGCAACAAATGTTTGGTATTTGTGCTTGATGAATGTCTGTGTCTTTTCAGTCTCTCTGTGTGGTAAACACAAGAATGTGTAGTCAGATTTGTCTTTTTCTTGTTCATAGTTTTACTTTCTCAAGCCTTTAAAACGTATAAACAAAGCATTGTTTTGCTGCTCACTGCTCTAATAAGTATGTAGTGTTGTAAACAACAGGGTCTCAGGTAGGTATTGATCTGTTTTAAGAAATCATAGAGTTGCTGGTTTGAGGCGAAGGACCACTTGTTGTTTTCTTCCTGGCTCAGTGGCCGTGATTATTTGAATTGTGGCACTGGAAGAAACAAAACTGATCATGATCAACATAATAACACCATTTCCACAGCTCCAGCCTCTGATTAAATCGCTTGCAAAGCATTATGGGTTGCTGCCAGCTCGTTCAGAGGAAATATGAGCAGGCGTGAATTTCATTGATTAATCTATGTGGTTTAAGCTGCTCTTTATTTTCTAGACATCCACAGAGGAAGTTTAAATATCAAACAGAAATATAGATGACACAGTTGAATATTAAAACTTTGGCTGTCCTCCAACTAGACTCTTTGCATAAAATAAATATGAGAGGCCACTGGGCATCTCTTTTTTTTTTTTTTTTTTTATTATTACAGTGGAATCTTTTCCAAAGACCACTTGGGAATGTTTTCTAGTTATAATTGGGCCCCTGGCATTGGGCTTTGCATCGGTGTGGCAACTCAAGACTGGCAGCCGTATGGCTTACACTTTAGAGAGCACTCAAATCCTGCAATAAAACTCCCTGCTTTAATGACTGAGGTTTCATTTAATGCAACTGGGAGTTTGAGTGGTCAAAATATCAGGCAATATCAGTCTCTGTCGGTGATGTATAGTCCCTGTGATGTCCAAGGATCCGCTCATGAATAAAAATGAATGAAACAGAGACAGAAAATGGGAATCCATTCTCTCTTAATGGCAGCATATTGAAAACCCCCAAAGGTAACATGAGGTGACGTTAGACCGTGCTCAGGGCCGGCCTTAAAAAGTCATCCATCCTGCTGAGTTCCTGGTGTGATTATATCCTGCGACAAGCCGCGATAACAAGAGTCCATCTCTCTCAAGGTGAGGCTCTAATTGTACCACACTATTAAAGGCTTGATCGCCCACATCTGCTCCCTCACTCTCTCCACGAGCCCACTTCTCATTTGCCGTCTCGCACCCAACCTCCTTTTGCCCCTCGTTCACCATTTCTCTGCTTTGCACAACGTCGTCCTCAGATAATGAAAAGCACAGCTCGTTCTCCTCTTCCCCTCATCCAGTGAAAACCCCTTCTCCCACAAAGGTCTCACATTCACACATGGAGATAATGGACCGGCCATGTGGAAAATAATTACGTGAGTGTGTGTGTGTGTGTGTGTGTGTGTGTGAGTACGTGCATGTGTTCAGGTAAGGGTGTAGTTCAAACAAGATCGAATTTAACGTGTTGTCTGGTTGTTGAATGTGGCACTGGGTACAAATCAGAGAGATCAGAAGTTTATTTATTCTATCTAGAGATACGTTATCTCTACTCTACAGGAGAGGCCTGGACAAAATGGCAACATGAGTTACTATATAAATGTCATTTACAGCTATATTAGTGAAGGAGATGGCGGTGAAAATGAATAGAGAAGGTGTAATCTGAAACAAAAACAACAGCCCAGGCTGTGATTTATTTACAGGATGATTAATGCAGGTGAAATAAAACTATAGGGCTGTCAAATGAAGGCAAAAGAAGTGTTTATAAAAACTCAATTACACTGACAAAGCTATATTTTCTCACAACATATTCACATCAGTGCCATTTCTTTCCAGACACATTGTGGTAATCTTGTTTTTACTGTCTCTTTGCTGCTTTGCTAAATATCTGTTAGGTGCCTTCACCTAATGGAGCTCCTGCCCATATGGTGCCTGCTGCAGTATATGCACAAGTACAAAACAGTTTTTAGACTTTATAATAAAAACAAAACAATGAGTCATGTGCAAATTAGACAATAGGGTGGTGTAAAAGTGACAACAAATGAAAGTAAACCTCTTCAATGTGCAGAAACATCTATTCAGCTGTAATCAAGGGTCTTGCTCTGCCTCACACATTTTGTTATGAAGCTGCTGCAATGCGTTTTTGTGCGAGCTGAAATCAACAATAAATTTCCTTTTGCCTGGAATTATCTTCTTGTACCAACTGGTCCGTCTCCCCAAAGTGGAAACGAGACTTGTGGAAATGTTTTTGACAAGTTGACCGGAGGTGTGGGCAGATTGTGACAATTGTCACAAACGTGGCATATTCCCTGTGAGAACAGGGGCCAATTTCGATTTTTGTTTGTGGTATTCTGCCGCCTCCCAAGTGTTGGGGTGTTGGACTTACAGAGCGAAGGGAGTCAGGCGGTCGAAGAAAGTGAGATAGCAGAGGGGCTGTGACACACAATAGAAGCTCTCATCAAGATGAATTCTCCACAGTACACGCCCTCAGTGAGGGTGCCAGGCAGCTCCCACCAGCCCGCCGTTGTGGCAATACCCAAAAACAAAATGTTTGTCTTGCCCATCTCTGACTGTCTGGCTGGGGACACAGATGGGGAGAGAGACTAAGAGGCTTCACAAACACAAATCATCTTAGTATTCATGCATCTAAAGAAAGAAAAAACAGAAATCACGCGTCTGAACCGGCGTGCAGGTAAAACCCAACACAAAAACCACAACACCTGAGAAAAAAAATGAGTAAAATACCATGCAAAAGTAAATCCACAGAGAGGCTCCGGCTTGGAGACAACAGAGACACTTCTATTATCTTCATAAAGTGCAATATGCAAGCTTTGAAGCTCAGTGTGTGAGGGGCTCAGCTTCTCTCGCAGGAAGTCAACCACAGTAGGGTGTTCACTTTCAAAAACCTCAGTCTTTAAGCCCTTACTCTGAGCTGGCATACATAACCCTCTCTCTCTGCGAGCACGGACGAGAGGGAAAAGAACAAAGGCAGGAGAGAGGGAGACGGGGAGAGAAGTGGAGAAGAAGAAAGAAAGATGAAGGGAAGTAGTTCTGGGTCAGATTTAGACTGGACCATATTCAGGCCGCGCCAACCTCATGGATGCCAAGAAGAATAATCTGGTCTTTTAACTCCAAGCCATGGCAACTGCATGGTTTCATGTAGGTACGCAGCCCCCCTATAGAGACCACTAAAAACACACACACACACTCATTCACTTTTAAAACTATAAAAGAAGCCTCTAAGCAAAGTGAACACATCCCCTGATTGCTGAGGCTCAACACGACCACCAGCTTACACCTCACATGACGTCATCTCCAACATGTGATTTCCCCAAACGCGCCCCTGTACGTAAAGAGACACAAATGCACAAACACTCCCCATAGCAGGCCTCCGATAAATAATTCACCCATTTTTCTTAAAATAACCCATCGCCCTTTTAAAATATATTCTCTTTTTCTTTGTGCAAACAACCCTCCAGCGCGCACAGCAGAGCGGTCATGGAGTAATTATTTACACGTTCTACCAGAGAGCACTGATAAGAGCCCGTATAGGCAGAGAGAGACCGGGGAGGGGGTGAGGAGAGTCTGCTCAGGTAGCTTGTCAATCTGTGGCCCATTAGCAGGTGATGCCAGCCAGGCATGTTCAAAGCAGCTCCCAAGGTACAACGGACCTTTCTCTTCTGAATAATTGACCGTCCGCATAGCCTCCGTTCACTCACTCCCCTCCATTTGTCTCCGTCTTCCCCCTGCGTCACCTGCGCACTTCCTCTCTCCATCTATTGTTATTGTCTTTTTTTTACTCTCCGTCTTTTGTGTTCTTCTTTCTCGCTTCCTGCCCTATCTTGCTACTCCCCTTCCATCACTCTTCTTCTCCCAAGGCTATGAATCCTGAAGGCTGCTGGTACATATAGGCACTTACGCAACGTGTGGAGATAAAGAGTTCTGAAAGCCGTCGGTGTGAGACATCCTTGGAGAGGCGACACATCTCTCAGCACTGTGTGATACCTCGCAGAGTCACAGCTCTTCATGTCACGTCTATGCATTTTAAAACCTTTATGTGTCATTTCATGCCTTTTTACTTGAGGTTAGGGTCAGGGTTAGTCAGAGAAACGGCACCGTGGCAGCCGCAGAGTGATGGTATGGCGTGAAATGACGGGCAGAAAAAGAAAAAAAGATTGTGTGCTAATGATATGTGATGTTATTCATACACCATTTGGTGATACCAGACTGCAAAGCGTGTTTACTTCTTCAGGACGATTTCTAACAGCACAGCTGCTGTTTGGTGATGCATGCAGACGGGGAAGGGAGAGAGGAAGACTAGTATAGGAGGACTGGGTGCAGGAGGCTAAAACGCTACACATTTTGTGCTGCTCTCTGTTAAAACACTTCCAGCAGATTGAGAGAAGCTTCGAGTGGACAGTTGAGAGCTTTGAATACTGAGCAGGCTCAGATGAGGCTTCATGGAGATAGGCCGGGAACAGAGCGAGCGGATGGCCGGGGAGTGAGGGAGGTTGTTACACCACACAATAAATGCTCAAGGAAATCCACCTGCTGTCTCAATAGGCACAATGCCTCCTCCTGAATACACCCCCCCTCCCTATCTGGAACAACTTTGTGATGAGGCACAATACATTATCCTGAGGAATCAAATCAAATCCCTCCTTCCCCCCCACACACCTCCACCCACCTCCCTTCAATGTGCTGTGCAGCATCTGGTTTGGGCCGTTAATGAATGCCGCCTCATGCCATCTCCTAATGGAATTGCCTTGTCTTGGAGTTCACTGCTGTGACACCGGCTCAGCAGTGGCAAAAAGATTACTGTGTGTTCAGTGTTGTGTCTGAGTGAAAATGTTGCCTTTGTGGATGCAGCGATGAGCCTAAATCCAGTGGCATAGTTAGTGATTTTTCACGTAGCTGGTTAGATTTGGGAACGATGCGGCATCGACGCACAACACACAGAGTCACGAATTCACACAAAAGACGAGCACACGCACTCTTCTTCAGTCCAAAACAAACACCCTCTCACTCCACTACACATGCACGCGTTATCTCCCTCTCTCATTGTGCCAGTGCATCTTTCTCTCCTTCATTTTTTCCACTTTGCTTCACTCTACACTATCTTTCTATCTATCTGTAGTTATCTCTGCTCCCATCTCTTCCCCTCTCAGAGCAGCCCAGCGAAGGGGCTTGTGCCCTTTCATAATTCATGGAGTTGTTCTTATGGCTCAGGCAGCCATGTCGGATGTGAATCTGTGCGCCTCAAAGGCTCAGTCAGCCTACAACTGCCTCAGCCAGGAGGGTTACAGCTCCCGCCACTGTGCTCAGGTACCATACAAGACTAAATCAACACGCTCAATCACACCTGGGACACAGCACATGCAAATTCTCTGCTTTTGTTTCAACCTCCACAGGCAATACCAGTTTTTTTTTTTATGGAAATCCATGGGGTATGCTTTTATGTAGCAAACCATGGGGCTGGGCTAAGTGTAATTAAAATTTAAAAAATATGAGTTGGCCGTTTGGTTTGACTATTCATACGTGATTACACTTGTGATTTTGCATGCCTTCTCTATATTGTGATATAAACCTGAATTAAATTGTTTTTTGTGAGCATGAAAGAGACTGGATATAAAAATGGACATGGATACCAGGTCTGGAAAGCATGTTAACTTGATCTTGGTTGTATATTGTTTCATTTTCAAATTTTTCTGGTGGTCAACCCTCTCCTCCAAATATGGTACAGTATCTTTTGGTTTTCAAAAATATCAAGTTGGTGATGGCAGTTCACAAACCAGTGGGTGACGTGACGTCCCACTTGGAGTGACTCAAATGTACATAGAGAAATTCATGGAGCATATAGAGTTAGTATAGCAAAGCAAACAGAAGTGTGGCCTTGATTTGCCGTTGCATCACAAAGTACGACTCTCCTGTTTTTTGTTCTTTAACAAAAACGTAACTTTTAAGGACTTGGTTTTTTTAAGTTGCACCATTAGCTAATCAACTAAGCATGCAGTGAAACTTCGGTTAGGTTGGACAACAACAATTTCACCCCCTATTGGCGCTTTTGTGGAGGCTGCGTTTCTTGGCAGCATTTGAAGGAGCGTTCGACAGCCTGGTCGCCCCACGGTCTCTTCAAATGCAGTTTAAACCAGTTCCGTCTAAACCGAACATTAGCAAGAAGTGAGAAACTTTCAGCGAACATACGCATAAAAAAGAAACAAATTCTCAAATAATGAAACACCACGACACACTCAATGTGTTCTTGAAAGAAAATGACAAATTTGATTGGTCACTTGATTGGAGGCTGAATTAAGCCGCGGGGCGTTCGGTCCTCGCTGTTCACATCTGAGAGTAAAATGGTCCATGTGGCAGGAAAACAAAGGATGAGAGTCTCTGCTCAACAGGCGGCTGAATTAGAGTGCATGTGTTCCCTGCACACGCGCACGCAAACATGACTGCACACACACATTTCGCCCGTCTGCAATCCCATCAAACATACAGGCACCTCCACTGCTAAGCACTCACAGCTGGGCTTTTCTTTTTTCACACAACCAGCCCAGATGAGTGACAGCTTTATGGACACGTTCTGAACACAAAAAACACTCTGAGAAGCGCATACACTAAAAACACACACGTTCTCACTCTCACACCCACACCCACACACACACACTCTCACACCAACAGAATGAAAAGGAGACTCGTTAGCCACTTTAATCAATGTTAATCACTGCAGACTCGCCTCACTGTCAAGACTGCGACAACGTCTGTCTGAGGAAGAAGAGAAGGGAAAGAGAGACGGAGCAAAACAGACAGTGGGCGAATAGGAGAGGGGGAAGGGGGGGGGATGCACACAGACAGACTGGGTGGAGCAGGGTGGAGAGAGTGTAAAAAAATGTGAAATGATATCCAAAAATATACACTGCCCATGGAGCGGTGAACCTATTGCAGTTTTGATGTACTTTATCTTGTTTTTCAAGGTCTGTTTCTTTGGGTCCGTGTGGCTCAGCCTCGGTGGGAGATGTGGTCGGGCCGGGCTCTCGCCGACGGGGGTTTAATTTCGTCCAACGGGCCGGGAGGATGGAGAGGGAGGGGATAGAGGGCACAGAGAGGGAGGGAGGGAGGGTGAGAGAGGTAGCTGGGCAGAGAAAGATAGAGGAAAAGGATAGGAAAAGGAGAGATGAAGGAATATAGAAGGGGAGATAAGGATTGAGTCGAATGGAGGAAGTGTGCCCAGGCATGGAGATAGTGGAGAGGTGGAGCGCTTAAAGCGGGGCAGAAGAAAGGGATGCAGAAACTGAGGGCGGCAAAAGGGGGAAAATTGAAAGATGAGAGGAGAGATTGTTAAGAAAAGATGTGTCACGCATAAATAACTTGTGACAAAGGAAATGGATCCACTGAATGCACCATGAATGTGGGGCGGAAAAAAAAAAAACGACATTGTTTTGAAGTTGGACCGGCAGAGGCCAAGGTGGAAGGGAGGAAAACCGACAGGGAGGAAGGAGGAAAGAGGGAGGGACAGAGGAGATTGGGGGGCAAAAAAGTAACAGACTGATTGTGTTTATCAATATGTAATACAAATGTGTGTGTTATGAAATGAGCTGTGGCCTTCACGGTTTAACCAAAACTTTAGTGCAAAGCTTAGCCAGCCAGCCAGCGAGAGCACAGGCTGAATAGTAATGTCCGCGAGTGGTGATTAGAATTTCAGATAGAGACAGGCGAAGCCGCTTCGCCATGATTCCTGGGCCTAATGCAGCCGGCCTGTGTAGCGAGGCATACAGGAGCTCTGAATGTGACCTTATGAGCGTAAAGATAGAATACTCTCACCGCCTAATGTACCGAGCTGTGTTTGAGTGAGGGAGTGAGTCTGTGTGTGTGTGTGTGTGTGTGTGTGTGTGTGTGTGTGTGTATGTTCTGCAGCACGACAGAGCCAGGTGATCATCTGACCTTATTTAACATGCACAGATCAAACTGCATGACACACGCCGCTCAGATCAGTAAAGCAAACACAGGGTTAAGCAAGTCACACTAACAGGCGTCACATCACATTACATTACATACAAACAGACAAACTATGCGCACACACGCACACACACACACACAAACTTCACATGCTGTCTCTGTGAAGTGTGTTCGTCTGTCTGAAATTGACGGCTGTCAGTATGGAGGGATCAGCAGGAGGAGGAGGAGAGGGAGGGAGAGGTGAGCGGTGTCAGGATAGTGATGACAGGAAGAAGCAGATGGAGGGGCAGAGATCAGGAGAGAAGGAATAGAGTGGGAGAGAGTGAGAGAGGAGAAAAGAAAAAGTAAGAAAGAGAGAAAGAGAGAGAGATATGGACATACAGTAGAGGTGGAAAGTGAAAAATGGGGGAAAGACAGACAGTGGGGAAAAAAAGAGAGAGAGATAAGAGAGGATAACCCCCTCCTTCCCTGTCAGTCTTTATGATCATCTGTTCGTCGTCTCCTCTCTATCAGCGACTCTGTAACCTTCAGCACAAGACCCAAGTAGAGATGATGAATTGAGACGGAGAGCAGAGAAAGGACGGAGATTAGCAAACATGGGCAGATGATGAAAAATGACAAACAGAGGGGGTGAGAGAGAGGAGGGGGAGCGAGGGGAGGGAGAGAAAAAAGAGAGAGAGAAGGAGGAAAAGGAGAAAGTAAAAAGTGGAGGGAGGAAAGGTGACATTGGGGGAGGAGGAGGAGTGTAGGGGAGAGCGAGCCGCTGGCTTTTAGCTGGAGGACGGCCACAGGATGACATTAGAGGAACGCACTTTGGCTGCTCCTGCTGGGAGGTTCTGTACACACACACACACACACACAAAGACAGGCGGATAAACAGACACATGGACGGACAGCTCTGCAAACACACACACACACGCAGGTAAAAATAAGCACCTAACTGGTGCTGCATACTTATGCCTCCTAACCTGTGGGGAGCCCATTCCCACCCCACTCCCCCTTCCCCTCCTCCTCCTTCTCCACCTCCACCTCTAGTCTAGTTGGTGCGCTGGCCTGATAACCTTCATGGCAACTGGGCTAAACACACACTCAGGGTGACAGGTCTGCCTACCTGCAAAAACAATGATAACTTTGTCTGGAAGAGCTTCTGAGGCGGCTGCCAGCTCGCTACAATACTCACACAATTATTATCACCGAAAACGGGACGTTTGACACGTAGTAATTTAAGCCAAATGAACACATTATCACATCGATACAGCGTCGTATTTTAGTATTAATTTTATGACAGAGCGGATATTACTTATTGCTTGGGTTAGACGGATAAATCAGCTCCTTCATACATTTGACTGATACTGGCCTTTAATTAAATATCAGATGTCAGCCCGTTACTGTTATAGAATAAAATAATGGGAGTTTTGTCCTGCCACAGATACTTCAAAACAGACTAGAACACCGGCGATGACATTTATTTTCAATTTTTTTGTTAAATTTATTCATTTAGTTGTTGAATACATTTTTTGTGAATTTGTTCTTCATTTAAAAGCGGTGATGTGTTACCAGACTTTTCAGTGGTTTTGTATGAACATCCAGAGCCCTGCCGATTCTAAATGGATTTCATTAGCAAATGATTTTAAGTTAGCAGCGGGGGTGAGGAGTGGCTAATTGCAATTACCATGATTACTGCAACAAAGTCACTTTTTCCACACCTGCATTTAGGAGAAAAAAAAAGAAGACACATTTATTTTTCCATGGATTTAACTTTTTGTACTCTTTGCACTCACAGACCAAAGGTGACGGTCTGAGTCACATGTTGAAACAGCAGGAAATTGGAACGAATCAATGAGCTAATCATCTAATTTAATTCAATTAGTTCAACTCAAAGCGCCTTGTTACTTTAAAATAATTTTAACATAATAACAGTGGAATTAAATATTTACACAAAGCCGTGTATCAACATCAGTGGTTGCTTTAATTTTGGTGAAACTCAGAGACCAAGACGACGACCAAACCAGCGCTGAAACAAATTTTGATTAATTACTTGACTGACGGAAAATGAACAATTTAACAACTGTGATTAAGTAAACAAGCACATTTCACCAAGGATTTACTGCTTTTGTCTGTTTTATCTAATTGAAAATTGAATTGTTTCGGTTTCAGACTGTGGTTCATCCCTCCCAAAAAACAAAAAACAAACAAAAGAACTATTTGACGACTTCAATCTGGGCTCCAAAAAACTCTGAGGGCACTTTTCATTATTCTCCGACCTTTATGGACGACATGATTGGATCATTGAAAAATAATCATTAGGTGCAGCCTTAAACCAAACGCAGTGGTCTACCAAACCCGAAAGCCTGTCACCAGACATCAGGATATGAGAGTGTGTGTCCTTCGAGGATAAAGGACAATAAGCTGGAGGAGCAGCACAACCTGTATTTATAAGGAGAGAGTGGAGGAAGGATGGAGGGAGAAAAACAACCTAATGAAAGGAAGGGTGACTCATTCACTGATGAAAACAGCATTACACTCCTTTTCTAAATTGCCCACATTTTCACATGTGCAACCCCAAACACACACACACACACACACACACACACGACTCAGCGCCCTTTACCTCTCCCTTGGAGCGAGGCATAAATGAGTGGAGTGACAGACATAGAGAGCCGATGGGCCCCATCCCCAGAGAGGGGAAACGCACTCATCCGTACTGATCTTAAAACAACAACCTCCTCCCTTTCCTCACTCGCTTTTCCCTCTCTCCCTCTCTCCATCCTTCCCTCCATCTCTTTTCACCCTGACTCTCAACCTCCCTGTGGCCTCTCTCCTGGCCTCCTCACGAATCACGACCCACCCCTCCTCCTCCTCCTCCACCCTCTCTCTCTCCCTCTCTCTGCTTCCTCTTTCCTGATTCGTTTTCATTTGCTGCTCCTTATTCATCACCGGCTTTCTGTTTGTCTGTGTGATTGCCCGGCGTTGGTTTGCTGTTTGTTCTCCCTTCTCCCTAATACTGAGACCTGACATCAGATCTCAGCCTCCTCATCAGTAAATGTTGCTCTTTCAAACATTCATCTCTCACTCTCGCGCTCCTTCATTTGATCACATTTTCATGTCACACTTTATGTCTCATAAATATCCAAGAGGGATCTCTGACCCTCTTCTAGTCTCTAGTAAAAATCAGCTTCTCTCTTCTCATCTCTCTTCCCTCCTTCTTCTTCTCCTTCTTCACTCTTTACTGGATCTGGGTGATTTGAATAAATTGTCTTTACAATGCAGATTATTTTTCTATAGGCTACATGAAACACCAGGCCTGCATTAAAACCACAGCTGAACTTTGTACTTTGTGTATTTTTTAATACAACTGAAGAGTCATCTGTGGTTGAAAGCTTTGAAAGCTACTACATGGACCATTGACATTCTTTCATATTTTCATGGTCGAGCCTTAAGCTTTTACATGGACTTGTTAAATTTCTTTAAAAATGACCTAGATATCAAGATATATCATATATATATATATATAGTGAATAACATTTAAATACAACCAAACCATTCAAAATCAATGTCAAATCTGTTATAATGGATACAACATTGCTCAGGTATGAGGTAATAATGTCAAACAGCTCGTCACTTGGTCCTGATGATGTTTTGATATGTGACTGACAGCCTCTTCATGCTGCTTCTGGCAGCTCTGCACCGCCGCTGCCTGAGCTAACGTTCATTTCAGACACCGAGAGCAGGAGCTGCTTCACAGTCTTCTTGGGGTCGTCTTGAAATGATGCCATGATATGCTTTTACTCCACCACTTACTACCACTAACTCCCTGCACTGATAAAACATAAATGAGCCAGTTCCTGACTGTTTATACAGATACAATGGGAATAACCCGAATGAGTTTGACCTAGAATAGAAATACCTCTTGGAAGTATCAGCTACCATCTGATTCTTTTATTCTAATTACACTTGAACTGACTGTAGTGGGGTATGTTTGTTATTTTATTTGTTTTGTTTTGTTTTGTCCATGTGTCCCAGTTAGCCGGTGCCAGTGAACCAGCATGCATATCACCAGGACTCTGAGACTGAAGCAAGAGAAATGGATTTAATTCACCATTCACCTTTGTACAACGCACCATCCCACCTGACTGTGCTCCGTTTTTGTGTGTGTTCTGGTCCCGACTGGACACACTCTTCACACAACCTTTGGCAACACTGTTTGAAATCTCTAAGCCTGCTGACTCGGTGGTGCAAAGGATTTCAGGATCCAAGTATCAGTGCTGCAGCTACAGATACAGAATTAGCTCAGACTGGTGGGTATATGGCTCAGAGGTGTTCCCCACACAAAAGGTACAACTACAACTACAGACAAAGTAAAAAGTAAAAAATAAATGAATCGCACTACTTCTATGTTTATGCCTCTGTGTCGTGACCTTTCATATAATCAGCCTGCAGCTGCAATCCAGTACGCTCTATGTGTACATTTTTTATGATTCTGTTTGTTTTATAACATCTTTAAAACATCTCAGAAATAACAAGGTGGCCACGGGAGATCCTATCTTACTTTTTAATGTTATGAGTTTAGATTCAGGAGGAGAGCGGGAGATAAAGTGAGAGTGTGTAGTGCTTATTGCAGAGTGTTGACTCTGCAGATGTGGAGCACTGATGAACATCCATCATGATAGTAGGATAAATGCAGAGACTGTTCTAAAAGTTTACCTTAACATGCAGACGCAGTGAACTTCAAATAGGTCGGAAGACAATTTTATGTTATTTTCTCATGTGGTTTTTTGATTGCAACAAGTTTTTAGGATGATGTTGCTGGGTAAGGGATTTTACCATTACTGCACATCTCTCTCTAGGATGTTAAACATGGTATATTGTTATAGCATTTATTTAGCAAGCTGCTGGTTGATATTTGACACACATGAGGTGGCTAATGAGAGTTTGAAGTTGGTGTTATACTCTCAAAACTTTAGTGCTCTCCCTGTTCAATAAGTAGACACAAAGTATGTTGGTGTGGGGAAATCTGGTAGCAGACAGGAGCTGTGAATATAATCCTGTCGGCACCACTTCACACAACCATCCTGAGAGGGATCATTGTTATTCCTGTAGTCAAATGGTTGAAGAACAGTAACCTTTTTATTTTGAGTATATTATTTTTGGACGTCTGTGTGAAAAAGAAAGAAAAACAGGTGTGCTTGTTAATAAATGAATTGTATTACTAACACCTGTGATTCCTCCACTGTCACCATATGAGAAAAAGCTTTTAAAAAACCATTAATGTTTAAGCAGATGATCCCACAGCCCTGTTCGCTGGCTGTCCAACGTTTACGCTGCTTTAACAAGCTAACTGCTAGCTGCTGCTGCTGCTGCTGCTGCTGCTGGTGTGAAGCTGACACGACATGTTCAGTAAGATTATCTATCGGGAAAAACATTCACTGCTCCATTTTTTTTTTTTTGAAGAGCACAACTCAGGCCAACTCAGAGCAGCGTTTCTCTGGTGTCTTTGGACACCAGCACGCGGCATATTAACCAGGCGACGGCCAAGAACATCTGAGTTTGGTCGACTCTCAGAATTAATGTTAATTGGCTCCAGGGGAGTAAATTAGCCATCAGCTGTTCTCATTATAGTTTGGGAAACCAGTGGTTGCCAAGTAAAACTTTCACCTCCAACAACTTGAGACACTTACTTATGTAAGATTATGCTTCAAATGCTAGTGAGTCAAAACTTTAAATCACATTTTTGATATAAAACTCTCTCTGCTCTGGTCCCAGCCTACAGTATCTTGCAATCCGTCTCTCTTTCTCTTTCACTGTGTCTCTCTGTACCTCCCTCCCACCTCTCTGCTCATGCTGCCCTATTCCACTTAAGAATCAATTTGGGACAGAGGTGCTCTGCCGGTGCCCCTAGTTTTCATTGTTTTCCAGTCCACATTTAAAATGGTACACAGGCAATCTCCACAAGCCTGATTCCCATCTACACTCCAGCTGAGTGAGAGAGCTTTTCTCCGCTCCATGACACCGCTGAGATGCCACTGACGCAGTCCAGCGTTTGACAAATGAGCCAGCAAATTGACTTCTCCGAGCATTTCAAACAACAGAGGCAAAACAAAACAAATCTCGCTTAACTAAATGCTGGATGAAATGGCACAATAGAGCGCGCAGGCTATTACAAATGATTCCACTTGTGCAGTCCATCCCGTCGCTCCCTCCCTCTCTTTCTCTTAATCTCCTCTTTTCTCTCCTCTATCCTCACTCCCCCCCTCCTCTTTCTCCTCTCTTTTTACCCCCCCTGTTTCTTGTGGTTTGTGCCCCAGACGCACATTGACCCACGCGCCCTGGATCCAGTAGGGGGCCTTGTTCCTCTGCGTCGCTCCACTGCACATGACTGACGTTCTCCTTACGGGAGGAGGCAGAGGAGGAGAAGGAGGAGGAGGAGGAGGAGGTGGTGGTACAGGAGGGAGGGACGGAGCGGAGAAGAAGAAAAAAGAGTCAGAGTCAGTCAGTGGAAAACAGAGCAGCTCTGAGTTCAGGGAGGAGGGAGACGAAGCTGAATGTGATTCATGATCAATGGTGCTTCTCCAATTACATTCCAATTAAAGCCAAGTCTCAAGCACGGCTCCAGTACACCGCACCGCAGAGGAGCTTTTGACAGCCTTTGCACTGGGTGTGCTGTCCCCCATAACAATGTCCATTTATGCATGGACCAGCTCCTCTGCCTCACACACCAACTCCTACAGTAATGCACACACACTTTCTTCCTCCTTTTCCTATCTATCCACAAACATTTATGTGTGTATATACGTGTGGTGGAGAAAATGCCCCTGTAACCAAAATGAATGAGTTTATTACAGTCAGATTAAGGGCAGTTCAGAGGGCTAATGCCCACTATTACATCGATGCTGGTTTAACACCGCCTTACACTCTACAGTCAATAAAGAGCAAGGGAGATGGAGGGAGAGCAGTGGACCAGAACCACTGGGGATAAAGAGAGGGAGAGAGAAAGAGAGATAGAGGAAGAAAGGAAGAAAAAAAAGCAATGTTAGAGTGGACTGAAGCATGCCTTACATGGATTGGAGCATACAGTTTCAAATGATTTCAATTACACTTAAGTGATCAATTAGATTGTTACACAGCTTAGATTAGGGCTGGCAGAATGCAAATCACAATTAGACGCCGGGTGTTTGGAAGGTGCAGTGAACGCACTGTGGAGTCTCTCAACAACAGCAGGATGTAGTGGATTCAGACTGCTCAGTCATCGGTGAAAGAGACACATACAGTTACAAACCCAAGCAACACTGAAAGAGCTGAGAAGTACAAAAACTTATAAACAACTGAGTCATTCAGTGGCTCCGGGGAGAAGGAACTCTCTCGTGCAGAGTGAGTTGTTGAGGACCCAACCACGGCACCTTTTTTTTTTCTTCCAACACCTTTCAGAGTAAAAATGTGTTTGTAACATCAAGTATTGACAGTTCAGCTCAGATTTTTTAAGGGGGTTTATTTTTAGACTGACCTGACATCTCCTAATTTTGAAGAGACTGATAGAAACTTTGCTCATTTTACAGGCGCAGGTGAGGTTCTTGGATGGCAGCTTGTGTTAAACTGATGAATGAATAATCATGTCACTGAAATGAAATGAAATGAAAATATTAACTCAAGGCTAATTTACAGGCTTTTCACAATCTTTCAAACATATCTCAGTGTATTCTGAGAAACGAATAAATAGTAGGGATGCACCGATGCATCGGTCTAACATCGACATCGGCCGATGTTCGGCTCGTTAAGGGGCCGTGTCCACCAGACGCGTTTTCAGCGCTCTGGGCGTCTATTTTACATTCAAACCCTATTGAGTTGGGCGCTCACAGCGCTCAGCGCCCTCGGCGGTAAAACGCCCTCGGCGCTTGCTTCTTTTTGTCGCGGCGCTCAGAGCGCTTCGAGTTGAAATCTGTTCAACTTTTAGAACAGCGCCGCGCTCGTCAATGTCACTTTTCACCGCACTGACCAATCAGAATCAAGAAGGGGCGGGACTTACGTTACCGACAGCAACACAACCGGAGACGTGGCTCGGTTTATATCATGACCCACACTTGTATTGAAGGTAGGCCGACCTCAGGGTCCATGTCAAAAGCTGCCGCTAATGCTATTGTGTATTTCTGACACTCGTTGTAGTGTTTACATTAAACAAGGCCGGAACACGGAAGTGTCAGAGGACTCGTTTTGTAACCTAGCAACAGCGGCATTCTGACGAGGGAGAGAGAGAGCGCTAAGCGCTGGGAAAGCAGCGCTGAGAGCGCTGTCAGAGCTGAAAGCGCGTCCGGTGGACACAGCCCCTAACTGCCATCGGCCATCGGCAAAAAAAGATGACATTCACCGATGGCAGTGGCCGATGTTTATGTTGGTTTAAATGCCGCATGAACAGCTGTGCTCGGGAGGAACCTTTCTTTTTTCCTTTGTTTGGGGGGGAAGATATTAGTGGTGCAACGGATCATCATTGATCTGTGATCTGTTCGGATCAATATCTTAGGTTCAGCACACATGTGATCCGCGGATTGATTTTTGAAAACAAAAGTTGCGCGCATGTTTAATAAACACGCTTGATATGTGCAGCGTGGTCATGGCGAGCGGAGGAACGGAGGAGCCTGAACGCCCCTCGTCATTTAAATCCCCTGTATACACCCGTTAGAGAGGAACTCGTCTGGTCGCTTTTTTTCCTCTAACCTCCGCCTGGCCACGTGTATGTATTTACAACGACGCCAGCGAGAAATCAATAAATGGAGCGGTGGATTACGTAACTGTTATAAACATTACGTAACTGTTATAAACATTACGTTACGCAGCGCGTCTGTGTCGCGGTGCCACAGAGACAAGAGCAGGGACACAGACACATGGGGAGGCGGCCAGGTAGACTACTACACTGATGTTACAACGAGAGAGACGCCAGGTGAAGGCAGAGAGCCTCCGTTCTCACTCGTTACCAGTCACAAGTCATGTAGTTAACGATCACAATTACTCTGGGGCTTTTTAATTGAGGTAAAAATGTAGCATAGCCACGGGAGAAATCCTGCTTAGTTCCTCTTTCAGTGTACATTATACAGATTATTTTTAGTTCATCAACCGTTTGGGAAAAAACAACAACCTTTTATCCTTCTGTCTCTGTGTTACTAGCCTACTGAGCAAGTTGGTTAATTGCAGATAAAGGGGGTTAGGGAGAGAAGTTAAAGTAATTTGACATATTTGAGCATTTTATTAAAAAAAACACTGTAAGTGTTTTAAGGTTATGTCAAGTAAAAATTGACATTAAAGTTTGTTTTTGTTTCATAAATTTGTCTAACTGAATTTGTGCTCATTAAATAATAATATGATGAAGAGCTGAAAGACTTTTAAAATAGTTCAGTAGCCTAATGTTTCTGTGGCACCAAAGACGGAATAAATAACAAAAAGAAAAAACATCGGCATCGGCATCGGCCATCGGCCAAATTGTTATTTTAAACATCGGCATCGGCATCGGCCCAGAATTTCACAATCGGTGCATCCCTAATAAATAGACTGCATCAGTAAGTGCTGCAACTAAGGAAAATTCATTATCACTTGTTAATTTCTTTATGATTTTGGATGAATCAGTGAGCGATTCATCTATCAAACGTCATAAATTATTGAAAAGGAAAAGGTCTTGAAATTGTGCAAGTAGTGCAAAAAAAGGTATTTGGTTTGCTGCTAACAAAAAAAAGCATTTCAAGAGTTTGTACCAGTCATTGATTAGAATAACGACGACTAAACCATTTGTGCCAGGTGTTTTATTAATGTTAAAAAAAAAATGATTCTGGCATCAGTACTGAAGCCCTGGTTCCCTATTGGCACCTTCAGCTTGAAATTTTAACTGATAAACAGCCGTCGTATAAAGGAGACGTCATAATAACACACGCATTTTAATTCAGCACTTAGAATGAACATTGCTGGATTTGAAGAATAAAGGTTTGTTGGGCTCGCTACACAGCTGAGCTGCTGATTAATATCTGTCTAATTGTAGCTCTTCTTCGCTGATTTAATGATGAAACGAAACGCAAACCAAACAACGACGATGAAAAAAACAAGCGTAAAGCCTATAATCATTCACAACAAAGATGGATGGCTTAGTCATCACCCTACACTTTCTCAGTCTCTGCAAACAGCATCCTGGCAGAATGGCACTTTGGACTGAGCTTGTATTTAGCAGCAGAGTTAATTATCCTGTGTTACATGCTATAATGCATTATTAATGTGTGCGAGCAACATGAGTCAGTGTTCTCTGGCCCACGGGGGTATTTGGCTCAATTCAAACTGCTCAGTCATTACTGATGAGAAACATGGACAGAGCCTGAGTCGGGAGGAAATTGCAGCCAGTTTCAGCCAGTTGGCTGCAGTTTAAGGCCCATATTGATTTGTGAGGAAAGTTAGGAGACCTCTGACAACCCCAGTGTAAAATCAGTTCGATCAGTCTCCTTTCTTGCTCCCCCTTGGCACCCCTACGTGCTGGGCAAAGAGGGCCTTGAACCACCCAAATCCACAGCTGAGTGCGAGCTGGACACGTTCCAGTCCACAGAACCTCACAGTTCACAAAACGGGTCCCAACCTCCACCAACTCAGAAAAACTGCAGACCATAATCTGCTAATACTGGACTATTGGAAATGAAACTACACAGAATGTCATACATGCTTCTATAGCGGCAGTAGCAGCTCCCAGAGTTTTAGAGAAGAAAAAAAATCATTATCACGACAACAGCCGTCCTATCCCGTTATCACAAAGTTACCAACTGTCTATTTTCTGTTAATCCTGCAGTTTCAAATCCACTTTTTTCCTTTTGTAATATATCTAGTAATTAAATTTTTGGCTGACAAAATAAATGAAATCTTCTGTTTGGAAGTGGAAAACACTGTAATATAATCTCTGTCATAGCAGCCATACTGAATAGCAGATCCTATCAAGGATTACTGGATCCTGTAGCTTAATCTCACTAGATAAGTGCACCGCATCGACCTGGGATTATCAAATACATCTCATAAGGCATATGCATGGGCAGCCAAAAGTGATAGAGCTGCTTTTGTCGTTACCACTATTCTACCTCCAGACAAATAGGCACCACGTAGCAGCCTGATTCATGAATTAAAAACCGGCCTACTTAATATGGTAATTGTGTCCTTTTAAATGAATAATCCATCATCTTCTGTCAGGTACGTTGGTTAAAACACTGTCCATGTAGAATTACTAAAACAGTATTCATTCTCAGCTTTTCATCTTTGCTTTACTTTGCTTTTTTTCCCCCAACCTATGTCTGCAGGTGCTTCTTCATTCTTCCGTGCTTTTTCTCCTGCTCCTGTTCTTCCTCTATGTTCTCCTTAAATTAAATTAAATTAAATTAAATTAAATTCACTTGCCTTGAGCACAAACCGCTTGGTTGGCATGACATACATTTGTGTAGCCAAAGTGTGAACACAAACAAAACAAATTGAGCACGGAAACAATAAGTGGGAACAATGAGCGGTGATTATAAAGCAGAATTAAACCAGTAATCCTGTGAATGTGCGTAGAACAATTAGAGAGTGAAAAGAGTTTTGACAGGCAGGTGTTTTTTTTTTCTGCCCTCCCTGCTGTTTTGAGGGTTGTGACAGGTGGCGACAGGCTTTATGCACACCTCGGTGTCGCTCTCAAGAGGGGCTCCGAATTATTGCTAAACTCATGTTCCCATTTACCGGCAGTTTGTGCACAGCCAGTGTTCTCCAGCACGGGGCCAAATCATCCTCTCTGACAGAGACAAACAAACACACACGCCCACGCTCTAACAGGTACATGTAAATACAGTGACACTGCCCCCCTGCAATTCACCGCGGAGAACAATGGATGAGTTGTACATAAAAATGGCTGCCTCTTCAATTGACATCTTTCAGTCCTGCAGAGCCATCCCACAATGCAATTTGCACCCCACGCACTTTCTCCATTCTTTGCAAATAATTACCTGTTGTACCGCACCGAGGCTGCCTGTATTTATAAATGTGTTTGTGTTTGTGTGTGTGGGTGGGTGGGTGTGTAAGTACCTCCCCTTGCTTGTTCATTTGCACAAAAAAAAGAAAAAAAGAAAAAGAAAACAGAACTCCCAGAAGCAGAGAGAGATGTGTGTGAGCACACTTTGGGCATAATGCTGAAACCAGCAAAAAAAAAAAAAAAAGAGAGAGAGAGAGAGAATAAACTGCACACATAATGGGGGCAGATGGACATTTTGAGTCATATGCACTACTGCAATCTGTTCCACTAGCTGGCAGTCTGCGCAGCACTCACTCTCCACAGACAAAGCTGCTAAGTACATTATTGCATTGTTGTGACTTCCTACTAACAAGGAGCAGATCCTTTCTCAGACTGAGGGAGAACGAAGCTTCAAAAACTACACTGAGCTGGACAGACTTTGCTATTTTATTCAAGTAACTGTTTCAGACAATTGATTTTTTTCTCTTCTCCCCCCTTCAGTCCATGCAGTGTTTCCCTGTGTGTCTCTAATTTAGCGTGCAGATTAATTGGCGGCACTGCTTTGTGGTTTGCGCTCTGCTCCATTCCTCATGTTCACTGCCCTTGTTCCTTATCCTCTGTATCTTCATATTCAACCACTCACACAGTACTCTACACATCCATACACACTTTAACACCCTCCATCAGTCAAAGGATAGCCAATAAGTATATACACTGTAAGTCACAGCTGCTGACATGGACATTTCTCTCCATGGCCGTTTTATTTAACCCTATTGCCAGACAGAACATTAATAATAAGACGAGTCTGCAGCTTAGGCTCAGCGTCAAAGAACTACATTACTTATTTTTAACATTTCACTCAGAAGGTTTTGTCAAAGACTTTTTTACTCTACACACATTAGAGGCAATTTTGAGGTTCAACATATAGATGGAAGGAGCTAAGGATCGAGACTTATGATTAATGGCCAGCCCTCCTTTCCACCTGTGTGTGTGTGGTAATCATACAGTTAAAGCAATGCTCCACTATTTCTATACGTGAAGGTCAGTTCACCTTTCACAGTAGGAGTTTTATTAACAAGGAAAACATTTGACTAACGTTATATTCTGCACATAAACCTGATGACGTCATAGAAATGTCATCAGGGTTGCCACCATGGAGTGAGGAGTTACTGCGTGTTTTAAAAAATGTAAATGTTTTCCTGGCAGGGATGGTTTGACGCATCAAGTTGCATGATGGGAAACATATAGGATCCTGCAGTTTTCTGTATTAAAAAGCTACAGTATATTGGGTTCATCCACACTAACCGATATATCACCAACTGTGTGGTTGGAAAATCTTTTCAGTGTGAACATCCATTGCTGTTTTATTTAACTGTCTAACTCTGATCTCCAGTATGAAAGTAAGTCTCACTACAACCACCCACCCTTACCACCCATTATCTGTCTCTCAGCATTACTTCCTACACTGCGACTGAATTGTACCAATGGATGCAATTTGTATATTTCAGAATTGTCCACTATGAACATAATTATTAGGCACACTGGGCTGTTTTACTCTGTTTGCCTGAAAGCCTAAAAGGGGGGCCTGCTCCACTGTGGAAAATCAACCAAACACCCGGGCCATTTATCATCATTTACACCAATGAACAGCTGCAGTTAATACAGATGCTGTGTTTGAACATCTCCATTTGCTGGGGATGTAATCCTGCAGCATCGGTGATGGTGAGTAAATGGATTAATTAAGTCATTGTATGGCGAGTAGATGCACGCGCACTGCGGTTAAACATATCCTGTGCCAGTTGAACGGTCTCTCGGGGGGGGTGGCAGATGATGCAACATGTCTGTCTGACAGGTTATGTACGGTGCACAGCTTGTGTTCATGTATGGTACAGATTGGCCTATAAACTGTCAACTTATGGCAGAGCAGTAAGGCCGACAACATGTTCTGTTGCTTTCTCCCCAGCCACCTTCAACTTCCTGAGGCACAGAACATTTTTGAAGGCAGGGCTGAAAGAGGGCAGAGAAATGCAATTACTGGTAAATAGAGACTCCCTGCTACTGCAAATTTATCCAGGGTCCAGAAATTATTCCTCACAAGGCTGCTAGAGGTGTGTGTGTGTGTGTGTGTGTTCCTGTGTGTCTGTGTGTGCGTGCATGCCAGTGTGTGTGTGTCTTACATGGTGTGAATCATTGTGCCCGTGCCATTAAAGCTTATCAGACTCCAATGGAGCTGCCAAGCTGTGGTTGGCTCTCTCCTCTCTCCCGTTGCAGGGTGTCTTAGAGTGGCTGTGACTGCCGGCCGTTGCCCACTCACGCGCTCCCGCTGACCCTCGCTGGCTCTCGGGCAGAAAGGCAGAAAGGCTTTGGCAGCTTTATTCCAGGAGCCTTTAAAGACAAGTCAGTCTAATCCAATTCTCCCAATTCAGCACTAATAACAGGTGGATAGGGTGCCCAAGTTAGAGGTTGTGATAATGGCGTTGGTACATTTTGTGCCACGTTCATCTCCCACCTCCTTTAACCCCGTGTCCCATTTTACCAACTATTTTCCTGCAGCCTCCCACAGACCGCAGGTTTCCTCTGGTTCAATCTCTGCTCCAAGTCACCACTTTTCTTTTTAGCGCTCACAAGAGAGTGACTTGTAATGACTTGTGGCAATCGTGACGATGTCAGGAAGTGTACACTCCAGGCTACATTGTGCACTGTGACGGTTCACTCAAGGACAGAACAATAGAGGAGGGAGTGAAATGGCAAAGAGGTGGCAGAGGCAATCAATGGTTTCAATGGTTATCAATGAATTTGCTGCTGTGTGTTGAATGTGGACGGACAGCTGAGGTTTTTTTGGTGTCACATATTTAATCAGCTGTGACTTGTTCTGTCCTGTGATTGATTAAGGCTACATCCTTTTTTTTCCCCTTCAAGGTTTCACTTGGATGATTGTTACTGACAAATCCAGGGTTGTAAATCTAATCCAAGCTCAATTCTATAAAAGAAAAAAATAATATTATCATTTTTGCATTGCAACTTAATAATTAACCCCAGTGTTTTGAACATAAGCTCATTATAAAAGAACTATTTTCTCTATTTTTCCGTCTCAGATTCACCTTGTCCACCAAGTGGAATAAACAAACTCTAATTTGTGCAGGAACATATCAGTGACTCTCATTACAAAGCAGCACACACTGTCATACATGCTACCGAGGCGGCCGGCCCAACATGGCTCAGCGATCATCTACATTCAATATTCACTCCAATTAGTCCGAAACGGCTGCACATCTATTCCAGACATGCAGTTATAATGACTAAATATTTATTAGAACGCATCCACAAATACGGATGACCCATTATTTTGCTTGTAGAGAGGTTACAGAGCATTTCGGAGTGTAAAACCTGTAGAGGAAAAGAAAATCAATTCCACAATTTTCGTCATATACACAGTGAATATAAAATAATGGTTTTCAGCTTGTAGAAAAACAACCGCTCAATGCAGCTCATATCTAAATGTTACATGTGACATCTTATAAACATAGAGATTTTAGAGGGGTGTCTGTAATGACAACAAATGCTGATAAGGGATTTCACATCCTGTTTTTTTCTTTTTCAATCAGAGCGATGTGAGCTGAGCTGAGAGTGTGGTTGCCAGTTATGCTAATGAAGGCAGAAATCTGCCTGGTGTTTTCTCCGAGTGCTGAAAAATGGTTTTGTTCAGGTGCAAAACAATCCTGGTTCCATCTGTTCTTCATAAATTTCACATTGATTTTTCCACTAACAAATAATAAACAGCTGCATCACACGTGCAAACCAATTTCTTTGAAGAGATGTTGGGAATATTGTCTTACTATTGAGATAAAGTATTGTCAAAATAACTACATTTTCTTTTAACAGCACTTATGCACTCACAATCAATACAGGGGGATCGTTATCCACAGTGTGACAGCTGAGTGCCCATTGTGTTTAATTCAAAATACACTTTATTTGTGTGTTTTTCTTTTAAACAGGCAGCTTCTCCTTTTTTCTCTCGGACAATATTGTTTAACTTCGAATAGATTTTCTAGAAAATAGCCAAATCTAACAAGAAGTTAACATCTCATTTCTCAAATTCTGTAGCTCTTAACAAAACAAAGGTAATCAAACAAAGCAAAAATTAATTCAAACAAATCACTGATTAAAAAAAAAAAAATCCAATCTAGTGGTGTTGCCTGACTTTCTTAAGCCCAACACTCTTAAGCTGTGTTATATTTACTTCTAAGTGTTTTCTAGCAACCTGGAGAATTCCCCTAACAGGTACCATTACTGACTGCAAGTCTGTGTTGTTGTCAAAGTCATTTTTTAACCTGTCAGACATCAACTCCTTCCAGGTTACGCACTGTGCCACCTCCAAAGAACACAGCCGGCGTTACAGTCTTTGAAAAGACACAAAGCCCAATTCCCCTTTTCATTAGCAAACCTGGCAACCGACCACTCAGCCACCATCGCTCTCTGACTGGAGAGTCAAAAATGATGTGTCCCCCGTTTGGCTCATCACTCAGACATCAGATGGCTGCCAAAAGTCTGCATGTGTACAAGATGTGCTCCATGCATTATTAATTAGTTGAACGTTACTGTGTGTATCTGTGATGTTTGTGGGCGAAATGTAATCTTCTTCTTTTTCCACATTTATCAATGAATGAGTCTCCTTCACCTTTGTGAGAACCAGGTTAGATTTCAATTGGTCTGAATTTGTCTTTGAGTATTTTTTTTGCAAACGAGCTTCACTGTATTCAAAGTAGACGTCCGGACAATGAGCAAGTACAAGCTGCAAGTACAAGTCCTTGAACTATTTGTGGACAAATCATAATAAATAATTGATAACACAGTAAAAGTACAAAGAACAAGAACAAAAGAACTACAGGAGCAGCAGCAGACCTATCACTTCAGACTGTAAGAGCAGCCCAGTGGTATGAAAATGTCTGCATTGCTGTTATGGTATTTCCAGCTGAGCATGGAACCATGTGGATTTTCCATTTTCTCTTTCTTTACTTTGAGTGCTGTCTGTCTGTCTGTCTGTCTGTCTGTCTGTCTGTCTGTCTGTCTATCTTTCTTTCTTTCTTTTCGTTCTTTCTTTCCTTAAATCAGAATGAGAATATGATCCATTAGCCTCAGTGTAAGTTATAATCATGCAATTAAACCATAAATGCAACCAGGTACTCAATCTCTAAGAAACTATACGTTGAACAGTCGAGTTAATACAATGTTAGTGCTTGATTGGCAACATTATGATAAAGACAAGGTCTTTTACACAGAGGCCCTTCTGAGAGGCCGATGCGTAGGTGCTAATTTTTCACATTACCTTGACTGTCAGCATCAGGCCATACATGCCACACGTCATTGACGGGGTCATGCATTTTTCATAAGGTTGTACATGTATTTTAATGAGCAGGGCTGATGAGGTGTGCTACATCGGCATGGAGGACAGCCTTCAACACTCCCTCTCATTCACCATGTTGCTCACAACCTGTCAGTCAACCACTCCAAGGCCTCCTAACGTCTGTCTCTGGTAGTATCCTCGAATATCAATCACACCGAAATCTTTGCATATTTTCTTGGAGATAATTAAGAGGAGATTGCAACGTGGTGCAGATGATCAATCTCCAAATCAGCGGACCAGATTAAATCCAAATTCCGACTCCGTTTCACAGATGGCAAACTAAACAGCCTAAACTGACAGAGACGCGTTTGGATGGCAAGCTGGATACCCCCCTGCCGAGCTGAGGAGCCCATGTCAGTGCCTGTGTGTAATTTGGAATTAATGGGACGGTAAAACTTTTAATTCAAAATCCCAGCCTTGGGGACAAACACATTTGCATACAAATGAACACAATTTCCTGTTTGTTCGGTATGCAAATACAAAAGAAGGAACTTACAGAGGGGCTGCCAGAGTTGAACAAGCACCACGACTCTCGCCCAAGTGCAGAAAGCGCAGGCACCCAACCGAGCACTTCAAACACAGCTCTGTTTGAGATATCACACTATGGCAGGGGTGAGCCGAGACCGTCCTGAAGGACTGCGCGGTCCTGTGGGACTCTGGGTAACCTTTCTCTCCTCATCTCATTTACACCTGGAAATAACAAGTGAGGTGAGGCTGGCTCCAAACAGTAGAGGTAATTAAAGGCTACTGATCTGAGGTGGAGGAAGAGAGAAAGATGCCCGTCCCTAAGGGCAGAACGCAGCTAAAAGGCCCCAAAACTGGAATCATTTTCAGTGTAATTATAACAAATTATACATCTTTAGATCTTTCATTGGGAGGCAACTATGAAATCTCCTGGAGTATTTTTTCAATTAATTGCCGATTTTTCCATACAATAGGCTGAGATTAGCTTTCCTGAATAATGCAAAGATTCAAGGAATCTGTCCTCTGTGGTTTTTCAATAGAGGTTGCAGGAATGCTCTGAATGCCAATGACACACAGGATATGAGGCTACGATCTGATATAGCACATAATTCATCACTGTAAACATTAAATAGGCAGAGAATGGAGGAGGGGGTTGTTTGCATTAACATAAATGACTGGCAAGCTGGATGAGGAACAAACCTCCAGCTTGTTAAATGCACCAGCCAGGGCGATTTTGCTTGCCAGGTTGGAGCTGGTTCAGACACTAAACAGTGCACTTAATGACATGGTGCGTTATGTTTGCATTGTGTGGGATGTTTCTAACTGAGGCGGGCATTACTTATTTGCAGTTACACATTTGAGTCGCAGCCAGAATCGCTATTTTTCACAGCAATATCTAGTCGCAGAGAGACAGTCGCACAGACACATCGCCATCCACTAAATGGCAGGATTTGTAATTAAGTCTTGGGTCATAACTAAAATGACCCCAGACATCGGGCTATGTTGAAAAGCAACCAATTTCCCAGTGATTTCTCATTAGTAGGCTCCGCTGCAGCTCCCCATGTACAATCCTCCCTTGGAACTCTGAAGGTGACACAGCAGTTACAGTGGACTTTGATGGGACACTGGGGAGCTGTACTTCATATCACAGGACTGCTTCCTCTGCAGAGTAAAAGGTTTCAACAATCAGCAGCTGCAGCCATTTGGGAGGAAGGCATGAAAATCTTCCTCCTCTGGCAGGATGAGGTGTCTTTTCTCCATGATTTCCATGCAGCCTCTGGTAGACAGGCTCTGCTGCTCTGCCAGTGAGCAGAAGATTAACCTCCTCCAGACTGTTTCCGCCTGCCACACAGATAATCCAGTCCCTAAATCACTAATTAATAGAGTTTGCATCAACAGTAAATCGTGCAGATCTTCACCGGGAGCCTCAGTCGTCGTCGCTGCCTCAGTATCTCACAGCATTAAATCAGTGGGTTAAGGGGTCTTCAGAGCGCGGATGTTCAGACGCTGTGGAGAAGCTGGGAACGGCCCCAACATGTCATGAGTATGAAGTGAAAACTAAATCTGTCTGCAGATATGTGGATGTGCTTATAACTGACAGGTCAGATAGGATCAAGGTGCGTCCTCGCCCATTAAGCCAATCGTCCAGCCCAGGGATGAAAACCATGCGCCCGCGCTGTTGGGCCACTAGTTACCACCAGGCTGATCACATTGCGTATTCACTCGCCGACTGCGGGACTGATTAAATCTGTATTTAATTGGATCAGATCTAGTCGTGATGGAGCGCTCCCCCCGGCGTTTAACCCACAGTCCTCTGTCAAGTGAGAGGAGAAAAAAACACTGTGGGGGAATTAGGAGCGGGTATTGAATACCAATGATAGGCTGTGCTAATAGCCAGCACAGGAGGAGTGGACCACACCTGCAGGGCTTTGCAGAGAGGAATCAGAGGTAGCGGCTTTTCTATCCGTACATATCTCTGGGTGACTGGGCGTGTGCGTGCACTGCTTTTCTTTCTTGATTAGTCAGACATTATGTTATTCAGGCCGTACAAAGAGTTTTTCGGTTGATTAGCTCTTTTATGAAACCACATCAGCGACAACCCAACAGCATTAAAAAAAAAAAACTCCCCCAATCAAAACTTGAAAGAGTTGGCCATGATAGCTGTACATGAAGGAGGGAGGGAGGTCGCAACAGAAAATTTGCATAATTTCTCAACAGTCGATAAAATTTTGAAATTATTCCTCGGTTGTGAGTCTTTCTGAGTCGAACCATACTGTGTGTGTGTGTGCACGTGTCTTTCCGGCGTGAACCGAAGATGTAAAGTGGCTTCAAGCGGATTTCCAGTGCATTTTGGTGTAAATCTCAGGGCTTATAGATGAAAAGCAGAAGATTTGGCGTTTTGGCTTTGTGTTTCAAAGAGCGGGGTGTCTCACTGTACAGAGACTGATGCTACATCTCAGCATAAAGTGCTGAGCATATGTACCGGGGAGCATCTCAGGGAAGGAGAGCGTGTTCAGGTGTAACTCCTCCCTACAGGTTCAGAGCCATCACATAGACTGCACAGGGTTTTTTTTTTAACTGCTTTGTATCTAGACTGCTTTACAAAGACCACTCTTATTTTTTACAGCAGTGGCCTAAAATCATAATGCACACACGCACAGTGAAATGAGTCATGTATTGCTGGCTGTTAAATGGCAAAATTTAAGCAATTAAAAGTTTATTGTCTTGCTCAAAGGCACCTTGGTGATAAACATTGAAAGAGTGCGTCTCTCCAACCAGATGTTTCTAGGCAAGAACATCAGTGTTGGACTAGTCTGAAAAACAAAGTGGTTGATGGTTGAGGAGAGAGAGAAACCATGGTGTCGACAGTTATAATATACGAGACTACAAAACACTTAAAGGCTGAATTAACTAAAAAGTGAGGTTTAATTACAGGCTTGTGACAGGAGCCAGACCCAGAAGTCAGTTGTATGTAAATTGTGAGACAGGAAATGTTCAAATGTGAACACGATTTCAGAAAATAATGAGATATGTTCAAAAATATATTGGCATAGCTAGCACACACAGACACACACACACACACTGGGACCTGTGGAATACACTTTTTTATTTTAAGTACCTGAAGCAAAATAAGCCGCTTTGTGTGTGTCTCCGCTGCGTCAAGAGGCTTCATTAGTTTTACTGAGTTTTATGGATTTTAACTTTTGTGGCTCTATTACACTTTTACCTCACACCAGAGGCGTAAAGGCTTTGGAAAATTAAAAGCATTTTCAAGGTCATATGACAGTCACTCAGAAGTTGCCATTTGTCACATTACTTAAGAGGCTTTTTTTTTTCACTGTTGTTTCACTAAAAGCCATTTTGGATCATAAAAAGCACTTCTTCATTTCATTCAAAAGAGTTTGATGATGTGATAGTAAAGACGACATTAACATTTAAATGATGTAGAACTCTGTCTATGCAACCTTGTGTTACATTATTTACTTTGAGACGCTGCTCACTTTTAATTGGCTCATTAGTGGCGCTGCCAGTCTGAGTAGTTGTTCCCTTGTTACAAACATTACAGCGTGAGCTCAGACACATTTTCAGAGAAATGTTGCCCGACCCGAGTTTTGCTTCTATGACACCTCCGTGAGTCAGCTTGACTAACTTTGGGTCAGGGCTAAAATTATATTATCATGCAAAATGACCTCATTAACGGCCAAACTCCATTTGCCACATGTTGTATTACATTACAGCAGTCGGTGATGCTACTGTAACATGGCTCAAGCCGGTGGCGTCCCCGCACCGTGCCACCACCTCTACGGAGGCCGTGAGCACAGGGAGGAGGTTAGTGATTAAAGGTGTCATTCCTTCAGGTAACCTTGGAGGTCAAAGGAATTTTGGCTAAATTACCTTGCACGAGGCCAGGCCTCTATCGAACGCCTCAGAATGAACCACAAGGTTGATTGAAAAATGAATGGATATTTGCATACAAGACACCGAGCAGGGCGGAGAGGCAGAGCAGCGAACCCTGGCTCTCTCTCTCTGCTCGGGTGGAGGTGGCAACGCTGGGAGGGAACGAGTCCTCATTAGGCAGAAAAGCGTCACTCTGAAGTTCACAGCACACCCCCCCACCCCCCCTCCCCTCTCCACTCACAATAGTTTGAGAATACAACCGAAAATCTAAATAACTACAGAAACCTGCGCTGTGTGTTTAGAGTGAACGGCGCTCGGCTCATAAATAATACATATGATGATATATTGCTGATGAACTGTCTAATGAAGAGGAGGCCGGGGGGTGGGGGGGGCAGGAGGGAGGGAGGGGGAGAGGGGAGGAGAGGCAATGTTTTTTGCTGACGAACAGCAATTTATTTTTATTTTTTATAAATTTAAAAATGGAGACCTTGCACACACACACATGCACACACGCACACACGCACACACGAAGGAATACTAATGTCCCTGGCATTTTTGAAACTGCTGTTATCTTCCTGGCAGCGCACATTAGCTAGAGATATGGTTTCCTTGGCACTAATTTAGCCCCATACAGCAGACGCTGTAGGTTAGAGTCAAAACTTAATGGAACCTCTAATTTGACCAAAAGTTCATTCCCTTTATGGAAATTAAAACCCTGCTAATTAAAGATTACAACCTGTTTCATGAATTGCAAGTGCCAAGTCCAAATGTGGAAACAGATATAGGAAACTGTGACAATGCCACAAGTACAGTACAACTTTCATCCTGCAGACGGGATTTATCTTGACAGAAGGGAAAACTGGAGGGCTTGATGTTCCAATCTGCATTACTCCATATCAAATGAAAAAAAATAACAAGCGGAGATGTGAATTTGATTATCTACAGTCTCTCTCTCTCTTTTTTCAATCACGACCCACAATGTTTTTTTAACGGCACTCAGGGCTCCCAGGGAATAAGCCTCCTGGTATTAGACCAATTTCCACAGCAGGAATCCATCTTCCGCAGTCGCTGTGTGTCACACTTGCTTTTCCCAACATAAACAACGACCTCGGGCTGTATATGTTATTCTCTTCACTACATCATTTAACTCCTAACAATGTGCTCTCCTGTTGTTTTCTATGCCACCATACTGTATATACGCCCACACTGCCTCTGCATCTCACTGTCATTTGCTGTATGAGGAATACCATATTCATTTTTCCCGAGCTTCCTCACCTCTTTGGTTCCTGCGTCGGTGACAGGTCTGTTCTTGGCCCTGTCATTGGCTGTCACCTGTGACACGGGCTTCCACGAAAGACAGCGCACATGTTTCTCTCTCGCATCATGTGGTAAATGAGCATCACCTCCTTCTCTCTTTCTCCCTTTCCTCTGGATTCCCCTCCTCTCTCTATGTGCACAACTTCCACACATACTCTCACACACACACACACACACACACCTGCAGTTCCTTCTCTCTTCTCCTTGTTGCTGTAGATCCCAGTGCTGACAGGTGCTGGGAAGGATTTCAGAGTCCTGACACAGCGGCAACTCAAAAATCAGCGAGTGTGTTTGAGTATGTGCTTATCATACAGAAGGAAAGGCATGAATAATAATAACAGAAGAGATGAAACGATAGATAGATAGATAGATAGATAGATAGATAGATAGATAGATAGATAGATAGATAGATAGATAGATAGATAGATAGATAGATAGATAGATAGATAGATAGATAGATAGATAGATAGATAGATAGATAGATAGATAGATAGATAGATAGATAGATGTTTGTTGAAATGTTTGTTGTATCTAAACCAGCAAACAGAGCAGGTGTTGCAGGTCAGATCTCTTCCTCCAGGCTGCCTGATTTTCATAATGAGAGAAGAACAAACAAGTCACCTCTAATAAACATGTTTCAAAGAGCCAAACAAATCCTCTTGTATCATATTACACACACACACACACACCTACACACACACACACACACACACACACACACACAAAATTGTGAAATTGTGGGTGTTTGGTTTTCTCAGTTATTTTTCCTTTCCAGTCGTTGTGGGCATTACTGCGAATACTACTCCTGGTAATGAATGGATGCAGTTATTTTTAAGTTTCTGCCCGTGATGCAGTTACGGATCTTCTCTCGCTCTCTCTCTCTCTCTCTCTCTCTCTCTTGTTCCAATACAGTACGCATGAGCACCAAAAGAAAAGGTTGAGGTCTTTAAAGATACTCCACTTCCTGACACACCATTAATATTCTCCATACACTCTTCCTCTCCTCTACATACAAACACCACCACCCCTCCCTCTCCTCCTCTTGTATCCTCACTTCCACTCCGCTCTCTGCCTTTACATCTCTGTACTGTCTTATATTGCCTTATATTCCTTCTCCTTTTTTTTTTTAACGCTTCCCTACCCCAGCCTCACTTTCTTCCCAGCCCCTTTATTTTTCGTTGCAACTTTTTCTACCACTTTTTTTCTCTCCCTTCCCCTTCCTCCTGGGAAGTGGCACAGAATCCCTCTAAGTGCTGCAAAAGCAAATCTATTTATCATAACCATCTATCTCTTCCTGCACATATATGCTATACTGAAAGACACAGTTACACACACAAACACAGACTGCAGAGAAAGAGAAAAATGAAGCTTCTCTCATGTGTGCTTATACTTGTACTAGAAAGACGAGTGCAGGTGCAGGGAACAAAAGGATTCCTAAATAATGATACAATATATGTGATTCACTCTCTCAATAGCAATAGAGCGATAAATTAAAGGGAGGTAAATGGGCGGTAGTGCCCACTCTCCTCCCACGCACGGCAATGCGGTTGAGCGAAGCGGTCTTCGGGGACTTCCCATTGACTCCACACAAGGTGAGAACGGAGCGGGAACAGAAGGCTGAGCGAAAACACTTCAAACGACACGGCAGGAAGACAGAGGGAGAGGGCTGCTGCTCTGCGAGGCAAATGCAACGAACAGAGAGGACACACAGGCGTGACGGAGAGGCTGACCAAAAGAGACAGAGAGGGCCAAGAAGGGGAGACAGAATCATTACTCTGCTTTCACCTCCGATCAATGAAACAAGCATGTATGCACAGGCACACACAAACACACACACACATAAAACACAAACAAAGAGACATAAAAACACCTTAAATGCCACCTAATAACAACCAGAGACACACACACAGAGCGAGAGAGCACAGCAGGACATTGATATTCTATACACCCACACACAGCATGGTGAAGATCTGGGCTCATCTCTGTGTGTGTGTGTGTGTGTGTGAGTGAGTGAGTGTGTGTGTCTCCAAGCTTTACACACCACGCAGGTCTAGACACAATCCCATGCAGCATTATACACAGGTTGTTACCACTAGGAAAAAAAAAACGTCATGCAAGCCCTTGTCAACACATACTGATCACAACAGTAACATGTCATGGTCAGAAATGTGAGCATAACTCGCTGTTGCAGTCCCAACAACCCCACACACACACAGATGGCTGCTGTACATAGCCCACGGCTACCGAAAAGCAGCTGAACCAACCAAATAAATAGCATTGCAGCAGATATCGTAGCCAGAGGAGAATTTGCACAGTTTTCAACAGGGGTGGTAAAAGAAATAAAAAATAAATGCAGACTTCTGACTCTGCTGAAGATTTCCTCTATAATCTGCTAATGGTAAAACATTCAAAATTTAGTGGTTACAAGCAGGGCGCCACCCCTTCTCGTTTCTCCTCAAATCACCCCCCGGCTATAACGCATGCAAATAACAGCCTTGCACTATAGGGATGTTTCACTAACCAGCAACTACACTGATCCAAAGAGCGAGGAAGAAGGGGAGAGGAGGGGGAAGGAACACCCCCACCCCTCACCCCCCATTGATGGTGGATGCCAGAAGTGCAAGATGAGTCACGTATTGTCCATATGAATCAATGGGTGAGAACACCAGGAAGTAAAAGAAAAAAATGCACGTATGAGTTGAGAGACGTGATTATGCATATGCCGTAGCTCATGTATTAACCATAACTGAATTTACACATCAAGGCAGCAAATGAATCCCAAATAGATTTTTGATGCAGACCAACACGAGACCTGATTAAATGATGAGGTTGAAGATATGGAAACATGGAGGGAAAGAAACGCGTGTGGCGCTCTGTTGTTGTAGCTACAAGGATCTGATGAGTTTTTATCAGTGTTGAGTGTTGGAGGCAGAGCATGATTTGGTGACAGCATCCCAGCTGTAAACCAGCCTCCCGGTGCCCACTTGTTCCTCATAAAATCAAGGGCAGGATCAAAGCTGTCAGCAGGATACTCGTATTTTTTCTTCTTCCCCACTTTATGAGCTCTATGAAAATGTATTTCGTGTGTTAGCCAAAGTAGAAAATGAACCGACATATCATTATTTTCAAAAACGTATAAGCGAGGTTAGCATGTTTTTCTGTTCTGGTCAGTAAAACAAATAGCCTATAGCTGCATGCATACTGTATGTGATTTTCCACTTCCTGTCTGTACACATTCTGGCTGCGTGTGCAGGCGAGCACCGACCAACCGCTAACAGCTAACTCAACCAGAGACTAAGAGTCAGAATCTCCCAGTCATACATTAAATACATCACATTAATATTTTAGTCACCTTAATTTCACTCAGTGCTAGCAGCAGCTTGTTCTGTCAGTCTGTGAAAAAACAACGTTACCAGGCGTTAGCTCAGCAGCTAAAGGTTTGACAGAGTCAACAGGAGGAGTTTGGACGATATCTGTCACTTTAAACTATATTCATTAAATGTGAACTACAATAATTTGATCTGGTTTTTCAAATACAGTATAGATGAAGTTGAAGGTGACGGCAAGTAAAACACAGATCAAATATTTGTCAGCAGTGTCGTTACTTTTCACCTGTATGATTTTTTTTTTACCAATTTCATCAGTGATAACAAAAAGGAAAATTGATAAATGTGTTATATAACTGACCTATGTCCAATATGAATTCTAATATCATATTAGCCTACTGTGATACATTTTAAAGAGCACTCAATGCTCAGCGTGACTGTTTATTGCTCGCATTGGATGGAGCGATAAACAGACAAACCTGTTAATCGCTCAGGAAATGTGTAAAAATGTGTTATATTTCATCACTCTCTGTAGCCACCTCAACAGACCAGACTATTTTAATACCTACAAATGTAAAAAACTCTGAGCAGCACAGCCCTCCAGCTACCTCAGAAGAATATAACTTTCATTTTTTTTGCTGGTAGGTAGCTTCCCATCCAATCCACTTACATCACACTTTCAAGCTCTAAAGACTTTGCTATCATATTTGTAATAGAACAGTTTCGCTTGAAGATGTACTGATTTAAATATTCCCTCTAACAATATAAGAGGGATACATTAAGCCACTGAAGGTGGTGGCTGCTGCTGCTGAAGGGTCAAATTACTTTCAGTCATTCTGGATGCACAGAGCACTAGAGAGAGATTTCAATTTTCCTCAAATATTCTCATTACAGACACGGCGATTGCCAAAGGGTCTCAGACCTTCATATAATTACATCTTCAATAGGAAAAATCTCAATTATAACAGAATACCTAATTATTACGCAGCTCATATTTGAAATTGCCCTCGCATGAAAGGAAAACTGGAGCCGTATCATCCACTAAGCTGTGAGGACACTTTCCACTTCTCCTCACACCACTGTTGTTAAGCACCCAAGAGCATTACAGGGAAGACCTGTCACGGCTCAGGACCTGAAGGGAATGAACAGAGAACAAGATATGACAGAGCACAAACCTGTGTCCTCACTTGCTGCCTTTTTTATGAAGGGACACTGATAACTCTGAGGGCGCCAGTCAGTGCAAAAAATACCACCTCAATTGCCGTACCTCAGAAGAGGCCTTCTGCTTCAATAACAAAACAAATTATTTTGACCAACTGCTGTGGCTGCCATATCGTTTTCCAGGCCATGTAGCGTAACGAGGCCCATTTCCCGAATAATCAAACTCCAGCCAGTGACCATCCACCTATCAACAGCTTTGATCTTTTTCCTACATGGCAGCCATTTCCATCATAGCCGCAATGTAATTTCCCAGTGGGTAACTGGCACTGCAGTGCAGACTCCCAGTGTAATGTACTGTGGAGCTACCATTCAGAAGTTGGAAAGCCCTCTTTGTAGAAAGAATTTGCATTCAAATCATTAAGTCTGAAATTGGTTCTACCTGTCTGGGATCAGGACTATCTCCTGTGGGTTCCCACTGCCAGTTAAGTGCAGTTTTTATAACCCTGGAGCGCAAGGAATGCAAATGGCTTTGATGGCATTTGAAGGGGCCTAACTATGTTTTTCTTCGGACTCCTCAGAAGAAAGTATAGCACCCCCCCTCACCTGGGGTAGCTCATAGATGAGTCCCATGGCACCTTCCCATCACAGCCCAGGAACAGGTTATAATGGCCCACCAAACCTGCCAATTCCTCATAATAATGAAGCTGAGCAGACTTCAAGCGCTTTGGACCTCCAGAGGAGCTGGAGAGGTTAAAGAAGTAGAAACACCAAGATGGAAGACTTTATTGTGACTGAGTTACAATCAAAGTTTTAACCGTTTTCCACAGTTCATACCTCTAATGTTCAACAATGACTAAGTCTGTCCTCTAGAGGTTTTCTCTGCACCCCAAACCCACCTTTTCATTTAAGCCACGTTCAGCCCACCGTATAGAGCCTGATTCAGGTTTTTATTAAGAGTGACAACACAGCATGAACCTTAATATATTTGTGCTGTTTTCACATACATTTCTGTATGTGAGTGGAGAATTCTTTAAATACCTCAAATCCAATAAAACAAATCTTCAGCAATGCAAAATGCTGGATGTTTTTTTGACTGGGTTTCCTTTAAAATGTGAAGCAGATGAGCAGCAAGACATTTTACAAAAACAAGTACTGAATATGGAAAGCAAGCTGAATCTGAAATATGCTCTTTTTTTTTTTTTTTACCTTGGGGAAGAATAACTTACACGTCGTTAGGTACTATGAATATATCTAAATTCTCTTTTTCTTTTGGTTTTATCTTTTGGAGGAAAAACATACATTTTGTCTAGGTCTCAGACTTCTGCAGTCACATCCTTTTCTTTTCTTTTTCTCTTGTGGTCATAACCTAGCTTGTTTAGGTCTGACAAAACACACTCAAGCATCTGTTTACTGCATCTTGTGCTTAGCCTCATGTTTTTGTTTTTTTCTGAAGCCGCTATGCCAAGGCCTTGTTTAGTGCAGTCATATAGTTAAGGCCTCCACGGAGCATGAACACCCATAGCAGTGACTGACAAGCCTGTAATAATCAATTCTCAAGCATGCTGTTCAAGGCAATACTTGATCCGAGCTTCCCCGAGCTGAGCTCCCGACACTTCATGGCAGTTTACTGATACCGTGAAATCAAATTAAAAATGCATTTGGACATTGATCACCAGATGCACCCAGATTGATTGCTGCTCAGAAAGCAACCTTGTTGTGTTTTGTTCAGCCGGGGTCCATTCACCTTCCCATGCCATATAAATATTGATCTGCACTCCCATTCCTGGATCCATATGAACCATTAAATATTCCTTCAGTGTTTCTCCATCCATTTATGCGACTCGTAGCAGATTCCAGGGAGCTAATAATGGACAGGACACCACTTAGCAGACCAGTACGCTTTGTGACGACACTGCAGATCTGCGGCATAATGAAGCCAGGTGATGCTGTCAAGTTAAATCTCCATTAAACACTGATGCTAATCAAACTTCTGGATTTCTCAAGTCAAATAAAGAATATAAACTATCCTGTTCACAACCGAGGATGTGACAGCTGGAGAGAGGGAAACCTGAAATTTAATTCTAAGACGTATAAAAGATCAATTTGCCTTTTCAACCTCTGTTATTCACACATTCTCATTTAACACAATTGCAACCAGGGAAAGAAAACTACACGCTATCTAATGTTGTTTGAGGCGCTTGTGTGGGACAATGAATGTGAAAGAACAAACTGAATACCAGTGAATAAGATACATTTGTATGCAGAATCGTGGAGGCAGCCCAGAGATGAAGCTGCAGGCGGACGTCGGACATGCATGTAATCAGGTAGTAAATCCGCTTGTCTGCTGTATGCTCAGTCTGCTGCCGTGTTGCCCAAAGGCGGAGGGGCAGGTGAATGGCGGGAGCTATTGTCTCTGAGCACTGGTCCACATGAATGACCCAGCCTATGTCCACATTAGCACGGATCAACTCCTGTGCGTATCATCTTCTCAGAAAACAGCAGCCACAGCACATTCAGCCAAATAACCTAACTTCCATATCCGGTGAAGCCCACGCTCTCCTCCAACCTCCCTGACTTCAGACCAGCTCAGTCAATCTTCCTCTCACTTTCTTCCTCCTAAAGCAGCTTCACTTTCCATCTAACCTGCATGTCCTCCCTTCATCCTGTCCACCTCTTACCCACAGTTAATATCCTTTGCACTTTTGCATCCTTCTCTCCATTTCTCCCTGCATGCATGCATCTATTTTCAGAATTCTCCAACCCCATCACTTTCTCCATCACTCACTCCCTCCTGTCTTTCTTTACTGCAACTGAATATCTAACTTTTTTCCCTGCACAAGTGTCAGGGTTCTCCTCTGCTCCTCGGGGAACAACCTCCGAGTCGAGCTGGGTCTGCACACACCCACATCCACCCATTTGTCAAGGTGATAATTTATTTTTGTGGCACCAGATATGGTGTGCTGAGGATTTGGGCTGTTTTTTCTTCATGTGGTCTCGGGACCTGACAGACACCATTTCACGTCCAAATCAGGGTCGTAATATGCAGCACGAGACGCAGGGAGCTGCATCCGACTGGGGATCAGCCACAAACAGTGAAAGAAGACTTTCATCTTGCTGAGCGGGCGAGGGAATGGTGATTTAGGCAGGAGATGTGTGGCACATTTTCAAACTCAATTCCCTGCTATTCCTTCCCACGCCAGCGCAGACATTTTTGCAACGGTGTCCTGCTAAGTTATAAACATTAGAGGAGACACTGTGTGACTAAGGGAGGGAGTGGGAGAGTGAAAAAATGCGCTATTGTTTTGATCATGCTGACATGGGGTGTCCAATTATGGAGATGCGGCCTGTCTAACCACTGAGGCCAAACACCTGATGGGAAGAGGTGGCAGGAGCACGGGACGCAGCCCGTGGGTAGGCGAGGCTACCGCAGTGCACCGCTGCTCCCGCGTGCTCTCAAGATGTTCCACATCTCCCCCCTCTAATTGGCAGATGGCCTCAGATGCGAGATGATTTAATGGCCTGCGTGTGTGTTTTTTCCTGCCTCAGTCAGCCATTAGCAGGGACATCTGTAACGAGTTGGCCAGGCACACCGCTGAGAGCGGAAGCTGAGAGCAACACTTTCTAATGGGGGGGTAGTGCGGTCATGACGGACTCGGGCGGTAATCAAAGCACTCTGGGCTATTTCTTTTGGGTTTCCATAATCGAGACATCTCGGCTCAAATTGTCCGCGGCGATGGGAAAACGCTATAATGAATTGTCTGATGTTGTTTACCTCAGAGAAACTGTGAAAAGAATCAAAGAGCACAGCATTACTGTATCAGCTATGTGAGGAATCTCCCCTTGATGGTCAATACACCAGAGCAAGATATTTCTAGCTGAGCGTGATCATAAAAAGCCTTTTTCACGGCTGTGGCACAAACAGCTTTGCCATCGAGTGATCCCATTTCTTGCAGCTGTGCCGTAACCATCTGCACTGAATGCTGCGCTCAGGGGTAAAACATTAAGGCCTCAACTTGACTCTGGCCCCAAAGGCCTCTGGTTTTTTAGCGCTGTTGCAGCCTTTATTTCCTCCTGCTCCCAGATGAGCTCGTCTCAAGAACCTGCATGAGGGAAGGAGCTGCATCTAGAACAAGTGAGGCCTTCAGCTTGTTCTCTATGCATGTAGACAGAGTGGTGGACAAGTGGCCTTGAGCCTAAGGCCTTTTAAAGCCTGATGGCCATCAGTATTCTTGCCCATAGCCTCTGAGGATTTGTCTGCTACCTGCAAACTGGGTCAATTTTTGCATTATTTTATTTTAGAGATTTGTATCTTGATGTGGAGGTTTTGCACACGCAGCCATGTAGACCCACACCTGCATTTGTCTCACTCTCCACTCCCTCTCCCTCTCCCTCTCTCCCCCACACACAGTTTTCTGAATTCATTAATATGAACACATATTTGTCATTTTAACACATAAATGTCACTTTAAAGCCGCCAAAATGTGCTAACACCGTAATGAATGACTACATAGAGAAGCCTTCCCCATGCTGTGAAAATCATTTTAGCACACGCAGGAAGACTAATTAAAACTGATAGATTGGACTAATACTGATTATGACATTCAAAAACCTGTGAACTTTTACAGCACTTAGATGCAGCGAAGGTCTGTTAATATACCTTTTCACTATTCATGTCACACTGACGCGATTAACTGCGCTCATAAATCTAAAATAGTTGTGAATGTGCCTGTGCCACTTACACATTAACATTAATGAGGGAGTGACAGGGCTGCAGCACCACCTTGACTGTTCCCCATCAGCTTTTTACAGCAGTTTCCTCACTGTTTGACTCATGGAAACCTTCAAATATTTGAATTATCCCACAACTACATACGTTCAAATAACTTTTTTCCCCCCACACAATTTCTAATTCTAATCATCTACTGCATGTGTGTGCTCTCAGCTGAGAGCTCGGGAGGTGAACGAGGAACCCAAGCAGATGGGGGGGAGGTCGGTAATGAGATGCAGGAAAAAAAGGGGAATTGAGGGGGACAGGCTGACTGGTGAGACACAGCAGAAAAATAAGAGAGAGGAGAAAATAACCAAGTATGAGATAGAGAGAGGCGATAGGAGAGACCCGAGTCTGAGGTGAATACAAATGGACAGAGGAGAAACACAGATAGGAGGAGGTGGTGGTGGTGGAGGAGGAGGTTTGGGGAGGAGGGGGGGCGGGGGGGGGGGCAAAGAGGGAGGTTGTGTGAGGAGAGGAGATAAAAGAATGTGAGAAAGATGGATTCACTGTTGCCTAATGAGAAGACAAAGGCGGTAGAATCCACATCGATCTCTGCCCCACAGCAAGCTGGCTTTATAGCTCACAGGTAGAGGGAGAGGGGGAGGGATGGGAGGGGGGGAGAGAGGGAGAAAGAGAGAGATAGGAGAGCCTGGGGAAGCTTACCTGAGGTAAGCAACCTTACTGTTGTAGGAGGAATCGGAGTCCAAGGATATAGGCTCAGAGTGTGTGTGTGTGTGTGTGTGTGTGTGTGTGTGTGTGTGTGTGTGTGTGTGTGTGCATGTGTGTGTGAATACATTAATCCCTCTGTGTATGTGTGTGTAGAGCAAGCATTTTAATATAGTATATAGTGAATGTACACACACACACACACACACACACACACACACACACACACATATACATACACACACACACACACACACACACATATATACACAAACACACACATGCAGATTTATGGAAGTTTTGAGCTGTGTGTATGAATTATGCATCTGTGCTGCCCAGTAAGGCAGCAGGTACTGTAGGATAATAGCCAACACAGACCTGACAGCAGCTAAATGAAAAGATGACTGCTTGCTTAAATGAGTCATTACTGTGAAGCAGTAGATGGACTAAATGTGAAGATAGAAATGAAATATTTATACAGCGAGCAGCACTCTGCACTCTGCAGGACTATGCTGGAGAGAGAGAGAGGGAAACACCGTGGAGAGACCGTCTCCATCTGGACGTGCACCTTACTGTACTCTGGTGGAAGAGACCGAGGTTTAAAACGCTGAAACAGTTGTTTACCGCTGGACACAGTCTGTTAACTATCTCATGTCTCATCTGAAAACTGGAGGATTAACTGGCTCATTCTTGACATGTCATATATATATGTACTCTATATATAATATCTCAGAGGCGGTTCAAAGGCTTCATGCTGTGGAGGTCTGCAGAGGATGACCATGAAGTTAGCAGCACAGGTGCGCATCAAGCAGCAGCAAGTTAAATCTGTAGTGAAGAGGGAACAGAGCAGTGTTAGGACCGCAGAAAGCCACTTACAGTAGGTTTGAGCTGTTCCAGTACACCGCATGCCGGTTGCTGGCTCTCGACAGGTGCAAGTTTGTAAGCGCCAGCGTGATGAGGCTGAGAGAAAACGTTGCGAGAGCCATAATCCCTCCGGTGCTCGTCCAGCGACCTGGTTCCCCCTCTCGCTCTCTCTCTTTTTTCCTTCTGCGTCCCCCGCTCCTTCCTTCTGTCCCAGGCGACGTGTGGCTCACAACATCCCAGCGGTCAGAAGAAAAAAAAAAAAAGACGCCTTTTCAAGTTCCCAGTTACCTTAACAACGGGTTGAATCAGGGTGACTTCTGGGTGATTACGTGTTCTTCAACTCAAATCCCATCGCGACGAGACCCATTTGGGCACCTGCGCCTGTGCCAAATCTGATCAGGACTTGTTCCGCGTACCGGGCTGCGCACTTTCTAGTCACTCCTCCTTTTGTTTGCCAAGTCTGCTTGCTTTCACCAAAGAGCAACGACACCCGCGGTATTACTACTAATGACAAGGCAAGGCAGGCGATCACATTCAACACTGACAGCTGAGCTCGGCGGCTTTTGTTCTTCACGCAGCTTTAAAGTCGCATCCAAGGCGCAGGATCTCCGCTGAAAGGTGTGTGTACCTGCCGCTGCTCTCATCACCATCACCATCCTCCTCCTCCTCATCATCATCATCATCATCATCATCAACATCACCAGCAGCAGCAGCAGTAACAGCAGTAACAGCAGCAGCAGCGGCGGCGGCAGCAGCAGGAGCCACACGCTGCGCACACAACGCTACAAACCCGCCCTCTGATGGCCGAGATGCGCTCACATGTCCATCTACTGAGCGGCCCCGCCCCCTCCAAACGCTCTGTGTGTGTGTGTGTGTTTCAATCACACTGTGGAGCAAATTCTCACCAATTAATTAAGAGGGGAGGGGGGGTGTCGTGATCATGTTCTGGCTGCAGTGTTAATGTCGTGTTTAGAGCTGAAACAGGTTAGGTTTAGATCAAGTCCAGGAGGTTTATTGTCATATGTGCGATTAAACCATGCAATTACATTCTTACTTTGTATTTTTACCCCTTTATTTTATTACAAATAGAATGAAACTATAATGATTTAAAAACATTTTTAAAAAGTGCACTATGGCCTGAGTAATAGATACTATAACAGTTCAGGGTGAACAGTCTGTGTTCAGTTGAGTGAAGTTTGTGCTTTTAATGAGGTTTGTTTGAATTTGAAGTGAAGGTAAGAGTTGGAATAGATTTAGTTTATGCAAATTAACTCTCACAACCCTTAAAAGATGTTTAAAAATGCAGCAGGAGTTCAGGGTTTACTGCACCGTGGGATTAAGCCTGGAACACGCTAAAAGACTAAAATCCTCAGTCAGTGGCTGTGAGATGACTCATTATCAGATATTTAATCATTATCATGCTTAATGAGGAGCACACTGTTCAGATTTATGTCAACACAGAGGGGAAAAAAATGGAAGCTGCCTGTTTGTATCGCACAGCTGTTTGTATCAAACGGCTTCCAAATGGGTGACAAGCTATAAAGGAAAAACCAACAGATATGATTGGTCAGGATCCAACACCCTGTCTTGTTCACATCACGGGTCACGGCTCAATGTGTCCCAAATCTCCTTCAGGTGCTTCAGCATATGATTCACTTCATCTCCATAATCACCAAACTGTTCAGTGACCCACGATGGAAGTATTTCATTATTTTTTTTATCATTTTTTTCTTTAATTTGTCACCTGATTGTAACTGTGATACTCCACCTGCTCACAGGCTCACTCTGGTTGCCAGACAACAGAAACTTATTGTACAAAAGTGGTTGTGACATTTTATTCACTTATTTGTTTTGTTGGTAGAAACAATTTATACATATACCAAAAGTCTTTGAGGTGAGAGATTTTTGAGAAATAAGATTGTATTAGATTCACAATTCAGTGGGCTGAGGTGAGAACTAGGATTAATATTATGAACTTAATACAGTTGGTAGAAGGCCATTATGAGTACAGTAATATACGTGTATATGAGTAATTGGATCTGTGTGTGTGTAAGTGTATGTGTGTGTGTGCGTGTGTGTGTGTGTGTGTGTAACAGTAAAAGGGGCACTGTATAAAAATTTGGAGACTTTAATTAACCTGTTTAATTTCGCCGGTAGTGGTTTAACCACTCTATCTAGCCCAACGGCAGCCCGCAGTATTAATGGCTCCGTTAATTCCAAATATTAGGCATTAGCCTCGGTTTGATTAACTCTGCCAATTTCTTATCTCATAATAGTGTCCTTTTTGGTGGTGGGAGGGGGGTATCAGTGATATTCACACCCATAAACGTGGCCATCGACGCTGTTGGTGAAACTTCAGCTTGTGGGAGCCGAACATTAATCTGCATGACCTCCGATGATGAATGAACGTTCATTACACTTCTTAGCCGAGTCCCTGAAGGTCAAACACTGCGACTTGTTTGAGTGAGCAGCAGTTAGCCGGAGTCAGCTGTAGATCTGCCGCCCGCTCTCTTAAGCTCTCATTCATACACAAAAGTCTGTCTAGTTTGCTCTCATTTGCTCTCACTCACTCTCTGCCTTCTCTGTTGTTTTTGTCAGTGATGACGCCTCTCTTGAGTGCCCTCCAGGCATGTTGCCGTGGCGACTGGAGTAAAGGGGCGGATGAAAGAACAAGTGCCATCACTACCCCGCCACCTCCACCACCAACCCCCATCTCTGCCTCTCTCTGTCCCACCACCTATCTGTGCAGCTCCACTGGATCACTCACCTCGATTCACTCTAGCATTTGTCATCCTTTTGTCGCCTCGCGCTCGGGAGGGAAAGTGCTGCATATGAGCCGCACATTCTTCCATTTCTTTATAAACTGATGATCTCTCTCTTCCTGTCGCACGTGCCAACCACGCACCGCCATCGCAAGCCAAGATGAAAATATGGAGAGCGACATTTAATATGTTTCGTGGACCCACCTCAAACAGCGGCGGCACAAATGCATATTTATGATGCGCTTTGTGTGTGTGTACGAGTGTGTATCCTGAACATGTGACCGAGGGAAGCTTCCCAGTATCATAAGTTATTGAACATATTTGTTCTTTCCACTTGGTGCCATGTGATGCACTGTTTATGCTTATTGCTTCCTGCAGCCTCTGCAGCTGCACTGCTCCTGCGGGTACACAGTGTAGGAACAGTAACTACGGCTTGTTGCATTGACTCCCTGCTCTCTTATTTTTTGTTTTGTTTTGTTTGTGATTAATTCATGAACAGCATCTATGGGCATATTGATTATTCAGATAATTTGTTATCATCAATCAGCTCCAACACTTTCATATATCCTTGTTGCCTTCCTATTGATTTCCTAACCGGCTCCTTCCCCGGTGTAAGCAATATTCCAGGAGAAAATGTGTTGCTTTCTCCCTGAGTGGGATTTCTTTATTCTTCCTCCTGGCCTCTATCTGAGCTATATCTCTAATTTCCTACACCCATCTGCTCCTCTTTGCCTGATGTCTCATTCTGGAGTTATCTCAGCTTTAATGTTAATGGATTAAAATGAGGTTGTCTCGACTGAGTTTAATGTCCAGTGGCGGTGTCAGTAAACAACGATTTATTTGATTAATCAGTTAATCAAGTGAAATGTCAGACTTTGAATATAAACTAAGTGTGGTAAAAAATAACAACAGAAGCAGGAGCCTTTTGAACTCTGAGACACAGAAGAATAAAAAAAAATCTCTGTGTGAAAGAAAGAGCATGTAGAGATGTATCGCTGGCCTGCCACGCCAGCTCAGCTCTAGAGACACTAGTCACCTCAGCAGCCTCACTCATCCTTCTTTCTTCACTTCTTCCTTTTGGTGTGAATCTGCATTTTGCAGTCCCTTAACTCTAGCAGAGTGATAAATTGTGGGAGGGATAAAAAGAGAGAGAGAGAAAGGGACAAAAAGTTACAGAGTGTGAGAGGAAGAGGGGATAAAAACAGAGAAAGCCCTGGGGCACGGACAGATTGGAGGCAAGAAATGACAGTGCAGGAACCAAGGCACAGGTAGTGAAGGTTAAAGAAGACACAGGTATAAACAGAGATGCAGAGGAGTGTGTATACAGGGAAGATGGAGAGGGAGGCATGGAGACATTAGCTAAATGGAAGAAAGGCCAACTGTGTTTTTGGTAATGGCGTGGTGCTGGGGAAAGGCCTGGCCCAAACTCCAGGTGGGCCTCCATCGTTTTGTCCCCCAGAGTGTGGTGCTTAACCTGCCTCGCTCCGGTAAGTACCCAGCTGTGCAAATGGCTAATGTGATTGTGAAGATATAAGCCCAGGATAATGGCATCTGCCAAGCAATCAAGAACAATGTTCCTCAGCGTCAAGGCTGTGATGAAAAGGGAGAACTGGGAAATGGATGCTGGGATGAGGGCTGAGCCTTCGGGGAAGGGAGCGATGTGTTGGTAAATGGTCAGAAAGGACAGAGTTGGAGGGGCAAGGAGATGCACTGCGAAGACAATCAGTTTAGAGGAACAGATAGAAATGAAACAGCAGCAACAACGTTAGGGAGAGATTTGTCATGGATTAAAGGTACGATCTTTCCTAATAAATCAAAATATGTTCATCACATGAGGGTGTGGAAAACAAACACGAAACAACGCACAACAGGATCTTTGTCTTGTTTTCTAAGGGAGCTTGGGGTAGTTTAAGAGCCATTTGCCTACTGAAACTGCATGTTATTATACACTGTGTAATGAATGCTGTATACTCTTTATGTTTCCCAGAGTTTCCCATTTGGCTGCAGTGGAAGGATTGTAACAAAAAGAGAGAATTTTGTGATTGAAGAGTGTAACTTTGGAAAACATACACTAAATTAGTCTGATGTCAGATGTCTGAAGACTTATATTGACGTCAGAGGGACTGAGGAGTTTGGCCTTCATTAACAGAAAGGGAACTCTCAATAGACAGCACAAATAGGAGGAACAATTACAGATATATGCACAGGCACCTCACTACTGTTGCTTTTGGAAATTTGAAAATTTGTGAACCCACTATTTAAAGCGAACCTATGCCAGATTTATACCTTAATTGAACAGCTTCGGAGTAATTGTGATGGTTAAATGACATGTTACTTGTTACGGGCAGAATGAAGGCTCTCTTCTTTCCACCTAGGTTCTCTTGGCTGAAAACCAAGCTACCAACCAGAACCTATGACCTAGTGTCCTAGCTCTCGTCTCGTGAGAAGACACAAACACACCCGGTAATCCGTAATCTCTTGTTAACGGTAGACATCGCTCCACGGATTGCCTTCTCGCCAGCTTCGTTGAAAACAAATGTACAAGGCCAAAAAGGCCAAAACAAATGTACAAGGTTAGCAGTGAGTTTTTACAACAAAATATGCACTCCGAAAGAGAAAAAGAGAGACCAAAACAGTGGAAAAGTGTATTGTGAAAGTGACCAAAGTCCCCTCTAAAGAGTTAAATCTCAGGTCTGCTTTAAACAAAGTGATAAGTTGTCCAGTCAAGTCTGAAGGTAAGTGGAGCCGCTCTGAAAGACACTTTAAGCATACCGTACATATGCATACTGTAAAGAACTGAAGTGACCGTGAGCTTGAAAGAAGTGTTCAAACACTGATTCTTTTTAAAAGAGGCTATTTGTAAAAGCTCGTGACTCACAACAGACTAGGCAGTAATAGCAAAACTAACAAATAAATAATATATATATTAGGAAGTTACAGAAAGTTCTGATGCCAGACAGCAGCGGTGTGAGCAGGCGCTTTCAGATGCTGTTTGACCATTTGATAAGCAATTTGGTTTAACGGACTTTCACTGGAATATTTACAGCAATCCAAATCAAGACTTACAGTAATGTACAGTACATGTCCCTGGAGCAGGTGTATTAGATCTCATTTGCTTCCATGCACAAGATTAGGTAAATCAGGTTCTGGCCTTTGCTCACTTGAAACTCTCCAAAGAGCAAATTTACCATGTATGTTGTACAGCGTTTTGACTGAATAGCCAGTTTTATGTTTTCCCATCAGGTTTAAACTCTAAACTAAAGCTAATTGTGGCTCAGAGCCCATTTAGAGCACCTAAGGTCGTCCCAGAGCACATGATGGCCTCTGCTCGGAGGACAGAGAGGCAGGGAGAGTGTTAAGAAGGTGGAGGGGTGTCGAATGATGATGGAAAATTGTGTTTTGACAGGAGGTGGTGGGGCATGGGGAATGCCAAGAATAGATGCACTTTCAATGGCATGAAATATTGAGGAGAGGAGAGAGAAAACAAGAGACGAGCAGCATGTGTCTGATGAGCAAACAAAAAGAGGAGAAAATTGTTAGCATGACTGTTACGGGGGAAAAAAGAATATTTTCCACTGCACAGAACCTGCAGGAAGTTGAACCACAACAGTGGAGGACATTAGTGTTTCTAGTGCACCTCAAGATGAAGAAGAGGAGGAAGAAGAAGATGAAGAACAGGAGGAAGAACAAACTGTAGTAGTAGCATGTCATTAGTGAGCAGATGCTGCAAACAACGGATCAACAGTGAGATTGTTTTTATGCCACATCAAAAGCAGAGGAAGTTGGAGATAATCTGATTTTGTTTTTTATTTTGTTTTAGTATTAGAGGTGAATATTAGATATGGCTCAATATGCAAACAGAAGCAGAAGGAGAGGCTTCAATCACAGACGATGATAGAAGAGAATTACTCTTGTGATCCTTTATTTACACAAGAAATAACAAAGAACGCTTTGAAAATATGGAGCCTTCACCGTTATATTACATTACTGATGGAGAGAGGTGAACTAATCTGATTAGATAGATAGATAGATAGATAGATAGATAGATAGATAGATAGATAGATAGATAGATAGATAGATAGATAGATAGATAGATAGATAGATAGATAGATAGATAGATAGATAGATAGATAGATAGATAGATAGATAACGTCAAATCAACGTGTGTAATTAAAAATCTTGTTGTCAAGTGTTTTGTTCGCTGCAGCTGTGTCTTGGAAATTAAGAGACGTGCGTCATTATACGACAGCCAGCATTAAAATCTGCCTACATGAGCCTTATGCAATAACATTTGACAAGTGCAAGCAGAACACATATTGACAGACCTAACAGCACGCTGAGAGCTACGAGTTGTAAGAAAAAAAAAAAGACAAAATCAGGCAGACAGGAGGTGATGTTTATTTTATTGTGCACTTTTTTCCCCGAACCTGGTTAAAAGGTTTTACTCCGCCTCGCTCCGTTCTTAGTGAAGCTCAGAGGATTGGTTTTGTACAACAAATCAAACAACAGCTGAGTCAATAACCAGGCTTAAATCAGCAGCCCGGGCTGACCACAGGAAGAGCATCGACTGAGGAAGCAATTAAGTAAGCCTCTCAATGTATTCATAAAGGATTGTTTCTCTCCTCAACCTCTCTGCTTCTCAGCTCGTACTCGGCGCCGTCGTCTCTTGATAAGTAAAGTTAGTGCCGCTGAAATCTTTTAATGATCAGTAATTGGCTGGTAGGAAGGCGACAACAGAAGCAGTAAACACAGCTTCCCTCTCATTGTCACTTTGCTAACTTAATGACGCACCCTGAACGGCGAAAAAGAAAAAGAGAAAAAAAAAAAATCACTTTGCATCTCATCACCGTGCTTGCCCACAGCTCTAATGAGAAGCTATGGAGGTAGAGCTGCAGTGGCAGGGAGAGCTCACTGGCAGAGTGAATCAGAGTCAAAAGGCGGTGTTAAGTCATTGCCATCACAGCCTCAGGGGTTGGCAGTATACTGCATGTACAGGCTCCATAATGCACAATAAGAACAGAAATTATTAGCATAGAAATTACCTGCAATATGCCATAATGGCTTGTGCAGCACGTGTAGCTGGAACACGCAGATCAATGCACGACCACTTAACCGCGCTCAGCCTTGTTATCCCTCGTCCCTCTATATAGAGACTTAGCCCTGTGTTGTCAAACAATGGTAATCCCTATACATGCTGCCTCATCTATCCGTCTATCCTTCATCCAAAAATATACAGCCACACTAACCCTGCTGCGTCTTCACATCCACAGCTATTTTTTGCCTCCTCTGTAAATGTTAGGTCGAAAGTTCACTTTGAAATAATGGAGCATGTGACCTTTTCCTCTGCGAGCAGAAGATATTGCTCCAGAGGAATTGGAGCATTTTGGATGAGAGGGTGCGCAGAGGCGGAGGGAGGGGGGTTCAGCAAAGCCCTGAGGGAGAAGGAGAAATGTCACAATCACTACTGGAGCAAGGCCTGGCATGGACATCAACCTTTTCCTCGTGTGCGCGTTAAAGGAAGGGAAAAACAAAATTACACAGCCTCGGGATTGTGGCTCCAAGTTAGGGGATGGCAGGTTAGAATGAGATACGGACGAAAACGATGTCATTATGATGATAAAGTAGGTTCAACATCCGCTGAGGTGTTAAGTAATGTTTTGATTGCTTATATATGGCCAGGTAGGGAACAAATTGCGGTGTCCTTTACAATATACAAGCCTTCGTAGGCCATTACTCATAACCAGTCTACTGTACAGTGCTGTTCACTAAGTGCTCTGCATGGAGCAAGTTACTGTAGCTCAGCCTCAACGATTTCACACATTCATTATGCATTATATCACTCTGTACTCTCCTTTTCACAGTGAACGTTATTGTTCATCTGCTCTCTATATACCAACACAGGTCAACGGTGGAATTCGCCCAGGGCTGCAGAATAAATTGAAAGTACCAGAACACTAACTTTCCACTTATCAGGCAAAACAATGTGAAATGTAAATGTTCAAACTTTCTATCATCCAGAACTTCTTTGACAACGCTGGCTTTGAAGGCTGAGCGGCTACCAAACACCGGAACAAACCAGTAAGAAGACCTTGATCGGTTTTACCTGCTGCCATTTTTTTTTTTTTCACTCAACAATATATAACAGGTTTCTTCTCAGTTACTACTGTAAGTCATTTTCCTCTTTTCATCCATCCTCCATGAGCCTCTGGAATTTATTTAGGGGAACTAAGCAAGTCCGGTCGCTTTTTCACTGCCCTGCTAACCCTCCTCCCAGCCGTGTGCATTTGTTTACAACGAAGCTGACAAGAAGGCAATCCATGGAGCGGTGGATAAAATTATATATCATATACATGTTAGGATGTGTGTATTTGTGTAGTCTTATGTGTTTTAAAGAAGAGATTGCTTGTTACGTGTCGTGGTGCTGCGGAGAGGAGAGCTGGGACACCGGGTCGGAGGTGCTGATCTTGCAAGCTTGGTTTTCGGCCAAGAGACCCTAGGTGGAAGGAAGAGAGCCTCCATTCTCCCCGTAACAAGTAACATGTCATTTAACCATCACAATTACTCTGAAGCCGTTTAATGAATTAATAATTTAAACTTAATTAAAAGGTAAGAATCTTGCATAGTTCCTCTAATATGACATGAAGAAATTCAGAGGGAGCTGCACACTCGAAGAGCTGATTAAATTCTGTATAAACCCTGAAAAAGGCAGAATGTGGACAAATGTTTATTCACACAATTCAAAAATAAAATGATTGCACCGGGGTTGAGTGTGCAGCTTTCATCTGGTTTCTTTGATGTCTGGGCGGCTTATAGCTACCGTCATTTCTCACCCATGCAGTCAGGGACAAGTGGTCACAAGAGGACACTGCTTCATTTGAAGGGTCTACCAACAAAAACAGCTGGAGACAATATTGAATGTGTTTCATTCAAATCAGATTGACCACAGTATTGAGATGATTCAAAAACTAAGAGGGCATTGTGAGTCTTTGTTGCAGCATCAGCGCTCTGGTGCTTTATGCATTTTTAAGTAAAAGCTAAGAACTATTTGCAAATTCCCATCAACCACAGCCCAAGGAAACCTCTGCATAGATGTTTATGAATGGTGCGTGTTTATCTCCCTACACCAGATCAGTCGTTTCAAGGTTTGTCTACTGAGTGAAAAACAAAACCCTGTTTAGCCGCCTCGAAAAGGGACTTCGCTCGTGGTCGTCTCATATCCGCAGAGTACAGGATCACAGAGACACATGGCAAGACGCCCAGAAGGCCTATGTGCTTGATGCTCAGGATTTCAATCATGAGTCCAAGTGATGCGGCAGGTCACTCATCCTCTTGGCTCTGGATCAATCCCAGCCAGCGATGCCCAGGCAAGCCGTCGCGAGGTCACTGTGTCAGACCTGACCATCTTGCACAGACCTCCGCCTGCAGGGCCGAAGGAGCTGACTGACCTAATTAGCAGTTTGAATAATTGCCCTACTGGCTGGCATGTGGCTGATGGATGTGTGTGTGTGTTTGGGTGTTTGTGTGTGTGTTACAGAGGGAGTGACAGTGGGGACAGATGGCAAATGGCTGGGCTAAAATGAAACATTTTCAGTGTCTTTCATTCATAGCTGTAGATGAGTGCGGGGTCGTAGGTGGACAAAGACAAGACGCCACTACTGAGGTTGCACTTTGCTCCTGTGAATCCAAATGTCAGACTGCAACCAGTGAAGATTGCACTTTAAAAAGCAGCCCTGTTGGTCTGTCTGTGCTGTTTTAAGCGATCCTGTTGCATATGGAAAATATAGTAATCAAAAGGCCATTAAGGGAAAAAGTCACAATGTAAAAACCTTTTCAACAAAACGTAGCTCAGTTCTTACTGACAGCTTGACGTCTGTTTCCTTCTATACTGTTATCAGCTGCTCCATTAGTACATTTCAACCCCTAGAAAAACATATAATTACATTTCCATTAAATGCTCATTTTCTGCTCGTAGTCTGAGCCAACTGGAGACTGCTAAAGACAAGGCAGCCACCACACAAAGTATCTCTTGCTACAACCTTTTTTTTCCCAGGAGGAATGTCTTTGTAAGATTAGTGTCTAGGAACCTGTTGTGTTTTTCTTTATGTGCTGCCATTCTTGGCCAGGTCTTTCTTGCAAAAGAGATCTTGGATCTCAATGGGACAAACCTGGTTAAATAAAGGTTATAGTTAGTTTTCCCTTTTGTAAAATGTATTGTGTGACGTTGATTTAAGTAAATTGACAGCAAAGTCAAATTTTCATGAAATGCCTCGTTGAGGGGTCGAGGTCTTACTCCCTCCTGAATCAGAGCCCCCTATGGTGTCACATGTACCAGACCTTGGTTGTCATGGTTACTAAACAGGTTAATAAACATGTGAATGTAACTAACGACAGCGGGTTGCCCATTGTCTCCATGGTTACTATAATTCCTGTCATGACTTGGTTAGGTTTAGGAAAAGTCATTTGGGTAAAATTTCCACACTAGCACAGAAATGTATCTGTTGGAGCGTGAAACTGTTGGAAAAATGATTCAGTTCATGTTCATGTTGAGGCTACAGTCCGACTCCTCAGCCCTTTCCTGCATGTCATTCCCCCTCTCTGCCTTCCCATTTCCTGTCTCTCTCCCTCAACTAAAAGCCCAAAGAATATACTTTAAAAAAAATAATAATAATTCAGTTCAATAGAAAACATTATAATCGTGGTGAAGTTAGAGAGTGCAACACATAAATCGGCCTCGTCCTGCAGACACGTCAGCCAAATGTCATGTGGTCTCCGGCCTTTCCCTGATCATGTAAAGATTCAGGCCGACCTGACTGACAGCCGCCCCAGCTGAGAGTCAGGAAGCCATATCTCCCTCTATTTAAATCCCCCTGTTCTGGCTCAGAGGGCTGTTTCAGCAAGCCACACAGCGCTGTAAGCACTTGTACAAAGGCCAAGTGCGAAGCCTCAGAGGAGTATTGTTAGTCAGTAGTCCAGTGAGGAGGAGTAATGAGCCGAGCAATCAGTGTTACTTGTTCATGGCTGTGACACGCAGCCGACTTGCTCTTATATATAGAGTTATACAAGCCTCACCAGGGACTTTGTGTTGTGCTACATTAGTTTTTAAGTCGAATATCCCCCTAGATGTGGATGGCAGGCATCTTGGAAGAAATCGTCCTCCTTGTTTCTTGTTCTGTGCTCTTTGATGAGCTGATAATCAACAGGGGCGACACTTGTGCAGCAGCGGTCATCAAATCCTATTGTTCTATTTCCGTCTTTATCACTCTGTCGGGCTGAGGCTTTTCATGACGCTGTGATTTTTTTTCTTTCTTTTTTCCCAAATGTTGATTAATCTTCTAAAAAAAATGCCACTCAAACTGCCGGAGGAGAGAAGAGAGAGGGAGAAAGTAAACGATGGAGCGGGGTTTTAAAACCCCAGGGGAGGTTCAGAAGAGAAACTTGTTAAGCTACATTAATGTTGAACTTTGCTGAGAGCCAGCGAGGAGGGGAGAGAGATGGAAAAAGTAATAGTGATCTCTCAATCGAGGATGCCTCATTATTTGTGGCGATGTGAATTGCATCAAAGCAGCTTATTATGATCATCAGTGCTCGATAGTGGAGATGGAGGTGATCCACTCCTGGGCTGAGGGCACAGCCATAGTGCGCTATTGATTTGGCTGTTAAGAGGTGCTTGTGTTACAAAGGGCATGCATCTCAGTCTTCCATTAAGATAATTATGCTTTCTGTCGTCTTTTGCACACCTCTCTGGCCCATTGATATATAAAATCGGAGATAATTAAGTTGCTCTTTATGTGTGTGTGTGCTTTTTTTTTTTTTTTTTGGCAGAACTCAAGACACGAAGCTGCGATGTGCCATGTGTGTATATTTAGCCAGGTGCTACGAGGAGAGGAATAAATGCTGCTTTAGAGGAAAAAATGAAGCTAACTTTATCATAAAGCACAGGCGTATAGCAATTTTATAACTGTTCTATAAAATCCTAAATGGCCTCTTCAGATGTTGAATTTTTGAGAGCGGTTCAGCGTTGTCTCATGCGTGAGCTTAATTGGGTGTTGGAAGTGATTTCCGATGTTGCCGAAAACTTGCTCCGCCATGAGGAAACAGTGTCTGTAATGAATGCAGACAGCTTCACATTACACAGAGCTTTAACCCTGAAACTTGACACAGTGCCCTCTGAACACACACACACCAGGGTTGCCAACTCTCACGCATCTGGCGTGTGTCACACGCTTTTAGGTCCTGTCTCACGCTCTCACGCCACTCAAACAATTCTCACGCCAAAATCAAGCGATTTGGCAAAAAAAAAAAAAAAAATTTAAAGCAAGCTTTGGCACTCATCAATAGGCTCTCTGATTGGTGTGCGCGATGCTTATCCGCGTGTCGATTGGACGGCTGCTCAAGCCTGTGATCACAGCACAGTAGGACGGGGAGTTGTCGATCCGCGACCCCTCCACCAACAGCGGCACGGTGCTGAAGCCTGGACCCGACTTGGTCCGAATCCGATGGCCAAAAAAAAGAGGGAGAGAGCGAAGCCCGAGACACAACCTGACCTGACCGAGTTATGTTTTCAGACTGAACGCGGCTGGAACTGACGCCTGCGGTCGGGCTGGTTGGGCCAGTCCGTTGAAAACTATAAAATCAAGATGCAGACTGGGTAGCACAAAAGTACAGCCAGGCAGCTCAGTCCAGAGAGCAGAGGAGAGAGAGACAGCGCAGCAACAGGTGTGTGTGTGTGTGTGTGTACGTCTGTGTGTACGTGTGTGCGCAACTGCGCATGCATGCACGTGTGCCATACCTGCAAACTCCGAATGGGTGTTTATTATAATGTTTATTACAGAAGAGAAACACACATTTCAGGACCTGACTTGTATCATCAGGCTGTAGTAGAAGACTGAAAATCACAGGATGTGTCTTTTCTGTCCTTTCATATATTAATAGGATCAATAGGCTGGTCCAGGCCAAAAGCCACAGCTCCCCACTAGACCAGTTTCATACACTCCAGCCATACAATGATAGGAACCACAGATCTGCTTTTTTCCCTCTTATCTGAAGCAAATGTTGTGTTTTCCCTTTATTTTCTTCTCAGAGTACACCAGAATGCTTCAAATACATGTTAAAATCACAATTTTTTCCTGGGGGGGTGCCCCCAGACCCACCTAGAGGGATATATTTTGTCACCTATTACACCTCTAGCCTACTCAGTTTGCAGGTATAATGTGTGTGTGTGTGTGTGTGTGTGTGTGTGTGTGTGTGTGTGTGTGTGTGTGTGTGTGTGTGTGTGTGTGTGTGTGTGTGTGTGTGTGAGAGAGAGAGAGACAGAGAGAAAAACTACAATAAACATAACTATTATTATTATTATTATTATTATAGACACCCCCCCCCCGCTAACAGACCAACAGAATCTCACTCCAGCCCAGGACCAAAAGTTGGCAACCCTGCACACACTGCTTGTGGTCTTCTTCCACCCCTTTTTATTTGACATGCCAAGGGCCTCCTCGGAGGACCTGTTTTCTAGAGAACCATTAGGTATTAGCATTTTCAAAAGGGCAATCGAGTCAGCGCGTCAGAAAACAGGGAAAGGTCACCAGGTTTCCTGCCGCTTAAAACCTCCACACTCTATCAAGTTCTTGCCTTGCTGCAACAGACCGGCTCATGCCAAATTGAGAGATTGCCCATTTTTCTCCCCAGTGACATTAAGAGGGTCATTTAGCGCTCCAGCTTCAAAAACCCTGATCAGGTTGAACGAGGCCTCCCACCCCCCCTCCGCCCCCGAAATGCAACAGACAGGAGTCAGTGGAACGTGGGAGCTCGGGCGGTTTAGGGCTCGACTGTGACATGACTGGCACCGAGCCTCTGAGGTAAAACCAGCATGCTGGTTTGGGAAAGGGTTGAGAGCACTGGAGGGTGGTTGCGGGGGGATTTCTCCATGAGCGTCTGTCTGGCTTCCAGTGGAACTGGCGGTGCGTGCCTGGTGCGTGCTGTGTGGCAAAGCAAGCGAGGGCCCCGACGGAGGCTGGTTCCAGCGGTGGGGGAGATGTGCTTACACGGTTGAGTTAGCTAAGCCCGCAGATCCAGAGGGGACAGAAGGGGTGGCATGGGGAGGAGAGGCAGAGCTCCAGGGAGCAGCGTGAGTCTTGGCTGTGGATAAAAGTGCCGCCTCACAGGCGCCGATATCTCCGAGTACCCCGGGGTTGACCTTGGCAAGCCGGCACTCGCTGCCAACCCATCTGCTTTTATAGAGATGTAGTGGTTGGGGCAGTAAGCGAGGTGCCTTATTACAGGTTTGTCAGAAGAAATATGTTGCCTATGCTAAACTGGCACAACACACATCACACAAAATCAAAACAATGATATTCTCCATTAGCTTTTACATTTGCATCCAACTATTTGTTCATTTTCTGTTCCCACTTTCTGTGCACAGAGACAAAGAGACTTTATATCAGTACTGATTCAACTAACCAGGGAATACAAAAAAAACAGTAGGCAAAGCTCAAACTAATAAATATAAAGATGAATGAATGATACTATGGGATGTACAGAGTGAACCAAACCTACTGTATACAGTATGAACTGATGTGAATATCATAACAAAAGGACACTAAACCCAGTAATAATAATAATACACTGGTGAGAGTAAATGTATCTGTGATCTGTGTACAGTATAAACAATTCCTTAGACACAGTAAAATGAATCTAAGTGAGATATATGAAGCAATAAGCTGGTATAAAGAATGCAAACACTAGAAGAAATATGTACCGTATAAGGCCTTTACTATATTAGTTTTTTTGTTTCTTTGTTTTTTAAATATGATCAAACCCATACCAAAGCAGTTAAAGTTAAACTTGTGTTTTTAGAGTTAAACTGTCATTTATTAAATTGTGAATAATTCATGCAATGAACTACTTACAATCCAGAGCTTTAATATTCAGAACTCCCAAACACTTGTATGATTATAATAATTACTGACATCAACAAAACTTAAACAACTTAAACACTCGCAGTTTGGCATAATTTAGGTTCAAACTTAACTTTTTTGCTCACTGGCCAACTGGCTAGTAAGCTTTAAAAATCTACTGGCCAGAAAGATTTTTTACTGGCCAAAAATTATGTATAGCTGTTTTGTATATTTTTCATTGTGTTGAACTGTTATAATACACTTATAAGCATTTTTAACACATATCATAGCTATTTGCATATTTTTGTGTGGAATAAAGGAGTCAAGTTTGCCTTTTTTCCCTAAAAGGTTTATTTTAGGGATGCACATGGTCAACCGTTTTACCGTTTAACCATTAACCTATAACAAGAACTTGACCGAATAATACTATCAGTTATTTATATATATTTATTTATTAGCTCCTTATGTCGTCAACTCATGGGGGCGTGTCGACATGTGCAGCCTTCCACTGCCTTCAGTCATATTATTTAGTAGCTAAAAGTTTCACAGGAGGACTGACACTGTGCACCATGAAGGAAGATCAGACAATAAATGTAGCTACACGGACATAGATGTGCATAACCTGTAATAACGGCGCTGCAATAAAAAAAGAAAAAAAAGACGTTGCAGCTCTCCTGCAGCTCCACAGAGGAGCTGTCAGAGGAGCTCTGCTGTTCCTCTCTCTTCATCACTCCAATTTTTTTTTTAAATTTTTGCCGTTAAATAAACATGTGCGCTGCGATATCTGATCAATGCCACATCCATTGTGCTCTGTCTCTGCTGATCGCGCTCATATGGAACTTTTCTTATTGAAAGTGCAGCCAAACACCAGACTGAAGAGAGAGGAATACACACGTGCGCCGCGAGCGTTGTAATCGGTCACAAATCAATCAATCAATCAATTTGTTTATTTCGGGCATGTCACACATGGCCGAAAGGGAAAGCGGGAGAAGCAAAAGCTTATCTAGTCATTGCTATACGGCATGTTGTGAGCTTTAAGATCTGCACGACACCAGCTGCACAACCCAAGCGTCACAGCCGGGTCGGGAGGAACAGTAACAACAACGAAGTAGTTGGATTTTTTTCACTCGCCAGAGTGGCCAGTCAGCCGGCTTCCTTTACTCGCCAAAGCATCAAAGTTAGTCGCCACTGGCGACTGGCGACCGCTAATTTTGAACCCTTCACCTGTTACTGTTTGTACCTGTTAATCAATTTGAAACTGTTTCTGGATCACAGAATTATCTGCCTCTATCATTTTATATCACAAAGTGTCACTATAATATGGATATGTGAAATATACTTATGTATACTATATGCAAACAGACTCATTTGTTATAAATTCTTGACACTTTTCATTGGCTAATACCTTTTCTCTCCCAGCACCTGGTGTCCTGTGGCATCTCTGGGGTTTGATTTTTTTTTGTTCTCTCTGAATCAAATCTCCTGATTAGAGGTAAGAGCCGACCGGTGAGTTCAGTGAATCTCACTCGTGTCCTTTTCATTTCCCCCTCCCTCCTCTCTCCCGGCCCTTCATTGTCTCTGTCAGCGCGTAAACGACGGCCGAACGTCGTCTCTCCACCTGCTCCTCTCATCGGCGGCATGTTATCATCTCCTGAACACTCTTTTCTCGCTCATTGCCTCCTTTCTCTCCCCTCTCTCTCTCTCCTCTTGTCTCTCATCACCTGTCCTCATCCGGGTCCCCCCCCCTTCCCCACTCCCCCCTCTCTGTCTCTTTCCCTCCATTTTCTCTCCCATGCTCCCCTTGTCCTTTTTTTTTTTTTTTTGCCTGAGCGGCATGTGGTGAGCAGGTAAATAAATCACTAAGCAGCTCTGGAGAAGATAACGAGGCAACGGGGGATACTCTGCACTCTGCAGATGTGTGCAGATGCTTCGCCTGGGGCCACATGGAAGAGGACCACGCCACTTGATATATATCCACCTGATATCTGCTACGCCCCTAGAAAAACACATGGACTCTAATCATGCTCTGAATAAACACTGTTTTCCATGCAAGTGGCGTACTATTTTGTCTGTCTGTATTTTGGCCGACAAGAATAACATTTGCAGGGGCAGTGAAGGGGGCAGAGGAGGAGGTATAGTGAGTTTACCACACCCGGCCGTTTTCTTGCACGCTCTCTGAATATACCGCAAGACTCATTCATCGTCTCTCCCACCAGGAGGCCACGGATGCCCCGAGGGAGGTTGAAAGAGGGTGAAAATGCGCCCAGGGTGAAATTTCACTCTTGGTGATTTTACATGCGGCTGATACAGAGGCAATCACCAACACGCAAAGGCCCAATTACTTTTTCTGAAAAGAAGAAGAAAAAGACAAAATTGTGACATTAGGGTAATGAAGGGAAAACTTCGCTAATGAGAAAGAGAGACAGAGAAGAAAGAGTTTACTTCCATGCTGGTTTGGTGACAGACAAAGGAGCATAGTTCAAGAACAGTGAAAGACTCAGAAGAGGACTTTTAACTTGCAATTAAATCCCTGCTTTGGAAAAATGATTATTCTAGCCCTGGGAGAAAGAAAGCAAGCTTTTCATCATTTGGAAGAGGGGGGGAAAAAACAGAAAAGTGGGGAGATGAGGTGGGAAAGACGAGGAGCAAGTAGCAGAGTAAAGGCTGCCATCAGAGAGATATCCTCTTACTGAATGACACTAATAAGCAACACAGAGAGATGAGGAGCACGGGGACAAATAGATCGATTGTCCAACTACTGACCGAATGTCGGGTGAGGAAAAAGATAAATGAGTGAGAAAATATTATCACAGCACATTATACAACACACAGTTTTCTATGATTGCATTATACCGTTATAATTAATGTTGGGGTGGGTCTCAAATATGAAAAGGATGTAATTATTGCAGAAAAATTGCCTGTGTGTGTGTGTGTGTGTGTAAATGTGAGTGGTAGGCATGCACTGGCATGAGGGTTTTGTGTGTAAGTGTGTGTGTGATTGTGCGTGACTGCAGCATGTAGAAGTTTATGACATTGAGGAGTTTCCTTCTTGCTGATTAGGCAGGTGAAGTGCTACAGTATATTAGGATTTGCTCAGCTAAATGCTTCATGGCATCTAGACAATGGCTTATTTATTAACACTTCTGCCAACCATTGGCAAAGCACATGGAAGCTCAATTAAGGCGAATAAATTAGGATTAACGCAGAAATGCAGCGCATTTTCATTTTAATTAAATGTGTTTATTATTTATTTCCAGAGTCGTTGCAGGAGGGGAGGGGTCCGGGGGGGGATCAGTCGCCTCGCTGCTTCCTTACAGGATGACACCGGCTGGAGGAAAGGAACCCAGGTAGAGGTCTGTGTAATCAAAAGTAGCTGCCGTGTGACACATATTGCACATTTTATGACAAAATGATATGGCTGCCATTAGCCCAGATAGGAATTCACAGAACCTCCTCATCTCACTGGCTGATTTTAAACACATTTACGATCCCTGCAATGCGACAGAGGGAGCCGAATCAACACGGCCCTTCCATTTCATTCTTTTAAAGTTACGCTTGGCGAGCTTTTATGAGCTCCTACACAAATCATATTAGATGAGTTGCCACCAAGTCATTTCTTTTATATTACTGCACCTCATCACCTCAGAGAGAAAGGCGAGAAATACGGCGAAGGGCCCCCCCACGTACAGCGCCGAATCAGTAAATGACATCGAGACAGCAGAGGGGTGACACGTGTCGTGTCATCGATGTCACGGCAGCGCGTCCCACTGTCTTGTACAGTACAGTCCGACCGGCCCAGGCTTTTTATGCAGCACCATTGAGGCTTCTTGAAATGCCGGTGAATTGACAAGACAGATGAAATCATGGCAGTGATGCAGGCAGATGGATAAACAGACACAACATCCAGCTATATGGACGAATCTCTGTTGTGTTGTTTTCTTACAGTGATAGTTACAAGTTGCACTGTGCAACAACAAAAGTTAGCACTTGGCAAACATCTTTCGATTTAATGACAGTCTGGCAGAATTAAACTGCTTTTTTTATTCCACATATCATTCTGATTCAAGGATGGATGGACTGTCAGTCATTCGTGTAGAAATCCAGTTTGGATTTGGAAGCTTTTACAGAATTATCTAAATAAACCAGAATACAAGGCAGCTATAAAATATGTATAGGTTGTTTGGTTGAGAGTAAAAATACTTTCTTTTATGGAGAGGAGGAACTGACTCTTTGATTTCCATGTTTCACTTTCACAGTTGGTTTCCCCAGCTACACGTACCTCTAAAACAAACTAGGGAGGAGATTAAAGGTAAACGTGTTTCTAAAATCAGCCAAGTTCACTTGGAAACAGAGGAATCCAATCTATAAATTAGAAGAGAAGACAGGCTCGTGGGAGGAAAGGAGATACATGATTAAGATAAATTAGTTTAATCAAAAGACAATTTTCAAAATATATTACATATCTAAACCTTTAGTTACACGTCTTTGTTTTCATGATTGATTGTGTAATTGTTGATGATTATGATACTGAGAGGTAAAAAGCTAAACACAAGTATGCTCCGTGTGCTTTACCTTCTTGTAGAATAAACCCAGACTCACATACTGTAAAGCTGTGAGGATGAAAGTGCTATTAGAGCTGGACAGACAGGCAAAAGAAAGAGGCATCCAAATCCTCTGTGCTCCCCAGCCTGCAGAGGAGAGTGACATTTTACTGAAATGACCTGAACAGAGCCAATCACTATCGCTGAGGAAAATCTGTCAGTCGCATCAACAGTCACAAACAGCGGTGGAGCCGCTCTGAATGGAGCTGTTCTCCCCTCGTTTTGGCACAGCTTAGATTAACTGTGTTTTGTGTGTGAGTGTGCGTTTCATTTCAGAGTTTATGACTTATTTAGAATTATGACTTTCACCATAGCCGCCTCTTTACAAGACAAGCACTTAGCATCTGTTGAAAATTCACGAGTGTTTAAGCTGGTGCAGGTAGGTTGGTTATTACATAATTACATGAAGCGTAACCCTTTGTTGTGCGTTATTTCCCTTCCACACCTGAACCCAGTAGGAGTGAAACTGTAGCCTCAGCAGCACTTTGCTTTGAGTGGTAAAAAATACGCCTATACGTCCATTGTCTTCTCGGATAGATACAAGCATGAATCAGCTCTCCATTAGACTTTCATGAGGGAGCAGAAAGACAACCCACAGCTTTTATTTCCTTTACATTACCTCTCCACTCACAAAAGGTAGAAGGTTGCTTTGCAAAACAATGATACATTGCACATACCCACACGAATGCATTATCATAAAGAAGATATCTTTTGTTACTTATTATAGGAGAGAAGCAACTCGAAGCCCTGAGCCAGACAAAAAGGTGGAGGAGGCCCCGAGGTTTCGTAAACACCTGGATAGAGGAGCCGTTTGAATGGATCCCATTTGAGTATTGGTGGTAAATTAATGAGGCTTATGTGCCGAGTCACGTTGACAGCAGCGAAATTAACAAAATAATGAGATTTCGACAAAGAGCGAGGAAAGAGAGGTCGAAAAAGAGCCAAATGGAAGGAACAGGTGAGGGAGAGAGAAAGAAAGAGAGAAAAAAGAAAGAAAGAAAGAAAGAAAGAAAGAAAGAAAGAAAGAAAGAAAGAAAGAAAGAAAGAAAGAAAGAAAGATGTCATTTTAGAGGAGAATAGAAGGTGGGTGTGGAAAATGAGGAGGTAAATGCAGTGAGAGAAAGGGCAGAAAGGGAGTCATCAACTGCATTTATAAACATGTCTCTATAGTAACCAACTGGTAATTTCACTAGCGGGAACACGGGGGGAGAGGGAGGGAGGTGGGGGGAGGGGGGAGGAGGGAGGTGGGGGGGGCAATCTGGGCCACCATTTACCAGCATCACTAGAATCAGGCTTGTTATTACTGTAAAGAGACAAAGACGGAGAACAGCAGGGACAGGAAGCTGGACATTAAACATTTCAGAAATAAAAACCGAGTCGGAGGTTTGGAGTGAAAATGTATACGAGGACGAATCTTGTAGATTGAGCAGGAAAACTGAGGGGAAGCTCCCACCCCCTCCCCATCCCTCCATCACTTTTCCTGTAAACACGAGCAGGAAAACAGGTCGTGCTCCCCGGGGCTCTGTAATTCTGTGATTGGTCTGTAGTTTTATCCTGCTGAGGAGCGATTCCATCCTTTTCCCCTTTTTTACTGCGAGCAGCTTCCAGGGAGCGCTCCAAAACCTAGCTGTGTAAAATCACGACCACTTACAGCCCAACCTTTTACGACGGTGGTGGGCAGGTGATAATGTTGGCAGAGTAAAGACAAAAAAAAAAAAAAAAGGTGAGTGAACATGGAAGGTAGAGGTCATTTTTTCCCTGTATCAGTACGTGCTTCACATACGCGCACAGAGCTGCACCCACTTTTCTACTATGTGCAATTACCCTTTAGCTGTGTGATTGCTTAGTGATTACTCGCTCTATGTGTGTGTGTGTGTGTGTGTGTGTGTGTGTGTGTGTGTGTGTGTGTGTGGAGGGGAGTGTGCCAGTGTGCAAATGTGCAAGTGTGCGTGTCTTTTGCTGTTGTTGTTCTTTCATCATTGATGCTCTGCTACCCGAGCCATAATGTTTTCTAATGTACTGTAACAAACAGCCTTTCCCTATCACTATATGTCTCTTTTCTCCTCCCCTGTGGCTTTGCCTTTGTCTCCCTCGCTCGCATATTCACGTATATATATTAACACAGACGCATAGCACACAGGCACGCACAGAGACACAGATCATGTAAAACCATAAAGACATGGGTGGAACTGTAAGCAAGCTCCCCCTGAACACCCACTTCGGCAGGTAAAACCTCAATAATGTGTCTGTATGAAATCTACATACGCCGCCCCCCCCACCCCCTTGACATGCACGCAGCAGAGTTATTACATCTGGAGAGTGTGATATACTGTTTCATCGAGTTGTCATCCAAGACACTCACGGGCGGCGAAGGAAACATTTTTAATCTGCATTCAAATTTATGACAGTTTCCATTAAGCAGGAGTACCTGAGCCGGGGGAAGGAGACGGCGTTCCTTTTGCTTTTCAATCTCTCTTTGCAAAGATGGAGTAAAAGACAATCTGGGTGAAGCCGTGGCCCCCGCTGCCCCGTCCCTCCACCTCCTCCTCCCCCCATTTCCCCCTGCGCTCCCTCTGTCTTTCCTGACAAGACTGCAGATAAGACAGCGGTGAACAACAATAAGACCGCGGTCCTGCCGAGCCCCACAATGTCACCGGAGAGCAAAGGGAGTGGGGGGGGGGGTGGAGGGAGGGGAGGGAGGGAGCACCTCCCTGGGACTAACTGGGGAGCAGATAAATAACCGAGCATGCATGACTCCTAGGACGCCACGCAGACCGGAGAATTAATCACGTGCCGAGCCGCCGCTGCCTTTGATGCCTATACGGACCAGCTGGGGCCTGCGTGAGCCCGGAGCTGCTCCCTTTGTGGCTCCGGCCCTGGACGTGCGCTACATTCATATACACGCTGTCAACATTCACCAAGAGATGAATACACCATACAAACACACACACACACACAGGCCTGCACGCAAGCTACCAAGCTAACGCAAACACGTGCGCGCTCAGTGGTTAACAGTAGGCACAACAGCATTAGTCTCGCCGCATGACTGTCCTTGTGAATGATGGTGGTGGCGCACGGCCTCAGGTGAGAGTTATCTCGCCACTTTACAAACTCTGCGGCGCTGTAATGTGACACCAGCATGGCTAATAACATGCAATCCCCCCTCCACCACCACCACCTCCACACTCCTCCCTCCTTCTTCACACTTCCACATCCCTATTTCTCACTTTTGGCTCACACCCGCACTCATTTAATTGCCCCCCCCCCTTCCTCCTCTCTTTTAAACCACACTCACTCTTTCTCTCGTTCACTCTCTGGCTTCCTCTTTCGCTGCTCTCTGTTTTGTTCCCTTTCTTTTACTCTAATTCCCGCTATAGATACAGTGCAGGAAATCTATTCCACGGGGAACCCTTGAGGCAATATGCAGGAGAAATTAATGCCAAGACCATATCACACAAGATGCGTATAGATATACGGTACTTAAGTTGAGCAGTGTGCATGCTGCTGCAGAGGACGTATGGGGATTACGGCTGCAGCAAAGCATCTGTGTTGCAAATGCCAGTGCAAAAAAATAAAAAATAAAAAAAGATGCATAATACACAGAGAGAAGTGAAAACAAGGGAAATTTAATGTCCTTGGAAACATCCCGTTAAATCAGAGGAGCGCGTTTGCAGCCAAAGATCATTAATGCCGTCTCACAAGGCTGATCAACACAATAAATTACTGGTTTATGTTAAGGTCACCTAACTTGTTTATTCATTTATTATTTATCCTTGCATACATTCCTAATAATTCTGTGATTAATGGCGGTGTTCCTCCTCTATATCTGGACCGCCAGTTGAGCATCAGATTATGTAATGCAAATTCATTACACTTTACCAGCAGGGGCCCCGCGAAGCACTGGAGCCGAAAGCAGGAAATTCTCAGAAAGAAGTGGAGATGAAAGAGCTACTTATGGGCCCAAAGTAGAATTCATTGCACCTGACAGCAAAAGCTTGTCCGCTTTATCATCGATAAACAAACACATGGAGGGAGAGAAGTAGTCCGCTGCAGGCTGAACCCGGTCCCGAGCAATGCCTCACTGAGACAATGCTAGGCCCCCGTTCATCTGGCCCCCAGCACACAGCACACAGGGCCCGGCTGCCAGCATTTTCCTATCTGTCCAGGGAGGGCCCAGTCCTATCACTAGTGTATTCGGGCTAATCCAGCTAATCCTGCCTCTCCTCGCGGACACCTCGCGCCTCTTTGCTCCCCTCCTTTGATCCAAAGTTGCAGGAAAAAGGGAGAAAAGAAAAACCTTCTGTCTTGTCCACGTTTTCTCCTTTGCACTACTTCTCCACACACAAGTCCAATGGGAGGAGGAGGAGGAGAAAAGTTGGCAGTGCAGCGTCCCTCTCCCTCTCTCTCTCTCTCATTTCTGAAAATATCCTGTTCCCTAATCCGACTGGAGATGATGGGAACAGAGCAGGTTCTTCCAAAGTGGAATATTGGACTCTGTCCGTTGCCCAAGTCCGTCCTGCAGGGACCAACTGTGTATGATGATGAGTAATCAGGACGCTCACACACCGCTACGGCACTGCACTGCACGCCATGATAAACACCTGAAACCAGCCTGAAACAATAACACTACAGCAGCATCAGCAGCGTGCCATCGTGTACGGCCCACATAATATTGACTGTCTGGGATTTTTTTTTTTTTTCCTCTGCAAAGAAAGAAAAAAACTCTTTAAAGACTTAACGGCGTGGCAACTGATTACTGATTGGAGACACTAGACAAAAGGATATTTTTGAATAAAACAACACAAGAGTCATCTCAGCCACGGGAGTAATTGCTTGTTTGTGCATATTTGATTCCCCTGTTTTTTTTCCAGATCAATGCTTACAAATATAGAACAGGCGAGCTCACACTTGCAGGATCCATTTTGACATGAATTTAATGAGGGGTACTGTGTCATCATTCAAAGATCAAAATGGCAAAATCTAATTTTATTCAGACCTCAATGACTGTAAATCCAATCAATAACATTTTGCTGTGTTTTTTTATTTATTTATTTTTTAAGCTTGCATATATTAACGTCAGTCTGTGAACTCGAACATTGCACGTGTGTTTGTGGGAGCTCTTAAATGTGTGGGTGTGTAATTGTGAGCGTATTGTTTTGCGTGTGGGCTTGTGAGGGACAGTGTGTGGGACCGGGGAGTGGGAGTGTGTCATTCAAATGGCTGCGCTGCGAGCGCTGCGAGTGCTGCGAGGCTGCGATAAGCGTAAAGATCTGATTTCACTTCTCAGTGTGCATACCGCTTCGGCTAATTTTCATAATTAATTAAAAAGCCGGTAAACATTACATCATGCGGCTGATAAGCTTCCCTGTTGTTCTTCTTGCTTCCCATTAACTGTGAATTATCAGTGTGTGATGCATTGGGCTTTTTTTTTTTTGTTTTTTCTCCCCCCCCGTCTCTGAACCTCACCATTGAACTTCAATGGAGTGATAGTTTGGACCGGACAGCACAGTGAGCTGATACAATGTGGCCACTGTCAACCTGTCAGTCAATGTGATGGGACTGAAGCTGGCACCAAAGACGTGGGAACGTGTCTGTCTGGTGGATGGTAATTATTCACTCAACTGTTATGCAGATAGGCCAATTTGTTTCCTCATCAGCTGCTTAATGTTCCTTAACATTAACTTGTTAAGGCTTAAAAGTTGATATTCCCTCAAGGCAGAGAAATATATTCAGAAATCATGTGTTATTCTAGGTTTCCTTCACATCTTTCCATTAATGAGCAAGAGGAGGAGGCCCATTTACACCCTGCACATTTACTGCCGGTTTACAGATGGAGCGAAAAGAAGAAGAAGAGGAGGAGGAGGAAGTGTTTTTTATGTTTTGTTTTGTTCTTAATTCTTCTTTTTTTTTTCAAACCCAAGTTACTTCCACTATGATCCAAGATCTCGCTTACAAGCCAGGACCGCAGCTTCAGACCAGCAAGAAAATTAATAAAACAAACAATTCATAATAAGTGACGTGCAATCTATAAGCAAAAGGAGGCAGGAGAGCAGGAAAGACAGGGGGGAAGAGGGATGTTAGAGAGGTTTCAAAATGATGTGCTAGCAGCTGCCTGCTGTGAACAAGCCCTCTCAGCATCCAGGTCCTCATTGGTTAGGATGACTTAGAGTGGCGCCACGGGCCCTTCACTCTCCTCCAACATCATCCTCCATCTCCGTCTTCTTCCTATTAATCTTTCACTCGTATTCCTTCGCTTTCTTCTCCTTCCTCCCACCTCGCTCTTTTTTTTTTTTTTTTTTACCATTCGCTGTTCTCTTCAGCTTCCCCTTCTGAGTCCTTTCTCCTCGCTCCACACTCTTCTTCCTTCTCCTCATCAGCCAAGCATCCCCTCTTCACATGTTCCCTTTTCTCTCTGTATCTGTGTCTCTCTGTCTCTCTGTGGGTGTCATTACACTGGATACTAATCTAGATTGCCCTTCTGCTCGTCATACTTCTGCACAGGTCTCCACACACACACACACATACATCTCTCACGCTTATCACTCTCAGTACAACTGTCTCTGCTTCTCTAAAGCCCACACACATAGACACACACACACCGCTCAAGCTGTCAGCATCACCCGCCCATAGCAGCTGCAGTGTTTACTTTGGGCTTCCAGTGAATAAGCAGGTCTCCTGTTGTTGGTCCGTCTCCTCGCTGCCCTGTGTGCGGAGTGTCGCTGTCAGGATTACGGCCTCGTAATGAAGAGCAGAGGGAGAGCCGCAGACCCAGAGGCTGGGTTAGAACAGTACTCTGACAGATTAACGCAGCACATAAGTGTTTTGTTGCACCACAGTGCGTGATTTGACAAACTCATTGCCACTCTGCGGGCGTCTGCGAGGGCGGCAGTGAACAACAGTGATCTCGAGTAAGATTGGCACATCAGGAGAGCCGATCAATGCCAGAATGAATGCAGATCAATTCTGCAAATGACCACCACGCCCAGATTTCATTCCTGCTTCAAGCAATCCAAATCCCAAACCCTTTTTTTATATAGAATAAAATAAGTGAACATCTAGATTCATTTAAAATGTTTCCCAATTAAAGGTGTCGCTAACTGTCCACCAGCTTTTCTCATGGCTCAGTCATGTAAAAGAAAACACCTAACATCATAATAAACCACCCAACATCCATCTTGGAGGTAGATTACCACCTATCAGACTCAAGTGTGGCAGTGGTGTCTTTTCCGCGGTTGTAACTCACGCACAGAAGAGGGAGGGAGGGAGAGACTTCAACGTCGCATTCAAGATGATTGCATGTTGTTTTTACACGATTGTCCGTCCCACAGGTGACTGACTTTCTTCATTTTTGTTAAAAACCATTTCATTTAAATCGGATTGTGAAGAGGATTTCAGACAATTTTGTAAAAAAAATGCTCCAGAATAGGATCTCCAACCCTACCTTTAATGAAAGTATGTACAATATTATTGGACAGCCAAAATCCACAAGTCGATGCGTGTAATTTATCTCCAGTTTGAGCTCTTATGAAACAGCATTCAAATAATCCAATGTCTCTTTGCTCCTTAATTTTGTGCCTCACTACTTGTCTAAACACTGTCGGACGAATAACCCAATTATTCACAGTTCTCCAAGGATAAAGGTCTCAGTTTACAACCCATTTCGACAACAAACAAGCTCTTATCGCTTCCCGTATTCTGGCAAACCTCAATTTTACTGTGTATCGCAGAGACGATTATGACATAAAAGGTATCAAGTATGTGAAGGTCCTCTTCAAGGAAGGGCACTTTATTTCTTTAGAGCCGTTAAAAAATGACTTCAATATTTGCCCATCTGATGTCTTTATACATTTACAGGTACAGAGTTACGCAACAACACACTTGTCTCTAACAACCTGCAGAGTAGCTGGATAGATGCCTGCTTGAGCACGGATCCAGTTGGCAGGGGTCTGATGTCAGTATTATATGAAAACATTGAAAAGGTTGCCTCCTCATTTAAGCACTAGACAAAGCAGTGGGAGGAAGAGTAGAGCCAGGCAGGTCACAGTCGCACTGGTAAACTCATCATCAGCATGCAGTAGGCATGGCCTGATGCAGTCTACGTTTCTGCAGAGGTTCCATGCAGAAGGTTCTCCATACGCTGTGTGCATTTAGAGGTTAATGTTCTCCATAGGTTACCTATATCTAGAGTTTAAGGTTCTCCATAGGTTACCTATAGTTTAATGTTCCCCATTGGTTACATATATCTAGTTAAATGTTCTCCATAGAGTTTAAAGCTGTACAGAAAAGAAAATTGAATTTAAGCCCACTCTGGGTCATAAAATTAGTGTAATAACTCATCTATCAGACGATGTAGGCCAAACTTTGTGCAAAATTCTTTTTTTGATTAAATCCAGGATGAAAGTGTGGTATTTTTTTTTTTCGCATTAGATAATGCAGGCACACGGATTATACGCCAGCCTGCTCACGATTCATCAGCCACTGATATTGGATCTGTCATCCCTCAATCAAACGTCTGAGACACACACACACACACCGAGCTCGCCTCGCCCCAAGCTTTGAATATCCCGCCCGCTCGATAATGACCAATCAAATTCATTTTCCTTACTCGGGTAAACTTGTGCGGCAACTCGTGACAACTCGGCGCGACAAACAGGACAAACGGACATTTCTGTACCTTTAATGTTCCCCATTGGTTACATATATCTAGAGTTTAAGGTTATCCATAGGTTAAGTTTAATGTTCTCCATAGGTATATCTAGAGTTTAGGTTCTCCATTGGTTACCTAGAGTTTAATGTTCCCCATAGGTTACCTATATCTAGAGTTTAAGGTTCTCCATTGGTCACATCTATCTAGAGTTTTATGTTCTCCATGGGTCACATGCATCTGGAGTTTTAGGGTGTCTGGTAGTTTATCTTATTTTGAGTCTGAGTCTGCCTCCCTTCCACTAATATGATGTAGCCAACCCCTCCCCCTCCCCTTTTTATTTCTATTCAAGATTTGTCTCTTTGTTTCTGGTTCTATTTAATTCTTATTCTATTGATTCATTAAAAGGAGATGTACTGTACTGACGCATTATTTTACTTCATAATGCCACAATAATCAGTTTTTTTTGTATTTCTATCTTCATCTCATATTGGAAGATTGAGTTACTGCCAGTGTGATTATACATTGTGTACATAAAATCAATAAAAATATCTGAATTATTCAAAAGTTTGATTGAATATATGTTGATGTGGGTTTTTTTTTTTTTTTTAATGCTGAACTTGGCTTTACTGCACCAAGCAATTCATAAAAAATATTTGACATACTGCAGTGTGTCATCTAATTGTTTATAGGCCATATGCTCACAGTGCTATCTCATCCATTAGTGGGAGTCCCGACAGAGGAAAAGATTAGGGAAATAAAATGTGCCCATTCCCCCAAGATGTCCCTCACACGTACCTAAAGGCGATGGAAAAGATGGCACGGGGCATCGAAAAACTCCTGAGCCCTAGATATCAGGTGCAACCCTAATAAATATGGAGCCACACGGCGCAGAATGACTGTCCACTTTAATTGCACATTTTCCCACAGTAATTGACGGAATAATTAAGACTCAGAGGAGCCACTGAAACCATCTGTGCAGGTAAGGAGAGGAGGGCCAAGAGGGGCGATGGAGAGGAGGAGGGAAAGAGAAACAGTAGGACTACAGCAGAGGAGGAGTGTGCGCGAGAGAGGCAGATCGAGACAGAGGGCAGGGCTGAAGAGAGAAAGAGAGAGAACAAGAGTGTAAACGCTATAGCAGAGGAGAAGAGGTGGATGAGGAGAAAAGAGGAGTGGAAGAGATGAACTCATTAGTTTCAGTGTTATTCGACGTGGAGAAGCTGCTCTGCCAAATCCAACTTCTGCCAAACAGATTTACCCAAGATACCAAAAGCTGAGTAAAGTTTCCCCCCGTAGGTGTGTGTGGTGTGGTGTGTGTGTGTGCACAGTCTTCTGCAAATGTCATGATGAGGAGTGAGTGTGTAGCATGCGTCTATGTGTGTCTATGTGTGGATGTGTGTGTGTGTGTGTGTGTGTGTGTGTGTGTGTGCGTAGGGATCGGAGGTACAGTTACTTATCGGAGTGTCAATGTGATAATTTAATTTAGAGGGCGAACAGGGGGACACAGCAGACAGCCAGAGAGAGCACAAACAGAGATATGAAGACAATAAAGAAGGAGAAAAAGACACCACCATTACTCTTCTGATGCCTCTTTCTCCACGTGCAAACATTTATTCTTTGTTTAACGTAGATACACACAGGCCATCTGGGTGCTCGCACAGTGGGGGCTACCAGCTACAAAGGCGACCCCGTTCTCTTTGTGCATGCTGCTAGTATTACAGATTGTTGGCAGTGGCAGCTGATCATGTCACAGCAGACATGCCTGACATCGTGACTGGCTGACAAAAAAGATGAAACAGGTTTGCTTTAAAGTCTCTACCACGCTGCTGTGTTTGTTCTCTGTTTTGTTTTTCCTCTCAGCGCTCACACCACTGTGCATCTGTGGATAGATTCGTACCGTCAGTGTCTGAGATTGACAAGTTATTCGCTAATGAGAGTAAATTTCAGTTTGTGCTGAACGGCGGAGCAGAATGAAATAAGTGTGTGTGTGTGTGTGAAATCGCACTTAGCTCCCTTAGCCAATGAATAATGCCTTAGTGGTGATTACGGTCCGTAACCATGGTGATGTTTGGTACAGACAAAAGATGGTGACCTCAGCAGCTTATGTGAATATTTATACCTCACCTGAGCGGTCTGTCAGTTCATGTGACAAACTGACACCAATGAATAAAAAGTGAGGTTTTTCTTCTGCTTCTTCAACTGAATTTGACAATTCCATGTGTACAGTCCAGAAAATGCTGTGGCACCACAACAAATTGTTATGAAATATGAGAATGTCACATCTGTCTTATCTCCAGGTTACCAGCATCTGCAACGACTGGCTCTTCAGTGAAAAGAAAAAAAAAGAAAAAATCTAAAAAAGCTGTGCAAGTGTCAAGTCTTCAATCCGATTTGATAGTAAGTACCTGAAAATTTCAGGTTGGATGGAGTTGTCACTCTTACCAAAGTGAAAACTGTGTGCGAAACAGGTTTAGCACAATCCTGAGGAATGACAAGTGCACTTAGCTGAGGTGTCAATGTACTGTTTAAATGTAAATAAATGTGTATTGTGCAGTGAAAAAGTGAAAGAACGCAGGTTTGATGACTGAAGACAGACAGCAGCTTGGCACTGAAGAACATCTCTCTGTTCTTGGCTGCAGAGATTAATGGATAAAAAGACTTTTTACAGAGGTACATTTTAATATCTTTATTTAAGATTCCTGAACTTGACACTAATATAACTTGTTTTTCTTTAATAAAAGTACATTTATCCAACTTTCTGTGGGACACACTGTGAAAAAAAAAGGCTTATCCAATTTGTGCCACTTTTTCATAATCCAAATCATGCTTTTGTCAAATAATCCAATTTTTGGAGCAGTAATGTAATCTTGGCATTATTCGGGTCCACAGCACATAATCTGCATTTCGGTTTTATGAGGCCATATTGCATTATATCCTCTCTCTCTGTGCCTCTCTCGCTCTCTCTCACTCTCTCTTTCCCTCTTACAGTTTCTCCAATCCTGTTTGCCGGGTGTAGGAAAGAAGACATTAACCCGTAATAAAGGCAGGAAGATGGAATCAACAGGGGAGGAAACACATTATAAAAGGATGGGTGGGGAGGTAGTCAACAGGCCTCAGCTCCCACAACATCAAGGAAGTCCCAGGAGGGAAAGAAGAGGAAGGGAGCCAGGTCCACGGAGGCCTGCGGGGAGGGCCAGAATACATTACTGTCATCGCTGGTGCAGCTCCCCAGACTCACGGAGCTAGAAAGTAGCAGTGAGAGCGAGGGGGAACACAGAACACAACTGGTTCTATAGAACTACAAAGTGTTGGAGCTGTCAGTGCGGCGGTGAATGATGTAGGGGATGGGCTTCAGAGGCGTATTCATGTGTGAATGTGTGCGTGTCGTCGTGCCGGAACAGAGGCAAATACTAGAGGTTTGTAGTATTGCATGACAATAACAAAGCGATCTCACTGATGAATGAATGGTTGAATACTCGAGTCGCTCTGCCTCATTTCCAAAGGCTGCAGAGTGATTCCAAGTACTGATTAGGCGAGAGTGTGAAACCGAGACGGGAACTGAACTAAACCAAATAACCTTGAGTCCTTCTGTGAAATTTTCAAATCCGTACAAGCTTTGATGCTGAAATTTTTAAGGTTGGATCAATACCGCGCTCATATCTGTAAAGCTACAACCAGCAGGCAGTTAGCTTATCTTAGTACAAAGACTGTAAACAGGGGGAAAACAGCTGAAAACGGCAGATTGAAGACTATTTTTATTTGGGACTATTTCTTGGTTTGCGAGAAGCAGCATCCTTAAGTCTCCATTGGGTCACCTGGCCGACTGGTGGCAGTGGCGACCACACTTTATTGCTCTTAGGCAACTTGGGCAGCGCCTAACACCCAATATTTTTTTCACTTTATAATTAAATAGATTAAACAAACAAGATGCAATGTGTTAATTAGTGGAGCGGTTGAGGCGCTGGAAGGTCGATTCTTACCGCACACAGTCTGACTTACTTTGGATAGTTTAAGGAAAAGAGGGTGCAAATCAATGCGGCAGGGCCAGAGATACTGTCGTCTTTTTGTCAACGCACACATTCCTGATCCTTGTCAAATCTGGCTCCTACAGTATATTACCCAGAATGCTGTTTGTCGCAGACTCAGGTATGCAATGTTTGTGGCAGCTTTGTGTCACATTGATGTTAATTAGGCAGGGGGTTGTTGAGATGTACACGTTGGGACGGTACAGTGTCGAGCTGCTTATCATTCCAGCCTCATTTAACCCGCTGATGAAAGCGACTGGCTGCAGAGACACACACACACACACTGGGGAGAATATGCCTCAGACTGTTATTCCTCTCAGCAGGTATTCGAGATATGATATACATAATTTCATTACAAACTCATTTTAAAACTAAAAAGATGAAAGAGATGGGGCTACTGAAGCACTCGCATGTCCTTGTGCAGCTATTATTAACACAAGAAAAATGAATATAGAACTTGAGATGAATGGGATTAGTGTCTTAACGCAGCTCTTTTCAAACATTAGCCAGATCCGACAGTCCCTGCCCTCTTCAGGTTATTAAATAGCCCATTGAGGGCATCCATCTCTTTTGATAATTACGAGCTGCCTGGGAAGATCTTCTTTTTATTTAACAATTACATGTCTCCGAGAGAGTCTAAGTGTAAAGATATATTTTCTCCTGCCTATGCCTTGTTCTATCTGGCCCAGTTTTCTGCTGCCTGCTCCTCTCAGATCTAAAAAGCTCCAATGACAGAGGGGGGGGCTGTGAAGTCTTTAAAGCAAAATCTGAATCTCAGAATGTCTAAAGAAGGGAGGGAGCACCGGAGGGGGAAGAGTGAAAGGAAAAAGGGATGAAGTAAAAGGAGGAGTGTACAAGATTTTTTTTTTTTTAAGTGTGAGAAGAGTACAAAGATACAGAGACACAAATACAAAGTATGTCCATGAGAGATGGAGGGAGCGCGGGTGAGGGGGCGGTGGAGGGGGGTTGGTCGTTCGGAGCAGGGTGCAGTGACTGTGAAACTGCTTAAATAAACACTGCAAGAGAGCAGGAGGGATGGAGAGAGGGTGAGTGATTGGGCCCCTCTGAGGGAGAAAAAGGCAAAAGAATAAAGGGGAGAAAGTGGATGTAGGCTATTTTTTACATAAAGAAGAAGAAAGGCATCGAGGGGAGAGACACAGTAAAAAAAAAAAAAAAAAAAAAGGAGGTAGGTGGTTTGCGTCACCAAAAAAAAAAAAGAAAAAGAAAAAGAAGAGAAAAAACACACAGAGAGATGAAAAGGCTGATTATAAACCAGACTGTAGAATGGGAGTAAGAGGTGGGGCATTTAAGAGATGGAGGTGAAATGCGGTTAGTATAAAAGGTGGTAAAGTAGAGGGGGAAGATAGCGAGTGACTGAGGAGAGTGAATCGATGGAAGCAGAAGCGATGACTGCCAGAGGGGAAAAATGCCTCAGGGACCGCTCCAGCCTTAACTCACATAACGCTCCTCTGACAGAAAAAACCCTTTACCTCCAATCCCCGGTAATTTCCATATTCACCTCAGCCAATATTGGCACGGCCTGTTACACGAGGAGCCTGTGTCATGGCTCCGCAGGGATTACACAACCTATTAAAACTAACTGACATTTGCAAAAACAAATGGTAGTTTAACACAAAGTGCTGTAGTTAAGAGATGAGCTTTTCATCCAACGGCTCCCCTCTCGCCAGAGTGGAGCCAGTCCCTTTATGCTGCGGAGCTTTTAATATAACAGATAATTGGTTTATCCGCCAGCATCTCTAGATGCATACAGATGCATGAGGTATGCATTTCATGGATTATTAATCTACATTATATAATATTACAAAACGTATGAAGTGAGTTATTCCAGTTGATGCAAATTTGAACGGATTTGAAAAGTCCAAATCCCAAAGAGAAGTCGCGGATGAAAGGTGACACATTTAAACATGCTCATTATACATCATACAATTTTTATGTTGCTCATACAATTCATAAAAGATTGTATAGACCAGGATGGGCCAGTTTCTGCCATATTTTAACATTTGAAATCTTTGTTCAACAACTGCAGTAATTCTCTTTCCTGCCAAGTTACAGAAAATATCACTGGAACTGCAGCCAGGACATGATTAGTTTAGTTTGTTGCTTAGTGAAATCATCACGCAACAACAGAAGCTAAAAGGTCAAACATCAACATTATATTGTGTTGGTACAGTCTGTGTGCACAAAAAAAAAACAAGTACAAAAAGAAAAATACATGTTTTACAGAAAGGTTGCTGCTCTAACTGTTTCTTGGCGGACGACAACCAGGAACAGACATCTCAGAGTCTTGTCATGATCGTGTGGTCGCCATGCAACCAGCAGAGAAGGTTTAGACGGTTTAGAAACAAGACGCCCCACAACAAGTCAGTTTCCTGTATCTGTGTTGCTTGGGTGTCACGACTACCCCACCGCTTTAGCAGACTATCAGTAGGTCTTGAGTCTATTGTAAGTAAACATGAGCACAGGTTATGGTCGATTTTTCACCCCGTCACCACCAAAGTAAGTATTGGACTCATTTTTCACAAGCCACAAATCTTCTGGATATTTTCACATGAAAATTTCAGACAGACAAATCAGGAGAAAATGAACTTTGTTCAAGACCCGTCTCTGTCTCAACAACACACTCTAGCGAGATCTCCTGGGTAACGCCAGCCAACATAGGTGAACGCCTGTGCCAACTAATTTTGCGTAATGCTAAATATGATTAATAGCTGTGCAAATGTTTAATATTATCATAAAAAATATTAATAGATTACTTTCCTCTACCGACAACTTTTATCTATCAACAACACACAAGATCACAACACGAGGTGGGAGACAGGAGGTGTACTATTTTATATCGCAGCTTGTAATGAGCCATCTTGTCATAGAGTATCTTTGCCATTACTTATCAAGAAACAGTATATAAACTGATTCTGGATCTTTAGAGGAAAGTTGACGAAGGATTTTGTTTACTTCAAACATTGAATGTTTCTTCATCAGACCAAACAGTGCTACTCTCCACTTCCCACATCAGCATTGGATCAGTCTTTATTGACCCTCAGTCAAGGTTAATACAGTTATTTCACCAAGTATGCTTTTAAAGTTATTTCATTATGGCCTGAATATACTTTCTTTGCATTTGGTAGACGGGGGTTGTTTTGTTTATTATTTTCCTCACTGCAACCATTTGAAGTTAAACAACTACTTATATTCTTATATTACAGGGTGAAAAATTCATGATGTGTATTTTTTTATTATCACCAAGCTTTGTGATTTATACAAGAAATCTTTCTCATTTTAAAAAACGATCACCTTTACTGCTCAATAGAGTGCATTAGATGGAAATGTAATTTAGAGAAACAATAATAAAACAACAATGATAGAATACCAACACTAAAACTTATACACACAAGTCATTTTGTGTGGTTATTTGACGTGTAAGATAGATATTATGCGCAGTACTTTATTATTTTAATTATTCTCATTACTCTTGTTGATATACCAATTCTATCACTAAGAAGGACCTCAGATATGTGTGATATATTTTTCTAAGTGTCTTTCATCTTAGAAACCTACTTTTAAAGCACTACTAGCACATAGGGAAGGATTTTTTAACATTGTCTGAAGTTATGTTTCTTTCACACTATATTATTACACTTGTGCACTAAGCTAACCCACCTATTACAGGAACGTATGTATTGCCTATACCAAAGAGAGGATTGTGCGTACACTTATACACGGATAATGCGGTGAGGTTGTGCGTTTCTTCGGCTGTGTTTCCGTATGTTCGGAGCACCCATGTGTGCGTGGGCGTCGCTGCTCCGGTTGCAGGCTTTCTGTCTGTCGTCTCCGGACCAAAGGTCAGCAACTCAACTGTCACATTTAGTCCGTCACAGCATCTGCTCTGTCTTACAAAAATGGTGTGAGGTTCAAGCTCGGCTGACGACACTCGACCTTCCAGTGTGGGCTGCATGTGCAAGCCGGGAGAGGAGAGTGACAGGGCCAGGCTGAGAAATGGCAACCGACACAGGGGTCACGGAGCCAAAGGGCCATGAAGAGAGTCACAGGGATGGAGAAAACACAGGAAGGGTGACGGAGGATAACCAGAGAAGAGGACAAGTTCTCTGGGCAGCGTCGGCGTCTCTCTCATGCTCTCTTGCTCCGTCTTTGTGTATTTCTCTCTTCCACACCTGGGTCTCCTCTCCTCTATCCCCATATACTCTTTGTGTTCTCACTTTACCTCTCTCTCTCTGCTGCTCGCTCTACTGCTCTGTTGGCTTCAGGCAATGCTGTCTGTTCCCCTCTCTCACTCCGTGATGGAGGGATGGCCTGTGGAGTGAAGGGGCGATGAAGCGATGGAGGCCTTCAACGGAGGAAAACACACCCCCTTTCCCTCTTTTGTTGACCCTGAACATGGACTCAATTAATCATTTATTGTGTGTATGTCAACCTTCAGAGCATCATAGTTGATGTGCCTGTTATATTAAAGGGTCAGTTCACCAGAATTGCAAATAGACATATGGCCTCTCTCATTTTTCCATTGATTTTTTATTATCATCTTATAAATATTTTTTTTTATATATGCCTGTATTTCTGTTCCTCTATTGAGATTTTATTTTTAATCATCACATGAACTTTAACCAAACACTGTGAGTTTCTAAACATAACCATAGAAAAGCTTTAGTTGCTAGGAGATGTTGACTTTTAAGAGTGAACATCATAATAAAATTATACATTGTTAAATATCACAATTTTATTGCTGGAAAGATACCTTAATTAACAACTTTCTCACACTGTGTTGATTTTAACAAGAAAGGTTTAATCCATGCAGCACGATGAGGCTGACGAAACAGAATCTGCTGTGTATGGACATAAACTCAAGGACAAAGGGTTGCTTACTGCTTCTGTAGAAATTCTGCACGTCAGGATAATACAGGAGGTTAGTGAGGAAATATGTTTTTTGTAATTTGGGTGAACTGAACCTTTAACTACAATCCTATTAACAAAAGCTGTGCCTTACAATAGCGTGAATAACTATCTCATTTATCTGAAACCTGGTGGTGCAAGTGTGTGTGTCTGTCAGGTCAAAAGTGCACGGGAAAGCGTGTGTACACAAACGTGTGTGTGTGTTTGCTCCACCTGTATGCTGCTTAGCCTGGTGTTTTTCATGTGTGTTATTCACACGTTTCCTCTTGCACCACATAGCATGCTTCATTATCTCCTCACACATTTTAATGAGCCAGTTCTTCAAGATTGGACCAATTAGTCTCAGTAATCTGGTCAATTTAGCCTCCCCCGTTTCCTCCTCAGGGTTTTCAGCTTCTGGAAATCTTCTTGCCATTCGATGGGAGCATTGAGTGGGGTTGGAAAGGAGGAGGAGCAGAGGGGTTTGTATAGAGCTAGAGGGGGTGGTGGTGGTGGTGGTGGTGGTCGGAGTAGGAGGGGAAGCTATCGGCCGTTCGATATCATAATGGTGCATTACAGCTCCGAAAGCTCCCAACGCGCCGCAGCGAGCTACACCCGAGGTCAGGCAGAGTATCATTTAGCGCCGATAGAAGCATCTGTGCTTTGAGCGGCGGCCCTCTCGCTTGCTCTCTCTCTCCCATAGGCATTATCGTTTAATTGCAGGTATAGCGGGTACACGGGGTTACCAGGGGTTATCCGTAATGCGCAGCAGCGCGGTTATAACCATGTATCACCGTCACTCTTTCCTCCATTAGACTCAACCAAAGTGTCCGGGTATCGATCTTCGAGGCCTCATTTACATGCAATAAGCGGCGCTATCATCAAAGCTTTAATGAAGATTTTTAAATCTGCGTCTGGATCTGGTGTGACCTCGCCATCAATTGGTGTGGTCCATTGCCTTCTGCGCCTTCTTCCTGACCCTTGTTCCACTCCGTCTCATTATGTGGTGACATCTGTACAGCGAGCATAAACTTCAATCTTGCATAATTAGCTCCTACCTATAATTAAGGCACCTCGCGCGGCTCTTCGCTATCTGATTGTTTTGCTGTGGTGCGCTGTGTTATTAACTTTGCAGGAGGATGGGGGGGAGAAAACAACCTCCCTAGCTCATGTTACTGATTGTCTCTTCAGCAAAGGTGCTCACTTAAACTTAAATGCTTCTGCTGAATGTTTTGCAATTCTTTATCATACTTGCTTATGGTAATTTATTCTTTTTTTTCCTCTGTGCACATGAAAGGAGAAACTAAGTGTTTAAAAGTGATGCTCCGTGTGCAATCTTTGCTGCCTGGGTAAAGGTAAAGTAAACGTATAATGGTAGACACAATTCAAAGCTATTAACAACAAGACACCATTTGCTATTAACTTTTTTTTTTACTCTGTGGTTGCTCCAACACACACACACACACACACACTGCTTTTAGGTGTGCATAAATGACTCTGTTTATCAAAGTATACACTGGCAAAATGAGTAGTTAATTGAGATACAGAGTGTTTGTCTTGGACTGAATACACTAACATCGTATCGATTGCGAGGCCTTGTTTATGTCACATTTGACTGAGCATGATCAATTCTGCCCTGGCACTTTGATTGATCACCAATATGCTGTCACAAGTATTGATTGGGGCCATGGTTAGAATAATGCCACCATCTTAAATGGGGCGGATGAAGAAGAACGTGCTGAGCTGGTCTGATTTGTTTCCTGATGGCCCCCTTCTCCCACTAGAATCGTATTTATTTTGGATTTCCAGACGCACATTTCTTCCTCTCCTCTCCAAATTCTCTTCGATAAACTTCCCTTTTTTTTCTCCCGCTTCTCCCTCCTGGCCTCGGTCTATCCCTTTTGCACACAAACGTACAGAACGGCTCCTTCCTCCCATCTTTGCTCATTATCCCTCCTTCCCCAACTTCTTGACTTGTCATTTTTCCAAAGCCTCTCCGAGATCTCCTCTGCGCATCTGTGAATTGTGTCTCTCTGTAGCTGTGCCCCTGTACAGCCAGACTCTTCACTCCATCCATCTCTGTCTCTCTCCTGCCTCTCCCCACTCCCCTCATCCATCTCTCCTGCTCCCTTATTCATATCCTCCGAGCTTTCTCGCCTCTCCTCTTTGTTGCGGGATCACGGCAACCAAGTTTTCTCCTTGACCCTGTGCGGCGAAAGCACACAAACATCACAGTGTGGAACATGTCAATACAGTATGCTACATATATCTATCCATCTGTGCCATGTACCCGTCTATACCACAGGGATAGAAATCAGACATTGTGCACAGATGTTACTGCTACTATCTCATTCCATTGATATTTCTGGGAAAGCTTTCTTCAGAGCAGGGAATCGCTCCCGTTCGTTCACAAGAGCATTAGTGAGGTCGGCCTCTGATGTTGGGTAATAAGGCCTGACACTCAGTTGGTGTTCCAGCTCGTCCCAGTGGCGCTGGGTAGGGTCGAGGTCTGGTCTCTGTGCAGGGCCGGTCAAACTCTTCCACACCAGACTGGGAAAAATATTTCTACGCTTCAAGGCACTGTCATGTTGAAACAATTTTGGGAGGAACACTACTGAGCACAAGTTGTACCTGGAAGGATTAATATATCCTCTAATTGGAGCTTAAAGGATGAGACCATTCTGGTAAATACAGACGCAGGTGAAAAGAAAAACTTGTAGAAACATGTACATTTGTTTTAACCTGACTTGTTCATTGACAGTGTTGAAGTCAGTTCCAGCGCACGTCAATAAACACCGACGTCACTTAACTCTGGTTTCAGATCCAATAACAGCAGGTGAGAACTGAAATGATCCTGAGGCAACGAGACATCAGTGAGAAACCTAAAGCAATGGTCTGATGTTTTGGGGAAAAACACAAACTGGCTTTGTTACACAGAGTGTGATTATACAATCAATAAGTTTGTATGGTAATGAGGCTACTGCCAGCAGGAGGTTGGCCTGCTCTAACTTAGCCTAAAGACTGAGAAGTAGGTGGACACAGCTAGAGCCCCTCCATCGCTAATTATCTCGCTTGTTTAATTGCTAATGAGAGAAGAAAAGTTGCAGTTGTTCAGAGAGTTACAGACCTAATTATCCCTCAAGCTGTTTCCACGTCCACTCACTAAGCTAACTGTTTACTAGTTACAGAGCTGTGTTTAATGGGCAACCTTTCATATAAAGAAGGATAATGGTTATAGAACTGCAGACGATGACAAAAAACAACTAGTTAATATTTGAAACATTGACAGAATTGTCTAAATGAACAGACTGAAAGTATTCACTGCATGTGGCTCAGTTTTCCGAATATAAAGGTAAAGCAAAGTAAGATGTAATGAGTACGTTTGACTGTCTCTGTGGACAAACGTATCCAGTCCACAGCTTAGTTCAATACACGTGCAGCCAAGCAGACCAAAGTCCAGTCATTCCTCCTCCCTTTCTTCTCCTCCCTCTTGTGTCTGTCTCCTCTCTTTTCTCTCCCTCTTCCTCCTCCCCTCCCACTCCACAGACCAGGGCCAATTAGAGAGCATCCCGTGTTCCTTCTTGGCTCAACCAAGACACTCTCCAGGGCCGCTAATTAAGCACAAACCTTCCCCCCTTTCTGTCTCTTTCTCTCTCTCTCTCTCTCTTTCTCTCTCTCGCTGCACTGTCACCTCTCTCCATCTGCCTCACATCCCCCTTTCCCCCACGCTCCCTTCCTCCCAGCAACCTCTTTCCATCAATTCGCTCATGCTTCCCTCGTTTCACAACTCTCGCCTGGCCCTTCATCCCTCGCCCCCTTTGCCTATTTGTCACGGTGGAGGTTTGATATTCACATCGGGACAGTCTTCAGAGTCAATCTGTGCAAAGCGGCCGACTTGTTATTCTCTTCTTGCTGGTGTTAACCATGCGCCCTGTGACCTCAGCCATGTACGCTTTAGGAGAATGTCCACATCTGACAGTGCTGCTGCTTTTTAACAATGTTCCTCCGCAACTACTGTTGCCCACCGTCCGCAGCTGAGCCCGCTGACACTGACAACCGGCCCTGTTAATGGGGCCAGTCATAGTAACTCACTGTACTCCTGCTTTCGCTCTCAGTCTCCTTTTTCTCTTCTCTTGCCTTCCCTTCCTGTCAGGGCACAGCATGAGGAAAATGTATGCAGCAGCTTCATAGAAACCTTCACCTGGCCTGGCAACCCGTCAGTCAGCTCTTCGCTTCATGTAAATTTTGGCAAAGAAAACAGAAGACATCTGTCACCTCCATATTTTCATGTACTGGGTTTCATCCAAGATATTTGATTAGTCAAAGATATTATCCAGCCGTGGTGTTTACTCCCATTAGACACAGCTATTTGTTCTTTTCTTGGCTGCCGTTCAGATCCGTGTAATAACTAGAAAGCTAGTTAGCAGTCTTTCTTGTTGCTTCCCTTTCTCCTCTTATACAACTTTGAAGAAAGCATCAGAATCTGCAAATGTTTTGTTATTGCATCACTTTTGTACCCTCTATCACAGGGAAGAACACCCAGTTGAGCACTATTTCTATGTTAAAGACTCCCCCGATGGACTCGGTAAAAAGAAAAAGTAGCTCACAAGCACATCTTTCATTTCCAAGGCAAAAATAGGAGCAACAAGAGATTCCTGCCAACTCAAAGAAGGAACAGCTGTACACGCTCATTCTGATTCATGCGCTGCAAACTAGTTTCTTGTTTTGGGCTGATAGAGGTAATTAGTTGTAATTTTGCAGGATGGACTACCTCCAGTAAATAGAGGGAATTTGAATAAACTGATGGGGTAACGTGATATATCATCTGGCCAGTCACATGCTGTTTGCCCACTATATTATGATGCAAAATGAATGCATTGATCCATTACGTAACATCGGCGAGAAAGACTTTAAATGGAGTGTGCAGGAGCTTAATTGTCCAAAGCCAAGCTAACAGCTCTGATGCATAGCAGTTGAGGTATATCCATATAATAATATGCACACATGTTCACAATAATACTAAGAAGTTGTTGTGTTAAATATGATTTTTTTTTTTTTAACTAACAAAAGTGAGTTAGTTTTTTGCTAATAGTTTTTTTTTTTAATTCCAGCACCCTATTATGCGTTTTTGAGGCAAATGCTGAGACTGCTTTCTGAAAAACTGCCCCCCGATGGGAACGCATATCAGCGGTTTTGCATGAATTTACCTCGAAAACAACTCCGTCTCAGAACGTTCTGTTATTATCTCATAGCGTGGTGAATGTGCAGGTCACAACTTGTCCACGAGAGTGTTTTGGAGTTGTTGGATTGTGTATTTGATGAGTTTGATGAGGGAAATCAAGAAATCCCATTAGCCTCCGTAGCGTAGCTCTGAGCAGCTCAGCTCAGCTCTGCTCCACCGTTCTAAAAATAGCTTGCACCGACAATTAAAGGTAACAAACCTAATCCTAAAACTATAGGGATTATGGCAATGGGCCAATTTGCCAAAATGTTGAACTATCCCTTTAAAGTGGAACTATGCAGGTCTGGTCACTTTTTCTCTGTTTGGTCCCTTTTTCTCTCTACAGAGCTCTTTCGAAGTGCATATTTTTACTGTTGTAAAAACTCACCGCTTTCATTTTTGTGAAAAAGCCTTTATTTACTCAGTTGCAATTGGGAGTTAAGAGGATTTCTAGCAGATTAGCAAAAAATGATCCAGAATAAGATCTCCAACCCAACCTTTAAGGTGCAACTCTTGCCTAGTTTGACAATGATACTGCAAGGCCAGAATATCAGCATCGGGGTTCACCTTCCGACTGGCTTTCCCAAATTTCATGGCAATCCATCTAGGAGTTGTTACGGCATCTCACTAAGAGCTAAAAATGACAACCTCATAGCGGTGCTAGAGCAAAATCAGCTCAGTATTATTCATCCTTTTGGGACTTTGAACGCCTTGCAAAATTTCATGACAATCCATCAAAAGAGCTGCTGAGACGCTTCAGTCTGGGAAAATATTGGGAATCATCGGCGTATACGATTCCTGAAACTTAATTATTTATAAACCAGTTACAGAATGAGTCATATTTTTAGAAGATTAGATTTTACGCCTGTCCTCTTACAATCACAGCGACTGACCGCGGCTCAATATTTGTTATTTACCACCGCATCATCAGTTATAAAAAAGTGTGCTTCCAATGACGTCCAGTAAATATACACATCCCAGAGGGGACTGGGAGTGCAGGGTGAGGAAGAGAGAGATTGCTCTGGGTCTCACTTTGTCAACAACTGACTGATAAGAGGTTTTGTTTTCATGACGCCACCCAGATCATCCAACTCCCTCTCCCTCATTCAATCCCCAGTCCCTGAAGCAAAACTAATCCCAACTAAACTCCCAAGATTCCTCCCGTCTCCCATCCCACTCTTCTTTCTCTCACTCCTCCATGTTCTGTCATTCCTGAATTGGCACTAATCCCTCCTCCCTCTTCTCTCTTTTTCATCTCCTCTTTCCTCCTCTTTGTGTTTTTATGATCTGTCGTTACCAGAGCAAAACTAATCTTCCTCCCCTCCCTCTCTCTTCCCGCCGTTGTTCCAGTCCTCCTTGCCCCCTCTTCCAACTTTGACTCCCACTTCTTCTTCCTGACACCCAACTGTTATTCGCCTCAGACCGTAACTGTATTTACCCTTCTCCCTCGCCAGCACAGTACATCTCTCCTGCTCTCTGCGGGCGAAGTTATATTGACAGTCGAGCTTTAGGAAGAAAAAAAGCAAAAGGTTCAGGTGAAAGCTGCCGCCATGTACGTGGTGTTCCTCCCCAAAACATCTTACACAAATAGACTTCATCTGACACTTTGTATCCAAGAGCGGTACTAGAAGGAAGAAGATGTACCGTGTAATAGTGTTCTTCCACCTTTCAAATAGCAGACAGTGGCAGTGCAGCAGGAATAAAAGCAGAGGCAAAGACTTTCCCCAGACATACGTGCAGCAACCGAGCTGGATTCAGACATCCTCTGACATCTCATTCATATACTGAGATACACTTATGAGTCCCGACACACACACATACACATATACACACTAAAGCCACACGCACAAATACTCATGGATTTGTATTGAAAGAGGCCTCGCAATTTTAGCTGTATCTCAAAAGTCCATGGAGGGAGTGCGGACATGGAGAGAGCGCGAGGCTGTCGGCTCATTCTTCACAGCCCTGCCTGAAACGCGTATATCTACTGTAGCCGCATAATTACAGAGTTATCAGAGCCTTTTCTCAGGTCCTCAGCTACCGACAGCATATGAAAAGACCCCAATTAAGCAATTATCTTTAAAAGGTAGAGCCTAATTCAGTCATTTGAGCTGCAAAGAAGCATTGAGAAGGAGACCACAGTGGCTGACAGCTAATTCACAAAGTGGGGCTAAAGGCATTAAGGCTCAGATAAAAATAGAGGGGGCTTGTCATCACCTAACACTCTGAAAAATTGCAATAGCAGAGCCGAAATGTCAAACTCTAGTCAGGAAAGATTACAGTTTTTATATGCATACTAAGGACATTCGTGCCACTTTATCATACATGTCCATTCTTCACTGTGGTCTTCGCAACGTTACAGCTCTTCTAATGTGATATACCACTAATATTACAACATTGTGCAATCGAGTGAGGACATTTTTTCCCCCCCTACTAATGGCTAACGGCTCAATAAAACACCCCTTTCTGCAGCATGCCACCTTTTAGTGAACTGCTGTTTAACAGTAGCTAAAGGCAGCTCTCATTTTTACAATTAGTTTCTCGCACTTTCACTCTCTGTCTTTGTCACTTTCGCTGATGTGAGAAGTCCTCCTCCTAAACACTGGCCTCTCGCCGTAATGATCCCCACAAATCACCACACCACAGTCGCAGTCCTACGCCTTATGAATCAAACGGAGAAATCGTTGCAAATGGGCATATTTTTCACACCCATCTGCCATTTTTGCTATGTTTAATGACAAATATGATAATTTGTGCCGGGGAAAAAAAAAAAAAAATCTGTGTTTCACTTCTTCAGTCGGCAAACAATAACATTTTTCTCCCTGTGTTTGATCGTTTCAGCCCAGTTGTCCGTAAATGTATAGTCTGGGAGGGAGAAGACAGTGTTGCCGCGGTGGTCGGCTTTGTTATGTCCAGAGCTTTTCTGCGTGTCTCTGCGGTTGTATCAATCTCAATTGTCTGCGTTATACTGTTTGTCAATGTGTCTACACTGCAGGGGCAAAGTGAAGTGATAGACGACTTGACTACCTCCGCGCCCCTTGAGCTTACAATATATGGGGAAGGAAGTGACAGTTGCAGTTCTGACTTTTTATAACTTTCTGGTGTTATACCACCGTATATTCTAACTGTATGACAGAAAAGACACAGACAATGGATATCCTGCCGCTGGATGCCGCAGCTCGAGCTGTGCTGAGTGTCTTTTCATTTCGACAACAGCGCTCTGGCTCATTCTGACAATAATCAACACAATGATAGTCAGACATATTGTTATGCATTATTCATTTTTTGTCTGTGTCTGATTACCCGCTACCATTTGACAACTATCACACTCAAATGTGTTTGGATTACAAGCAGTGAGGAGCAAAAAGAGGAAAATGGCTCATATATTGCCTATCTATCATGCAAAGAGGGTCTTTTGCAGCAGCAAGGAAGGAGGAGTAAACATCCACTGACTCACTGGGGGTATAGTTCATAAACACTAAGCTCTAGTTTGACACAATGTCTACCCTCGGGGAGGATAAGTAGTCTCACGAGTGGTCAATAAGTCAGACAGTGCTCCATAATCCACAATGATAAATCCACTGTGCCTTCGCAATTCATAACGTATGAGATGTGTGGGGTCATTTAACCATTTCCATTGATTACTGTCGTTTTGGAAGAGTGTTGCCGTCAAGGGCCCTGAATGGAGAGGCTACTTAAGACTCGACATGGTGATCAATAGCGCAGTCTCCAGGTCCAGACAGCATCTCACACATCAAGGCCATGTGGAAGTCCTCCCCAGCTCTCCTCCAGCCCGATCGATACGACATGCATACGCACAATCGCACGCACTCCATTTGCTCCCAAGCTCCCATCAACAGGTGCAGTTTAATATGCCTCATTTAAAGGAATGAGTCATTGAATCGGAGCAGATTGAGCAGCCTTGTTCTACATAAAGAGAGCAGTCAGACGCTTCGATCACGTCTTGCAAGTGCAAGAAATATAATGTCTAAAAAGACCTGTAAAAGATCTGCCAAGGTTGAAAATCAAGATAAAGCGCTCAGTCGATCCTAAAATTGATTTATAACCCTACTCTCGCAACCAGCACTTGAAAATACATGAGCCAGTGCCACAGTGTTTAAGCCCGATTTCATTTTGAGCCATATTCCCTTTGAATGGAGTCTCAACACATTTTCCAAAAATATGGTTGTTGAATATTTCTGTCAGCCTTAAAGCGAGTCCCTGGAAATGATGGAAGGCAAACTAAGAGACACTAAAAAGCCGTGCCATGGGTTTACAGCACAGAATTATAAGGACAGACAGCTTGACCCCTGCTGCTCATATCGACAGCCATTACTGATTTTTTTTTTTTTTGCTGTAGGACTGAGTGTGCCGCTAGCAATCCCAACAGGCCAGTTCATGAAAGAACTCTCACTGCCAGTCTCAATATCCTTTTCAATAGCACCACTCATGGAACAACTCTTACACAAACACGCCATAAAGTCCAATGAGCAGAGTCTGCAGGTTAGATCAATACGGCTAACGGCAACGTGCCCCGGACCAAACATCTTAAAATCGGTATCACCAGAGGTGCTGGAGTTGCTCCTTAGACCAGATCAATGCCTGGCCGGCTGACTCCATTAGAGGACCTTTTTATCAACACAAGTGCTTGGTGGAGGTAGATGAGTTAGTGCTGGTGCAGGCGCTGGCTCAGCCTTTCACCTCTCGCAGTAGGTTTCAGTTGCACTTAAGTGGATGAACTCGTTTCAGTTCTTGCTTCAACTCCTGCTCGTGTACCGACTTTGAGCAGTGCTCAGCGAAAACAAAGACAGGATGAAGATACGGTGCAGAAGATGCAGTGTATTCAAAATGTTACATTAAGCTGCAGGCTTTTTTTCCAACCACAAATTGTTCGCTTCCCTTCCAGATCAGTTGCTTGACTTTAGACCTGTCTCAATTATTACATAACTGCCTGATCGCAATTATTTGAGCTGACTGCAATCGTTTTGTATAATCGTTGAAATTGTTTCCATTCATCTGTATAAATATAGCTGGATGAAACTAACAGAAATGTCATAGTTCCATCACTACTTCACTGTTTTCCACCGTTTGAGGTTTGAATCGTGCTATATCAGTGCCTCCCCTGCCATGCGCGTGTCTTTCAGAATAAAATCGAAGCTGAGTCGTTTTTCCCCCCTTATACATCTATATAAGTTAGTTTGGAGCCTAAATCGAAATTACGCTGGCTCTTCTTCATAAGGTTTATGAGTTATTAAACTATGTACAGTATATGCTTATACTATAATAGTGGCATAAAATGATCAGAAAACAACAATTAAATTGTTAATTGCTATTATTTGTATGGCAAAAAAGCCATATAGTGAGCTTGTTTAAAAGTAGAAAAAAAAAATAGTTCTATAAATGCTGCTTAATTATTGAGACTCTGCTGTGGTACAACACTGTCTTTATTGTCAGTAAAGCCATTAAGCCATTTTACTTTCTGTTCCTAGAATAATTACACAATCACACTGTCACTTCAGTGGCCGTATAAGGCTGATTAAAACATGTAGTGTGGGGAAACACAATGTGCAAGATTAATATTAATGTAGTGTGTTTGGTCATCTTTTCATTCCTGGCAGTATTGACCTTTAGTTAATATTGCTCTGATCAACATTTTAATAAAGCAATGGATCAAGTTGCTGTGTGCAGTGTAGAAAATCATGACCCGACTCTGCCGTTCCCCCTCAGCTCCACAGAGACTCCATGGAGTTTTTAGCCTCTTTCAGCATTTTGTTTTGGATCTGTGGACATCAACAACACTGTTTCAGTTCACTTACGGCATGCATATTAATTTTCATCGTTGTTTTCGTCTGTGGCAGCAGCTGTTCTCAGTTAACAACGCCCTGGTAAACTGACTGAGTCAAAGGAGGATGAATGTTGGACTTACATTTGCCAGATACATTTGCCAGAAAGTCGACTCTCTCTGAATGATAATATTGCTTCGTGTAACGAGGCCGGTGTTATAGCTTACACATTCACCAAGGGTATCATTCATTAATGATGGCCTTCATCGGCCAATACAGGTGCAGTCTGAATAGCGACATCGACTGTGGAGAGTTAATTACTGAAATGAGAATCGAGATGTAGAAAATAGTTGGCTGTATAAAATGCCATTGACTTTCCTCAGAGGTCTCCGTTTTTGTGGTTATCCCTTTCACTCCATTTTATGACACTGCCACGGTTCACCAACATTAATGTGCTGTTAAATGCAGCTCCTTGGAAGTTTAATTTATGTCCTCATTTGGTCTTGCAGAACTAATTATCTGCAAAATTGGAACTGTTAAACACTAGACTGAATCCATGATTATTTTAAATTGTGTCTGAGAAAACTGCTTTGACAAAAACGTGTGACTGTTATAATACAAAAAAATGAGTGTAACATGCCACTTTAGCCAAAAAAAAAAACACAAGGGTGACTTTAATCTGGTGCTAAGTGCCTGAATAACTGACTTTCCATATTAGAGAGAGTTCCTTAATTAAAACTTGTCCACTTTTGAATATAAAATAGCCTATATTGACACATACAGTAATGTATTACAAATCATTTTAATAGCGAACCAGCCTTTATGGCCCATTGAAAAAGTTAAAAGCAGAGTGACATAAAACTTTGCAGGGAAGCCAACAGGCTGCCACAGTGAGTGTCATTCACTTTTCTTTCATTCTGCAAAAAGAAACACAACTCATAGTGGAGATTTTTCATATATTGAATAAAAACTTGAACAGAAGTTTTTTTTTTCTTTCCGCTTTGTCTTCTATAATGTGCTCACCAGTGTGCCTTTGCCTTTGAACAGATCCCACCAGGAGCTTTAATTTAATATACGTCACTCATTTTGCCAGAATTGCCCTTCTGGCCTCAAGGTCTCATGTCATGCGTCTTCGGGGCGGCGGATCATTTCGCATTTTCATTTTCCCTGACAGTATCAGTCTGAGGCAAATCGGCAAATCACATTAACTGAATTATACATTTTGTGAAATGTATTATTCAAAGATTAATTTATCGCAGTTTGTTGTTTCACAGAATATTAACCTTACAATGAATTCCCTTTTTTTTCTCCCTTTGTATACTTTGAAAGATTACTCCTATAAATTATTTCTAAAATTCATTTTTAGGACACGATTCTCTGGACAGTCTAATGGAGCAATTTTGAGCTCTTTGTTCCATCAGCTGTCTTTCACACAGCGGCCCTGTCTTCTCTCGCACTCTCTATCAAACTTGGCTTCCTTTTAGGAGGCGTCCTGCTGTGCCAGCGACACCAGACATAAATACCCCCTCTCTCGCCAGAGCACTTTCCATCTTTCAGTCTGACCTTCTTTCTCTCGCCTCATTCTCCCAGTGTCTCTCTCTGACTTTCCCTTTTTTGTATTTCGTTTCCATTCACATCTTTCTTTTTACCTACTCCTGTAAAGATTTACCTTTTGCCCTGCCTGGCTCTGTCTCTTTGTGTCTCACCTTTTTTTTTTTCCAGTGTAAAATTTCCCTCCCATTTCTCTCCTCTGGTCCTTGACTGAGCACATCTTCACACCTCGTTATCCTCCATCACACTTTCCCCTCGCCGCTTTTCATTTCAGTTTAAATTATTCATTGATACCTGGCTAAACTTAATAACACTTGAGAGGTCTTTTAGAAGGTTTCTTTATTGAATAGAGGTATAAAAAAGAAAAAGAAAAATCAATACCCAATACCAAGGACAGTGACACAGAACCAAACCTTGGTTCGGCTACTGGTCATGGTCATTTTGGCATGTTGTATAAACGTGCATTCAGAGTCCAGTCAGTTTTGTGTCTGATGACTTGAGAACTTACAATAAAACTGGTTGTTAGTTTTTAAGACAGGCATTCACACTCTCAGCATGTGAGTGATGAATGCGGTAGGAGGCCACATTTGGTTGTAACAAAGCTGCTGCCGAAAGGCAAGTGGAAAGTCAGCGGCGTTATCTCTGCTGCTGCAGAGATCCAAAGGCACAGAGTCTCTTTTCCTCCTCTGAAGACAGACGATGTCTCACAGGCACCAAAATGTAAAGTGAAATATCCTTAAGGTTTTTTTGTTTTTTTTTACTTGTTGTGTGCAGAAAATAAGTAGGCTACATCAATCAAAATAATTCAATCAAGTTTTCAGCCTTGTTAACTTTCTCATATGATGTTCTTTGTATATCACAAAACAAAAGAGACTTTGGCATCTGAAATAATCATCAACACCTTGACTTCATAACTTTATGAGCAAATCCAGTCATCATGCAAGGATGGTGGGGTACAAAACACCTGGTGGATTCACTGGGGGATGTGGCGGAGAGATGCAATCCATCAGGCTTCTTAATTTGTCTGCAAATAGTAGATGAGCTGACAGAGAAATGAATTTCCCTTTGGGGATTAATATTTCATATTCGTACAAAACCACCTTGTCAATACAAAGAGCAGCAAGAGTTATCCTCAGCACAAGCTAACAAACAACACAAACCAAGCCAACCATGCTGATGATTTTTCCATCTTGATACACAGCACACCGCTCCTTCACCTTTTACCAAAACCTTTGTCAATACAAAGGGTGAGACTTTGCATTAGCACAGCTGCTAACACTTAATCTGCCAACTCCAGTAACAGCAAAACAACACAAACAAGTAAAAGATGTTAACTCTAAGATAACCGTTGTCGTATGTCTGCAAGCTGCCAGATCTGTGATCACAACACACACTCGTCCTCATCCTCTGGGTCAGACTGAGGCTGAAACACACCTGCTGCTGCTCCACCTTTCACCAAACCTAGTCAGTTAGCATTAGCACCGCCGGCTAAGCGCTAACAAACAACACACACAAATAATAACTAGCCTTACCTTTCTAATGGGAGACTTCCTGTGGCTCATTTTGGTTCACAATAAGCTCCTCAACAAACTGTCCGACCGTCTGGGGCTCAAACAGGTGAGTCTTCTCCTTCTTCTTTCTGTTTCACGGCGGTTGGCATTCAGCAACAGGTGAGTCGACGCTACTTCCGCTCGCCATCATCCAGGTCGCGGTTGTGGGCGGGGCTTAAGACTTGATCGAAGATGTGCTTAGATAAACCGTCTTTGGCTTAACCAAAGACTTTTTTTTGTCTAAACTGAAATATTTTAACAATGCTCAAAATATAGGCTACCATAAAAACCATCACACATTTTTTAAAAGGTAGGCCGTAAAACAATGCAATCTACATAGCTAGCCTAATTAGTAGCCTATAGGCTATGTGGCATAAAATCTAAAAGAAAAAAAAAGAAAAAAAACAAAAAGAGTACCATAGGCTAGATAGAATATAAGAACTCATATTGTAAGCTGATCTGATTTAAAAAAAAAAAAAAAAAAAAAAAGCCTATCCACCTGAACCTAGAGCCGGAGCCTACAGTCTGTGGCCGGAGCACACATTTATTTCTTACTTATTTATTAGTCTTTTAAACAGTAACAGAACCATTGGATTATATTACCAAGGGGGCAGTTGTCGGTCTGAGCAAAGATATTCAATAAATGGTTTATAAACCGTCTTTGGTCTGAGAAGTGAAGCTCACTTCCGTGTTCAAAAAACTGCAATCCCCTCGGATTCCTCTGGGGGCTGGTGTCAGAAGGGAGCATTCCCCATAGACCCCCATGTTAAAATCGCCGACTTTACATCCTCAGTAAACATGTTAAAAGCCTGGTGTCAGAACGTTTTTTCGTCTCAATCGATAGTTTCTACCCCCGCACACACTCTGAGGGGGGTGAATTTTTTTTTTAACTCTACCGTTTTACTGTTATTAGGTTAAAACTCTGGCCAATTAGGGCGCGGAAACGTTGAGTGACAGGTCCGAGCAGCTCCGTGGACAGCTGCTTCGAGGCCAGTGGGCGGGTTCTCGGCCGGCCAATCCAACATGGCGCTGTTCAGGCCGCCATATTGGAGTCACAAAAACGACTCCCCAAAACCAATGGGTGACGTCACGGACGCTACGTCCATTCTTTTTACAGTCTATGTATATTACCTATATTACCCATCTTTGATGAGCATAAGATTTGTTTGTATAAGATGGGTCATTTTGGCCTATATTAGAGACAGCGCCCCCAGAAAGCCAGGGTTAACCCTGAAGTTACCTTGCTAAGGTAATCCTACTTCGTGGTACAGGCTTCTGAGGTAGGCAGGATTTGTTTTGAAAACAAGCCTACAGCTCCCAGTATCTTTGACCAATCTATTCTGGTCTGGGGGTTCCTGATTGGTTGAAGGGCCGTCCCTACTCTGTCCTCCTAACAAATCGGGAGGACAGAGTAGGCCTAGGGCCTCCCAACAGAGATGGGCGAGCCCCTCAATCAATCAGGAACCCCCAGACCAAAATAGATTTGATTGTTCAAATATACTGGGAGCTCTAGGCTCATAGAGAAACACTGTGATCGCCCCAAACACAGACCTTTCCCTGCTGACAGCTGAATGGGAAAACACAATTTTCTTTAAAAAAGTTAATATTTAGTTTTTAAAACAAATCCTGCCTAGCCAAGCTTTAACAATGCTTAAAAGTGGGTCAGAACAATCACTTACTTCTGGGTAGTGGGGGTGCATGGCCCCTGGGATTTGCGTCATCCCTCAAGAGGGTTGAATCTGATTGATGAGCAATAACCAAAGAGCAAGGGTTCATAATAGCACTATTCTTTCAAACTGTAAAAACAGCAGACACTGTACAAAGATATTGTCCTGAGAGTTTTTGTCTTTTTGTTTGTACAAACTACTTTTACACTTAATTTCTTATCTGCGAGAAAGGAGAGACATACATGGAAAGAGAGAAGCAGCAGATATACCTCTCAAATGACCTTGCACTTGTTATCTCATGACGATTTTTGAGCCAAAATATAACCAACCATTTGAATTCAGGCTGAAACGGTTAATCACTTAACTGGTTTAAGTCATTTTCCAAGCAGAAATGCCAAACATTCCCTCGTTCCAGCTTCTCAAATTCAAGAATACACTCCTTTTCCTGTCTGATAAAATAGAACAAGCAATTCGAATACACCACCCTGGATTCAGGAAATAGCAACTGCTATTTTAACTATTTTATTGACCACAATTAATCAGATATTTGGGACGGCGGTCTGAAGCTTAATTGGTAATGGAGATAATTGTTAGTTGCAGCCCTATATTCAACCACTCAGTGCTTGTCCCTGAGATTTTCTGTCAGTGTGAGAAACATCCTCTGACCACCATCAAAGCTCACCTTTGAAAATTAACACAGTAACCTAATATTATTAATAATAAGGGTTGAATGCTGACTGGTATATTTTCAAAGGGGAAAAGAAAAGGTCATTGGACTGATAAACTGGTTCACCATCTTGCTGCACCTAGCCGTTCTCTAAACACAGCTCCAGATTTAGATTATCATTTCCAAAGGGAACCAGTTTTCAGCATGATTCATAGATACCTCTTGCAGGCACTCAATCCCCCCCACCTCCCCACCCCACCCCCCCCACCTTAAGGCGTCAAACATCTTATTCTGCCCTCCACACATCTCTGGATCTCTGCGGGGGGCTTCTCAGATTGCTGACCATCACATCCTGGTGATTACCCAGGCAACGTTTTCCACAAATTGTCCAAAAATTCACGAAACATTTTCTCTCCTCCATTACCCATGACTTCCAAAGTTGTGTAGTTACAACCCCCACAGTGCGTCTGACAGTCGCCACGAGCTCTGTTTGCTCCGTGTCTCAGTCTGTATGCATCTGGGACACGCAGGCCAACAGATTTCTTTTTTAGATCAGAGCAGCACCGCATTACAAGAAAGGGTTTTTACAAATGAGATGTAGACAAATAGAAGGTGCAGATTCAGACTAAATATATCCCTGAGTCAGAGGCACTTTTGTTTACATTTTGCGTCCAATGCTGCATATATGCAAAAAGCCAGTTGAATTAATGTAATCGTCCCCCTCTTTAGTAGTTTGTGTTGCACTGCCCTCCACAGTCCAATGTGTGAAACTCAGAAAACAGTGATGTGTCTGAGCAACAGAGACATTGTTATGGACTCAACGTTTTTCTCATCCCACTGTATCCCTGAACGGGGAATTTCATTTTTGTATTGAGCTGTTTTGTGAATGGTTTACAGTTGGTCTCAATTTGGTTGAAGGCTGTCTGCAAGAATTCGGACTAAGGTAACTGGACAGGCTGGCAAACAAGGTGTTTTATTTGATTTAGATATTGAATGGAAATAATAATTATTTTTCTAAAAAAAAAAGACAAAACAATACACATGGTTGACATTAACAGCAGCCATCCTCATTTTTGGGCTGGGCTGGAATAAAGCTATCATTTCTGGATGCTATATGCCCTTGCCTTAAAGTCTTCAAGGATTTATTGCATTATCGAACTGCGAGACTGTTTTGAAGATAAGGAGATGCCAAATGTGTTGATGTTTCAGTCACGTATTGCTGATATTCAAAATACTTTCAAGAAGGTCTGCTTAGTTCTCACAAAACCACAGGCAGAGAGATGTGGAGTGAAAGGTTAATATGGAGGGATCTGTCTTTATTAAAATGGTCCACAGGCAGCTGTATCGCATAACAAAAAGGACACTAGTTTAATCCAGCGGGCAAAACAAGACATTTCAAGATGTCAACTTGGGCTTCGAGAAATGAGCCGTTTTTAATTATTGATGTCATTTTAGAGCAAAAGGATTCAGAGAGTTAAAAGCAGATTAAATGATGATGAAAAGAAAATGGGTGCTGCAGCCCTGGCAGCAGTATTACAGCCTAAATTCTGGCCTGTCATTAAGTGTAGCATTAATCCACTAGTTGTTTACACCACGTATCACTGCTAAATGTGCAGCAGATGCCGTGTCTGCCTCTCCCTTTGTGCACGTACGCCATTGTCACGACTCGCCCATTCAGTAAAACATTTTGTCTATTACGCTCACAGAGACATTTACCAGTAGATGAGACCCATATTACACATGAGATGGGAGAGATTGGAATTGGATTACAGGCGACAAATAAGTAAAACAAGAGTCTGGTCACAGTGCCAGACAACAGATGCAGTAACACTGTCACTGGATGAGCACCAACTGTGCACCATAATAATCACACATTCACAAAGTGAGCTATCTGGCACACACACACCTTCATACCAGTAGAGCTTCATCACATCATACAACAACAGGTAAGGTGATGTGACGCATAATTATCATACATAAAAGTTCTAGGCACAACTAGTTCACACTTATTCCATTAACACGCACATTAGGTCGAATTAGCAATTAGTCATTCCTGCGGTCACACAGAAAAGGAGTTTTTTTTTTTAACTGAACATAAAATACTCAGCATTATAAAACAATAGTTTATTGTCTGAACAGCAGCATTAGTGACTGGTAATAAAAGTAATGGTGCATACAGAAACATCACAGACCTTGAAAGGCAAAGTTCCTTTTAGCAGGAATAAAGCAGTGTTGATGTTCAACACTTTAAAGCATTGTTGCAACAGGCCGGATGTGAGTGAGTGAGTCTCTTTCATAATAAAAGTTTTTAAAAAATCAGTGCATGTTAATTTCTTTATTATCAAATGGTTCTGTTGCCTGGCGTGGGTGCACTAGTACATGCAGTTCATAAGTTAACGTCATTCTGTTTGGTTTGAGAGTTAACAGCCTTTGGACACAGGCCACAGGAATCATCCCTCACCGCCCTCATTTTACAGTCAAAGTGAGGGTGTATTCAGAGGAACCTCATGCTGTTGTCTGCTGGATTTATGTCTTTACCAACCACTAAATGATGGGATAAAACTGAAGGAGTTCTTAAAGTTTTTCATAAATTTCCTGCAGATTAAAGACAAGCACATTTCTTTCACACTTTGATGCGGCGGCTGCAACTTGTTCCACAGCTCATCTGTAATAACCCAGCAGGCTAGTATTACCATCAGGGTTACTGAACAAAGTGAACACGTTAAATCCAAAGAGTAAATGCATTGTGACTTTCTTAATACTGATTTCCAGTGACTGAGAAAGGCAGATCGGCTCAATGGCAACACATTTAAACATAAACTGATTCTGTCAAACAGGAGTGAAAAGTAGATTTTATAAGAAGGCACAAATAAAACGGGACAGACTGAAAACAGACAGGACAGAGTTGGTGGGTGCAAGTTTCAGGAAAAGAAACAGAAGAAGAAAAAAATATATGCACACACAAGTGCCTCAATGCAATATCATACAATATTAAACAAAAATAAATGTAATTGCCTTGCCAACAGCTGGTGTAAATAATTTGGGTGTATTTTATAAGAGCATTTCTGGTAGTGTTCGCCATTAAAGCTGTCAACCACCATTATTTATTCAATTCATTTATTTAACCGGAAAATGCCTTTCATGTGTAGAGTGGCTTTGTGTAATCGTACAGTAGTTGTTTACACCAAATACTGTCAAAACACAAGTCCATGCTACTGAGATTTAAAAGTTTACATTTATTTCAGAAAGGGCAACACATTCATAAATACTGAGCAGCTCGTACAATCAGACCCATCAGCAAGATTTGTTTTTAAAGTAGGCCCCAGTCTAATATATGCTCTTATTGAAAAAGTGATCAAAGGCAAGTTACATGACTATTAAAGATGCGGCTTTTCATGCACATGACAGATTGTTAAATGCCAATTTACAGTGTCATTTAAACTGAGCAGCAACATGTAACTTAAAAACCGCAGTTTGTGTCAGAGTTGAAGTTAATTTGGGATCCAACTATTCTGTCTGGCTTCTGTTGTGACCTGAGCTCAACCCAGAGTGCACTCCGTTAGAATCATTCAAATGTTTTAACAAGTTTCTCTCCCTACATCTTAATACAATGGTTCTAAAAAGCTGGAATATCCAAGCGGGTTCAGCAAGTTGGACAGAAAGATTAAGTCAAAGACAGTGTTAGCTGATCTGAATGTTTCTGACAGATGGTGTGTTGCTGTTAACACATGCACAAGTCTTTTCCTCAGGAGAAGAGTGATGATTTTGTTCCCTCAAGGCATAATCCAGTCCACAACCACTGTTTATAAGTGTGATAGTCCTTTTCCAGGTCCAGCCTGATCAGCCACAACAAGTCATCGACCACACATTGGGAATTTGACAGCATGATCTCTATTTTGATGAGTCAATATGTGGCACATAAGTGGGACTGATCTTGCGAGGACCCAGAGCATCTCTCACTTAGGATTTTTGGGGGGGCAGAGGACGTCGGAACAGCAAGATGTGTGGCTCTGCAGGAAGAAAAGAAAGGCGTACAATACGTAAGCAGAGATCAAGTAAAGCTCAGCAGTTGTGATGCTTTGATTGTTTGGAGGGAAACTTGACTCTACTAACTCATATTACACAAATTTTGAATGGAAGGTGTGACTGACTTTGCACCTGTCGTCCATATGCTCGTCGACAAGTCTGTTGATATTTTGACCCCTAACCTATAATCACCTCTTTAAAATAGGTGCAAATGGACCCGTTAAGGGTATCAATTTAATAAAAAAACGTGAATTTGTCCCAGATCTTTAAACTACAACGATTGCAATTTTTATCAGATACACAACATGCAAACCGACCAAAAGATGTGTCCTATGAAGAGCTGAAAACAATAAGTCAATTTATTATTTAGTGGATCACAAAATAATAACTCTGCATGTAATTGAACAAATATATCGTATATCATGACTCTGGGGAAATGGTGTCCATTTTCACCATTTTCTGACTTTATAGACTGATGATCCATCAAAAGAAAACATCCCTGATCCTTCATTGTGCCTCGTTTCATACATTAGTGGGCGCTGCGGTCAAAACAATATTTAAGATAGAAGCTGCAGTAAGTAACTGACATTATAAATATAGACCTAAACATAATTAATTTATATCTTCAATTTAAGTATTAACTTAAATTCTAGTGATACATTTCAGAGCTGTCGTTCAGATTAAGACTCCTACTTTGATCATGGTACCTCCTGAATGCTTCTCCCTTACGTTATGGCACTGCACTTTGAACTAGCAGTACCAGCACATATCCACTCATCCTTACATGTAACATGTTTAGCATGTGTGCTTAATTGACAGATCAGTACATACATGACTTGATTACTGTAACGCTCTGTATGCTGGGATCTGTAAAGGAAACATCCGTAGACTGCAACTCATTCAGAATGCAGCTGCCAGGCTTTTAACAGGTAGTAAGAGAAGTGACCACATAACTCCAACCCTTGCCACTCTCCATTGGCTGCCCGTGAGTTTTAGAATTGATTTTAAGATTTTACTAATTGTTTTTAAAGCCCTGAATGGTCAGGCCCCTGCCTACATCCGTGATTTGCTTTTACCATACGAGTTTATTATTTTATTATTATTACATAATCATAAAACATTGCCCTTGGTTGAGAATTACGATACCTGGCTGGTGGATCATGTAATGCACCCATCCTTGACTCTGTTGGACACCCAGGTTCCTCCACTCGGTCTCGGACATCAAATGGGTCTTGGGTACACGCCTGGCAATGTCTTTCGGTAGCATTACATGCCTGTTGGGGGAAAAGGGTGGGTATTAACGGAAATTAGTGCACCACCTAAAATTATTATGGCGTACAGTGTTATGTAACCAAAAGCAGTGGAATGTTACCATGGCGACATAAAATCGGTTACAGAAAAAGACGTTAACACTGTCAAAGTTTAAGTACATGCTGTACAAACAGAAACCATTACCAACCTGTACTCGTACTTGTCATCGTCATATTTGTCAGAGTAGTAGATCTGTTTGTGAGACATGATGGAAATCTGGTGGAGAGGGGTTTTTTAAACGTTAGTCAACATTCAGAATAACAAATGAAGCAGATTAGTGCCGCTGTGGAAGCAACTTTTTTTTAGTTCGCATTGCTAAGCGAGTGTAGCTAAGCTAACGTAGCCGAGAGCAAGACTTCTATCTAACGACTTGGTTTGATAATAAACGGCAAACTAGACGTCAACACCACTTTGGGACATATTCAAGTAAGTTTCAGTATTACCTTATCTATTTCCCAGATATCTGGATGTTTAAAATAAAAGTGAATTATTCCAATTTTTTGCGTCGGACAGCGACGAGATGTTGTCTCCTTCTTTGTTTCCCTCTCGAATGTTTGCGAGCCCGCTTTTCATCTTTCAAATAGACCTCGCCTCATCCCATTGGCCAATCGAACGGAAGAGCTCTTTTGCCATTGGTCAATTCTGCCGGTCGCAGGAGAGTGACGCACACGCCGTTTCGTCTTCCCCATTGGTCAACACGGCAGGGAAAACAACAAGGTTCATTCCTGTACACTCCAGTGGAAGCAGGAAACAAGGCTCCTGCATTTCAAACTTGACATACATTTAATTGTGATTGCATAACTAGTGACCCAGATTAGTCTCCACTGTACTATTGAGTTACACAACTGTGACACATGTAATAAAGGAAAAGAAAAGCATAAAAACAAATAACAACTTTTAAAAGTTTTTGTACCAATTTTTATCTTTTACATTGAGCAGTGTCTACATATTTGTTAAAAACCCAATAAATATAGATGTCTGGCACAGTCTATGATTGCATTGGCATAAATAAAAACACAGCAGGCCTTGGATGCACTGTAACAGATACACAATTTATTACAGAACATATGTCACTGCTGCAACATCAAATAATTCATTCCCCTAATCTAATAAAGTAAAAAATAAAATAAAATAAAAAATTAGGTCAGTGCCAACATATTCAAACACACCCTCCAGCTCTTGTTATCAGATGAAATAAGTAAAGGTATTCGTATCCTGAAAACACATCAGAAAATGAAAAGCATATTAAAATGTAGATGCAGTTTGTGGGGTTTACACACAGGCCCTCAATTCTGTTGAAATAAAACAGGACTCCACACACCCACTCAATGAACATGTAGCCCCATTGCCCTCAGGGTGTAGGTATGGTCGGTGCAGGGAGGCCCACGTTGGAAGAAGTCTGATCCACTCAGCCATTACATCCCCCAACTACAGACCCTGCTGAGTGTAATAAGAAATGTTATATGTGTAATATGGGAAGTGGTTGAAGTCTTACTTTTGCATCACTGTGAACTTAACAACTGAGTGATTTCCACAGTTGGCTGGACATTAAAAGTAATTTAAACATGTTAACTTGAGCCTCAGAGATTTTCACTATTTTCTTATGTTTAATAGACTAAACAATCAATCAGATAATAATGAATATGATTCTAGGCTGTACCGATAATGAAAATAATAGGCTTCACAGTATTGATGGAATAATATCCTCCTACTTTGGTCAAGAAAAAACTGATAACAACAATACATGAGGTCACATTGTGAACAATAAACAACAGTTGAGGTTCTTAAAAGATTGTGATTATGATCTTCTGGGTAGTTGTCAACAATATTCAGTTATAGGCTAATCCAGCCATATGCAGAGGTGTAAGTGTATCTTTCACAGACAAAACATTTAGCAGACTAATAATAGAGGAGAAAGAGTCAGATGATGAAATGAATTGCTGCACTGGAGCAATAGGATAAGGGGTTGTCCACTGTGGTAAGTCCCACAGTTCAAATATAACTCTGTAGACGTGTCAGTGTGCGGCTGGTCCAGTCAGCCTCTCCCTTCTGTATATATAAAGTGCACGGATGCATCTTGAGCCTTAGGTTCACACGTGAAGTTGTATTATTAAAGCACTGGGGGCGGAATCTTCTTCCATCACCTGCCACTTTCACCTGCGGACGTCAATCATGCTGGGCTGTGCGTCGCTTCCCCTGACACGACACTTCTACCCGATTGGTCCATCCTCGCTTTAGGGGCGGGCGCTCCACAGGCTTTGCTGAAATCCCATTGGCCGAGAGCCGCATTGGTCGACGTGACGCAGCTTGGAATTCCCAAAGTTCCCAAGTTCAGGGGAAGAGAAGAGCGTTGTTGTTACTAAAAAAACAAAACGTTTTGAAGGGGAAAAACAGCCGAGGACTGAGCTGTAAGCAAGTGGGGTAAATAAAACGTCTTCTTTGTGTTTTAACTCGATAAGAGTCGAGCAAGTGTGTGAAGCGCTCGCCAACAGCGGGGCCTGAGTGAGTGAGAACGCGGAAGAGTGGGAGTGGGTTTATTCAGCCTACCATCCTTTGTTTACCATCATGAGTGAACCTTGAATTTGGTTGCTACAACAACCACGGCCTATGAATTTTGTCTACCATATGTGCAAAAAAACTGAACCTTAGCGCAGATAGTGTTGTCGACGAGTGAGTATCAACCTTTGTTTTGCTCTGTTTCTGGATCAATGAGCTGCTCGTGCCTGTGGTTTGACCATTTTTGGTAATTTAACTGCCACACAGATTGAGAGGATGGATGGGTCTGAATGAATGGTTGGCTGGAAATAGCAGCGGCGATTAATGTAATCATGAGATTCCTGTTTCCTCTGACTGAACCCTTTGTTTCACTGCGCAGCAGTATATTATGGATGCCACCATACCGTTACATAACTTGTATCAACGACAATCTGGGCTTTATCCCGTGTGTGTGCGGTGAATCAGGTCCTAAACTGTGACGTTATTGAGTCATTTTAGACCAGCATTTACATAATAACTATCTAATTACTGCACGAAATTAGACATCGTGTGTCATTTGTGCGTATTTTAATGTTCAAGAGTGTGCATATGGATAATTTTAATGCTATGCCTACCCACTATTAAGTCACAGTCGGATTATCACATCAAGATAATAGCCTAACGTTACCCCCTAACTCCCACAGGACATTTGGTGTATGTATGCATCTGGCATGTTCAGTGAAGACACGTTGTTTCTGTCTTCGTCTGCAGAAAAATCATTGAGCTGAATCTGCACCGTGCTGTGCCGAGTTGAGCCTGAAGAGGGCGATGTCTGACAACAGCAATAGCACAGGCAGCAGTGCGTCCTCAACCAACAGCTGGACCCTCCTCTCCCCCGAGGTAAGACTTAGAAAACCAGCTCAGGAAAACTCTCCCCTGAGATTCTCTGTGCCTGGATACAATTTGCAGCCTGGCTTTTATCCTGTCTCATGAATACAGACTCATGTAAAATGTGACATGTCTGCACAAGCAGCATTGAAGCTGCCCATGATGGTGACTGTTGTCAAATGATGACCTGCCCAGTTTGCATGTGTAAAGCACTGACTAGTCTATTCTTCCATAGCTATTGTGTGTTGTTTTGTTTGTTTGCTCCATGTGCATGTGCATGTGGGTTAAGGCAGACAAATGTGTTTATGGTGTCATGATCAGAAGATCCTCCATGGATATAAAAATAAATTAAATTGTGAGTTTATTTAAGAGCAACCAACTAAAACTAATGCACAAGAAGTGTTGATTTAAGGCCATTGTATGTTGTGTTGTTGATTTCTTACATGTTATGCGGAAATATTTTGTTTATACCATCTATATCCCTAAGTATGACAGCTGAGATTACACAGGCTTTGTACTGTAAGGATATTTGGTATGACACAATATTCATTTTAAAAACAGAGTATTAAATATCAGCATGTATAGCAATCACATTTGACAGTAATGGGTGTTGGCTTTGTGGCAGCTGCCGTCAAAAATCAGATTTGATTCTTTAACAAAATAGCAAACCATGATGATTTGATTAAAATTACCACCAAGAAATATCGGCACATCCCTCAGCCGAGGGATAATATGCATGCCTGTATTGTGTGTGCTGTAAATGTCAAGGTCACTATTACCAATACTTTAGGTGTTAATGTGAATGCCTGATCTTATAGGATCTTCTTACTCTACAGGAAGCTGCTGTTGAGAATGTGGGGCCTGTGGACGACGGCACCGAGAGCCTGGGCGACGTCCCCAGTCTGTCTGAGGAGGTGGCAGGTAGTGAAAGTCAAGATGGCTGAAGCATGTAGAGGAGCTGTGTAGGGCATGGCTCATTCTAGACATTGAAGACATTGCTTCTTTTTTTTCTTTTTTTTTTAAACCCTCTGCAGTTTCAAATTGTTGTGTTGACACTGTGGCGTTATTTCAGGAGCTGCTGCGGAGTTCAAACCAAGTGACATTCCAGTAGAAACTGTCCTGTCTGAGGAAGGACACCAGGTTAGTGCAATAAACTGTAATAATCCCACCGAGGTTTAAATTAATCACATTAGAAAACCATCATTCAAGTCAGACCACATACGCACAATTATAACTAACTCAGCTGATGTTTTCTTTCTTTGTTCTTTATTTAGTAGTCCATTATACCATAGCTACAGAAAATATACATATTATTTCTATTTTATAAGTTTTCAGTTATGTGTGTATAGATTGAAATCTATCATCAAGGGAGTGAGAAACACCAGTTTACCATGTGTACTGTTTTTTTTCTCTCAGTAGATGTAGACGATAAATTAGACAAGAGTCCTTTTCTCCTGAAATGATGAAAAATCACTCAGGGCCATATACTGTAGACTGAGGGAATTTTAAAAACTTGATTGCAATGAAAGTCACAAAATAATGAAGTATAAAAGTTTTCTCACACTTTCTTTCTCTCTGGCTCTATTTTCTAGGTGTGTCAAGAGACCTCTCCAGAGTCCAGTGAGGGTCCCATTCCTTCAAGCCCAACCCGGATGAGTCCTCTGCCACACAACCCCCTTGACCCTGCTGACCTCGACCCAGAGAGTCAGGCTCCAGTTATACATGATATTGACACCAGCTCCCCCAGTGATAACGACCACCTAGGAGCCATACCCTTTGTCACCAACATCGATCTGGGGGCTCAACTTGATATTCCTGCTGCCGAACTCCCACCATCTGAGTTTGAGGAGCCCTGCTCTGCTCCCCCCGTGACTGAGACCCCCGTCTCCACAGACCCGGTGCCTGACAAGCCTGCTGATATCGGGCCGGTTGCTGCGAGCCCCGCTGGGGAAAGTCTGGCATTCGCTGCTGAACCCGAGGTTAACGTCCCCACAGAGACCATTACGGCCACTGATCCCCCGGCTCATGTTGACGCTGATATCAGCTTTGTTCCAGAAAGCACAGAGCTGCCAAGCCCAGTCACAGAGACCCCGGTGACAGAAGACCCCATTGATGAAAGTCCTGCACCGGAGACTGTTGGTTCACTAGAAGCAGAGGAGGAGGAGGAGGAGACAGCAGAGCCATTTGAGTCAGTGACCCAAGATGACAGAGAAGAAGAAGACGAAGGTATGGGATGGATTTTGCTTGTGTGATAGATCGGCACATGGCACTAGAGCGATCTGGTGGTTTTTCTAATGAAATATTAGATGCTTCCAACTCCTCAACCCTTCAATAATCCCACAAAACAACAACTGTTCATAACTCATGTCAAACCTAAGGCTGTAATCTGTGACAATAATTGCAAGCAGGCATTCATTCTTGGAGGTCACAAACCAAAAAGACTGGAAACACTGCTGTAGCAGTTGACATTATGCAATCCCACAGTGTATATATGCAGGACTGCAACATAAATTATATTCAGCTTACATATTTCAACATGCATTATGTGTGTCTCAGCATCAAACAGTGTATCCACTATTTTCCGTGTCTGGTGATATTCAGCGCACACACCCCACAGCCCCAAATTATACATGTACTTATATAAAAGACTTGAGCTCTGAAATTGTTGTGCAGAAGAGCAGAGTCCTCTCTGAAGTGAAGTCATGACTAGAATAACCTGCTATTGGGCCTCGGGGCTGGTACCAACCCCCACTCCTCTCTCTCTCTCTCTCTCTCTCTCTCTATGCTACATTTTGACATACTTGGACATTACACCAAGACAAGTCGAGTTATAATTGATCCTATTACCATAAACCACACAGTGGGGCTTTTTGTGGGCTACTGGGAGGTCTGTAGTAGCCCCACGGCAGCTAACAGCTTTGCCCTTTTGGTTGCACGGCCTTGAAATAAATAAGTGGTTTATGGTTTTTAGTAATTAGCACTAGTCAACAGAAGCAGAAAATGAGGGTCCTCATGCAAAAGAATTGGTTAACATGTTTCTTATCTGTGTCACACTAACAGCTGGAAAGAGATTTATCAGTATGACAGGGACATATTCACCCCGCTGAGAAAATGAGAAACCCCCATGCATGAAATTGCTGTTGTTGTAATTTAGTGAGAAAATGTCATCCATTTCCACAAGCATCACTGACTTTTTGTCTCCCTTTTTTTTTACACACTGTTTACACATGGTTGAGTCTTTGCACTTCATGCGTTCGCTTAGATTGGAGTACTTTCTGTGCGGCAATCTGCCAGTAGATAATTCAGATTTTGGAAAGTTCTCTATCTGAAGATGTCGAGATGATTTGTTGAAGTGACTCAGGGCCACATGTGGTTTAGGTTTAGGAGCAATATCGTCTCTCACAAAAATCCGTGATAAAATGTGACAACTCTGCCGTCTTGCCAGGTTTTTTTTTTTTTCACGTTGAAAACCTCTGCCTTTCTACTCTTCCCAGAGCCGTCAACCAGTTTTGATTTTGGCGACACAAGCGGCTTTGATGATGGACTGCGAAGGAGGAATTTGCCCCCTTTCGATGCACCGCAGAGACCAAGGACATCGGATGAAGAGGATGAGGATGAGGAAGTGGAGTTCAAGCTGGCTGAGAAGAAGATGGAGGAAAAGCCGTGGTTCTCCTTGAACAAATGCATTGTGGGAGCTCTGATTCTGCTCTTTTTAGGTTCCCTCTTCCTCTCAGGTGAGTTTCTCTCATGCCTCGCTAAATCGGCCTGCTTGCTTCTGTTGTCTGGTCAGATACACAACTTCTCCTCCAAGTTGCTCCAAGCTGCACATTAACAGTAAAATTTAAGCCATGGTGATGATATTTATTGTCTAATACATGAAGATACAATACTAAGAATAACTTAGTATGGAGTTTTGTTGAATTTTGACCAAATTTCAAATTTTATTGAGGGATAACCCCTTAATCTTCCAGGGTGTCCTTTTAGTAGTAGTAGTAGCACCTGTATACACCTGTTGCGTCACAGATTGGACAGCTGTAGTGTTTACTGTAAATACTGGTTGAAAATGACATCATGACACCAGTTGCTTATTCGACAGTGCCAGTATTAACAAATAACACACGCACAATTATTTGCGGTTTTCAAGTGTTAGTTCCGTGTCTGCTTTTAGATCTTGTTGACTAAGCTGAACTGTGTCAACAGGTTTCCTCTCTGACCTGGATGACGGTAGGTCCAGCACTAAGAGATAAAACAGCGGCGTAAGCTTCTGCACTTGCTGGCTGGCTAACACTCGGAGGCTTGTCCAAAACACTTATCTGGCCTGACACTTCATGCAGTGGCAGCAGAAAATGGCAAATAACACGCATTTCGACCTGTACAATAACACTCTTTATCCCCGTTTGGAAGGACTCACTGGATGTTAACGGTGCTCAAGTTGAAGGGAAAATTATGTGTTAAAGGCAGTGTGCTTGCTAAGGGAAATATACCATGCTTTTTTTTACATGTAATTTTTAAATAATCTGCTTATATAAATTATTTCTGTGTAGTGCACAGGTAGTGGCCTGAGCTCATAAAATACACCCCCCTCCCCCAACAAAAGCATCTTCTGCGCCTGGCAGCTGTGTGTCAGTAAGAGCGTCTGTAGTAAGACTTGTGTGAAAGACGTGTTTTCTTCTTTGACAGGTGACTTTGACGCCTCTGAACTAGGTGATGGAGAACAAAGCCAGGTCTGTTCGTACTGTCTCGCACCTCACTTACTCAATCTCAGTTCAATATAGACACAAAATGGACAACATATCACACTGTTTGAAGAAAAAGATGAGTCTTAAATGTTGGAGACAAACTATGAGAGCATGAAAAGGAGTGGATTATTCAAAGATATTTGTATTATTCATTTGCCAATGATTTCCAATCCAGGACGGGCTTAGCGGTGATCCGCAGGATATGAAAGAGTTATTGGATAAACTGACACAGGAAAACCAACAAATCGCTCTGCTGGAGGCTCAACTAAAGGTCAGTATACAGTCAGATTAATGCTAATGATGTTGTCTTACACTGTCATGATGTTTCAATAAATATTTTCTGACTAATGTCCAAGTTTGTGCAGAACCTGGATTTGATTAACTCTATTATCTCTGTCTTTCTTTATCTGTCAGTCTCAGAAAGAAGAACTTGACTCAGCACTGAAGGCAGTGGCCGCGAGCGGTGATGAAAAAGGTAAAGCAGATCTGGAGCAAGAAAACACAAAGCTGAAGGAGGAGCTGTCATCTCTGCCCGAGCTGAGGAAAGAGCTGGAGATTCTGAGGAACAGGGTGACTGAACTCAACCAGCTCACAGGTATCACCGGGCGTTTTTGCTGCACTTGTTTAATATTTATTTAAATGTAATAATGCAAGGGTCTTTCTGATCAATTTAACTTTCTTCCTACAGCTATAGCTGATCAAAAACCACCAGAACCTGCTCCCAGTTCAGCCCCTCAGCCTGCTGATGAAGCCGGTCAGAGCAACCAGATGGCAGCGGGACCCGAGAGGGCAGGGGACGCAAAAAAAGAGGGAGGCAGGCTGAAGGAGGAACTCCAGAGACAGAAGGTTCTTTTGGAGGAGAGCAGAAAGAGACTGGAGGGGATGAAGAAAAATGGCGGCGGCAGGAAAGGTGTGAGAGATAATTTGGAGGAGATCCAGAAGAGGCTTTCCGAACAAGTGGAGAGGTGGGGGAAGAAGAAGCCACAGGAGTCCAAATGGAAAGGGAACAAAGGCAAAAACAACGACCGGGACCACAGGAAGAAAGAGGACAAGAAAGAGTGGAGAGGGGATAAAGAGAAGGAGTGGAAGCACGGCAAAGAGGGAGGATGGAAGGACAAAGAAGAGAAGAGGGAGAAGGAGTGGAAGTCCCAGAAGCAAAACTCTCACAAGGAGGCATGGAGGAAACACCAGGACGAGTGGGAGAGGAAGAAGGACGAGCGCAAGATGGACAGAGAGGAGAGAAGGAAGGAGAAGCCGTGGCACAGCCGGCCGGATAAAAACACTCACCAACACAACCATCGTCACCAGGACCAGCAGCAGCAGCAGCAGCAGCAGCAGCAGCAGCATCGCCACCAGCAGCAGCAGCAGCAGCAGCAGCCGCAGCCTCACCAGCACAACCACAACGATTTCTGGAGAGACCAGGAGCAGAAGCTCAGACGCATCATCCGTCCCCAGCTGGGCTGCAGCTCTGTGGACGACTGCGCCAGCAAGGAGGGGCTCTACGCCGTGGAGGCGTCCGAGTTCGAGGAGCTGCTGGAGGGCTACCTGAGCAAGCTGGAGGCGTCTTCGCCCGAGAGCAAGGACAAGATCCGAAAGCTGGCCGCCGACTTCTTCGAGGACGGCGTGTTCATCCACGACAGGGTCCTTTTCAGCGACTTTGCTGAGGACGTAGCGGACATCCTGGAGGACATGGTGGACGTTTTGGACGACGACGGGCAGGAAGACGACGACTCCCTGGAGGAGGAGATGGAGGAGTTTGAGCGAGAAGCCCTCTGGAAGTTCGCCGCCACAGCTTAAACAGAGACACTGAGGGGAGAAGGAGTAAAATCCAACACTAAGATACAGCACAAGCGGTGGTTTTATAGGACATTTCTTGCCTACCTTGTCCTCTTCAGAGCTGTAATTGTAGTAGCTTCTGGTACAGAGTGGTTGTGCCTCTCATAAATGTGTCCCTCTGAGTCTTTAATTATAAGCTAGACTTGTACTTGTCATTTTGGACTTAGTTGTTGTTACCTACCTCTGTCGGGTCATGCCTCCTAATGCAAAGTCCTTCAGTAATGTGTTGTGTGGATTTTCCTCTGCTCTATACAGTAGTGTTTTCTCAGTAGTGCATGTTGCAGTTCATAATGTAAATTCCATCTGATAATACTCAGATCGCATAAAAACAGGGTTTGTAGGAGATGGTATTTGCAAATAATGCTGTCGAGCACCAGTGCAATTGAGTTCAATCTGTTCATACAAATAGTATCTGATTCATCAGTGACGGTGAGACGTGTTCAATAGACCGTCAAATACTTTTGCCTCCTTTCGTTCTCTCAGAATACTACGAGGCTCTGCTCCAAACAGGTTAAAACAAATGCCGAGACATTTTTTTGCAGATACCATTTGCCTCCAGTCAGGTACAACTGTCTGATCCCAGAGGATGAGATCCCGGTTCTTTCAGTGATAAGAATAAGATCAGGTCAGACCAGTTTTGTGTCAGCAGCAGCTCTTTAGTAGATTCGGGCAAACACACACACACACACACACACAGTGCTGTTTTAGAGCCCTAAAGCGTTTGGTTTATATATTTGAAGGACTTTTCATGCTCCGACTCCAACTGTCAGTTGACAGCAGATGTGTGGAACGACCAGGAACCAGTTTATGAAACCTTCGCATCAGTGCTGCTCAAAAAAAGGGGACAGGATAAACTAACATACATATATAAATAGCCATAGTTAAATTCATGACTCCTAAACCGCTTTAGCACTTTTCTCAAACATTCACATTTACAGCAAAGGTTGTTTTTTCCTCATTATTAACTCCTTTTCTTATTAGACCACCAGTCTGAATCCTACGTTCTTATTGTGGGATGTAGCCATGGGGACCGCCAACACATGATCTACATATACTGGGTATCCCAGAGCACGCATAGTAAAACATACAGAGTTTAATAATCTTTAGTAATCCCCAAAGTGTTTCATTTAACGAATTTGTAATTTGTCTAAATGAGATTGACAACCAAACCAGTATTTTCTTTTTTCCGTTTTCTTCATATTTCATTAGCTGGTTGATGATTGATGAAGTCGACATGCACAGTGGTGACAGCCGTAGTCGCAGCTGTTTGGTCAGAGAAAAAGAAAAGAAAACCTAGAAAGCTGCAACTTTTTATTATGTTTCTAAGTTGAATAAGAATGATAATGGTACAAAACAGTAACTATAAAGTACTGCAGCATCACTTTGTAGTTTTTTTTTTTTTTTTTTGGGGGGGGGGTTTCTTTCATTATTTGATCTTAGTCATATATGATGATGACAGTTTCCTTCTTTTGGTGGGTGTGAAGTTAAAATCGACAGATAGTGATTGTTAGTTCTCATTTTTCTCAGATTGAAAGAAGCTTTGAAGTGTAAAATGTTTATTTATTCTGTCACTACACTGCAATTATTTTCCTTATTATTAGCTAGAAGAACCACAGACTGTTTCACATTAAATGTGAAAGTTTTTTTTTTTGTTTGTTTTAGGTTTTTCAGAAATTTAGTTTGCCAGCTACTGCGTATGTGCCTTTACATTTTAGATTGGACAAGAGGTCTGTGACTAATTTGCTTCAGCTAGTTTAAAAAGAAAACAAGTTTACACTACTTGCAGTTTTTTCTGTTTTATCGGGGAGAGAGAATGAATGTCAAAGGTTTACTTGTGTTGAACAGATTCTTGTTAAACGTCTTCTTTGCTGTTTCTACAGAGGAACTTTCTTTCAGTTTTTAGACCAAAGGGATCAAAAAGAAAGCTCAACCAGAACAGACGGGTCCTTTAACGAAACACATTGAAGAAAGTTTAATCAGCATCTGAGACGTGTTTTTGCTTGTGTTGGACAGCAGTAGGGATCTGTGCTCGCTGATAATGTGGCTCAGATGTGCATGTAATTGATCCCTTCATCGAGTTGGATCATTTCTAGTTTTCCTCATCATCAGTTGTGTCCTCTTTTAGGAAGTCAGTGTTTTAAGTTCAATAAATTTTTCACCATGAAAAATGCAAACGGTGTCATTATTTTATTAGCACATATTAAAAGAGACATCACAGAGTGCATCCCCTGAGTCTGGGAAGAGAAGAAGCACAATGAGTTTGTGTTAATGGAGCTATTGTTGTTATTGAAAAATTTACAATGATACCCAGCCATGTGTGACTAGTGGCCTATGACTCACTCTCTGTTTGGAAGCTGTTGGTATGACAGGTATCTATTATCACGGCTATGATGCCAAACTAAAATATTTACATCCAGATTAAATACTCCGAACAGGAGCTCACACATTCGCAGGCACGCACTCACTTCCACTCGCTTCTGGGCCTCGTACGTCAAGCAGCCAGTGTGGGAATCGGTCATTGACCTGATATGCTGCTGAACGAGAATGTAAGCAATGATTGAGAAGAAGTCAGTCGCTGCGCAACCGCAGAGAGCGCTTGTCATTCTTTGAATTCTACAAACAAAAAGTCACCCTGCAAGCATTTCTGTATGTCTTTGTGCAACTACCCAAACACAACTGCAAAATATCAAACACACCATCTTGAGAGGGGGAAAAAATACACCCAAAAATGTCCGTCTAACCTTAAAACTCAACAGTGTTAAGGCTGCAGACAATCCACACACATTCACTCCTGTAACCAGAAGGATTTACACACTAACAGTGTTTGTTTCACTTGAATGCCACATTATTTGAGTCATGTTTTGTATAAACTCGTTACTGCTTAGGTGTGCATGATTCGGTCACTTGATTAGAATGGCCTGACAAGGATGCTATCTGTAAATCCCTTGCTCTGCAAACAGACTAAAATGGGTTTTTGTGCTACCATCAGTACAAATTTGCCCTTTGAAGGACAGAATAGCCGTTTTTTTTAGTGTGTGTGTGCATTTGTGTAGCTGTGTATGTGTACAGGTCTGTGATGTGTATCCCCAGAGTGGTGGAAATCAGGCAGAGATGAGGGCAGCCGGCTGGATGAGGGAGAGGAGGGCCGGCTGAGGGTTTTCCGCTGATGTGTGCACCAGTCACGGGGGATGAAACGTATATAAATTTGGAGAGGTGAAGCCAGAGTGGAGGGACAAGGGTCTTGGCACTTTGCTTTAACACACCAATCAGCATCTGACCACATCGGGTAAGATCACAGCCACTGGTTCTCAGCATGTTTTTATTCTGTTGAGGCTTTTGTTTCTCTGCTCATTTACTCTTTGGTTTTTAGCACAAAGCATCATGGAAGCTGCCATCTGCACCATCGTCAGCGAGTTCAAGGCCTACGCCGGGAAGGACGGCTCTGCCAGCACCTTGAGCAAAGATGAGTTCCACAACCTGGTGAGCTCTCAGCTGCCCAACTATGTCAAGGTACGTCTCTGATGCTGACTCCTCCGCTGTGCTTCTTTATGCCACATTAAGGTGTCTGTGCTGTCCGTCAGTCTTACCACTGAAGCTAATTGCTCTGCTGTTATGTGTCTGCATGAGAAACCCATTCTTACTGCCTCTTAGATTTACAAATCACTTTCTTTGGGTTTAGCACAACATCATAATGTCAACACATTCATTCATGCAGGTTTGACTATGGAGGCATGAGGTGTGACACATTATGTGATGGATTTAGTTTCCATATACCAATAATATTCTTCAGGTGCACATAAAGCCTGAATTGTTTTTTAATTAATCAATTATTTTATATTTATCATAGAATATCAGACAAACTTTGGTGTACATAATTAGAAATCATGTCAGTTTCCTGTATCTGTTGTCTAACATGATGTCCAACAGAATGAACATATTTGATTTGCAGTGTTATAAAATGAAGCAGTGCAGCTGTGAGCAGCAGAACAGTTTAACGCAGTAATATGCACTTTTTGCACTAGTTCTGCATCAGTATTAAGCTGCTCTAAACGATATCTCATTGTTATTTATAACTGTGTTATTTTGACAATGACAATAAAGTAGCTACTCTGATCTAATCTAAACTCAGTAATTACTTTGGTGATTCATTGATTCTCAGATTTGTGACCAGTTAATTCATCGTTTGAGTGTAATGTTGGATTGCACATGTTTGAAATGGAGTGGAGTATTAATCATGTGTGGCTCAAACAGACTCTATATATGCAAAGCATAGCACACTGTAACTGCACTGTATAATATAGATTGAATACATTTTTATAATGATCATTGTAAGTTATTGAGGCTGACTCCATTTCCCACTGTTCACAAATGTGTGAATCATGTGTACCAGCACCGATGATATAAAACACAAATGCACAGATCAGATATGTGCTTTCATAGCAGGATTAGTGAATGAAGCTCTGCCTCAGTTGTATTTATGACCACACTCAGCCATTAGGTGGCAGGACAGTCTTTCAGAGCGACTCAGCTCACAGTGATCTAATATTAATCAGGGTCTCTCTGTTGTTTGATTATACCCACAGAACTCCGGCGACGCTGGAGTGATTGACCAGCTCATGAGCTCACTGGACGAGAACAACGACGGGGAGCTGACCTTCTCCGAGTTCTGGCAGCTGATTGGAAAACTTGCGAGCAAACAGGGCGGCTTCAGTCAGTAGAGGCCGCCGCCATCCTGTGTCAATTGTGGCTTTTTGAGCAGATTGTGCAACGCCTATCATTCTCAGTTTTTAAGATGTCCAACTGCAAACTCAAAGTTATTTGAATTCTTTTATCACTCCACCAGTGCCACATGTGTAACTCCTTAGTTAACCATTTGTTGAATGCAGGGAAGTTTGAATTAAAGGCTTCATTGTCATGAACCCTGAGCCACCATCACTCTGTCTCCTGTCATTCATTCACCACATTATATGATGTCCAGCCACACATATTTGAGTGGGAGTCTATTACAGCCTTGATTTAGGGGCCTGTAATCCTATATGCATTACTGCTGTCACAACTATACTGTACAGACCATATCTTGTTCCATAGAGCTTCATAATGCCTGTACAAAGCTGCCTGACCAAGCGTTTAGGTGCACTGATGCAGAAGTCTTCACTATCTCCACAGACTGGGCCACAGGGATACGTGGAGCAAAAGCATCCCATTATGTTTGGGTGTATCTGGCTTGTTTGGCCGCTAATTCTTGGTGTTACAGTCACTCTGTATTAATCCTGATGTCTAGACAGAGTTATGTGTGCTGGCGTGCTCCCCAGCTGTTTTATAGCCTATAGGGTCTGTTTTAGCTTTGCAAAAGAGGAAAGGTGCCGCTAACTGATTTGGTGAGTGTAGATCTTTAAACAGATAAGTCAATGTGACCTTTGTATCCAAATTACACATGTTAAGGTGCCAGTGTGGGAGGCATGATGACGGCCAAATGAGTAAGCTGCGGCTAAATGAGCAAGGCCGCCCAATCTAGTGTGGGCTGCTATAGCTCACTGTCTGTGTGAGGGAAGGGAAGGCCTCACGGGAGCTCTGCCACAATGCCAACAGTTATATCTGACTTATCCATAGAAAGAAGCGCAGGCAGGAGAGCGGGGCTTTTAGAAAATGCAAATATATAGCCGAGAGTCGTTTCAAGAATCTGGCAAGACTGCTTTACCTCTTGCACCACTTTTGCCTCCCACTCTGGCTTTCCTGTACTTCCAAGGAAGATGCCTCAACTCTCAAATTTCCAATATGTCACTTGGGGGGAAAAAAAGATTGCTGCCATGTTCACATTTTTTAACTCTATTTTGTGGTTGAAAAAATGTTTTATTGCTGTTTGAAACTGTTGGTGCCAAACAGAAGAAATGTGAGTCCCTGTACAATACACCCTCCTCCCTTTAAAGGCATGTAAGAGTCTGGGTGATAACTATACTTTCAGTTTCAAACTTTTTTTTTTTCTAATGTGTTTTAATAGTTGTGTGTATGAAGTAATCCCACCCGCCCCTGTCTCCTCGTCCCCGCAGATGAAGACGCTTCAAGCCACAAGCCTGGCGAGCTGGCGTGAAAACTGTGCAAATCACGCATGACGTGAAACAGCTGGAAAACGAGCCAAAGATAATTCCAATAAAAACCTCTGTATAAGTTTTGTGATTCACTTTCACTCCCCTCTTTCTTTTTTCTTCTTCTCCTCTGAGCGTTAAGACCCGCGCTCTTCCACATTCCCAGCTCTCCCTCTCACTCTTCCAGGTACACGCCCTTTGACTTGTCAGGGGGAAAAAAAAGTTTTTAAGGAAAAGAAAAAACCTAAATCACGGAAGAGGTTCTGCAGTCCTACTAGTTTGGCAAGTTCTCTGGGCTCAAAGCGGCGTTGAAAGGCGGAGAAGAGGAGAGAAACTCGCATCTGTGCACATTTATACACTTCTCTTGTCCCGCAGACGATCTACGGTGAGTCAAATGCGTCTTTTTTCTGGATTCTTTCACCTCTCTCCAGCCGTGTAGACAGACACTGTATTTGCTCATGGTTTTTGCCACGTTTCGGTAGGCTATACTCTCTCTCTTGCAAAGAACCATCCCCTGAAACTTGGCCGCGGTCAGACAGCGGGACGGTTTCAATGACTGTAGTTCAATGACTTTTTAGGCTCATGTTGCACTTTTATAAAAAAGACTGCGTGACAATAGTTTGTGGGTTTTTTTTTTTTTTTTTTTTTTTACTTGTATTGCCAGATCTGCTTTTTCGCTTTTATGTGGTTGTGTTTAATTGCCATATGCTCTCTCTCTCTCTCCTTTTCTCCTTTCTCCCTCTTTTTCTCTTTCTCCTGGTGAGATATTTGATATTTTGATGTAGATCAGTTGCCGATCAATTGCAACCAGCTTATCAAAAATTGAAGCGACTTTAGGCGACAGGATATTGATCTTACGCATAGTATATTTCCAGCTGTCGCGCGTAAAAAGCCCTACATTCTTTCTTTTTGCGCAAAAACAATCATTTTGCGCACAGAGTGCTTTTTTATTGAGAGGCTGTCGGAGGAGTGACAGCTGTGTGGGCTTCTCATGTCGCTTCTTTTACAGTTTCTGGTTTTCGGGGAGGGGGGTTTAAAATTGCTCGTGGCGTTAATGATGATGAGTCCCGGCAAAAACCTGATGCTTGTTGTTAGTGTTGTGCACGCGTCTCGAGGCTCAACTGTCTATATTTTCAAACCGAGGACCTATGTGACGCGCAAGCCACTGTACGTCTGCTCACGGCAATTTACAGTCACAACCTAACTTGTTCCTCTGTTAATATTTTATGACAGACGAGCGGTAGTATTGTCATTACTCTGCGCACATACCGTATCACATTCGCCCATTTGGAAACGCAACACTCAATCTTCTTTTGGGGCCGTGGAGGGAAACGGGAAACCTCTGGTTGTAGCTAGGCCTGTATATTTAATTATTTGCGCAGTTGTTTTGGGGGCTTTTTAAGACAAGTAACTGGGATTAGTTTGTCCCCTGAGTGGGGACAAGAGGGAGCTCTGACGTGGGACGGGGGGGTGATGCAAGCCGAGAGAGTTGATTTGTCGAAATTAGGACACACGCTGGGAAACTGGCCAAGCAGGCAATACCAAGCCCAACACAGCTGACGAAATGGTGAATAATGAATGTGAGAATGGACAGAAACGTCAATCTAAATAAGAGGGGGACATGTCTTTGCTTTAGTGTTTGTTGGAGAGGGAGGGCGCGCGCCCAGAGCCGTCAAGGCCCTTGTGTGCTGCTGCTGCAGGCTGCAGAGGGTGTGTCACCGGGTCCAGGAAGAAGTCCCCTGAAGCTTCTGCAAAACAGGGACCGTGTGTGTGTGTGTGTGTGTGTGTGTGTGTGTGTGTGTGTGTGTGTGTGTGTGTGTGTGTGTGTGTGTGTGTGTGTGTGTGTGTGCGTGTGTGTGTGTGTGTGTGTGCGTGTGTGTGTGTGTGAGAATCACTTAAACTGACAGAAATCAATAAAAAAGAAAAGATGTCCCACATTAATCTGATGTCTCGTGACTCTATTAGATGGTACGTGCTCACACTTGTTGTATTAAGGCAGATTGGGTCAGACAGTTAGACATCAGTTGGTCGTCACCTTGCAAAATCTGAGGAGGGTCGAGTGAAATGTTAGATTTTAATGGCTCCATGCCACAGTATCAGAGCTCTGAGCGTCTCCTGGTGTAATGAGACTAACAGGCACATGCTCCTCTTGGCCATACATGCCTGTATAGAGGAGCTGCACGGTTGGAGGGAGCTTGAGTGTGGCATGGCACTTAAGTAATTGAGATATTAATTTGCTGTTTACAAACGACCACTCAGCAGTGTAAACTGTTGTTTGCTCTGCAGCGTTTGGACACTGAAGCTGACAGACGAGTACGGTCAGCTTTAGCATACAGCTCTCACTGTTTGGGGGGCAAACTAGCTCGGCGGTGGCCTGTAAATTCCTGTCTAAGTGATCTCCGCAGACAGCAATGAATGGAATTCCTGCAAAGATGTGTCACCCACTGGCATGTTCTACGTTTTGAGCAACGTCTGTAGATTACATCTGTCAAGAGCTGGATTTATGAGTGTGTGTCTCATCTGGGCAGACATTTTACACATTAGTGCTGTGTGTTCGACACACACAGGAATTAGCTGCCTATGCATGATGTGTATCAGGCCCTCGCTGTCAGCTGCGTTGGGACGTGCGTGGATTTGTGTACAACGGTGTGAAGGCAGTGGCCTGAGGAGAAGAGAGGGCAGCAGAGTCAAAACAAGAATGGGACAGTGGCAGGCGAAGGAAGAGAGAGTGGCACTGAAAAGAGAGAAGCAGGTACAGCTAACGAGAGAGAGAGAGAGAGACAAAGAGAGAGAGAGGGAAGCAGACAGGGACGAGGTAATCCCTTAGGTAATCTGAAGCCCAGTCCCCTTGGTGGCTTCACTAGATCAGATGACCTATCAAAGATCAGAACTTCCATTGTGCATCAGTGCTCGTCTCTCAGTCAGACTCCTTCTCACCCTCTCTGCTTATCTCACGTCACCATCCCGCCCTCAGAGCCACTCAGGAGACAACACCTGAAACGAAAGGTTTCGTAGGGACACGGTTAGATGCTCCGTTTCATTTTCCACTAGATGTGCCCATTTACCATGCAACACTCATCCATCTATCTATCTATCTATCTATCTATCTATCTATCTATCTATCTATCTATCTATCTATCTATCTATCTATCTATCTATCTATCTATCTATCTATCTATCTATCTATCTATCTATCGAATCGCCATTGTCCTGACCTTTGTCCTCTCTCTTCTCTCCAGAGAGAAGAGTCATGGAGGCTGCCATCCAGACCCTGGTGAAGGTCTTCCTGAAGTCGGCCAAAGGAAAGGAAAATCTAGGGAAGAAAGAATTCCAGAGCCTCGTCAAGTCCCAGCTCAGCAACATCCTGTCGGTTAGGAAATCTTCACTCAACCTTTCTGAAATGTGACCAATACTTAAATTATGTAACTACCGCACAGAACAGAACCCAATAGTCTCTGGCCGTTGGCAGCGGCTAGTCTTAACCTGTCCAGAGCATTGTGATCAAATGGTGGTGTAATATACAGTAAGTGAATGGGAGACGTGATCCGATATGATAGAACGGCAGTCATCAGCATTATAATGTAAAAAAGGGCCACTGATAGAGGGTAATTTACTAATAGTGTGTGGGGATTTCAGCAGTGTGGGGTTACACGTCGTCATGTTTAATTGTCTAATGGTTGTGTGTGTGTGTTTGTGTGTGTATTTGTGTGTGTGGCGCCTACTACCCAGGACACAGACAGCAAGGAGGCGGTCAACAACATGGGTCAGGGGCTGGATGCAAACCAGGATGGCAAGGTTGGCTTCGAGGAGTACATGAAGCTGGTCGGCTACCTGGCCGTGTCGCTCAGCGAGCAGCGTGACCTCGCCAAAGAGGAGCCCGCCCAGAACGATGCATCTGGACAGGCGGCACAGAGCGCCCCCGCCAAGGAGGAGGAGAAGCCTGAGGCAAACCTGGAGGCAAAGGAGGAGGCGAAGCCAGAAGCAAGCGAGGAGCCAAAGGCAGAAGCAGTTGCTGAAGTAAAGGTAGAATCAAACGCAGAAGGCGAGGTCGAAGTAAAGGTCGAAGTCAAGGCAGAGGGAGAGACACAGCCCGAGGCTGCAAAGGAGGAGCCGGCGGCGGCGGCGGTGGCAGAAGCGGCGGCGGCGGCGGTGCCAGCAGCAGCAGAGGCGGTGGCGGCGGCAGTGGAGGAGGTGGTGAAAGAAGAGGAGAAGGTGGAGGAGACAAACAAGGTGGAGGAAGCTATGGAGAAGGTGGCCACGGCCGTGGTGGAAGAAGTGGAGAAGAAGACAGAGGAGGCGACTTCATAGGGGACAATCCATTACTTCACAAAAAAAAATGTATCACACTACACACGTACATTGAACACATATCATAGCATTAACATTGCCAAAATACATGTGTAAGCCACTTAACAGTTTTTTTAAAAAGAAAATACACATAACTTTGAGATAAAAATCATAGGTAAAAGCTCAAATACTCCAAACCCAGCTCTGAAGAAACGCCCCATTCCTTTTATATATATGATAAATACCACATGTACATGATCGTAGAGTTGTTGCTTTGTACTGCTAGTTACCACTATGTTCATATGTACAGCATGTGCATCCCACTATATAGCACATTTACCTCATCATGATAATATACTATGATTGCATGCAGACGTACACTATCATGTGCATGCCGTGTCCCTGTGAAAACTTTACTGCAAAGTCTGAATCCCCTGCACACGAGACCAAAGCGTCACTGCATGATCACACACCTCTGCAGACAAGAGGCTCAGTTTAAATCCTGTGCTCTCCTCACTTTTGACTCCACCTGGGTTAGCTTCTTCCACACGCAGCCTGATATCACTTACTGTTCAGTGAAATATCACCAGTATACACCTTGCAAGGTACTAATGACTTAAAGGAATCGTTTGAGGAGTTGAGGGATTATGCTTATCAGCTTTCTTATCAATAATAATGATGAGACAACTGACACCTTCTTATTGATGTCCCCTGAATCTGGTTAGCTTAGCCCAGCATCACAACTGGAGACAGAGGGAAACAGCTAGGCCTACACTGGCTCTCTGAGAAAAAAGGAACTACAGATTGTGCTATTGTGTTTTATCGTGTTTACACTTCTTCTTTTACTACAAATTAAACAAACGAAGATGTAATGTGTCGCTTAGTGAGCTGTTTCATGATGTGCTGATAGTACGCAGACTTCTGCTTCCTTCCGTCGGGGCCAGGCTAGCTGTTTTCCCCCTGTTTTCAAGTCTTCATGCTCAGCTAAGCTAACTGGCTACAGAAGACAGATGTGAGAGTGGTATCAACTTTATCATCTCACTCATGGAAAGAGAGAAAATCAGTTTAAATCCCCCAAAGTCTCAAACTATTTCTCCAACAGCTGCATGAAAATCAGTCAGTAGGCTAATGCCGTTTTCTCTTTTTTTTCACATTCTCATCTTTTAACCCACCGTGCTATGGAGCTGATTTGGCATGACAATAAACACATTGTTTTGCTGAAGCTTTGTACTCAGCTCATCTTAATTGTGTACTCAATGTCCCATCACACCCTCATCTCGCGCTATTTTATGGGCTCTCTTGTCTCTTTTTCTTTTTGATTCCCAGAGTTTATGTCTGGAGTCCAGTGTATATATTCTCCTCACTCGTAGTCAGCCATGGATTATTAACTGGAAGATCAGGCGTCGCCCCTCGACTAAATAATTAAGGTTCATGGATGGAACCCACACCAAACGACCCCTTATGGTTCAAAAGGTGAGCCCAAAATAGTCCCATGGGAGTGGGCTGGTCACTGGAGGAGCAGGTTAGAGCATGCAACCTAATCCACCTGGATTAGGACTGGTGGAGAAGAACAAGATAACAAACACCAAGAAGTATAGAAAGCCATAACAGGTGTCACCTGGTGGCAGTTTTTATCTTAAGTACTTAACCGTATGATCTTGTGTTCACCAAACTGCACAATTACAACGGTCCCATTCTACTTATTGATCCATGGAGGTGCTGGACTCGAGGGTGTGTGGTGGAGCACTGGATTGGAGCGACAGAAACTTTACCTCATGTTTTGAGGCTTTGTTTCAAGTTTGCTGGTTGTTGCTTGTTGTTTTCTACTGGTTTTAAGCACCAGTTGCTCAGGCTTGCGTGTTTATTTGTCGGTCACACCCTCATTCAGACCCTGTTTGACGTGCAACTGGATCCTTGAGTCCCAGGCACAGGGAAACTACTGGATTAGGCATTTGAGGGTTAACACACCCTGGGACACAAACAATTACATGAAAGTAATCCTGGGCTCCACTGATCCTGCCCATCAGACGAGGTGCTAGTGTCAGAGGGATCATTGTCAGAGGTAGTGCTTTTTATAAGTACAAAACAATACTGAGCCAACATTATGAATCTATGTGGTGTGATCTTTTACAACAGACTAATATTAAGATGTTGCATGCTATCAGAAACGTATTTGCTAAATATTACCATTGTATTACCAATATTGTAGCCATTATTTAAGTTCTACATGGCCTCTTTATATTTAACTTCTTCATCTAATTCTGTTTCGTTTGGACCACTATGGAGATCACTTGAAAGCGTAGCTCTTTGTCACATTACATGCAATTTGTTAATTACAATTTAATGATTTGTAAATTGTCTCGTCATCAATAATGCAGCCATGAGAAAAAAAAAGATCGTGTTGCAGGATTGATCATTATAGGGTCTGACCCGAGCAGTCAGGTCGTGCACGATTTGGCCGCACTGCCGAACGTGCACCTTCTGCACTGTTACAGCTTTGAACCGCTCGGCAGCAAAATGGGCAAAGACAAATAAGCTGAGTCATGTGGTCACCCTGCCTCGCTGCGACACTCCCATTGTAAATACTCATTTACACACATTGCTCAGCCTTTATACTCACACACTAGTACACTACGTTTCCTGCATGACCTATTACTAACAAACTTATCGAGGCATTTGGGGCTCTTTAGGCTTTATCACTTTATCTTTTATTAAAATCAATATTCTTTTCATATCAAAATGAAAAAAGCAAACACACAAAACTTTAATCATGGTACTTCCTGTGAATTATGGAGACATGTGCACCATCTACAGCCTGTCTCCTGTTCAGCATGTACATAGGCCTCAGGCAGATTTTATAAAGAAGGGTGATAAATTAAATTAAAGGGGTAATCTGAAAAATGAGTGGAGAAACTGGATGACAATGCCCCAATCCACACCCTTCACACTCAATGGCCTTCACAGTCACCAGCTCAGCCCAATTCAACACCTATGGGTGATATATATATGTATGCATGTGTATGTGTGTGTGAAATGTGTAAATTGGCAAGCTGCATACCTACATATTTGCCCTGCAGTTTTCTCATTGTTCGGCGAATTTAAACTGTGATCTTTCATGTTTGCTCTTAATCATCATCTTAATTAGCCAAATTATGCTCATTTGAAACTGGATCAAGCAAACTTTGCCTTACAAATATGTTAGAATGACTTGACTCGCACTATACTAACAAATTCCTGGATTTAGAGAGAACAGACCTGGGTTAAACATCATCTGGAAATTATTTGATCTCAGCTAATGCTTTCTTTTAATCTATTTGGAATAGCAGATGGACGGAGTGAACTGTGAGCGCCTAGCTTTCTTTGAGAGCGGTTGAACTATCTGCCCTGGCAGTTTTTTGTTACTGTCCCATAGTGTAAACCGCACCCAGCCTTAACTCCGTGTAGATTAAAAACATGCTGGAACCAAACACTGCAGATTAGCGGCAGGGAGTGTTTGCAGACAGATTTTCATTGCCACACAATAAGTCTCATTCATTGAGAGATAGTAGATGAAGATAAAAGCCTCCTCTCAGTTGATACAGTGAGTGTACATACAAGCATAGGGATGTGCTTTTAAGGCTCATTGGGTCAAAGTGTTTGTGATTATGGGACCATTCCCAGGACATTGTGCAGGCTTTCATCACTGTACGCTGATGTGCTCTTGTTAATTTCCTGCCAAGTAAAGGGTGTGTGTGTTTTTGTGTTGTGTGTGTGTGTGTGTGTGTGTGTGTGTGTGTGTGTGTGTGTGTGTGTGTGTGTGTGTGTGTGTGTGTGTGTGTGTGTATATGTGTGTGCGTGTGTGTCGAGCAGCTGGACTCATTACAGTCCACTGTCAAGTCAAGTAAACTCCACTATGCTAGTATTTCAACTTCATATAATGCTGTATCATTTGTGCTTATTCTATGTAACATGTGTAATGCCTAATATGGAATAAAAACTGTGACGATAACGTATTACATTTGTGACCTCTTGCATCCTTGGTTCCAGTTATCATGTATGTGCATGTGTATGTGTGTGTGTGTGTGGAAGAGATGGAGTGAGGAAAGGAGAGAAAGCACCTGCAAAGAAAAGGGAGAAAGAGAGAGAGAGAGAGAGAGGGAGGGAGGGCAGAAAGAAGCAGAGTATACGTAAGTAGGTGAAGTAGTTGGGGTGGGGTGGGGGTAGTGGTGCGGTGGGTGGCGTGGGGTGGGGGGGGAGCAGGTGATATTTAAGCCACCGGCAAACTCTCTCCCCATCCATCTCTGCCTTGGCTCCGTCTCCAGCACCTCTTCGAAGACAAAGGAGGCCCTCCATCAGCACTCAGGTAAGACAGACAGCTCGGAGGGATTGCTTCACCTTAACTTTCTCCCCTGCATCTGATGTAGGTTTCCTTGTAAAGTATTTTTTTTTATCGAGTGTGCAACCGCAGCAAATAGTAGTCACATGAAAAAACTAAAAGTAGAAGACGAAGAAGGAAAAAGAAAAAATCCACAGGGAGGGTGGGCGCTCATCACAAGACCTGGAGGAAAACCTAACTGCGGGATTCGTTTGAAGTCCTTTGTCTTGAGAAGTTACTGTTTACTTTCAGTTGATGTGTGAGTTTCTACAGGAGCAAGGACAGGAAACATGCACATCAATGAAATGTGGAAACAAGTGAAGCCAGCAGGGATTTGCGGTAAAGCAGAGTTAAGAAATAACAATAAAATGGGATTTATACAGAGTAAACATTGTGACATATGAATGAATATCAGTAGCTATGACATGGAAACATTAAACAGTTAGTGCTACCTACTGCTCAACACAATGGATTGAGGCTCATCTCTAGTTTCTCAACATGGATTTTGACCTATCATTAAGATTTCACAGTGGATATGCATTATTACCATACTCAATATTGTGTTACTGACAGCATTTTTGTCTCCATGGTTTCCTATTGTATTGTGTCAGTCAGTGAGACAGATGACCCCTATAGATTTTCCAGTTAGTCAGCTGTGGTGTCCGCTCACCTCCTCCTTTGTCTCCTCGGCCTACAACTCTGACCTCTCCGGCACAATGCTCCGCAGCGTGATGAGAGGCAGCAACCGGTGATTGACATTTTGTAATAGCTGATTAGTTAATAAATTATGCCCAGGGAGATTGACTGACAGATTTATTGTTTCCCTCGCGGTTATGAATCAACCTCAAAATAATACTGTACACGTTTATCCTCCGCTCAGGAAGGTCCCTGAACTTTCAACTTGAGCTCCAAAGTTGAATGTGGCTGAGTGAGCAGCACGGAGGTTGAATGAGGGCCCTCATTTGTATCCACACCTTAGTGTATACACTGGCACCTCAGGTTACCCGGCCCCTTAGTTTGAACACGATTACCAGGCGAGTTTTGTGTTTCACTTCCAGTTTCCATTTTAAATGATAAGGCTGTTACACGATCAACAGGCGGAGAGAACACGTTCTACACCGAGACCACCTTTCACTGATGCTGAACAGTGTTAATTGTTACACGCATTATCAATTCAGCTTACACGAGTGATAACCCGAGGACAATCAAACCAGCTTGGAATGACATGAAGTGACAGGAAATGTGCAATAGATAGGAAGTCTTAGCTTCCAACTTCTCAACTTGTGCATCATTGACAGTGACTTATCTGTGTCTGTGTGTGCACAGTCTCTCCACGAGCCCAGCACCAGAAGCTCCACCATGCCGGACACAATGTGTGTAAGATTGTTCGAAAAGCCTTTTCCAAAGCTATCTTCCACCTTTCTATCCAAACCTCTGAAATGTAAAACCCAGTAAGGTCACACACACACACACACACAGTGTCCAGACTACTTAAATTAGGGTCAGTAATAGCCTCCGCACTATTGCAGAGTGTTATTCGACCCGTTCTCTAGAAATGGGAAAACCTCTGTGCTTTGGTTTCCTTCCATCCATTCATCTTCCTTTCCAACTATCACTTTGACTTGGAGGCGGCTTCACCCTTGACTGCTATGTGGCCGCACATGCAGCTGGGGCTGGAGCGGGCATTTTGTGGCAGAGTCTGACCTTTTTGACCTGGTTCCTTTTACAGTATGTCCAAGGAGCCCAGTTCCAACCTGGAGAGTGCCATGCAGATGCTGATAAAGACCTTCCACAAATATTCAGGGAAGGAGGGCGACAAGTACACGCTGAGCCGGGGCGAACTGAAGGAGCTGCTACTAGAGGAGCTGGGCAGTTACTTAGGGGTAAGAAGAAAGTGCTCAAAGAGGCAAATATGTGGTTGCACTTTTACACACTAGTTTGGAAATATGCGACACATGAGTGGAGGTATGCGCTCACATACTCTGACACACAAGCTGGAACATGCCTGTGCAGCGATGTATGCTCTCTCTGACACACACACACACACACAGCAGAGGAGAAAACACATTTTCTCTTTCTCTGTTCCCCTCTGACAGAGCTCCAAAGATAATGAAGCAGTTGAAAAGGTGATGAACGACTTGGACGCCAACAACGACGGGGAGGTGGACTTCACCGAGTTCATTATCCTGATGGGCGCCCTCACGGTCGCCTGCAACGACTTCTTCCTGGAGTTCAAAACAGATGACAAACCAAAAGAGGAGTCGGCGGAGAAGAAAGAATGAATCAGTGCAAGAATAAGGGGTGACGGTGAGGGTGGGCAGGTGGGAGGGAGGGAGGGAGATGGAGAGAGGGGGAAAGAGGGAGAGAAGGAGAAGGAGAAGGAGAAGGAGGGGGAGGGGGAGGGAGAAAAGGAAGAACTGTAAATCATGCGAGATAGAGGGCCGAGCTGCTACGGATTCTTGTTCTTATGCAATTTGTAAACACTCCAGCTACACATGAGGGAAGCGGTCCAGCAGATAGTTTGTGGCTTCACGGAGCATGGGGGCATTCAGCAGCAGGAGTAGTGTTTTCCCTCTGCAACTGTTTTTCATACCACAGTATATCCACACACAGCTCGCTGCGCTGGTCCCAGAGCAGCGAGTTACTTCACATACTACAGAGAACAGGGTTCACTCCAACCCCCTCCCACTCACACTTCGACAGTATCTTGTGAGATGTGAATAAGGCACTGGTGGGATTTTTTTTTTTTTTTTATTGCAGAAGGCACATTAGGATGTTTGAGCATTTCTTGCACATAAATGACTTGTGAACATATATTAAGTTATTAAGTTACAGATGATCATATTACAGTATGTACTCAGTGTTGAACAATCGGATATAATTTATCCCCTCTCTTGCGCCTATTTTGTAATCTTTCTTTTTTTTTTTTTTTGGTAATAACCAACGCATTCTTCACAATATTAAACATGGCATTTATCCAACTATTAATTGTGGTGTTTTTTGTTTTCACATACTTGACAAAAATCCCTCACACTGACTGCACAAGCATTCATCGACATGACAGAGGATGAATAGCTTGCACCTGGGAATCAAGTTGAATGGCTCAGAGAGAAACAATGTCAGCAAAGTGTGTGAGTGTCTGTGTGTGTGTGTGTGTGTGTGTGTGTCTGTTTGTGTGTGTATTGGGGATTCCCACCGAGTAAACTGCTCCAGCTCATACATCCTGCCAACAATATCCTGCAAGTCTTGTTCCACTAGATATAAGCTGACCCAGATGTTTGACTTGGATCTGCTCGGAGAACCTCTTCAAGAGAGGGCGACAAAGAGGGAGAGAGAAAAAGAAAAAAGAAAGGGTGAGGGCGTGAGGGAAGATAAAGAGAGTGTTTGTGTGTAGAAGTGTGTGTCTATGTGTGTATGTGTGTGCGTGTTTGTGAATGAAGGAACAACAGCTTAGGCGGGGAGTCATACAATTTTTTCGGAGTACATCAGACAAGTACGTTCGTTGGAAAGCAGTGGTATAATCACAGAGGAATGTTCAAGTTGCTGTGACTGTTCACAAGCACTGTCCTTCTCTCTCTCACACACACACACACACACACACATAGATGAGTAAATCAACACGTCTTCTTTCTTCCATCTCATTGGCTTTTACAGCTGCTCGTCACTTTTCAAATATGACAGAGGAAAGAAATGCTGAGCGTCTGAATCGCAGCAGAGTGCCTATCACTTCTGGGTGTAATTGCAGTTGATGAACTTAAACACCTCCTCTTCTTACCTACGGCGACATTAACAAAGGTCATTGTGTTGGTGTCTGTGGGCGGGGTTCGTCCTGCTTTCATCTGTTTTCATTCCTCCAGCCACTGTGTGTTCTCTGAAGGCATCCTCTGATTGGCCTGTTTGAATGTTTGAGTTCGACATGCACAGCCCGCAGATAGGTAAACAATTGGAAACAGAGGAGTGACTGTTAACCCTGTTGTAGCCCGAGGGCAAACAAACAACCTGCTGTGTGAGTGCTAACACCCGTGGTTACCTGCCGCCTCATTCCAAAGGAGCAATAAATCTCCTGTTTTGATGTGGGAGAAAAAAAATAATGTAGGCAGACGTCAAATCATGTGATCCCTGTCTGCAGGTGCACATGTGAAAAAAGGGGGATTATTAAATATGCCAAGAGGAACAGTTTCAGCATGTAGTGCACCTGCAGCAGCTGTAAATGCATTCAGATCCTAAACAGCAGAACTCGTTAAAATCCTGCAAAAACATTTGTTCTGTTATAAATTACAATTTTATATTCGCCTCAGTGGGCGGTGGTTCCCAGCGGAGGGGCTGGAGGCCTCTAAAAGGTCGCAGGACGGGGTCCTGAGACAATCAGTACTGTAAGGAGGAAGACAAAACTAATTTACATGAGTTTTTGGGACTTTCCTCTGATCTTGACAACAAGTTTGCAGTCACCAGTAATAGGACAATAGGCCCCAGCTACACTGTGCTTCTCTGTGAGGGATCATAACCCAAAAAACATTCAGAAGCATTGGTTTATTTTTAACAAACACTGTGTTTATAAGCGTGTCATGTGTTGCTTATGTAAAATATTAACCTGAAGGGTGGCTAGTAAAAGCAACTGTACAGAAGTATAAATTAGCATCAAATGGAAACTGGTAAGCAGGCTCACTACCTAAACTACCATTTACCCCTTAAAGCCTAAAACATCAAATAATTGACAGAAAATGTCTAATAATTCTTTGAACCTGGAGTCTTTATTGGACCCTCTGACAAACAATTAAAAAAAGAAAGCAATTTGCATATCTTTAATTTTGTATCATACTTGATAAATCTGGCATTTAAAAAAAAAAGTATTGCTCACAGTTTATATGTTTAGAGTTGATGTTTTATAAGACTTTTAGACGAAAAAGTATGACAAAGGTCTCTAAAACTGTATGTATCAAATATGATACACTTGGCATTAAATTAAATTGAGAGTAAATGTACTCAGTTGCATCCCATCATAGTATGCCTATTAAATGAAAGTGATGTTTGCTTTTTGTCTTTTCATAAGGAACAGCCGTTATGGATAAATGATCAATGGATCATCATGAGAATTATGATTGAGTTAAAATGGAACGACTTCTCGGTGTGATAGTGAGAGAGAGCGCAGGCTGCTGTATGAAATAAGTGAGGTGTATCCGTTGTGAAGTGGATTGGGACAGACATCCTCCATGAGTTACACTCCAGAGCAGTTACTTAATTCTCAGTCACATGGCCTTTTCAACCAGCCCGGGACACACAATGGCTCCAGCACATCCTGCAAACAGTATCTAAAACCAAGGCCTGACCTTCGCAGGTGAGCCAATTCAAACTAAAAGGCAAGAGTCTGCGTTGATGGATCGCCCACATGGCAGGTGCTGCCTGCGTGAGGAAAGGAGAAGAGCAACACAAAGCCGCGCCATGTCACTGGCGACGAGTCTGAGGCATCAGATAAGGATGGCAGGGACACTTTGGTTACCAAGAGAGCAGGTCAAGTCAACTCGTCCATCAGACGGAGTCGGAGCGGTGATCACGTCAAGCTGTCATGCAAGCCTGAGGGCGGGCAGCGATTGTGTGAGAGTAGGATGGCACGGACACACGTGAGAACAAAATGACATTACTCATTCAAGTATACAGGTGGGTGGATCCAGGTCTGTATCATCTGATGATCAAGTCCTCTCCAGGTGTAGCTTTGCTCTCTCCTGGGTAGAATTTGAGAAGGCCCGCTTTCCTCAGGTTCATGAAATCCATCTTGATAGAGGCCCTGCAGGGAGACCTTATGGCTGCAGCACGCTGCCAAGGAGGAGTCAGGACACATATGAATTACAAGGCTCTGGCACCACTAATTCATAAAGAACATGCTTTGATGTCACAGGCTGGTGGGAAGTACCTAAGGTGCTGCATTCAAGTACACTCGTGAGGTACTTGGAGTGTTTTATATGTTATGTTCCTAATACTGAAATATTCCACCGCCTTTTAGTCCATTAAATTTACTGGACAACTGCATTGTTTAGTTACTTACTTTCTAGATTAATATTTAACATTTTAAAAAGCAGAAAATAAACACAAAACATTGTTAAAGATCAAACCAACAGGCTTGATACTGTCAGTCTTTTTAGCCAAATCTGTGGTTTTACTTAAGAAACGTTTGAATCCAGAGCTTTTACTTATTTACACTATTATAGAGGTTGTGTTTCCTGTAGCAAACCAGGTAAACGTGTCTCTTAAGTCACCTGCCACCCATCAAGTGCTTCGAAAAGATAACAGCAAACAGTTATCCATGAGGTAATCTAACCTGTGGCTCGCTCGCCTTCATAAATTAAAGCACAAACTCCTGGCTCCAAACAGAGGCAAACAGTGATAGTGTCCTCCCCTGCGAGTCAAGGAGAAACAGGTGACAGACAGATATCAGCCTCGGATAACACTGACAGGGCGAGGAAGGTAAAGGAGAGGGGGCCAACGATACGTAAGAAAAGGAGGGAAGGAGAGAGGGATGGTGTCAATTGCTCTTTTTTTCCTTCACATTAAGCGCTCCTTGACATGGGTGTAATGATACTACTCTTACTCTTTGTCTGTTTTTAGAACTGCGTTTACCTTAGATCTACACACACGGCACAACCAGCGGGTACCTAAGCTGTTTGTCCTCAACATGATCCTGGGCTGAACCTAATCTTCCCACTAGACCTAACCCAGGATCATCATTGATCCCACCCACCCCCACCCCTACCCTTTTTTTTTCTTTTTTTTTAGCGAAACGGCATCCTAAACTTACAGACAAATTCATCCAAGCTGCTGAAACCACACTCTCTTAGTTAAAAGATTCATTATAGTCTTAAAAAAACGTCCTCATTCAGTCATTCCAGCTTGTGTGAGGAGGCCGGCTCCTCGGGGATGACGGGTGGGTTTGATGCTTTGATCAGAGCTCCGACATTGACACAAACACGTCACATTTTTACCGTTGATGTTGTTGATTTATTGGGATCAGAGACAGGCTCACAGGGGATCTCCGGTGATGAGATTCAGGACCTTTTTTTATTATTATAACTGTTTTACAACCTTTGAACAGCAGGTCTCCACATATCAAAAGACAATGGTGAAAAATGTATAGCAGGTGTGTCTCCTTGGATTACTCGGGCTTGAACACTCTGCCAAAAACCACAAACTGACTTCCCTTAAATCCTTGAATAGACTTGGCGATGGAAGCACGCCACTTTTTTTAAACTTTTTTTTTTGCTTTTGCTTTTCTTTTTTTCTTGTTTTTCTTTTCTTCTTTTTTTTAAATTTTTACCTCAGTTATACCATATTTTGTTGTCAGTCTGCTGGCTAATATCATGCTATGTTGCAAAAAAATATTTCCAGCATTAATTCGGACACACCATGTCAGATACACAAGGAGAATACACAAAGAAGAGGAAGAAGACAATGGAGATAATATAGTCAACACTTATCAATTTGCTGCTCTGCCTCTTAGCACCAGGGGACATTAGGCCAGGAGGGAGAACATCATTTTTCTTTAGCAACACAGATCTGAATTGACAATGTTAGAGGCTATGACAAGACCGGCACTTCTTTTATGTTGGTACTGTATTTAAATCATTGTTTTCCTACTTCCATTATTTGAATATGTGTCATTCTGTTCTCACCCAAATGAGTTTGATGTTAACTTTCCTTATCACAGATCACACAGGATTGTTTTACAGATATTGCCCCTAGAATTAGCAACCGAAAAACGAAACATCGTCTCCGCTCTCATCCTAAATGGCTCCAACTGTGGTGCAGCCATTGCTCCTCGGAGCACATTGCATCAGGGTGAATCACTCACTCTGCACAGTGCACATAATACATTTGAAACAACTCCCTCATTCACAGTAAAACAGACCTCAGGGGGACGGTGGTTACAGAAAACTAACAAGCACGAGAGCATAAATTAGAAATCTGCTTAAAGCGCAGAGATAAAACAGTTGTTATTTGTTCCTATCTTGATGAGTGGACTGATAACGCTCACTAACTATAATAAACTTTAAAGGAGGAGGACAATTCTTTGTGTTGGTAAGTTGGTGCAGTGTACCAGCACATCCACCAGAGGGAGAAAGAGAGCCACAAACAGGAGTCAGTAAGTACTTCTGCTTCATAATAAATTCACTTTGTAACAATAATAAAAAAGTAGCATATGTATCTTTTGAAACATCACATATATGTTTAAGTCCCATTCAAACCCAACTCCAGGTCACATTTAATGATTAAAAGTGCCACGTGCTTCCCCCTTGTTCACATGCAAAACAGCAGCCTGGGTGTTTTTCATCAGCTAATCATCAAGGTAAAACAAAGAAAGAAGCCGTCCACAGTTTCAGGACACAGAGGACATTTCCTGATGATTACATTTTAAAACAGGGTCATACAAATAACAGACCTGAAGTACACGTTGAGCTTCGCTGATCAGAGATGTGGTTGTGACTGGTGCTATGGGATATTTTTTGTTGTGTGTGTGTCAATTTTAGGCCCAGAGGTGTGTTTGTTTTGTGAGCTCTACCTAACGTGGGCCGGGGCGGAGTCAGTAGATACACCGAGGCACCGGGTGCAGCAGAGTCATGTGCTCGGCGCCGTTGAAAGGCAGACGCTGAGTGCAGTAATGGTGCACCACCTCCGGGATGCTGGGGAACACGCAGCTGCTCTGGTCCAGGGTGTAGCCGTTCTCTTTGGTCTGGGCCACGATGATGTGAACGCAGCCCTGGCTCGTCCTGAGTCACACAGAGGAGAGGAGACAAGAATTAACCCAAGAAATGTGATGAAGTCACACATCCTGGTGTGTTTCATGAGCAGGATGAAAACAGGATTTCCATGTAAAAATAAAACAGAGATTCGGTTTTTGTTTTTTTGCATGATACAAGTTTGTATATTTTCATTATGGAACATCTCATAATAAACTGTGGCATCCCTGAGACACTCCAAACACGGTAATTACTACTGTGGATGTTAATGGTCATGATTAAATTTACTTTTTATAAAATCTAAATATTTCCTACAACTGTAGCTTTAAGCAAACATCACTCAAACAGAGTGAGTAGTGACTTTATTAGTTGAGGATGAATGCACATTTACCAGAGCAGTGTTTTCATGGAGCACTGAGAGGTATAAGTATAAATATTCACTAGCACAAATTTAATGCTGCTTTATTTGTTAACAATAAGGAATGTACTAAATATGAACAGCATTTTACTTTGAAATGATATAATGTGAAAAAAAAATCATTTATGACATCAACCTTAAACTTCTATGTTTATGACTGCATCTATTACATTTTAATCCTATTCATATATCACAGTATGTGACTAATGAGAGTCATATTTCAGCCTCAACCACTGATGCACCTCCTGGTTACACTCACTTGAGGGCGATGGAGTACTTGCTGTTGTCGGACTCGCTGTTCCTGACCAGGAAGCTGGCTTCTTTGCAGGACTGCAGCTGAAGCTCTGCCTCCTGGCGAGTCACACAGCCATGGTACCAGCTGAGGCAGATGGTGGGAGAGAGGGAGGATTACATTTCATCTGCTATTGATCAAGTGTGGAACTTCATTTTATACAAAAATCCCTGGAAATGAACTTCAATGTAGCTCACTAACACTACATATCAAGTTTCTGGACTGGGTCTATCATAAGAATGGAAAACACATGCACAGCTATATTTCATATGAATTACATTTAGATCACCCATTCATATATACATGTATGTATATATGGATGCATGTGTATTTGCATATGTATATGGATTTGCATATGTATGTGTGTATGTATATGTAAAGAGGCATCTGCTGGAAAAAAGGCCCCTTTCTTTTCTACATCTACCTGTGTAGCTTAGATACACCTGTGTACACTAAGTCCCCCTTTTTTACACTGGTTACTATCTGTTTATGGTGACTTCTTCCTTTTTATACTCACCTGATCACCTAATCATGTTTGTGTGTTGTGCATTTAAAGGTTTTTTTGTACTCAATGCCTCAACTCTGCCTGACGAAGATCGGATTGACCGAAATGTTGCTTTGTCCAGTAGTAAATACCTATTGCAAGTTAACAGTGTGCAGGAAGTTCTTCTGTTCTTTGATATGAATTACATTTAAATTGCTTTGTTTGTCATTTGCTTGTCATAATAATTTACGTTCAGGGTTTTATGTGAATTATTCTTTACTCATCATACTGGTTCTAGTACCTCTGTTTTTCTAGCGGCAGGGTGGGGTCCACGCAGCAGGCCTCGGTGTCGGGGCCGCTCCCCGGAGTGGAGGGGGGCGTCAGGGTCGGAGGGGAGGATCTCAGCATCTTCTGAGTCCAGCTCTTCTGCCTCAGATGCTGATGCTGAGACAGCGGCTGGGTTGCTGGATGCTGGGGCTGCCTGTTGAGCGTGGGGTGAGGTGTCTCATCTTTGGCTGGGCGTTCGGGGCTGTCAAACTGCGCTGGGGGAAGAAGAGTGATGAGAGAAGATGTGAATCTTTATGTAAAGAAACAACTGACTCTCTGCCAGAGTTTGAACTGGTTGACGAAGCCTCCAGTAAATATAGAATAAGAAGAAGACAGCGCTTTGATGTTTCATGCAAGATGATATTCAGTATGCTGTTGGTCTATCCAGCGCATGAAATATAAATGTGAGAGCCGGCCTGACTTGTTTTTTTGTTTTTTTTTTAACAAATATTTTTCATGGGATCTAAAGCAGAGCAGAAACACGGTTGGCACTGAGTTACGTAAATGTTCCTGGTTACTAGTTCAGCAAAGTGCAACCAGGAACTAAACGTGGTGTAAGTGGCGTCGTCTGCTCTACCTGACAGAGTTTTGACAATGTGCTCCTTCTTCCACTCCCAAGGCAGCTCATACTCGGCGGAGGGGCGGGGGTCCAGCTCCGGCCTCGTGACCGGCGTCTTGTCACCGTCGCCGCCTCCCTCGTACGGGACGTCATATATCTGCAGGGGTGCAGACTGACCGTCCTCCACCGGCCCCTCGCTCCCCTCCACCACCACACACACCTTCAGCAGGTCCTTGGACCCCCGACGTCTGATCTCTAACAGGTAGAAAAACACAAAGTTATATAACAACATTGATATTAGTGATGTAGGTCAGTTTAATCTATACTACCACCTGGACTCCCATTAATATGTTTTTATGGGTTATTGATGGCACTGTAGTTTTTGTACTTATTCTATACTCTAATAACTTCTTCTTAATTCATTCAAACATTCTCCAGTTCTCTCTACACTTCACATTGTAACTGCTTTCATCAAATATCCCTTGTTCTCAGTACATTTTATGATAAAGCAGTGTTTTTCAACCTTGGGGTCGGGACCCCACGTGGGGTCGCCTGGAATTCAAATGGGGTCGTCTGAAATGTCTAGTAACTGAGTATTTTTTAAACTAATTATTATTCTTTTTTAAATTATGATTAAAAACACCATATTCTATACTTTCACTTTCTCAAATATAAATCGAGTTCAAATAAAATGCAGCTTATAAAAATATCTGACTGCACATGATCGCCAGAAATTTGGGATGTCAAAATGGGGTCACGAGCCAAAAAAGGTTGGGAACCACTGTGATAAAGCTTTGCATCGGGAATCTTGATGGTTTTATCAGATTTATCAAAATGTTAAATATCTAGTTGAATTGCTTTTTTCCTCTGGGTTTCATGTCAGATTAAAACATTTTTAAAATCAGATATACATAGCCATACCATAGCAGACAGCCTTGGTTGTACAGACTGGCTACTGCCATCAACATCTGGTTTTATGTTTGCAGACCAGCTTGCTTTTAAATGAAATTTCAATCGCCTTAATTGATAAGACACTTCTGAAGTAAAACTATTACAGTTTATTACATGTTAGTCGTCACACTAGGATTAGTTTCTGGTTTCTGGTGTTAGAGTGTTAATAGTTATGCTGCCCACTCTCACAGCTTTGCTTGTTGAATCACAGTGACTCTGACGCCTGCTGACTTCCTCAGTATGATTTAAGCCTCATAAATTGACTCAGTCACATCATCACATCCTCTGTAGACTTCTTTGAGGAGGCCTGGAAGCAGCACAGGCAGTGATTGAAGTAAAAATCTACTAGAGAGCGGCGCGATAAAACATTTTCACATTCACAGCAGGCTATTGTGCAACCCCCTTTTTAGTTAAAACAATGGAGTGATGGAAGGAAAGGTCAGGAGAGCATGTGATTGGATGACGGGCCACCAGTCATCCTGGATGCTGGAAGTTTTGATAAATGGTCAGAGCAGGTCCATATAGGGCTTTACACAGAGCTGCATCCGAGCGGAGGGATGGAGGAGGGGGGGGCTTCCTTTTTAGAGAATAGTACCAGGAAACAGAGACAGGAAAGAGGAAGCAGGGGCAGGAAACTGCACCCATTGTCCGAACGCAACAGAGTTGCCGTAGCAACCCCATGGGGTGCAGAGAGCACTGGGGGAATGAGTTCACGTTCTCACTGCTCGGCCCGGAGAGACTGGAAATGAGGATCGTGTCATTCACACAGACGCAGCTGCACAGACGCTGTGATCGGGGACTGAATGAATGGATCGTCATAAATCTCACTAGAACAGCTGAAAGCAAATCAAGAGTATCGATCAGTCCTACCGGTGATCATCTGCTGGGCATCGTACGGCTCCATGTAACCGTCATTCTCCCCGACACGCTCTGCCTCCCTCTGCTCTCTGGTCTTCTGAGCATCAAATGGGTCGGCGTAATCTTCAAGAATTATCACCTGCATCAAAAAACATTTATTATTTTTCAGGCTTATTTGGATAGCTTACTTAAAACTCTGACTAAGCAAGAAAACTTTTCACAATGGAAGGGAGGGAATAAACAGAGAAATAGGATTATATTGTGTGTGTGTGTGTGTGTGTGTGTGTGTGTGTGTGTGTGTGTGTGTGTGTGTGTGTGTGTGTGTGTGTGTGTGTGTGTGTGTGTGTGTGTGAGAAGTAGGAGTAGGATATTGTGGTTGCAGTAATCTGACAGGACACCTCCTCCGCTGTCTGTTAAGCTGCCACTCAGAGGCAATGCGTCAACAACACCACACACTGTATTGTTACTGTGTGGAAACTTGTTAGAGAGTAATCAGGAAGGCTGACATAGACATGTGAAGATGCTGGACAAGTGGTTCAAATTTCAAGTTTCCATCATTATGAATAGTGACTGTATGAATATCTTACAAATTAAATATATCATCTGAGCTGATCAGTAATATCTCACTGATATCACACCATACCATCCTGGTTACAATAGGGCTGAAACTATCAATCTAATTATTTTGTCAATAAATTGCCAGAAAATAGCTTAAAATGCTCATTACAATTAGTCAAGGCCCAAAGTGACATCTTCAAATATCTCGTTGTCAGTCCAAAATTCAAAGTCATTGACATAAAATGTAAAATTCTCACATTTTAGGCCAGAACCTGAAAATGTTGGGTCTTTTTCCTGGAAAATGGCTAAAACAATGACTCAAATAACAAAGTGGCTGCATTTGGAGCATGACAGGTGGTCGTGATGAAGAGCTATGGGCCTCATCGCCAAGAAAAAGATTGTAAACTAATAAACCAGACAGGCTTCAGCTACTTAGAAGAATATGTGGCACCTTTGTTTATTTTGTCTAAAGAGGCACTCTAGTTGTAAAGCCTGCTCTCTTCAGCCTTACATCTCACTGTAAACTCTTTTCTGCTACACTACTCATGCCTGACTGTCCTGTCATCTTATCAGTGCCATATAATGTCTTGTTTATTTTACAGGCCACCAGCCAGGAGACAACAAGAGGCCGTAAAATAGATCTGTCCCTCCAATCACCTCCAGTGGTGCGTTCCCTTTTCCAAAGAAATGCTGCCATTTGTCTGTGTTTGAGTAAAGTAGCAGATGTTTGACGGGCTGAAAAAGCGGTTTAGTGGAACAAGTTTGCTTTAAATCACCTTCAACCACCTGTGGATTAACTGGGGAACTCAATGGTAGACAATATGTGACAGACATTATCTCAAACTCAACCAATGATTTATGAATTTGAGATCAAGATTTACTTTACCCTTTCTGCAACATAAAACCTCCCATTTTATTCTTCCACTCTTTTATCAGTCTTTTTTCACACCATCTCTCCACTGTCACCTCCCTGACTTCTCTTTTTTTCCAAAGCCAAGCTGGAGGGGACTTGGGTTGGCGCATGAGTGTCAAATGACACTATGCTTTTTATAACATGATAGCCTTCACCAGGGGGCCTGAATCTAGAGAAAGAGAGGGATGGGGCAGTGGGAGGGGGAGAAGGGGGGAAATACTGAGCCAGATTTCATCCAGAAGAGGAAGGTAAAGGCCCCATGTCTGACCAGGGCTTTGTATTCACGGCAAGGAAGGTGGGTGTAAGGGCGAGGGGTGGAGAGGAAGAGAAAGAGAGATAGAAAGACAGACTGGGAGGAGTGGACACAATGGGTGTCGTGGGGACAAAGGAGAGGGAGAAACAGAAACAATAATATCAATTTTCAGAGCTTGGACTGGATCCTGGCTGCTTCATTGTCACGAGTATTGATGACATTGGATGTTATTTTTTGCTGGTGAGGAGTGTGTTGCACTGCGGCTAGAATTAGAGAGGAGTGCCTCAGACTCAGATGGACGCCCAGAAATCATTCAGCAGGGGCGAAATAAGCATCTGCATCATTTACTCATGTGAAAGCAGCTAGCCTACAAGACACAGAAAAAACACTGTTACAGTTGTTACTTGGTTAAGTATAGGCCTACAAACCACTACTTTTAGGCTAACCAAAGTAAAAGATCAAACTCAATATTGTAGGAATTAACACCTGATTGAATGTGGCCTAGTGAGAGTCCATAGGGAAACATTTGGGCCCACCCACTATAAATCAGCCAACAGATATTTAATGGTTAATCTGACTTCAGAGCAGAAGAGTGGGAGAAAAAAAAACTATGATCTTGGTCTGTGAGTAAAAATGTGAGAAGTGGCCTAGGTATGGTGACTATGAATTAAATTTTAATGTCATATAGGCTACCAGAAGCTAATTAGTATATTTTTTTCACCTTACAGAGGGAAAACAATGCAGTGAGGACGTAGTGAAATAAAATTAAGACTGTAACTCACTGTCTCTGTTTTGCACTGGGCTGGTTTCTCTGCTTCCGGTACCACTTGGCTGCTGCTGCTGCTGCTGCTGATGGTACCGCTGTTGAAGTTGGGGGTTTTGTCCTGTTTGTCCACCCTGATCAGCCGGTTGATGTAGGCGGTGGCGGACGGGGAGCTCTTCAGGGGTCTGTGCTGCTGCTGCTGCTGCTGCTCCTCCATCACCGGCTCCTGGCTCTTGGAGTTCTTGCGACTCTTCCCGGACAAGAGCGTGTCCCAAACTTTTCCATCCTTCTGGGAGCCGCCGACGCCGGTTCTGCTCAGCTCTATGGCCGAGTTCTTTCGGTTTCTTCCGGACAGGAGAGACCCAACTCCTCCACCTCCCGTCCCTCCTCCGCCTGTGCTGTCGGTGGAGGAGTTTTTACGCAGACCCGTTTTGGAGTTGGTTGTTTTGGTACCGATGCTGGCCACCAGCCCGCTTTTATTGGCTCTCGGTTGGGAGCCGGACTCGGAGGCTGAGCGGATCCTGTCGGTACCATTCTTCAGATTGATGGGGAACTCCTTGAACCACTTCGCCATTGCAACTTAGATGGAAACCAATAAAGCTCTGTGTGACTTCTCTTCTCGACACCTTTTAGCTCCATGCACCGGGGCCCCAGAGACGCACCTTTAGAAATCACAGCCTTTCTAACAAAAGACTTCCGCTGCTTTATTCTAGGACAGAGCCTGTGTAGACTACAGGATCTCCACACCTCAGTTTAAAGCATATCATAAATTCTTTTAAAAGTCACTGGCCTTACTCTCACATCCCCAACTTTAGAAATAGTTGTAAATAAAAGACTTGAAGCCTTCATGCCTGTTTGGCAAGGAGGGAGGGGGAAATGAAACAAAAATTTCCTACTTTATCCCATTTGTGGTTTCCTTACACCTGTTCCTTCTTCTGCTCTGAGGAGATGTTTATTCCCTTTGGATGAAGAGGTGTCTTCTGAGGGGAAAGACCCGAAAGAAGGCAAAGTTTTTCTTGCTTCTGATTTGTGATCCCATTCCCAGAGTGGCTTATCTGCTCTTTAACAACCGTCCACTGTCGCAATGAGGCTCCTGACTGCGCCTGGAGTGTGGTGGGGAGGGGGGTATCTGAAGTTGAGAAGGGGAGGCAGGACCGGGTGGGCGGTGATAAGCTTTTAATTGTGGAATCCATGGTGGAAAAAGCTGCTTGGAGAGATCAGACTTAAAGGTATCTTACCAAGAATAGGCACACCTGTATTATCACACCTGTATTACTCCTGTACTTTAATCCTATCTAATTAATACAGCTTTTGTAATTATAATTATACACTATGTTGAGGACAAAAAACAGCTCACAAGCTGTTTTTAATCAATATTATCAGGCCTACATATTTTACATGGAAAACAATCTCCCACCTCCTTTCAAGCCAAAGTTTTATCTTTATTATTCAGATGGCGATTTAAACCAAAGTTGACAGTTGCTAATATTTTGATGTTATATATTAATTCAATATTAATCATAGTGTCATTTGATAATGTGCTTAATTGGCTGTTTAATTAACGTTCACCCCTGGTTTAATTGTACAGGGTATTGTTGGGAAATGGTCCGTTCTGAGCCGCTCCATATTTTTACCAACGAGAGGTAGATACTGAATATAAATTAAGAAAATACACTGAAAACGACGATAGGGCCGACAAATCTTCGAAATATAAAAGTGTAGCTTCATAAACTGTGCAATAATTCTGCATGTTAACATATAATTTCAAGAATATCGTTAATACTTATGAACTATACCTGACGACACCCCCCATTTTTTTGGCGAGATGTAACCTTCCATGGTGCGCGATACTCCTTTGCTTGTCCCTCTTTGTCCGGTGGCGACAGAAGGCCCATGATAATTATGGCAAAAAAATTTGCGTTTTTGAATGAATTATAGTTGAATGGTGGATCATCAAGCATACAACCGTGTGAGGACTGGTTTGCTGGCAATGACACACCAGAGAGTTTCAATTTAAAGGACACAGCAGAGCAAGCAACGGAGAAAGGGTACAGTTTGCTTCCAAGACAGTCTGCAAGATGGCTAGCTATCTTCAGTGGCTTCAATGCTAACGTTAGCTAGCAAGCTAATGTTAGCATAGTAAACAACAGCTTTAAAAAAAAACGTGCTCGGTTGCTTTTTATCTCATCATACAATGCTGTATTGAGTGAAATTGAGTGCACAATTTTTCACACGAAGTGGATGTAAGAGAGACAAATCACAGAAAAAATCGGATTGATGTTGTTGCCCAGTTGTTGCGGCTTAAAAAAAAAAAACCTCAACGCTGCTAACTAGCCACCACCACATTGGGTAACGTGGCTAGCTGGTTAGCCGAGGCTAGCGACGAGCTTGCGTTAGCTAAGCTGGTCGAGTTCGTAGCTACACATCTGTAAGTGATCATTTTTTTTAGACAGAGAGCAAGAGAGAGAGAGAGATGGGGAGGGGGTTTGGGGGTGGTGGTGCCCTGTAACTTGCTTGTATTGTACTGGCAGACGAAGCCAGGTAGCAAGCAACAACTAGTTTGATTGACTCAGCTAGCAGAGTCTCTGGCTTGCAACAAGAAGAAGACGAAGAACTTCTACTAAAAAAAAAAAAAACGTGAACCAGCTCAGGTTTACCTGACGGGTTATTTGGTGACCAAATCCCGGCGTGACAGACACCGTGGCGAAAGATTTTGCAGCTGGAAAAGGAGTTTTGCAGACCTGGGCCGGCCGGCGTTATTATTATAATAATAATAATAACAATATTCTAGTTACCAATACGTGTTAGTTTTCTGCTGTGATGATAACCATTTTTAATCGTTACTGACATGACCTGAAGGCAGATTTCCACCTACTTCGGCTCATTGCCTTCAAGACGTCGTCATTTTTAACTTTTTTTTTCTTGCATATGAACGGTGATATGCCACTTCACCGACAGTCATATTAGCTAATGGCTGCCGAATCGGGGAGACTACTGGCGGGACAAGGAAAACGAAAAGGTAGGAATTAATTTCACCCATCTCCCCCCCCAAATCAGATCGGATTCATCCATTACTGCGCTGCAATGGGCTGCACTGGTGCTGTTAGCAAATCCCTTCTCGCCTCCCCCATATGTAAACTTCACGACTGTCTCCGGTGGTGGCTGTTTCCCCCACACACAGTGGACCTGTGAACGGGGTTGATGTCTTATCTTGCTATCAATGTACCTTCAACTTCGTTTCCTCGTTCTCATGTCTTCGTCTTTTTCCTGTCTCCCTCATTGACCTTACCTCTTCTGCCTCTGTTTGCGGCCTCTCTCCCTCTCGCCTGGGTCATTTTGGTCTGCCTGGGTCTCATTTGCGATTCAAGGCTTCATAACCTTGGTGATGATAACGCCTGGATGTTCAGCATCTTGTCCTCATGCCAGTCTATGTCCCATCATTGAATCCATCTCAACTGTTGGACTTGACACAGAGGCCCTAGGTCTAAAGCTGCTCCACTCTGTCACTAAGGGGTATTGGCCAATCCAAATGTGATGCTGCACTTGATTGGTGTTGGACCAATGGCATGAGACACCGAGGCCTATTTCTGTGGTGGCTAATATTATATTTCCCCCTTTCCACCCCTTCCCTCCATATTTTGCTATTTCAGCTTCACAGATGAAGAGCCCGGAGAAGAAGAAGGCAAGAAAGTCAACCACTCAGGTACGAGTTGTGTTTGTAAATGTGATTACTTTGCAACATAACGGACGTTGAATGTTTCTACAATGAGATTTGAAGCAATTTGGTTTCTAAAGCAACGAACAAACAAACATTTGCCCTGTTTTGTCGTCTTGTCGTTGCAGGCGGCGGGGTTCTCCCACCTCACTGAGTTTGCGCCCCCTCCGACCCCCATGGTGGACCACCTGGTCGCCTCCAACCCGTTTGACGATGACTTCGGACCCCCGTCTCGACCGAGTGGGGCAGGCGGACCAGGTGGCGCTCCGTTTCTTCCCAGCCCCGGTGCAGGCGGCGGAGGTGCGTATGGCGGCGGAGGCAGAATGGGCGGCGGCGGCATGGGCTTCATGGGCGGCCCGGGGGGACCGGGCGGCGGCCAGCCCGGACGGAGGCCCCCGTTCGGCCCACCAGCCAACGCCGGACCTCACCACCAGCTAGGCTTTGGAGGAATGCCCGGCTTCGGAGGCGGCGGCGGGGGCGGCGGCGGCGGTGGGGGCGGAGGAGGAGGCGGTGGGTTCCCCCCTGGCGGCCCCTCGCAGTTCAACATGCCACCGAACTTCAGCCCACCCATGCACCCCGGGCCGGGATTCAACCCCATGTTGTCTCCGGGGGGCATGGGCGGTCCTGGAGGTGGAGGGCCGCCCCACCCTCGGTTCGGCATGCCCCCGCAGCAGCAGCACGGACAGGGCGGGCACCCGTTCAACAGCCCGCCGCTGCCTGGTGGCGGAGGCCCGAGAGGACCCCCGCATGGCCCACTGCCCCCCATGGGCGGAGGGGGCATGGGTCCTGGCATGAACATGATGAACATGGGTGGTGGTCCCGGGGGCAACATGGTTGGAGGGTTGGCCGGTATGCCCCCTCAAGGACAGTTCCCTCCGTCCCAGGACGGGCCCTACCCCGGCCCCAGTCCGCCAGGGCCGGGCAACGAGGATGGAAAGAACTTTGGTGGAGGGGGGCCGCAGCCCGGGCCCCCGCAGCCGCAGCAGCAGCAGCAGCAGCAGCAGCAGCAACAGCAGCAGCTTAACCTAAATCCCAACGGCCCCCCTCCTAATAATGCGACCCCCGGCCCCCCTCCTAACTCTGGCCCACCGCAGCCGGGCGGCGGCGGCTTCCCCGGTCACCCCGACGTCCAGCAGCCCAACGCCAACACACCCGGTCAGCCTCCGTCAGCACCGCCGCAGCCGAACCCCAACTCTTCACCCACCGGTCCTCTGAACGGGTCGGGCCAGCCCCAGCACCCACCGCCCAGTCAGCTGCAGCCCCCCAGCAACACGAACACCCCGAACTCTAATAACTCCAACCAGCAGCAGCAGCAGCAGCAACAGTCTACTCCCCCCAACTCCGCCCCTGGCTCCACGCCTTACAACCAGCAGAACAACACTCCCGTCGCCGGCGGTCCGATGCCAAACGCTGCCCCCAATTCAGGTCAGAACAACATGACCAACAACAACGGAGGCAACACGCCGGGCAGCAACCCCAACCCCCCCTCTAACTCCACCTCCACCCCCAACACCCAGTCTCCCCTGCCTCCGGGCCCCGCCGCCCCCTCGACCGGGCCCGGCTCCGGCCCCGGGAAGCTCGGCGGCCCCGGCATGGTCTTCCCTTGCGGCCTTTGTATGGCGGAGGTGCACGACGACCAGGACGCCATCCTGTGCGAGGCTTCGTGCCAGCGCTGGTTCCACCGTGACTGCACAGGCCTCACAGAGCCGGCGTACGGGCTGCTGACTCGAGAGAGTGCTGCCGTTTGGGCCTGTGACTTCTGCATCAAGACCAAGGACATCCAGGCTGTGTTTGTACGCCAGGGATTAGGCCAGCTGGTGGCAGCTAACGAGAGTTGAGGAGAGGGAGACAATGGAGCGGCGACACGTAAGGACACATGGAGACATCTTGGTTGTGATCTAAATGAATGGCCAGTGTGTCATGTCAGCTATTTGCCCGATTTTGTTTTTCCTTGACTAGCCCTTTACTTGTTCACTACACGGAGAAACACACTCACTGAGGTTCAATCATGCTTATATATGTGTGTATATATGTATATATACGCGCATATATAGCACTCTGAGTGACTCTTGGCAAATGATTTTTCTCCCCCCCACACCCGTACAGGAGTCAAATCATGATGAATGTTAAAACTACACAGTCCTTCAGACATCTAGCCTGCCAACCAGCAAAGCACTGACACCAACACACTACCTCACACACTTTGTGACTGACTTGCACAGAAGCTCCCGCACTGACTGACTGTGATTGACTTCCACACTTCTGCACCGCGAGTGCGATGATAATTTCAAACACATAAAGACAGGCAGGGGGGTGTAAATGTTGAATTATTCCCCTACTGTGTTTAGACACAATGACTATCAACTATTCTTTTCATGTCCATGACTTTAAATTAAAACACACAGAGGATATATAAATTCTTAAAAAGTAAACTTTAAAAGGGACCGGGGTTTTAATCATTAATCAATTTGCAGCATCATTTGCCATCAGGATGCTCTACTTTAGCACTGCCCAACGGAGTTAACCTTTTTTTTTTTCTGCAAGCAAGTGAAAGGAAAATGGAAATATACATGAGTGTCTTGCAGTGTAAACTGTCAGTATCGGGCGTATTGTGAAACATAACGATCAAGTGAGGGGGGAAAAAATCCATTCATGAATTGAATTATGAATTCCTGCACCTGCACAAATGCATACACACACATGCACATACACACACACACACACACACACATACTTTGACCCTGTACTTCTGTCATTTTGAACCCGTTGCAAATGAATCCAAAGGAGACCTGGGCTGAGATTTCATCCACACTTCACACAGAGAAGGTTTTTAACACCGAAATAGTTGTAAATATTAGGACAAAACATTTGTCTGGAACTATGTGTCTTGGTTGTATACAATATGGCGTTCTTGGTTTTTTATACAGTACAATGGAGTCAACCATTTCTTTTTAATCTCTGCAGTACACATGAATTGTGAAATCAGTGCTTTTGGATGGTGTTGGCATAGCAAGTAGTGACATCATGTCATATCAGATGTGCATAGTCCTTTTTAAAAAAAGAAAACGGCAAAAAAGAAAAAAAAAATACGACGGGAGGGGGGTGCATGTGAACCAATGCAGTAACTGTCTGATCTGTTTATGTTTATATTCTGGCCTCTGTGCTGCAAGAGGCCTTGAAGTAGACCAAATAACTAAAGAGCGAAAAATACCCATTTTTTCACATTTCTGTCACGGTATAAGGTGTTTATAACTATTCTTCCTTCTCTCTTTCCTTAATTTTTCTTTATTCAATGTCCAAGTTGCCTTTTTTTCTTGCTCTCTCAGCTGTTCCCTATTATTTTGTACTGGTATTTGTGTTGTGCTTTTGCTCTGCTCTGGCGCCTCCTGGTGGAACCCGGAGGAACCAGTGAGTCCCACATCAGGTGGGGAAGGGAAAGGTACTGAACTCTGAAGTAAAGACAGATTTTTTGTACTTGCCCATGTCTGTTTTTATTTCTTTCTTATAATTTCTTTGCTCATTGTTGAATTAAAATGGGGGTCGGAGAACCCATTGAAACAGACAACAATGTAATTCCTCACAATGCTCGGTTGAAGTTGCAGCACTGCTGCGGGTGTCATTTAAAGTTAAATTCATCCCAGGTCATTGTGTCAAACCATCACCAGCGATTACAAGTTTATTCTGAAATTCACTTAAAAATGTATATATATTTTGCATTTTTTACTACTCTGAGGAGATTTTAATGGAATAATTATTGGCAATGATACATAATCATACTTTTGTCAATTTAAGATGACTTAATTTTATCCTAGAACATAAACAGTGTTCAAATGAATGCCAATGAAATGCAGTAATAGAGCAACTAAGAGAATTTTAATAAGGGCTATAGGCAAACACACAGCTAATGATAAATAAGTAATTATTTGTTTGGTCTTGAAATGGAGCTGTTCATTCAACAAACTGATCACAGCTTCTTCATATTTCCATATTTCTCTTACGCATGTAACTGGCACCAAATTACAGTTTTCCTCGAGAAACAATTATTGAAAAGATTTTGATATTAAATACCAGTTTGTGTGAATCTTTACAAACAGAAACCTGAGAAATAATTATAGGTATTTCTACATTATTATACAATATGCTTGGCCACCATATGTACATCAAAGTCTATTTGAAGCGGTACAAGAAGAGAAGAAGGTTTTTTTCTTGAGATGATTTATCTTAGGTCACCAAAAACAAAAAAGCTGAGCCATGTGATCTAATTAGCCTAGGAAAATCTATATTCTAAGCAACATAATAGGCCAAATAAATCTTTATTTATTGTTACAGTTAAAATGTAATGATTATTTTGTCTTAGAAAATAAATTGCAATCTGAAATGACTGGAATGTCTAGTGGCCCGTTTTAGTTTTTAGATAAATGAGTAATAATCAAAGATTTTCCAAGTTGATTTGAGAGATGACTCCTGTGGAAACGGGCTCGCCTCGCGCTCTCTCTGTATTAATGAACCCGTGCATTTGTGCAAGAGGATGAAACTAGATGAGACGGAGCCGGCAGCAGGCGCCGCCCCCTCGGAGAGCCTCCCACCAATCAAGTCGGTCCTGAGGCGGGCCATGACTGTCCGATGTGCTGGCAACAGGTTGCGCTGGTGGCGGGGGTGAATATTCCCCCTTCATGTCCTCAGTTGGTTGAGTAACATCTTCTCATCCCAGTTCGCTCTGACTGAACAGGAACCGGTACCGAGTAGCTACTACAACTGCTGCTGCTGCTGTGAGGACCCTGACCGACTGACTGACTGACTGAGCGCCGAGGATCATTGCAGGTGCAGTACAACAACTAAACTCCCAGTGTTTACACAGCTGCTGCGTTTCTTTTTTACTTTCTGCGGGGGTTTGGCTGCTGCACAAGTGTGTGGATGTGTTTAATTCTCCAAAGCTCCGTTTGTGCTGAGCGCCACATTTGGAGCAGCAGAGCAGCGGGGAACACCTGTGGCTTTGTGTTGGGCATCTGGCAGCAGCCGTCTTCTTTCCTGCTCGGCTTTTCCTGCTCTCGGTTGCTAATGACCGACAACAAGCCGATGTTTTCCCCCTCCGAGAGGTCTGGATGGATGCAGCTCTGTGTGTGAGTGTGTGTGTCGCTCTCCGCTGTCTATAATTGGATCTGACTGCGCTGCGTAAAGAGGATATGAGAGGTTATTATTATAACAGGTGAAGGCTTCAAATCGGTTTGTGGAGGCAGGCAGGTGTCGTCGGTTGTTTATCTGGTCGGTCGTGGTCGGCTCGTGTAAACAAGCTCGGTGGTTTCGACGCGCACCGAAACTGACGTGAGTGAGTGGATGGGTGGGTGTGACGCAATGAGCCCAGGAGCAGGCAGGTGCTGCTCACACAGAGCCTCTACCTGTGTAAACAGTAGAACATATGGGTGGATGGGAGTTTGTATTTAATTTAATTGATGAGTCGTGGTTGTAAAAGTGAGATTAACCCTCATCTTACCTGACGACTCACCTGCTGCTGTTGTTACTGTACACAAGGGAACCTGCCCCCAACACAACACACAACATGTGGCTCTACTGCTGTGGAGGAGAAACTGCATACTGAGTCAGATCTGGAAATGAATTATAGGCTATATATAATATGCATGGTGATGCAGCCATGTTGTGTTAATGTTTGACCAAAAAAAAGAAAAGAAAATTACACTAGAAACTAGTAAAATTGTTGAAATAATGTTCTGTTTTACATATTGTCAGCATCAATCGTATACATATTATTCTCACAAACTCAAATTCATTATCTGTCTTTTCTTTTCTCAATTTGTCAAATGAAATGTCACAATTTTACAGGTAGCCTATCATTATCCAGTTATGTTCAATTTATAGTCAAATAAAACAGAGAAATGTCCATTACAGAAGCTTGAACAGGCCAGTCTGTGCAAACAACCCTATGAATAATTAAGGATAATAGATGTGTATTACTTCTCTGTTTATCTGCTGCTCTATTGGTTTATTTATTCTAATAAACACAGGCCTACTGGCGGTGAAATCATCCGGCCCTGTAAGTGTCGAAGTTACACACTGTCTTCTCCAGATACCCAGGGGCAAGAGAAACTGAAGGGAGAGAGCTGAGCCGAGTGTGAGGTAAGAAGAAGCAGAGGAAAGGGAGCAGGTATACAGAGCCGGAGCACAATGAGAAGTGAATGGTGGGGTGAGGAGCAAGGGAAGCGTGATGATGATGGCTGACCGGCCCGTTCAGTGACATTCCTGTCTCTGTTGACACAGCCTTTCCTTGTGACAAGAGAGAGAGGGAGAGAGAGAGAGGGAGAGCATGAGAGGAGGTGAACCAGTTGTCAGCAGCCAGCTCTCGGCTACCGGTCGCCAAACGTGTACAACAGCAACAACTGAGTCCTTTGTTGAAAACCTGTGTTTACCCACGGAGCATGTTTACACCTGGGAGCATCCGGTGTGTGTGTGTGTGTGTGTGTGTGTGTGTGTGTGTGAGACCAGCAGCTGAATCCAGAGCACACACAGTCAAAATAGATCCACGTTATTCACCTTCACATCAGTGTTTTTCGATGTCCGGCCTAAACCTGGCTGCTTGTTGTCACGTCAGGACAGGGGCAGTTGGGATTGGGTGGAGGGGGGGGGCTTAATTTGTTTTGCAGCGTATTTTTAGTCTCCACTTTTCATCTGTTAATTAGTCTCTTCACTTTTCATTTACTGCCTATGTGGACACTTTTCCGCATGTGTAGGCTTTACAGTTGATGCTGCCCCAGTTCTCAGTTTTCTTCTTAATCTGTCCTTATTATACAAATGCAAACCACGCGCAACGCCGAGTGTAAAGGGGGACGTCTGGAATCCTAAGAATGTTTTTTTGGGGGGGAAAGACAAAGGCTGACTTTGATTCACTAATCTAACCTCATTGGTAGTCGAGCTGCTGCTGCGTGTTACACTGTAACCAGCGGTCAGTTAGAGTCGGTTACACTTTAAGTCCTGAAGTGTGAGTCAGTGCTGCAGGTATGGGCCCAAGGACACAGGGTGGGTGTGTGCTGCTCAATTTCACCCCACCGGCAGAGTTTCGATACAAAAATTCAAGAGAAAGCAACTGGTAGTGATGCTTTTAGAAGATGCTGCATGTCACTTAGTACCTGCAAGAAAGGGAGAGGTCGCTTATTAGATGAACTACCTGCTACCAGATGAGGAATACACAGCGGGTTTATGTTTATGTCCGTGTGTGTGTGTGTGTGTGTCTATGTGCATAAGCTTGAGCTGATGTCTGCGCCTGCACAGCTCAAAGTAAACAGCCTACGCCTGAGTGACTCCTCTCTGAAGTCTGGTGACTGGGGAGACTCTGGCAAAGGCCGAGGCAGAGAGAAAGAGAGGAGGCCCATTCCTGATACAGCCCCTGGTGTTTAATGCTCCACAGAGCCTGGACAAAAGGAGGAGTATTCACCTTCTCCCTGTGTTCATCACCAAGCTCATTCTCAGAGCAGATAAGCTAGACATGGGGTTTTTGGGGGGGAATAATATCAAACTGGCTTCACAAACGTGTTGATTTGATATCCATCAGTTTAATAATGTCCTTCTGTGTAGTTAGAGGATGCACAACAATCAAAGATCTAAGTAACAGAGTGAGCCAACATTTCCTGACCTCCTCTGCTCCAAAACGACAGGTAATAACATAACGACATCACTGCCTGGTACATTCTCTCTTTTTTTCCCCCCCATCTCCACGCCTCCAGTTTGCTACGCCAATTTTATTTTGTAAGTTTTTATTTTTCCAAACCAAAGCTGAGATAAGATTCGGGTTTTTTTTTATTATATACTTTATAAATTCCCCTGCAGCTCAGTAGTTCTCATGATCACACTGAACTGACCTTCCTGTGTAAAATTACTGGAACTCCCCTTAACGTTGAACTAAAAGTTATACTCATTTGTCAGTGAAATACAACACAAGTATCAGGTGATTGTTGGCTAAAGATATCACCACCCACTCACCTATAAAGTAGGTCCATATTCCTCTTTTTGTAATATCAAAAATAATTTTTATTTAATAATGTTTAGATAAAAGTCATATATCAACTTGGTTTTGTAGATTAAAGGCTACATATCAGTCTTTTTTGATGTGAGGCATCTAAAACGCACAAACCCCCTGTTGCCTCCACACACACCCCTCGGCCTGGTCCGGTACAAAGAGACTCCTGGTGCCCGCTGGCATATTTGGCGTGACATGAATGATACATTCTGGCTGAGAAGGAATTTAACCTCGTAGAGCAGCGAGAGAAGATGACAGCTTCATCGAGATAATATACCAGCAATCTGATATTCTAGCTGAGCCAGACTGAGGCTCCACCTGGGGAAGAAGTAGGCGATCCACACAAAAGCCAGGAGAAGCTCACGGGGAAGGAGTGACAGGTCAAGAGGAGGGGTCTGAGTGAGGGAGTAGTAGTCGGGGACGAGGGCGTATTGTAGCAACGCAGGAGGGTCCGTGAGAGTTGTGGAAAGAATTTGTTAAAATAAAAAGTATCTCAGCATCTAAACTTTCATCCTTGTTGCTTATTTAACCTAATTTGCATCCTTTCTATTCTGTCCCCTCCTATCTGACCAGGCTGCTCGCACAGAAACCAGGAAGTGAACATGAGCAGCACCCTCTCCTCTGACAGGAAGCCGCTCGTGGATTACGGCGTCCAGATTCGCTTCATCAAGGACCTCCATGACACGGGCGGAGGTCATCCCGACAAAGCCAGAGCAAACAACAGCGCAGCTCCTCCTTCGAATAAATATGGAGTGGCGGTGCGGGTTCAGGGAATCTCTGGACAGCCCTACGTGGTCCTGAAAGATGGCGAGAAAGGCGACTCGTACGGCGTCCAGCTGAACACTCCCACTCCCAGCTCGGGGTCACCGTCGCCTTACAGCACCCTCCCCAAGACGGAGAAAGAACCGGCAGAATTCGCCAACCCCTACACACCGGCCGCAACCACAGCTCGCTCCCCCGTTTCTCCAGCAGAGGACGAGGACGGGGAGATTTTCGGGAGCCCCCTCAAACGACCTCCGGGCGACGGTCAAGCAGGAACGCAGGCGGACGAGGAGGGAGGAGCTGGAAGAGAGGGACGGGTGGAGAGGGCGAAGGCCGAACCCCGTCTCAAAGCAGCAGCCAGCGAGGCAGAGAACAGCAAAGACTCGACTGATACGGAGGAGTACAACGAAGCGGGGCTGAAACCCGTCAAATTAAACGGCGTGGGACCCAGAGCGGTCAAACCGGCGGATCCTGGTTTCACCGGCTCGTTGGGGAGATACAGCGGGAAAAAACTGAGAACAGATTCCCCTTCTGAATCATTCCCACGACCTCGGGCGTCGACCGACGAGGAGCCGGCCCCGGTGATCGACACCAACTCCCTGGCTCCCATCAACAAGCTCATCAGCAAATTCAACAGCTCGACCCCCCCGGGCGGCGGCGGCGGCGGCGGTGCCCCACCACAGACCAGAGGCCGCTCCGGAGCGAGGCAGCGGCTCCGCTTCGACGAGCGCAGGAGGTCCAGGAGTCTCGACGCCAGAGGAGGAGTTCAGCCGGAAGTTTCCTCTCCCTCCCCCACCTCTCCCACTCTCCTGAATCCCTACGCCGTTCCTCTGTCCACGTCCTCAAACTCGTTGACGTCATCGGCCACGAGCAGCCTGGGTAGGAACCCTGCATCTGTTGCCAAGGTGACGGCACTCGAAGCGGCCCCGAAGCCCAGCTTTAACTCACCGGGGAAGTTTGTTGCCAAGGATTTCCCCCCAGCTTTACCTAAAAAGCCTGTAAGTACCTGCCATGGGGAGCGTGGGGGGCTATTAAATTGTCTTTTTGTTTCGTGTATTGTGTTTTTCTTTTTTTCTTTTTTTTTTTACTTTGCTCACTTTCTATTTGAAGGAGATTACCCCGCGGAGCCTGAATCAAAGCGCCAAGGTCTTCAGAAGGGAGGAGCCTCAGGTCAAGCAGTCTGTTTTCAACACTGTGAAAGACAGGTACACAACAACAGACAAGATACACTGAACAGTTTGAGTCACTGTTACAGTGCGTGGAAACACTGATTAACCCTCCGTCTGATGTTTTCTCGCCCGCAGCAGTGACAGTGAAGGATCCCTCACAAGAAAGGTCAACTCACCCAGCAGCTTTAAGGTACGACAAGACGTCAAAGCCAAATCATAATGTCACTCACGTGCACTTTTAAATTAGGAACAATGGAAGATCATTCCAACTCAAATGTCACTCACTACCTTTTTTTGTTGAAGCTTTTCACCATATCTAAACTGTGTTCATGAATAAATGAAACTACTAGCTCAGTTGTTCCACATTTAGATCACGGGATTGCACCGAAGCCAGTTCCATTCACTAATGAAGACCATGAGATGTGGTTGAAAGACTCCAACGACATCTCCTAGTCTTAATTTGACTGTAGTTGGACTTAAAGAGGAACTAATCAAGTTTTTTTTTACCTTAATTAAACAGCTTCCGAGTAATTGTGATAGTTAAATTAGAGTGGAGGCTCTCTTCCTTCAACGTAGCGTCTATTGGCTGAAAGCCAAACTTGCAAGATCAGAGCCTCCGACCCGGTGTCCTTGATCTCGTCTCGCAAAGAAACATGGACTGCTTTACGGCTCCACGACACAAACACGCCCCATAATCCGTAATCTATATGATGTATAACGTCGCCCACCTTCAAAAATATGCACTCCGAAACTATAGGGGAAGCTCCGTAGAGGAAAAAAAGCGACCGAGACAGAGAAAAAGCGACCAAACCTGCATTGTAAGTGAAAGGGCATCAGTTTATTTTTATTTTGCACTACTTTTAAAAGAACAATTATGACACAACAGAAATTTTGGATGGCACTTATTCAACTTCACTTTTTGCATATTGGTTAAACATAAAGTTGGGGGGGGGGGTCGTCTTCTTCTCAGCAGAGCGTCTCTTATAATGAAGCTAACAGATGGTTGGCAGCCAGTCCTCTTTTCTGAGGATATGAAGTTTCTATTTTATTCAACTTTGTCTCTGAGGATCTTCTTCTGGCAGCCCAAAAGTCTGAAAATTAAGGGGCTTGCTGAGTATTTTTCTGTCAATTTTGGTGCCTGCTCCTGTGCTCCTCTGACACCTTATTAAAATAGACAGTGCCATGGTTTTTATGAGGACACACACACACACACACACACACACACACACACACACACACACACACACACACACTACGTCCTTTGAATTTGCATCCTTTTGCATAAATCTACATACCCAAGTAATTCCTTTGTGTCCTTACCTTCTCATATCACATGCACTTGATTATGTATGATCCCTTGTTATGTACTTCTCAGCATGGTTGTCGCCATGGCTGCTTGTGAATTATTTTCCCCGTCTTGTCTCTTGGCAACGATGCACCTGCAGAGGAAAGCTGCTGAGGCCTCTGTGTGTGTGTCTGTGTGTGTGTGTGTGTGTGTGTGTCATTGAGAGCCATCAATAATTGAGTCGGACTGGAACCCTGCACCAGCTGGGGGCTGGCTCGCCGGATGGGACAGATCCTCCTCAGAGGGTTTCTTGTTGTACAAAAACCTCGGTGCCTCCAAGCTGCTGCTGCCCACACCCACACCGTCGTCCACTTCAGTGGATTTAACGGCTGATTTCTCCACCAAGCATCCGAGTGTGGGATGAAGGGGGTTTAAACTGTGTTTTTCGCCCGAGGCCGTTTTTTTTCTCTTCTCCATCTCTGCTCGTAAAAGCCAAAACATCATTTTTGTCTGTGCAAAAAACAAAACATGAGATCAGAGCATCGAGGATCGAGATGACTTTGTGCTGTTGCTCATCCACAGACTGTTTTTTTTTTATTAAAAAATAAAAACAAAGTCCAGATTCAGATACTGACACAAGCTCAGCCTTTCACTTCACAGAGACTCGCTTGCATTTCGCAGCGTAATGTGAAGCAGGGTTCACATTCCCTGCTGTGTACCACTAATGTATGTGGGTCACTCCTGAGAGCCTGTGTGGTGTGTGTTGGCTGGTTTAATGCAGTGTTACCAGTTGTCAGAGTGATGAGTTAATGCACCAAGACCCCGTTTGGTCTCCTGGTTAATTGAGGATCAGATGCTGTTGTGTGAGTGTCTGTGTGTGTGTGTTGAATTACCTGAGTCCAAGACAGCTGACGTTTGTTTGTTTGTTTGTGTAGAGTGAACGCCGGTGGCTGCTGCTTGTTCAGAGGGACGAAGCTTTTCCTTTCTGTGCCCCTCATCACTTTGAACATGTTGACAGGTTGTGACTGTTTGAACCAAAGAGCTATTCATAGTAACTCTCATTCATGTTTCCACAGACGATGTTAAATGATTCACAGTTCCTCCATCAGACAAGATCAACAGCTGCAATAGAAATGATCAAAAAGTTGTGAAGTTTGTGTGCAAACATTATAGAGATAAAGTTAACTGGGACTCCCAAGGTGCATTTCAGAACAAAACATTAGGGGTGGGAATCATTTACTATCTCACGATTAGATTAGATTCTGATTTTTGGGGCTACGATTTGATTCAAAATCGATTTTCGATTCAAAACGATTTGATTCATAATGATTTCTGCTTCAGTCTATCGGTGTGCAAAGGATCCTCATGATCTACTCCAGTCTGCTTTGCAAGACAGAATGACTAAAGTGTCTTTTTTCACATTTATTGAGTTTTAAACATGTATCCATGCTTAGATGGAATTGTTGAAACTGTTGCATAAAAGCAATATCACATATAACTTAAGTGACAACATTAAAAGTGCCTCTTTATTTAAAAAATAATGCAGTTAAACATGCTGCCTTTTAAATTCTAAGGAAATGGAGGCTGACAGCCAGCAGATTTGTTTCATTTTTTTAAATCGATTTTGGGACATTTTATATCGATTCTGAATCGTATTAAATGAGAATTGCCATTCTTATTCATATCTTATGTGAATCGATTTTTTGGCACACCCCTACAAAACATCCATAAACATGTTAATATTATATGACACTGGCCACTAACGGTGGATGGTTGGTTTTCTGCCTCGTTCACGACCCCTCAGAGGTCTCCACCATCCCCCTGATTATCTCCCCAGCAGCCCAGGCTTACAATATGTATTTAATCTCATTTGCAGTCTGTGATCACATTGTGTTTAAGGTTTCCAGCTATGACTACTAATGTACATAGTATAGGAGGAGTGTCTCTTTTTAAGGACACAGCTGATGCAATACAATCCAAGCGCTCAAAAGAGCTTATATATATGCTCAGTTCTCTGTTATCTTCTGTTAATTATCTCTTTGTGAGGACAGAGAGAAGCTGAAATGTCCCAGAACGGGATTATCTACGCGCTGTCCTGCGGGGGACGAGAAGAAAAACGGAACAAATCTGTACAAAGTATATCTTCATAATCCATCGCTGATAAGTAACAGAAATGTGAGGTCCCCTGAGGAGCGAGAGCGTCTGTGATCCTCACTTTGTCTCTCTTTCTCCGTCTCTGTGTGCGCACGTCCTCTGTAATGAGAGTGTAGGAGGATAAGAGAGGTTTCACGGGCAGTGCTGCGCTTCTTCTACCTCCTTCTCAATGAGCGCCAGCCCTGACGAGCGGCGGAGCGGTGTGGGCGACAAACGAGCCGCCGCTGCTCCGGCTCCGCTCCCCCTGCAGCCTGTCAGAAACTGTTGTTTATGTGGGGAGATCAGCTTCTTTTTTTTTCCCTGACGCTGTCTGAGCGCACTGGCAGGGTCTGTTCTCCCTGAGATTTTGACTGACTGTCAGAAACTAGGGCAAGAAATCCAAGACCGGGTTTTAATGTTTAAGATAATACAGAGCGCATAATGTATGTGCGAGGTTGACACTGACACTCTGTTTCTGCTATGTTTCCAGTCCTGTTCTTTGTCCTTGTGTCCTCTCTTTGTTTTTTGTTTTCCTCCAAAGCCTCAGCCTCAGTCTCCGCTACATTGTGTGTGTGTGTGTGTGTGTGTGTGTGTTTGTGTACAGAAGGGAGGATCTGATGGAAATCTCCAAAAGGGGAATTTTGAGGAACTTCAGGAGCAACTCGAACGCTGCAAGAAAGAGCTGCGGCAGGCCCATGATGAGTAAGAATATGTGTTTGGGTGTAGGCTATATGTGTTTTTGTGTGCAGTGTATGCACTTTAAGGCCGACGAGAAGCTTCCAGCTCTTGTTGCTGTGGTTATTTTAGCTTTTTCCTGATTGATTGGCTCGCTAATGACCTCAGTGTTTCAGTGTTAAAGGGGACATATTTTGCTCATTTCTGCTTCTTGACATGGTACCTTGATGTCTAAGAGTAATGTTAGTAACATGCTTTAGTCAGAAAAACCAAAAAATTGAGCATAGATGGGTTCTCTACACACCAGTTTCACAGCCCTGCTCTAAACGGTCGGTTTAGAATCTTCGCTCTGGTAGCTGAGATAACCATGGGAGCGAGGGCACATCACCCGGCTTGTGATGTAATAAGCCGGGTGAAATTAAAACGGCTTGTTTAGAAACACATTTTCTGACTATGGCAGTTTACAAAATGTTCACATAGTTGTCAAAACTTATGTTTAAGGGGTGAGGAGGCACTCTGGATACGCAAATACACATACTAAAGCTATGAAAAAGTGAGTTTTGCATAATATGTCCCCTTTAATGTATGTGTGTGTGTGTGTGTGTGTGTGTGTGTGTGTGTGTGTGTGTGTGTGTGTGTGTGTGTGTGTGTGTGTGTGTGTGTGTGTGTGTGTGTGTGTGTGTGTGTGTGTGTGTGTGTGTGTGTGTGTGTTTGTGTGCAGACTGGCCGAAGAGCGTATGGGGAGAGAGGGATCAGAGTCTCGTCTGCGTCTACAGGAGGACCAGCTGGCCGAGCTTCAGGAGGAGCTCAGGAGAGTTTCAGAAATCTCACCTCACTCAGACTCGCTGCATACGGTAGTGACACACTTCTTTTTTCTTTTTTTTTTAATTAACGTTTTTTATTGATTCCACATATCAATATTTAACATTTCACATATACAATTTTCAAACAGTATACAACAACTTCTCCAACAGGGAGCAGAGACACATATAAACATACATTCTCAAAGAAAGTTACCATAGAGTAAATTTGAAGAAACTGACACACTTCTACACACACACTTTTAAGCTACTATCCAGCCCACTCATCTGTACCCTCCGCCCCCCCCCCTCTGTAGGATGTGGTGACCCTGCAGGCCGAGCTGGCCGAGGCCGCCTTGTTGCGGCAGCGGCAGGAGGAAACGCTCCACCAGCGGGAGCGGGAGCTGACGGCCCTGAAGGGAGCGCTGAAGGAGGAGGTGGAGTGTCACGACAGAGAGATGGAGGCGCTCAGGGAGCAGTACGGCCAGGACATGGCCACGCTGAGGAGAACCATGGAACAGGTCACACAGGTGAGAGCAGCTGCTTCTGTTATCGCTTCAGTCAATCACAAAACGTCACTTTGTTGCAGCCCATAAGTGATGACACGACTTCTCTGGACAGATCTCCAGGGTGTGAACTGTGGTGCAGCAGAGATTAGCTGAACATTTAAACCAGCACTAAGTAACTTTTCAACCTTCATAAAATATTTTCATAACTTTTGTGATGATACATGGACTTACAACAAGTTGAATGACACCTCTGTCATGGCCTGAGGGGGTCTGTATCTCTTTCTCTGGCACTAAGCAGCTTTGAGGAGCATGGTAGGAACCCTGCTCTCACTTTACTTTCACTTTTACTTTTGCGAGTCACAACAAGGAGGGAACAGGCAAAACGGCACTTTAGCAATGGATTATGTTTGTGTTTTCACTGGAAACAGAAACTTAGTTTTGATGTCTTCTGTTAATTTTAATGCAGGATATTTACAGGGCTTCATGCTAGTGTTCATGGGAAATGGAGTCTTCCTTCAGGCAAAACACTACCGCTTTGGTCCACAGGCGCCGCCAAACTCAACCAAAACTGAAAGTTCTTTAGTACTGCTTTAAGAGAAAATAAGATTATTGAAACATTTTCCTGTCGTTGTTAGTAGAAGAGATACAAAGCTCAACATAAATAGTTTCAAAACAGGGATCAAAGGAATAAAAACTGTGCCTTTGTGATGAATCATTAGAGACTTTTTGAACTAACGCAGCCAATAGGGAACTAATGATACACAGCAAGAATATTGATTAGTAAAATAGTAAAAAGACAAAACGGCAGTAATGCCCTATAAAAATGATGGCGTTGTTTGATGATGCTCTGCTGTCTCTACAGTTAATGCTCCACGGTTAACGCTCCCGAGTTGGTTACATTTGTCCCACTGTGTGTTTGACCTGATGAACCTGGAAACAGACAGAGGATTTTATTTGGCTCAGTAAAACTAAAAATGTTGGTTTTGTAGCTGAAGCAAAACAAGGAAGGAACTGTTTACACAGAAACATATAGTAAAATATCACTTAACTAGAAGAGGAAGCAGCTCCAAGTGGGTTTTGACATTTACTGTATTTATTCTACTACATTTAAGTTATTTGTAGTTTTCAGTCACTCAGGGAGTGGCGTGCAGGATTTTTTAAAGTTTTTTTCTTCTGAAAATGAAGATGAAGATGTCCATTTTCTTTTTGTGTTTGGGCTCCACACAAACACGATTTGCTTCTGTTCATGTGACTACTGTATCTCCATGATGTTGTTTCAGTGTCAGATTACAGCAGGTAGTTAACCAGGAAGGATATTTACCCTCAAGTAAAACCTGCAATGCAGCTACTACAATATTTCTCAGCTTCTGATGACAGATTTTCTTTTTTGTTTCTGTGACAGTAGATAAAACTGGATAAAATACTCTTAATACAAAGGATGTTTCCTTTCAGAGCAGCTCTTTGTGCAGATGTAGAGAGGGAGACTAGTCAGGTTTTACCTGTCAGGCAGTTTGTGTCCCGCAGGTTTTATTAAGCAGGTTGTTATTAAAGTTCAGTCGTTGCTCGATTCTGCAGCTGCCTTTTCCACACCAAGGCTTTGTCTTATTATTCTGTTTAATGTGTCCATGGGTGCACCGTCGGGTCAGGCTGAGCCCAGCGTGCACAGTTAGAAAAGAGGATTTTTCTACTTGTGAATGCAGTGTGAAAGTTTTCGGGGAATTTTCATGGCAGAGTTCCTTTTTTTTCTACTGGTAGACTATTTTCGGGGTGCTGCTGCTAGGATGTAGCACTGTAGAAGATATACAGCTGTACAGGAATAGATCGTTATGCAGATTTTGGAAACAGTAACAGCCGTGTCAGGAAAAACGTAATACGCAGCCCGAGAGCAGGAAATGAGCAGACAGGTTGTCAGCTGCTTTTTGATGAGGTGATTTATTTAGCAAGAGGAGCCGGATCGCTGTTTGTGTCGGCTGTTCCGCACTCCCTCTCCCTCTATGAAGTTTAATGGTGTTATTTTTTATCTGCAAGTATTGTACTTGAAGTTGAAGAGACGCTGATGAAGGAGGAAGCTGAACGTTCTCTGTGTGTCTTTGTTCCTTTGTGCCCAACATGCTTGAAAAGAAAGTGAATTAAAAGAAAATGTGACAGACTTGGGCGTGCGAGCTCGCTTTGAATCACTGCTCTTATACAGTATGTCAAGATAATGAGAACGGTAATTTAACAGCGGAAATAACCCCGTGTTGCACACCTACTTTGATAACTCTAAACATCATTTTGTGTGTGTGTGTGTGTGGGTGTGTGGTCATGCATCAGTCCCAGGAGCAGATAGAGGAGGAGAGGGAGCGGGTGAACGCCTCCATGTTGACGCTGGAAGAGGAGCTGGAGAGCTGCAGAGATCAGGGAGAGCAGTGGAGGACGGAGCTGGAGGTCACAGCCCAGGAGCTGCACAGCACCAGAGAAGAGTCAGTGTCTATGATCCAACACTCCTACATCTACTTTTATGGTTTTCATTGCACCACGTAGAAATAAAGGGCAGATGACCTGAAAAAAACAACAACATCTATATCAATTACATTTATAAGCTGTTTAGCTGTTCAGAATATAAACCAAAAACATGTATTTCACACTGTGGCAGCATTTAATGTCTTTGTATGATGTGATAACTCACATTGGAGTGCTTCAAAAAACACCAAACACCATAGATGTGTAAATGAATCAATGTCTAATTTTAAAGGGATAGTTCAACATTTTGTCAAATTTGCCCATTGCCATAATCCCTATAGTCATAGCAGTAGGTTCGTTACCTTTAATTGTCGGTGCAAGCTATTTTTAGAACGGTGGAGCAGAGCCGCGAGCTGCTCAGAGCTACGCTACGGAGGCTAATGGGATTTCTTGGTTTCCCTCGTCAAACTCATCAAATACACAATCCAACAACTCTAAAACGCTCTGGTGGACAAGTTGTGACCTGCACATTCACCACACTATGAGATAATAATGGAACGTTACGAGACAGAGTTGTTTTCGAGGTAAATACAGAGACTGCTTGCCAAAAAACTGCCTCCGACGGGAACGCGCATCAGTGGTTTTGCATGAATTTACCTCTAAAACAACTCCGTCTCGTAACGTTCCATTATTATCTCATAGCGTGGTGAATGTGCAGGTCACAACTTGTCCACCAGAGCGTTTTGGAGTTGTTGGATTGTGTATTTGATGAGTTTGATGAGGGAAACCAAGAAATCCCATTAGCCTCCGTAGCGTAGCTCTGAGCAGCTGCCGGCTCTGCTCCACTGTTCTAAAAATAGCTTACACCGACAAATAAAGGTAACAAACCTACTGCTATGACTATAGCAATAATGGCAATGGGCCAATTTGACAAAATGTTGAACTATCCCTTTAAGGACAGATATAAGATCATATGATTATGTAACCATATTATTACTTTATAAAAACATACACATTCAAACAGGCTGCTGTTGACAGCTTTGAAATAGCAGCGGTAACGTCCTCCACATCAAACACCCTCTGTCCTGTTTGATGTTTTAACAATCAGGAGAATTAGTCCACAGAATCCTGTTAAGTGATGTTAAAAAAAATGTTTTTGATTCACTCCTACAAGATAACATTGCTCTGGAGTTATTTTTAATGCCTTTACTCTTTCACTTGACTTTTCATTCGGCAGGAGCGGGAAGCACGTCAGCAGGCGAATGTGAGAGAGGAGATCAGTCTCAGTGTGTTTGGTTGGAGTAGATTTAGACTAGTCTTTTTTTCTTACAATCAGAAGTTGAGATGTGTTTCCTGAGATTCAGCAGAGAGGCTCGTAGATCAGAGTGTTTGTGTCTGATGATCTGATGATGTGTTGTGGGCCCTCAATAACAGTGATCTGGTGATGTCAAACCCAATCATCAATCAACAATCAAGCCAATCAGCATTCACAAAAATGTGCTCATTGATTGTTTTCCTGATTTAAATCCTCTTTTTGAACAAACACATAAGCGATGGAGTTGATTTAAACACAAAAAACAAAGTCAGATTCGGGATGTGGTGATGTTTTTATGGTTTAACTGCAGTAGTGTTGCTCCGCTCTCTCTGCGCTTTGTTTGTCGTTCGTCGCACATGTGTTCATGCTTACGGCCTTGCAGTGTGTGTGTGTGTGTGTGTGTGTGTGTGTGTAGTATATGGCAGCCACTGTCACCACTGCATACTTTTTAAGATGTACTTCCTATCCGCAGGCTGCTGAAATCCTGTTCGGAGAGGGAGGAATTTGAAGGCGAGCTGAAGGATCTTCAGAATTCGCTTCTTTCAGTGAAGAAGCAGATGCCTGATGATAACCGGTCGTTAGCGGAGGTAATTCATGTTCACGTTAGTCACGAGGCGGAGATTCTTCTCACTGTGTGGGTGACATGCAGGGGCTCATTGTCTTTGTTTTACAGTATGTTTAGTGCTTTTTAAAAAAATCTGTCAGAGCCGTAATACGACTGTGGGTGACGTTTAGATCATTTCTCTCTCATTTTCATTCATTTTCCCTCCACACACACACACACATATATACAACCGCCCTGGCACATTCCTCTTGCTCACACACGCATTATTCATCTCTGATTACTTATCCCAAGGAGCTTCAGCGTTGCCATGACGATCTGAAGCGGGCTCGCGCCGATCTGGTCAAACAAAAGGGCGAGTTAGACCAGAAGAGCGAGGCACTTCAGGGCCTGAAGAAGGCGAGCGGAGAGAAAGAGGCCGAGCTGCTGACTGAAATCGGCAGGTCGAAGGAGCAGTGGCAGAAAGACAAGGCCGAGCTGGAAAAGGCGCTCGAGAAGGCAAAGGAGGTGAAGCAGCGTCTGTGTTGTGTGGAAAAGAAGTGAATGTGATAATATGAGCGAGTTTGGAAGACATTTTATATTAGAAAAATATGTGCAAATATCAAAAATCACAGGTGATTTATGTATAGTCAAATTTCTGTTTCACCTTCTCACACCCTGTCTCTGTTTTGACCCACGTGTCTCCACCAGACTGCAGTGGACCATGGTGCCAACATAGAGCTGCAGGAAGCAAACACTCGCCTCAGAGAGAGACTAGCACGCATGGTAAAAAAAAAAAAAAAGAAAGAAAAAGACTGCACACACACACACACACACACTCACGCATGCAAAACGATTTCAACACACATACAGTACGAGAACAAAAGAGATGGTCTCCCACACAAACGCTATTTTCAACTGAGAGACGTGAAGTAAATGAGACCCAAAGAAAAAAAAACTCCAACATGTAAGCGTGGAAAATAATCCCTCCGAGATAAATTTGCATAAGATGTGCATTGTGCTGCGTGTGCGCCGGAACACCAGCGCATTACAGCTGTTTTAAGAGCTTTAATCGTATTACTTTTGATCATGTGAAGAGCGTAGTCGGGCCCAAATCAGCAGAGGTGCAAAGCTAATACAAATCCACATGTCAAAGATACAGAGTGAGATTTTAGTTTGGAGTCTGGATGCAATGGTTTCATCATCTAGTACAGCAAATATTTTTGAAAGCCCTTCAGTTATTTGCAATCCCTTGTATTTTGTATCACAGGTGTAACCACGCAGAGCTCAAAGGCCAGTTATGAAGTACTGGTAAAACACAAATGTCTCGACTGTGTGGTTAATATTATTCTCTTTTTAACAACAGTCGAGGCTTCACTCCAGCGTGAACCGGAGCTCGGAGGCTGAGGAGGCGGTGGAAGCCCTGGAGGATGAAAACCGCTCCCTGAAGTCTCAGCTGGAGGAGGCCAAGAGAGGAGCCGCCCGCCTGAGCAAGGAGAGGGACGAGCTGACCCGGCGGCTGGAGGAGAGGGACCTGGAGAGGGAGGCGCTGAGGAGGGGCAAGAGCGACCTGGAGGAGCAGAAGAGGCTGCTGGACCGAGCCCTGGAGAAGATTAACAAAGAGGTGTGTGTGTGTGTTGGAACAACAGTATGGTTTAGATATCGTCTAAATCTAGAGACATTACATAGATAGAGGTATCATCATTGATCTCCATTGCTCTGGTTTGTTGCCTCCTCCGCTGTCAGATGGAGATGATGATGGGAGATTCCCGGCAGTCGGTGGCGGCTCTGCAGACGCAGCTGGAGGACTACAGGGAGCGCTCGAGAAAGGACCTGCTGGAGGCGCAGCGCAACAGCAAAGACAGACTGGCCGAGCTGCAGAGAGCCCAGGGCAACCTGAAGGCCCAGCAGGACGAGGTGAGGACGGAGACGGGAATGTGAATCTGCTCATGTAGCAAAACCCAGAAACAAAGAAGATCCCTCAAATAATCTTAATTTAACTTGACTTGACATAACTGCTGGCCTCTGTTCTGTGCTTTGAGTTATTTTGAGTTTCAGGTGTATCTCAATAAATTAGAATATCATTCAAAAGTTAATTCATTTCAGAAGGTCAATTCAAATAGTAAAACTCATGTTATATAGATTCATTACACACAGACTGAAATTTCCATGTCTTTATTTCTCTTAATTGTATTGATTATGGCTTACCAAAATTCAGTATCTCTAAAAGTTAGGCTATATAATCTGCTTGCAGATATATTAGTGGTGAAGTGGTCAATGCCCATTTAGAAATGTGGATATAGGCCTATCACATTAGGTTTAAGAAAGTGGAGATGGGATCTATAAGGAGCATGTAAAGTGTGTCCAAGCAAATTTCCTTCCTTATTTAATTGATATTTAACATAGAAGAATAATATTATTAAATGGCCCCATCACTAAACTTACTGTATGTATTGTGTCATGGGTACACTGTACAGTGTGGGAATAAAGGTTGAATTTCATTTATACCAACTGTTACAGCATTACTATTTATTACTATTTATCGTACTGACTATAAAATTTGCTTGGACACACTTTATGTTTGGAAAATGCTAAAGTACTTAGTTACAATAGGTGTAATTCCTATAAAATTTCATTTCAGTGACCAACTGCACTGTTTCTTTTTTCCAGGTTTCCCGTCTGAAGAAGGAGCTGCTGACGTGCAGCGAGGAGAGAGACAGCGCCCAGCTGGAGAGAGATCTGCTCAGCAACCGCCTCAAACACTTGGAGAGTGAACTAGACACGGAGAAGAGCACCCACACTGATCGCACCAGGGAGATCAGAGGCCTGGAGGTGAGGCTTCAAGGTCAAAGGTCGTGATCTGGGGAGTCTAAAGATGGGTGGGAGTGATATGGAGGTGTCAAATAGCTGAATAGAGTACAGGCAGATAAAGGAAATATGTTATAGTATGTATTAATCTGCTCTTCTATATGTGTGTGTGTGTGTGTGTTCACAGGATAAAATTAAGGCACTGGAGATCGAGCTGGACGAGGAGAGGAGCAGTGTAGAGCTTCTAAACGACCGCATAACTCGTAGCAGAGATCAGGTGCCGCATAAAAGCATTTGAATACACATGCAAATGAGCAGGAGGTATTTTGTGTGTAATGGATGAAAGCGGAGACAGGTTTCGCTCACACGGCCCTCCTCTGTCTCCTCTCTCTCAGGTGGATCAGCTTCGTTCAGAGCTGATGCAGGAACGTTCGGCAAGACACGACCTGGAGATGGATAAGAGTTCGCTGGAGAGACAGGTAGGTACTGTTCATAAAAGACAAGCACACAAACTCACTCATCATACACCAACACACAATCACCTCACCGTACGACTCCCCCCACCCACCACCCTCCGCCCAGGTGAAGGAGCTGAAGTCTCGTGTGGCGGACATGGAGGGACAGAGTCGGCCCTCGGCTGGAATCGCCCTGCTGGAAAACAAGATTCAGGAGTTAGAGGAGAGACTTCGCAGTGAGGAAAGGTACGATACGTACGTTAATGGTAAATTGGACTGCACTTTTATAGAGCTGTCCTAATGTACACGACTTGTCATATTCACCTATACATTCATACAGATAGAAGTCTACATATTGTTGACACAGAGATTCACATAAAATGAAGACACGTGGAATGGAGAATGAGTGAAAATGTGACACAACATATCCTTAAATATGAAAATGTAATCACATCAGAGTGTTGTCGTAGTATTGTGCTAATTCTGAGTTTCTTCCGACAGAGAGAAGGCCGGTGTCCAGGCCTCTCAGAGACGAGCCGAGAGGAAACTAAAGGAGCTAAACGCCACATTAGACCAAGAGAGGAGCCAACACGTTGAGCAGAGAGATCAGGTAAATATCAAGATTTGCATGCAAATTGCGTTTGCTCTCTGTCCTGGTTTTTGCAGGTTAAATACAAAAAGCTGAAATTCGAAACTGGAGCTAACCAGTTACAGTGAGAGTTGGACACTTTGATAAATGTGCTTCGAGTTGGAAGATCAAGAAGACAACGGAAACTGAGGATGCTAACAGTTAGCCAGGATCTGCTGCTGCTAGTAAAACCAAAATATCCAGTTTTTTATTTTGTGAAACAAGCTAAATGAATGTGTTTTAACTGTTTTTGCCAGACCAGTGAAATTTACCCTTCTGAAGTATCAAATATCCCGTCTCAGGTTTCTCATTGTTTGTATTAATTTAGCTACTCGACAGTTTAAATAATGTAGTGACTCTTATCTATAGATCCTGTTTGACCTACACCTGCTGCTTAATCATTAACACAGTTCAAACAGTGTTTATTGCTTCTTTTACATAAGACTAATCTCACCTCTGCTTCTTCTGACCCACACCCACCCCGACTCGGTCACCAGAGCGCTCCCTGACCCCCCACCCCCTGCCCTCCTTCCCTTATCATCTTTCTGCTGCCTCTGCCTTTTTTTTCATTGGCCGTAGCTGACCCCCCCCCCCACCACCTTTACGAGCCCACATACCCCTGGTTTTTACCCCTGCCTGTCCGGCCTCCTCCCCTCTGCTCCTTACGACTTCACCTGTGACCTCCTCCGTTTCCCCCTCTAACCTCCCGCCTCTCCCTCTCTCTCTGTCTCCGTCCCCAGCTGTCTCTGCGCGTGAAGGCCTTGAAGCGGCAGGTGGACGAGAGCGAGGGGGAGGTGGAGCGTCTGGAGGGCGTCCGCCGCAAGGTCCTCCGGGACCTGGAGGAGCAGCAGGAGCTCCAGGAGGCGCTGCAGGCCAAAGTCACAGCGCTGGAGGGAGAAGTGAAGTAAGACCGAGAAATCATGTTGATCTCAGATGTTGTGCAGTATTTTTTTTTGTGGGGGGCTTTTTGTCTTTAATTGATAGGACAGTTGAGAGAGACAGGAAATGGGGAAGCAGAGACAGGGGGGATGACATGCACTGCCACAAAAAATATTTTAAATCAGCTAATATTTTATCATTTTATTGTCCAACACACATTATAAGATGACCTCCTTAAACGGATAGTTCACCCAAAATTCAAATTTCACTCATTATCTACTCACCCTCCTGTCGACTAAGGGCTGGGAGAAGTTTCAGAGTCCTCCGTGTCTTCTCGGAGTTACAGCCGGGCTCCGTGCAGCACTGCATGTCCATATGACGGTAGCAAACAGGGCTCACTTTTCTTTGTCCAAAAAGACACACCAAAAAACATCCAAATACCTCCATAGTGCTCGTCTGTAATGTCTCTCTTGTATTGAAGCCCCGACATGAGAAATTGTTCAGAAAAAAATTAAACAAGTCTATATTTTAAGCTTGTTTGTAGCGGAAGCTCCCAGTGTCTCAGTTCACTCTCGCACTATTTAATTGACACCCAGTTCACGGCTCCACAAATCGTGCGAGATTCCGGCAGAACAACACTGGGAGCTTCCGCTACAAACAAGCTTAAAACATAGACTTATTTAATTTTTTTCTGAACAATTTCTCATGTTGGGGCTTCAAAACAAGAGGGACATTACATACGAGCAGTATGGAGGTATTTGGATGTTTTTTGGTGTGTCTTTTTGGACGAAGAAAAGTGAGCTCCGTTCGCAACCGTCATATGGACATGCAGTGCTGCACGGAGCCCTGCTGTAACTCAGAGAAGGCACGGAGGACTCTGAAACCCCTCCCAGCCCTTAGTCGACATGAGGGTGAGTAGATAATGAGTGAAATTTGAATTTTGGGTGAACTATCCCTTTAACTTTTTTTGACAAGTAACCCCATCACTCCATCTTCTTTACACTAGGTGGCACTCTATAGTAACTAGCCTGACACACGGCTTCCCTGTGCTCACTGAGCTGCAGTGTATTGAAGTAGAAGGACTGAGTCATGCTGTTGGATTTTTCTGTTGTTTGCTTTCCCTCAGGCGGAAGTCACATCACACACATCGCACCGCTCTGGGCTCCACCACTTTAAGTTCTGACGACGAGGACGGTTTCTATGACACCAACATCACCTCCATCCTGAATGAAAGCCACCTGCAGACCACCAGCTCCTAGAAAAAAAAAACACTGCAAGGGTAAAAAAAAAAGAAAGAAAAGAGAGCGTTGTTTTCTTTTTTTTCTTTTTTTTTCAGTGCAAGAAGTTTTTAGAGTTTGTCAGAGAAAGGTACTCAGGGCATCAAGGACTCACTCGTGTGAAGAACTCTGTTGCCATGCACTACAGACTCGCCTTGCAGTTGCTCTTGGTTTTATTTTTAGTGCAGCAGTCCGACAGAGACAGGTTGTCAGGATAATTAGATTGAGCCTTCAGCTGTGATTATGATTGTTTCTTTGCTGTCATCTTGAGATCTGCTGTTTCTCTCTGTTTTTATGAAGAGAAGAATTACAATTACAGTTTTACTTCATGTACTTTTACTAAAAATACCTTTCCAAAAAGGCTCTGTGCTGTTTTTTTTTTGTATTAACCATATCAGTTGTATACTCCTGTGGTAGCACATCACTGTGGCATGTTGTATGGTCAGAGCTCATACAGAAGCAAGTTTTTTTGTTTTGTTTTTTGTTTTTTGTTTTACTGACACCAGAATTGCAAATTCAAATCAGTCTTACACCAAAAAATTACCTGTGTTTTTTCTTACTGTTCCAGTTGTTGGTTTTATCTACGTTTGCTTACGCATGATAAGTTATAACTGTCAGTGTTGTTAGTGGCTCCAAGTGTTTCTTTGTTGTATTCAAAGTGATGCAATTATTGTTTTTTTTTTACCTTTTGAATGTGACACTAATGGGCTGTTTAAACTGAGCCTTTATTTTTACACTGTATTAGCTGTGCATACCTGTTAACTCTAGACAATCAAATATTATACAAGAAATAACACTGTGTATCCTCAGAGATTGATCATCTCTTGCTACGTTTTTCTACTTTAATTGCCACATCTCTGAAGATGGTTTAGTATATCGCTGTCTCTTTAGCTCGGCCCACGTGCATGTTTCACTCAAATGCCTTAACAATTAGTTTAATATATTATCTGTCACCGCATGTGTTGTGTTCATCTGCTGCTGCTGTAATGATTTAGACGGTGTGTCATATGCTTGCCTCTGCTTGTGTCTCTTCTGCATTCCTAGTAGCAGTATCATCGCCTTCTGCTTTCCGTTCCACATTTTTGTTCCCACTACTTGTGATGATGGTTATTATATTTTGAACATGTCACTTTCCTAATTTGAATTATGGCAATTACATGCAAGGATGCTATAAATTCAGAGGTTGTTTATGAAGTCGCTGGTACCATTTGATATTCGGCAAAGAGCTTTATAAGCTTTCCAAAATTGTTGACGGATATTTTTAAGTACATTTTTGACCGTATGTACAATAAAAAGAAATATATTGTCATTTTTCCTGATTTTTTAAAAACGTATTTTATCTTTTTGTTCTTATGTAGAAACAATGCAATACTGTTGCAGGAAATGAGGGACACACAGAAGCACAAAAGGTTGGCCAAACTTCAACCAGGGACAGCGTGGTAAACTGAGACCAAAAGAGACAAAAGGCCCCAAACTCTGTTATCTTTTTAAGAAAATCCCCAGTAGATTTAACGATGTTGCATTTGCTTGGAGTTCTTATTTTGAAGCCTGATTTTTGTCCTATGAACTTAGGTCATCTTTGATATCACACAGTCGTGCCCCTGGGATAAAACGATTAGTGTACGAAGCTTCTTATCCCAGGGGTGCGGCCATGACGCCTGACGCCATAACTGCCTATTCTGTGTACTCAAACAGAGGAGTGCCAGTCAGTGGCAGGTCTGAACTTAGTCCTCATTAATTCACTCTATAACCAAAACCACAGTGCACACCTCGTACTCACCTCTGTGAGTTCACACAGGGCCATCAAGCTGATCGCATTTTACTTATAATCACATAGATCAATAGAGTTTTTACTCATAACAAGAAAGTCAAAATATAATAACTGGAGCATATACAGTACAGCCATGAATCTAAATTTGGAAATGGTCCCAGTCCAACAAAAAGTTTATAAGAAGGTTGATTTGAATGTTGAATATATTGTGTACTGTATAGTTTCATAGAGATATTTCCAGTTTATGTATACAGTATATCGGTAGAGGTAAAGGCAGCGTGTCTTCAAATGTTGCACCTGGATGTTGGATTTCAAAGACACGTGATGTGACTGTAGTCCTAACCTATGCAGGGGCTTTGCTTTGTATCAGACACCAGTTTAAAATATCAAAAAACCTGAGGCCAAATCGCACCTTTACTGGGATACAGAGAATACAAGATCAAGGCCTGCTGCCGCCCCGCTGCTCTGTTCTGTGCTGCAGCTTATCACTGCAAACCAATTCAGCAGGAACTGATGGTTCACTGTCAAAGGGAGTTTCATACGCTGTCAGGCAGCATGGCGTCATGGGGTCACTAACAATGAGGTGACAAATAGTATCAGACAAGGGGATTTTGAGACTAAATCCCTTGGACTGGCTGTAAACGTGAAAACACTTGAGCTCTCATCCAACAGGTTTCTCACATTACCAGAACAAGTGAATTCAGCAGTGACTGAATCAATATTGTTTAATAACTGCAGCTCAGACAGAGAATATTTATAGTTTTCACATCATTCTTTCATAGACGTCTCGGTGGCTCATTATAGTCAATTGTTCAAGTAATGGAGTAATGTGACAAAGATGTCAGGCAAAGACAATCTATCTAAGAGAAGAAGAATGTCTTGTAATTAGGTCAAATACCTGAGGGTATCATTATAATCATCATTATCTGATATTATTATCTCTATATTATTTGCATTAGTATTGGTTTTGGATTAAGCACAAACTGCATGCAAATTATTAGTTGCATTTTGTTCCAAATAGGCTTACAAGTAAGAATGGATGTTGTGAATATCTGGCATTGATGTTTGGATAAAATGTCCTGACCTCGTTTCATTATTTAAAATCTAGATTCACTTTCCGAGCTGCTTGTCTGGTGTAATTGAACAGTGTGGTTCTTTTAGCTCTGGCTGAGTTTCCCCCTCAGAGACTCAGAGTCTGTAATCCTTAGTTGGTTTACTGTAATTACTGAAGACATCAAGCTGTAATCATGACTCCACCTCGTCTAACCTCTGCGCCTTTCTCCCTCTTCTTTTGGAAAACTTTATATACATTTTGTAAGATAGTATTCAATGACACATTACTAATTAGATCTGGATTCATAATGAATGATGGAGCATTTACTGTAGCTCAACATACAGTCTGTAGGGTTGAAAATGTTCATTAGTGGTTTGAGTGTACCTTCACAATGTGTGAGAAAGTTAGCAGCGGTCAGCAGTCAGTTGCTGGTTGTGAATTACGATGACGGAGCAGAAATGTTGTTCTGCACCAGCGCTGATCCATTGCTTCTCCAAAAACTTCAGGGGAAGAAACAGGAGAATGTCACTCACAACATGTAAACAAATAGCTCAGCAGACAATACAGAGTAGGTTATGACCACCATGTTTTGCCACCATGTCTAAAATTCAAACACTGGTGGTTTGTTCAAGACATTCATGCCTGTGACTTAAAGTAACACACACACTCCACAATGTACAGGACATAAAGGTGGCTGCTGTTTCATGCCCAAGCCATTAATCTATATAACGTATGTGTATATTTACCTAAGGCTGGGCTGTTCAGTAAAATCTGTCATTTGCATTTGTGTCATTCTCACTGGTGATTGGTGCGTCACACAAAGCAGACGTGCCACGTTTACAGTAGCTTATTGTATTTCATTAAGGCACAAAGTCACTGCTTTTATTTGGCTGTCAAAGAACAAATAGCTCTTGAAATCCGATATATAAAACGTAATGACATCATCTAAGCCAGAGCGGAAAAACACAGGATTTACCAGGGAATTAGATTCTGGTCTTTCCATGCTAATGGCCCCCGCTTTTATGTGATGCCACACCTGTCTGAAAGCAATAACAAGAAAATCCAGTGTCAATTAAAACTTCAAGAGAATTTTAACAGCTTTTTATGTGAATTTCTGCTAAATTAGGTTGGACTGTTAAATGAAGGTTATGAAATTTTCATTTTAAAAACGTCATAGGGAAACCGTAACGTTAAAGTACAAAATGTGCTCACATTGTAACAGCCACATTGTCAAAGGCTGAAAGTAGGACACCATCTCCGGGCTCATGAGCCAGCCATGTCACAATTGTTTCAAGCCATATGCTGCCAAGGGTAAATGAGTTCAGAGGCACAACGCAAAAATAATTAAGAGTGTAAGTGGCACCAGAGCCACCTGACATGTGACGGGACTGTTATCAAACAGGGTTATATCCTATTTGCAGGCTTGACACAGAATTAGCTGCAGTGGAAAGGAAGCAGATCTCAGAGTGGAAGGTTCCTGGTGCTGTGGTGTTAAAAACAAGAGAACTGACTGGAAATCGAGAGGGGAAGAGGTTGAACCAAATTTGTTGAAATAGGACCGATGAAGAGAGAAGTCATATGGAACCAGTCTGGAAGAAGATCAGGCAGGTGACGGAGAGCAAGATGCTGTGGTTCAGCCGCACTCACACCAAGTGTCTGCCACATGGAGGGCTCACCGGCTTCTCTGAGGTCAGACACAGTTTTTCTTCAATCATATGTGTTTATTTATATTATCCCTATAGATCCTTACAGAAAAATCCAATATTATAATGGAATTACCTCTGTTATCTACCTTGAATTTGAAAAAAATACTGTGATTTAAAGGAGTTCAGCTGAGTTGATATCCCTCATCTATCAGAGGAACTAATATAAAGTCATATCAAATTGTCTTTTGTCCTTCATTTCTCACTCATTCAGGTTAAATAGCAGGTGTGACCGCTCTCATCACCTAATGTTTGTCATGAACTTTACCTGCAGACTGACTACAGTATAGTGGCATGCAAAAGTTTGGGCACCCTTGGTCAACATTTCTGTTTCTGTTAATGTGAATAGTTAAGCAAGTGGAAGATGAAATGATCTCCAAAAGGCATAAAGTTAAACATGAAACACTCTTTTGCAATATTTTAAGCAATATCAGTGCATTATGTTTGTCTTCTATAATTTAAGAGTGAAAAAGGGAAATAAAGCAGCACCCTGCAAAAGAACGGGAAACCCAGGAGACTTGAGCTCTAAGATAACTGTGACCAAGGTATCAGACAAGTTATTTACCATTTACATGCTGTGATAGTTTCCAATGGAGGTGCTACTAGGTAGGCTACTAACTATGCAGGGTGGCCAAACCTTTGCTGCGGGCCCTTCTGTCATTTTGAAAATAATATATTGTTTAAATTTTAAGGGTGTCAGTAACTTTATGCCTTTTGGAGATCATGTCATTTTCCACTTGCTTAACTGTTCACATTAAAACAGAAATTAAACCAGGGGTGCCCAAACTTTTGCATGCACTGTACATCTCACTGTAGATATGGTCCTTTGAGCCTGCTGTGTCTTAATGATGTGTTCCTCAGTGGAGAGTTCCCAATAGACGTTATGATCAAATTACTTAGGCCTACCTAGAATTTACAGTATGTAGGTACTAACTGTTAATTGTGATGTATAAGGCATTTTTACTACAAATAAGATCAAGTCAGATAAGATAAGATCACAGAAAAGGGCCCTGGGTGTAGGTGGAAAGATAAAAACTAAACTTGAACTCAATTTTAAGTCGAGTCTATGCACTGTAGCTAAATTATCACCATCAACGCTGTCATAGGAAGAAAATATATGGCTTGTAAAGCAGAATGTGGAGAATGCAGAAGTTTGAAGTGGCACAAACTGCATACAATAACTCTGCCTCCTTCATGCTGATTTATGATTCAGTACTACATTCCGCCTGAGTTGGAGCAGGCGTGTAGAGGACCTGCACAGCTCAGCCACCTGGTCAGACAGAGGAGTGAAGGCAGAGCAGCAGAGTAGAGCGGAGTAGAGTCCAGGAGCCCCTCCACTGCTCTCCGCGGTGTAGTTTAACTATCTAGCAGTTGTTTACAAAAGAAGGGAGAGTGAGAGTTGAAGGACATAGGAATAGGCCTACTTATACGGCTGTGAAACTTTTTTTGTATTAACCCTTTTTTCATTATTTTTCGCTGAGAAGATGAGCGGCGGAGTGACGCAGCCTGTAGCGAGTGGAGGAGAGGACAATAAAGTTAACGTGAGTAATGATTAAAACCAGTTTAACAGTTTTCATCCAAAGACACTCGGTCTATTCCCTGTCAGGTGTAACTGATCTAGTTGTGTCTGTGTTAGTCAATAACATCATAGGCTACTTATTAAGAAAAAAATCTTCCTGCGTATCACAATGAAAAGAGTTCCTCAGCTGTGGTAGATGACGCTAATTAGCCCCACGCGGACTCTTGTGTTAAATACGTAACGAATTAAAAGTTAAAACTTACATTTCAAGATATGGAGGCGAAAACTCGACATTTAAAGCACATCTAGTAGTCTTTTTTTATTTTTTATTTTAGACTTTTGACACAGAACTTGATCCATAAGTTGTTGTTTTTTTACTCCTCCATAAAAGTTGAGTCATTGTATACCCTAGAATCCCAATATAATAGTTGATGTAATCTCAGAAGCATTTACATGTAGCCTAGGCTATCTGAATGACTGTAGCCTACTATCTTTTACAGTATGAGTTTTGGCTGCTGTATGTCAGTCAGATGTTCTTGTAGTGACAATATAATCTAAATTTAAATGAAATGACTGTGAGTCAAAGTTGAGTTGACTGATAGGCTATATCTTATTTATCAGAAGAACTAGCCTAATATAAAGTCATATCAAATTGTCCTTTGTCCCTTGTTTCTTACTCATTCAGGTTAACTAGCAGGTGTGACTGCTGGATTACAGGCATCACATCACTTAACTCCACCACTTTATGTACAGGGTAATTACAGTGTCCCACTGTATACATGGCACTTTCACTGAACTTTAACCTGCTCTGTGTCTTGGATGGATTACTCTGGATCCTTATCTGAGCATTTTAAAAGGTGTTTACATAAGAGAAACGCTGGTCTAACGCTGCGCCTCATAAGTTTTAAAAAGAAACGATTATAGCCTCCAGCCCATGGTTTTGTGCTTAAGAACGATTGCAACATTCTAAGTCATTCTAGAACCGTGATAAGCGAAGGTGACAAGTCAATGGACTGACATTCCGTGATGTTGAATTTGCATAATTCCATGCCAAGAGTTCCGAAGAAGCCACTGTACCAAGATGTTTTGGGTGTGAGGTTAAAGCGAAATGCCAACCTTTCTTTGCCAGTCAAGTCATGTGTTATTATCTCACACCGCTACATTCAGAACCTGCTCTGTCACAGTTTGCTGCGCTATGATGACAGTTGAACAAACAAGAATCTGTTAAATGGAAAATGAAGCAATACATAACTTGTTGGCATTGAAATGGTAATTGATTCAAAAGTAACCCATTGGCTTAAACTGTAAAAGTTAGTAAGTGTTATGTCATGTGCAATGGGTTGAAGGCATGACTGGATAGATCATTTATTTATCATCTGACAGGAAGAGGAGAATTGCTTGGTTGTATCCAGACAAATACACATGATACAAAATCCTCCAAAAGAGGATCAAGACAACAATCTTGTTGGATTTGTTAGAACTGTTTTTGTTACTGGTTGTAGACAGACCTGTATTTCAGTTTTTCCTGTGATTGCCCCATATACGCCAACTTTTACCTCTCTTGGATCCCATTCTGCAAACCCCACTGTTTGCTGTTCTCATAAGGAAAACCATTTCATCTCATCCCATATGGCAGTTTAATTGTTTTCTTCCCAATCTTGACAAATGACAGTTTAGTGACTGTGTGTTGTGTCGTTGCGTGAGAGGATGCTGGGAAGAGCAAGAGTGGTTCAGGGAAGGATATTATTAAAACAGCTTAGCTGGATTGTCATGGGTGTTTTGTCAACTCGACTGTTTCCCTACATGGCAACATAAGAGAGATCCACTCCTAACAAGCTTGTTGTGTTTGACTCCAATGGGGTAAATGGCGTGTTGGCTCCGCTGCTTACACATCAACAAAAGGATACGCAATTATACATTTGTGTGCGTGCAAACAATATGTACAAATAGCTTAAGAAAATGAAATGATGTTTAGTTTGCAAACCAGAGGACTCGTCACAAAACAGAAAGTTTGTTGATTCTCGACTTTCTCATTTTGAACTTTTTATCTACGCAGCAAAGGTTGCCTTTGGTGATTATTCATTATATCGTTAAAATTGTGGTTCAAGGGGAGCAACAAAGGAGCTGAACTATTCCTATGATAAGTTCCATTGATGGAAGTTTTAGCGTCTGCTGTTTTGGATGGTTAGAGACTCAGAGACATGAACTAATATGGACTGTGGCATTTGACTTTTGTTTGCAGAGTTTTGTTTATACTGCACACTCTCATCATGCCAGTGACGCCGGTTATATAAAGATGCCTCATTAATCTTTGTTATGTAACTCGCACCAAACATTCCTTAGAGTGCTGCTACCTATCACTGCCACCATGTGCCATATAAATCCCACAGGTTTATTTGTTGGTCCCGAATTGTCCTAAATAAGTTACATAATGGTTGCATACAGTATTAGCTGAGTTTAACCCAGTCAGTTATTTACTTTGAAAAGGAAATTCTGTCCAAATGTCTCTGTAGTGTAGATTCACCATTAACAAACCCTTTTTGTTCAGGGCTGTGTATAATTTAACAAGTGGAAATGTTCCTTCCAGTTCTTTCTATTGTGGAGAGGGGGGACACTCTGTGCCTCTTTGGACTGGCACCGTAGCTCTGTGACTGGAGGAAAAAAGGGTTGGGCAGCTGGTGGAGCCTCACCCAGCCATGTAAGGCAAGACAGCCGTGGCTTCCCACACACTTAGTCAGACAGACACAAACAGGTCTGGATCGCAGCTGTGTGAACATCATTGGGAAGAGTCCCAGACAGCTCCTTCTGCCCAGGTAGATATCTGACTGATTTTTATGAGATATGGGGTATTTTGCATCTGGGTTTATTGAATGTGTGCATGATGGTACTCGTGGTTGCAGTTTAGTCTGCTCTTTGAATTGATGTGACATGGTTTGGTTACATGATTCATTTGGGGATTTCCTGTTGTACTTAAAACAAAGGCTGATGTTTGCCACACACCAACTAACTGTATCCAAATAGAGCCACTTAGGCATCATTTTGTTCAAAAATAGCTTGACAATTTCAGCAGTACCGCCATCAGTTACACAGTGGAGGTGATTCATTTTTTGTTGTAATGATGATGACACATGGTGTTGGTATCGATGGGAAGGGAACAGTCTGGAGTCGTAGTTGTGGCGGTGTGGAGATATCACTTATATCAGCAAGTTGTTGTTTAAGTGTTTTACAACATTTCATGTCGTTCCCATTGTGTGTAGTTACGTTGCTTGGTAATAAAACTGCGTTGTTTTGACTGCAGTGGGAGATGGATGGATTTCACACTTAGCTGTGAACTCTGGCACGTGGGGCATGACTTGAGATTTCTGAATCTTCACATATTATGTTACTCTCTTCATTTTCCCCTTTGAGCTTGTCTCAATAAGCACACAGATCTATATCTTGTTGGCATTTTAATAATTTTCACTACGGTATTCGTCGTTCTACAGAGTCATTTAGCTTTGTACAGCAGTGACATCATCTGTAACTGGCTGTGGCTCAGTACAGTAACTGGAGTTGTCTGATCCCGTAGGTATGAAGACGCTCCCGTAGCCAAGACGCTAGTAAAATAGTGATGTCACCTCCAAATCTGTAAACCTGAGTCAGGTTGGACCGCGTTGTTTCTAACTGGTTGTTGTTATATTTTCTAAGTGAGTACACATGATTATATAATCTGTTGTGCGGCTGATTGTATCTCCTGGAAACCTGGCTGTCATAGTATCTCCTCTATTCCGCTCTTTTTTTCTCTCTGCTACATTCAAAACTGTTACTCTTACTCTAAATGAGGCCGTTCATTCATTTGTAATCTCCTCATTCAGTTATTGTGCTTCAGTGATTTGTACTCTCCTCCTAGCTCCTTAAGAGTACGTCAGCCTCTGTAAGCAGAAGTTGCAGTAAAACACTACTAGAGTTGTATAGCAGCGCTCTGTCGTGTGATGCAGTGAAAACAGGGCACTAGAGACAGAAACCAGACCCTCCCTCATGGCTCACTACTCCTTAGCTGACCAGCCGACCGGCAGCACTAAGCAGGTGCCTCCAGAGGCAGATTGTTTACCAGAATGTTTGTTTTTTGCTGAATGTTGCCTCTGATTAAGAATAACGTTAGATGTTGAATCGTTTTGAGATCTCTGTATTGCAGCACTTGTTCAGAGACTCTATGATGACATGTGAGCACAGCATGTAGGCCTGCAATGATCTATGAAAACTGCTTTGACTGTCATTTCAGATGACACTGGTAGATCTTTTAGACTAATTGACATGAGTAAATTGTTTCGTCAAATCACTTTCTGACCAACGGACATTTACACAGGATTCTTTTAACCTACAGGTTGAGTTTAACAAAATTGTTGTGAAATTAGTAGATTTCAATGAGAGCTAATGTTATGTCAGAGATATAGGGGAAAAACTGGAATGGTACTTTACCCTGAGGCCTGTTGAACTGTAAATACAGTAGAAATGTAAATCAAGTGTTCACTGAGCTGCACGGACAAGCTCACAGAAGCTTTTCCTCAACACGAGGGGCAGGTTTTTAATGGAATGTGAATGCAGTGAGCAGAGGAAAGGGCTGATCCCATTATATACGTCAAGTATGACTTTGCAAATGTCCATGCTGCAGAGAGTACTGTAAATGTAGATAAGGACAAAGCTGAAGTATTTACCTGAGGGGATAATGCATTTCACTGTACTTTGACAGCTTGAAAAAACAGGTTTGTATTTTTTGTTTGAGTGCATGAATAAGAGTAAGAGTTGTTACATTAGAGCAAATATGCAGTGATTCACTGTGTTTAATTAAAAATACAGGCCGTTTGGTCTGTAATGACACCTAATAAGCATGTTTTTGTTGGGAGTGGTTGTTAATCAGTCCTGCTTTCTGTCCTAATCATGTGTTGGGATTGGGAATGTTTTCATCCAACTGGGATGTTGACCTGTCAAAGATTTTGAAGTTATAATACATCACACTTTTGTTTTTTTGAAATATGGCAACTAATTTGTTTATGGGAACAGAGCAGTCACAGTTCACCACATTTCTATTTATCATGTGGTGTGGGAAAAATAAATTTACAAAGAGAAGGAAGCAGCACCTTAGAGGCATTTGGAACAGCTTGGCAAAAAAAAAAAAAACCTCCTAATGGTTTTAACGTAGATTGAGTTAGAGATTGCTTTATGGGTTAATTAGACTATCACAGCATACCTATGATTTATTTCTAAAGTGTTTGATTTTATAGGAAATAGCAGACTGTAACACATTACCACTGTATTTATTTCTTAGCTCTACATGACTGTAAATGTGTACATGGAGTTGGTGCTAAAGAATAGTGTGTGGATGTGCAGAACATTGTGTTTTTAGTGTACCCGTATCCACCTCCCAGGGTGTGTCTGATCCTCTGTGTGTCTCTGGGACAAAGCAGCCCTGGAGCTGTTGCTCCCTCAGATCACAGTGAAATGTTGGCCGGCCTGTCTCTGCCTTGGCTCTGATGGTTTTCAGGCTGCAATTACGCACAAAGGACTGCCATTCAAGCTAAACCATTTACCCTGCGTTTGACTTTGAAAGCAGAGAACTGACGGCTTATGTAAGTAACCAAATGTGTTACTCACATGTGCTGTTCTGGGTTGCACTGCTTTGTTCATATGTTGACACGCACTCTGAAACTGCTTACACCCATCCACACACAAGTTTATTTATGTGTCACAGTCGTAAAACCACACACACACATGTATTGCACGCACATATGCACACTACAGAAATGATCTTTTGGTTCAATATTAATCCTTCTCACAACAGTGCCCAAGGATGTCTCTTGAGCAAACTTTGGTGTCATCACTTTTTCAGCGTGTTGTAATAGACTCTCTCCCTCCCCATCCTTGTGTATTCACTTCTGTAGCGCAGTGTTCTAGGACTCGATGCTTGTTTTGTTAATACCAAATGATCTGCAAGAACGGGCCTGCATGTTAATTGTTCTATTTCATTAAAACGCTGTTGGCGTAAATTTTTGAGTTTGTGTTGAAGATGTTTCTGTCAGTTGGCCAGAGTTGTCAGATAAAGGTGTAACATTGGCCTCTACCACTAATTAGTTCCTTTCTCACTTTGATGCAACCTGATGATGGAATAGGAAATAAGCCCCTGGCACTTAATGTGTGTTAATATGACTGCTCTGCCACATTGTTTCTTGGAAGTTAGATTTTTTCTCAAAGGGCTTCTCTTGGGAAAGAAGGAGGGGTTGAATTCATAAAGTTTGCAGACAAGAGCAGTATTGCACAAGTGTAAAACAAAATCTACAAGGACCAAGTGAAAAATGTTTTATTCCCACTGGAAAACTTTCTACATTCTGTCAGACTTTGTCATTTCTTTTGTCCATGATTGTATTTCATTGATAAATGATCTGATTAAAGGTTCCTCTGACCTCTAAACTCCAAGATACAAATTCAGATGTGGTGTCTCTGTCTCATGATGTGACCGTGTGTTGACATTGTTATTGTGGCATTGCCTCCTCACTTACAGTATAGTTAACAACAGACTGTGGCATGTAGAGAATGTGTCAGTGCCTCTTTCTCACGAAGTGTAATCATAGGTGTCATTAAAGGTGAGTAAAGTGGCTTCATTTGTGAACAGCATCAGTGCGCTGTATGCCAAAAATGCTTGTGCAGCTAATCAGGTCACACTTGACCGAACAAGGTGACATAAACCCGATGTTTTGCAGCCACTAGTTGAAGTGTTTGAAGCTAAAATATCACACAGGTGAGAAGACTGACAGCGAAGAGTCATAATGTCCTTCTGGGTGATTTAGGACGATGGAACAACATCTGTTTCTCGTGCATCATTCCAAAGTAACACCTACCTCTTAAACTTGTAAAAAAAATACCTCCCTGACAGAAAATAAAAAGCTCGTCCTTGAAAACACCTTCATGAACACAGAGACACCACTGAGCCGTAGCAACTGTAAACACCTGCAGTTGCATATATTCAATAGAAGAAAATCAAATCAACAGCCTATCTTATGTTATCAGTACAGTCTAAATAAAGTTAGGTCAGTCTTTTGATTCTTAAAATAGTTTTGATGTCAGAGGAGTCTCATCTACTCCCACCTTAATCTATAGAGGAAGACAACAACATAAATCAATGCAGAAGTTAAGATAATTGATCATTTACTCTGCAAACACCCTCATAAAATATAATTACAGCCATTAATGGAGGAGTTTTATAGATGTCTCCCTCAAATCATGATTGATAACCGTAATTTTGTTTACACTTGAGCTAATGCAGGGTGGAGCCGCACTGCAGATGGGTACAGTGTGTTCCATAGAAGTTCATACACAGACATACATTCACTCATCCATGCAAACAAACACAGCAATTCCATGGAGTTAAGGGTTAAGGATTAAGCACGGGTCAGGCTGGCAATGAGACAAAAATCAGATGTTACATAACAGGTCACCCACACCTGGACTTTTATCTTCCACCAGAAGAGGATTTGTCAACGAGCCAAATGGTTTGTTTTCTTTGTAAATTCAAAGGAAAGCAGCTAGCACAATTAGTCTGGAGTTTTACCAGCACTTACCTATGTGGGCGTTGTCCAGGAGGATTAAGAAAGTATTTGTTTGCTTTGGGGAGAAATCTTACAATTACATAAAAAAAACTTGCGTTTTAAATTGAATTTCGGTTGTCAGCTTTATGTTATGCATTATCTGTTAAATGGATTGCTTGTCTGTCTCTGAAACATAAAGTCTGAATAACCACGGGCCAAGAAACAGTTTGAGGAGTTATGTACTTCCCAAAATGTGTGGGATCTGACAAATAGCTACTTTTAAGATAAAGTTGTACAATATTAACCTAATAACAGTGAATCAAGATGACGAACTTTGATTTAATAGCTATGATAAGAACATCAAAGACTTCCAGTTAAAGCCCACAGTCAAAAACAAAAACACAGGTGTGTTCATGTTATCAAGAATTGCATGTCATACCTGAGCAATAAAGACCTTATAATAAAAAATAAAGAGGCTATAAAAAGGTCAGGATCCAGGGGAGTCGGGTGGCGCAGTAGGTTGAGCAGGCACGAGGCCACAGTCCTCACTGCAGGCGGCCCCGGGTTTGAATCCCACATCGGCGGACGGCGGCCCTTTCCCGCATGTCATTCCCCATTTCCTGTCCCTGTCTCTCTCAACTGCACCATCTAATAAAGGCACAAAAAGCCAAAAAATATAGGTCTACTTAAAAATAATAGAGTCAGGATTCAACTAAGATGAGAGCCATGAACAAGTCATCAATGAGAAGAAATTATCTGCTTTATCAAGGGGAAAGCTGAAGGAGGACCAAGAAAAGAACGGAAAAAAAAGCTGGAAACACCTTGCCCTCTTTATGTTTTTTTTTTTTACCAACATGTAATTACAGGACAGAACAGACTGGAACTCCCCCCCCAACCAAACCAGTTATATTAACATGCAAATAACAGAAGAGAAGAGACTATGAGAGACTTATAGAGCGAACACACGCAGGCCTACAGTATATATTATCATAGCTAGAGATATGATACAATACATGGGATTTAATTTAAAAAAAAACATTGTAAACATAGAAAAGCATTCAGTACAGTTGTTGTTCATCACTATTTTCTCTAAATACTTTGTTTTACTGTGAATCGTCAGCACAGCGCACAACACTGAGTTCCTCCATTTGTTTTGGCTGCCATGGTGACAAAGTACAGTTGAGGGTGACTCAGAGGTTGTGGATGTTTTGAGTGTTGGTATTTTTGGCCTCCTCTGGACTCGACTGGTTTCATTTTCCAGTGAGTGTAGTGTCGTGTCGTGGATGGAGAGTGTGTGTGGTCAGAGTCAGCAGACTGGTGAGGACTGAATGGAAATGTTTTGCTCGGGATCACCATGGCATCCACAGAGGAACTTCACTATGGGGAAGTTTTATGGCTAAAAAGTCCCCCCCTCTCTTTCTCCGCTCCACCCTCTGACTTTCATTTTGAGCCCCTCTTCTTTCTCCTCATTGGTTGTTTTTCCCATAATCCTGCTCCTCCGCCTCCATTTAGTCATCCAGTCCCACTTATCCTCTCATCTTTCATTTCAGGGCCGATCATGCAGGCGGCTTAAACTCAATCTGCAAGATCGAAACCAGTCAGGCTGCACCTCAGAGCGACTCAGCAACAAGGTACAAAATGAAAGGAGTGGTTTTTGTGTTTTTTTTACTAAACTGAAAGAACAATCAATCATGGTGGGATTTGACTAATCTTCGTTTTTGTTGTTTTTAACTGAATGAAGGAGAGCAGCATAGCAGTGGTGCTGCCACAAAAACCAGAGGAGCAGAAAGAAACACCTGAACTCATCACTCCGACAGACGAAAAAGTTGAAGTCATCAAGGTATTTGAGTTTGTTTTTCTGTAGTTGTTTGTCTGAATAGTTGTACGCAGCTGGTCGACCCTTCATGTTATATCGGCACTATATTCACCTGTGTTATCTAACACAGTGGTTTTCAAAGTTGGGGTGGCCTGGGGGTGCTAGGAGGTCCTCAGCAAATTGGAGTGAAGATGAGAAAAAAAAGGCAAATAACAAAATCAAATCAAATCATTATATTTTGAGAATTATTATGAAATATAATTTATAGTACCTTATTTTCCATCATGCTCATCTTTCCAATTGCTCGCCAGTCAAAATATCATTCATGACATCATAAACTGTGTTGACCTGGCAGTTTGTGCCTGACATAAAGCCTCAATCTCGGTGGGTTCCCCGGCCAGACGCTATTGCTATTTGGGGGGCCTTGGCATGGAAAAGTTTGGGAAGCCCTGATCTAACACACTCTCCCACCTCTGTGTTACCCCAGGTTTACCTTGAATCCCGTCCAGAGACAGCACAAAGCGTCAGGATGCTGACAGACGAGGTGTCACAGATTCAGGAGGTGAGCAACTCCTCCCGGGCCGCATTTAGACAATGAGTCAACATTGTGTGTGTGTGTGTGTGTGTGTGTGTGTTTTATGATGTTGGGTTGAATGAGCAGAAGGGCACAGTGGCGTTTCTGCATAACTCGCTTTTTTTTTTTAATGCTCGGTGTGTTTGTGTTTCTAGGTGAGGTACTGTCTGAAGACTCTGAGGGAGCAGATGGCGGCCAGACAGAACAACAACAACAACAAGGTGCACGCCCTCTACATTCACCTTTTTTAAAGATGCTTTTCTTTTTAGCACAGTGCTGAAACATCCGAGCAATGTCACTAACCCACTAACCGGCCGCCGCTCTCTCCTCCAGTATCCAATGGTAACCAATGGCTTCAGAGTCAACATGCCTATCAACGAACCAGCTGTCACCAATGGCAACATTGTTCTCATTGAGCCAGATGTTCATGTAAGACACATTTAAAATCCTCAGAGGAGTGTTTGCTGGGCTTTTTTACGATTTGTTTACTGACGATTTGTTTGTTCCGTTTGAATCAACAATGGGAAGCGTCAGAGACCGATTTCAGATAGAACGAGCTTGAATACATTCAAATTTGAATTCAAATGACAGGCATAACATGGATAATGGAAAAAATGTGTGGGCCTCCAGCTGTTTCCGTTAACATGCCAGCCTAACGCCTGCTGTTCCACAGAAAACGGCCAGACTCTGTGAAGCTGATGACAGAGCGTACGACACACACAGTGAAAGGGATCACTTACATTCTGACTAATGGCGCTCACACACACACACACACACTCAGAATATTGTGTTTCACATGCATTATCGGACGCTCGGTACATTATAGCATTTCCTGTAACACAAAACCATTATCCACTGAGGAAGTAGTGCAAAGCAGGGAGCGAATGTGCATGCGTTGTGGTTACCCATACCCAGTGACCTGCATGTGTCATATGTAGGTAAGCTAGGGTCGATTTACACTGCCCTCCTTTCTAAGTAGTGTGAGATTACACAGAGTGCACTGTTTGTCTTGAGAGGAGAGGTATTTTGCCCACCTAAAGGACAGCTCCAAGAAAAAAGATTATCTCTGCGTATTTCAACAGACATCCCTGCATCTCGTCTAAATGCTTTTTGCTTTTGTTACCTCAGGCTAGACAGAAATAACATTTTAAACTCTCAGAAAATGGACCATCAGCTGCCGCTCTTATCTGTGTGTTAACTCCTGCCTTGCCCTGAGGTTCAAGTAGTTTGCCAGATTAAACCTAATTGAGCATGTCACTTTCTGTCTCAGGTTACAGACACTCAGGAGGAGAGTGTGAAGCTCCGGGAGGTGACCAAGCGTCTGTATGAGCAGCTGAAGGACATGGAGAAGAGGCATCAGGAGGAGAAAGAGAGACTGCAGGTCTGTCTCATGAGACGAGTAACGTGACACGATTTCCTGTCTTGCCGCTATGACTCACCCTACTCTCTCTCGTTCTTTTAATCATCCTCATTATCTGCCAGTGTTATCTTTGGATTTCATCTCTCATCCTGTGATCCTCCACTTGCTTCATCTTTTGCTCGACAGTACATTCATCCGTCAGGTCATCTCAGGACGCTGCCTGCTGATGTCACCACAGGCTCTTCTGTCTTGTGCTCTCACCATCACCTTTGCCTCTTTTTTTTTAATTATTGTTTTAGGAGCAGCAACAAAATGTAATTGATGCCACAATTTATTTTTAGTTATCGCCATGTCATGAACCAAAACAGAAACTGAGCTAATATCACAACAACAATATTGTGTGTGCTGAACAACTCACACTGACGAGACACATTAATGCATCTGTTAAAGACCCTGTTCACTTGCACAGGTGTTATCCTGACTGATTAGACACTAGTCAGTCAGTTGGTAATTAGTTGTATCAATGTGACAACTGAACATAGATATACATGCTCCATTTTATAGCATACATTTTTTGTTATATACAAAATAAATCCATATACTATGTATGAGCATCTCCTTCATTATCTTTTTTACATTGCGTTGTGTACATCTACAGCTCACTGAAACATCCTACATGTAACACCTGTAGGTTTGGTATCTTGAGAGGATTTGGGACACAGACGGTGTAATAAAGAGAGGGACTGAAACCAATTGTCACTCTTGTGCCTTCCCAGGCGGAGTCCTACGACTACCAAGATCGCCTGATTGAGCAGACAAAGAGGCTGCAGAAGGCGGAGGAGCAGTCGAAGGAGAGAGGCCAGCAGGTGGAGGAGCTGCAGAAGCTACTGGGAAACATGGAGGTCGAGAGCGGCCTCCTCAAAGACAAGATGGTGGCAGGGCAGGCCGAGCTGCTGCAGCTTAAAACGGGCACCGAGGGAGGAGCAGGGAAAGAGCAGAGGTGAGGGGCATTCGCTGGTTAAAGTAATACCTGGAAGTTGTTTGTTTTTCTTGTTAGTGGATTTAACAGCTGCTAAATATGTTATATTCCCCACCCCACAGTCAGAATCACTAAATATTTTGTCAAGCAGTTTTCTTGTGTAGGGTTTCATACTTCATGTGTATTAACCAGCGTTTCCTCGTGTGTGTGTGTGTGTGTGTGTGTGTGTGTTGTAGGTGTGCAGAGCTGGAGAAGGAAGTGGCCAATCTGAAGGAAAAGATTCATCACCTCGATGACATGTTGAAGAGTCAGCAGAGGAAGGTCCGCCACATGATCGAACAGGTACTTATGTCCACAGGCAGGTTGCCTGGTGCTGCAAGGGCATACACAGACGCACACTCAAACACAATGCAAATTATTCCTCTAGTGCCCACAAACACACAGGAAGCCATTAATAAGGAAATTAGATTTTGAGGAAGCAGAGACACAAAGTGTTATTGATGTGAGGGAATGGAGCCAGGAGGAAATGTGTGGTGAAACAAAACTCACTCGTCATGAATAAGTGATGCTGCATCTGCTCCTGTTGAGGAAAAATGAGCTGTGCTTCTCCTGAGTATCTCACATTGTTTGTGTTTTGTGTTTGTGCTTGTTTGTGTTGCCTGTAAAACAGCTGCAGAACTCCCGGACTATCATGCAAGAGAGAGATCGAGTCATCAGGGATCTGGAGGAGAAGGTGGCTTTCCTGGAAGCTGAGGTCAGGAGCTGTATATCCCAGCATTCATTAGTGAATTCTTGAATAAAGATCTCTAGTTAGACATGTTATTGCTATTACTATTTTTTCAAAGATAAGTTGTTTGTATTTTGAACTTCTTTTTATCTCCTTTACTTGTATATCTTCACTATTAACTAGTCTTAATTCACTAAAACACATGATCCCAAGTACTGACTGTGGTGTTGTAGCCTGATAGATTTTCTCCTCTTTAAGTAACTTCTCCTTAAGAACTGCTATTCCCAAGTCTGTAAGAAACCCATACATTTTGTCCCGTGTTATAAAAATGACATGTTCATTAGAAACAAATTAAGCGTGGGACTGAGAGACACACACAGGATAGGAAGGTCAGAGAGGCAAATTAAAGATTCATTGTTTTGGTCTTTTAGTGGGGTTTGTTTGCAATAAAATGGATTGTTGTTGTTATTTTTTTTGGTAACTAAAGGCACAAGGCTTTTCCAAGTAGACTAAAAGTGGAAATACCCTAAAATTGCCTTGGATATAGAGCCTTCATCCTGTAATCCCCCTGTGTCTGACCTTTAGCACATGGAAAAGAACCCCAACGGACACACACATTAATGTTTATTACTGTTGTTTTCACTTTGCAGAACAGAGAAATGCATGACCACATGGAGTACTTCCTGTCAGACCAGACTCCTCCACCCCTGACGTCCACTGTGAACAAGCCAGAGGTCGTTTACAGGTGACCAATCGCTTCCTAATTACCATTTCTGCTCATTTTCTTATCCTGGCAGTATCTGTCAGCTACTCATTTAATAGTTTAATGTTCAATTAACTCATTTTTATATTTTTTTCTTCCCTCCCCTGTACAGTAAACCACTCACACCGACAACACAGACCAACAAGGTCCTGCCGTTCATCAAAGTCATTGAGATCAAGTCCTGAATGAAGTGTCGACCAACGGAATAATCAGAAATAAAAACTGTAAATATATACATTTAACCGGCTATCAGTGTATAAAACATAGGTCTGCAGTCATTTAAAAAAGCTGGCTTAACAGACCTCATGGTGACAAAGCACAGTGCTCTTTTGTTGATACCCATTACCTTTGAGAAATCATTGTGCATCCCTTTAAAGGACTTCTGACTGTCAAACAAAACCTAAAAAGGTAAAGTCAGAGAGAACTGAAACTAGATTACAAACATAGAAACAATCTGCTAAAGGAAACAAACAAGGAGACATGCAATGCAAGATGATGCACAGTGTACTGAGCAGTTAACTACGTCCTCTGTCAGAAGGTGTTGAAGTTGCAGAAGCAAGAGTTCAGTAGAGCTGTTAGGTTTTTCCACCTCGCTCACATAAAATAATTTGTAAATAGTTTGAGATTATAAACAATTATTATTGTTAACATCTCCATTGCACATACTCTTGGTCTAATGTAGAAATAATCACGTTTTGTTGGATGTTTGCAGCACTTCTTCAACCTGCAGCCTGCTCTACCACAATCCTTGGCGTCAGGGTTGGGGGTCAAATTCCTCAGTGCTTTGCACCACATTGCCAATGGCAGGCACGACGTTAACTATGTCAACCATGAAATATGATTTATGCATAAGTTAAATATATTTCTTTGACATTAGAGGGAGTTGAATAGTTAAGAATGTTAATAATAATAATAATAATAATAATAATAATATTTTTTACATGTAAAAATGTTTGCTCTCTTTATTGTTTGTAAAATACTTATTGGAGGCTACATGTAGAGACGGTGAGTAGCTGATGTTACAATTTTGTTTCTTATGTACGCTGCCAAGTGCTGCCTCAACACACGCACCATGATAAACCCTGTTTTGTGCTAAAAGGTTTCATATTTAATAACTAACTCTGATTGAACTGATAGACTTACTTGTTGCAATGTGTTTGGCTCTTTCTCTCTCTGTAAAATATTTCCTGCTGCAGGATGAACATTTTTATAAACTGAATAACCTTTTACTGTGAACATTTTAGTTAGAGGCACCGAAGTTAAGGCTATGTACTTTCATTGTAGATTGTAAAATTGTATTTAATTTTAATAAAATTCCTGGTTTATCAGGTTTATGTGTTGCTCTCAATGTTTCACAATGGTTTCCACTCTGTTGTTACACCTGTACCCCGCAACCATTTGCTGCCACCTGGTGGAGATATCAACCACACTCACTATGAAGAAGTGTTCGTAAGGTTTTTATCTTATACAACAAAAGTAGACAACCTCACATAAATACAAAAAATCACACAGTATCAATTCAATAAGTTATAATGTCCATATAAATATCTTTCATCCCTACAAACACACAGTGGTTCAAAAGATACATCCATATTTACATTTGGATATTTTGTGGGGGGGGGGAAATGGAGGTGATTTGTCATTTACTTTGCTGTCTTAAAGAAATTGACGATGACAACCATGCCGAGTTGGCTACAATCATTTGCCATCTGAACACGCTCATTAGGTCCAAAATAAAGTCAAAGCCATTGTTGTACAGTAGGGCTTCATCACAATTACAGGAAAGAAATCTTGTGACAAGATTTTAAGACCTGTTACAAAAGAAAACTTTCAGAAAAAAAAAGAGAGGGTTTCCCAAACTTAATTTTGGGTCAAATTTTTACAGCTTAGTTTAGGAACAAAGATACAGTCTGTTACGGTTTGTTTCCCAGTGGGCCGTGTGCAACCATCGTACACATGCTCAGTCTGTAATGTCCGTCGGCCTGTAAGAACAGAGTTTCACAGCGTGCTCTCCAGTGTGTTGTAATTGTCTTTAAAACTTTTAAGCTCCAGAAAGTGTTTGGGCCTCTTGCTGCGCTGGCCGGTAGAGGGCAGGTAGGTGACCTGGATGGTGGAGGGGGTGCTGCGGACAGGAGACCCTGTCAGGTCCTTCGCTGCGGACTGGTGATGCTGGTCCAGACTGGTGGTGCTGGAATAGGCCTTCACCCTGAGGGAGGAGATGGAAAACAAATGTGGGTTGATGTCAGTGGATAAATACAGGAATACATTACCAAGTGGATTACACATTTCACAGATAAAATTAGAGCTGCAACAATTAATCGAACAATAATCGATTATTAAATTAATCGTCAACTATTTTGATAATCGAATAATTGGTTTGAGTAGTTTTTTAAGAAAAAAAGTCTAAATTCTCTGATTTCAGCTTCTTAAATGTGAATATTTATGGTTTCTTTCTTCCTTTATGACAATAAACTGAATATCTCTTTGGTTTGTGGACGAAACAAGACATTTGAGGACGTCATCTTGTGGTTTGGGAAACACTGATTGACATTTTTCAACATTTTACTGACCAAACAACTAATTGATTAATCATTTAAATAATCGACAGATAAATCGATCATGAAAACAATCTTTAATTGCAGCCCTAGATAAAATTATACACGTGATAGGCCATTTGAACTGTTGTACATCATTTTTATCACTAGATTGTCATAATTTAAAACTATTGGTGATAACTTGCTAAAGGCATGCTCCACGCCTTGTCCTGTTGATGTGAGCAATGCAGAACAACAATTTTACAAGTCTAACAGTGTCAAGTCTGGACCAGTACAACAGCACTTACACATCAGCTAGTTCGCTCAGGGCCTGCTGGTATTCAAGAAACTCTGCTTCCCCGAACACCTGGAACAAAGAGTTAAAAACCAAATCAGAAACATGTTACAACAGCTGATGGGAAACATGTTAAGCCCATTATATGCTATTTTCATTCCATCCCCTACAACTGTCACACTCAGCCTGAGGCCAACATCACCACACATGTTGATCCAGTATGTAACTGCATCACTAATAGTGTCCTAAAATAATCCACAATGGAACAAAGAATAGTTTCTATGGCATGTACATCACTTTCTGCTTACAAGCCCTGATTGCAATATTCTACATTAGTAAGCTCACAATCATTTAACTGAATAACTGTTAATGATGACAAAAAATGATTAATAGTAAGTATCAAAGGCTGTTTTAGCTTTAGTGTCTATTCATAGGGAGTGGTAAGTGAGTGAACAAGAGAGTGATTTTGGACAGTGGTACACACCCCGGTCCCATGGCGGGCACTGTCGTAGCCCTCAAGCAATCGGTCAATGAGCGCACTGTGGCTGCTCTTTATCAAAGAGTGGGAGTTGCGCAACTCCAAGAGCCAGTTCCTGAAGTTGCGCCCCGTAAACGCACTGGGACTGCGGCTTATCTCCTGCAGAGGAATTCCTAAGATCCAAACAGGAAGGAACAAGAAGTGAAGGTCAGAGAATGTGGCATTTCAGCAGCACCAATGGAGAAACTGTGTCTCTTATAAAATCAGGACTGGGTTAAAGCATCAAGGAATATGCTGTTTTTCCACAAGATGTTTTTGTTAAATGATAATGCAATGAGTGTGAGAAAAATAACATCAGTTATGTGATGTGATGGGGGGGATCATGCATGCACCTGAAGAATCAATACATTTAATCAGCAATTCTAGTGTTTCACCTGAGTCACGGATGGCATCCAGAGCTTTCATTCTGTACAGGTAGTTGTAGCAACCTACAGTGCAGAGTACAAAGGACAAACGGGGGTTTTGTTTTCAGATTACACAATAAAATAGAAATGTGGAGTGCAAAGAGATTCAGGTGTCAACAAGTTGAGGTGTGAAAAAGTGACTGACTGATCTGTAATCCCTGCTTCAGTCTATCGTCTTCTTCCGATAGGAGACGTGGTTCGAAACAGATATCTTGCACTTTGGACAGTCTGGAGTCAATCTCCTCCTTCAGACCCTGTAAATTAATAAATATAGACAATGCACAGACGCGTTAACTCTTGCACCAACAACAGCTACCGCGTATTCAGCCTGTGCTATCTGACAATAACACAGGAAGCAACCGAGGACAAAAGAGATATACAGTATTTTACCTTAGGTGCATTGTGGCCAATGGGCGCATGGGGTCCCCGTCGGGATCTCATAGCAAATCGCATGATTTGCCTTTTGACGAAGATAAACAGCAACACAAACACCTGCGCATAAAAACAAAACACAACACAACAGGAGCTTGAATTGAGTCGGCTGTCATTTGATGAGCTTTGACACAGCTAGCAACCAAAACGTTAACGTAACAATTAGCTGCTTAACTTACCAAACTCCCATAGGCCATGACCAAAACAACATTGACCCCTGATAGTGGCGACGACTCTGCCATGTTATCCACCACCGGTGTGTTTACAGTCTATCCACAAGTCGATTAGCTCGCTCGCAATTTAAACTTGTCGTTGCTACATTAGCTTGGTAAGTTAGCTAAGTTAACAGTCGGCTGTTCATTTTGAAAACCGTTCCCACTGCGGCACAGACCAGCTGTTTACTACACTGCGGCTCTCTAAAGGATGTTTCTAGAAAGAAAACTATGTAGACGCCGTATCGATACTCATCATCTTATTCAGCGACATCACGCCTAAAATTACGCAGCTTAGCTATGCTAGCTGGGGCCGAGCGAGTGCGCGACAGTGACGTCTGATTTACGACGCTCCACATTTACCGTAATGACGCTGTAAGAGCGAACCATAAGACCCTGTAGTTTGGGAAGAAACTGTGTGAAATGTTTTGCTTTGTTTAGCCACAAAACTGCTACTGATGTCTTACACCATACATATTTTCTATAATATGACGTTTATTCCTGTATAAAGGTGAATTTATTATCCAAAACACATTGTTTTGGACATTGACCTGCTGTGCATATAAACAGGTACTTCATAATAACATTAGTGCACATTGTTCTTAATAACGTTTATATAACATATATTAACATTAGTCACATCCCAGAAGCCTTGACATACTTGGTGATATTGTATTATATAAAATCATATTATCTATATTTTAATGCCTATTTAATTTCCTATCAAATAAATCTCGATAATTCTATACAGATAATTGTGTCATTGGACTATCATATATCTACATAAATCTACATATGCCTACATACTTTCTATAGTCTTCTGTGTTTACAGTAAGTACTGTGCAGAAAGCACATCTTTTATACCATTAAAAACCATATTAGGCTTTAGAATTCAATCACGTTATTTTGTGCAAAAGTATTTCTAGTCATTCATATTCTCTTGCATACGATTATTATATTTTTTTATTCAAAATGTCCAACCTTAGTAGTTGTAACATGGGAAACTCAAGCTTCTGTTCGTTGTAGTATTAACAAAGCCCTAGAACGTCTCTGGTATTAATCTTTTTTTTTTTTTTTTTACTACCCCTCGTTGTTTGTCTGAGTTTATTATCTGAATTTGCATCCCTGCCGCGGACATTATCGTAACCCCGTTGGTGATATAAAACTATATTAATGAGTGATCACATGTTGTGGGTCCGGTTTCCTCGAAGCGCTGTGGAGAACCACGTGACGCAGCTCTCCGTGGTGTCAGAGTGGAAAAGAAACAGGTAAATTCAGTCTCTCGCTTATTGTGTGAGCGAGTCGGTTCGTTATATTTTCTCAATTTAGTTGTATCAACTTGGGGTTCAGGAATTATATCCTGTCCTAAATCCGACTAGAAGGTCGACAACGAGACCACTTGTCGGTCGGTTGTGTAGCAGTCTCTAATATTGAGCCGGGTTTCTGGTCAGTATCGCCTGTTATTTATTTTCATTTTCAGGGCCTGCAGGCCTGCCATTAGCCTCGGTGTTTTCCCATGTCGACAGCCCGGCCATCAGATCACACCGGCGGGCCAGACTGATTCTAAATGTCGCAGAGCGGCGGTGCAGTTCTAGAAGCCGCTGCTTTGCTAGCGCAGCTACCGAGCCAACATTTCCTGTAACGGCCATGTAGCGACGTTAGCAGCGTGGCTAACAGTCGTTAGCAGGGATAACCAGTGGCAATGGAGTGGCATGGGCGTTTTTTTTTTGTTAGGTTTGACCGGTCGAACGTGAACGCTTTTATTATTATTGCTCGCTAGCTATTTGATGATTTAGCTGATTAACTTGTTGGCCACCAAGCTCGGTCAAGCTAACGCTAACAGCTCAACGTTGAACCGGTTATCGGCACTTTAGTTAGCAGGTGAGCAGCTAGCGGCTGTTGAAGTTAGCCTCGTAGTCGCCATGAGGTGAAGCCGTGAGAAGCGGAAGCCCACCAAGACTTAAAAGCTGGTTGCTTTTCCCCTCGAGTATTAGCCAGTAAGGCTAGCGTTTTTTCGGCCATGTGGCTGGCTAGTAGAATTGAAATGATGATCGACGGGGCCTGGCTTTAGCCTTGTTTGTGGGCTAGTTCACACAGGGTTTTACGTAACGTATGCAAGATTAAGGAGAAGCTGTCGATAACAAGGTTAACAGTTTGCTGTTGAACAGAGATGTAGTCGTCTGTCTGAACTGTGTATGTTTGTATCTCCCCCCTCTGTTTTGACGATCCATTTAATGTATCTGTCTGTCACTGGCTCTGTGATCATATGATGTCGTTTGACAATATATGGGTTAACTGAGCACTACCAAGGCTATTTTGATATATTGAGCGTTGCATCATAACCCCCGAAGAGGAGAATAACTTAACCTGTGTTGTGCACTTGTAAGCCTGCTATGCAACAACACCCAGTGTAGTATACCATGGCACTACAGCTTCCCGGGTCAAACCCGCGGCTAGCTTTGGTTTGAGACATTGTCCCAGAAAGGGGCTGAAAAACATCCTTTGTCAACGTTTTCCAGACGTCTCGGAAACAAAGCTGATGGTGTCCTCTCGATACCGCTGAGCCCCCCCCTTCCTCACCCCCCCGACCCCCCCCCCCCCCCACTAGGCAATAAGCTACCAGGCAGTTTGAGGAAGTACTGTTCAAGTCAACTGTGCATGTACATGGCATGAAGTAGGTCATTATCACATGCCCATAATGTGTCTCTCATGTCTCTTTCTCTCCCTAGGTGTTATTCCTTTGTAAATACTGTTATTTGTATATACTGTAAATGATGACGTCCATGGGCGGGAACCGAGCCCGGGGCAGCTGGGAGCAGACACAGGGCCAGACACAGAGCCAGACACAGCACAAGCAGAGGCCTCAGGTACCCTCACCCTCAACACCTGTCTCACTGTCAGATCAGATGCAAACTGATTTGCATGCAAGGGTTGAATGCAGTCAAATCAAGTATTGCAAAATTGTAACTTGTTTTTGTTGGATGCAAAACTTCTGGCTACAATGGTGCGCGCCAACAATTTGAACTGTATAAGTCAATAACGTGCTCATATTAATATGACCCATGGAAACAGTCTCCGGTTTCAAGACTGTTGACACCATATTTTGACCATCAGGAGGGAAAACCCTTTTTTTAGGCTTTTGGATTACAATTATAGTTACACAGTAGTGATCAGGCTAGTCTTCAAGCATGAATGTCCAGTAATATCTTTAATAACCACTGATGGTGTCATATGTAGGATGAAATGTATGAAAAAGTGCTGTATCATTATTAGAACATCTATTTGCTGTTTCCTTCTGAAAAAGCTTACTCCTCCTACTCCCTGACAAAAGTTTATATTAAAATTTGTGAAAAGTTAAATATATGGTCTCTTTCTTATTACTATATTACATATTAATTTAGATAATAGTAGGCATATTATCAAATACTTGTTTGCATGAGTTCTTAAAAGGTTTCAGTGAGGCGCTGGCCATTTCAGTTTTACATCTGTGAGATAATCAACCCTAAAAGGTTAAATATTCCAAGTTAAATTGATTTTATATATACAATCCATACACAGGGGGACACAATTGTGCAAAAATGTACACAAAACAAAAAAAAAATACAAAGACGCCAATGCAAAATGGGTGTCAAACTGAGTTAATGTGAAGTGGGCAAGGAAAAGTGTGTTTCCAGTTTAAGGCCACTGTAACCGAAGTGGTGCGTAGTATTTGTTTTATTATTTTGTTGGATAATAATTCCTTTAGTGTGAGACCCAGAGAATTAAAAAACAAACAAACTGAATATTCGTTTTTCGTGTCCGACTCTACAAAAAGCAAAGCTCGTGCTTCGCTTGGTTGACACACATGTTTGGCGTTTCTTCTTGGAACAGGCAACCGCAGAGCAGATCCGACTCGCGCAGATGATTTCAGACCACAATGATGCGGACTTTGAAGAGAAGGTCAAACAGGTGAGCAGATGGACGGCTCTGTGCTGTGCTGTAGCTAAATCTCTGTTCTGACCTCCCACTGAAATGATCTTCATTTCAGAATGGCATTTTTCTTTTTTTTTTTACATTTTTCCCTAAATGTAATTTTCGTGTTTTTTTTGAATCATTTAGCATAAGCCTCCAGAACTCATCTTTCTATGAATGAGATGGCAGGACTGTCAGCCAGGGGTCATGTCTGTGTCTCATCATGTCACTCTTTCTTTTCCAGCTGATTGACATCACAGGCAAGGACCAGGATGAGTCTATGATTGCACTGCACGATTGCAACGGGGATGTCAACAGAGCCATTAACGTGTTGCTGGAGGGTAGCCCAGACACTGTGAGTATTGGCTTTGTGTGAGGGCTTAGCGCTGTGTAGGCCAGGTTCTGGAGAAATCAGGGCTACACTGGATTAGATAACTATGGAAATGAACTCACAGTTTATGTTGTATGAGTACTGCAACTGTGATAGTTTTGAGCATGGTGTGTATGTGTACAGAGACTGTGTTTTCATAGTTAACATAAAGAAGCAGTAAAAAGGCGCATTAAGAAGTTCATTGTAAAGAAATGCCTGAGACCTGTTTAGAAAAACGTATCAATTCTCATATTTTATCACTATCGATAAAATGGACTCACGAGGGGAACGCGTGATTAATCTCGCCAGAGCTGATGAGGGGTTGTCAGCTACTTAAAACTGTCAAGAGGCAGGCACAGACGAGAAAGAAATGGGTCGCTTTAATATGGCTTGGTGGGAAAATACCAACAAGAGGAACCAAATTTGTTTTTGTTTTCGCTTTTTATTTAAAGAAGCTGCTGCCACATCCAGCCCACACAATTTATCACCTGGTGGAAAAACATAAAGATCATGTTTGTTGGTACATTTCCCCTACATTTGATCATATTTTAGCCTGAGCCCATTGTCCTGTTAAAGTGGCAGTGATTTTTGTTGACCCTCACCTGATGAGTCAGTACAAAGTCAATAAATCCAGCAGTACACTCACTTAACTGTCGCACTGTCTTTGCTTCTTCTTAAGGACTCTTGGGAAATGGTGGGGAAGAAGAAGGGGGTGTCGGGCCAGAAGGAGACGAGCCAAGCAGAGACCGGAGAGGAAGGAAAAGAGAACCGGGAGAAAGGCGGAGAAAAAGATGTAGCACGTCGTCGGGGCGGAGCTCCACGCAAAGGCCGTGGAGCCAGCAGGGGACGAGAATGTAAGTGTTTACCAATCCTTTATTGTTGGTTTTTGTCGTGTCGTCCTTCTCAATGCTCGAGTCCCTTAAGAAATTCATCTGTGTGCTACTTGAGGGTTATTTTGATTCTGCCGTGCTTCTATTTTTTACTTGGGACTTCTTTTGGAGTTTGTGGCATCACCACATTTATCTGTGAAAGTCCTTTATGCACTTGACACTCGAGAGAAAACATACAAGGTGCTCATATGGTCGGGAAACCTGCATAATGAGTATATTCGACCAGAGCCTTGTATGCAGGCAAAGTACGCTTTGCTGTGCAGCAGAAATGGCACATTGTGTCATGTTATCTTAATGACAAGTTTGGGATTTGCTGCACAGCTCTAATATCTTTTTCTATTTCTCCCATGCATTTATGACTTATCTACAAACAAGATCTGGAAAAAGAAAATAATTATTTGCATTGACCAAATTTCCTTCAAACATTCAGTACGCTGTCCATCATTTCTGATAGATTAGAGCAGAGCTTCTGCAGCACCACACTCACGCAGACGCTCTCACAGGGTACATGAGGCACGTCTGTGACCTAAACAGAGGGGTGCAGTCACGTCCTTGGTGCAGAAGGAATAGCATGTGTTCCTCCTACACCTTCCAATGTAGCGAGTGCTCGTAGAATTTGGAAATCCATGTTGCAAGAGTCTTTTTTTTTTTTTTTTTAGATTTCTGATCACAGAGAAATGTTGGAAGCAGAGCAAGTTCATCCCTCAGAACAAAATTAAAGAAAAGAGGCAAAGAAGCAAAAGCTCCTCGAATCATATGCAATACACAAACTCTGCAGCAATCTCCCATTGTGGTTGGATACACCCAGTTTAAATATATAGAGGAAAGTTTGAGGTTAGGCAAGACGAAAGGTCATTTGAGTTGATTAAAATTTGTCGTTAATGGCTCGCTTGTACACGTTTTTAATTGTAATTGTCTAAATCTGTAAATTTGTGGTTTTTCCTTTTCGCTTGTTACACTGAGATGACTGTAGTGTTTTAGTGCCCTCCACTGTCACAGTGGGGAAGAAAAATTAATTCAAATGCTTTGTGTAGTGTTGACATCAACAGTTTAGACAAATATTAAAAAGGTGTAATTAAGAATGTAAATTGAAATGATGAATAGTAGTGGATTATGATGATTGTTAAGTCTGAAACAAGCTTTGGTTTAGTAGTAAAGGCACTGGCCAGGGGACTGTGCTCAGATTTGTAACACACATCTATGGTTTACAAAATATTTCCCCCTCTAATGAATTCTGACAAATTTTTACATATGTAAACAAACAGCATACTTTGACCCTTGCATTAGCAAAGCAACAAAATCTCTGTAGGATTCCTGAGCTTATCTACAATTTAAAACCAGTCATTTATCAAACATGGCTGTGGAACTTGTACATTCAAAATGAAAGTCCTGTCAAGGTCCATCAGTGGAAATCTTTAAACGCAAAGCAGCAGCAGAGAATGTTTTAGTTTACGTGAACAGTAGCTTTTAAACGTGTGAGAGAAGTTTGGTTGCAACGTGCTTGAGGTTAAGAATGAAAAGTCGCACAGATCACAAAAAACATGGAGACCCCTTTTTATATAAAAAAGAGGAACATTACAACACGCCTTGGTTACATAGTTTCTCTCTAAACAGTAAAACATTTTACGTACATTTTCTTATTTTGACAACTGGCTGCTGTGTAGCATCTACATTTCATGCCACTGTCTCTTCTCTAAACTCAAGTCCGTGGTCAGGAGAACGGTTTGGATGGCAGCAAGGCCGGAGTAGCTGGAAGAGGTGCAGAGCGAGGCCGGAGGGGACGAGGCAGAGGAAGAGGAACTGTTGGTGGTAAGTAGCTATTATTGTCTATAGCCAGACTCCTTGGTATGCAGTCAAAGCGAGATAGGGTTTTTATTTTTACATAAAATTCTACCCTTCCTTCTTGTGACAATAGTTGTTAAACTGAGAGTTTGAAATGAGCTCTTGTTGTCTCTCCAGGGGTATCTGGACGGCGAGGAGGCAGATTTTCAGCGCAGGGCATGGGGTAAGGGAACACCTGCGTTGCCTAAAACCAGAGGGCCTTTTGTTCCACTTTTACCTGTTGCCATGGTCACCAGAGAGCAGGACCCCAGCTTATTGTTTAGCCGTAATCCAAAGGAAGGAGGACATACATCAGCCAATGGAAAGGAGCAGCATGAGCTCAGTGTCTGCTGAATGTATAGTGTCTGAACATTTTCTCTAGAGTGAAATCTGGATAGACCCACTTAGAGGGGAATCAGGGACCCAATTGGCTCCACTCAACAGTCTCTGCTCTCTGGCCCCCGGGCTGTAGCATTATTCAGTTTGTGTGTTTTGCCTGTTCTGTGTACCAGTTTCTATGTGTGTGTGTGTGCAGTCAATAACATGCCAGTTGATGAGCTGGCATCTTATACTGGCAGCTTGATTAGTAGGTGTCATAACAGAAAGGACGTCTTCTCTTAACTGTGGTGCCACTCTTCAATTCATTTCACTGTCATGCAATGGGAAACAATGTAGTAGGAGTACAGTTTCCATACTAAATATCCTGCCTTTTTAATAATGAGCATTCAGGTGTAGTGTGATATTATTCTGCAGTTGTAGGTTTTTTTGGCCCTTAGGGTTTGCTCAAGTAGTGCATGTGACATAACGTGGCTTCCTCTATGGAGGTCAAGGGCTGAGCGGCTTTCACCCAAGGAAAGGTTGAATGTTATTTTTCGCTCTCACTGAAGCAAGTATTGAAAGTGTACTTCAGCAGTAGTGTAAGAATGTCATAAATTCATGTATATATTTGTACTTTGAGGCTCAAAAGGTGCAAGGGCTTTGCTGAAAAAACAGGCGTGTTGAGATGCTGCAGACAATTTAACTATAAAGCTCGAGGCATGAGTCTTTAAGGTATATTTATGGTCCGAGTTTCTCTGATGCAATTTTCAGCGTATTTGTATTTTTTTGTGGAGCCAGATATTGACTCGCATGTCTCAAAGGAATATTTTGCTGCTGGTTCGAAAGAAGCTGTTTGTTTTGTTTGTTTTTCTTTTTGTATGTTGAAGGCATCTACCCGACGCCACAACAGTTCTGCAACTTTTGCATCTTGTTGCTGACAGACACGGTTTACCAGCTGGGTATCGGTGTCATGTAAACACGGTGACTTAAAGAAGTATAAATGGCTTTTTAAAGAAGCAGCCTACAAGCAGATACGTTGTTTGATCAGGTTATTACTGTTTGATAAGATGAGATGACGGAGGGGGGAAAGCACTGTGAGTGTGTTGTCGGTATCTTGTACCGGTGCTTTTGACACAACGCCGAGGCGGCTTGTAAATGAATACTGAGCGACCCACAAGGGGAACAAACGCCATAAGTCATTACTAATGAAAAAGCTGATCAAAGGCATTTGTTGGAGAGTCGGTGTAAACCTGAGATGACTTAAATTTTAGGAGGCTCAGATAACCCACACAGTGTCAGTGTTTAGATGTTTTTATGAATGACGTATTTAGTAACTACACAGATGGGTATTGGCTGGCTGGACAAGTTAACCAGACCCCACTAACTATACAATCAAAGTTGCACCATACCTGTGTCATTCAGAAGATATTATTTACTACCTCACAAGTGCTTATTAATTTTCATTATTTAATACTACTAAATCTCAAGTATTGTCCCATAATAGAGGGAAACTTAATTTTGCTGTCTATATTCACTCTTATATGCATATACATAAAGACATTGAAATTAGCATTAATCTAATCCTGGTTGTGATGGACTTTATGTGGGTGTCATGAGCTGCTGCATATATCAACCTCACCCATTCCTGATGTTTCCTGCAATAAAAGGAGACTAGATATTGCTAAGAACGAGAGAACACAGCTCCATTCATTATGCAGCCAGTTGTTTTCAGTTGTACCACAGCATTTGTTGGCTCATTTACAGTGCTGTTTCTTTGGGGTAACTGTTAGCAGCCTTTGTATTTGAATTCTGTGCTTGAATTTGCAGAGAAGAAACTCAGGGAAGAAATGAGTCAAAGTTTGTTGGAGCTTTCATAAACTACTCTCCCAGTTTTACATTTATAAGAAACTAGGAGAAGATTTAATACAGTGTGACACGGCTACCTGTTTTTTTTTTTTTAAATCTGAGATGGTTTATTGAGTTGGTCGAGGTTTATCACAGAGTATATACATCACTGTGTAAAGATCAGATGAGTATTAAATGCCTGTTGCAAGTATAGGTGGAGACGCACTGCTTCATTGAAAAGGATTTCTGAAAACAGCTGTCATCTAGCAGGAAAGGGTTTGTATTTGTGTATGCATTGTGTAATACTTATGGTGAGTGGGGTTCCTTGAAACATGTAGCCTAATTGACCCACCATCACTAAAAGCACACTGGCTTGCCCTGCTTAGTGGAGTGACTGACAGACATGTGGAGTGTTTGTTACAGTACTGGCACAGGTAGATCAAAGGCATTTTGCTTACGCTGCTGCTCTGGATTGTGGTCTGAACAAAAAGCTTTGTCTTCTACTATTACTTTGTTGTGCTTCCTGTAATTGTTGCCATTATTTTTCCTCTAAAGCCAGATTGATAAGGGGCCCAGATATGATATTGCAGGAGGTGAGAGGTGAGTGCATTGCCTCTAGTGTGTCTGTTATTCTTGCTTTCTGTAGGGAGACCTTTTGAGTGCCGTAAAACAGGATGATGTAATACAAGACATTATCAAAACAAAGTATTATTCTATTAATAGGATATGAAATAGATATGACTAGTCTGAAATCGGATGCTAAATCTGTTCATGCGAGCCGTAAATGCCCTCACAATTGAACACGAAGCATCCCAAACGAATAAAGAAAGCTGCTCGGCTCGGCTTGACTCAAAAGAAAAGTGTTGTTCGTCATTATGCTGCCTTGGTTGCATCAGCTGTGTTTTTTTTTCTTCAGCATACACGGGTGTGGTGAATTAAGGAAAGAGATGCCGAAAATAATTGTTGAGGAGCAACAACATAGTATTTAAATGCCTACTCCTCATTTGCATATTCAGGACCGTATTGGTTTTCACGTCGGTCTTATACAGTTTCCTCTTCCTGTCTCCCTCCCTACACTCTCTCTTTTATTACATAAACACCCTTATGATAATAGTAATGCTGGGGACTTACTCAGAACAGCACAGATGCACCGAAAACCAACTAAATCAGTGGCTTAAACCACTAAGCAGATTTGCTTCTGCTCAGCCTTTTCAAAACATTGACCTGTAATAGGTAAGATTAAAAAAAAAAAAAAATACTCCCCCAGATTTTTTGTGTGTGATCTCGCACCTATGGCTAATGTTTTTGGAAATGGGTAGTTGCTCAGCTGTCAGCTCAAATGTTGTGTTTTTTTATGTTTTCTCGCTGTCTTCCCAGAACTTTCAACCCTGCTGACTATGCGGAGCCAGCCCAGACAGAAGAAAACTATGGAGGGGGCAGCACCTGGAACAACACGGGAAGCATGGAACTGGAGGAAGGAGCTAGTAAGTTAATTTCGAAAGGTTGCCCTCCAGTAAGAGGAGTTAATCTTATCAATGAAGCGTCTGTTTACCATCCGAAACAATTTTTAAATCATGTTTGGCATTCCAATGAAAGCTCCGGAAAAAAAGATGAAAGGAAGGTTCGCTCGCGCTCAGAGGGCACTTGCCTTTTGATGCCGGACGTAGAAGCCTCCTTCATTATCAACCATGCAAACTGTTAACAAATGGCCAGACCTCGGACAAGCTGTATTCCTCCCAGATCCTTATGTCCAGATGTCTGTGTGTAGCCAGGTGAATAAAAGATAATCATCTCTTTCCATGACATTCAGCTTTAATCTCTTTGCCTCCGTCTTTGTCTCCAGGGTTGGAATACTCTGCAGGAGAGGGAACAAATTACCCACCCAAGTTTGACTCTGCTCCTGGTAAACAAGCCTTCACTTCTTGTTTTTATGCATTCCTCTTTTCAGTTTGAAGCTCGCTTTTCCTATCGCACCAATATTGAATGGTTTGTCTTTGACTCATAGGAGCCTGGAGGACGGCCACAGAGGAGTGGGGCACTGAGGACTGGAATGAGGATGTGAGTGTTTCTGGCTTTAACCTCATGCAAGTGCTCTAAATATAAAATTATGTGAGCACTTCTTAAAAAAAACCTGATTTTAGCACAGTTTGACTAATGGAGGACTGGTTCTCGTTTTAATCCTGGATGTGTACTTTTGCCCTTTCAACTTGGACTTCTTCCATCTTCCTCTGCAGCTCTCGGAGACCAAGATATTCACAGCTTCCAGTGTGGCATCCATTCCTCTGCCTCAAGAGAATGTGACCATCACCAAAGGACAGAGGTGGGTCCTTCATGCACTTCACTGGCCTGACTCACGGTTTCCAGAAAATAGCTTTTCCAGGAACTGATTGAGACCAAACTTTGTATTTCTTCAGCTCGAGCGATGTCATGGGGATTAAATTTTACTTGATTTTGTTGTTAGTCCAACAAAACAACTGGGATAGATCATTGTGATGTTTTACAAAAGCAAAACAATTGATTATTTAAGATAGTTTACAGTTGAATCTATTGACTGACTAATGGATCGCTCCGGAGTCAAGCTTCTCACTTTATTAGAGACTTGCTGCTGCATTTTGTCAGTGAACAGTGAACTGGATACTGTTTCGATTGAAGATGTCGCCAGAGCTTGATGAAGTTAGCTTGATGAAAATTGATTTCATTATTTTATTTGTTCCATCCATCCATGGACAATTTAGAACTCCATACATTATTGAGACAGGAAAAAAATATATAATACATAAATGTGTTTTCTATTGATATTAACCAATTAAGCTACACATTAATTCAAAATGACCAGATTTTACAGTCCTAAAATACTAAAGAGTAAATGTATGTAGTAAAAAAAAAAGTTCAATACAGTGCTTTTGAATATCTATACGCAATGTTTCAGTGTATTGATATTTTCCTACACCCCTACAACTGATACAGTCGCCACTTTAATGTCTCTTTGTGATAATAAATGTTTCTTCCCCGCTGTAGGATTGACCTTGCGGTGCTCCTGGGGAAGACTCCACCATCCTCCTCCTCAGAGACAGAAAACCCCCCCATGGAGGCCACCCAGCCTCCCTCCCTGTCCCAGTCACTGGTTTTCAGCAATTCCAAGCAAGGGGTGCCGCTCTCTCAAACGTCCTCCAGCACCCCCTACACCCAGCACAGCATGGTGAGACCACTAAAATAAGAAAAAAGCCATGTGAAGTGTTTTTTTTAAATTACACGGCTACATACACCCGGACTCTTGAGTTTGCTTAGTGATGCAAAATGATCTCTTAACTCTTGCATCTCTACTGCTTCCTCACCACACAGGAAAAGGATAAGGCCATAGACACCATGTTCTCATTACACTTACGTAGCAGCAGTATTTGCCTTTCGGAAATGAGCGCCTCTTTTAACAATCTACCAATATTGCAGGTCAGCATGCTGAGCAAGGGTTTTGGGGATGTGGGAGACCCCAAAGGAGGCAGCACAGGGACCACTGGCTCTCAGTTCTTGGAGCAATATAAAACAGCCCAGGCTCTGGCCCAGCTGGCAGCCCAGCACTCCCAGACAGGACCTCCCAACACAGCCCCTTCCTCCTGGGACACCAGTGCCACTTCACTGGGACAATACGGTGAGATCACACTCTACTGTTACTACTAGGAATGAAACTAAATGCCCCTGTTGTTCAGTCCACTTGAGCATAATAAGGACAACATGTATTTAAATGCAATGTAGATCCTTACGTTACTTTTGCCCTCATTCACTGTCCAGACATGAAGACTCAAGCGGAGTCTGCGGTCCATACACCCTTTACGAAGCGGCAGCCCTACCAGGCCGCCACCTCCACCTCGTCCATGTTGGATGTGTTCCTGCAGGACAAAGGCCTGCCTCCTTCCTCCTCTGTCTCTTCGTCTTCTTCCTTACCCCAACAAACCACATCCTCACCCCATGTGGTGCCTCCACCTGCTTCCTCCCTTCCCAAAATGACAGCGGTCCCTTCTCTAGGTCAACAAGTTTCTCCAAGTTCTTCAGATGCCCAGGGCTCCAGTCCACTGCCTTTGCAGCAACATAAACTCAAACAACAGAAGAAGAGGACCTCCATTACAACCAAGGTAAACTTCAAATTACAGTTTCTTTAGTGTAAAGATGCTGCTCCATTCACATGTATCCGTAGACCCACATTATGCAAATCTGGAGAAAGAAAAGAAAAAGCACCTTGTTGGAGCTTGTTTGTGTTGATTTACCTCTAATTCCGCCATGTCTGGTTTTGCGGTTTGTGTTGTTACATGGCTCGTTTTGAAGCATGATTTGTGGGAATAGTTTTAAACACCCCGATTCTTCCCTCAGATTCCAGCAATGGCAGTGGAGATGCCTGGTTCAACAGACATCTCAGGCCTCAATCTTCAGTTCGGAGCGTTACAATTTGGGTCCGAACCAGTTCTACCAGAGTACGAGTCCGCCCCTACCACCACGACACCAGCCAACCAGGTTCAGAACAGCCTCTACACGAGCCCCAGCAGGTTAGTGCAACCAGAAAACTGTGTGCAGATTAGAGAAACTAATTCTCTCACCACTTCCTGGGTCAAAGTAACATTTGACGGTGAAATTGTATGGCAACGTATATACCAATGTTTGGACATTAAGCAGTTTAATTGCCTTACACATAGCCATTAGCGGTACTAATGTCTGTTCTAGTATTGGAAGTTGGGTTAGAAGTTTTTTGTGGTGTTAAAACCACTTAAAAGTGAGAACCACACATTGTTCTCTAAGGACAAAGTCCAATGTGGTCTTGTCAATACCGTTACAATCTGCAGTGAGTCGACTCCAGCTCTCTCCAACTCCAGCCAGATGGACCTGTACGATCAGAGAGCCCCTCAGACACGGCGTTACCCTCCTTCAGTCTCCTCCTCCCCGCAGAAGGATATGCAACCCAAGGTAAAGCCGACGTTCCCTGGAACAAAGTCAGTTTTACTGTCATTTCTACAATATGTACACGACACACAGAGGATCGAAAACTGCGTTTCTCTGAGACCTCTGAGATAAAAAGCGCACTCGGTGCAGATGGCGTTGGTCTGTCCCCTCATTGTTCCAGCTCTTTTGCTTTTGTACGTTGTGGTCGTTGTAATTGCTGGTTGCTGGTTTCAAACCTGACCTGTTGTTAAAACTCTCTGCATATCACCCAAGCTTTTTTTTTTTTTTTGTGACTGTTTGCAAGTGCCCGACACCCTTCAATTTCTTATCAAGGGCCTGTTTCCATAGAAACCTGTGAGCTCACCTTAATTGTTGGTTTTACAGAATGGCTACAGTTCAATACAAGCAACGCAATCTGTGGAAGGTAAGCGTCTGTTTTACGAAGCTCTTCTTTTTCCTACGAGCATTGTCTGGCGCATCTGTCACTCACACACTTTTTTTTTTCTCCCCCCAGCTGCAGCAGGCTCTGCAGTATCAGTCAAGCCAGCGTCTGACTCAGTCACGCCGGCATCTGTCTCCAGCATGGGCACTTTGACGGACAGCGGCCCCGCCTCCTTATTGGCTACATCCAATCAGACATCCCTTAGCGCTCTGGGGCACAGTGAAGACCTGCCTCCAAGCACCATTCCTCCTCCTCAGCACAAGTGAGCTGAAGCTACATTTTACACACACAGTAGTAAATGAACTAATGTATTTAGTTATGACCTCTGGGTGAATACAGGTATCAGTGGGTGTGATGTGCTCTGAACCTTCCTCTTGTTGTTGCAGCTCTCACCAAACACAACAGAACAGCCTTGCTCCATCTTCAGTCCGGACATCCAACTCAAGCTTACTGGTTGGTCCTTTTATGTATTTTTGTACATGTCTATTCAAGAACCAATCATGTCCAGCGATTATTGTTTTGGTTTTGTAACCACTGAAATGTCGTTTGAAGCCAGTTGGTTTGGAGTGGAGTGTATCTCCCTCCATCAGTGAACGATTTTAAAAAGCTTCATTTCCTGTGATGGCAGACAGGGCACATTAGATGTCCATTCACCCTAATGGAAATGTAATTTCATCAGTCCTGACTCCATCTTTCTCTCTTACTCCTTCTGTCTTGCAGCATCCCAGCGTAGACGGTGACTCGAGCCTGCACTCCTCCTCCTTCCCTTCCTCCGTCTCAGCCGTGCCGTCTTCATCAGTCCCCTCCTCCTCTTCCTCCGCTGCTGCTGCTGCACAAGTGTCCCTCGGGGCCCCTCAGGCCTCCTCGGTGGGCTCCGCCACCGTCTCAGCCCCTTCTGGCCTTGGCCCCGTCAGCAGTCTGACCATGGGCCTCAACACTGCCTCCATGGGAGCCCCGGCTGCAGCAGCCAACACAGTTTCGGTCTCCTCAACGGCTTCAAGCATTCCCTCTTCAGTTACTTCCTCATCCACACGCAGTTCTGCAGCATCCTCAGGTTAGACATGAACTTAAGTGCATCTCCTTCCTCCGTCAGGTTATTTTTCATCCCATCACATGCTATGAAATTGTGGAACAAAAATGTGTCAAAAAGTGCTGAATTTTTCCCCCGACACATTGTTTGTCCTGCATACTTATTTTTTTCCAGGACAAAATGTGCAGGTAGCAATTGTAAGTTGAAAGGGTTGAAGCATCTGGAGAACTTGCAGATGCAAAGGACTGGCAGCTTCATGTGATTCCATAGTCTGCTTCACTATGAAATAGGAGTGTCCCGATTGATTATCGCTGATCTTTATTGGTCGACTTTCTTCAGAAGTACATGGGTAAGACTGAAATGAAGAATGCCACGAGGTTTTTTTTTTTGTTCTTGAGAAATATGTGAGGGAGAGAGATCAAAGAGCCAGAGCCTTGTTCTGAGGCATATTTAATTTATTTGTTGCAATGTGAATGCAGCCTGTATCTTTAGCCTAGTGCTACTTTGTTTATGTTCTGAGATGTATTGCTTTTTATTTATAAGACTTGCTAGGGGTGCGGAAAATAATAATTTCAGAGATGCATTGAGAATCTTAATTGGACGATTCTGATTAGATGCAATTATTTCACATAATTGATTTTTAAATTCAAATAATTCATTCCTGCATAGAGAATTTGGTGGCGGCCACCACCGCTATATTTCTCACCGCCACCAGCACGCAAGTCCATTTTTTCCAGGCTTTTTATGCATTTATTTTGAAAGGAAAGATGGAGAGAGACGGGGAGGGGGAGAGAGCGTGAGGGGGGAATAAGATGCAGCAAAGGGTGTGACGGAATCAAACCCAGGGTCGCTGCAGCAGGCACGCTCTACCAAGTGAGATGTAAGCCGCTCGTAGCCCCGCGTATTTATTCCGGGGATTTCATCGAGTGTTTCCGTTTCCGTGGTGGTGAGCGGCCTCTACTTCATTAAAGCTGTCGCTGCTTCAGAGTTGGGGCAGACGCACAGTGGTGATGTGTCCGGCAGACGTCCGCTCTGGGTCACATTGAGTCCGCCTCGAGTACACTCGGACGTCCGCGAGTCCGCTCCGCCTAAAATCCGTCGTTACCATACCAACGAGCTAACTTGTCCTTTTTAGTTTAAAATCTCCTCTCCTGTTGTCAATAAACACATCTGGATACGGTGCTGCAACTGAACTACACAGCTGTTAAATGATCGGCTGTTTGCCTGTCACTCATAGCATTCAGGGATGTTCAACATCCTTGAGTTTTACACTGCTGACTTGTATCATCATACAGACATGTCCTGTGTGGCAACATAGGAGATTGAGGATGTGATGCATCGTATAATCGAATCGAACCGAATCGTAGACTGGTGAATCGTAATCGAATCGTGACGCCAGTGAAGATGCACACCACTACTATTTGAACAATTAGTTTATGCTCTGAGACGTATTGTCTTTAATTGATCAAATTATTTGCACTGTTGAGCCTTTTGACTAGACTTCTGACAGTCTGTTTTAATAATGGTGTTAATTAACATAAATTTACACACGTAGTTAATCATCAAATTGTGTAATTCAGTTGTCCTTACTGTAAGATACTCACTGTGTTGCTTCGTAGGGGTTTTCTGTAGTTCTCAATTGAGCAAAGTATAAAAGCATGTTGTGGTTTTTATAATAACCTTAAGCTTTTTGTTGTGAGCTTTGATGCAGCCACAAGCTCTCAGCAGAGTTTTCTTGTCTGGATAGCTTCATCTTCTACTTTTTTGAGATCTTTTTTTTTTTTTTTTTACTTTGTGGTGTTACTCCACCGAGCATCACAGCTATACCAAAAGATTGCTAAAAAAAAAAAGAAGAAGCTGTTTTTGACTATGAACATTGTCTCTTAGTTGAAGAATGGCAAACCCGCTGTGACCCTTTATTTGATAAGAGCACAATGTATTTGTCCTGGATTGAACAAATTGGTTTCCATTTCCTCAGCCTCATCACTGGCTGTGTTTCCATAATTCTGACTCATCTTGGTTTGGTTGTCCTTTTTTTTTTTTTTTTTTTTTCCACTTTCACACATGTTAGTTTTCTTTCTTTACTCCCTCTGCATGGTGTAATGCAGTTTTCTGACATGTTGACGCAGCTCAGGGAGAAATTAGTGCTGAGAACGGGAGGAAGTATGGTCGGTGTTCATTCCACAACCACCTATGCACATCAAAGACGCAGGGCTCAATACATCCAGCGCAAAGCAACACGGAAAATATCTATTAGTTTCCCACCAATGAAGATGTTTCATTGGTTTAAAAAGCAAATGCAATGGGCTGTGACCTGCCACAAAGCAGCAGAGGCAGACCTCAAACACTCCCAGCCACCACCTCTCCTCCCTCCTCCTGACTTCTTGCTCTGAGCAGGTGAAAGCGGCTCTGGGCCAAAACACTGAATTATTAGCACTTGGTTTGTTGAAATTGAATTGTGTCAGAATCCATTTGTACACTGAGACTGTTGAGGTGTCATTTTACTACGATTGATTGAACAGCTCTGCTGTGTCACTGTAGCTGATGCCTTGAATTTACTCCGGCAAATAAGAGGATATATATATTTCCACAGTGAACCAACCTGTGGTTATAGATTTTGTTGCATTGGCTTGAAGAGAAAATACAAATAAATACGTTCTGTATATTTTGTTTCTGTGTATACAGGGAAAGCACCTCCGAACCTGCCACCTGGAGTGCCGCCTCTACTGCCCAACCCATACATCATGGCCCCGGGACTACTGCACGCCTACCCTGTAAGTTCATGATCACCTGAGCGTAGATTTACCCACACTTAGAAGATTATTGGTATAATTTGTAACGCCATTTTATCTTTTGCTTTGTCCCAGCCTCAGGTGTACGGCTATGATGACCTACAGATGCTGCAGACGAGAATACCGCTGGTGAGTGTTCAATTGCTGCAATAAAACCATAATGCACAACCCCGTACTTCACCTCTTCACAACCTAAGTTTTTATTTTATTAAAAGAATATATCTTTTTATCTCTTCAGGATTATTACAGCATCCCCTTTGCAACTCCCACAACAGCACTGACTGGCAGAGAGGGCAGCCTGACCAGTAACCCCTATTCTGGTGAGCCGTCCACTAATGATTTCTCTTTGAGTGTGGTGTTGAGTTTACTGAAAGGTTTTTATGGCTATTGATTGACACCTGAGCCCGATAGACATGATAAACATGATTCCAGTATTTATTATTTATTGCTGGTGGTGATGTGATATGATATGTTATGAATGCATGCTCTAGTAAGAAGATAAATATAAATCATTTTTGGTGATGAGCCTGTAATATTCTATCCAGCTCATAAAACGTGCAACATCCCGCCCAGCGACGGTATTCAACCGCAAGTCGTTACGTCTCGTCTTGCTCGCGCCTGCAGTGGAAATACTTTCATACTCCTTTAATAACTTCACACCCCTCTCTTCCTTTGCAGGCGACTTGTCGAAGTTTGGTCGAGGCGATGCGTCCTCCCCGGCTCCGGCCACGACATTAGCCCAAACACAACAGAACCAAACCCAGACACATCACACCACACAGCAGACCTTCCTCAACCCCGCGCTGCCGCCTGGCTACAGCTACACGAGCCTCCCTTACTACACTGGCATGCCAGGCCTGCCCAACACCTTCCAGTACGGACCTGCTGTGTTTCCGGTGAGAACACTTTGTCACAAGCTTTATTTAATTTTGAACAAATCCTTATGCTCAGCAAAGATGGAAAATATGATAAAATTGTTTGGAGAACGTGTTCATTTAGAAGTTTAATCGGCACCAATTAAACCTGCATGCTCCAACTATAGACTGTATGTAGGAGCCATTTCAGCATTTAATTTGGGTGTGTATTCTGTGTTTTATTTTGGTAAACCTCTGCTGATTCAGGAAGTGATGTAATGCGCACAAGGGGCACAGGGTTATTTGAACAAAGGACAATCAGTGCCAGGTGTTGCTGGTCGAAAGGCATGTCGTGCCTGCCACCATAAGAAAAAGGTTGTTTTTTTTTTGTTTACATGAGAACTTTAGTCTATAGAGCATTTGGATTGTATTACAATGAATATTGGTTTGTCATTGAAGCCACCGTGACTTTCTTTTTATTTGGGATATGAAAGAGAAGGGCACTGTATATAGGCTCCAGCTCTTTCCTTGGGTCAGCTGGAGTTCTCAACAGGACCGGCATGCCCGACCAGTTTTTTTATTTTTTATTTCAGGCCTGTTGAGAACATGAATGAAGCAGCTTAGAAACTGCTCAAATGGTCGATCGTGGGCTTTGAGAGGTTTGGTACGATCATAAGAACTTGCAGAAAATAAAATAGACCCGGCTTCTTATTGAGACTGGCTTTTATTTGCTCAAACCTGTAGCCAGACCCGGCGGCCAGTACAGGAGGAGACCGGCGTCTTTTTTGAGAATTTACGGTTTTATGAGATCAAATGACAGGCTTTTAACAGCATCTATTAATATTCCACAGAGGAGTAGAAGATTTTGATATCCCTGTGACATCAGGCTGCGTTCTGAAATCCAAAACATGAGTATTTCCTCACTCTGAAGTCCAAATGAGGGGGAAAAGCACAAGTTTGATGACATCCATGAAGTGTTTAGTTTTTTTTTTCTCCCTGCTGACGCGATGAAATTACATCCCATGTTTTGTTTTCATCCAGGTGGCTCCTACCTCGTCAAAGCAACACGGTGTGAATGTCGGCGTCAATGCATCAGCCACACCTTTCCAGCAGGCTAGTGGCTACGGTTCCCATGGATACAGCACTGGTGAGCCACTAAAAACTATATTGAAGTGCCATGTTTTTTAGAGGGGGTCATGCAGGTCCTGCTCTGTATACCTGCATACCAACAACTCTGTGCTGTTTCACACAATGAGCCCATCGATCTCTCATTGGTGTGGAGTTGCATATTTCATCCGAGCTCTGCGGCATCTGCAAGCATAAACACGATGCTTGTGAAAAAGGCATTTGTTTTGCTTGTGTTGGGATTGTTGTAAACGGGATCACGAAACATTTTGATTCGCACTTGAACCGTTGACCTCAAGTTTACAGAATGTTTTCAGCTGTGAGCCTTAAATGTTCAGGTTTAGTTGTGTCTATTGGAAATGCATCTGCTTCGTGTACACACCTCTTCATTTGCCTGCACACACACACACACACACACACACAAGGAACAGGACTCAATATTTCAGCTGTTTTTCTATAATGACGTCTGCCACTTTTTATGAAATGGCTTCTCATGATAGGATATATGGGATTGCCATTCAGACCAAATGGAAAAGAAGAAGAAGAAGGAGAGGGGCTTGATCAGCAGTGTCTGGCTCCACCAGTTAAAATATCAGAGGGGTTAGATCATAGGTCTCCTGCTGTCTTCCGTGGCTTTGCTTTTGCTCATTTCAGAAAAGTGGAGCTCGCCCAAGGGCTTCACCATCCAACCCATCTCCTGCACACACACACGGACACACACGTTCATCGTAAACACATCAACAAATGGAGCACCCCATCATCTTCCCATATTTCTCTACGACTCCTTTGAGCCCATATTCTTTCAGCAGTTTCATATTTTCCCAGTGGTCTTCTGGTATCCACTCCATCACCTTTTTTATATGTTTGTTTCTTTGTTTTTTTTGTTTTGTTTTCCCCCTCTCAGTGATGCTGTATTTTATTTCCATGCTTCAAGTCATCACTCAATATCCACCTTTGGTCACACGTGCAACACTTATTTGTTCTAAGCTGCACCATCTGCTGCTTTCTGCCATCACCCAACTCAAGCTCACTCCCCCCCCCTCACCCACCCACCCACCCTCTCCTCCCACACACACACCCACCCTGCCTGCCCCCTCAACCCCCCACCCCTCCCCTCCCTCCCCTCCCACCTCCTCCCCCTCAGACTTGGGTCAAATTGTACTTGCAAATGATGGTTAGCGTTGAATCCGACCTGCTTGTTGTGCTGGATGGGCGGAGGCTTTACCACGCAGGACGACGATGCAGTTGGTGTCAAAGTCTTCAGATCTCAGAACAGTTGCGTTTCCCACCAGACTTGACACCATCCGTATTGTTGTAGTTTTTGGGTAAAGCCCGTCCATGCGGTTACAGTTTCAAAACGAAACGCTATGAATTATTTGCAAATGCTATTTGAGGCAGGTCTGCGTCCCCCTGCCTGGTGTGTCTAACGCTGTGGGCTGCGGCTGTGTGTCTGACTGTTGCAGGCTATGAGGATGTGGGCCAGGCTTCAGGGAGTGGGGATTTCTGTAAGGGCGGATACGGCACTGCCGTGGCCGCCGCCGCTTCTGCACAAAACAAGCCAGCCAGCTCTGTCACCGGGCCTGGAGTCGGTGAGTGCCGCCACATGCCAAATTAAGACAAAAAGAAACCAAACAAAGCAAAAAAAAAAAAAAAAGCAACCCTGTCCCTCCCGTCTTCCTCCTTGTGTCACCAACCATCCTTCTCCCCCCCTCCTCTTTGCTCTCGTTCCTTTGCCTCATCGCTGATGAGCTGCAGCCTGCGGGGAAGACCCGTCGCTACATCAGCTTGTAGACAGTCCAACGCAGCCTGCCTCTCTTACAAACCTTGTCTGCCATTCTGTCTGTTACCCGTCGTCTCCCAGGGTCACTCATCATCAGTCCAATCTGGGTTTTTTTTTTATTTTTTATGTTGCTCAGTTATCAGGTTTGGGGACAAAATGTGGCAGCTGTGGCCGCAATAAACTGATGATGAGTTACTCTGGTTGAAGCCGTGTCATTTCCCCTCAGTGTTGCTTGCTCTTCACTCATATCACCATTGCTGGTATGTCCGTCTCCAGAGTAACAAGCTCGTCGATGATGTCCTGTTGAGCAAAGTGGATTACGATAAAGTGTCTGCAATCCCTGATCAGAATAAAGCTGTGATTTACACAATAACAGCGGGGTGTGAATATTCAGTCTAAAGAGCTTCTTCAAAAGCGGCTGCACTCAACCACTCACACTGGGTACCGGAATGAAAACACATTTTTTTGCCTTGTTAACATGTGCCGGGGGGTTTGATCTTCAGTGTTTCTGCTCTGATACTTTGAGTGTTTACATTGTGGCATTTCCATGACAAATGTGATGACAACTGTGGTTTGCGGTTGGTGCACCGACAGCAAGACGACACCAACCATGATCATTTCCACAAATGTAGTGGCAGCTAATTATTTCATCATCTTAAGGGACAGTGTCTTCTTCATTATGTCCTTTCATAACGTCCACAGATGTAGCATCAAACATCAAAACTGAAGCTTAGAGATTCCACCTTATTCCACCGTTGGCTCAGGACACTTGCATTCGACGTCTTTTAATACAATTTTTTGACATTTTATAGACCAGTGGTTATTTTGAGAAGAATGGTTGTATTAATCTGTAACAACTTCAATCCATAGCTTTTGTCATTCATTTAGTTACAAAGAATAAACTGTGCTCATTCCTTTAGGCCTTGTGTATTTTAAAACACTTCTTCTAAAAATTGATCAGTGAATCCCATAAAGACTAATTCAGTCATGAAAATGCCACCAGACCGACGTCTTGAAAGTATGCCCGTCCTCTCTTGCACACGTGTTGACCCTGATCTGCGTCTCCATGGCGATACAGGGGGGTCAGTGTGTGCGAGACCAACCTGAGCAGTAACCACCAGATACAGTCAGGCTTAACCCACTGTGGCTGACTGGAACTGACACACTGCTACATCATCTTCCTCATCCTCATCCCTCTCCCCGCCCAGTTCATCTCATCCCTCTTCATCCTCTCGCTCCGACTCTGTCGTCATCAACGGGAAATTCTGCTGAAATCATCTATGAACTCACGACGACATAGATATTATACCTGACATTTCCCAGGTTTCTTTTGCTTTCAAATCAAAGTTATTTCTCTCGAACTTGATTCGGAAAACGTGTTTATACGCTTTATATGAAGCAAGTGGAATCACAGAAACACATTTAGTTATCATGCCGACTAGAATCTCATAACCAAGTGTTGTGTGGTTTTTGTTTGTCAGGCAACAGTGTTCGCCCTACACATTAAACTTCCCAGTGGTTGAACTAAATGTGTGTCCTGTTTCCCCCTGTCTCTGCAGGAGTCTCTGTGACATCAAGCAACACGGGGGTACCAGATATTTCAGGGTCTGTTTACACAAAGACACAGGTAATTACAGAACATGAACGTTCAAAAATATTGTAAATCCCTCCTCACAAAAGGACTCTGACTTTCTTCATATGGTAAATGGCACGCGAGAACTGTTTTTTAGTTTAGTTACAGAAAATGACCACCTACGGTTTGGATCAAGTTTTAAAAAATGACACATGTTCTTTGTCTCTCTTCCTCCCTGCAGTCGTTTGAGAAGCAGGGTTTTCACGCCGGCACGCCGGCAGCTTCGTTCAGCCTGCCCTCGGCTTTAGGGAGCGGGGGACCCATCAACCCCCCGGCGGCCGCTGGCTACGCCCCGGCCCCATTCATGCACATCCTGGCACCGCACCAACAGCCCCATTCTCAAATCCTGCACCACCACCTGCAGCAGGACGGACAGGTAGTGTACATGCTTGTTGTTGTTGTTGTTGTTGTTGTTGTGTTTTTTGTTCCACAGCTGTAGTTCAGTGCAGTTGGTCGGGGAAAGAAGAGACGTTATGTACCCTAACAGGACGAGGGGGAAATGTTCAGTGTGGGCTCTTTGTTGGACATTTTTTTTAATGAGGAACTGCCAAAATACAAAAAGTAGGACACAAACTTATCTACAAAATGATTACAAAATGAGCTTGCATAAATGTATTCATCATTTACACAAATGAGATGGCAGTTTTCCTGTTTGGCAGTTCACGATCAGCAGGGGGATTTGAAATTAGTGTAGCGTATGCAGCCGTCCTCACATCACATCTAGTACCAGATATGATATTGTTTGGTCTTAAAAAATCCTTTTCATGTTTTTAATGACCTTGTTAAGTCTGAGTTTGATTGACAGGACACACACAGGACAAACACTGTGGTGTGGAAGTAGTAGTGTCACAATGCCATTATTGGTCTCATATTATTAAACATTAACAACACTGAACACAGGAAATACAGATAACATTGTTGTAGCTGATACAACCGTTAGAGGAGATTGGCTCTGGAAACTGAATTCATTATACGTGCACTGATATACAGGAACAAGTGTAAGCATGTGTTAGTGTGGCATTTGATTCTTGGCAGTTGTATTGAAGTGTGTGTGTGTGTGTATATATATACTGTGTGTATATATAGGGTGGTTGTGTCATTAAGATATTTCACTCAACACGGTGCGATGGCAGCGGCTGACCGAGTGTCTCTGTCTTTCTCTCCGCAGAGCGGCACTGGGCAGCGCAGCCAGAACGCCTCCATTCAGCAGAAGTCTCAGATCAACAAGTCGGCATACAGCAGCTACAACTGGGGGGCAAACTAACATCCGTTACCCTTCGCCCCCCAAACAACCCCTTCCGACCCCCGCCCGTCAGCAGAAGCGAGGAGGGGGGCTCGTCACTCCTCCTTCCTCAGTCTCTCCACGTGTAAAACTCCCTCTTCTTCCTGCAAGAGATTTCCCTCCCCAGTCTCTTGGCCCAGCCACTCCTGCAGCTCTGAGCGGCCGCCAGAGGAGCTGCTGCGCCGAGAGAACGAGCACTGTAATGATGCATGGACGGGTGGGAGGGACAGGAGGGGCTTAGAAACAAGGGGGAGATCGGACCTAAATGGTTATAGATACACCGTCAAGAGATGAATTATTGAGTGTTGGGAATTTGTATCATGTTAATCCCGCCCGCCCCACCCCCTTTTTTCTTTCACTTGTATGTAACATAGAACTGTTTTCTAAAAGAATGAACATTTCCTGTGCTTTTTTTTTTTTTTTTTTTTTTTTTGGTCTTTTCCCCCCTTTTTTTTTTCTTGCTGATGGGGAGGAACGATGTAATATCTGAAGGTGGGGGGACAGGCTGGTTTTGTATTTCTCACCCTCAACTCCCCACTCCTTAATTTTGGTGGAAACTTCCCTCCTGCATAAAATATCCAACCACAGTAGTTTGATTGATTGCTGTTAAATGTTTTTTTTTTTCTTTTCTTTCATTTTTATGTCATTTTAAGTTTGAAGAAACAATTCTCTAAATTGGTAGAGTTGTGAAGTTTATTTTTTACCAAATATAGATATATTATATATAAAGACATATAAGCAAGCTCACTGGCTTGGACTGTGAGGAAAGTGTGTTTGTCATGTGACTGCGTGCATGTTTGTACACACAGGGGCCGTGGTTGTGTACTGTGCTTTGTTTTTTGCCTAGCACAGAATTTTTCATTATCCCACACCTGTATAGTAACTGTTCCCATAAATTACGAATATGTTGCATAAAGTTCGCACCTATTCTGCAAGAGATGATGAGAATGATTTCCAAGGCCAATACACACCCAGTCTGCCTTCCAGTGTGTTCTTTTGTTTGTTTCTGAGGCCCCCACCTCCTCCCTGCTCCACCGCCTGTCCCCTGACATTGTAAGGAAAACTGCAGAATTGAATACTGATGGACAGAATTGTTCTATGGGTTTTTTTTGTCAGTGATTTATTTTTTTCTTTTTGTACTGTGCGTTTTAAAAAAAAAAAAAAAAATTTAAATGGATAAACTTGTCTTGTACATATATAAAAAAAACACAAGTACTGTAGTCCCTGTTTGTTTGATGGCTTTCTCCTTTTCCTTCTCAAATCCTTGCAGACTTGTTAGCTTTTTGTTTCATATATTTTTTTTATTTTGTAAAAATATATAAATATTAAGTAAATAAACAAGAAAAAGACATTTTCATCATTTTGGATGTGAATGTCTTTTAAGAAACTATATTTGTTTCTCATGTGGCTTGTAAATACAGCAGCAGCAGCATCTTCCAGTGGTTTGACAGTGATGCTCAGTGTTTGTGTGTGTGTGTGTTGCTGAACGCTGCCCAAGGCTGGTGACTTGACAAACACTGTAAAAAGAAGCTTGTGCCATCGAGTGTTTAACACAACTGAAACCATCTGACTCAGGCTTTGGGCTTGGTTTCTGTTATAGGCCTGAGTTATCTAACAGACTCCAGGGGATCAGCAGTACCAAATTAAACTCCAAACACAGCACATCTCCAGAGATTTGTTTGTTCTTTGTTGTTTACAAGATTTGGATGCACTTTTTTTAAAACATCTTTTTTTTGACAGGTATATACTAAATATAGAGGATATTGCCTAATATCAGTGCTCTCTTACTGCCAGTTACTTTCCTAAATAGTTGAATAATCTGCTTAAACTTGTACTACTTACATTATGATACTAGTCCTGACAGGAAAATAACAGTTGTCCTGTTCCTCTTACCCCATGTCCACTACCGCACTCATGCAACGCAGGCGGTGTGTAACAGATGTGATGTGAAAAGTAGTGGTCAGATGCACAATACATCTACAGTTGTATTTACTTAGAAATGTGTTTGTTTTTCTACTGTATACTTGTACACCACCATATTTCCTTGGTAAAATTCCACGTTTTAAAGCCAGGACATTTTAATTGACTATTTATTTATTATTAGTTTACAGATTAAGTAACATCTTGAATAGAGGACTTTAACGTGTAGCTACTTCTGAAAGTTAAAGTCCTATTACGTGAGTTAAATGCTCATTGTGCAGCAGAATAACCTCTGTCAGTCTTGTTATTGCAGTAGCACCTTGATGCTGTTTTTGGTCAAGGTGGAGCTAATTTTAATCACTTGATATAATACTGGACAATGTAGTCCTTGACATGTGAGCATCTCAAGTGTTTTATATATCAGTACACATTCTTTAAATTCATGGAGGAAGTCTTAAGATCAGAACTTAACATGTACATGATAGATAATAATCCCACACAAGTAAAGTTATTATTCAAGTACAGGTACACAAGTATTGGCATCAACATTTTTTAATCAACAACTTGAAAATTATTACACACAGCATTGCATGTACATATAATTGTGATATTAAAGATAAAAAAAAAAAGCATATAGGCTACTTGTACAACAATGGAAAGTCTCAAATATGAAAACGGGTAATTAAAAATATAGGCTAAAAGATATGAAAAGTACAAAATATAAATCAAGACAATAATACCATGTGCATTTAATATTTAAAATTACAGACAGGAAAAAGCAGCAGTATGACTGTGACTGAGCTACATTTTTGTTACTTTATGACCAAATGTAGTGAATGAATAGGAACTAACAGAGGATGGTAATACAAGTAGGGGAAACCTGTAATGTATTAGCCGTCAAACTGCAATTTACAGCACTTAAATCTTAACATCGCCGACGCTGACATTTTTTATTTCGCCCTTGAGGTGGATTTACGGTAATTTACGGCATTGTAACCATTACGACTGCTGACGTCATTTTGGAACCATCCAGAACGCTTTACGACATTGTTGACAACAGTGACCGTTTGCAGGTGGACGGACGGTGTAGCCGCTGAGTTTGTGTAGTTATGATTTAGCTTCGCGAGAAACCAACAAACAGCTGTTGTTAAATGAGCGTTTTTGATTTGTTTCGCGGGTTCTTCGGAGTCCCCGGAGGTCACCACGGCGGCCGGAGGTGAGTTCATGTTCATGTCGCCCGAGGAGAAAACAAAAGCAAAACATATGGGCTCGCTAACGTTAGTTAACGTTAGCTCTCGTACGTCACACGTTCACTATCTTTACATGTTAGTTGAGAAAAGTGTGTTATTGCCTTAATCCGACTATAACTGGGCAACTGAAGTGCATGTAAACGCGTTAGTCCGATTAATACCCGGACTTCTCCAAACCCGACTATAATGCGATTGGAAATGGATTTTCTGCATGTATAATCTGACTGCAACTGGACAATGCAATGTGCGCATAGTATTACCTATGGTGTTATATTAAAAGACAAACAATTGGATTTAACGATAAATGTCTTACTAATCCTAGCCAAATTCTTTATTCACAAAGCCAAATATCTAAAAACTCCACCCATCTTCACATACTTTTTAAATAAATTCCATCTCTATATTAAGTCCCTAAAATGTATTAAGTCCAAACATGCCAAAGACCTCTATGCAATGTTCAAAAATGATCTGACTAATGTAGCGTAACATTTGTTTTAATCCTGGATGATGTAATGTATGTTTTTATTTATTTATTTTCTTTTTCTTTTTCTCTTCCCTTCTATATATTTGATATGTGTTTGTTTTGTTTTTTACTCACTTATCTTAATTTTTGTTTATTTAATGTTATTCTTAATTCTTATCTCTGAAACATGATGTCTGCTCTTGTTAAATTTTGGACAGATATAATATTTGCCTGACTAGTTTGTAAATGCATTTGTTTAAAAAAAAAAAAAAAAAAAAAATGTGTGCAGGCTGCACCACAGTAAAGATGACACAAAGTGTTGCACAGAAGCACGTAGCTGTGCATGTAAACGCGACAATGACGCAGGTTGAAACACCGGAGCTCCCGCAGACAGGTCGAGATTAGCGCCTCTCTGCCAGGAGGAAACCACGGGGGTTCCTCCCTCCGCCCACATGGCAGCTGGTTGATTTAGCCTCAGAGTGACCTCAGGGATTACTGAACCTCGGGGAGTCAACAATCAGTCCATACATACACTAACTCACATTTCACTTTTACTTTCTGTTTTTACCCTCTGTAATGTGTCAGGGACCCCTTCTTCGATGCCATGACTCATGACGATGACGATGAGGATGATGAGGAGGATGGTTTCTACTATGATGGGTACCGGGGGGACCAGCAGGACCCCTTTGACAGCGCCTGGAGGTTCGGCTTCAGCTTAGGCCCAGACGGGATGAGGATCCGGGAGCCTCCGGTGTTCGGCCACGTCCTCCGGGAGATGGAGGAGATATTTTCCCAGTTGGGTCGCTGGGATGGACAGCCAGGATCTGGACACTTTGGTACGGACCGTAATCCATGATCCATTTATTTGACATTCATTGTTTTGTGATTTGTCTTTCCTCTCTCTCTCTCTCTCTAGTCGTTTCAGTCTGGTTTCTTACATTCTCATAGTATCAGCTGTACTCTCTGTTTCCTTTATGTTTCCTAGGTTCTCCTAGTATCATGCCGCCGCCGTCACCTGAGGACAGAGCGGAGATCAGAGAAGGGTCCATTAGGAATTCCCTGAGAGACTTTATGTTGAAAACCCCTGATAGCAACCAAGGAGGGCCTCAACCAGGGCTGTCGAGAGAGCCCCGAATCGAAGGCCGCCCTTTCTCTAAGGTACACAAGACTGTCGTCAATACTTGTTTCAGAGACACCTCTCATTATCTTAACTCTTATGTATATAAACTCCTCTTGGATGTCTTTTCAGTTTAATGATATTTGGAGACGGGGGCCACAGAAAGCTCCAGAAGAGGAGCACAAAGGAGACAGAGGTAAGGAATATGTTTTTTAAATTAATTAGAAAAGGAGACGCAGTGGAGTTTTTGTGCCTTTCGTGTCTCTAACTAGTTTTCCGTTCACTCCAGATCTGGACTCTGTAGTGTCCTCCGGGGGCCTCGACCAGATTTTATCCCCACCTGCTGCTCAGTCACCGAGCCAGCCCCGAATCCGATCATTCTTCCAGTCAGTCACTGTCACCAAGGTGGTGAAGCCTGATGGGGTGAGAATACAAGTCTGAACTGTTTATTGTTATTGTTTTCATCTGTTAAAGCAGAAGTAAGCGGAATATTTGTGTTAATATAAGTCTTAAATAGTTCTATCTTCCGACAGCAATCACTTATATAGAGTGTTTGGTCTGAAACACGGGTCTGTCAGTCACTCTGCTCTGCTGTAAACCGAGGAGAAAACTTTCCTTGTATCCTACAACCTTTATCCAATGAGGAGAGAGAACGGCATAAAGGGGCGGTCCTCTCTGTGTGTGCAGCCAAGGGATGCGCGTGAATTTGGTGACGTAGGGACGAAGGCGGGGACTGCTAACTCCATCGGCTGACAAGAAGTTAGCCAAAATGACCGGATCGCTTACTTCTGCTTTAATACTCTCTCAGAGCAGATTTCTAAGTGTTTCACAGACAGATACAGTCGCCCGCTCTAAGACCGTCATAGTTACACCAACAGGGACTGAGAGATTATTCTTGCCAGGGCCGCACTCCATAAAAACGTTATCATGTTTTAGTTTAGTTTAGTACAGTTCAGCAAACAAAATGACTTTTTATTTATGTTTCCACTTGTAACTTCGGTTTTATTGCCATTAACCAGCATGTGGTTATTTTAATTTTAGTCAGATATCACTGAATTAAAATGTAATTTAATTTATTTTAATAAATTTAACTCAATCAAGTAAATTGAGTCAAATTTGTACATATAGATTAAATTTAAATTTTCTGTCAGGTTATTCATTTCACTTAATCTAATTGTTTAAAACTAATGAACTGAAATACAAATTTAGTATGCTTGATTTGATTTAATTTATTTTATTACCCACTGATTTAATTAAATGTAGTACAGTTAATTTTGCTTGATTTTTATTTTACTTCATTAATTTTAATTAAACAATTTAATTAAATGTAATATATTCAGTTATATTCAGTCTAATTGCATGCAATTGATTTAGTTTAGATTCAGTTCAAGTAAATTGCATTGAATTTTAAATATGTAATTGTTTTGAATAAAGTTAAAAGTCTTCTTTAAGATGTGGCTGATGGAGACTCCACCGAGATGCAGTAATGGTAGTTTCCTGGTCTTGTGTCTATGTCAGACTGTGGAGGAGCGCCGAACAGTCAGAGACGACCACGGCAACGAAGAAACCACAGTGACGCGCTCAGGAGGCCCCGGGGCCCTGGAGGGACCGGACCGCGGACCGGGCCCCATCCTACCAGGTGACTTAACCCCCAGTAGGATTTTTTTTATTTTTTTTAAACTCACAGCTGACTCACTGTAAATGTTTCATCATGACTATTATTTATTTCACCCTTCTTTTTCCTCCAGGTGGTCCACGGCCCTTCTCAGACATGCAGGATTATGACTCATTATTCTCCAAGTTCTTCGGAGGCTTTAAATAACTTGTAAAGTGAAGTTTGCTCTCTGGACTGATTGGCCGTAGCTTTTGTACACTGAAACTATTTCAGTATATGACTGTGTTTCTGTATAGCTGTGAGTTGCCATATTTACAGGATATATGTCAGGATATATGAGGAGGACAGAACACTTGCATGACCTTCAGTTACCAAAAATCACAGTTTTGGATCAGGGGTCACCGGCCTGTTGACGGCACCGGGTTTTCAACCGACCACCTAGACGAGAAGCTGCCAATTCCAAAGACACATCAACTGGTGAACGACTCACAGTTACATATTTTATTTTTGTATTGTCCCGTAGACCGGCCTGTACGGACGTGAGTGTGCGATGCATTTAATAAAGTCTTAATATATTTACACATTGTTAGTCAGTTCACTTTATTTGGGACTCTTTGTTGCAACAACCCAACTAGGTCTAATTCAACAAACGTAGACACTTTTTTGAGACAAGTTGCAGTTTTATGACCCTCAAGTTCTCAAAAAAAAAATTACAGTCGATAAAATGTTGATGTATGAGAGACTTTTTTTTTCAAGTTAATCCTCTAGTTTCTGACTCTGTCGTCTAAAATTAACTGAGTGAACTCTGGTGTTTCTTAGAAGTACTGAGCCTGAAAAAAAAAAAATCAAATTCCCAGATCCTTGTGTAAAGATTTATCCTAATTTTTACATTTCAATATTTATAAATGTTTAATTTTGCAACAGCTTAAAGCGCCCCAGCAGAGCCTCCTCCTCCAGTTCACTCTGTAGTGTTTCTGCACACTATTCCTAGATAAATAAAAGTATTATCTGGTTGTGCTGGTGTATTTTTTCCACCAAACTATTCTTCATTAATGACGTCTTGGATATTGAAGTCTACTTGCATCCACTAAATTCAGACAAGAGGAAATAAAGTAGCTACGCTGAGAAACAAATGCCTTTGGTGGAGCAGCTTTGAATTGCAGTGAAACATACCAACACCTTCACTAAGAAATGCAGCTTGTTCTGTTCTTGTCGTGTCTTTGTGTACTTTCTGTTTCGACCAAGTGCATAATAACAATCTTGATCGCTCTTATCTGGATTTAATCTTATCCGGTCCTCATCAGTGCAGCTCATTTATCAAGGCGGGGTATGCATGACTGCAATTAAGCTTTTATTATCTCTGTAGTTTATTTAGCCTAACTCTCCTGTGCTCCACCATCTTAACTGCTCATCATTTCTTTCTCTATAAAATGGCCATTAAATCAAAGACTAATGCTTCACTGTGACCTTGGCTAGTGGTTGAGATTTCCAACAGAGATGTCTCTGATACAGACAGGACGATAATTCATGTTCAGTTAGAATTTAAAAAATCAAGGAGCCCTTTCATGTGGGACACATCAGAGAGAGGGGAGTGGAGATAACACCGCCCTGATTTACCCTGAGAAAACTGGCTTTATCCCTGACGTTAGAGAGAGAGAGCACCATCCTCACAAACTATTTTAACAAACATACAGAAATGTAATGGCACACAATGTTCTCCCTCAGCTTTACTTATGAGTCTGTGTCCCCTCCTGGGACATAAAGCTCATATAACCATTGATTTTTGTTTTTCAAAAGGTTTCAGTTAATATTCCCATTTTCTCATGTCAGAAAACAATGAGGAAGTCAATGACAAGGACCATAAAGAACATTTAAGCACCACAACTCACTTTTAACCATGGATACCTGCAGCTGAAGTCCTGTCATTAGCTTTTTTAATTTTACAGCCAATAATATTTGTCCATTTCTATGTGTACACTTATTTATGTATGTGAAGGATACACTTAATGATGTATTTATTTATTAAAAAGACAAAAAGGTTTTGTGATATTTCTACATGGAAATACTTTTGAACCATAGAATAGAACAGATACTTTATTAAAATTACAGTGTGTTTGCAACTAATTTTTCCATTACATTTTTTTTAAACGTGGTAACATTTATTAGATTTTTTGGATTTGCATAATATGAACTGAAAGTAATAGACACCACTGCTGTCCTACAGTCTTCACCAGAGAAGGTCAGTGATTTTAAATGCATGATATGATAAAGCTGAGCATTAACTCTGTCTTATCTTATTATTGCTGTTTCTTATCACCTTTGTTGTGTTGTGGTCATACTTAGACACGTTATGGCACAAAGGACGAGTTGTTATAAAATCACTGAAATAATTCACAGTGATGTGAAACAAGGAATATGTGCATACATTTCTTTTCTCAGTTGAGATGAAGAACTGGGACCTGGCATCACTTCCTGTTTGCATTGAGAGAAAGAAGTGATGTATGGACCAATGACATGAGAGGATCAATCAGAGCCAATTTCTATCAGGTGAGATGAAAACAAAGCAACCCTGTGGGTGTTAACAAGGATCTTTGCAAGAGTCCAGTTTGTGGGATGGATTATCTATCACCATGCTGTGATTTAGGTTAAAAACAACAACAACAAAAGATGTCCAGCAAACTGAACTACTCTCCTCTCCTACCTACTCACACTCCACTGCCTCAGACATGCCATAAAGAGCGTGACGTAGACTATTGCTCTAGTATGAAAGGGCAAACTCTGCTCAGTGGGGCAGACGCTGCAGTGTTGTGTGGGTCAGATCCACCTGATGGCAGAGACGGCCATGGCAGCAGCAGCAGCCCGGCTCTGAAAGCTCAGCTGTGGCCGGACGGTGCGGAGGAAAGCTCTGGGATGGACAGGCTGCTGAAGAAGTGTCAGATCAGAAACCAGCTGGTCAGGGAGTGCATGGCTGAATGCCTCGGGGTCTACATCCTGATTGTGAGTATAGTATGTCTGAACTGAAGAGTTGCATGAGGTGAAGTTGAATCTGCAATGGATTCACTCTTCAAAATCAATTTAGGTACTATAATTTTGAAAATATTTCATCCAGAAAGTTGCTTTTCATCTGTGTCTTTTCCAGTAGACGCAGGATTTAAATCTAATTTAATAAGCTGTAGAAATGAGAAAACTATCCAGAGTCTAGACTGTTCATCAGTAAGCTCGACACAGAGTATTTAACAGCTTCCTAAAACTATCACATGCTCTTTTACTCTGGCTTTGAAGCAGCTAGTGAATCTTCACAATAGATAACCGAGGACTTTGGCCTTAAAGAAAAACAGAATAAAAGAGTGACTGTGGGTGAGGGGGAGGATGGGTGAGAGAGAGGTAAAAAAAAAAAGTGAGGATCGATGCAGACGACCCTCATCTGTGATGTTTGTTTGTCTCTGCTGCTGAGACAAGTGTTGTCTAGATTTTTAATCTCAAGGGCGATCAGCGTTTACAACAGCAATCATGAAACAGTTTACCTCGAAATCAAGTTCATAAAAGCAGAGATTACACCTGTGGAGTTGTTTACCTGCGTCAGAACATCCTGTGGTAACTGCATGGTGATGATATAAACACCTCACTGATCCAGATTCACATATATGGATCAGTATAATCACTACAGACTACATAAAGTGTTATATTTATATTTTAATAAACGACTCTTCATCTTGTGCACTTGCAGCTGTTTGGATGTGGCTCTGTTGCCCAGGTGACGACAACTCAAGATAAGAAAGGACAGTACCTATCGATCAATCTGGGTTTTGCTCTGGGAGTAACATTTGGCATCTATGTGTCTCGTGGAGTCTCAGGTGAGAGGGGCTGTGGACAAGTTGCTGTAAAACAAAACTCTCTCTCATCTTATTGTTATTGTGATGTTTTATTTGAACCACAATGTAAACCTTAATATGTGAAAAGGAGATGATTAAAATCTGATTGTGGAGAGTAAGGAGGTTTGAGGCGACCAGGTCAAAGCTACATGAGCTGCATCTCACATCATACACCTGAATCTTGAATTATAGTGTCAGTGATGGCATTGTTGCATTGTGGGTAATGTAGTCAAGCTGCCGAGGAGAGGATCAGTGAAGATCTGTTTTAAAAGGAGCCTCTAATGTGGACCAACAATTTAAACATCTGACACACAGAACTGTTTTCCTCTGTATACGGCAAAATCCACATTTATGAACCATAGCAGGAGTAAGAGTTTTCTTTTTTAAGTTGATGACCGACTCCTGCTGTCTTATAACAGTCCTACTACTCTACTTACAGCCAAAAGAAAAAAAAAAGTTTTCTCAGTCCTCCTCCACAAAGCAGTAACCTGCGTGGCTGAAAACAGAGAAATACTAAAAATTGAACATCTTCAAATGGATTCTTCCCCAGAGCGAGTTAGTCCACATAGACTCCCATGTAAAAATGAGCAACTTAACAACAAACATTTACAGTATGGTTTTTCTATGGCTGTTCGGGGGATGGATTTTTCTTCAACTCATTCATTTAAATGTTTTATAAATGCTCAAAGTTGTGTATGATTGAGGGCACGGCTTCTTTGGTTGATGGTGCAAGATAGTGACAGTGGCAACCTACAGTATGGCTGATGTCACAAAGGCAACGTTTATCTTTATTTACAGTCTGTGTTCTCCACCTCTGATCATTTTTGTACAGTCCCTATGTTGTAAAGGTCCAGTCGCCTCACACGGTTGCGCACAACATTAGAACCAAAATGCTTATAATATAAAACATGATAATATTAGCCTATGTTTCATGTTGATTATGTGTTTATTTCAAGAAATATTATTTTGTACTATGTCAGACCTGAGCTCTTGTTTGTGTCCTTATATCAGGTGCCCATCTGAACCCTGCTGTGTCTCTGAGCCTGTGTGTGCTGGGCAGACATCCATGGCTGAAGCTGCCTTTCTACGTCTTCTTCCAAGTGCTCGGAGCCTTTTTGGCTGCATCAACTGTTGCTCTGCAGTACTACGGTGAGCTTTCATTCCCAAGTTCACTTTTCTATTATTATTATTTTTAAAAGGACGAATGACTAATAGCTGACATTGTAGTTGTTGAAAATGTCACTTGAATTTTTCTTTTTTTTGTGACTTAAATTGGTTTTATTAAAACACATTCACTGCTGCAGATGGATTTTCTGGCAGGAGGACTGTGAATGTGGGGTTGACTGAAAACAACAGTGCCCATCTTCTTTTTTTTAATGTGTGATGAGGTGTGTGCAGATGCCATCCAGATGTACAGCGGAGGTAAGCTGACGGTGTCGGGTCCCACTGCCACGGCGGGCATCTTCTCCACCTACCCGGCCGACTACCTGAGTGTGTGGGGAGGAGTCGTGGATCAGGTCAGACGCTGTTGAGTGAAACAAGAGCACGTCCACTTCTCACCAGTCTCTTTTTGTGGTTTTTGTAGCCAATGCACAAACTTATTAAAGCACTCAGAGACAGAAACACAGAACTTGTATGAACTAAAACCAACAAGCTGTTGACCTCCGTATCCTCGTTATACCAGGTGATAGGAACGGCTGCACTGCTGCTGTGTGTCCTGGCTCTGGGGGACCAGAGGAACAGCTCCCTCCCTGATGGTCTCCAGCCCGTCCTGGTGGGAGCGGTGGTGCTGGTGATCGGCATCTCGATGGGCTCAAACAGCGGCTACGCCCTCAACCCAGCCAGGGACTTGGGGCCTCGCTTGTTTACCTACATCGCCGGCTGGGGAGTGGATGTTTTCAAGTTAGTGGTTTCACTCAGGACGCTGTTTTTTTGTCCAATCTGTCCACTTTGTCACTCTACATTAAAGGGATAGTTCAACATTTTGGCAAATTCGTCTATTGCCATAATCCCTATAGTCATAGCAGTAGGTTCATTACCTTTAATTATCGGTGCATGTTGTTTTGAGATCAGCGGGGCAGAGACGTGAGCTGCTCAGTGAACACAATGGAGGTGAATGGTACAGGTCCTCTGTCCCTCATCAAACTCATCAAATACACAATCCAACAACTCCAAAACACTCTCGTGGAGAAGTTGTGACCTCCACTTTCGCCACGCTATGAAATAATCATGTATAATAATGTAAAATTACAACACATAAAGCAAATACGCAGAACTACTTGCGCTTTTGAAATCACTCCACCCAGCATCCGCGTCTGAAATGTAGTTCTGGCTGCATTTGCCTCAAAAACAACTCTGTCTCGTAATGTTACATTATTATTTCATAGTGTGGTGAATGTGCAGGTCACAACTTGTCCATGAGAGTGTTTTGGAGTTATTGGATTGTGTAATGAGTTTTGAGGGACAGGGGACCTGTACCATTCACCTCCATTGTGTTCACTGAGCAGCTCACGTCTCTGCCCCGCAGATCTCAAAACAACATGCACCAATAATTAAAGGTGATGAACCTACTGCTATGACTATAGTGATTACGGCAATAGGCGAATATGCCCAAATGTTGACCTATCCTTTTAACATATCGTATCCTGTGACAACCCTCCTGTGTGCAGGGCCGGGGGAGGCTGGTGGTGGGTGCCTGTAGTGGCCCCGTGCGTCGGAGCGCTGCTGGGGACGCTGACCTACGAGCTGATGATTGAAGTCCACCACCCTCCTGCTCCGTCTGAGCTCCAGACGTCGTGTCAGGAGGCCACGGAGGGCAAGACGGGGCTGGAGCTGGAGGGGGTGGAGCCTGGCTGTGAGAAAATGACTTAGTGGTCAAATTAAGTTATTAAAATGACTGATGGTGTTGCATCCACTGAGACTGTGTAAATGTATGTGGCTAATGTTATTGAAACATCTAGGTTCACTGTGGCTGCAGAAAAATCCTACCACGTTAAATAACTATGAAATGGGCTCTATGCACAGCTCCACAGACAGGAAACAAAGGAGCAGCATTAAGTTCAGGAAGTAGTGGAGCTGTGCATAGAGCCCATTTAGTAAATGATAGTGGTGCCAGGAGGATGAATGCTTTTTGTCTAGCGCCACCAACAACTCAAAGTTTATACCATATCCTGTAAAACAAAACAAAAACATCTAATCTACTAAAATTGATACCATTATTCCCAGTAGATAATAAAACCTTACAATTTTGGTGATCTGTTAACTTTTAATCTAGCGCCACCACCAGGTCAAAGCTTTAACTGACCAAATACCTGCTAAATAATTCCCATCAGCCTCAGCTGTAGCGTGTGGTTCAGTCTGGTTAATACTGTTCAAAGGGCGCAGACATGACCCTCGGCTCTGCAGAGAAACCGACTCCCATCAACTTTTACACATTTATTTCGAAACAGCACAAAAGTGTATGGCATTTCAGCAAGCAGACCACAACCATGGAAAAAGAAGATGACATGAACTTTCCACTATTGAGCTATATAAATATGATAGCATGACATATAAAAAGATACAAACAAAACAAACAAACAAACAAAAAAAATCCACTCATATAGGCCTCCAACACATGACCGTGAAGGCTGTTTTTGAAACATACAAAAGAAATGTGAGTACAGCAAGCACTGATTCTGTAGATAAAAAAGAACCATCTCAAAGAGATAAACATTTGTATTCATACACATTAAAACAACACAACCCCCGCACGCTCCCTCTGCTCTGTAATTACAATGTATAGCTACCTCTGGGGGTGGGGGGTGGGGGAGTCTTTTTTTGTTTTTCTTTTAACCTCAAATTGTTTTTTGGGGGGAAAAAAGGGGGGGACAGTACAAGTACAAATACTATACGTATTCACATTATCATAACAAGTTACTAAAACCAGAACGCTTTCTTTTAGTGTAATTATATGTATTTACATGGCAAAACTCGTACACATATACTACTGGCAGGAAGCCTGACCTCTCTTCTTCTAGCATTACAATTAACATCACACATTATTCACACTACACAGGTTACAGACCTCCGGTAACCTCACCTCCGTGACGACGAGATGCTTTTTTCGCGAGATTTTTCCGCATCTCATGTTTCGTGTTGAACGTAAAAACCCGCACTATGTCTAGCAAGATTTGACGCAACGGACTCGCACAAATACCAAAGAGTCGTAATGTGTTTCATATAAATAAATATTATAGCAACATAAAAATCAGTGTCAAATTCTCCAAACGCTCGTGTGTCAGGATGCCGTGGATGATCACTTTTACATAAATGCCAGAAAAAAACGGCTGTGGACCGGAAGCAAACAAATATGAATATCATGACTGATATGAAGTTAAAAAAAAACAGCTATGGGGAGTACAGTGGGAGGCGTGTGAGTGTTACATGGAGAAACAGGCAGGTGGCGACACTCAGTGCAGAGTGAGAGTGATGGAGGTGGAGGGAGAAGACGTATTAGACACAGTAACTTATGGCTGATAGAGAGCTGTTTTTACTGGAGGTGGAGGGTGGGGGGGCTGCTGGAGAGCCGTTCCACGATCACAGGTGCGTTCAGATAAGTGACCAGTAACATGATCAAACATGCAGTTACAATCGCACACAAGAGGTGCTGTAGATTAAAACTAATTACGGTAGCTTTTTAAAAAAAAAAACTGCACAGGAAGCAGCTCCATTTTATCTCAGGATCAACATTCATTTTCTGCCGCCTCCTCCTCCTCCGCCGCCGCCCGGGCTCGGGCGTGATCCCCCCTTGACCCCCCCTTGACTCCTCGTTTGTAGATGGATCTTGTCCGGCTCTGAGGACTCGCCCACTTGTCTCTACTGGGGCTTGTCTGTGGTCTTGTGTGCGGTGAGGAAGGCCATGCCGTGGGTCCTGAAGTGGGTGTTGAGGTCCGAGGCCTTGTCGAAACGCCGGCCGCACACCTTGCAGCTCAGGTTCCCGTCCCCGTCCTCGCCCAGCGCCTGGGGGGAGCCGGCGGGGGAGCCGTCCGGGGAGCCGCCGGCGTGGGCGCGCGGGGTGCCCCGTTCCGTGTCACTCTGGGTGTCCCGCACGCGGTGAGCGATGAAGCGGTGCCTGCTGAGCGAGCCGGCCGAGGCGAAGCAGACGCCGCACTGCAGGCACTGGAAGGAGGCCGTGTCGGCCCGATGCTGGGGGATGTGGCGCTGGAACTCCGCCCCGTCCTCGGTGGAGAAGCCGCAGGGGACGCAGCGGAAAACGTTGTCTTCCTCGTCCAGCTCGCCGGGCGTCGCCGATGTCGTCGCCGCGGACGCTCTGGTTCTCTTTGCGGGGCCGCTGCCGCTGCTGGTACCGGTACCGGTACCGCTGCTGCTACCGCCCTCCTCGCCTTCCTCTGTGGCGTTCTCTTCCTCGTCCCCCGCCCTGGCTCCAGGAGGGGCGCCCTCACCGTCCTGCTCAGAGGAGCTACCTGGACCCTCCCCCCCTGTGGCGGCACGCTTCCTCGTCATGGGCCGATCCTGAGAAAACAAGTGGGGAGAAACAGAATTAACGTCGGGTTGACACAGAGCGGACGGGGAATTTGCTGCATATCTTCACAAACACAACCAGTTTGTCCAAAGACAATATACAGCTTATATAATTCACACAACCCACACGTCTGACAAACAACAAACTTTATCATCATTTTTCACAAACTACATGTGAACAATATTAGGGAGGGGCAATGATTTTCAAATATTCGAATAGTCGTTATATAGTCGTGATTAAAAAAAATTGAATAGTTTGAGACGATCGTCTTGTCTGAAAAAATGTAAATGTTTCCTTTTTACTGTCGCAGACAAAGGAGAATCGTGGACGGACTCCTACAGCCATCAGAAACTTCTGTGTGGAACTCAATGGGCTCTATGCACAGCTCCACTACTTCCTTAATTTAAGGCTGCTCTCTTATTTCCTGTCTTACATTATTGGCCAAACTGATTAATCCAGGTGTGTCTGACCATTGTGACTATTCAGACACACCTGGATTAATCAGTTTGTCCAATAATGTAAGACAGGAAATAAAAGAGCAGCCTTAAGTTCAGGAAGTAGTGGAGCTGTGCATAGAGCCCATTATTCGAAGAATGGTCGAATAGTTCCCAGTGATTATCGAATAGTGCCTTTGCTTGAAATGGCCTTCCCTAAACGGCATGTACTTAACATCGACAGGAAATGGTGCAATGTTACAAGCATCAGTGACTTTTTCACATCACTGTCGTCTCACAAGGAGAAACTAAGAATAACATTTTGAGGTTTTTTTTTTTTTTTAAAGATAAAGGGGCGCTCAGTAGGTAGAGCAGGCAGGCTCATATGCAGAAGATATAGTCCTCGCCTTCTCTTGGTCACCTCATTTCCTGTCTCTCTACAGCTGTCCTTTCAATTTAAGGCATAAAAAGCCAAAATATACTTTTAAAAAGAAGATAAAAATGAGTTATAATAAAGATAAATGACTCATTGAGTTTTATTAAAATGCACAATAACTTTCTAAGGAAACATGTCAATTTTTCATTGTAAACACTACATGAAGAAAACAGTCTCTTCTCTCTGTCCCTGTTCGTGTCCAGGGACAGAGAGAAGTGTGTAAACGCCGTCTGGACTCACCTGTCCGTCTGCGGTTCTGTGGTGAAGCCGGATGTGTTTGTCCAGTAAGAACCGACTGCCAAAGGTGCGTTTTCCTTCTGTGCAGTATCTGAGAAATAAACGACGAGAGCTGAACAACTTCATGCAGCAGAGAGATCACAACAAACTGAACAGTTTAGGCCTAATGAACACAGGCCTGACTGATATTGATTTTTTTTTAAATTCAAACTTAATATTGATTAAGCCAATAACTGTTTTTTTTTAATGATATCTAAAAACATCCTTGCAATAACATAATATTAGATGGTATTGATTGATTGATAGCTTTATTTTACAGACTCCAAGCCCAATAATTATAAAAAGAAACAGGCAGACAGACAAATAAACAGATAAACAAAGAAACATAAACAAACAATATAGACAGCACACTGTCTGTCCACACACAAGCTAAAAACGGTGCAGTTTTGATGTGATTTATCAGCACAGCTCTAGAGTTAGACACACTTAGTAATCAATATGCTTATCTGATAAATCAACCCATGAAAACTACTACTTTTACTTGTTCGTGTAATGTGACGAAATACAAAACATGTATTTGTTGACTCACTGGCAATGGAAGACTCTTTTGTTGCCCTCATGAATGACGCGCTCGTGACGCCTCAGGCTGGAAGACGTGCTGAACGTTCCTCCACAAATACGACAAGGGAACTTTATAGTGAGCAACACATAAACACACAGAGAGAGAGAGAGAGAGAGAGAGAGATAAGACAAAAAACCCATTAAATGTCAGTTCAGTGTGCTACAGTACAGACAGGAAATTAACTTCTTCATGTCATCATCAGAGGTTTCTGCTTCACCATCACTAGAGCACAAGCAGCTGGTTGAACAGTTCATGTTAAAACTCTCTTAGGGGTTTCACACAGGCAGGGCTCCGTGCGGGGTCAGCTCCCTGAACACAATTTTGAACCGAAAAAACAAACAAACAAAAAAACCACAGGCTCAGAACCTGAAAAGTCGGTTCTCAAGGAAACCAAAAAATAGTTGGTTCTTCCCTGTAAACCGTGATGTCATCAGTGGGCGTGTCTTATTCTAGGCTGTAAAGACGAGCAGGAAGGAGGCGGAGAAGGCAGCCACTGACCATAGATATATATACGTAGATGCCGCATTCGGGCTTGTCAGGAATGTCTCACGGCCGCCATCTTGAGGAGTAGTTCCTCCTGACAAGCAATCAACAGTCAGAGGGTTTGACAGCTGTGAATCTGGCAAAATGCCAAACTTTAGTGCCGCGTACGGATGTTCCCATGAAAGAAACGCCAAAACGAAGAGACATGGAATAACTTTTCTCAAGTAATAGGTTGTTTTATATTATATAACTGTTATGAACTTCTTGAATTTGATGTAGGTAAGTTATCTGACATAAATGAAACTAACGTAACGTATCATAGGGTGGGATATGTGTTACATTTAGTGCATATACCGGTAGTTAATATATTAATAGTTTGTTATTTTGTTGCCTGTATGTGTAGGCTATTAGGCTTATCAGCTGTTTCCCCCGGCTGTGAGTTTGTGGTTGCCATGGTGATGAGGCCGGCGAGTGAGTGTAAACCACTGTAGGCTACCTATGTCCACAAGTTTCCGAACGTCATCTATGGTCAAAACTGGCTTCCGGTTTGGTGGAATTTTACGTTTACGTTTCCATGGTTTTCAGGCGTTGTCATAGTTGCGGTAAACGCATGGATCTATTAACGCTGGCTTTTAACACAGATGTCAATTTGTGTGATACCCACTGTTAAAAGCTGCTGTGATGATCCATGCGTTTTACAGATTTTCATTGGGGGGAAAAAAAAAAAAAAAATCCATGCATTTACCGCGGCTACTGAAACCATGGAAACGTAAACATAACATTCCAAAACCGGCAAAACAGGCTACGTTTTTGACGTTCGGAAAAAGGTGGATAATTGTGCTAGGCCATATTAAATCAGTTCCATGGCACTTACATTAACCCTAACTGCTAACGTGAGTTATATAGCTGAATTGTAGTGTTTATATTAAAGTAAAAGTTAGACACCTCCTCCTCAAGATGGCGGTGGCGGCGACAATCCGTTCCAATGGGCAGCAGCGTCAGAGGCGGCATCTACGTTTATATATCTATGGCGACTGACAACCTGGAGAAAAATCATTTGCAGTGGTCTGCTAAAGAAATGAAATGTTCGGCGTAGGGATGTTATGATTACTTGTTTTCACAATTAATCGCGGTATTAAATGCCCCAATTAATTAGTTAATCGTAAAGGTTCCTAAATACTGTCACTTTCCAAAAAATATTTTGTGGAACCATATCGACAGATGTGCGCCAAAGTAAAGGTAAATGCACAGATACTGGTCCATTTACCTAACGTAAGATTGAATTTTCCTACCTTTTTTTTTATTATTAATAATAAAACACTTCGCCTGGGAGATTAATAATTGGTCCTACATTAATAGATACTTGAAATATTTTGTGTATATTATTAGTAATGGAATTACATTATATATTTGATTACACACATTCATAGAGTTGTGAAATTAATTAATGCATAATAATTGTGATAATTGTAATACCGTGATTATTTCTCTGACAATAATCGTACCAAGAAAATGTATAATCTTGGCATCACTAGTTCGGTGGCGATTTGGGCGTCTACAGAATTTCAAGAAAAGATAGAAAGCAGAACAATTAAGAACAAGCTGTATAAATTTCCCTTTGGGGTTTAATAAAGTAAAGTGATTATTATCTTTGACCTTGGGGAAGAGACGGTTGAGGCACCAGACCAAATAATTAGTAAACTTAAAAAAAAAACAGCAAAAAAGCATTTTACTCCCGCCTGAGTAATGCAGAGTAACGTACGTCGACTTTGGTTTAAACTTAAACTGGTGAACGCAGCTGGTCCAGAACCAGAACTGTGTCTGTCTGAAACCCCCTATCGGTTTCCTCCCTCACCGTCACTGGACTCCATATAATCTGATTATAAACAAATAACAGCGATGTCCCACCTTCCCGTGCTCCATCTTCACATGACTCAGGTAGTCGTCGTTGTCGGTGAAGGTGGTCTGACACTGGGGGCAGGTCCACTCGGTCGGAGCGGCGGGCTGGCTGCTGCCCCCCGCCGAGGCCGAGTGCCCCCCCGGAGCCTCGTAGTCCTCGTCCGCATCGTCGTCGTCGTCGTCTTCCTCATCTTCCTCCTCCTCCTGCTCCCGCCCCCAGTCCTCTCCGTCGGAGTTGTCCGGCTTTCCGGAGGACTTTGACTTGACGCCAGATGGACCGGATGTGTTGGCCGGAGACGAGGCGGGGTTGGAGGCGTCGGACTGAGACTCCTGTTTGGCCGACGGGCCTCTGTGAGCGGTCTGAGGTGGGCGGCAGGACAAGTGTGTGAGAGGGGAAAAGCATTCAGAGCAGGTGAATTAGTCCATTTCACTACTGTTTCTACAATAAGTGCTGTACTTGGTATAGAACTTAGGACAAGGTCACCGCAGAGGAGCCCTGCTAAGGCCGATCCAAGGATTTGCTGTATGCCTTTGTTGACACCACATTCACTGAAGAAAGCAGTGAATGGGCAACACATGAAGGCAAAATGCTTGTTAATGAATGGCAGTGATTTTGTGTGTGTTGTGTGTTCTCCAATATGAAATATCTGAGTTGATTTCCTACGCTGAGAAACGCACCTTAATGTGCTCCATCATCGAACCTTTCTGGGCGTAGAGCTTAGTGCAGTCAGGACACTTGAACACATGCACTTTTTGTTTGGCTAAGTGAGTGTCAAAGTGCATGTAGAGCAAGGGCTTTTGGGTGAAAACCGTATCACACATCACACACTTGTAGATCATTCTGCAAAAGAAGAAAAACACACATCAAAGATTATTTTTAAAAAAACACGTTTCCAAAACCCTGTGTGTCATTTTCAAACATCCCCCTGATAAAATTCATCTGAACGTGCTCTGAAAATGTCCAGTGTATGTTTTGGGAGTCAGAGGAGGCTTACTTGGCCTGTCCTCCAGTGAGTGTGGGGTGCTGGGTGCTGATGTGGCTCTGGGCGCTGGGGGAAGACTTGAAGGCCATGGGACAGCTGGGGCACTTGTGGAAGACCTCGCAGTGAGCCGTCTGAATGTGGGACTTGATGGAGTTCAACCCTCCGAACACGACCTGGCAGCTCGAGCACCTACACAAGAGACAAGTGTGATATTGTTACACCTTCATCATTTTCTTGAGCTGAAATTGAGTTTGTGTTCAGATATAGGTCCTTACAACTGCTACTTAATATCACATAATCACATAGACATAAAACAAGTACAAACAAAATACAGAAAAACACAAAAGATACACCAAAATAAGTTTTTAAAAAAATGCTGGTTTCAGTTTCTAATGTGAATATTTGCTGGTTTTATTAGCAAATTAAAGTAAATGTAATACACTTAAAGCAGAAGTAAGTGGTCCGGTCGTTTTCGCTAATGCTGCGTTCCAGGCAGGCTTTTGAAATCGTAAATTACAGCTTCAAGTCACAACTTACAACTTTGTAGCGTTCCAGGCAACCCACTCGTGTTTTTCCGACCTGTTTTACCGGTGAAAGTCACTATAACGGCCACTTGTAACTTCCGACCGGTGAACTCGTACCAGATCGAACTGGTACGACTTCACGGTCGGAAAAATACGAGTTTCCTTGAACGCACCATAATAGTCCTCGTCCCTACGTCGCCACATTCACGGCGTCCCTTGGCTGCACACACAGCCCTGCATGCCGTTCTCTCTCCTCATTGGATAAAAACTGTAGGATACGATAAATGTTTTCTCCTCGGCTCAGAGCAGAGCAGAGTGACTGACAGACCCGTGTTTCAGTCCAAACACTCTATGTAAGTGATTGCTGTCGGAAGATATAACTATTTAAGACTTATATTAACACAAATATATCACTTACTTCTGCTTTAACTGCTTGTAGGACAAAACAATCTGAATATATCAACGTGGGCTTTTGAAGATTGTGAGAGGCTGTTTTCAACATTATCTGATGTTCTACAGACCAAACTGATACGCGGTTCCTGGGAGCCAGTACCGGCAAGCAACGGCACCTGGTTTCAGTACTGTTTTGTGTGGTAATTAAAGTCATTTTGTTTATAAATAATTAGTAAACATTTTTTTAATTTGGAATATTTATGTTATGGTTGAGAGTAAACAGGTGGCATTATGAGGGATCTCTGCTTAAAACGGGCAGGGAGAGGAGGGGCTGTTCACAGACAGTAGAGCTCTAAACGGGCCTGAAAAAATTAAAGTGTTGAAGTTCAGACCCCGAGACAGAGAGCGGGGCACGGAGGGGCAAGGAGGGGCAAGGAGGGGCAAGGAGGGGCAATGCGCTGCTCGTCAGCCAGACACTCCACTGTCTCACAGACATGAAGGTGCATTCAAGTACCAAAATGTGGTACCATTCGATTTTATGTGAATCGATACTTGGGACTACTGTGGGAATTTGGACAGTACCAATAAAAGTACCAAATTCGGTACTCATCCCGACTAGTAACTGTGGCCGTCGTGTAGTTACTGGTTTTGGAAAGTGTCCACACACCTGTATCCGATGCGCCTGGCGAAGTGCAGACAGGCCTCTTCCAGGTGGGTCTGGAAACTGGCCTGCCGGGCGATCCCCCCACACTCGGGACAGACGTGGGGCGCTCTGTGTTTATGGATCCTCTGGTGGGCGGACACGGCGCACGAGTTCGGCAGCATCATGGGAGGTGAGCACTGCGTACACGTCTGAGGCGGCGAGAGAGGAAAATCAAACAATCAGTGACCAAGAATAGAAATCAGCACGAAGCGCGCTGTTCTCTCACCGCCGACACTCACCGAGTTGGGAGCAGCTCTGATCTGCTGGAAGTGCGTGACTAGCTCAGTCTTGCCGGAGAACTGCGTTTGGCACTCCGGACATTTGAAGTTGTTGTACTGCAGCCCCTCGGCCTTCTTGCAGGGCAGAGGCATCAGCGCTTGGGGGCCCTGAGGCGCGCGGCGGACCGGCCGAGGCTGAGACGCCGCCGGAGACGAGGCGTCCTTCAACGGGCTGGAGTTGGCGGAGAGGCCGGGGCCGCCGGATGTGGTGGAGGGAGAGGAGACTGGAGGAGAGGAGGACGAAGAGGAGAGCAGGCCTGGTCAGCCAACAGGTGGAAACCAGAAGAGACAAATGGGACATGGTCAATGGAGATGAATCACAAATGATGTAACTTTATTTTATTTTATTGCATAAAATAATAATAAAATAAAATGTCATTAGACTGTCATTTCTGTGATTGTTTCAAATCTTTAAAAAATGTTTTATGTAGAACTGGAAGATTAGTCCATTCACAGAAAATAAATTTTGAACTACACACAATTTTGAATTACACAAAATCTGATTCCTCTCCTCATTTTTGAATATTTGACTCGTTTTTTTTAGTCTATAAGAATTTCAATAAATCTATTTTATTTGGGACTGATTGGTCTAAACACTTAACAGGAACCATACAATGGTATTTTGTTCTCTGACATTTTAAAGATCAATTTATGATTAGATTGATTGAGAAACACCTGACATGTTGCAGCCACAACATGAATGAATGTTGACTCTTAAACCATCAAACAAACTTCACATATGAAAACAAATCATCAATCATTTAGATCAATCTGTTTTTTGGGGGAATTTTATTCATTTTTCTGTTTCACACATTGATCAAATAGAATTTATTTGTGTTTTGGATCAAAATTGGATAAATAAATAAAAGTAACGTGTTACACCTTCATTTTTTTCTTGAGCTGAAATTGAGTCAGTGTTCAGATATGCCTCCTTACAACTGCTACTTCAGATCACATAGACATAAAACATGTATAAACAAAACACACAAAAACACAAAAGATACACATATGTAGGAATAAAATGAAATGAAATAAAATGCAATACTCTGAGATTCTAACTTTCTGTAGGACAAAACAATCTGAACATGTCAACTTGGGCTTTTGAAGATTGTGGGAGGCTGTTTTCAACATAGTCTGATGTTCTACAGACCAAACACCAAACCACTGGTCATGTTACGGGACCTTTTAGTGACTTGTAACTAGGGATGGGTACATTTCACATTTACACCGCTACGCTACTGATACCTGGTTCCTGTGAACTGGTACCGGTAAGCAACGGTATCTGTTATCGGTACTTTTTTGTGCGGTAATAAAAGTTATTTTGTTTATAAAAAATGAGTCAACATTTCTGAATTTTGAATATTTATTGTTATAATGAGGGGAAATTGAGACATCTCTGTTGTCAATGTGTTTGTGAGAGACAGAGAGTGTGGCAAAGAGGGGCAATGCGCTGCTCGTCAGCCAGACTCACAGACATGAGGGTGCATTCAAGTACCAAAATGTGGTACCATTTGATTTTATGTGAATTGATACTTGGGATTACTGTGGGAATTTGGTCGGTACCAATAAAAGTACCGAATTCGGTACTCATCCCTACTAGTAACTGTGGCCGTCATGTGGTTTTCATATGTATGAAATTTGTTTGATGCTTTTAGAGTCAACATTTAAGGGCTGCAATCTGTCAGGTATTTTCCCGATTATTCTATTGATGAGTGGATCTATAATAAATAAATAAATGAAAGAACAAATGAATCGGTAATTGAAATGTTAGGTTAGCTGCAGCCCAACTTACCGCCAATGGGCGTGATGTCCTGCTGTCCAATCATCTGCTCCACAGTGACGGGCCTCATGACCAGGTGCGAGCACTGCATGACCAGCCCACGCTCCTTATGCTCCCTGGCATGAAGCAGCAGGCTGCACTTATTGAAGAAGGCCAGTCTCTTAGCACAGTGGTTGCAGGTCACCTCGATGCGCAGCGATCGTCTGTCGTAGTGTCGGGCCAGGCTGCGCTCCAGGGCGAAAGCGTCGCCGCACTCCAGGCAGCGGTACCCTGTGGCCGGGAGCGGGAGACCCCACTCTGGCGGCGGCGGGGCCGACAGGTCGGGCTTGTAGCTCGGCAGAAGGTTCTTACTGTTGAGGATTTTGTTAAAAGCCTCCACCAGGCTGGACTGGCTGCGGGAGATGACGGCGCCCGTGCTGTTGACGATGGAGGCGGGTTTGTTCGACTGCAGCGTGCCGCCTATGATGGTGCCGCTGCCGCCGTTGGCCGTCTTATTGGTGGCCGTGCGTACGCTGATCCCGCCGGCGGCTACTGAGAACTTTGGAGAGGAGGCCACGGCCGGAGTCGCGGGCAGAGCAGCAGATTTAGTGATGCTGACGGCGGTGGCGGAAACCTTCGCCTTGTCAGACGCAGCCATTTTGTTTTGCACCTTTGTGGCGGCGGCTAGCATGACGCTGCTGGCCGCCAGCGTAGACACGGGCAGCGCGTTGAGAGCGCTTACTTTCTGGGATGTTGTCGTCATGTGACCTGGGGAAGCTTCAAGTTTTTGGGCCTTGCTTCCCAACACCTTACGCTCGCCGGGTTGCCCTTTGGGGTCCAGACCCTTCCCCGCAGCTGCACCACCTTTGGGCGCCACCCTGGTGACAGTTCTGGTGATTCCACCTGTGGAGGTTTTGATTGTTTTTATTCTGACCTTGAGGGGTCGGGATGGAGCTCCTGAAGCAGCCGGCGCGGCGACGCCTGTTTCTCCTCCGTCGGTCGACGGGGGTTTAGCTTTGCCGTCGTCCACCTCCATCTTTTCCTCACCAGTTTTTGCGTTTTCTCCCTTGTCAGCTTTGCCGTCGACCGCCCTGTCTATCCCATTCCCCACTTCCATCTCCTCCTCCTCCTCTTTGGGCTCCCGTAGTTCAGACGGAGGCGGAGTGGAGGCCACGGCGGGGCTGGAGCATCTCTTAGTGGCGACTTGAGCGGTCGATTTTGGCATCTCTGGTTCTGGACTCTCTGGTGAGTCTCGCTCTTCGATGACGTGCTCCGGGTGTCTGTCCTCCAGCTGGGGGCTGTCTGTGGAGCCGGACTGGGGGGTCGAGGATGTCAGAGATGTCCCTGAAGGAGTGTCACCAGGTTTGGGGTGAGACGCAGTAGAGGATGTGGGCTGAGCCGACACCGAGTCGGACTTAACGTAACGTCGGCTCAGCTGAGTGCAAGTCGGGGAGTCTGGGTTCTCCTGGATCACCAGCGGACTCCCCAGGTCCGGGTCCGAATCATCTTCCTCTATCTGCTGAAATCCGGCAGGGCCACTTTTGGGCGCTCCGTTAAAAGGCTGAGATGAGTGCAGTGGGTGTGACGAGAGCGCAGACGGCGGGGTTGGAAGCAGAGGCTTGGAAGGCGGGAAGAACGGCGAGGCGAGTCCGACGGGCCCGCCGGCGGCCAGAGGAGACGACCCCGCCGACAGAGAGGAGGACGAGGGTAACGATGCCTTCACCCCGTCCGCTCTCTCCTGGCCTGTATCCTGCTGCTGCTGGTGCTGCTGCTGGAGCAGCTGCATCTTCCTGGCCCGGCCCACCGGATCTCCAGACCCCTGCGCCACCAGAGGTTTCAGTCTGTTGAAAATATTCCCACCCTGCTTGTGAGGCTTGGTCGCGCCGGCGCCTGCTGCTGCTGCTTCCGAAGACACTTTCGGGGTGTTCATGGACCACGACGCTCCGTTAGACTGGGTCTGGCTGAGGGGAAGGGGCGTGGAGACACCGGAAGCCCCGAAACCGTTGTGGTTGAGGGCGTCGGATTCAGCCATCCCCGGGGCACAGGCGCCGAGTCTAGGACCCACATCCACCCCTGTGATCACATCTATAGGGTCCTGGTCTGCGTCCCCCTCGCCTCCATCTACGGCCTCGACGCGGACTTTATTCTTTACAATCACACTGACAATGGAGGTGTCGGCCTGGGGGTCCGAGGGGCTTGGCGGCCTCAGGGACGACCCCACGCCCCCCACCACGCTGTCCGGCTTTCCCAGGGGTGCGCTTGCAGCTCCATGAGGTCCCTCTGCCTCGTCCGGAGCAGACTGGATGGCCTCTTTGGCATCTATGTCAGGAATGTCAAACGCTGCCAACAGGTCATCAAAATCTGGGGTCTTCATGTCCCCCATACCGGGATTGACTCCTGTAAAAAAAAAAAACACAAATTCAAAAAGACATGGTAGAAGAGGGCAGCAGTGTAGAGTGGTGTAGTCTATGTCATACTCAGGTATACTAAGTATAGCCATTGAAAATGCATTAATACAGGCATGTACAAACTATTCCAAGGGTCGGTGTGGCTGCAGGTTTTTGTTCCAACCAATCAAGAGCTCATAGTTTGACCAATCAACTGTCTGAAGACTGAGATCAGTTGATTAAATGAGTCAAGTCTGGTGTCTGCTACAGTACTTGGTTGGAAAGAAAACCTGCAGTATAGTTTGGACATGCCGGCAATAATGTTTCAGTATACCCACTACAACAAAACTATGTACCTATAGTCTATATATGATACAGTGTACCCTAACCCTAAAAAAACAGTATATACCCACTACAACAAATCTATCTAACTATAGTACATATGTGATACAGTAAGCCTGTGAATATTCTCATTTGTCCAGGTCATAGTTATCTCAAGGAAATTTAAATCGAACGCAATTGGACTTGGTTATTTGTCTAGGAAGACGTTTCACCTCTCATCCAAGAGGTCTTGGTCTTGGTACAGTGTATACAGGGTACCACCTAAAAAGCAGAATATACCCACTACAACAAAACTATATAACTATAGTCTGTGGGTACCCAACTAAAAAGCAGCATATACCCACTACAACAAAACCATATAACTGTAGTCTATACAGGGTACCTAAAAGGCAGTATACCACTACAACACAACTATCTAACTATATGTGACACAGGATACCCACCTAAAAAGCAGTATATACCCACTACAACACAACTATCTAACTATAGTCTATACAGGGTACCTAAAAAGCAGTATACCACTACAACAAAACTATATAACTATAGTCTTTATATGATACAGTATACCCACCTAAAAAGCAGTATATACCCACTACAACACTGCCAACAACAAAGCACGAGCCTGCCTGTGTTGATGTTGTTGTTGTTATCCATCACTCAGCATTAAAAACCTGCTACAAAAATCTCAACATGCAAAAATCATTTAAAAAATCGCCGATATTCATACCTCTAAGTACCTCTAATTTCATAAAGGGAAACAACATCCTCCTGCCTGCAGCTACCCCACTGACCTGCAGCAGGTTAGTTAGCATGCTGCTGCTAAGCTGCACTGTGGGTCCTCCTGCACTAGCATTAGCCTGTTAGCACGTAGCGTCGGCGTCTCTCTCCCTCTCTCTGCCTCTCTCTTTCTGCAACCAACAACCAAATCTTTCCCCTGGTAACTCTAGTAATTCGCTATGAATGGGAAACGCTAGTACAACAACAACGCTGGTTAGTTGCATGCAGAGGCTTTGTAGCGGTGACCAAGACACACACACACACAGAGGGAGACAGAGACACAGAGAGCAGCTTGAACCCGGCAGCGACCTCGGGTATTTGGCGCTAGCGGTCGGTAGATCTCCGTCCGCGGCGCCCAGGCTGGTTTAGCTGCTGGCCGCTGAGCTGCAGGCAGCCAACACAGAGGGGTCATTTAGCTAAAACCGAGCTAGCGCCTCGCCATCAGAGGAGAGAAGGAAAAAAAAAAAAAAAAAAAAAAAAAGGCAACAACCGGGTTTTTACAGAGGTGTGGTTTCACAACAGCGTAGGTCGTAGGGTCGACGATGTCACAGAAGACCGTACCGTGGCCGGGACAAGGGATTTTTTCGTTTAATATTGCATGTATTTTTTGATTGTTTACCTGGATGTGCGATTCCCCGACTATCCTAGCTCGTTTTTTTTTTTTCCACAGCTGAAAATGCTGCTGCGCTTCCCGTCACATGACCCGAGACGTCCTATCCTACCAGGCTGGGAAAAGAGAAAAAATAATGCACGGAGGAGGAGGAGGAGGAGGAGGAGGAAGAAGATGATGATGCTGCTGCTGCTGCTGCAAACGACACGTATATTTATTTTTTTTCTAACCGGTGGGGAAAATGACATAAAACATTCAGCAGTGTCGTCCTCACCACACTATTTTTACACATCCATGTGCAGCCGGGGACAGACAGTGGTCGCTCTCTCTCCTTCTGCAATCATCGTTTGCCGTGATCACACCTTTTTTTTTTTCCTTTTCCTTATCCCAGTCTACACACACACACACACACATAACACAGCACTGTCAACAATACGAGGCAACAGCACACACAGACACCAAAAGGCGACATATTTACATAGAGATTTTATTGCAAAAAAAAAGAAAAAACGCACAAAAACATGACAGGAGTGTGTGTTTATATGTTTAAAGAGCCTGTCATCACATTTTTTTCCTCTTCCCTTGTGGTGGATCAATCAGTAATTTAAACCATGTAGGGTGAAGAGTGCACAATCCAATTTGAGAATAGGTCCACATTAAATTTATAAGAGCAAATACATTTATGTTGCTGGGCAGTAAGATTTTCCACTAAATACTCATTCAGGACTGCAGACTTTTTATTTTCATGTATGTTGGTGCTCATAAGTGTCATTTGACAGAAAAGGAGGGCATTTAATGTCAATCAGCGCTGTCACGCAGGACGATGCATCGACAATCTTATCGTATATATATTGAAGTAAATCCTGCCATTACTCTGAATTTGTTCGTTTTTTTAATCTGGTCAGTGTCTCTCTGCCCGTCTTCTTCTGTTTCTCATTTCTTCTTCTCTTCATCCTTTTTGCCATCTGGCTTGTTTCCTGTCTGGGAGGCCAGGGAGCCCATGGCGTTGCGGATGGCCTCGTTGTTTGGGTCGACGCCGGGCAGGTTCTCCAAGACGCTCTGAAGGAACTCTGGGTCTTGCATCACGTCGTAGTCATCTTCCTCCTATTCAATTATAGGATATAATCAATAACAGCAAATAGACAGCTGGCAATAATAATAAAGTAATAAGGGATAAAGTAACTATATTACTGTAACTTCAGTTTTCCTAAGCAAACACAGGGCTCTCCTGAATAAGGTAACTATATTATGCCATCAGTTTCATCAAGGACAGGTTTAAAATCTAATAATGTGTAAGGCCATGAGCTGTTACAGTCTGTAACAACATCTGAACCCTTTATGGATTAAAATAGGAAGAAGGTTCATCAATCTAAAATTGAGAATCTCAGTGTCCAATGATTTTAGCTGTTTGATCAGGATTTTACAATGTTTGTGTAATCTGTATTTCTGTTTCTAAGTGATTGTACATTTCATACCAAACTCAAAACTTTTTTTTTTATTAGATTATAATTATTATTTGCCTTTTTTATGCAGTTGCTCATCTTTTGTATGAATGATTTAACCAGCAGAGCTTCATCTCCATCAAAGCCTTGAGGTCCTGAAACTACCGGTATATTAGTACGGTAGTATATTTACTCCCATGGCCCTGGACTCCAGAAATAACTCTACCTTTATAAATGCAGTGGGAATACACAAGGACCAGCTGACACCAATTTCCCAGTTGGTTCATTATCTAATGACTCACCTTCACTGATTCTGTGGTGTCCATGGGGGCCCCTGTGTCCATTTCTCCATATTCTGCTCAAAATACAGATCAAAGAATGAATCACCAAATAATCGTAATAAACATTTTAACAAAAAGTAAGAGTGAATGTGATAATCAAGATCCTAAATGACTATAATAATAATCAAATAGATTTCACCTCCTCCAGCAAGAGACATCTGCATGGCGTAGGCTATCTGCTCCTCCTCTGTCATGCTGCTGAAGTCAGGAAGCACTGCTGCGCCGCTCTCAGGCTGAGATACCGACATCTTCAACAAGGCCTCCTCTGATTCTGTGAGCAAAACCAATCAAAAGTTAAGAACCAAAAAATTATCATTCTGTAAAGAAATATTAATTATGATAATAAGCAAAGTCTTTCAAGTTAAATTTGTCAATCATCCATTACCGTCTGCGGTGGGTGTGGGCACGCCGGCCTCAGCCGCAGAGGCAGCAGCAGCTCTGCGGGCCTCCTCCTCCTGCCTCTGCCGCTGCTCCTCCATAGATACACGCAGGGCCTGAAAGAACACACACACACACAGCATAATTAAACCTGATCTAAGTATCCGTTAATAGGCACTTGAAACCGATTCGTATTATAACTTACCAGGGCCAGCTCTGGATCAGCACTAGGATCCACACCAAACTCAAAGTCACTGGCCCCCAGACCCATCATGGAGCCTCCTTCCCCAGCCAGGATGGGAGAGGAGAGCAGAGCGTCGGCCAGACTGGGCCCTGGAGGGACCGTGACCAGGTGGGAGCCTGTTCCCTCCTTCCCATTCAGAGTGTTGATGAAAGCGGTCAGCTTTTCTGTGTTCAACTCCTGAGTAAAGAGTTGGACAAAGAGTGTAAGGACAACTGTAGAATATGGTGGTTCAAGAAAATATTAGGGCTAGATCGATTACCAGCATGCCCGATAATATCTGCTGATATTCAGCATTTTTACATTCAATAATCTGTATATAAAACACGCTCTTTTGGCTCTGATGCAGCGACTTCTCTGCCTGAGGTCACCAGTAAATTTGGGTTGGAGTTTGTGTTATTCAACAAAATTATATGGTCTTTTTTATCACAGATTTTCAGTAAACTGTATTGATTCTAATCCCAGGTGTGTTACTCTATATTTTTACAGCAAAGTTTTAATTTTTACTGCAAATGAATATCTATTCTAAATATCGGTTATCAGTTTCCTTGATTACTAATAATTGGTATCGGTATCAGCCCTGAAAAAAACATATCGGATGATCCCTAGAAAATACATTACAAGAAAACATCTATATGTTGTGCTTTAAATTACTGTCCTACAGCAGTACCATGGAAGATGAACAAAGAATTCCCCACCTCTTCTCCGAAGTTGATAATATCCACGTTCACTTTCTCTTTTTTCAAGCGCTTCGCCATCTTTACGAGCTGCAGAATTGACAGGTAGGTAGGGACACAGTAAGAGAAAAAAACACTCACAAAAGCATTAATAAACACAATGGGAAAGTGTGTGTAACCTATCATGCTGAAAATGAGAAGACTTCAAACTCACATCTTTTTCATTGTCCTCCACAGGACTCCCAACAAAGGCAATGATCCTCATCTTGTGGTTCTTCCCCTGTCTGTGCTTCAGGGCCAGCTACACAAGAAAAACATATCATAAACCCTTTTATTTCTACTACTACATAACACAATTACAAGGCCTATTCATTGTTTTAAGTCTGAAACAATGGATCATAATGTGAAAAGTCCATACATGAGCCACTCTGATGCCAGTGCAGAAGCATATATTTCCTTTGGGTTGGACAGCATGGAGTTTGGACAGGATGCGGCCAGTATCTGGTGTCAGCGTGGTCAGCACCTCACAGTTACTGCAGAAAAATACAAGATCACATGACAGCAGCACGAATACATGGTCAATCTAAGCCTTAGACTGACTTGCTTAGACTTAAAATGTCACTTTGGTCTGTGGGAAATTAAAATATGCATTTTCTATGTTTTTTTTTTCTTGCCAATTAAAATGATGCAGCAATGATGCAGTAATTCAAAGTTAAATGTCAATTTACCCTTATCACTTACTTGTACATGTTGATGTACAGTTGTTGTATAAATAAAGAGGCAACTAAAGGGCACATGCGCTAAAGAAAGTGATGTTGGTGTTGTGATTTGTGCTGTGTTAAAAGAGAGATGCTCTTACTTTGCCATGGTGATGAGGCCCACGTTGTTTTCTGGGTTGCTTCGTGTTTTGGAGTGGCAGACAATGTTAACAGCATCCTGCTGAGCCTGTAGCCGGGTCGGCAAGAAGTCTCCATTTCTCATGTACTCACTGTTGTCCACACTGAGGAAGACAACATCACACATCATTGAGCTAACGAGCTAACATTAAAGTACCAGTTAAATGTTGAACCTCTCTGTTCCTTCTGTCACCACACAGATGAACCATTATGTCATCTTTTTTTAATATTGCCCCTTCAAAATTGAATGTATTTCATGTAGTCTTTTTAATAAGGAAATACCTACAAAGAAGTTGTTCATTGTCAACCTTTTTTTTCTATTAGCAAAATTCCATATACACACCAGCAAATTTACAAAACAAATACCCAACTTTTCTGTCTTCATTTCTTAATGTAAGTCACATCTGGACATACTAATGCCTCAGATAGCTGTATGTAATGAGTTTGACTTGTGATTTATTGTATTTCTATTTATTAATTTATTTATTTTTTCTCTCTGTCGCTCTCTTCATTTGATTTCTCCATTATTATTATTATGTTTTTCTCCAAGACTGCATTACCTCATTTTACATTTAAATTTTTTTTTTTTTTTTTAAATTAACCAGAGTTGTAACAGGGTAGGCGTAATAAGCTATGCTTCAGCCTATGCCTTTTCGGTCCAAATTTTCTTTTTCTGTTTACTTATTGTTTATTCAGATTGATGTTACTTTTCTTTATTTACTTTTTTCTTTCTGGTTTGTTATTTTTCTTTTAATGACATGTATTGACCGAAATAAACTAAACTAAACTAAACTACCTCAAGCATTCCTTGTTTCCTGTTACTGCTGTTGACATTGTGTAAATAGATTTAAAGAAAAAAAGAAGAGCTAACATTATCAGTTAATATGTCGTTCCCATATCAACCTGGACCTTGTAAGGCAGATATTTTTTAGTTTCCACATACATGTTTCAAATAAAAACGTCAATTTGAATAGCTTGTATATTGGCATTAACAAGGTCTGTTTAACATAAAAACATGAATATATGATGCTGTGTGTTATTTGAATAGCTTAGTATTGAATGCACAATAACAAGGTATGTGTATACATGGCACTGGGCCCAGGTTAATATAATACACTTTCTTGTTATAGTAGTGGGTCCATGTATACAGTCTACGGTCCCTGCTCAATCTCTCCATCAGTTTGGGGTCCTTGGCCTGAAAAACGTTGAAGACCCCTGTAAGGCATTGAAGCTCATTTACATTTATTTTACATCTAAGTTTCTATCTTCGACAGCAGCTTTACTGTGACAGGGTGTCTGACTTCTTTACGGGGAATTAGTGATCAATACGCTGCCGTTACAAAATCAAAACAGCGTTAGCACTGGTTGCTAACATTAGCAAGTGGTGGTGGCACCACTTAGGTCGCTGGTCCAATCGATCAAATCATTTGGGTTTAATCGGTTCAAAACAGTCGATACAAAGCACTAAATTGAGACTAATTACGTTTGTAAATGCGGACACGTCAACGAAAAACTTTACGAAGAGACAGACCAACTGAGCTAACTTCAGCTACAATGACTCAGCCGGTCGATGTGTTGTTCGCCGGCTACAGTGTTACTTATTCCATATGACTTCTGTTATATGAAAAACCTAACCGTGTAAATACCCGAGATGTCTTTGTATGAACCTCTGATACACCAACAACGACATTAAAACACATTTTGTTCAGTTCTTACCAGACCATAGTACTTTCAAGCCCCATCTTGGAAAGTTCTTGTTGCTCTCTGTCGTATTCGTACAAGCTCGCAGGTGATTGGACGAAGGCTGAACATGGCGCGATATGATTGGTTTGGGGCGGATAACATGAAACGTACCAACGGACAGCAGCTGCAGTGTGTGGACTCAAGATCCACTTCCTCTTACTTTTTTACCTTTTTGGTTGAACTCTCATCAATGTGCATCTCAATGAATTAGTATATCATGAAAAAGTTTATTTATGTCAGTAATTCAATTCAAAAACTAATACATTATATAGACCATTACACACAGAATGGAGCATATCTGTGTTTAATTTCTTTTTAATTGTAATGATTATATGGCTTACATAAAAATAAAAATAAAAGACAAATTAAAAAGCATTTTTAATATGGAAATGTTGGCCTTCTGAAAAGTATATCCATTTATATACACACACCATAACTTGGTTGGGGCTATTTGACTTGAACTACTGAAATTGACTTTTACATGATATTTGAATTTATTGAGATGCACCTGTAGAATGATCTGTCTTACTGGCTTTTTTTCCTGGAGCTTTCTATGCTTCCTCTGGTCTTCTTTAGTCTTTTTAAAGCCAGATCATATGTTTTGGTCTTATGTTTGACACTGAGATGTTGAGAGATATCTTAAAATTAGAATAAATATGAATTTTGACCAGAAAACAGACCTGTAAATTAATATTTCCAACAGCAGATAGATTTTAAGTAGCCATAGAGACAGCTCAGAATAGTATAGAGTTTCACTGATTATTACTGATGAAGAGTCTGTCCAAATATATGTAATTTTGTACTGATATAGTCAACACTGTTGATGGATAAGACATTAGGTATGAACAGCTGTGTGTTGTTTTTTTTGTTTTTTTCCGTTTTTGGCAAATCCTAGAATTAAACCATTACTAATTAATAAACATTTCCATAAACCAAGCATGTTTAAGATTACAGTGTTTTTTTATACACCAAAAGCTCTCGGAAACATAAAAAATTTGGAAATTGAAAACACCCTTGAAAAGCAACATTGTCTTTTTTTCCTTTTCTTTAATGACTTTAGATACAAGTGTAGAAAAACATGACATCCCCAAGAGAAACATGGAAGGACACTTGTAAATTGATATTCTGTGAAAACGTTTGTTCTGTTCCTTTTATACAGATGTGCACATATTTCTTGTACAAAAAAAGACTGATTTAACAGTTGTTATGATAATAAACAAAATAATCACAAAGGTTTTAGATTCTAAGAGTTACGTGCCATAGATACAGTTCGTTTGTTTGTTGTCCACAAGGAAGAAACATTTTAAATCCATCACCATTAACAAACATTTTGGAAATAATAGAAAAACATACAGTAATAAATACTATATATTCAAAACCAAGTTACGACAGATTAAAGTGTATTGTAATCATTCAGGATGATTTAACAGTTAAGATATAAACAAAATTATTAAAGTTTTACACTTTAACAGTTGCATGCTGAAGGTTTGTTGTGCTAAAGAAAGGCACATTTTTAATCCATCATCACCATAGTAAACTTTGTGGAAACCAGAGAAAGACATACAGTAATAAATACGATAATAAATATGACTATTTACATGTTTGGTTCAAAGGCTGCACGTTTAACGGCTTTTGAGTTTTTACAATAAGGCACAGTTTCAATTTTAATGTTGGGACAGAGCATTGTCTGACAGTTTGATGTAACAGCCAAAAGAGTGGATGTATGAAAATTGTGTGTTTGTCATGTTTGTTCATCATCTCTTGTTTGCAAAATTGTCAATTCACTTAATGTATTGCACAGTCTATTCATCCACACATACATATGGTTAGTTAAATCTAAAGTTACCAACCCCCACATCAAATTAAAACCAAAAAAAAAAACACATAAACTGTTCTTTCACCATGTTTTACTGGTAATAGAAACAACTGTACCACAGCTGGGGCCTGTCTCAAAAATCTCTCTTAAAGTTCTTAGCCACACTACACTTAATTTTGGATAACGCATCGCACAACTGGCTCAGTTAACCCTGGATTTATCGCTCCAGATCCAACCTTGTGCACATGACACGTGCAGTTTTTAAATGTAAGCAGATCGCATTCGACATCAAAAAATCTCATAAGTAGTCAGGTAAAAAAATGTGTCCCTGTGGGTGTAGCTGCAACAAATGTAACATTAACATTAAAATTGATCAAAATGAAATAATTTCAGTATTTTTTTTTGTAAAAACTAAATGTATAGAAAGGACAATAACAGGAATACCTTAAAATCAATTACTAAAAATAAAACTATAAATCAATGTAAAAAATATATAGCCTTTTACTCTGGGCCATGAGCAGTCTCCAGTGGAATGTAATTGATCACCTATTAAATATACACATTTGTTTTATGCTTGGCCTTTTTTCACTTTTAGCAGCAGACTACAGCAAATAGTGGCAAAGTGTCAATACAAAAATGTTGTACCACATTTGTAGTTAGTTATGCAGTTATGCTAAGGGAAATCTTTCGTTCTAATTTACAAGAACATTGGTAATGTTAAAGTGCACACACACATACACACAGACACACATACAATTCAAAAAGAGAGAGAGAAAAGTTCTTAAGCCCCCATTGACCTTACACTGGCCAGCATGATGCACATCCACATCTCCACACTGTCCTCTTTTTATATACACTCAGTTGCTAGTTTTTTATTAGGTGCTTCTATCTTCAGCTACTACAATGTGAACTAATACTACTATTAACTAATAACTACTACTTATAGATGTTAAGTTATTTATTAAACTATTTTTGTTATCCTGACACCTGTACTTAAAGCAGAAGTAAGTGATATATTTGTGTTAATATAAGTCTTAAATAGTTCTATCTTCCGACAGCAATCACTTACATAGAGTGTTTGGACTGAAACACGGGTCTGTCAGTCACTCTGCTCTGCTCTGAGCCGAAGAGAAAACATTTATCGTATCCTACAGTTTTTATCCAATGAGGAGAGAGAACGGCATGCAGGGCTGTGTGTGCAGCCAAGGAACGCCGTGAATGTGGTGACGTAGGGACGAGGACTGTTATGGTGCGTTCAAGGAAACTCGTATTTTTCCGACCGTGAAGTGGTACCAGTTCGATCTGGTACGAGTTCACCGGTCGGAAGTTACGAGTGGCCGTTATAGTGACTTTCACCGGTAAAACAGGTCGGAAAAACACGAGTGGGTTGCCTGGAACGCTACAAAGTCGTAAGTTGTGACTTGAAGCTGTAATTTACGATTTCAAAAGCCTGCCTGGAACGCAGCATTAGCGAAAACGACCGGACCACTTACTTCTGCTTTAATAACAAAACTCATCACTATGACCTTGATTCATTGCAGGACTGTTGCAATAAACTACTATAACTTTGGTGAACAAAATAAACTAAAGTGAATGTGACATATGTACAAATTCCCCAGACTGGCTGCAGCGCCTAGCAGTAAATATGTAGATAAGACTACACCAGACCATAAGAAAAAAAAAAACATAAAAAAGTTTATTAAAAAAACTGTTGCATAGCAACAGTTAATTTAATTAGTACTGCATCTAACCAACTCTGCTCTGATCGGTTGCCATGGTGAGATGACGATTTATACTGCAAACATTCACTGTAACTACTATTTACAATACTGTGCATAATGGGAAACAATGTGATTGTACTCGTTTGTAATAAAGTCCCAAAGTGCCACTTAGGTGTTTATATCATTATATTTCTCCTATAAACTGATCCTTGTAGGTTTGGTCAGTGGCATTAGTTACGGCCACTTGAATGTGAGTCCTCACTCCAAATTTAACCGACTCACTCTGTATTCAATGAGACAGGCCCCAGTTGTGTCACTTTCAGGATCAGTCCATCGGTCACATTTAATCACAAGTCTATTGGTCCCGACTCCCCACACTAAACCTGAACCTGATATCAGATCGTCCAGTGTAAAAGTAATTAAAAACAAAATCAAGAAATCGTTGTAAAATAACCCTTTCACTTGAAAGTAAAATTGAGGATTCACAGTCTATATAAAGTACAGGTCCATTAGAAGGGCTGGTTAAATAGAAACTGAAAGCCGAGTATCACCTCTCTTTCCAGCATCATTTTCATTTAGAGTAAACTTTAAAAATTGCAAATGTATAACTACAGCCACTTCTTTAAAAAAAAGCATTTATTAAAAACTGTGTCCCCAATCCAGATAATGTAGTTTTGTGCTAAACTGTGTAGGTCAACGCATGAGGATGTTCTCCGACAATGTAGTAAACACAGGAGAGGAATCAATTCCAAAAACTAGTTTGAAAGAATTAAAGCAGAAGTAAGCGGAATATTTGTTTGTTAATATAAGTCTTAAATAGTTATATCTTCCAACAGCAATCACTTATATAGAGTGTTTGGTCTGAAACACGGGTCTGTCAGTCACTCTGCTCTGCTGTAAGCCGAGGAGAAAACTTTCCTTGTATCCTACAACCTTTATCCAATGAGGAGAGAGAACGGCATAAAGGGCGTCCTCTGTGTGTGCAGCCAAGGGATGCGCGTGAATGTGGTGACGTAGGGACGAGGACCAATAGATCCATGACGAGGGCGGGGGCTGCTAACTCCATCGGCTGACAAGAAGTTAGCCAAAACAACCGGATCGCTTACTTCTGCTTTAAGTTTGAATGAAGAAGTATGGTTTTCAAATAAGACAAAGCTCTCGTGTTACACCTGAATCTGAGCGCTGGCTTAGTTGAGCACATCAGGGCCAAACACTATCTTTGGCTGTGCATACAAGCATTCCTATGAGATGAATAATAGTGTTCAATACCCAGATGATTAATGCACCTAGTGTGAGCACACAGCCACCCACTAACACGCTAATGCCTTGTTGAGATTTGGAAATCCAAGTGCAAATCCACACCTAATATTGCGCTTTTACACTTTTGGTACCTCAGGTCACAGTACGGGGCTTGTAATGTTTCATCCATGCTCGTAACATCCTGCAAGTTTATTTCAGATTAATTTCAGTCCTGTTCTCCTTCCGACATCTACACCTGTGAACCAAAAGCAAAGAACCTGGTTAGAGAACCACACAACATTAAAGGTTGACTATGTAGAATTACAAGAACAACAACAGAAAAAGAATTCCAGCAGTCGATTGCCAGACCGTTGCTAGGTAAAACGGGCCGTTGCTAGGGACTCCGCTCTGATCAGAGGACAGCAGAGGAGGAGGACTATGCAGGATATTTACCTTATGTTTCATTTTTACCGTCATTAACAGCATAATAAATGACTTGTAGCTTGTTACAGGGAGAGTGGAGGCTCTCTGCCTTCACACCGCTGCTGCTCAGAGCCTCAGAGCCTCCGCTGTCACTGCTCTCGTCAAGTTGGAGAAAAAAAAAAAAAAAGGAGCTCCGTGGCACTGAAAGTCCGCGACGATAAACGTGTTTATGACAGATAAGACTACACAAATACACCGATCCTAACAAGTATATGATAATCCATTGATCCACCGATTGATTATTAAAAAGGCTTGGTTGGAAACAAACGCATACGACCGGGAGGAGGCAGGAAAACAGCAGAGAACTGAGCCACATGTCGGCTACAGGCAGGTACGAATGTAAACAGAACGTTGACAGAAAGTCAGTTGTCGAGCCCGTCAAAAAAATTAAAAATAATAATTCAGACTAAAAAAATTTTTTTTATGGAAAAGCAATACTTTCATTCTGTACCCCTCTAAAGGCCCCATGGATGTATTATTTTTGAAAAAATATAGCTTTTAATAAATATTCTACATATTCAACCTTTAAGTCAGAACCTGGGAAAATGGAGAAAATCAACTTACAGAACATTTGTTCGCACTTGGAACAATATCACTGAGTGAGATGACGTCCTCAGAGCCGATACTGTCTTCAAGAGTCCCAAACTGAGCTCTGAAAAGAATAACAGAGCAAGTGAATGGAAGTTGTATATAGTGTGATACAGAGGGTCAATTGAGCCAAAAGAGGGAAAAATGTTCGTACGCAGGTTAAGGAGGAACTATGCAGGATTTTTATCTTAACTATGCTACATTTTTACCTTAATTAAACAGCTTTGGAGTAATGGTGATGGTTTAATACATGACATGTAACTTGTTACAGGGAGAATGGAGGCTCTCTGCCTTCCACCTAGCGTCTCTTGGCTGAAAATCAACTTTGCAAGATCAACGCCGCCGCCCCGGTGTCCCAGCTCTCGTCTTGGTGGCACCACAACACAAACACGCCCCATAACCCGCAATCTCTTGTTTACGACGGATAAGACTACACAGATATATACGTATGTACCATCTTATATGATATGTAACGTTATGTACTGCTCTATTGATTGATTTCTAGCCAGCGTCGTTGTAAACAAAGGAGGAGGGTTAGCGGAAAAGCAACTGGACTTGCATAGTTCCCCTTTAATGCTCCCCAAAAATGTATTGAGAGTTGAGGGTCAGTGTTTTGATCTTTTCAGATCTTCTTCAGGACTAAATGAACAGGAAGTGGGCAATGTGTGTTGGGTGTAGTGCGCTGCAAGCCAACTATATGGTGGCCCTGAGACTCAGACCAGTCCAACTAACTACTTAAAAAATGAACCCCAATGAGTCTAATTCAGAATATACAGATGTGGATTAATTTAACAAACTGGACAGTAAAAATACAGACAGACATGAAGGGCAGAAAATAACGTAGGTTGGAGGGAAATGCTCAATCAAAATAATATAACTTGCAGTATACAAGTACAAGTACCGTAGGTCAATTGACCAGAATCTGAATGAAACAATTATGACAGCACTCCACTTCACGTGTGATCTACCCTCTTACCTCTTGGGGGCGCTGTGCTCCTGGTCTTGGCTCGATGTGTTGTTCAGAGCCTCCCCCACTGATTTGAAGGTATCCTGAGGGTGGGTCACAGGCTGAGCCGTGGGAGCGACTTCAGGGTTTCCCGGGGAGGAAGAGGAGACGGCACCTTCAGCAGCGTTCCCGGCTGGTAAGGTCATGTTTGGGAGGAGGTCAGGGCGACCCGACTGCATAACTATGTGGAGCGGGTGGAAAACAAACCAGTCAATACCATGTTGAGAAAGAAGCTCTTCACATGCCTGAACACGCTGCAAGACTAAATCTCTGTCGTTATCGGCACACATAATTTCTTTCCCATACCACAGTGGAACCCTCCCTGTTCTCACCGGCGTCTCCCTCGGTGTCTTCTCTGGACTCGGAGCTGAACTGATTCTGGAGAGGAGGCTGCTGGTTGTTGACGCTGGTTTGGGTGGACAGAGGAGGCCCGGAGCCAGCTGCTTTTCTCAAAGGACCATGGGACATTGGACGGCGCTTCTTAGATGGGGAGGTCTTGACTAGATAAAAGAGAGTAAAGTGTTACTGAAGAGCCCACGAAGTGAGACAGACATTATACGTATATTAAATACAGTGTACGTACCTGAGACCTTCCTGAAGACCGTGCCGCACATGAACTTCTGAAACCGGTCTGCGTAAAAACCTGGTCTGTGTACCGATACAGTGTCCTGGAGACGATGAAGAAGTCCAAGTTAATATCTGTGTTTTACAATGTAAAATACAATTAAATGACGTGAGTAGCTGTACGTTACCCCGTCATGAACTAGAGCTTTCCAGGAGTGTTCAAGCTTCTTCACCAATCTGAAAATAAACACATGAAGCATATTTCTCCATTAATACTCCAATACCAGTGCTATACATCTTTAACTGTGTTTTATTTTGTCCAAAGATCCTTCAATTGAGGTAAAGATAAAAACAGACCAGAACACAAACCAGATCCCCCTACTACCACCACCCTCCACCTGCAAGCCAGGCATGGTAGAGATTTCTCTGGTTCAGAGAGAAATATTGAAATTTAATATAAAAAGTCAACCAGGAGTATGCAATCGTGGAAGTAAGGCCACAATTGCTGTTTCTCTTCTCACTATAGGATCTTTTTATGTGTGTTATAGAATATTTATTGATTGAACCATTGTGTCTGTGAAGGGGGGAGTTCAGATCTCAATTGTGGGAGGAGTTAATCCAAGTACATTTATACAGAGTGTCTGAGCTGTTCACCTGTAGGACTGCAGTATGTCAATAATACCGATGTAGACCAGCAGCCTCTCGCCTTTTGAGTTCCTTGCAGGTATTCCCCCCGTTCTGTAAAATAAACACGAGAAGTTTCATCTGGTGCTCTGTGTTCCTAATTTGGATTTAACATGTAACATGTAGTCACTCACTTGTCCTCTGTGTCCAGTGATCCCATGCTCCCCGTCTCTGCCTGGATGGCCTCTATGGCGGTGCTGTACAGAGACTTCTGGCCCTGCGGCCTCCTCTGGTCCATGGCGCCTGCTAAATCCTCCTCGCTAACCTGCTCTCGACAGGCCTGGTCCACATTGTGGATTCCCACCAGAAGGCTGTAGTCCATAATCTTGAAACTCTGCATGAGCTGAAGGGGAAAAACAAGCAGCACAAGCACAAGTGAGACCAGAGACTTATAGATAAACATGAACTGAAAAAGTGTTTATGAACTGGGTTTGACAACGTCATGATGCTGGTAGCCTGATGATTAGAAAAACATTTCTCTCTAACTCTCACCAGGCAGTCTCTCTGGATGGTCTTGCACACACCGCTGTACTTGTCCGCCTCCAGTATCAGCCCCTCAGGCATGTCCTGCATGAAATCCAGGTCCTTGTACGTGGGCACAGCCTTGTCCCTCTCTTTGGCTGATGCCCGTCTCTTGTAGGTGGAGCCCTTAAGATCAAACTTGAGGTGCATTCGTACAGCACTCGGGAGCAGATTGTTCATGACTGCAATACGGATGTTTTTACCTCCGGCCTGGACGCAATAAAGTCCATAAAACTTTGGTAATAAGGTCCGTTTGTTCTGGTTCAGGTTCTAGAGGAAGAAAAGGAAGGAAGGACGGAAGGAAGGGAAAATATTATAACAGTAATATTAACCAAGGACAAATAAATGATGGGCAAAAACAGGCAGATATCCCAAGTCAACATGCAAAAGACGTGCCAGCAACAAATATGTTGGCTTATCTCATTACTCACAGACAAGCCAGGATGTTAGTTATCAAAATGCAAATGCACGGTGGTGATAAAATTAAAACCAAACAAACAGTGTCTTACAGGTTAAACAATGAGCAAATGATGTTGCACCAACTCCGGCTTGTGAGTTTTAATTTGAAAAATGCCGACAAAAATGGTCACATGTCCATAGTACTGCAACTGATGCCAGTTATTTTCTTGAATTAATTTAAAATTCCTATAACATAGGAAGCATATTTAACCCCCTAACCCAAAAGTATTTGGCGTAAAAAGCATCAAATCCAAAATTTTAAAAAGCCAAAGTTAACATTTGACATTTTGATTTGGAAAATTACCAAAATTTTTAAGCCATTTCATTTATTAGGATCTCCATTAGCTTTGGCTAAGGCCATTGCTATTCTTCCTGGAGTCCATACCCAACACAATTATCTTCCCACTGCAGTACATCATAATAATTGCAGATTTATTTTCAGTTGGCAAATTAAAGTATGCTCTTTTTTCTGTTTGTAAGAGCAAAGGTTGTATGTATCCAAGATTTTTAATTCGATGGATAAATGGACAAGGGGATGATGATTGGGAAGACAGTCCATAGTTTCACTGGGTTGAACAGTCACGTGCACACTTCTGCACCTTTGCCTCTCATCAGGTCTTACCATAAAATATCCTGGAAGCAGTTTCTGCAGAAATTCTGCCTCTTTGTGCTGCACCGTCTTAATGATATACTCGTCATCCCTTGAGACGTAGAACAGAGATCCGCTGGCCCCGGAGTTTGACAGCTCGATCAGCGGCTCGTTGCACAGGGAGTACTGTAACCAGACCAGAGCACAGTGTGAAGACATGAGACGGCTACACCGGACTAGAAGACGAGCTTCAAGCGTATGAAACAGGAAAATCAACAGTCAGCTGTGTCCCCCACACTGTCAGCAGCTCCACCTCTAGTGTGTCAACACATCTCTAGTTTCACTCCTTCCACTTCCTCAATCACTTCTTTCCTTTTACAGTTCATAGCTCTTTCCCTTGCTTCAGAACTTTACTGATGCGTTTGCTTTCTCCGCATTTTTAAGCACAACAGATGCTGAGTGAACAGAAATACCATGTAGTCATCGGGCCGGATGCCAAACATCTCCCTGAAGTAACGGAAGGCAATTGGAGCGTAGGTCTTGAATCTGAAGTCTCCATAGTGGTGCGCTGGAGTCAGGTTGCTGCCCTCGCTGCCAGTAAAAGAGTCACAGGAGAACAGATTAAGTGAAGTTGTACTCTACATAAAGCAGGCCGCTCCACATCCTTATTTCATAATCTAAAAGACTCACCTGGGGAAGAAGATGCTTTCCACCACTTCAAAATCCTGCAGCAGCACATCTCTCTCTGGTTTTTGGCTTAAGCTGCCAACCGTGTGTGTGATGCCTAACTGGATGGCACCTTTCAGGGCTGATGAGGTTGTCTGGAAGAAAGAGAAAACTTAAGGCATGGCAATTTCATTTGTATAGCCCATTTTCACAAACAGTTTGTCTCAAAGGGCTTTACATGGCATCATAACAACATCCTCTGCCCTTAGGCCCTCACATCGACTGAGGAAAAACTCCATAGAAAACCCTTTTTAACAACTGAACCTAATGAATTAACTTTAAATTTGTGAGTAAGCATGTTTTAAATCAACACTGTGGCTTGAAAGCAAATCGGAACAAGCACCGAGCACCAACTTTAACCTGTCAAAAAGATCTTGTTTCTATTTGCATCAAAGTGTAGATGGATACAGTAATCTGTTGCTTATAGTGAGGGACTGTAAATGTGTGTCAGTCAGCGATGAGCTGATCTCCCACCTTTTTGTACGTGGTCTCCCCAGTGGGATCGATTCCACGATGGCCGATAGTTTTTTTCATGGCCGGAGTCATAGTGCTGGTACTCGGACCCTGTCGATGGAAACATGGCAGAATGGAGATTTACAAGAGTTAAATAATTCATGACAAGTTTGCAGCAATATGTTTCAAAGAGGAAGTAAAAGAGGATGTGTCAGCTAAATATTGGTAAATTCCCAACAGTTCAAAATGAATGCAATGTGGGTTTCCTAACGGACCTTGAGGTGAGTGAGTTTCCTCCAAACAAATCAGTAATTTCTTACCTCTGGGGAAGCATTTTTGCGTATGCCAGTTGAATCTGAGGCAGGGAAAAAGAGAGAAACATTGAAGTTATACAAGATAATACAAAAGGCAGCGTCAAGAAATCAGATAATCAAACAAGTGCAATTCTTTTTTAATGTCATTAATATCAAATCACACAGGTTACATAACTCCCCAATGATGTAAACAGAGAGTGCAACCGAACTCTGACACAAGCATGCAGACGCAGACGCACCTCATTCATTACGTCTGAGAGAAGAAGGCCTCAACCACAACTGACTCTGCAGGTCTTTATGTGCGTTACTTTACTGTACAAGATTAACCAATATGAGAATTAAAAGTGGTGCTGACGATTTCCTTTATCTTGTCAGATATTAATAACGTCTATACACTGTCAATGAATGTCCTGATCCATGTAATGGAAGATTAGACCTGAATAGTTTACTTTTTTTTTAAAGTATTAATAATAGCTGAGCAATTGCTTGTGTTAATGGTGGAAAATGTGGGATTCAGCATGTTTGGAGCTTGACCTACACTGGGGTCCAAGAGTCGGAATATATTTTCCCCAGCTCTTTTAATTTTAACTGCAAATAATGACAGAGTGGTGCCAAATCCCTGTCGTACTAAAAAGTGGTTAAATGTCCAAGCCTAAATAATATAACTTAAACAGCACAGATGCTGATTGTTAGAATTTTTCTTTTTTTTTTTTTATAAAATACCGTAGGCTCAGTTGTTATAGTATTTTGATTATTTAAAAAACACTGAGGCCCTGAAGAAGGTTAAACAACCGAAACGCTGGCCTTTTAACAAATAAAAAATATTGCAAGTGAGAAGGAAGTGTGCGAGATTGTCTTAGACAATCCATGTTGCTCTCCTCCTCCGACGCACCTTTCTGTCTGTACTGGTGTGCAAAAGTGTTTCCACTGCATTATGTAAAAACCAAAAACACATGTGAACCACATCCTCTAAAATGACCCTGAGGTTCAGTCAAACTTCTCTAGAGGTTTATAAGAAGTCACATCCACATGAGACATAATTTCATAGAAAATAACTGGAGGTGAAGGAAGTATCCATATTTTTCACACTGTAAACGTACATCACAGTGTAATGTACTCAAATTATCAATCCAGGAAAAGGTATAACATTATATTATAATATTTACTAAGTGTGTAAAGCATTTCTCTATTGCAACTGGTTGGGGTGGAGCTAATCGCCAGGGATTTTATGTAGGATTAATACGACTGATTGTCTTCTCCATTGATGACAGTTGTGAGAATTGTCCATCAAAATGGACCTCAAATGTCTTGTTTTTATTCAGTGTCCTATGATTTCACACCAAGACAAAAGCAGCAACTACATGAACATTGCACTACTGGTTTGTATCATCAGCAAGTAACTTGATTCAACTTTTTTTTTTCTTTTTTTTAATTAAAAAATAAATAAAAATGTGAATTATTCTTCCAAGTAGTATTATGGTGTGTAATAACAGAGCACTTACTGCCGGTGTGGCCCTGCAGCCCAGGAGGCTCCTCTGCAGCTGTGGCCATTCAGAGCAGTAACTCAGCTCAGACTGGTGTGTGGTGGTGAAGCTCAGATCCTGAGTCTCTCCTTATCAGCTTCCTCGGAGACAGTAGGAGTGTGTGAACCTGAATGGACGAAAAAAAAAGAAAAGAAAAAAACAGCTCAGTTACCAGAAAAGAAAAAAACCCCACTCTCCTGATGACTTCATGCCACAAATATTGACAGCAGCCACGTTGGCTTTACTCTGCTGATGGAGGAGCTGATCTGTGAATAAACTTGCTGTGTGCTGAATAAGTTAACTTTAGGGAAGTGCTGCTGAAATGTCAGACCGGTACATGTTGAAACAGGCTACCATAAAAGCGACCGGCACGTCTGGATTGCGACATTTAACGAAAATACAGGCGAGTGAACTAGCTGCTAACTTTTGCATTAACTTTTGAATATAAACCGAGCCGGGCGTCGCACCGATAACTGACCAAAAACCACCAAAACTAAAAGTAAACTCACTTAGAAATGTTGTGGAGGGGTTCTTGCAGTGCCCTGGGTGAGAAAACACGAACCTTTTCTCTAGTAAAGCGATTATTTTCCTTAAACTAATAAACAAGGAAGCAGTGCGGAAGCAGCAGTTTTGCGCTCTGCTAAGCTAGCCAACGTAAGCGCGGCACTTCCGGTTAAAATGTCTTCCAGAATAAAAACACACAAATGTCACAATAAAAGTCCCCGCTTCCCTCAAATAAAAACAAAAATGAAAAAAATAAATAAATAAATAAAGTGTACTCACTCAAAATGTAGCTGTAACTAAAAACCTGTATTTAAAAAATGCTGCCATGTTTTATATTCATTTGTAAAGGTAAAAAAATGAAATTAATTAATTAATTAAATTTGGTTTAACGATGAATTAGAGTAGGCCTGAACAAATCTCTTACACTTTGGATGCTTTTAAAGTAATGCAAAGTGAAAAATGAAGTAAAGAGGGGAAAACGAAATTAAATCAACATTGTGACATAAGTGAAAGTCTATCTTTGGTAAAATTCATATGAAATAGCCTATAAAAAAGTAAAACTACATTAACCAGGAAAAAGGCTATAAGCAGCATTTTTGCTACAGTACCATGTGCCTAGTTGTTTGAGCAAAGCTAATCTAAAAGCGGTTTAGTGTACAGCCAAGTCAAGTCAAGCCTATATTACTTCATTTAATACATTGGGAAAAAATGTAGCTGGGTAATTGAAGTTTTGAAGTAGGCCTAGGGCCTACTTGTGCAATCATTAATTATATTATATATACACATAACACTACAATAAATGTTCAGTACTTAGTTGCTGCACAAAAGGAAGTGTGGAAATGCAGCCAATTGACACTCATTTCAAGTTTGTCTGCCTGAAAATCAAGTGTGACTGGGAAGAGATTGAAACAGGCTGTGATCACTCTTTTAAAGCGTTTATTTGTGAATTTTAACACACAGTGCCATTCAGGTTAGGCAGGTGACTTTGACTGTTGATGATTATCGGTCTGTAACTGCCTCGCTCACTCACACCTAACTGACACATGCAACAGTGACCCATGGTGGATACAAGTTTTATTACATCTGTGCAAGGATGGGAAGAAAAAAAAACAGTTGGAAATGCAACTAATGTGTTTTTAATGTGTTTTCTGTTGTCGTGACAAAGTAGGGTTAAAATATGAAGCTGACAAAATAACAGCTGACTGTAGGCCACTGTGTTTTTATTGTCCTTACACAGCAGAAAGCAAACAGGCCTTTCCTGTCCTCTTCTTAGCAACTGAGACAAAGACAAAAGACAAAGCATTAGCTCAGCATTATCTTTCATTTGACAGATGGTGTTTTCTTACTGACTGTCCAAATTCTTCCCACACAAATCTTTATTTAGGATAACTATTTCAATTACACATAGCCTACTTCTACAAAACTGCTCTGTTAATTTTTGTTTTACGCCACATACCACTGTATATTTTCATTTTACTTTGACCACTTTTTTTTTTTTTTTTACATTTAACAAGCATTTGCATTGAAGGTGAATCCCGGCTCCTCAGGGACTGCGGGTGCAGTGTAGTCTGGTGTTGGGTCGTAGTTTGGGTTTGGCAGCTCGCTGTTGAAGCACGACCAGCGCGCGTCTCCACTGCTCTCACAGCACTCGTACGGGGCCGTCATCGTTGAATATTCCTCCACACAGAACTGAGACAGAGCTTGTTTCCACTGGAAGAAAAAATCACAGCATTTGTGTTTCACTACTGCCGGAGAAAGGCTTCACACAGTTAAGCGTGACCCCATACATCTACTCTTATCTACAGTAGCCTATAAGAACATACAGTATATTCAACCAGTCTTGTGATAACAAAATAATTTTTCAACTACAAGTGCATACATTGTGTACTTATCTGCAGTACATTGTATTACACAACATACTTGTATAAGTATATTTGAACAAACACTTCATCCATGCACACCTTAAAGTTGAGTTATTTTATCAATAGATAATATTAAGGGATTTCTATAATCAGGAATGTGCAACATAATGGCACAGTTACAGTTGTGTGAGTCCATTATCGTCTAACCATTTAAGACTTTCTCCAAAAACACATACGTATAAACACAGTGAAAAACTCACAGCTTGCTGGGCACAGCAGAGGATCTGGTCGCTCTGCTGTGCCACTTGTCCACTGCAGCACAAGCTGAACCACGACTCCAGACGGTTGATGGCGTTTCCACAGCGGCGGAAATGACTGGCACCGGAGCCTGGGAAGAAGCTGGCGGGGTATCTGGGTCGACCCCCGCCCTGATGGCAAATGGCGGCAAGGTTTTGAGCCGTGGGACAGGCGGGCGGGAACGGGACGTCAGGCTCATTGAGAGAGTTTCTATAGGTGTCTGTTGGAATTAAACATAAGGCAAGACAAAGGTTAACAAAAGTGCAACAGAATAGTATATTATGTAAAAAATAATCTAGAGGAAATTACCTCCCAGATTTGCACCATGAAGAGTCAGCAGTGCAATGATCCAGAGTCCTTTGAGGCCTCCAGTTGAAGTCATAGCTGTACAATGGAGTAGTGGGAACTGACTATTGAAAAGGCAGATGTCTCTCCAGTGAGTATTGCGAGTGGATCAGCACCCAGTTTATATGGGCGAGGGGAGTGAGTCTGTGGGCATGAAGTGCTGGGAAGTGTGGGGGTGAGATTGTGGTTGGTGTGTAGGGGCCGGGGGTGAGATAACACAAAATGAGTTTGAACTTGAGTGGGTCCTTGGAGAAATAAAACACAGATGAGGTTGTTTTTTTTTATCTTGGTCTGTCACATACTGGCATGTTTAACAAACACTTTTTCCCAAAACTTAGCAGATCTTACGGCAAACTCCCTGAATTCCTGTTTTCAAAAAACTGACTGAGTGTGCCTCATGTTATCAAAGGATGGTTTACACTCAGCGAAAACACCGAACGTCTCGTGCTGTTTTGACTTGGTGCATGTGAACGCAATGAAAGACACGTTCACTTAAAAACCACTGAATCACTTCACTTCTTTTCACTCCCCAAAATTCAAACAATACTAGCTCAATTATTTATTATATGTCTCCACTGTGAAATAATAAAGGAGGAGTTGATTGATTACATCTTTTCCATTTCCCCACATTGTTTAGTGTATACAATGCAACTTTATTTCGACATTAAGAATGACTGTTCCTGAGTGTTTGACTTGACTGTTTTGTGTTTCAGGTGGTGGAAGGGGTGTGACCACCGATATGACCAGCGTTATCACAAGATAATCAACTATCAAATAGTGAGTCACTGGATGTATAAGTGTTGCTACCCTGAAACTCTACGTTTTATTTAATTTTTCCACACTTTTATCTTTGGTCCTTGGGCAATGACAGGTCCTTGGACAATGACAGATCATGTCTCTACAATATTTTTCTAATTTAATCTTCAGATTGGATTGAAATTTGATTGCCAACAGGTATGACCTTTGTGAATACATTTCAAATGTTAGATATTTGGAAAATCCCCATCCCACACAAAGTTCAATAAAATCACCTGGTGTTCATTGTCAACATACACCCATGACAAATATACATTATGTAAGCCAATTATTTCCATTTTAGTCATCATGGCAGGTAGTGGGACAACTTATCCCTCATTGGCTCTTCCTGCATCACTGAAACGAATAAAAGAGCATCGGTCAGGATGCCGTTAATCCAGACCCCAGGTCTTCTGGTTCGGGTAAGATTCATTTGAAAATATTGTAACTGTACTTTTCAAGACTGCTTTTAAGTTGGCTTAAGGGTTAATAACATAAATCAAATGGGTTGGGGTTAAAACATTTTTGAATTGTACATATGTCTGTTAACAGCTTACAGTGACTCTACAGCCAATTTTATATACTTTATTAGACATTTGTTTATGATGAATGTGTTTCTTGAGTTTTTCATCAATGTATGATGAGTCACTATAGTACTCTGTTTCTTGAAAGTGATTTTGAGATCATGCTGTCAGTTCTATTTCCACTGTCATGCTGCCTTCTTTCCCCAAATATATGTCTAATTTTCTTACAATGAGAATTTTCAGAATTATCGTATTTGATATAAAAGTATATTTAGCCTAATATATAATTCTAAATTCAGTAATTCATCTTTTAGAAATCTAAAAGTAAGATAAGTTGTCTGAACACTGGTGATTGATGGTTGATTTTTGTCATGTGTACTTTATTTTAGGTTTAACAATGAAAGGGCTGGTCTACTGTCTTGTGGGCTTAGTGGTGGCTGGTAAGTCAACATAAGAAATTATTTCCTTAAACATCTTAAATCAAACAACTTTCCTTGAAATTAGCCTACACTTGATATGTAATATCACTAGAGTATAAAGTAAAATAATTTTTTTAAGTACATTGCAAGGTCTGATTATCTAATATATCTAAATGACCAAATGATTTTTTTCCCTCATATCTGACCTGCATCATTATTATTTTTGCAGGGCTTTGCTCAGCTTCACCAGCAGGAAGAGAGTTTATCACATCTTTCATGTATAACCTTAGGAGTAATGGTAGGGATACTAATTTCTTAGTTGAGGTTGCAGCTCCGCCTTCTTCAAAAGGCAACACCAAGGTCAAAGTGACAGCTGCAGATGTGGTCAGTGAGAAGGAGATTGAACCTGGTAAGAGTTTTTCCTTCTCACTGCCTGCCAAAGTAGAGTTGAAAGGCAGTGCGAAGTCCCGCCAGGCCGTGCTGATTGAGGCTAGCCAAGATGTCACTGTGATGTCTCTCAACTACAAGAAATACACAGCAGACACCTCTGTGGTGTACCCAGTGCAGGACTTGGGGACTGAGTACATGATATTCACTTCCCCCGGCTCTAAGAACGATGGCTTTAAAGAATTTTCCATCACCAACTACAAGGAGCAAAACAAAGTTGAGATTTCCCTGCAGGGTCCAGTCAAGTTTGAGGGGAAAGTCTACAAGAAAGGAAGCAAGTTGACTGTAAAGTTAGCGCCGTTTGAGACTGTTCAGATCCAGAGTCAGGAAAACCTGAGTGGCAGTAAAGTAGTCTCACGCCTTCCTGTTGCTGTCTCCTCGGGTCATAGCTGTTTTCAGAAATACACCGGCTGCAACCACGTCTATGAACAACTTCTGCCTGTAAACCGCTGGGGGAAAGATTTCATCATTGCACCCCTGCCTTATCATCAGTCTTTTCGCCCTTATTATGACAGTGTTTTCGTCCAAGCATCCCAGCCCACCAAAATCCAAACTAATATCAATGGAAAGGTCAAGACTTATTCTATGTTTGCAGGGCAAACTCTTGAGCTCCAATCTAAGTGGCCACATGCTATACATCTGACATCTGATAAGGGTGTTCAGGTCCTGTTTGAATTCAATGGGGGTCCGACGGGTACAACCAATTACTATGATCCCTTCCTGATGACAATCCTGCCCACAAATCATTTTAGCACTTCCTACACCCTGCAGGGACAGAGTGGTTTCTATAACCATTTTATGGTTGTGGCTCATAACAAAGACCTGGCTACCATCAAAGTTGATCCAAAGCCCCTGTCTTCTGCCTATAAATGGGTAAAGGTAGATGGGACTGATTACTCCTGGGCTGAGATTGTCTACAGCATTGGGACAAACCTCCATCAGATATCTCACCCCAACTCCCCCTTTGGCGTCTACAGTTTTGGTCTTGCTTTTGCTAATGGATATGGATCCCCTGCATCTGCTGATGTAGCAGGTAAGTAAAAACAATTAGTCACAACAAAGTGTAACACAAAATGTACCAGACCAGAGTTGACTGCAGAGTAAGATAACAATGTATAGGGCGTAGCATGATACAGCACACTCACTGTACTATAGTATAGCATGATCATTCAGTCATTTATCATTTTGTAAAGCATATGAAATAAAATAGCAAAGAGTTTATCAAAGGGCTGTTCGACAGTGGCATAGTTAATAGCATATAGTTATAGCATAGCACAATATAGTGCATCTAAATAAAATATAGTGTAGTAGAGCACAGCAACACAGGTTGGCATAGCAAAACAGCAAAGTATAGAGCTATACAGCACAGTATAGCATAGCACAGCATAACAGGACATGCTGCAGGCATAGCATAGAATAAAACAGCACAGTACAGCCCACCATTGCAGCAGCTATGGTGTAGTGCAGTGTGCTACAGCATAGCAGCACATAACATAGAAGATGCAGTAAAAAAAAAGCACTGTAGCAAACAATAGCATAACATATTCTATCATACATATTGTATAAAAACCATTGTAGAACACAACATATAATCTGGGATGGAGTAGCCTAGTATAACAAAGCATATAATGTAACATAATATAGTGTAATAGTATTGTACAGTGAAATGTAAATGTGTCCACTCCTCTTACATTACGTCAGAGAAAAGTGACTGCAGCACCATGAAATGCGCCGAGGATGAAGTGTGTCAGATGAGAGGAGACACCCCAACATGTGTCAAAAAAGCACATGGAGGTACCTGCTGGGCCATGGGCGATCCTCACTACCGCACATTTGATGGCAACTACTATGACTTCATGGGCAACTGCACCTACACAATGGTCAAGAACTGCCACGTTGGGGGAGCCCTTCCAGCTTTTGAGGTTGACACTCAGAACTACAGACGCACTGGCTCACAGGCCGCATTTGTAGGCAAGGTGGTCATCAAGGTCTATGGGTACACTATAGCCATAGTACGATCAGAGTTTGGCCTTGTGAGGGTGAGTAAAGTCTTTTAACCAACTCGATTACTTAATCTATTCATAGGAAGAAATGTCATTGAGTGAAACTCAGTTCAACAACATCTGTGACTCTGTTTTAGATGGACCACACTTTATGGAATCTACCTATCAACCTGAAGAACGGCAAGGTGAAGCTATACCAGAGCGGCCTGTCTATCATTGTGGAGACAGATTTTGGCCTGGCTGTGCAGTATGACTGGAAGGAGTCTCTTTTCATCACAGTGCCTGACAGTTTGTCTGGCAAGGTGTGCGGCATGTGTGGCAACTTCAATGGCAATAAAGACGATGATATGATGACTCCTTCTGGCTCCAAGGCCAGCAATGCTGAGACCTTTGGCAAGAGCTGGAGGGTTCCTAATGTGCCAGAGGATGCTCAGTGTCAAGATGAATGCTCCGGCCAGTGTGAGACCTGCGATGAAAGCCTTTCTAACAGCGTTACAGAAAACATGTTCTGTGACACGCTCACCAACATCATCGATGGCCCACTGAGTGACTGTAAAGCTGTGATGAACCCTAAGGTCTTTCATGACATGTGTGTGTATGATGTGTGCATGGGCGGAGGGATGAAGAATGTGCTGTGCAACACCTTACAGGTGTTCGCTGATGCCTGTCAAAGGGCCGGCGTCAAAATTCAGAACTGGAGGGCCCTGGCCCGTTGCCGTGAGTAACCCCATTTGAAGGATTTTGAGATCTCATCTGTCGCTGTTTGATTTTCATGCTGATTCTGTGATGGTAACATGCTGTACTTTTGTCTGAAATAGCTCTACCCAAATGCCCGAAGAACAGCCATTATGAGTCCTGCGGCAGTGCCTGCCACGCCACCTGTGATAACCCAGATGCTGCCAAAAGTTGCAACAAAAGCTGTGTGGAAACCTGTGTCTGTGACAAGGGCTTCCTGCTCAGCGGCACAGAGTGTGTCCCTAAGCCTAAGTGTGGTTGCTTGCACAACGGCCACTACATACGAGCTGGAGCCTCTTTCTTCACCGATGACCAGTGTGCTGAGAAGTGCACATGCAATGAAGTTACCAAGAAGATTGAGTGTCAGAAACCAGGTTGTAAGCAGGGGTACGAGTGCAAGGTGGTTGACAATCTTATCGGGTGCCACCCTCTTTCATACAGCGAGTGCACCATGACTGCCGGCCCTCATTACGAAACCTTTGATGGGCGTGATTACAGCTTCCAAGGCACATGCGTCTATCAGCTGGCTGGGGTCTGCTCAAATGATCCTTCCCTGCAATACTTTGAAGTCTTTGTGCAAAATGATGCCCAAAAAGTTGGCTCCAGTGCAAAGTTGGTGGGGCTCAAAATTTATGGGAATTCCATTATTGTCCCAAGGAGCCGCAAAGGCTTTGTTCTGGTAAGATGCAATACACTAAATGTATCACTGTAGAAATATCTCTATCCTCTTATCTAATAGTATTAGCCATCCTAAATTTAACGATCTTGTTTTGTTTTTTTTTCAGCTAAATGGAGAACAATTCAACCTACCTCTCAAAGTCAAAGGCAACATAACAGTTTACCAGGTTGGCGAATCTGTTGAGATTAAGGCTGACTTTGGGCTGCTCGTCTCCTATGATTGGCATTCAACAGTTGAGGTCAAAATCCCCAGTACATACACTAATGCAATGTGCGGCCTGTGTGGCAATAACAACCACAACCCAAAAGATGATCTTCTGATGAAAAACGGTGCACAGGCAACATCCCCAGAAGAATTGGGAAAAAGCTGGAGGGTTGCTGAAATCCCAGGCTGTGTTGAGGGCTGCAAAAATCAAAGCCGCTGTCCCAGCTGTGACATTACCCAGAAAGTGAAATATGAGAGTGATAGGTTCTGTGGTTTAATTAAAGATCCCACTGGCCCCTTCCGCGAATGCCATGCCATCATAAATCCTGACAGCGTTTTTAAGAATTGCGTGTATGATGTGTGCCTGTATAATGGCAAGAATGGCTCCTGGTGTGGCCACCTCCGCCGTTACACCATAGCATGCCAAAGGAAAGGAGTCAAAGTGTTCCAATGGAGGAAAAAAGACTTCTGTCCCATTTGTAAGATGACACACCCTGACAACAGTCACTATGAGCAATGTGGAAATGTTTGCCATGCAACCTGTGAAAACGGGTTACCTCCCACCGGCTGCAAGAGGCCCTGTGAGGAAACATGGGTGTGCAATGACGGCTTCCTCCTCAGTGGAGGCAAGTGTGTGCCTTTTGACCAGTGTGGATGCATGGACGGAGACAGATACATTAAGAAGGGACAGAGTTTTCTGACTCCAGACTGTAAACAGAACTGCACCTGCGATGGCACGGTATGTTTTATATTATTTATATTTTTATATGAGACACTTGACTTCTTTACCAAATTACCATTACCCTACCTTTTTTGTCGTTCTAACAATGTCTCTTATTTCAGTTGGTCTGCGTGCCACACTCCTGTGGACCACATGCAAATTGCGCTCTGGCCAACAATGTTCGAGTATGTCAACCAATCCAAAACGCAACCTGCACAATCTATGGTGATCCACATTATATAACCTTCGACAAACATCACTATGACTTCCAAGGCACCTGCACCTACACTGTAGCTAAATCGTGTCACATGGAAGGCGCACATCTCAAAGAGTTCTCTGTGGTGGTGGAAAATGAAGAGTGGAATTCACCAAAATTGTCCGCTGCCAAGCTTGTTGCTGTGGAGGTTTATGGCTATACCTTACTTCTCCAAAGGAATCAAATTGGATGGATCAATGTTAGTAGAATGGTTTTGACCTGTTTCATTAGTTTATTGTTCCTCTGTTCATTCATTTAAATCCTGATTTTATATTGATAAGCTTTTTTCTTGGTGTTTTCCAGGTGAATGGCGCCTTGACAGCCATTCCACTTAACCTCAATGATGGACAGATTAAAGTCTTCCAAGAAGGCTTTCACTATGCTATCGTAACTGATTTTGGTCTGAAAGTAACTTATGACCTGGTCTACAAAGTCACAGTCACTGTTCCTGGAACCTACATGGGCAAAACCTGTGGACTGTGCGGCAATTTTAACAATGACAAGACAGATCCATACGAGCTGCCAGATGGACAGAGGACCACTGATGTACAGACCTTTGGAGCAGCCTGGAAAGTGGGCGTACCAGGGGTGGTATGCGAAGATGGCTGCAAAGGCAACCTGTGCCCCAAATGTGACAGTGATCTAAAGGAAATCTTTGAAAAAGATTGTGGAATAATCCAAGATCCCAATGGACCCTTCGCCGTGTGCCACAAGATAATAAGCCCCGAGTATTACTACAGAGATTGTGTCTATGACGTCTGTATGTCCCAGGGACAACGCAACGTCCTCTGTGAAAGTATCACAGCGTACGTGAGTGACTGTCAGGCCGTCGGAATAAAGATCGAAAACTGGAGGACGCCCACTCTCTGCCGTAAGTGTTGTGAACTGCTTTTCAACTTTTGTCTGTGTGATGAATGATGGCTCCTCCAGTGAGCATAACTCCAAATGCTACATGTTATATTTTTTTATTTCTTCCATCCAACACTTCCTATCTCACATCATCATCTTAGGGACCCAACAGCATTAACAGTATCATGTCTAGTTATTTCTAGAGGAGCTTGAGCACAATGCATTCTATAAAATCACTGTATTTGTTTACAAAAAACACCATCTTTACCTTTATCTCATATTCATTTGGTTTGTTTGTACCTGGTTTTATGGATACAGACTGTTTTGTTCTATCATTGTTAGACTATTGCTCCATCAGTTAATCCTGATATGAATTTCTTTGCAGCTATTAAGTGTCCAGAAAACAGTCACTACGAGATCTGTGCTGGAACTTGTGGCTCACCATGTGCTGGTCTCACTGACATCATAAACTGCCCCACCACTTGCGCGGAGGGCTGTGCCTGCAACGACGGCTTCTACTTCAATGGGACTGGATGTGTTGCTGAGGATGACTGCGGTTGTTACTACAATGGACGCACCTATAAGGTGAAGTAGCCTTCACTCCTCACTTTCGTGTGATAGTAACATAACCAGTGGTCTGGCGCATCATAAGTCTTAAGTTAAAGCAGAAGTAAGTGATATATTTGTGTTAATATAAGTCTTAAATAGTTATCTTCCGACAGCAATCACTTACATAGAGTGTTTGGACCGAAACACGGGTCTGTCAGTCACTCTGCTCTGCTCTGAGCCGAGGAGAAAACTTTTATCGTATCCTACAGTTTTTATCCAATGAGGAGAGAGAACGGCATGCAGGGCTGTGTGTGCAGCCAAGGAACGCCGTGAATGTGGTGACGTAGGGACGAGGACTGTTATGGTGCGTTCAAGGCAACTCGTAACTCGTGTTTTTCCGACCTGTGAAGTCGTAGGACCAGTTCGATCTGGTACGAGTTCACGGGTCGGAAGTTACGAGTGGCCGTTATAGTGACTTTCACAGGTAAAACAGGTCGGAAAAACACGAGTGGGTTGCCTGGAACGCTACAAAATCGTAAGTTGTGACTTGAAGCTGTAATTTACGGTTTCAAAAGCCTGCCTGGAACGCAGCATTAGCCAAAACGACCGGATCGCTTACTTCTGCTTTAATGCATTTGCGAGATATCTCTTTTATTTTACTAGGAAGCTGCATGGAAAAGTATTTTTTTTATAGGGTCTAAGGACAGAGGATGTTGTTACGATGCCATGTAAAGCCCTTTGAGACAAACTGTAAAAACGGGCTATACAAATAAAATTGCCTTGCCTTGCCTTGCCTTTCCACAAGCTCCTTAGTGAAGTTTTTTTTTTTAACAGTTGTGATCCATGCTGGTAATTAAGTTAAGAATTTGCACATATTTGTACAAATACAAACAAACAATACATAATGTATTGACCAACCAAACCAACAAACATACATCGACAATGTATGTGATTGTAATTTCTCTCTTTCTATAAAACATATTGTGTCAAACCAATAATAAACTGTTAATTGTTTACTGTCCTCTTTAGATTGGTGAGTCGGTGCTGTCTGACAGCTGCCAGCAGCGCTGCACCTGTACAACATCTGGTGAAATGGAGTGTGAGGCCTTTTCATGCAGTGCTATGGAGAAGTGCGAAGAAAAGAATGGTATCCCCAGCTGCCAGTCTAGACAGTGTCGTGTGGAAAATGGAGGATCCATTACTCTTTTCACTGGTGCAAATGGCAAAGTCTCTATGATGGCGGGTTATGAGATGATCTCACACTGTAACCAATCAGCTGCTGAGTGGTTCAGGGTTATAACCAAGCTCGATGAGTGCACTAGGAGTGTGGCCGCAATCTACATCTACTTCAGTGACCTCGCTGTCACTGTTAATGCAAGACAGGAGACCTGGGTGGGTATCTTTAGTGCATTCAACATTTGGGGGAATACAAAACCTTTTTTTTTTTTTAATTCAATACAAGAAGATTGATCAACTTTAGTCATTAAATATAATGGTAGAGTCAGGAGACAATTCACTGACCACAGTGTAAAATTTAAAAGAAGGGGGGAAAATAGCCTGGCCTTTTCCAAATGTATAGGGGCATGAATCTTTTCATCAAACTCTTTTCTTAAACTTTATCAAATGATTGTATCTGATGCTGTTTACAGGTCAACGGTAGAAAGGTGACTCTCCCCAGCCGGCCAAGACATGATGTCTCTGTGAGACTCAACGATAAAACCATAGTCATCGAGCAGGCGGGCCACTTCCAGCTGTTTTACAGCAGCTCCGAAGAGGTTATTATAACCGTGAGTGACAGCATGGCAGGCAAGTTGTGTGGAGCATGTGAGACAGACCATCCCGACGAAGACCTGAACCTAACGGAGGCAATGATGCAGAAGTACATGTCTTCATTCTTTGCAGATGACTTCCCTTTCTGGTGAGAATACAGACTGGTCCAAGATGCACCTGCATACAATATTTTAATAACTCAATGTTCAAACAGCTTTTTAATAGTGTAATTCTCATAACATTTGGGGAGAATCATGATGCATTAAATGCCAAAAAAATCAGACATAATATAGCCTAATATAATACCCTAATAATAATGTGTAATAAATTGTGAACACTGTTGTATCCTGTGTCCACTGTTGTATCCTAACAGGGAACTGGACATTAATGCAGTGTAATTAATTTCTAAACTTTTTTTGCAGTGTGTTGGAGTGAGTGAGCAGTGACTGTCTTGTCGACACCCTGAGATCAACACGTCAGCATCATCAGCTGCAGAGAATTCAACAACAAATCAGCACTAAAAGCTTTTTGTATGATATTCATGTTAATTTATATCCTCAAACTTGATGATGATAACATGGATTTGTATTAATAATCATAAAATAAACTTAATTTTCTACAGTGAATAAGGTTTTGGCTCTTCATTATATTTCTGCATGAATGTATCTCTGTATGCGTTACAGTTGAAATGAAATGAAATTTATTTTAGACATGTGAAAACAAAACAAAAAGTTACATCATTTCAGCAAATAAGCCAATCAAAGTAAAAATATGACTGATGTGGCAGTTCTTAGCCATGATGTAGGTGCAGTTTCCCACAAGGTGTAGTAATATCTATCAAAGGTGTACTGCAGATTGATTACCCATGATCCAGCAGGTGCCTGGTGTTAGAGTGACAGGTCCTCCTCTGCAAAATCCTAAAAAAAAAAAAAAAAGTGACCCACTAAAATCTCTGCACTCTCATTGCAAGTCCACATCTGAACATCTCATTACATCCATGTGTGTGTGTCAACCCGTTACTATTCTACAGCTCAACATTACTGTGAATAAATGTTTTAATGGTATTTATCATACATTAGATTACATAGATATATTTTTCTTATTATCACCTGAAACTTATATAAAATCTGAACAGTTTTTTCCTCACGCGCACACTTAATCATCAACTGTTTTTTGTGACAAATAATCATAATTTTTTTTTATAGGTCTATATGTTTATTGCTTTTTAAAATTTAAGAGAAACACAGGACAAACAGAAAAAAAAACCCCAAAACAAACAAATAAAACATGAACTGAATCAGCTCATCTCGTATGAAAATAATAAAGGCCATAGTCATTACAATAATCTTAACATATTTAAAGAAAACTGCACAAAGTAAAAAGTAAAATAAGAAGTACACACAGCAAGGTGTTTCACACTGACACATTAGTCTTTTCTTTTTTGCAATCACAGTTCCAAATAGCCTTTTTCTGATATTTATTGGCAAAAGACAAAGGGGTAGTTGCCCCGAGGATGGCTACGAGCGGATCAGGCTCCCAACATTTCCCATAAGCCATAGAGAAGCAATGAAAAATACTTTTCCAGTATGTGTACAGTTTACTGCATAACCAAAAAGAATGTACTAAATTACCAGTCGCAGACTTGCATCTGTTGCAAATGGGGGAAACATCAGGAAAGAAACTGTGCAGTTTTTCTCTAGAGTAATAGAGTCTATGTAATGTGATGTCTTAAATAGAGATGCACCGATCTGATACCCAGATTGGATATCGGCTCCGATATTGACTAATTAGCTGGAAAGGATTTCGGATTAATGAGGCCGATCCAGCTTTCTGATCCAGTCATTTCTTTTTTATTAATATCATACACAACAATACAGTTACAGCGATCTAGTGTTACTTATTTCTTTTTGCTGCTAATGTACACTTTGTTATTTGTTAATAATATTAAGTACATTTATATCTGTGTTAATTTGTTACCTTTTTTTTTTAAACAAGGCTAAATGTTTATGTCAAGCCTGATGCCTTCACTCACATGGCAAGGTATACGGTTCATTCATTCAACAGTATATCGGATCGGTACCGGGTATCGACCGATACGCTCAGCCCAGTATCGGATTGGATCGGAAAAAACTGGATCGGTGCATCTCTAGTCTTAAACTGCATAATTCAATGCCTGATATTGACAGAACAGTCTTTTCAGACATTCATACTTTTTATTCCTATTCTACAATCAGCTCATCTTTCCATGCCTGCCTAATACTTGTTGTGTTCAATGGAGTATTGTTGTGCAGGATCTGGTAAAAGAACAAAACTGCCCCTTTAGCAGCAGGGTAAATCATCATTAATTTAAGAATATTGCATAACTTAACTTACTGCTCAGCAGAAGAGCTGAAAACATTACAACAAACAACCCCATCATTTGTTTTTATAATATACCTGTAATTAAAACATTCATCAGCTTTGATCTGATCGTCGACGCTGTGACATTTGGTCACCACCCACGTGGAAAATGGGTGGTTGTGACTTGTTTAAACACATTAATCTTAAAAGCAGCTTGAATGCTTTCATTATCATTTTCAAAAGGATCAAAGCTGAGGAGTGGACAAAAGAGAACAAGTAAAAGGATTTAATCTAATTGTTGTTATCTGCAGAAACACAATAGAGGTAAATGTGACTATGTTTGCGCATGTAAATACTGTTTATCAGCAGCAATTGTTCTGTAGTACACACCAGCATCCTATGCAATGCATAGAGATTTCTCACATTGCAGTCGTGTGAAATTCACGTATCTCCGGAATGTTGGCCTTTTATGGTCAAGGAAATACAGACAAAATTTTACAGAACTGACAGATAATATATTTTAAAGGGTAAACCAACACAGGAATATTTGATTCTTCATAATGAACAATTAAAAACAAATTGTTAGTTTGATATAAAACATTTGCATATTTGGACTGTACAAAATATTCATTGTTGTTACAAAGTTAAGACCCCTTTGCAGGATCCTCCTGATAAAACGAGTCAGCTTGAAACATGAAATTAGAGGAAATTATTCAATTTTACATTCCAGGTTTATTTAAAAAATCATGTGCACGCATCCACAGATTAGCAACTCACGTTTGAAAATTTAACACAAAAATTTACAATGACATAATATCAAAAAAGAAAAAAAAGAAAGAAAGAAAGAATACTGTGGGTGAATACAATTACTGGTCGGTGTCTGAACCTGGGTATACCCCTTTTTTTTTACAGTCTATGGTATAGCTACCCATGCTGCTTGCACGCAAATTTATTCGCTCAGCAAGTCTATCTAGAATAGATTGAGATGAGCCAGGCGCCTGAACCATGGTCTGAACGAACAAACAAACAAACAAACAAACCAAAAAACAGTTTTGTTTCTCAGTGAAACCAGTGAGACTGGTTGGATCAGAGTCGATAAGGACTGTTCAAGCAGGGAGTGGAGTAGGAATCTCTGATAATAGTCAGATCATGTCTGTCACAAACTCTTTTCTTGTGAAATGCAGTGGGGCTTCTCCTTAGGCAAGACTAGAGATTGTTGTTTGGTTGAGCTGCAGCTACTGTAGCCTACTTGATGAGTGGCTTCTATCTGTTGTATGTTCTTATAATCGACCCATGGGCCTTTTTCTAATATACATCCATATAACAGCAGACAGGAGATAGGAAAAGGCGGGAGACCCTAAACTTAACAGGGAGCAAGTGTGGGACATAGAAACTCTCACCTGGTCCACCTGCTTGCTTCAGGTTGGGCTATCGTGCAGGACTATAAGCTAACTATTAGCTCATACTTCGCTATTTGTAATAACTATTTAATGTTATTGCGGTGTAAGCGTCGCGTTGCTGCTGCAGGCTATAGCTAAGCCTAATTAGTGTGACTGCTGAAGCAGTCACACTATTGTTCTTCTGTTTGGCCATTTTCTTCCGCCTTTTTACGGTCTTCTTCTAGTCCTTCATACTTTGTGCTATTTCAACAATTCATATATCAAAACGTGCAGCTTTTTTTGAACTTTATCGGCATTACTTTTCTCTTTTCAACTATTTATACTTTTTAAAATATTTAACTTTTTCACAAAAAATCTCACATTCATCAAAGTCTCAACCTCTCTTCTTCACAACTCCACTGTAGTGTAGGGGTTAGGGTGCATGCTTGCCAACCCTAAGGTCACTGGTTCGAATCCAAGGGAAGAACTCTTGTTATGTTATGTTGAATTCTGCTCTCCTCCCCCGCCTTCAATTGGTTACAGGTGTTTGTTATCTCCTTGATTACTCATACCAGTTTGCAGCACATCATCACATTACAATGAATGACAACAGTTTTGAAAGCAGTGTGCTCTCTGTAGCCGAGTGGCAGAGTAAAGGATTAGTGATCGTATGGTCATGGGTTCGATTCCTGCCTCAGTCTTTTCACTTCATTGCTTGACTTTTGATTCCAATTATTCAGCTGTCATTGGACAGTCTTTGATTCCTCATAGTATAAAGCTCATTGTAACTCAGGTTCTCTGTGGCCATATGGTTAGTGCTCAGCCTGAAATTCAAAGACATTTTCATTCTAAGTCATTCAAGCTTGACTCTCAAGCTTTCTTGATGTTGACAGTGTGCAGATCATTAACAGACAACAGTCTCTGCAACTGTGTGTGCACTGTGGCCTCAGCCCAATGCTGAGAGTTCTCCACAACTCTGTCTGTAGTCCAGTTGGTAAGATGGCCGTTTGCCAACCCCAAGGTCACTAGTTCGAATCCAGGCTGAGCAATCTTGTTATGTGATGTTGAATTCTGCTCCCCTCCCCCACCCTCAATTGGTTACAGGTGTTCGTTAAGAGACGCATTAATTGCTTCTGCCACCGTTTGCAGCACATCATCACATTACAATGGCAACATGCTTATGTGTGTGCTCTCTGTGGCGAAGTGGCAGAGTAAAGGTTTATTGATCATGAGGTCATGGGTTCGATTCCTTACTTTTTTTTTTAAGCAGAAGCCAGTGATCCTCTTATCAAAGGTTTTCTTTACCCCTCATATACTGTCTCTGTCTGTAGCCTAGTGGTTAGCTTGCTGGTCTGGAGACCTGAAGGATGCTGGTTCAAATCTTGCCTCAACAACAATTATAGTGAATTATTTTCCCAGTCGTCCTCTGTTGACTTCTGATAACTTGCTTCATGTTGAAACTGCTGCTCTCAGCCTGAAATTCACAGAAATGTTCATTCTAAGTCATTCAAGCTTGACTCTCAAGCTTTCTTGATGTTGACAGTGTGCAGATCATTAACAGACAACAGTCTCTGCAACTGTGTGTGCACTGTGGCCTAGAGGCAGAGTGGAAGTCAAATGACCATGAGGTTGTGGGTTCGATTCCGACCTTGGTCAAACATTTGTATGGTGAACACTGCTTGCACTATTTGCTAATTCTGCAACAGCGTTCAGTTGCTATCAGCAGTCACACCATTTCCATTCTTGGAAATGCTTTTTCTAGTTTAACAGTTATGTTACTATAGCGGCCTAGCCTCGCATCATTCGCCTCACCACTCCGAGTTTTTTCTAGCGGAACCGGAAATCACAACATTCACCAAAGTAAAAGTGTTCACCAACACAAAACTTATAAAATAGACATTAACTTGTAAGAAGCAAAATGTCAACTTAATGGTCCTGTGACTTTCTTGTAAATTATATTCCTTAAATTAAAGAGTTTTATTGCATTTTATTAGCTTAGTGCTTTTATTTTGACGGAAAGGTCTGTCTCTCTCGCCCGATCCGTTTCCTTACCAAAACAGCGAGTCGACGCAGGCCGGTTACCTGACTGAAGACACGCCCACTCACGTTAACTATCATTTCATTCGGCAGGTGCGTGGGAAATCCTGGGACCCAGAGTGTAAACATATTTATTAGCCCGTTTGATGTTTCACACTGCGATTGGCGATGTAGAAATTTGATGAAATTTGAAATTTGACAAATGGCCGTGGTGGCCGGACTTCAACAACAAAGTCTTGATTGGTTACAGGTGAGCTCGTTTTCAGTCAGCGTCTCAGAGCATGCAGGCTCCTCTCCCATTGGAAACCAGACAACTTTATTTGGTTTTTGTTGGGTGCTAAGTCTGTTTTTGTGCTTTCCTCACGGTTTATGTAGTAGCAACAGTACAGTAAGTGATGTTGTCCAACCTGTTTTCACTGTGTAATCTGATCAGACAGCCTGTTGGAAAGAGGGAGGAGGCAAATGATCTTGTCACTGAATTTGCAGTGGTCATCAGACAGGTGACATTTCCTCTTTGTGACTTGGAGGGTGAAGATACATCAGCACAGCAGTGAACAGGACAAAACAGGAGGTGAACTGGACTCCAAACAGAGAAGCAGGTGAGAGGAAGATGCACCATTGAATCTGTCATATGGGTGTCTGCAGCAGTGTTTATCCCCCTCCTCCCACTCTCTCTTTGTTTTCACCTCTCGAAATCACAGTGACAAAGCAGCAACAATGCGGGGCCATTGGATTGTGTTCGTCTTATACCTGTTGGTGACCATGGGACTGCTGCTGGTGATACTGGGCCAGAGGCAGGCGATCACTCTACTTAAGAGTGGGTGTGAAAAGCTCGATGAGCGGCTGAAGATGTTGGATGACCAGTTCACAAACAGAGAGGTGTTTGATATGGCTGTGGAAAAGCTGGTGGTTCAGGGGTCAAAGGCACTGAAGGAGCTGGAGGCTACTGTGGCCAAGCTGGGTTCAGACAGGGACAAGAAGAAGACAGAAAATGAAGCCTGTCAAGCAGAAAAGGTGAATTTTTTTTTTTCCTTTTCCTTTCTCGCTTCAGTATTTTCCTTTTTATGAAATAGATTTTATTAAATGACCAGACAGTGTCACTTTCATTTACACTTTCACCCCTCCCTCTCCACAAATGCTAGAGGTGCTAAAACAAATATTAACATCAGCACAGGACATAATAATAATAATGATAATGATGATCATGATGATGATGGTGCTATAGTGGCTATTTGTCCAAATAAGGCCTCTATACATATTATTCATGATTTATTTTCCAAACAAGCAGCAAACAAGGGAAAAATGAAATTACGTTTCCTGCTTATCTCTTGCTCTGGTTAAATAAATAACAAAAATATGAATGAACCAACTTTGCTGAACAAGCAAACAATTTAAAGAAACCAATAACTAACAAGAAGAGTATCCTCAAAATGTAATGTTAGTCATGTGAAATCAAAACAAATGAATAGATAATAGGGAAATCAACAAACAAGTAGCCTAAATAAAAAAAAAAAGTTGGGCAGTGCAAAGTAATGAAGCACCTTTACTCAAGATATAGAGTTTCATAGGCCATAATACCATTCTTTGCCTCAGGCGCTATCATCACAATTATCACCACAACCAACTGTTTTATTATACTTTATTCAAAGCATTATGCAAAGCATTGCAAAGTATTTCACTGCCATAATATCTATTCTATACTACACATCTACTGCACTGAGCCTCATCTGAGAGGGAGTGAGGCTGACGAGCAGGTTTTTTTTGTTTGTGTCAGCTTCAGTTCACTTTACCTTTCAATATTGCAGAAAACTAAAACTGATGAGCTGGCTGGCAGTGAGAAGGAACTCGCTCAGACTAAAGGTATAACGTTCAGCGACATTTATTATACGTGGGTGCTGCTGCCACCATGTGGGGGAATGTGAGAATTAATGTTTAGGCCTGAATTGTTGCCTCTCTTCTCTTTGTCAACAAGATTCCCTAAAATCTGAGTCTGATGCCTGGAACCAGGAAATGGACACTCTGAAAGCACAAGTGACGGGTCCCAGACCAATATGTGATCATCTGAAGCCCGGCACCCTCGGCCTGTAAGTCACAAAAAGCTTTCTCTCTTATGACTATATACCAGACTCGAGCAGGTATGGAACATGAGTAGTGAAATAATAGTGATATAATTGTGTCTTCTAGGAAATTATGTGGCATCGGCACGTCCTCACCTTGACCACTCTGACTCTGACCACCGAATAAAAACATCTCATTAGCCACACTGCTCCTCATCCATTTCAATAATTCATGATTGATCCTGTGGGTCGTTACTGTTACTGATGTATGAAATGTTATTGGTAAGTTTCTGAGCTCAGGTTTATGCGACATAATTGATAATAAATTGGTTTTTTTACAGAAATGCTTGTTATGTTCTCGCAGGGCTTTTTTTTCCAGACACATCATCGTCATCGTTTATTATTTCTAGCAAACGTGGTGTTTGTTTTCCTGCTTATGTTTCTTCATATTTCATTTTGGTGTGTTTTTTTTGCCTTTATTAAATGTAACATGAGGAGACTTAAATTGTGGCCGATATGCTGGGCTCAGTGTGATAAAAGGCAAACACAATAGATAAAACAAGCAAACAAATAATGGTCAGAAAATGTGTCTGAGACTTATCCAATTTGGGGAAACAAATTTTGACTGAACATTTTAATGACTGAAAAGTTCAGAGCTTCATTATTTATTTATTCATTATTAAAAAAGTCAAAAATCTTTGGAAAAGTCTCACCCAAAGTCAGTGATGCTGTTTGAGCAGCTTCTCTCACAGGACTCCAGTTTCTCTTTGCCTGAGGTCAATGACTGTCACCAGATATTTAAAAAAAACAACAACCTGCAGATCGAGTTTATTTTTCTTTATGTCTGTTGGGTGTCATTTCATCTGACGTCATAATATAATATCACCTGCATCAGTTTGTGGTACTGATGAGCTGCATTGTAATGTAGGGACAGGTGTCTCTAATGCTTTGTCCACCTAAAGTATTCATTGTACAAACCGTTTTTCCCACAATTCAATAGTTTAACACTCTGCGCAGAGCATGCTGAGTTCAGAACCTGATTAACTTTGACCATGATATCCAACACATTAAACTTTAGCGAGGGACAAGCCTGAAGTGTGACCTAGTAATTGTGCCTGCACCTTCTCAAGTGCCCAAGTGTCTGAGTCACTAGTGTAATTGTGAACACGACACCTGCCACTTTAGGGAACGCATGGCCGACAGCGGTGAAATGTGATCAAGTAGGAGTATGTGTATTGATTTAGAGGCTGACCTGCTCACACAGTAAAACACCAGGAGAGAGAGAGACTAAATATCTGAGTGCACAGGTGGGCCTGAAGGGCAACAAGTTTGTCGGTTTTCTTATGTCAGTATAACAACATGAAAATCAGGTAAATCATCCAAGAATGTGTGAGCATGTGATCTTAATCCCTAAATCCAGCAGGTAGCGGCTAGAAAAAGAACAGGTAGGGGAAAGAGCAGGAGTGTCACCACTGTAAAGATGCCTTTAAACAAAGGAGCGAGCCTCCAGCTGCAGCTGCTCACTGAGGCTCAGATGGTCTTTAGTGTTGTTTAAAAAGATTTCTACAGAGATTACGTGAGAGACGACAGTCCACACACCACGAGTGTTAAAAACTTTCTGCTACTCGGTCATTGTAAATTAAACTAACATCACACTTTTTTGACTTTTGGATTATTGGTTGGAAGTTTTAAAATGTCAACCCAACCCTGTGTTGTTGCACAGTTTTCACCATTTATAATATTTTGTCAATAAAATGATTAATGGATTAGTTTTACTGTACCTTTACTGCAGCCCTAAGTCCACAGCATAAACGTTTTTTCAACAAGTTATATATTCATGGGGAAGCAAAACCTGAAGGGATTGTTTATGCCTTTTACCTTAATTGTACTAAATGTGACATTGAGATGCATTCAATAATTTTTCATACACAAAATTATTACCCTTGCATATCCACAGTACTTATCATTACTATAGTATATCCCTTTTTACACCATCCCCACTATCTATTCCTGTACAATATTTATTGTAGCTACCTAGTGCATTATTCTAATCTATTTCTAAATCAATGTAATTTTTTAAATATTGAAGTTGTGTGCTGCTCTTTCATTGAAATTTCCCACATGATAGACTAATACAATATTAATCTATTTTATTTTATTTTATTTTAACATGGGCTACAGTAGTAAATAATCTGTAGCCTAGTAGAAATAAAAAAATAAAAAAAACTAACTCGGAAGTTAAATTGATAACACAGGTCAAGGAGATGAAATAACAGGTGAACTGTGGCATAGCTGCAGTTCGTGAGATTAATGAGATTTTATTTTCTTGACGTTACATTTTAATATGAAGGCGTGGATGTGGGCCGATATTTCCTCTGAAACGGGGTCGAACAATATTAAAGTAATTCATCAGATTTTCTTCGCCTCTGACCCGGAGGCTGCCGGACCCGACCGAGCAACCTGACCTGCAGCTGCAGCGGAGCTCCGGGGGGCGGGAGGGCGCTGCGCTCCTACCGCAGGGAGGAGGAGGAGGAGAGGTGAGTGGTTAGTGGACGCAGTTATGCCAACAAGCCGATTATTGAAGGCTACTGAGCCCTCGCTGTCAATTTACGTCCGTCCTCTCATTGTCTAGCCGGACGCGGACACACAGCGCATCTGAAGCTGGACTTGTTTTGTTTTATTTCGGCGGAGTGGAGCGGACTGCACGAGGCTGCCTCCTCAGGGAAGTAGCTACTTTTTTAATGGACGTTGTAACTTTTTCATGGCTTTACATTGTGAGACGTGGAGTTGGAGAAGATAACTTTTTGTAGACAAAGATAGAATCCTTGTGCTTCATGGTATTTTAATCTTCAGTGGTTCCACCTGAAGACATTTTGTCAGGCTTTGTTTTGAAACTTTATTGGAAGTGCAAAGTTTATCTGTTCTTTTGGAGAGTTGTCTATTGTCTTTACTTGGTATTTTATTCTGTAAAGGCAGTCAGCATTAAGGGCAGACATAAACTGGAAAATGGCATCAGCAGTAAACTTTAAGTGAATTGTATCTTTATGTGAAGGCCCCAACAAAAGACCAGAGAGCACTTTTTTTTTTTTTGCTTTGCTTTAAAGTTGAAAGTTAACCAATAACAATGACCAGCACGTCCAGGAGTATGGACATCCAGAAGGGTCTCACCGACAGCCCAGGTCTCAAACCAGAGACCCCCAGGTATCGCAGCTGGAGCGGCCTTCGCTTCTCAAGATGGAAAACTTCTTCCCAGAAGGCAAGCCCCCCTACCACCCCGTCCCCGAAGGCAGAGAAGAAGAGCGAAGTGACCAGGACGCTCTTCTCCCTGGTCCAGACTCACAACGATGACTACACCGCCGACCCCGATGGCCTGCTGGACATCCAAGGGGGGAGTGAAGCTTGTGAAGGTGAAGACGAAGACGAGCCCCCGCAGGACCACTCCACCTACTTCCAGAGGCAGTTTGGCTCCATGCTGCAGCCGGGGGTCAACAAGTTCTCCCTGCGCATGTTTGGCAGTCATAAGGGTGTTGCTGCTGAACAGGCCAGGGTCAAGAGCTTTGGAGTGTGGATCATCCACCCCTACAGTGACTTCAGGTAATGATGAGTTTGGGTTTACTCTTAATCTAAGTGTTTGTGGGATTGACATTATTTCTGCAGGAGATGGACATAAATACAGAACGTGTCAAACTACATGTAACCTTTTCCCAACACAAACTCACTCAGTTTGTCATTGATCTTCCATAAATTGCCCATTGAAAGCAATGTTCATTCAGTCTTTGCCCCGGCTGAAGAGTCTGTGGCTGAGTTCTCCGATCCGATTTTTCCAAGGACAGACTGCAGTGTACAACAGCTGATGTCATGGTTCCTCGCACATGATAAGGCGATGAAGGGATTTGATTAGTGATACAGTATATAGGACAAGATCATCTGGATTAATCATACCACTCCCTTGTGACTCCCTTTCTTCTTGTTCAGCAAGGAGGGGGAGAACTACATTCATTGATTCCAATAATGAAATGATTCAATCTAAAAAAAAGAAAACAATTCTTGCTATCGTTTTGTTTCACTTTTGGAGGATTTAATTGTGTGTTCTGGGGTGGATCAACATCTTAGTAGTGATGACCGAGCTATCCGTCCATGCGCATGTGGTCACTAATGAAAGCCGCCAGCAAATTTAAACAATTTTTAAACATTCAGCCGATGCCAGACAGGGAGGATAAACCCCACGCTGAGGGATTATTGCCCATAAGAATCTCTATAATTCCAATCTTGCTCTATTATGCAATAATAAACAGACAGCTGAGGGGGGATTAACTGAAGGCCTGCTATCCTTAAACCTTATGCTCCATTTCCCCTTTGAAATGAGTGAGTCAGACCAGCACGTTTGAGGTGCTCATCTTTCTTGTGTAGAGGTTAAGGTCAGATAACTAGTCGCCTTTTGTGGTTGGAATCCAGTGAAAGTTAGTTCAATAACTACATTTGTTGATCTATAATAAATCTTTATACAGTGAATTGAATAATAGGAAGTAAGTAGGTTTAGAAAGGGGGAATTGATATGTATGCTATACGATGAGAGCGTCTGGTCCGTGTTTTATCTGCTCTGCTGGGCCACCACAGCACCGCTCCTGTCAAATGTTTATTTTTAGTCAGTATCAATGTATGAAGTATTCAGGTTGTTAAGATAATAACTTGAAGTAACTCACCATGCTTTCACTCGTTCAAATATCACAACAGTACGATGAATGACTGGAGAAACTTTCATGACGATCCTCCAGGAGTAGTTGAGATATTGATTGTGGTGGCTTTTCAATGACAACCTAAAAACATCAGGTAGTGATTTATGTCAACAGCTATTTTGTAATCAGTCTGACACAATTAAAATGCCATTTCCTTGAATATTGGTTCTTAGTTATTTATAACTTTTGCTGCTTTAATAAAGTAATCAGATTCAGTCCTGGATTTAGACTCAATGAAAAATGCTATCGAACAACTATATTTCTATTCCTGTTCCACTAATATCTTGACTAAAAGCTGCAGATATAACAGATTACTCACTCGTACACATACATACAGTGTGTGGACTCACTTCTAAGAAACAGCTGTACTGCCATGCAGAGCCTTTGATGCGGTTATTAGCAGCATGCAACCACTAATCGGTTGCAACATGAGAGGAGATGATAAGTAGTCATGTAAACCAGCGTGGAGACACAGGGCAGGGATGCAAGAGATTGGTGGAGGGATAAACGTGAATGAGAAGGAGGAACTAATCTATCGGTTCCTGTGTCTTTACTCTGACCGCCTAAAGAAGGAGGTTGTTTTCTCACAGGGTTCAGGGTGCGATCGCCGAGCTGTGACGGTAATCAAAAATAGTCTGGTTCATCTTCTGTTACTGTGCCTCTGTAATGAAAAGAGAGACAGGGAGCAAGAGGGAGACTCAATGTGATTGACACTTAATGGAAACAAGCTGTAAGGAAACCCACACCGTGCCCTCATAGTGTATAACAGGACACTGGAGACTTCAGAAAAAATGGGACTTGTATGACGTGAAGCAGACGGCGACGAGTTCAGTGATGTATGGTGCAGACGTCTGGGCTGCGACACTCTGATGTCAGAACAAGTATCACACATCACACATCACAGGCCAGACTTCTCCACTGCTAGTGACCTCTTCTTTTCTACATTGTCTTTATGATAGCACACTGAGCCTTCTAAGGTACACACCATGCATTTTTAATGAGAGGGGTTCTTCCCGTGACACAAGCTGTTATGAGAGAGCAAGGGTCACCACCACACTGTCCGCCTGAACGGATGAGTTTACTTGACCTTGTTCCTTGTTTCAAACACTCCAACTTTTACACCCTATGGAATTATCTTGAAATCTGTATAATGATAAGGACTGAATGCATGTAACTTTTTTTTTTTTTTTTTTACGAGGAGCACAGTGGCCCCTAACTTAAAATCTTAGGAGCACAAGTAAAAAAAATAATATGGGGCATAAATGGTCTTGCAAAGCAAATATTCGCATTTCCTTTTCATTCATGATCCTCACACACATTGGCCTGACACCTGTAATGACAGAGATTCTTTGAGTATTTCACCAGTGTTAAAAAAAAACAGGCAAATTTACTGGTTGCACATGCGCAAGTAGATGAAACATTTACTTGGACTGTCTCAAATTTTAGGAGCAAAATGTCCCTATTTAGAAGCAGTCTGGAGCCCTGATGGCTATTGTCAGGTTTAAATCCACACTCTTTATCAAAATTGAGAACGCAACACAGCAGGAACTTTATTAACTTCAACTTTTTTTTCTGTTCAGGTTTTACTGGGACATTGTGATGCTCACGTTGATGATGAGTAACCTGGTGATTCTACCCTGGGGCATCACCTTCTTCGAGGACCAGAACACCATGCCCTGGATCACCTTCAACGTCCTGTCCGACACTCTCTTCCTCATGGACCTGGTTTTCAACTTCCGCACCGGCATCCTGGGGGAAGACAGCCACGTCATCTTGGACCCCAAGGAGATCCGCACGCAGTACCTCCGCACCTGGTTCGCGGTGGACTTCATCTCCTCCATTCCCGTTGATTACTTTTTCCTGATCGTTGACCTTGAGGCCCGGCACGAGTCGTCTGACGTGTACCGCACCGCACGTGCTCTCCGCATTGTGCGCTTCACAAAGATCCTCAGTCTGCTGCGTCTTCTCCGACTGTCCCGTCTCATCCGCTACATTCACCAGTGGGAAGAGGTAAAGAAAAGGGAGGGAGAGCATTTATCTGGAAATATTATGTCATCTACTGTATAAATGTACATGTGAGAAATCCAATCTTCCTCTCTGACAGATTTTCCATATGACCTATGACCTGGCCAGTGCAGTGGTGCGTATAGTCAACTTGATTGGCATGATGCTGCTGTTGTGTCACTGGGATGGCTGCTTGACCTTTATGGTGCCAATGCTGCAGGACTTTCCTGCAGACTGCTGGGTATCCAAAAATAATATGGTGGTGAGTCCAGGTCACTGAAAATATAGTCAAGTATATAGAAATGTTATAATTAAAGGAATTGTTTGTGAAGATACAATTGTGAACTGCCTGTTGAATCTGAAGCTACAGATGCTTATCAGTCACGTGACGTTCTTGTTGTGAGCGCCATCTTGGGTACCAACTGGGGACCTAGGCACAGCTATGATCATTAGACTGTATGGGCTTTGATGAAGGATGTCTTGGTCTTTATTGCTCCATAACCACAGACTAACTCTACATTATCCCGCTTATTAGACGGCTTATGAGTGAAATTATTAATTTCAGATGTAATGTTGATCAAAATACGACTTTTATCGATTTATTTAGCGAATCTGCAAGTCCAGTCACTTCTCTGCTGGTTTCCTCACCTATTGCCATAATCCCTATAGTCATAGCAGTAGGTTCATTACCTTTAATTGCGACAATTGCAAGATGTTTTTAGATCTGACCTTTCCACGTTTCCCTCATCCAACTCATCAAATACACAATCCAACAACTCCAAAACACTCTCTCGTGGACAAGTTGTGACCTGCACATTCGCCCCGCTATAAAATAAGAGAGAGAGAGCGTTTTGGAGTTGTTGGATCATGTATTTAGTTTGATGAAGGAAAGGCGAAAATACCGCACGCTGTGCAGAGCTCACATCTGCCCTGCCGATCTAAAAACAGATGCACCGACAATTAAAGGTAATGAACCTACTCCTAAAACTATAGGGATTATGGCAATAAGCAAATATCCCTTTAATCTTATCATTTAAAGCAGATATCATCGGCACGGCCGTTTCGGCTAATGCTGTGTTCAAGGCAGGCTTTTGAAACCGTAAGTTACAGCTTCAAGTCACAACTACGACTTGGTAGCGTTCCAGGTAACCCGTAGCTCGTGTTTTTACCGTCCTGTTGTCTGTGAAAGTTCCCTATAACGGCCACTCGTAACTTCCGACCCGTGAACTCGTACCAGATCGAACTGGTATGACTTCACAGGAAGGAAAAACACAAAGTACGAGTTTCCTTGAACGCACCATGAGTTAGCAGCCCCCGCCCTTGTCAGGCATCAATTGGTCCTCGTGCTACGTCACCACATTCACGCGCATCCCTTGGCTGCACACACAGCCCTTCATGCCGTTCTCTCCCCTCATTGGATAACACTTGTATCCCACAAGGAAAATTTTCTCCTCGGGTTACAGCAGAGCAGAGTGACGGAGAGACTCGTGTTTAGGCTGAAATACTTCATGTAAGTGATTGCTGACGGAAAATAGGACTATTTAGGACTTACATTAACAAAAACATTCCACTGATATCTGCTTTAACTCTCAGGAAGAAAAGTGAATTTAGCTCCAAAAATGTCAGACTGCAACTGCAACTGCACCGACTTAAGACTTTGTTTATTTCCCTTTCTAATGATAACAAATCTATCATAATTCCAAGAAACTTAAAGGAAATTATTCTCTGAAGTCATGTATATTTTCAGTGTTGTCTTGTCCGTGTCCTTTTCAGAATGCTACATGGCACATACAGTACTCTTACGCCCTGTTTATGGCCATGAGTCACATGTTGTGTATAGGATACGGTGCCAACCCTCCAGAGGGCTTCAGTGACGTCTGGCTCACCATGGTCAGTATGGTTGTGGGGGCCACCTGCTACGCCATGTTCCTCGGCCACGCCACTACGCTGGTGCAGTCCTTGGACGCGTCACATCGGCAGTATCAGGAGAAGGTAAAGAAGTTTAACAAGCTCAAACCTCTTGACCCACAGCATCAGTTCTTTATGTGGATGATACGTCTCAACTTCCTCACGTGGATGCTAATGTGATTCTGGCTTTGAGGTATAATATATTACAACCATGTTTTATATCACAGGCTTGCTTAGTTGTCTGCATTTTATTCGTGGAAATTGCGCCAAATGCCTAGAGAATATGTGTATTATCTAATGGATTTTGTGGCCCTGCTGTGACCCTTTCTGGGGGATTTTCACAAGATAAAGCAGAGCGGATGATAGACCAGTGGCGGCACCTTTGGTTTGGATCACTGTTTGCTAATGCCCATTACAAATGAGTTTGTAATCCACTTAAAACTGGGAAAAAGCCTGCGAAACAAATAGAATGAATGCGTAATTATTGTGCGTATAAGGAGTAATTCAGATGGTACACATGGTACAAAATATGACTAATTGTGACATTTGACATTTGTCCCGTTTAATTTCCGTTGTATCCTCATGTAAGTCAAATCCCCATGTGTTTTGTACATGTGTGTTTTTTTTTTTTAGTATAAGCAAGTGGAGCAGTACATGTCGTTCCATAAACTGCCAGCAGATGTAAGACAGAGGATCCATGATTATTACGAGCAGCGATTCCAGGGCAAGATGTTTGACGAGGACAGCATCCTCGGAGAGCTGAGTGATCCGCTCAAGGAGGTGTGTTAATTAACACTTCGAGTTCTCTTCGTGTTCCTTCCTTTGTCTCTGTTTCTATCTTATTTACACCTGCCTGCTTAAATGTAGGTCTGGTCAGTAAGGTTAAAATACTTATAGGCCTGATTTTTTTTTTTTTTTTACAAAGGTGAGTGGTAGAAAATTACAAATATTTCCATTTAATTTTCTGCAGTTTTTCATGCAGAAATTCCCTACTATTTACGTTTTTTTTTCTGCATTTTTGCCTCTATTAGATAGGACAGTGGAGGTATGACAGGACAATGACAATGAAAGACAATGGGGGGAACAGACACACAATAAATGATCCTCACCAGCCCATGTGGGATGTTTTCTCTAACCTCTCACCCACCAGAACCGACCCCAAATTGTTCCACATTTTCAGCAAGTTTGAGTTGATGTGAGAATCCACTGCCTTTCCTTGTCATATTCAATCATAAGCTGAATCTTACTCTGCCAAAACTAAACATTTCATACTGTCACCTTTGATTTTGGCAGTTGTGATGACCATTTTTCACTATTTTTCTTACAGACTAAATGACACATAAAAAACCCCAGCAAAAATGATAACAAAAGTGACTGTTTGTTGCAGTCTTAGTCTTAGTTTTGACCAAACCTCCAAACAATCCTAGTTGTTGTAATGTCTCTTTAACGTTTACTAAATGTTTTCTCTCCTCTCCTCTCCTTCTCCCCACCATGCAGGAGATAGTCAGCTATAACTGCCGTGGGCTCGTAGCCAACATGCCACTGTTTGCCAACACTGACCCTCATTTTGTGACAGTGATCCTGACCAAGTTGCGTTTCGAAGTCTTCCAACCCGCAGACCTGATCATACGAGAAGGAACTCTGGGTCGGAAAATGTACTTCATCCAGCACGGCACCGTCACTGTGATCCCACGCGGCAGTAGGGAGATTCAACTCAGCGATGGCGCCTATTTTGGGGGTAAATCACATGTCACTCACTTCAACCTTCAGACAGCTCCCCATCAAATCTATAAGAGGCTCTGTGGTGCTGCTTCCGCCTGTTAAAGCTGCCTCTGACCCCCTTTTCACTTCACTGCAGCTGCTAGTGTCCCAAATGTATTACTCAACTTTAATTTCTTGTATTATGCATAATGCTTTATATGTAAGGCTTTAAATTCTGATTATTTCCTTAATCTGGTTGTAACTTTTTTTCAGTTAATCAGTTAATTAAATGCTTGTTCCATCTAGAAATGTTAGAAAATAGGCTATTATATTGAAAACAAAGTAACATGACAGCCAAAAATGTCTGTACATTCTTGATAGACTAGCATTTCAATTAATAGCAAATTTAAATATTGGAATTATCAAAGTAGTTAATTTTTGCTTTAAAGATAAACAATTAAGCAACTAAAGAGTTATGGCTTACTGTGCATGGATTAAATGGTGAAACTGACTTCCTCGGTCTGATTTCAGAGATCTGCCTGCTGACCCAGGGCCGACGCACAGCCACAGTGAGGGCAGACACCTACTGTCGTCTCTACTCCCTGAGCGTGGACAGTTTCAACGAGGTGCTGGAGGAGCATCCTCTGATGAGGCGGGCGTTTGAGAGCGTAGCTGTGGACCGCCTGGGACGGGTCGCTCGCAGACCCAGTTACATACCTCCTCCAACAGAGTGACGTCTTGAGCACCAACAGAGAGAGAGAGAGAGAGACTGGTGGAAAAAATGGATTTGTCACACTTTGACTGAACTTGACCAAAAAGAAGAACAAAGACAGAAACAAAGAAATGTGAATTTTATAGATTGTTGTTGACTTTAATGCTCAGTGGTGGACAACTGGATGAAGACCCTCGGTTTTATTTATTAACATATTTTTTTCTGCACTTTTTTTGAAAATACTTTACCTTAGGTTAATTAATATTATTACAGATATCAAATGAATCTGCAGATCATTTTGGGTCAGATATTTTTGACATATTATTTTAGATCCTTTATATTATTTACAAACTGTATGAACATTGAAAAGAAAATAATCTTCAGTTTTCATCTTTTGGTGTCATGTGCAACCAACTCTGGCTTCTCTGAATGTAAATACTGCTTTAAGAATAATTTTTTTCAGTTGCCTGTGTGTTTTCTGAGAATGAAGCTTCATTATCCCTCACATCAGTCATACATACAGCGTGATGGAGGCACACAGCACAGCAGCACCAGCTGGACAATATCACCGGGCGTTATGTAGCTCTGATTCTAATGATCCCTCAGGCCTGCAGGTTGCATCAAGTGAGGGTTAATACCAATGTCCACTGTGGATAAGCTGCTGTGATGTAATAGCTCTAATACAGAGACACTTATACATCACTGTATAAATTTACTACATATAATGACGACGCCACGAGAAGGCGTTTATTGCATAATATTGCAAAGGTCATGTGAAAACCTTTGCATCTCTGCTTTAAAGTTAGCCTCACTTTACTTATCCATCTGTTTTCATTTGTGCATAGACTAAATCAGATGCTGATTTACAAACTACAATCGAATTTCTACAACAACAACAAAAAAATACACCTATATATATTGATTGAATGAGGCATTTGAAATGGTTACTGGTTCACTATTGGAGACCAACAGAAAGATAAATATTACTGACCTTTTTCATGGCAGGTATTTTGACTCTGCACATAACTGTAATTAAAGAGATTAATTGCACCTGTGCTTGCTCTATGACAAAAAAAAGTCTTGACTGTAAATAAGATTTTATTCTAAGATCCATCATACAGTGGAGAAAATAATATTTGATCCCCTGCTTATTTTTTAAGTTTGCTCCCCAACATAGGAAATGGACAGTCTATAGTTTTTATTGTCAGATTATTTTAACACAAAGAGATCAAATATCAACAAAGAATCCAGAAATAATATCATCATATTAAGGTTATAAATTAATTTTCATTTGATCAAGTGAAATAAGGGCAAAAATCACAAAGAGCTTGATGACCTCATCACCTAACAGTATACCTACTATTCATCGATCACTCTATCAACACATAATACCACTTAAAACCTAAGGTTTACAGAAACACAGTGTAAGAAGTAATTAACACATTAATTTGTCATGCTAATGTAAATGTTTCTAAACTTGAACACTACTTATTTATGTATTGTTTATTTGAACAGGGACAGTGCACACTCTCAGCCTCAAGCTAATTTCTTAGGTCCCTCAGCAGGAAACAGAAAACATATCTGCTAAGACAAACAGAAAACAACATTGCATTGCTACAGAAATGCAGTTCCACATGATTAAACATAACTGTGACAATACAATTACAGTGATAAGACAATAATAACAAGAAGATTACACTACATTAAAAGTCCAGGGTTTGTCCAGGTATAAATCTATCTGCATTCAATTATTATTTAATGCATTAATCATTAGAATCACACTGTAGGCAAATATTGGAATACATTGATCACACACACACACACACACACACACACACACACACACACACACACACACACACACACACACACACACACACACACACACACACACACACACACACACATTTTAGTTATGAAATAAATATTTTCTTTAAAGCAGAGGGGGCGGTTCACAGTCATGTTGTGCAACCACTAGTATTTTAAATAACCCTCCTCTCTTCTTCCTCCTCCTCCTCGTTGTGTTGTTGGTGTCTGCGTCCGGGCCGCGTGCGCGTCTACTTCCGGTCGATATTTCATAAACTCTGGACGTAGAAAAGGTAAACCGGGAACGGGTCCGTTTGCTGACTTTTTATCAAACCTTTCGTCTTGTCATTGTTTTTATTGCAAGAGCTGATATAAGCCCGTTGATCTCTGTGTGAGATGTGCATGTTCCGCTGTGAATCCGCCGCGTTTATGTTGACATTACAAGGTTAACCGTTAGCTAACTCGGCTAGGCTAGGCTAGGCTAGCAGTGGCTAACTGAGCATGGAGGTCAGTGTGTACTCTTCTCACTGCGCCTAAACCACATAAAGAAGCTCAAATATATCTGTAGCCATTAAGTTGATTTGTAAGTGTTTTTTTGATCTGAAATGTTACAGCTGCATGAGTATTGGGGTTTATTGAACATCGCACGCACTCGACTTTGTTAGCTAACCCCAAACCTCTCTCATAACAACATCACAGCTGAAGTTACACAAGGCTCCTGTCAAAGCTTTTTCACTCATTTAACTCCTAATAGAGATATCTATTTTGTCTGATGATCACCACCTAATGTGAGAGGGTTAATTTGGTGCTCGTTGCCTTCTATTGAGTTGTCATGATGCAAAAGAAAGTGACATTGCAAAAGCAGAACTTGAGTTTTGGGTTGTTGGTTTTCCAGTTTCTGATTTTGCTTTCCTGAAGATTGTTAATGTGAGAAAAGCTCTTTGGGATCACTGATCAAAAGATTTACGATTTTTTTTAAAGGAAACATTATGCCACGATCCCCGTTGTAAAGCTTATTCCTTCTGCTGTTAAATACTTTATTTATTATGTCACATTTGACAGCCACACAACCACTGTTCCTGAGTGACAACTAATCATTTATTATAGAAGCTGATGTGCTATCATATAACATTGTTATGCTGTGATATCCCACAGTTAATCAGTGTTACATGATAAATCATGTGCATTAGCATGTTTGCACCTGCAGTCCTTCCTGCCTGGGCTGTAAACATGAAAAGGGAAAAGTATCTCACTGTGTGTTAGCTAATCTGAATTGCATGGCCCCATTTCATCTTTTGACTGTGCTGTCTGTCCGCCCTGCAGGAAGGATGCTGTCCCTGTCTCGGGCTGTAGTGAGCGGGGTGGTACGAGCCCCAGCTGCTATCAGTCAAGGCGGGGTGACTGCCATTACCCGATTTAACAGCACAGCTCAGGTAATTTATTTGAAACTGACATAAATTAACTGCATGGTTGCTTTTAATGTCATTTACATTTTTCCTTTGCTTTTTTTTCCCAGAGTGCTCCCAAGAAAACAACGTACGGACCTTTGGCAGATGAGGACAGAATATTCACAAATCTTTACGGCCGTCATGACTGGAGGTAACACCATGGATATTATTTTTGTGTGCTCTGTAATATCTTAAAAATAATATGCATATTGCTTTATTTAAGGCTTTGTTTCTTATAATAACAAACAGAGCTGTAGAAGTAAAGGACAAAATCCAGTTATGCATGTTCTGACCAGGATCTTTGTCTGCAACTTTATCAATAAAACACAGCTGTGTCCTCACCTATTCATATTTATACTTCAGGCTGAAGGGAGCTTTGAAGCGTGGTGACTGGTACAAAACCAAGGAGATCCTTCTCAAGGGAGTCGACTGGATCATCAATGAGATCAAGGTCTCCGGTCTGCGTGGCAGAGGCGGTGCTGGTTTCCCTACTGGCATGAAGTGGAGCTTCATGAACAAGCCCAGTGATGGCAGGTCAGTGGGGAGACTGACAGAAGCACCTACACGTCCTCTGTTCAGTTTGGACCTCCAATACAGTGGCTGGCTACTCTTGGGGGAATTATCCAATGACACTCACTTCTTATCTCTTTCCTCAGGCCGAAGTATCTGGTGGTGAATGCAGATGAGGGCGAGCCTGGCACCTGTAAGGACCGGGAGATCATGAGGAACGACCCCCACAAGCTGGTGGAGGGCTGTCTGGTGGCTGGACGGGCCATGGGGGCACGTGCTGCTTACATCTATATCAGAGGAGAGTTTTATAATGAGTCATCAAACCTGCAGGTAAGAATGGAGTAAAAATTACTTTGCATATTTTACTCGATATATTTGTCATAGATTACCAATCAGTTTTTGGACAAAGACGTTAAAAATATCACCCTTGTGTTTTACACTATTCCAAATTTCTAAATACACTCCGTTGAATTTTTAAATAGAAAGCGTGAGGGCACAGTCGTTGCCTTTATCACAAAAATTGGAACATAATTCAGTACATTTCATTCTTATTTGAATATAAGATTTCTAATAAGTATTTCATTTTCAATATCTGTCCCTCAGGTTGCTATCAATGAGGCCTATGCTGCTGGGCTGATTGGAAGGGACGCATGTGGCTCGGGTTATGACTTTGATGTGTTTGTGATGCGTGGCGCCGGGGCATATATCTGTGGAGAGGAGACCGCTCTTATCGAGTCCCTGGAGGGAAAGCAGGGGAAGCCCCGCCTGAAGCCCCCGTTTCCTGCTGATGTTGGTGAGTTCAGTCGACAGTCAGGAGTGGAAAATATATCGTATTCACCTATATTCACCTATATTCACCTATATAGCATTTTCTCATTTGCAGTATTTACTGAAATCCATCAGTAATTACAGTGTGCTTTATTTTTCCTCCTATTTTGCAGGTGTGTTTGGTTGCCCGACAACTGTTGCCAATGTGGAGACTGTATCCGTGGCACCCAGCATCTGTCGCCGTGGAGGCACATGGTTTCTGGGCTTTGGCAGAGAGAGAAACTCTGGCACAAAGCTCTTCAACATCTCTGGCCATGTTAACACCCCCTGCACCGTTGAGGAGGAGATGTCGATCCCTCTGAAAGACCTCATCGAGAGGCATGCAGGTACAGGATGACAATATTGCAGTGATCCTACTCGACTTAAATTGACTAAACTGAAACTAACTAACTTAAAATTTGTGAATAGAGTGTTTCTTTAACATGTTTTATCATTATTTTTTAATTATTTGCAATAAATTGAAAATGTGAAACCAGGGCAAAGGGTCACGTATGCACATTGTTTTTCTATCTGCATGTGTTTCCTGTTGTTTCCTGTTTTTTACTTAATCAAATCAAACATCTGTCCTGTAGGTGGAGTGCGTGGTGGGTGGGACAACCTGCTCTGTGTAATCCCTGGTGGCTCCTCAACACCCCTCATCCCCAAAAGTGTGTGTGAAGACGTGCTGATGGACTTTGACGGTCTCATTCAAGCTCAGACTGGCCTGGGCACAGCTGCTCTTATTGTCATGGACAAATCTGTAAGTTTGTCCCCCTCTGCAGTGTAACTCATCATGCATGTAGAAATTGGAAAACATCTGTTACATCGGTGGACACATTGTTTTTTGCAGACTGACGTTATTAGAGCCATTGCACGCCTGATTGAGTTCTACAAACATGAGAGCTGCGGCCAGTGCACACCATGCAGAGAAGGTAAGGGCTGCTTCGGTGTCACTTTATATGTGGTACGTGTTAACCTTGGTGTGGTCTGTGTCAGGGTTTTTCAATGTCCGTTTTTTTTCTCATTTTCCTTTTTTTCTGTAGGAGTGGACTGGATGAACAACATGATGTGGCGTTTTGTGCGTGGTGACGCAAAGGCAGCAGAGATCGACATGATCTGGGAGATCAGTAAGCAGATTGAGGGACACACTATCTGTGCCCTGGGAGACGGTGCAGCATGGCCAGTGCAGGTAACCACATTTACTCTCATCATGTTTTTGCATTACAGGCAAGGTTTGTGATGCTTATTGCTCATTGAATTATCCCGAGATGCATTCAATGTTTTGATTAGAGACCTTTCTACTGCAGATAGTATACTTAAAGGACATTTGTACCTCATGCAACCCCATTTCAAAAAAGCTGAACTATCCCTTTTAAGATTACCATAGAATTTTAACAGCACGTCTCCAGCCAAGTGACAAAAACTAAATATCATTTCATGAAGTTTTATGTTTCATGAAGGAGAGATATATTACTTGCTGTTGTATTGAACTGCATTAGATTATATGAGTTGTAAATCTGCAGTGTAAACACAGAACTGCGAACCATTACCGCAAAGAAATGTAGCCGAGGTCCTTTATGCCATGTTTATTCAGGGATTAACACCTCCACTGCCTTTTTGTCAGGAAAAAAATTTTGTTAATTAAATCTGGATTAATTTCTCTTCGTGTTCTCCTTTCTGTGTCCACAGGGACTGATCAGGCACTTCAGGCCTGTAATGGAAAGCCGAATTGCTGAATTCCAGCAGCAGCAGCAGGCCAGGGCTTAAATGGCTCCTTGAACTCCTCAAACTCCTTCTTCTGCCTCACATGACCTTAACCCCATGCCTGTGTCACTGACAAATTATTTAAAAAAAGATTATGTGCCGTCTTATCACCTCATCATCAAGTTTTTTCATTGATGTGTCTGCCTTGTCCGGTTTACCAATAAAGTTCTATGAACCATAAAGTGAATGTTTTTCATGTGTATTCATTTGCTGGGTTGTATGTGTAGAGTAAAATGGAAAGGCATTATATAGCAGTCATATTTTGTTTTTTTAAAATTGGTAGTTTTCAATTTAAAATCATTTTATTATTCAATATACAGTACCATAGGTGGCACATATTATGGCCACGGATAACATGGATATAAATCATTCATAAAATAAGCGTTTGTTTCCTCTAGAGGAGACAGTCATGGTGTGGTGATGACACAAAGAATGGGTTCACCCAGAGCCACCATGTAAAATAGTATCTATTTTGGTCTTCAGATAAGACAATGCAGTGGTGGTGCGTGGTCCCAGACAAAGCTGAGCTCTCATAATCTCGCGATAACTCCATCGCTTGCCCCGGTCACGTGATGTGGGCAGGCCGTTCTCCGCGGCTTCATTTCAGCGGAGGAGTCGAGCGGTAAGAAATGGTTCCCTCCTTTGAATTGTTTACAAAAACTTGAATCAAATTTACTCTCGATTCCTTGCACGGACTGAGTCACGAAGCACACAGATGAAACACCGAAGGAAGCACGAGCGAATTAAAAATAAATAAAAAACACATGAGCACGATCACTTCGCTTGTAGTTGCAGCTGTGCATGTCGACCAGCGGGTCCTGCATCCATCCTTCTGTCAGCTAGCTGCAGGCCTAACGTCACCTGTTTTGTTTTTATTTCATTATTTGCATGCATGAAGTATATTAAGTCACGATATGTTTTATTATTTAGCCTAAACATGCTGACACTTTATAGACTGGTTAATCTGACATTGCTCTGTTGTCGGTTCAGCTATTAATGCGTGGGTGAAGCTTGGTCAGTGTGTACATAGCCTACATATTTACATATTATATCTATGCATGTGTATACAACAACAGTGTGCTCCTGTGTTACAGCTCCATGCGGCTGGGTAGTGCGTGGAAGCATCAGCATGGAAATGTTAAAGATAGAGCAGGTCATTGTTGGGAGTGAGATGAAATCCACCTCAGCGGAGATCAAGTCTGAACCTGTGGTTACACCTCTGGTTACACCTCTGCAGGCCTGTAAGATGTCATATACTATACAGTTCATAAATGATATGATGCTGGGAACTTAACAGTAGAAGCCCCTTGATATACTGCAGTTATGTGATCTATTCCCATCACTTAGTCTGAGCCAGTCATCTAGCCACCTGTCATCTCCCTGTGATCCAGATCAGCATGAGAGTCTGCAGTGTTTCCAGTGCTTCATCACCTTCTCCGACCCCAGAGCTAAGGAGAGGCACATGAGGAAGAGTCATCGAGACCAGTACAAGAAGCATCTGCAGCAGGTAGGGCAAAGCCTCAGTTCATGTGAGGTTACTTGTGATTATTAGGGCCACAATTAGAGATGTGAACATTTATAATAATATGGTTTGTGGGAATGGGTAGACTATTTTCCATAAAGCAAATTCATGGTTTTAGTAACTTTAGTAACTTTTTGTTTTGATCCTATAAAGATTAGTCAAAGTTTGGAGTTATAACTGAGACATATAATGTACTGTATGGGATATTTTACATGTGGAAAACATGTCAGTACTTACTGTTATTATCTATCTATCTATCTATCTATCTATCTATCTATCTATCTATCTATCTATCTATCTATCTATCTATCTATCTATTGAAGATGTTTCACGAGTGCAAATCCTTTTCTGAATTACTAAAATAAAAGGCTTTTCTCATCTGCAGTTTTCTGTGAGAATATCTGCAATGTATCTGTCAGGCTCAAGTATGGATAAACATTTTGCACATAATTTAGTTTTTCACACATAATATCATTTTTTTTCTCATCTTTTTTTGAGAATGGAGGTGTGATTTGATTTGACTTTGAGGGGGAAAAAGCACTTACTTTTCAACAAAAGAACAAACATCTTCTTGAGTCTGTATTTCACACAGTTCCTACTCATTATTTTTTGCAGATGAATACAGTCTTTACTTGTTATAAGTGTGACAAGAGCTACACTGTGTCTGAGGAGCTCACTGAGCACCAGGCCTCCCACAACACAGAGGAGAAGCCCTTCCACTGCCCTTACTGTCGGAAAAGCTTCCAGACCTTCACTGAGGTGAGGACACAGCGGGCTGCATGCGGAAAGCCTGTCTTGTATAGATTGGTTTAAAAATGCTAAAACAGTTGCTCTCTGTCTTTACTGAGTGTGTCATGTCTCACTGCAGCTGACCAAACACAGACGGAAGAAGTGCATAGAGCGGCGGTGTCCCTGTAGGGACTGCGGTGCCTTGTTCCCCAGTCCTTCACGACTTCGCAGCCATCGCATCACTGTGCACCCGAACCGACCTATAGTGGCCGATGACGTCAACACCTACCAGTGTTGCAAATGTGGTCACGGGTTCAAGACAGAAGAGGAGCTGCTGCAGCACCAGGAGAAGTTTGCTGCTGATCTAAACTGTGGCATTAAGCTGCCAGGAAAAAAACGTGGCAGGAAACCCAAGAAGCCAGCTGAGGGAGAAATATCTGACGGCAAGAAGACTGAACATCAAGAAGAATTAGTGAGATGCAAAGCATACGATGGCTCTCCTATAGAGGGAAGCCCCTCCACCGAGCTGCAACCAGAGCTTAAGATCCCTTGTCCTGAAGGGAATTGTGACCTCATATTCCCGTCTGTCGAAGCCCTGCGGGCACACAAGAGGGAGGCGCATATGCTTCTCCCTAGCGCAGGTCACACATGTACAGAGTGTGATGAGAGCTTCTCCCGGGCCGATCAGCTCAGAGCGCACATCTCCAAGTGTCACCGCTTTGGATACACCTGCCCTACCTGTGGAAAGATCTTTGTACGGGAGAGTGTCCTAAAAGTCCACCGGAACATCCACATTAAAGAAGAGGACGTAGAAGAAAAAAGATAATATATGGGAAAAAGACTGAAACTTCATCCTCCCAAATGATTGTCAGAGCATTTCTTATCATATTCTGTTTAGTGAAGGACGAAAATTTAAATGTGGATGTTTGTTTTAAGGTGACAGTTTTAGAAGCCAGGTGATGCAACACAATTGAATTAAGGAGGTTATTTCTGGAACGTTGGTTTTGCATTGCTTTTAGAAGGACAACCCACACTTGTGAATACATTTCTGTACATAGTTATGATTTATGTCCACTTCCACTGAAATTGTGTCATAAGGCCCTCTTTGCTGCCCATATTACCTCTGTTGTACCTGAAGTGTTTTATACTCACTGTAGAGCAACTATCTTATTCTCCCTCGCGTCTGGGAGTGTTTTGTATTTAACTGTATTGTTTTATTTTCAGATAAAGTCTTAAAGGTGACAATTATGGGGAGAATTTACAGTGAATCCTAAACAAAATTAAATCCAAAATCTATCTGAACCAGTGTATAGGATTCTGTATTATGACACATGAAATAATGATCTTATTTTTCTTCCGAAAAGTAAATGATTGTTGCATTAAACAATATTTAAATCTCTGCTGTATTTTTGTTTGTCATGTTAATACATGTTACTTAGTTTTTCTCCATTTTGAGTTTAACCTATATAAATTCTGAGCTATATTCAAGTATATTCAAATGTTTTTAACCCTAAGAAGTTGATAACAAATTTCACTAAAAATGTAACCTATTGGCAATACTGACATTATTGACAGCAATGATTATCAGTGATTATTGTTGTTAATATCCAAACAAACTTGTAAACTTTTATTTGTATGTTTAACTGCTGCTCAGAGAAAAATAATTAGTTAAGCAATTGTGTGACACAAAGATTTTTAAAAATCTGTTTTTTATTTATGGTATATTCATTGGAAGTTTTTTTTTTTTTTTTTTTACACACACATATATACATAACATATACATATACATTCAATTTGCCCAGAAAAGAACGATGAGCGGATAAATGAGAATATCCATAGACATACATAATAAAAGAAGGGGAAAACAACAACAACACCAAGCCCCATAAGGAAGAATAACAACAGCACATAAATAAAATAAAGTAAAATAATATGAGAGATAAGAGATTATATAATATATATTAATATAAGAGATAAGTCAAAGCACATTTCAGGGCAGTTAGATGAGGATGTTCACAGTCATAGGCCAGTAGATGTAGATAAGAGATGTGAGATGTACAGTAAACATTACAAAGTGTCTGGAGGTTGTAAGTAAAGGTCCTCTGCATGTAGAAGGAACGGACTAATTAGCGTTAAATTAAGAGCCGGCCCAAGGCATAAGCAAACTAAGCACCTGCTGGGGGCCCCGTGACTATTGGGGGCCGCCAAAAGGCAAGAAACTTAGAGAAACACTGCGTAATTACCAACATATTAAATTATTGTTGCATTTCAAATTGTTGTTGCAGTATATTTAAAACCAAAAATTTCAAAAAGCAGATTATGTGTTTACAATAAATGCATTGTCTGTTGGATTATTTTGTTACTTTTAGTCGGCCTAGGTGACATTCAGTATCCCAGTACTATATCAATTTGAAGATTAAATGTAAATCAACCCCAGGCTGCACTTTTAGCTGAATTTGGTGCCATTTCAGAATAAAAACCATAGATGGGTAAAAAACCTGATGATGATTCGCAATGACAGAGTAAAACATTTAATAGTATTATTGGCAGTAATAGAGGGCACCAAAATAAAGATTTTGCTTAGGGCCCCATTGAGGCTTGGGCCGGCCCTGGAAAAGAAAAAAAAAAGGAGGGGGTGGGGGGGCACCTGGAGGCAATGAAAGCGGATTTAACATAAGCGAAGTCGCCCAGTGTGTAGAAGTGGGGTCGCGCTTCCGCGGCGAAGTTCGTTTTCCCATGATGCCCCTGTGGCTGCTCTCTATCTGGCGCCTTCGCCTCGGCGGTCCATCTTGCCTCCCACATCGCTGCAGTCAGTCTCCCTCCGCCAGCGCGCCGTCCGTGTTGTTGTAGTAAATAATGGCGGCATCGGGAGGCGGATTATCATCTCCCGCTACCGTGGCGGGGTTGAGCACTTTAGCGCCGGCCCGGGCTCGATTCCCGGGCCGGCCGTGCTCGGCTCGCAGCAGGCTGCGGTCGGAGAAACGAACCAGACGCGGAAGGCTGGGCTCGGACAACGGGGAGCTGGCTGCCGGAGGGCCCAGGCCCGTCAACATCGGCCTCGCGTTGAGCGAAGACCCGGCGCTGCTGCGTCTTCTCGGGGTGGCGGAGAAGCACAGGCGGCAGAGAGATGCGGGCTTCGACTCCAGCAGCAGCAGCAACAGTGAGGAGGTGAGTAATAAGCTAACACACAGCACGTCAGCCGGGATTTGGTAACAATAGTGCCGCTAAAGCCAGTTTGTTAAAGAAGAAAGACATTTAAAACGTTTTGTTTTGATATGCACTTAAAGTGTTAAAGCTAACGTGGAGCTAGTTCGCGGTAACTTGGGTTGCAAACACTGAATAAAGCAGCACCACTGCAGCTACAACAGGGAGGCTGCTGGTGGTGGTGGTGGTGGGTGAACATTTACAGTCTGTTTGCTTCTGCAGGCTCATAGGAAATCATTGTGTGTTTAGAAATTGGCTCCAAGTTGTAACAATCAACGCGCACACACCGATCAGTGTCTGTCCAGCTGAGTTTGCTGCAAAGGGGGGGATTTATTAGGCGGAAACTTTAGCGGTGCTGTGAAAGCCATGGATGCGTTTTTCTTTTTGTTTTGTTGTGGAAACCAGGAGATGTCTCTTTTGTTTTGTTTGGTCGGTTGCTCGGTCATCCCAACTTGACACATTTTCGTGCAGTTGAAGTTCCCACCCTGCGCTGCTGACATCCACATGCCGCTAATCCTCTTGTCGTAGACCAAACGTCGGTGCTGCTGCTGATAACCCGGGGACAGCAGCACTGCGAGCTGTCAGCTGACCGCTTCTTGTTTTGGACGTCGGCTCAACGTGGAGAGTGAGAGGCAGAGATATTACCGAGACTTTATGTATGGATGGATCATACTCTGAAAAACCACTGTCCTTTGTCCTGATGGTTCGTTTTGCAGATATAAATCTCTCACTCTCATTACTGAGGTGACATTTAATAATGAAGGTAATGAGAAAACTGGTTGTACCATCTTTACTGTCATGCTAGAAGTCTGTCTAATTCAAAGAAAATGTAGATTTCCGTGTCAATACTTTTACTTTTGCATTTAGTTTGTTGTTGCAACAACCATCCTGCAGCTTTAATAGATTATTGTACATTATTTCAGCTTTTGTATGAGAAAGTGCAAGGGCCCTAAGGGTGAAATCCGCACATTATTGTACAGTTATGTAGACCTAGGTAATAGCTCCTGTTATGTAATGTTTTATTTTGTTTTTTCACTTTATTTGAATATTAAAAATGACTAGATTGCACTGGTCCAATGGTAAAACATGGACTACCAGAGCTGTATTTCTGTATTTTTATTTCATTAGCACCATGCACTGCGCTTTGCTCTCTTTATAGTTAATGGAAAAAGCTGGACTCTAATACTTTAATAACTAATATTTTAATTATTCATTAATCAATTAATCTTTTAAATATAATTATGAAAGAAAACCCACAACAAGTTCTCAGAGTCTTCAAATTAGCTGTTTTATTTCCCCCCAAACAGTGGTCAGGTTCAGAAAGATACCACATGTTCGTCTTTGCAACCAGTAAATTGATGACCAATCATTGCTACAGTCATTCATAATACAACACTAATATCACACTACAGACAGAAGTGACTCAGATGTGTCAGTATGTGTTCACAGTATTTCTCCATAGAGGCCAGTGCTGGATGTATCATTCACTTCCACGGTGGTGTAGTGTACTTGTACTTCTAGCAGCAGCTGGGCAGGTGGATGCTGATAATGATATGATGCCAAATTGGATCTGATATTATTAAATCTCCAGCACAGCGTCTGACATCAGTCGGGCTTCACTGATGCAATCCCTTTAGTGTGGACTGTAACAGAGTCACATGGCTCAATGCTAAAGCTTGTGGCTGATGCTCAACTGTCACTTATTTGCCACACACTCACTTGTTCTGCAGTGAGGGGAGTTAGTTTCTTCTCTGACGAATCTACAGAGTCGCAGTTTTGCGTGTGAAGATGGATGTGAGTAATTGGAGAGCCAGTTGAATTGTGTGAAGTGTGTGCTGTAGTGGGCAGTCTTTGTGCCTGAGGTAGACAGGTGCTTCAATTAGAAGAGGCTGGAAGCACGAGTGTTGTTTAGTGATAGAGTTTGAGTTTATATTTTCCATAAGTGGGTGTATTGAAATGTTTAAGAGGAGAATTAAGGTATGCTATAATGTGCCTTTTTTTAATTTCACTAAATAAAACGTAATGACTGTGGGATTGCAGAAGATTGCACCATATTCAAGTTATTTTATCTCACTGGAAAAAAGTTCCACATGTGCAGACAGATGGTTGCACCAACTGAAAACCTGCTGTTATTTCTCATAGCTCATGCTCATAGAAAACAAGATCAGTTTCACAGTGTTGTCTGAGCGGAGAGCAGAGCAGATGCTGAGCCACACAGTCTCAGTGGGGATAATACCTAATAACCAAATGATGAAGTGGGTGAGAAATTATGAAAATTCTTTAGTGAAAATGCCAAAATCCTTTTTTTTTTCTTTTCTTTTTTTTTCCTGTTTGAGTTGCATAGTGCCGGCAGTAGGTCTGGGTGTAATTTATGATCAACTGCCTCTGTGTCAGTGCTCACAGCTGCTTTGCTAAACTGGGAGTTTGCTGATCTGAATCTAATACATTGACTGTTAGATAACAACCTCAAACAACCCCACGTCGTCAAATGAGCTGAACTATCACTTTAAGTTGTGCCTCCTCGCCATATCATCACGACAGAAAGTAGGTAACAGCTCGGTGGTAGTGATCCTCCCACGCTGCGGAAACCTGAGCACCTGCTGCACCCGTTCATTATCATTGTTTGGAAAGATAAGTAGGCAGGCAGTTAATTGTTTCTCTGTCTTCATTTAGCATTTTCACATCAACTCTCTATTTTGTATTATATATGTTACCGATTCTTTTGTGTCCATTTTCATTATGTCATACAAGAATTTATTGCAAATAAAAGTTTTGATATGATTGACTTGGTGTTCAACAATCAATTAAAATGTTTTCTCTGTTTCTTCAGGAGGAAGATTTCACTGGATTTGGGACCACAGCAGTTCGTCCACAGAAAACTTCTGGCGCTGTTCCTCGGTCTCTGTCGCTCAGCCAATCGAGGTCTCCCCGATCTTCAGATCATTCTCCAGAGACAAAACCTCTCATTGGAAAAATTATACCCAAGACCTCAAAATCAGCTCTAATTGGGAAAATTGTACCGAGGGTTCCTAAAGAAGGCCAGGGTGCCAAAGAGAACCGAGCAGAAGACAAAGAAATACCCAAGATGGTCATTAAACTGCATGGCAGGCAGGTAGCTGTCACTGCAAGAGGCAGACGCACGGACGAGCCGGTCTCACGTAGACGGAGCAGTAAAAAATCAATTGACTTTATAAGGAAAGCAGGACAAACGGCCGACTCGGGCAACTCGCGAAACCAAACAGCCGCTACCTCAGTTGGTGGCACCAGGCGGAATAAGCTGGTGAGCACTGTGACAGCAGTCAAGGGCACAGTAAAAGCTTCCAAGGTCAAAGAACGAGGCGAGGTGTCGGAGGACTCGGACACGGACCAATCGCAGCCTCGGAGCTCCGCGAAACAAATGAAGAGCTTTCGATTCGGGCACACGAGGCGCACGTCTCAAGCAGTCACGCTGTCGTTTACGTCCTCTCACAAACGGCAGAGGAGGAGAACGGGTAAGGGGATGGGCGCCTCTCCTGAGGCCGGGACCGAGGCCGGCGCTCAGAGCGGAGAGGAGGCGGCGATGCCCCTCGAGTGCAAAGCCGAAAGTTCCCCGGAGAAACGGCCGAACAAACGGCACCAACGCAGGTCTTTGTTCGGCCACAAGCGGAAAGCGAAATCAGAGAATAAAGGTCCAAAAATCAGTCGAAATCGCACCCGGCGTGTGTTTTACACCTACGTGACGGAGCCCGTTCCAGGCAAACCGACGCAGGACGGGCAGCAGCTTCAAGGTCAGAGCGCGACCCCAGCGGAAGGGGTTTCTGAAGCTCAACAGGCCGCCAACAGCTCCTCCGCTCCCGTGATGAGCGCCCGGTCCTCTCGTGTTATTAAAACTCCAAAGAGGTTCTTGGACGAGGAGATGATTCCCTTTCCGAAGGGTCCTCTGTCGTCGTGGCTGAAGAGTCAGCAGAAAGAGGACGGGAAAGCGAGCGCCGCATCGCCTCATGAGTCGGGTCACGACGGCAACTCGTTACAGTCGAATTCTGACACTTTGTCGGCTCTCGACAGCCCGTCTGCCGTCACAAAGTTTCCATCAAAGGCCAGTCCGGGCACGAGCCACCTGGAGATCTACAAGAACCTCAAAAAACTGACCTTGAAAGTGGCGGAGAAGAAGAAAGGCCAGTGTGACGCTCAGGGGGATTATACACAACAAGGCGACTGCGTGACCTCTCATGTCAGGAAGAGGAAAAGGTCGAAGCTCATGATGGAGGAGATGGAGTCTCCTGGCGTCGTGAGGAAACTGGCGGTGGTGGTGAATGCTGACGTGGAGGTGCCCTCTAAAACGCCACTGTGGGACGCCGGCAACAATAGTAAGGATTACATTTTTCTTCCTTTTTGTTTAAATATTTATGAACATTTCTGGGTCTGAGAAATTCTGCAATGTTTTTTAATATCATGGAAATTGCCAGGAGATCATTTAACACTGTTTGCTCCACTGTTAAAACCCTCCTGTTGTCCTCCTGGGTCAAGGAAGAAAGGAAGGGCAAAGGGAAAGATGGGAGGAAAGAAGGAAGGGAAAAGGGAAGGAAAGATAGAAGGAGGGAGGGAACAGATTGGGTCAATTGGGTCAAAAAGGAAGGAAGAAGTAAGGATGAAGGGAAGGAAGGAAGAAAGGAAGGAAGGAAGGAAGGGAGGGAAAAAGGAAGGAAAGATGGAGGGAGGGAACAGATTTGTTCAAGGAAGGAAGAAGGGAGGAATGAAGGAAGGAAGGGAGGGAAAAAGGATTGTGGAAAGAAAGAAGGGAGAAAGGAAGGAAAGAAAGATGGAGGGAGAGAACAGATTTGTTCAAGGAAGGGAGAAGAAGGAAGGAAGGGAGGGAGGGAAAAAGGATTGTGGAAAGAAGGAAGGGGAAAAAGGAAGGAAAGAAAGATGGAGGGAGAGAACAGATTTGTTCAAGGAAGGGAGAAGAAGGAAGGAAGGGAGGGAGGGGGGGAAAAAGGATTGTGGAAAGAAGGAAGGGGAAAAAGGAAGGAAATAAAGATGGAGGGAGAGAACAGATTTGTTCAAGGAAGGGGGAAGAAGGAAGGAAGGGAGGGAGGGAAAAAGTATTGTGGAAAGAAGGAAGGGAGAAAGGAAGGATGGAGGAAGGAAACAGATTGGGTCAATTTGACCCAGAAGGACGACAGGAGGGTTAAGTTCAAAGGAGAGTATTTGGAAGCGTTCCTACGGTTACGGGGTTGCGCATCAGCTGACCAGATTTGCTTTTTTATTCATGATATTTGTTACAGATCAAGCAGGAAGCGTGACGGGGGAGAGTCAGGAGGCTTTAGAAGTCAGCGGGCCGAGCCATCGAATTGGTCTCAGCGGAGCTAATAAGAGGATGCTCCACCTTCTGAAGAAAGCCAAAGTCCAGCTCATCAAAATTGACCAACAGAAGCAGCTCAAGTTGTCACAGGTAAAAACAAATCCAAGATCTATGGTGAAGAAGGAAAGATTCTGTGGTGTTACACGTTGCTGAAATAATTGAAAACAAGATATTTGAGGATGACACATTGAGCTCTGGAAAACTGTGATGGGAACTTTTCACAATATTCTGACATTTTATTGACAAAACAACTATTTGGTTGATTGTAATTCACTCAATAATCTACTGTGGAAAAGAAAAAGTGAATTTCAGTGCTAATGATTTCACATAAGACCTTAAGGCGAGACACGGCAGGCAAAAACATTGTTTTTTCATGCACTTATCAATTTTGAGATTTTGGGCTATTTTGCTTCCATAACATGTCTTCTTTCAGAGTAATACAAAAAAATAGTCTAAAATACACATTATGGGTGTTTATTTTACTTCACTTTGACTGGTGTCGCCTGTAGATTTCTCCTAAATTCACCAGAACTGAGCGTTCTATCGCGGAGCGAGCCGCGTCTGTTCAGACTCCTGTCATAACAGGTATCGCCGTGAAGCTCTCTCTCTCTCTCTCTCTCTCTCTCTCTCTCTCTCTCTCTCTCTCTCTCTCTCTCTCTCTCTCTCTCTCTCTCTCTCTCTCTCTCTCTCTCTCTCTCTCTCTCTCTCTCTCTCTCTCTCTCTCTCTCTCTCTCTCTCTCTCTCTCTCTCTCTCTATCTCTCCCTCTCTCTCTCCTGCACTAATGTGTCGGTTCCAAAAATGGTCATTTCCTTTGTACCAGCGACGAATGGTAAAAGTACGAGGGAGGGTCTCATTGGCTGGTGTCGTTTTCCGACAGCGTGATTCGTTTAGAAGCATCACTTGATGCGCTCTGAACAGCGGAGGGACTTTTAAAAACGGGGAAAGGAAATCGATTTAAATCCTCACATAAAATAAAACAGCAACTCTCACTTGCTAGACAACAAAAGACACAGCACAGAAACTCACCGAGCCATAAGATCCCTTTACAAAGTGCGTCATCGCGGAAGCTGTCACCCGTAAAAAAACGAGTGTTTGCCGCCGGAGATCAGCGCGATACACAGCGGTGGCTTTTTTTTTTTTTTTTACACATCAGACGTCTGAATGAACTGATCGGAGATTTAATATGTCCCTGCGCTGGTACAGGGCTTAAAATGAGCATCGATCCTCAGAATCACGTGTTGTGCAGTAGTTTACTTCTCAGTGACAGAGGTGAAACGGATGTGACACTGACATGGGCCAGAGATGATTTTTAGCCAGACAGAGAGAAACTGAAAACATTGGTTGTCATATTACAGATGAGCCCAACTAGGCTACACCTAAAGTGTTTTTTATTTTTATTTTTATATTTATATTTTTTTCTCTGACCTACTGGCCCACACACCTTAAAATTCACAGTGGCCAGACACTCTTGTTTCCAGTAACAATGGGCTCTATGCACAGCTCCACTGCTTTCTAAATTCAAGGCAGCTCTTTTATTTACTGACAAACTGATTAATCCAGGTGTGTCTGAGTAGTCACATTGGTCAGACACACCTGGATTAATCAGTTTGTCCAATAATGTAATACAGGAAATAAAGGAGCTGCCTGAAGTTCAGGAAGTAGAGCTGTGCATAGAGCCAATTTGTGGAATTTTTGCAATAGAATCTTTAAAGGCCGTTTTCTCAAAATGAGCTTTTTCTTATACTCTGGACCCGAAATCTCCAGTTCAGCAGCACTTACAGACACCAAACCTTCCAGTTGTATTCCCGCCTATATTCTGAAGGTTTTTACAGAGGGGATTGTTGATATATCATTCACAGCCTCATTTATACAACAATTTATACCTAAAAACAGGGCGAAATTTGATTTTTTAGGGCTGGTGACAGTATTTTATCATTTACAAAGTGATAAAAAGAGATATCCAAAATCCCCTCTGTAAAAACTTTTGACTTTAATATGTCAACAAAATAAAACAAGAATTTTGAAAGTGGCTTTATCCAATCTTCAGATTTCGGGTCTGGAAATGTACACAAATTCACGCATATTTAATTATATAATGTCTAATTTCCATATGTAAGCATAATATTTAAGAAAACATGTAATACAAAAAACAATTGTCTCAATCTAAGTAATAAACATAGAAAGTTTCATGGCAATAGCTGTTAGTTAAATTTTTTACCCTATTCACCTGGGGTGTCTCGCCTTAAAAGTGGGAGACTTGGTTATTAATCTAGAGAGGTAAAGTAACACAGTGATGTTGCAGCAGGATGTCTCATATGAAATCTTTGTTTTTTATTCTTTCCTGGACCAAAAGTTGGGCTCCAGAGAATCACGAGTGCCAGTGAGTGGAAGGAGGAGGAGGAGGAGGAGAATTGGCGTATCTCCCAAAGATATTAGTCCTCAGGTAATGCTTTTATCCGGAAATATTCTTTTTTTATGTGGCTTGTCTGTGTTTGATAAAAATCGAAGTAGCATCAGGCTGCAGAATATGTTGTAATCACCTGTGTTGAGTCTTAACTGGACCATTTATTGTGTCCCTGTGTTTGTTTGTTCTTGTGTGTGTGTTAGCTGCTTTATGCCATGCAGGCGCTCATGAGAAACACCAGTTTAATGCACAGTGTAAAGGTGCTGAGCTGCAAGAGAGAGGAAAACGTGTACTTAAGTGCAAAATAAAGCAATGGAAAACAACGATCTAAGATAAGATAAGATAGATTAGATACCATTTGTACATTTGTTAAGGTACATAGGAATTCTTGTGCAGAGGACAAACATACAACTAGGGTTGGGCATCGTTTGGATTTTAACGATTCCAATTCCGATTCCGATTCTCTATTTCGATTCCGGTTCCAAACGATTCTCGATTCCGATTCTTTGAGGTGCAGGTCAACAGGTCACAACTTATTTCACAGGATATTTTTTTATTTGACAAACTCTTCACACAGGCTGCATGCATGCTTGGACTTCAAACATACATCTTACACAGCTTCTAAGACCTCCAAAAGGCCTCCAAAAATAGATTTTGCCAACTATGGTATTCAATTAAAAGGGAGGGTCCCTAACTAACTATAAAACTGAAACTTGGCAAGCAGTCTAACATACAAAGAGCTGCAGAACAGGTGAATGTATATGCAACAAAATAAAACAAACACTGGAGCAGTCATGATGACAAATCAAAAACAGTTTTTGTTTAAGAAGATAATCATGTCTGCCTTCTCAGGCTGAGGAGGTCTGTACACTAGTGACGCGCGGTGCGGGTCAAGAAATGTTTACTTTATTTGCGGTGCGGGGCGCGGTGGGGCGGGTCATTAAAAAAACTGATGATGAAGTCCAGAGTGTGTTATCAGGGGCGCGCTGATGTTGATGGGAAAGCCGGCGGAGGTGTGAGGGAACCGGTGAGACGGCGGCTGGGCGCATCAGCAGAGCAGGTTGGTTTCACTGAGAGCAGAGAGCAGACCGGGGAGAGAGAGAGGTGGCGGCGGCAGCGGCGGCGGCGGCGGCGGCGGCGGCTGCTGCACTCGTGCTGCACTGTGACTCTCCCACTCCTCACGAGCTCCACACTGACAAGCTACCGGCAACACAGCGCCTCTGTCTGCCCTTTCAAAGTAAAAGGCCGCTGTCTGACGTTTAATAGCAGCGGGGAGGGTTGTGAAAATAGATGCGGTGGTGCGGGGCGGGTCAAATTACTTAAAACTAGTGCGAGCGGAGTAAAACAAACAAACTAGTGCGGACATTTAGGAACCGAAAAAAAGGATCGAAATTCAAACGGCTTCTTAACGATTCCGGAACCGGACGTTAGGAACCGGTTCCTATTTGGAACCGTTTTTCGGTGCCCAACCCTACATACAACAAACAAGTAAAGATAAGCAAGTGCACACAATTTAAAAGAAAAGATATAAACAATAAAGAGTAAAAAGGCAATAAATACAATAAATATCAGATACTTTACACTGCGACTAAGGATATTGCACATTTCCCGTATTATGTGAGAGGAGATTTGACATAAATAAGTGATAACAAATATTGTAATTTGTTTACACCCAGGTGAATCCATGTTTTTTCTTTGTGTGTGTGTGTGTTTGTGTGCAGGAGCAACCGCTGTGTGGTCCGAGGATTAAACATGTGTGTCGGGCAGCAGCGGTGGCTCTGGGGCAGCCCCGTGCCACGGTGCCAGACGATATCCCCAGACTCAGCGCCCTGCCGCTGCACGAGAGAGAGGGCATCACCTTCTCCCCCGCAACAGAAGGTACAGTGCACGTAACGTGTGTTGTTTTTCTTTTAAGCAGAAAGCACAAAAATTGCACCACTGTGGAAGAAATATGGACTCTTATGTCAAATGGTAAATTGCATGTGACTATAACTACATTTGCGTTGTATTTGCAAAGTTAAATATGTGTCCCCTTTACTTTGGATCAACCAAGAAAACACAGGAGGGATGGCAGAGTAGTCATAGTCTTTGACCACAGGAGGGAAATGATGTTGAATGAGCTTATTCACCATTTAAGTCATTGGCCTTGGTGACGATGTGTGGTTCAGATGCAGCAACACAACTAAACACAAAGGAGGAACCTCAGTCAGAGCGGCGGAGGAGAGCACAGGGCAGATGCTGGTGTTGAAAAGCACTGAATTCAATTTCTTTAGTTTCCTTTAGACAGTATTTAAAAAATCTTACACTATAGAAAACTGTACAGTACAGTACTACTGACTGTTATAAGATCATTTTGTGTCTGACTGTGGGCTCTTGGGAGACACTGCACACCTGTCAACTAACAGGAGGATTGTTGCTGCAGGAGGTTGTTTGTAGAGTTTGCTGGCTTCATCAAACCTTTTTTGCAAACACTGTCACTACCAGCAGCAACAACGTCAAGGTCAACACGCTCGTAGGTTGACCTCAGCAGCACAATGAGCCGTCCTATGAAATTTTGACCGGTAAATTAATCTTGCCATATATGGATGTGTGTGTATATATATATATATATATATATATATATATAAAGCAAAGAAAGACCAAAGATGTGTTTTGACACAGTGTCAGTGTTGCCTAGCACATTGCTTGGTTATGATTATTTAAACTCTCAAATATGTGAGTGTGTGTGTTTTTTTTTAATCTAATAGGTTGTGTAAAGAAATATTGACATTGACCATATATTATCAACTCTGAAGGGTCTCAATAATGCTAAGTGTTATGATTGTGAAAGAAGTAATTAAATGATATTTTGTGAAGGTTAGGTATTCCTTTTAACTTGCTGAATCTTTCACACGGAGATTCTCACGTCCCCTCATTGAAACATGTAGCAGCAGCGAGTTACTATTATCTGGGACATTCAAGGCTGCTGCATCGTTTGTAGAGTGATATGAAAAAGTTAGTTGGATTTGTTACTGTATGTCATGCTTTAGGTTTTTGAATCAAATTGTGAGAACACTTCATTGGCATTGTCCAGACTTTAATTCATTCCTGCCGTTTTTTTGTTTGGCAAAGCTGCTCAGCTAGTTCATGATGATTAAGAAACGAAAACACTGGCTAAAATATTCTTCCAAACTGGCATTATTTAGTAGTTATAAATACACACCTTAAAAAAAATAAGACAGAGCACTGTTCTTGTTGCTTTTGGCAAACTCAAAAAACTGCTTTGTTAGTTCAATGTAGTTGTAACTAAAATATTTGCCAGCAAAAATATCTTTTGTCACACACAGATTAGCCACCGCTGTTGGAAAGCTTTACCCAACACTGGTCAAGTGAGCATCACTCAGTATGAGGTGAGGAAGTGCTGTTTGACAAATAGACTCACTGCCCTGTCTCTTAATGAACACATGTAGTGCAGATGAAAAAAAGCGAAAAGATCATTTCAGCTACATTATTTATTTAAATAATGACAGTCACCACCTCTGAGCATTTTTTTCTTTTGTGTCTGTGTGAAGTTGCTTTGTGCCAGCTCGCATTAAGTTTCACCACTGGAGGATGCAAGAGGCTGTGAATCATTTTAAATCTGCTCTTAGTAGTTTGTGATCTAATAAAGTGAGGCAGGGGAGTTTCCACCAGCAGCAACGGGTTTCTCCTGGTGTATTCACTCTATCCAAGAGCAAAGAGAGAGAAAGTAAATGAGTATGTAAGCACCTCCAATCACAGGAATTAAAACCTGTAACGTCTCCTGCTGACTGGCATCCAAAGATGTCAAACCCCCGCCCCCTCCCCACTCTACCAACACACAAACACACTCATCATCACATGTACGTAATGATGTTTTAAAAACGTCTGTTGTGGCACTTTTACCCATCCTCTGTGTGTCTCGCTTGCAGATGTGGCAGATGATGACGATGATGACATCTCTGATCAGGGCAGGGCTCAGTGGGTTGTCTCTCAGGAAAACATCCAGCGGAGGCGGAGGGGCAGGGGAAGGTTCAGGAAGAGGAAGGTGCTGAGCCAGTTTGCGCCGGGGGGAGTCCGCTCCCGGCGCTGTGGACACTGCACCGGCTGCCTGATAGAGAAGGACTGCGCCAAGTGCATCAACTGCCTCGACAAGCCCAAATTCGGAGGGCCCAACACGAAGAGGCAGTGTTGCATGTAAGTTAAATTAAACCAGTGAAACATTCATATTGTGTGTGTACAAAGACGAGCTGAATATTTTTTATTTTACTGCGCAAGATTAGTAAATTGCACAGGTGTTTGATAATGATAAAATGCTTCAAAGGCCTTTTCAATTCTTGTGAATTCAGATCGAAGTCTGCAAAACCTTCGTCTCTTCCTGCCTTTTTTTTTTTTTTGAAAATTAACTTTGAGCAATACGACTGGAAAATGAAGAAATGCCTCAAAGCAGAACCGGTGTTAGCTTGATATCAAACTGTGCTGTGATTAACCAGCAGTCTACATGGTGCCAAATGCTTGCCAGAAGTTGAGAGGAATAGTTTGACATTTGAGGAAATTCACCAAGAATTTCAGCATCACGTTTGTGTCTTTGCATTAACTGTGACGCTGCAGCTGGTTAACGTAGCTTAGCGTCAAGACTGGAAAAAGGAGAAAACTGCTACTAAATGTGTCTTTTTGGGTTTTTTATGCTTTGTCTTTACAGTTTAACAAAAACAATCTTTATTGTAATCTTGGCTAATCTGCTACTATCATGGCTTCATATTAAGCATGCAGACATGTACATTTTGTACTGACAGAACTAAGTTGCCTTCAGTTTCTAAATCTGTCGGAGTCAGCGGTGCCTAAGATTCTGTTTGACTTGTAGGTTACTCAATTTTTTTTATCATGAAACATGAAAATACTTCTTATTTCTTTCCAGTAAAACATATTAAACAATCCAGTTAATGAAGGCAAGTCGACTCTTATAGCTAAACACATTCATAGATGGGTACACATGAGTTTTATTTCGGACATAGAATCACATCTGACTCTTTCTCCTGCTCCCCAGATATAAAAAGTGTGAACGGATTGAGAAGGCAAAGATCGAGCGCATTGTCAGGCCATTTAGAGGTACGTGTCTCATTAGATGATGCTCTTTACAGCGATATCAGTTTCCCAATAAATCAATTTAATAGGATATTGAAATGATCAACTGCTGTGCGTGATACTCATGAGTGTGCGTATTCATAGTCCGTGCGAGGCGGTTGTCGGGCTCCACATCGGGCGGTGAAGACACAAACTGGGCCACCGGTGATGCGGACGAGGGATCGTCCACGACGACGCCAGGGGTCAGGAAACAATCCCTGCGAAACATCACGCCACGCTCCTACAGCAGTCTGCTTAAATCAGAGTCCGAAGGAGAAGAGGAACTAGGAGAGGAAGAAGAGAACAAGACGGTGAAGTCGCCAGCCAAGCCACATGCTGCTGCTACAGGCAACCAAGGTAACTTAAGCTCTGCTGCTCTTCATATGACTCAGAGTGTCTCACAGCACAGAGTGGTGCTCTGTGGGGAAATTTTGATCCACATGAAAGGATAAAAAATGGTATTATTGGAAAAGATCAATTGACGACATCAGATTTGAGTCAGTAGCTCCAGAGCCAGTTTCTCGCGACTCCAGCAGTTCCCAGTTTGTTTTAATTTTCCTCATGAGACCTTTGGTTCATGTTGTTCAGCACCACCCTGCTGCAGCTTTTAACGCCTTCTGTCATTGTGTTGGGTTGCTGATCTGTTGCTTAGCTGCATAGTGACAGAAAAGCATCTTTCTACAGCTGTAACTACTCGTTTACCTAGATGTCGTAGCTTTAACTCTCTCGGCACATACACACACTTCCACCCACAGATGACGGCAAACTATAGGGATCAGTCCTAATCTACTGCTCACTATGTCCAACTGTTTCTCTCTGTGGTGTCATTTAATGGAGCACAAAACAATTTCCTCAGCTACTGGTTTATGACTGTATCACCAAGTAAATGCCAGAGAATGTAAACACAGATTTGAAACGGTACAGCTTGACAAAACCATTTAGTAAAACATAATTTCGCTGTAGTTCTGTATAGTGACAATAAAGGCTGATTCTGATTGAATAGCATATAATTGAATAGCATATAATACTGGTGGTGAAGCTGTGCCAACATCAAAACACAGAAAAAAGGATTGATTTCAAATTTCAGAATCCTGAGTTGAATTATTATTTTAATGTTTAATGATGAATGCTCTGCGCTAAAAAGGATTTTTTTATTGATTCGATTAGAATTTATTTGCCAATTGCACAGATGCATCACTGTACATGTACACACTTGTGCGTTTCCCTGAGTCTGGAGTCAAAATGTACAGACGGGTAAAAATTAAATTATATAAGAGACACAAGGGACCAGCCCAATCGTACAAGATACAAAACGTTATACACAGCATACAATGAGCAAGTATTGCACATTATCACCAGTTGTGTGTGCAGATGTGAGGCTGTAGTTCAGTTGCAGTTTTAGTTATTGAAACTGAAAGAATTTAAGAATCGTGTCTTGATCGGTTTTTATCTTCTTTTGGAGATCTTGCTCCTCAAGATGGCATCCCGGTACCAGATGACCCTCCACCTGAGGCGGTGAAGCATCATCGCCGACTGTTCTCCAAAGGAGCCGTGAGCAGATCCAGAGCTAACAAGGTAAAAAAAGAAATGCAGCAGATTTCCCTCCTTGTCTCCAGTGATGCACCTCAACAAGCCTGGGCCAGACTGTATTTTTGGAAAATGCTTTTTGCATAACAAGTCATCCGTCTAAATGTGATGACAGGTGGTGTTAACAAATTTAGACAATTCAAACAAAGCAAATGAGCCAATTTGGATAATTATGGTTAAGACAATTAACACCGAGCAGTTATTTCCAAATAATACTTTGCCCAGGCCTTTCCGTTTCTTTCTCATTTTCAATTCAATCTTCTGTGTTGGAATGAGTGACTCTAATAACATCTTTTAATATTCAGTTAAGCTTATTTTCTGTTTCTGACTCTTACGTTTCTCCCTTTTATATTAAACACCTTGCATGTATCTAACCTGAAGCTGTGTTCATGGTAAAATGCAGTCCATTTTTCTCTCCCTCCCCCCAAGCAGTACAATGCACCCAGCCTGTTTAGCTTGTGTTGGAGGCAGTTGGTGTCTTGCACACAGCTGTTTCTGGCAGACACTTTCCTATGACTATCCAGACTCCACTTTTGATATGTAATGTCCATCTTGACTAAAAAGAAAAGTCAAATATCGCATCAGTAGTATTTTGTTCTTTATCAGACATGTAGCCAACACAGGCTGTGCAGCATTGTGCACACATGAGGTGCAGCAGGTTTTTTAATTGTCTGTATGGGACAGGAAGGTAGGGAGGGAGGTTTCACATCTTCCCATATTTGTGTAATTACACATTTGCACCAAAACAGAAATATAATAATGTCAATATTTAACTAAGGCTGATTGTTTAATTCCAGTGTCTTGCTGTGTCGTAATTGAGGCTGATTAATCAGCATCTATAGCATCAATCTTGGCTGCGCTGCCTCTTTGCTTCTGCTGATTGTAGTTGACATGAGCATTTGACTTCAAATCACATGGCAATCTAATCAATCACATGGTTTTTTTTTCCTAACCTTTAAGACTTCATTGCCTGCATCATCTGCCAAGCTTCATAATTTTTATAATCTCTGTATTTTTGCTGTTTTCAAGTGTGAAATCTATTTGCACCTGCTTCTGTTGATTGCGAGTTTGCAGTGCTGGTTATCTCATACACATGACGCAGTGTTTGACATTGTAAACATCACGTATACATACATGGTGACTGTGTGCTGCTTTGTATTGATGATTGAGGATCAAGTTTGTGTCGCCACAAGCCTATATAACCCCACCAACCCCCCCCTCCTTCTGTAATACATCAGCAACGAAGGGAAGCCACTGTATTTTGAAGATGAGGTTGAAGAAGAAGCGAGCACACAATCAGTCACACATACAGTCTATTAAAGTGACACTGTCAACAATGCGACATGCAGCTTCTCCTGGTTTTGCACAGCTTTGTGTGGCTTTCTGCTTTGTTGAAGCTTTGTCCGGAGGGATCACTGATTAGAGTGGTGGAGAGGAGTGTAACGGCAACTTCCTCAGGGGAAGAAGAGCTCAGCAGAATGTAAACAACACTGCTCTCGACCAGCGTATTGGTGGCTGCAAAACTCACGCTGAGATCCTATTTTCAAAGCTTTTGTAACCCTTAGTTACAGGTCGTTAGTGGAGTGGAGTTAGATGACGTGTTGTGCAGAAAATGCTGTTGCTGTCGACATCTATTTTGAGTAGCTGCATGAATTAAATCACGCATGCACCTTTAGAAATGTAGATACCTGCATGTACATGCCAAGCGGCACCTTTAAGCACACTGTATAATATGCATGTGTCGGTTAGTTTCATGACCTGTTTACTGTCTTGTACTGTGCATCATAGTGCACACACCTTATTCATGGCCTTATTACATAGGACTGATCTGTTCTGTGCTGTATATTATAATGTAGATGTGTAACAACACATTGTATAGTGCACAGGGAAATTGGACAAACCCAATTTTTTGAAACTAACAAACCTGGACCATGCATTTTGCCATGAAGTTGACTGATGAACAAGTTGTTAGTTTTCCTTTTTTGTCCTAGTATCTAGTATTCTTTTCACTGGAGACATGAATACCTTGCTGATGGCACCTCTCTGTCTGTATCCACCGAATGCATTTTCTAAAGTAGACTAAACTTTTCCAACTTATTATTCTTTGCTAACACATTATTTTAGACATCGTAGAGCTGTCCCCTTTATTCTGTCACTTTGGCTGCTGCCGGTCGCCGCCTCTGCATGCCACTGGTATTGGTGTCACTGTGGAACCTGTCTTGCTGGTTGGCTTAGGCAGTCCCCTCCTTCACAGGAACAGGAGAGTACGGAAGAGACGGAGCCCAGAGAAACTCTCCCCGAATCCGGCCCAGCCAGACGCCCAATGCCGAAGCTGCCGCAGCAGCTACAAATACACTTACATCGTCTGCCTGATAATATCCTGCAGTCTGGTGTGTCTTTGACGCAGCAGTCGCCCCCGTGTTTGGATCAGCATGCTGCACTGTTGCATCCAAAATTGCCCCAGCCTGTAACGCAGACCGCTGCCTCACATTCGCCACACTCCACCGCACCTGCCCGTCCAGAGTCGCCCCAGTCTGTTACACCGACCAAAACCTCACACCCATCACACTGCACAACACCTTCTGCTGGAGACTCGCCCCAGCCTGTAATGCATTGTGCTTCCCCTCCGCTCTCACCGCATCCCATAACAGCCTCCGCACAGAAATCCCTGCTGTTACGTTTGCACCGCTTGCCCGAGTCCGTGGTGCAGGCGGCGCTGAAATTACACAATCGTATCTCGTCGTCGCCTCAACCGAGCCCCCAGTCCACACCGCACTCGGCTCTGACAGAGGCTCCATCAGAGTCGTGTTTTCAGGCACTTCCAGAGTCTGAGGTGCAGCACCCAGATGCTTTGGCCGAGACGGACAAAGCTAACACACAAACTGTGCCAGAGCCGCCTCAGACTGTCGAGGCAGACACAAAGTTACAGGAGGCAGACACAAAGTTACAGGAGGGCGAACAAGAGGAGCGGGAAGACGAACGAGCGGATCAGCCTGAAGACAAGAAGGAGGATGCTGCTGCTGCTGCTGTAAACGAGGCAGTGCTGAAAACCTGCCCAACTACTGACCCACACTATGTCCTTCGTTCCCAGAATCCTGCAGAGTGTGCGTCAGTGAACAGTCTGACGGGGTTAAATAACGGATTTCCCCAAAAGGGCCTGTTGCAGAACAAGTACAAGATCCGCGTGGACTTTAAGGTGGGTGATGGCACTGGCGTCGTGTGGTATTTTTATATCACCGTCCACTGGGATGTAAATGATATTGACTGTATATTGCATTTGCAGCGCTAAGATTATGTTTACACCTTTGCATTCTTCCTAAATGAAAGAGTAGATTATTCCACAACAGAAAAACACTGTAGTCTATGTTCAGTATGAAGGAGAAAAAAACACATAAGAACAGTGCAACTCTACAATAAAAGCAAAATAAACAAGCATCTCCTTCCAAGAAGAGTCTGGGGGGGTTTCATTAACGTTTGTCTTCTCTTCCTTGAAGTGAAGACACTCAAACGTGAATTTGTGTTAAAAATATCCTTTGAATGTTTACATTTGGCATTTTCCCTGCAGCAAAACTAATAAAATGAAAAAGCTTTATTACAGTTATTGAAGCTTGGAAGCAAAAACTATATATCTGTTTTAGATCTTTAAATTGTCTGTATTGTGGTGTTACATGCGTAAAATATTATGTTAATTATTGTACCATGTTAATGTACCAGCTTTTGTTATGGGATTATAATAAAGTGCTTACTTCCATATATTTAATTGATATGCAGAAAAAACTCTGATCACTTAACCTGCTGTTTTTGTCCCTCAGGAGGACTGTGCTGTCCAGAACGTGTGGTTGATGGGCGGCCTCAGTGTCCTCACATCTATCCCCACCACCCCACAACCTGTCTGTCTGCTCTGCGCCAGTAAAGGACGACATGAGGTACTTCAGCTCCTCACATACTTTGCCAAACTACTGTAAAATCTGAATGATAATTAAAGTGTTGTGCATAATGTTGCTCATTTTTATTCAGTCGTAAACTCTTTAAGCTGTTTGTTGTGGCCCAGGTCATAGTTAATCTCATCACGTTTGGTGCGCTGCAGTGCAGGTAAATCTTCTTCGGTCTCTCCACAGATGATATTCTGCCAGATCTGCTGTGAACCTTTCCATAGTTTCTGCCTCATGCCAGAGGAGCGCCCCAAGGAGGAGAACAAGGAGAACTGGTGCTGCAGGCGCTGCAAATTCTGCCACGTGTGCGGTCGTAGAAGCAAGAGCACAAAGGTATGCGACCCAGCGACACTCTCACAACGTGAACCATGAACATCCCAAAGTCGTCCTTTTGGATTCCCTCTGCAGATTTTGGTGGAAGTAAAAAATGTATCGACTTTTTATGAATTATACATAAAAGTGTGATCTTGTGCAGGCAGCAGAGACGGGAAAAACAGGGGGAGTCGACACATGAGAGAGGCGCTAACCTCGCTTCTAACCTCAGCTGTGTTATTAATACACTCGTCTCTGTGATGTGTTTTTCCCCTCCAGCCTGTGTTGCAGTGCAGGAGATGCCACACCTCCTACCATCCTTCCTGCCTGGGACCAACATACCCTAAACCTATGAACTGCAGTTTGCCCTGGGTATTTGCTTTTTATAGTGTTCAAAATATCTCCTTGTATGGTTTTACTGAGAGAATATTAATAAATGCCATAAATTATTATCAAGAAGCTCCTCAGGTTTTGCTCAGGGCAAAAGTCCCTGGACTTCTGTGATGGTTCCTGACTTTATCGTCTGTGTAGGTGTGCATGACCTGCATTCGGTGTAAAAGCTGTGGTGTGACCCCTGGAAAGTCCTGGGACTTGGCCTGGAACCACAAGCAGGATCTCTGTCCTGACTGCACTTCTCTCCACAACAAAGGTACGGCAGCTTCCTCCAGGACTCGTAGCCATCTATGTAAATGCAGAGTAAATACATGGTTCATTGGCGGTAAACCTCTCAAAACTTGTCATGAGTTTATGTCCAGTGTAACCTGGAGAAGAGGTCCCCAAACCTCGAGCTGTGGACCAGGACTGGACTGCATGGAAAAAAATTGAATTGATTACATTTTTATTATAAATTTATAATAAACAATAGCCTGATAACAGGTTATTTATGACTGCTAATAATAATCTCAATGCAATCGATCACCATTTATCACCATACACTTACTTTCTAACAGCACTCAGTCAGTACACACACTGCTGGCTTAGAGGGATGTGTGGCAGTGCCAAAGGATGATGTGACTGATCCCTGATCTGTATTTGCACTAGGTAATTTCTGCACTGTCTGCCACAAGTGTTACGAGGACAGCAGCCAACATGTACAGATGATTCAGTGCTCGAAGTGCAACCACTGGATTCACTACGCGTGTGAAGGACTTTCAGGTGAGTCATAAATGAGTTTTCATTCACACTAAAGGTTAAGTGACAGCATGTAGAAGAATTTGAATACTGATGTGAGGAGGATCTAATTTTTCTGTTTGTCTGTGCAAAATTGTATTGCATAGAAGCACACAGGTAAATTTTAATTACATCTTAACTATGTGAATAAACAATAATTAAATAGACAGAAATAGGTCTAATGAACCATAATGTGCAGACAGTTCAGAGATATACAGAGATATATGCACTCATAGAAATGAATCGTACACAACGCTGTTTCAGGTCTAATCTTGCTGGATGCACATTGCACCAACAACATGATTTACTTTAATTTGCACTGATGCAGCATGTGTTCTTTGTGATTGCAGAGGAGCTGTTTGGTTTGCTGTCAAGCCACGCACTACAGGTGGCGTTCACCTGTTCACCCTGCGGCCAGCAGCGGACTGAACACAGGAGCTTGAAGGAGGAGCTGCAGAGCAGGCTAACGGCCGGGCTGGGGGACATCCTCACCGACCTCCTCCATAACAAGACCACAAAGCACCTGCTTGTCTGTAAAATGGTAAGAGTACATGGTATATATAAAGAGTTATGTTTCGAAAGGATTATATGTGAATATATGACTTTTACAGAAATTAACACTAATTATTTTTTTTTTGGGATGTTTTATGATTTAATTTGGTCTTTTTTGCCTTTCAGTGTCAGGAAGCAAACAACTCAGGGTTTGTCAAGGAACAGCGGCCAGTCTGCGATCTGCAAGTCATGGAGAAGAAGTTTAACGGAGGCGGTTACGCATCAATAGTGAGCCTATTCTTCATTATAATCGACTAATTAAAAGAAATCAATCACCACATTCAGTTCAGTGAAATGAATGAAAGCACTGATGTCACATAAGTCTTTCTTTCCCTCATCTATAACCTCTTGTGAGATGCTCTGGATTGAACCGTTGCCCTCGTTTTTTCCTCCTCCTCCCCCTCCTTCTTCTTCTTGTCCATTTAGAAAGCTTTCCATACAGATGTCAACGCTATGATGAGGAAGTGGCTGAAGGAGGAGGAGTTTCTCCCTGAGGATCAGCGATTGACCAGTCAGGCCAAGGCGCACTATGTCAAAGTATGCTCTCCCACAGTCTCGTGTGTATTTTTAGAAACTCACTGTTTCATCGATTTCCTGTGGAGTTTTCTAGGTCTTTCCCTCCATTTCAGTTTTCATAACCGCCTCCTCTTGTCTGACAGAGGGGCTGAGTCACTACACCAAACTATAAAAAGACTGTTTGACTAAAATATTATCCAAAAATAGACGTCATTGTCCTTGACCATAATTTAACCGTAGTTTGCCGTTCGGTCCTAAAAGTTGTTCTTGTCTTTCATTCTCCCGACAGTTGGTGCAGCAAGTCTTCACTTGGTTTCCTGCACACGATCTGAAAAAGTGGAACTCGTTCTCTGAGGAATTCCCGAGGTAAATTTACTAACAAGACCACTAAACTAAACATTATTCCTGAAGCATATACGCAGTCACATTATTCCCTCACTGTGACACACATATTTGAGTTTTATATCACAGCTGAGGCCTCAGTCTGTTTAGAGGAGTTGGAGAATAAAAGGAATCACTAAGTGGATGTGGATGGACCTCTGTCTCCGATGTCTCCTCCTTGACTGTTCATATCCCTTTGCTCTGCAGTGGCATGCTCCCCGAGGCCGTCCTCCCACCATCTAAGGAGCACAGCTATGCACAGTGGCTGGAGAGGACATACCAGCCTAAGGAGTCCAGGGGCCCAGCGGTGGGGAAAACAGACTCGCCGCTGTCGTCGCTCAATACTCCGCAGCCCGGCGCATCACACAGCCCCCATCTGCATTCACATGGTACGGAGACTGTAGCAGCCTGTTCTGTATCATGTCTGTTCAGGAATGTGACCGTTGGATGTACAACAACTACACATCCGAGGGTCACATCTGTACGGGGGATTGTGACGTGCTGTTTTATCAGTTGTATTAATGTGTTGATATTGCTGTGTCAGGTTTTAAACATTTGGTGCTCTCCGCCCCTTCACAGGTGTGAAAGATGATCTGGAAAAAACCAAGAGTAAAGATTTGAGGCAGTGTACGCTGTGTCAGCAATATGGGGACTCGTCTCCCAATGTGAGTTTCGGTGTCTTTTCTAAATGTTTTCTAAATGTCATATATAAGTGGTGACGATTCTTTGGAGCTCATTAAGTTTTTCTGTGTCCTTACAGGATGCAGGACGGCTGTTGTACCTGGGACAGAATGAATGGGCCCACATTAACTGCTGCCTTTGGTCTGCAGAGGTGTACGAGGACAACAGTGCTCTCTTGCAAGTGCACAGCGCAGTCTCAAGAGGGCGCCACCTGGTAAGACATGATCAGAAAATGACTTGTCAATCGCTCTTTGTGTGTTCAGTCGCTACATTATTATTGGTCACTCTGAGTCTAAATGTGTAACTGATAACAGGATCATGATAGACCTCTTCAAGTTTATTAATGCCACTGTTTGTGTCCTTCCTCCTCCAGCGGTGTGATCGCTGTGGACAGTCGGGAGCCACCGTGGGCTGCTGTCTCGCCACCTGCCAGAGTAATTTCCATTTCATGTGTGCTCGTGCCCAGCACTGTGTCTTCCAGCAGGACAGGAAGATGTACTGCTACAAACACAGGGATCTTGTCAGTGAAAAGGTATAGGCACAGTTTTTTTTAGAATGTAGAGTCATAAATGTATGGTTTTATATTTGTTATTTACATTTATTAAAATATTCTCATACATCTCGCATGTTTCCTTACGTTGTGTTAATTAATGATGTTCCACGTCTTTCCAGATGGTGTCGGGTAAAGGGTTTGAAGTCTCTCGACGGGTCTACGTGGACTTTGAGGGAATCAATTTCAGGAGAAAGTTCCTCACAGGCCTTGAACCTGAAACCATAAACATGACCATAGGTAATAAAAACTAGAAACATCTAGGTGTACAGCATTTGGATGGGGATAAAATATTATTAGTATTGTCAGTCTCCTCATATTTTTTTTCCCCCTCACTTCTCCAGGTTCTCTGCAAATTCAGAGACTTGGTGTGTTGTCAGAGCTGTCGTCTAACGGGAGGATGCTGTATCCTGTCGGTTATCAGTAAGTCATCACTGTCATTATGAAGCTGGTTAAAGATGCATTTCAGATGAAGATCTAAGGCAAAATATGTCAAGCTAATTTTTGATCAATTGTTGAATTACTTCAGCAATTATCTCCAATGCTAAAAGTAGTGTATGTTAACGACTTTTATGACTAAAAACCAAAATAGTCAGGGAATTCATGATACTTTTGGGAGCTGCTGCTGACTTTAGCATCATCTGAATCTTTCCAAATAACTTCTTCCTCTCTTTTTGTTGATTTATGTAACACATTTGTTTTCCCTTTTATTCTCTAGATGTTCTCGGTTGTACTGGAGCACTGTGGACCCCCGCAGGCGCTGTAAGTACACCTGTAAGGTGACAGAAGTGAGCACACCTCTCCCCGGTGAGGAACAAGATCCGAAATGGGACCAAGAAGAGAATCACACTATCGTCCACAGTCCGAAACACCACAGAGGTGAGTGAGCAGGGTCACTCACAGATCACTGTATTCATGCAACAGTTTTGATGAGAGCATTGACAATGGGGGGGAAATATTAAAGTTTAGAGCTGGGAGAGAAAAGCAAAGGCTGAAAGAAGCTGAAACAGATTGTAGATGTGAAGTCTGTGTGTGGGTTTGTCACAGAAAATGACAGAGATTTAGTCGGCTAAATTAAAAATGTTTATCGCAGCAGCTTTAAATACCTTTGTCATATAACATAACACAGTGTTTTCTTGTTTGACAGATACGGAGTCCCCTGAACGTGTAAGCTCATCATCCAGCCCAATAAAGTCGACTACCCCATCACCCAACTCTAAACTGCACAACACACCTGGATCTAAAAGTCCTGGCTACACTCAGACGAGGAGACCGGCTGGAGGATCATTTCGACCCCTCCCGTCTCCAGGTAAATGGTTTCAGATGAGATGTTGAAGGAAAAAAAAAAGGCAGTGTTTCCCTTGCCATAAACTCTGGAAAAGATAAAGAGACCACTCCAAAATGTTTTTAATAAATCAGCTTCTCTATGTATGGCAGCCATCGATTCCAGTGTCTATTGAACTCCAACACAAGCACACCTCGCTCTACTTAGCTGATCACCTGAACCAAATCATATTTAATGAGGAAGAAAGATTATAAATAAATAAATAAAAAAACACTTCTGCGATTAAAAATTGGGATTATTCCACCAATGTTGATTTCTAAACTCTTCCTAAGTTTAAAAAGTAGTGTTGTGTTGTTTTAAAATGAATATGAACTTGTTTTTTTTGCATTATACGAGGTCTGAAAACACCAGATTTTTTTTGTTATATTGACGTGTTGCCATTTTCTGCAAATAAATGCTCTAAATGACAATAGTTTTATTTCCAATTTGGGATAAATTTTGTCAGTAGGTTATAGAATGAAACATTTCACTCAAACACATACCTATGAATAGAAAAACCAGAGGAACTGATCATTTTGAAGTGGTCTCTTAAAGCAGATAACAGCGGCACGGCCGTTTCGGCTAATGCTGTGTTCAAGGCAGGCTTTTGAAACCGTAAGTTACAGCTTCAAGTCACAACTACGACTTGGTAGCGTTCCAGGTAACCCGTAGCTCGTGTTTTTACCGTCCTGTTGTCTGTGAAAGTTCCCTATAACGGCCACTCGTAACTTCCGACCCGTGAACTCGTACCAGATCGAACTGGTATGACTTCACAGGAAGGAAAAACACAAAGTACGAGTTTCCTTGAACGCACCATGAGTTAGCAGCCCCCGCCCTTGTCAGGCATCAATTGGTCCTCGTGCTACGTCACCACATTCACGCGCATCCCTTGGCTGCACACACAGCCCTTCATGCCGTTCTCTCCCCTCATTGGATAACACTTGTATCCCACAAGGAAAATTTTCTCCTCGGGTTACAGCAGAGCAGAGTGACGGAGAGACTCGTGTTTAGGCTGAAATACTTCATGTAAGTGATTGCTGACGGAAAATAGGACTATTTAGGACTTATATTAACAAAAACATTCCACTGATATCTGCTTTAATTTTTTCTAGAGCTGTATATTAGTTCATATGTCGAGTAGAGCACATAATTCACTGTGTGGTCTGATTCTCTCAGGTTCTGCTCCCCCCAAATCACATCACATCCTGACGCTGAGGGACCTGGACGACACCCGTCGACCTCGCAGGCTCTCATCAAGAAGCCGCTGCAGCTCCTCGCCGACAGACAGCGACCCGTCGGCACCGATGACCCTCCGTTCCGGCGGCACCGTCAACTCCAGATGTGCCCTGTTCAGTTCCCCGCCAAGACCCTCGAGCTTCGGACCGGCCTCGCCTCCTCTGTCCCGACAGAACTCAACATCTCCGGTCTGGAGCTCCCCACCCAGGTCCAACTCCAGCATCTCTGCGGGGCTGTCGCCGCGGCAAGGAGCCATCACTCACTCCCCCAAAGGGAGGCAGCAGAACTTTAAAATCACCACCCCGGTGTCCGCCGAGGTTCCCCAAGACTTCCTGGCGTCGTCCGAGGCGGAAGACGCGGCCGTGGCCACGACCAACGGGATCTCGCTAGCCCCGGATAACTTGGAGGAGGAAGTCGCCCACCTGATGTCCCAGGAGCTTCCTTACACCGTGTTCGACACCGACACGGAGGTGGCGGTGGCGTCCATGCTGAACGCGAAGCTCGAGTTCGACGAGGCTCTGCTCACCGAGAACGTGGTGCTTCACTGCGGGGCGCAAGGCGGAGCGCAAGGAGTCGTGCCGGATGTGGAAATGCAGGAGCATCATCATCAGGGGAACGACTCCGAAGACGACGACTCGAGCCGCTACTTTAAGTTTTCACGCACCGTGGTGTGCGACGCAGCCAGCGGCTCGGAGGCGGCGGCGGGTCAGCTCCCCTCGGCGCAGTCGATCTCGCAGCTAGACGGGGCGGACAGCGGGTCGGAGAGCGAGGAAAGCGACGAAGGTCCGGATGCTAAAACTCACAATCACCACACACCTACTAAACAGTTGACGATTGCACTAAAGAGACTGGAGTCGATCTACTCTGCGTCAAACTCGACAGTCCAACAAGGAACGACTGAGCCGGAGTTTGAGGAAAGTTCTCAACCTTCCGTTCTTCTTGAATCGGGTTTCGTACAAGACGAGGTGTCGGTTCAGGAGAAAGAGGTTCAGGTCGCCTCTGAAACACCCGCATCTCAAAACGATGTGGTCTTGGATTCAACCACAGGTCATTTTGTTTCGTCAGTAGATGGCACTGTATTATCTTTACCATCACCGTCATCTTCATCCTCATCATCTTCTTCTTCTTCTTCCTCCGCTGGCGCCGTGTTAAGCAAAAATATTAATGCATTGGATGATAAAGAAGACACTGCCTCATCAGCCGACTCCCTGGAGGGATTCAAAGATGATTTAAACGACCCCGACTACTCACCAGAAGAAGAATCTAAAACCAAAAAATCTCCCCCGATGCAGATGAAAACCTTCATGGTGAAGACAAAACGTCCCCCGATGCACCTCAAACGTTTGCCGCCGAAACCGTTGTTTCAGCAGCAGCACAAACTCAAACTGCTGTTGCCCTCTCCATCCGTTCAGACCGCACATGCTGCGTCTGTTTCCCAGGCCGCCGCCGCCACCGCCACCGTTTGCACAGTCCCACGCACAGTGACGTCCCCCATTGTAATCAACGGATTAAACGCTCTGCCCATTCAACCTGGTGCCAAACAGAGCCGAACCATCGCCATCCGCTTGGACACCTCCAGGCCAGCAAGTCGGCAGCAGGCGGTGACTCCGACCGAGGCCGCGCCCGTCGGCTTGTCCCCGACCCCGGCTCCTTCCCCGCAAGTCCTGCTGGTCAACCGCCAGGGTCAGATCCTGATCAAAGACCCGAGGTCGAACACCTACCAGGCGCTCAGCGCAAATTCTCCTACTTACAATAAAATCAGCCAGATAGCCAAGATCCTCCACAGCGGTAACCCTCTGCAGCGCTCGGTCCCTCGTGTCATAATTAAGTCTCGTTCCAACACAAACGCCCCCGCCAACAGTAACCGCACAACAACAATAACAGCAGCAGCAGCAGCAGCACCAACAACAACAACAACAACAGCAACAGCAGCAGCAGTAGAGAGAAAGATCGTTGTCCGGGTGGTGCCAGTGAAAAGCAGCAGCGCTCCCGCAGCTGCTGCTCCCGTCCCCGTCCTCAGCAGCCCTGAACCGGCTCTCTCCAACATCGGAGAAAGCACCGCTCAGGCCATCATCAACAGAGCCATGGCAACGCACCGCAACACGCCGAGGACAAAGCCCATCATCCTCAGTAAAGTGCGACGGCCAAAGGCCAGACATCGAAGGGCGTCCCAGTTTCAGGACGCAGAGGACTCGGATCAGTCGCCGGTGGCACGTTCAGGGTCGCCCAGCAGTTTAATCAGTGAAGCAGATTCTAGTTCGCAGCCGAGGCCGGCCGCGTCGCGCCCCCAGGTGAAGGTCAAGAGAGTGTCGTCGGTGTCTGAAAGGCCTTCCAGGAAGAGATCCAAGATGGACTTCCTGAAGGACCCGTCAGGCGAAGTGGATGAAGTTAATGAAGCCAGGTACTGAAAAACGTCTACTTTATATTTTTCTTTAGATATCAGAAAACAAACAACTTGTCCCTTTAACGCATAGTGAATATACAGTATATGACATGATGCAACCCAGTATTTTTTCATAAAAGTCTGACTATATACAGGAAAATAAATCTGGACTCAAATGTGGAATACGTGTAATTCAGTCTTGCAATGCAACACTATGTTTCTTAACAAATTTTACATTATTTGTCACATTATTTAGAAAAAAGAAGGATAAGTCCTGCTCAGTATTGCCGAATTGATTTCAATAAAGAAATACGGTAAAAAATCTAATTTTATGTTTTCTGAAGAAAGTGTATGTTTTTTATAGACGAATTCGGAGAACGTTTTGTGTATGCCGCCATCTTGCGGCGGCGCCATTGCTGCGGTGACATGTGTCAGTCATAGTAAACTGATTCTCTATGACAGCATCATAAATAGGCTGCATTTGTGATGTTTAGTGCCCCCCAGTAACTGATTAAGGTATCTTACATGAATACCAATATTCATTTAGTAATTAATCATTTGTTTGAGCGATTAGCAGGAAAGATTAGAGTAACAGGGAGATAAGAGACTGTATCATAAACGATATAACATACCGGTACGTTATGCGTGCTGACGTTAGGAAGCCAGCAGCGGGATATTTAATCATGTGGACAGGCTACATGAATAAGATTATAAAAACAACAACAACTTTTGCTTTGTTTTAGATATTCAAGAATATTTTATTGACCAGCTGGCCTCCGATGATCAGAAAAAACGTCAATTACAGGTCTCTGATTTATGGTCAAAATTACCTGAGCTCCGGATGGGTCGGACATATTTTACACCGGCTTTTAGACGACCATGATCACATCATATTGAAGGGATCAGTGAGACATTCACAGACTGTCCACACGATGTGAAGGTAACGGTGAGAAGGGAGGGTAGCCAGGTTGTACAGGTCAGCTGTGACTGCGTCGCTGGCGGCTGCTGCTGCTGCTGCTGACACGCTGTACGTAACGTTACGGTCTAAACACGGACACTCCTCCTGAAGTAAGGGGCTGTGTTTTGCTGATATTAGAGCAGTCGAGGACGGCACATGTCCTCCCAGCCTTCCTGGACATGTTCGCAGAAGAGAAAGGGAAGAGAAAAGGTCCACTTGCATTCAAATGCCCGCTTCGCGCACAGAGCCAACAGCTGCCTGACTGTGTGAGTTGTCACCGCAGTAATGGCGGCCGTTCGATTTCCGGTGACGTCGCCGAATCAGTCTATAAGTACACTTATCCACTGTAGGTGGATCAAATATTTAATATTTATCATTCTTTTGTGGTTACACCATTTGACATTTTCAGGGCATTCAGTCTGACTTGCTAAAAATGGTTCAAATGACATAAAACCAACATTAATACAAAATCTACATCTGATGCAAGTTTTTTTAGACAATTTTTAAAGATGTTTCCGAATTGCGAATGTTGCCAACTCCTATTTGTCACTGATCCATAAACAATTAGTATTAATTCAGCTTTTAACCCTAAATGAAAATGTTTTGATTTTTCTTTCAGCAGATTCAGTGGTGTGAGAATGAAAGCACCAACAATGAAAGACATTCTTGACCTGGACCAGGAGAACGTGTCCAGTCGACCCGGGCCGCTGAGAATCACCGCTCCACCAGCGCCGGCGTCCTCCAGGTCAGTTCATCTGCAGCACATCTTCACAGATCGACTTAAGAGACAGATTACATCCAGTTGAATATCATATTTATCCACTTTGCAAGACGGTTTCTTCTAAAAGAATGAACAAAATTGTGTATAAAGTGAATTGACAGTACCTGCCAATCTTGTTACTATATTGATTGTTAATACTTTTACTTATAAAGTTTGTCCTTTCTGCCCAGGCGTTCTCAGGTTGAGAGTCCACTCACACCCGCACAAAACAACCCCCAGAGTCCCAGTAATACACACATGTGGGTCAGCGCTCGCCACGGAGACCTCTCTGAATGGGGCCCCTACTCAGGTTTGTGACTGAACATTAAATGTTAATTTATATGGAGCAGCAGCAGCGTCACCAGTGCAGCAGCTGCTCAAAGGGAAAAAAAGGAATAAAAACATACAAAAGCAATTTAATGTAATTAAATGAAGGACCATTTACTTGTATGTCATTATGAAACACTTCCAAGAGCTACTCGGAGACTAATCCCATTATAATGTGGTGTTTTGAGATGATGGCTTGTTCTATAATTTGCCCGATGAAGTCTAATTACTAAAAATCTAATATGGTTTAATTAACAACTATAATCACAGCTGGTTAGGAAATGTTATTGTATGTTGTTACATATCATTTTCTGGCGATGACATTTATTTAATTCTCCAGGTTTCAGCTCAGAAGAAGAAACACCTTCACCTCGACACAGGAAGAGGACGTACATGAACCAGCCCCATCTGCGCTTTGAAATCACCAGTGAAGATGGATTCTGTGTGAAAGCTAACAGCATAGAGGGTAAGAATAATGTTTTGACTTCTTTTTTGAACTCTCCTACTAACCGTCATGTTATATGGAGACATTTTTCTTACTGTCACAAATTAAATCTAAAAGCGATTGATTTAAAAAAAAAATATTTTTTTAACTCCACTAGTTTCGCTGTAATCATTCTGCTGTATGTGCAGCGTAACAGAGCTTCCCTCTCCGTTTCCTCCCTCAGTTGCCTGGCGTGCAGTGATCGACGGCGTCCTCGAAGCTCGCGCAGCCTTCCACCTGAAGCAGCTGCCTCTGGGCGGGATGAGCGGGCCGCGGGTGCTGGGTGTCGTCCACGACGCCGTCATCTTCCTGCTGGAGCAGCTGCAGGGCGCCGCCAACTGCAAACACCACCGCTTCCGCTTCCACCGCTGCGACGACATCGAGGAGGAGCTTCCCCTCAACCCGAGCGGCTGCGCCCGGGCCGAAGTTTACACACGGTACCAACACAGCGCTAGATACTTACGATTTTTTTTTTGTTGCTTGGTGTCTATTTTTTTATTTATTTCTTATTTCTTATATGTGATTTAAATACACCTCAGATTAATCATAGTTTTCTTTCACCTTTTCCTAATTAGGAAAGCCACCTTCGATATGTTCAATTTCCTGGCGTCACAGCACAGAGCGCCCCCTGACGTTGTAGGCACCTTCGATGAAGAGGAGGATGAATTCCCACTGAAATCTTCCAGGTTGGAGCATTTCCATTGTGGCATTTATTTAAAAAAAAAATAATTTGGCCATTTGGCACCGTGTTGACACCTCCTTCTCGTTGTCTCACTGTGACAGGAGAGCCACCAGCAGCGAGCTTCCCATGGCTATGAGATTCAGGCACCTGGAGAAACTCTCCAAAGAAGCTGTAGGAGTTTACAGGTGATGGAAAACAAACAGCAGAACAAAATGTATAAATGAGGGAAAAAGAAAATCTAAGTATGCTCAAATACATTTTCTGTTCTGATTGTTTCAGATCTCAAATTCATGGGCGCGGGCTTTTCTGCAAGAGGAACATCGATGCTGGAGAGATGGTGATAGAGTACGCAGGCACCGTCATCCGTGCCGTCCTGACGGATAAGAGGGAGAAATATTATGACAGCAAAGTGAGTAAACACCCGATACACTAATGTTCTTAGGAATCAAAATGATGATGCCGGTTGTGGCTGAATTCCCATTTTCCTGAGAAGTCGTCATGTCGGGACCAGACTTTTTGCATGCAGACTTCCAGAGAAATGAAGTCAGACCTCAAGTTCTCCAGGGAAACGCATGTGGGAGGAAACTGAGATCCTCTAAAGGTTTCCTTAGAAAAGTGTCTAACTTGTCCACAGAGTGGCAAATTGGCAACATTGAAAGGATCATTTATTAGCCATCAATTATTAATTGGTTATTTCAGCAATTCCAGGGTGGAGAGAGAAATACAACACCCGAGTTATAGGGCGTCATTTTCATAGATCTTTACATATTGATTGCTTAGTTGAGTGAACAATCTTACTGTTGTTTTTCAAATAGTCTACACGCCTCTGATCCTTTAACCTCACGCTGTATGTTTGTCTTTATCTCCGACCCTGGAAATCTCCCACGTTCCCCTGGCTCAGTACTATACTGTACATACAGCAGCTGCATAGACTAAATCATGTGGAGTTGGAGTTACTGAGAGACAGGAGATAGTTTGGTTTCATCCAACTACAATGCACCTGTTTTAAAATATGAGGAGTTTTACTGACAGATTAAGTGAAGCAGAAACCTGCACGTCTTCCACCAGTGGTGCAAAAAAGTAGAATGAGATGAGTTACAAGATCTGGGACTTCAGCTCTTATTCAATGCAAGTGACTGCGTTCTGAAGTTCTGGGAAATAACGGCATTATAAATAAACTGCGTTACTAACACACTACTTTCTTCAGTAACGAGTAATCAAAGAAGTTACCGTTTACCTGTTATAACGCCTCTACCGTTACTGACAATAAAATGCGCCGTTACTCAGGCTACTCAGCCAGGGGCGTAGCACCAAATTCTGGGCCCTGTACACTCGTAATGTCAGTGGGCCCCTATCCATGCCAGTGCACGAAGCGCAGAGTTGTTTTTGAGGTAAATTTATACAAAGCCGCCAAAGTGCGTTTCTGTTGTGGGCAGTTTTTCGGCAAGCAGTCTCTTTTCGGCACTATACTGGCTTTGCATTTACCTCGAAAACAACTCACAACATTCTGTTATTATCTCATATCATATCTCCGCCGATCTAAAAATAGCTTGCACCAACAATTAAAGGAAACAAATCTACTCCTAAAACTATAGGGATTATGGCATTGGACCAATTTGCCAAAATGTTGAACTATCCCTTTAACAGTTGCTTCCCCTAATTCTGCCTTCTTTCTTTTTCTTTCCGCTCTTTCTTTTGCTGATACCCCGATTTATGTTTTTTGGGTGGCATGATGAAAGCTAGCCTCATTCAATCTGGGCTCACTGACGTTACACTTTTCGCTGGTCGCTGTCTATGGGCGGACTAAACCATCTTACGCCTCCAAGAGGGGGCCTCCAGAATGTCCAATATGTTGGGAGGACTTTGACAAGGAGTTCATTCTCTTGTGATGTTATCAATATATTTGAAATAAACTATTGCACCAATTAATTGGGGGGCCCAATTCATTCGAAATTAAAACATCACACCAAAAAATAATAATTGCAGGATTTTCATGGGCCCTCTCCCTACTCGGGCCCTGGGTAGTCAGGTCCCCTTTTCCCCCCACTATCACGCCCATGTACTCAGCTATACTTGACTCAGTGGAGCGGCTTTCACCCAGGCCGGCTCTCTCAGCGATGGATGGGAGCTTTTTTTTTTTTTTTTCTTTGGTTAGGGCGGGTGAGGGGGAAGGGCGAGGCAGCCACATAGTGAGTGATGACGATTGAGTTAGGTAGAGTAAGGACTCTTCCATACAGATACAGGTTTAAGTGAATCCGAGTACATTTTTTATCGTTTTAAACTTTATTTTTTAGAAACAGGGTCCAAGTAATTTGACATTTGAGCCTTTTTATAGAAAAAAGTTATGCAATAGTTATTTTTCCAGGTAATTAGTTACTTTTATAGTATAGTAACTCAGTTACTCACTCAGTGTTGGGGGAAGAAACAAGTAACTATAATTCATTACTTTTTAAAAGTAACCTGGCTGGCACATTCAGACCCTCACAGCCCAGAGGTAGATCCACCAGTCATTTGGGTTCTTGAGCTCATAGTTTTGCATGTTCATTGTTGTTTGTCTGAGCTTAGATTACAGCTTTTGAGTATTTCTGTCTAAATATGAGTCATTTTGTATCGTACATCTACAAAAAAACTGCACAAACTGTAGTTCAACAGTTGAATGTGGTCAAATAAATAAATCTCTAAATCTATCGGGTATTTTCTCTTCTTCAGGGAATCGGCTGCTACATGTTCCGCATCGACGACTTCGACGTGGTGGACGCGACGATGTATGGCAACGCGGCTCGTTTCATCAACCACTCGTGCGAGCCCAACTGCTACTCGCGCGTCATCAACGTGGACGGGCGCAAGCACATCGTCATCTTCGCCCTGAGGAAGATCTACCGCGGAGAGGAGCTCACCTACGACTACAAGTTCCCCATCGAGGACGAGGACAGCAAGCTGCACTGCAACTGCGGGACAAAGCGCTGCCGTCGCTTCCTGAATTAGTACAGCATCACACGCACACACCTGCACACGCACACACACCACGTACCGATAGCCATTTTGTTTAATGCACTTGAATTTAGGAGGCGGACTTTGTTGAGTTGATGAAGGTGACTGTTGTGATGTAGCCATAAGAGTGAGGTTGCTGACGCACACAGAAATTGATCTACTGAGTCTTCACTTCAGTGGAAGCTTAATTTAAAAACTGGACAAGGGCAGGATGCTTTTGTTTATCCTCTGTCCTCTGAAGTGACAGAACCAGATTAGAGCCATATGCCGAAGCTCGGGATGAAGACTATTTATACAGTTTCACACTGCTGGATTGTTCTTTTTTTTTTTCCTTCTTCTTCTTCTTTCTTTCCTTGGATTCATGTACTGTTTGACCATCTCACACAACACACACTCTCTGTTTTACATTGTCAAATTCCTCCATTGAACTCTGCTTCAGCTGGGGCCTGACAATGAATGGTGCAAAACTAAAATAGCCTGACTGCAATCATTCATTACTGTGTGAAGAGGGATCCATTATTATGCTGGTGTCTTTGTAAATACGGGAGCTCAGAGAAGGAAGAATTTCTTTGATTCAGCACCTTAACTTTGACAGGACGCTCTCCGGCAGCACCAGCATCTCAGCAGAGAGAACAATGTAAATACATTGAACTCGAAGCACCTCGTGTACATTGTAGAGCAGCTACATTTTAAAGTCACTCTGGAGGATATCACAGGGACTCTGATGTTTTAGGTGCTGGTGACATTTACCCTAAATGGTAGTTTTAATATAGTCACCCAAACCTTTTCTCTTCCCCCCCCCCATTCACCTTCACTCAGTTGAAATGTCTTGTTTTTATTTGTAACAGCAGACCTGCTGTGACCTAAACGCTTTTATCCCACTATAACGGTCTGTTCTTTATTTGTTCATTTGTGCCGTTTGTGTATTTTTAAGGTCTATGAGGGAGTTTTCGGAATAATAGTGATCTTGCTCTGCTCTGCCCCTTATGAATCTTTTTGTATTTTTGTATATTTGAACAATAAATGTATATTCAACAAGCTGATGGAACTAAATGTGTTTGAGCTTTTAACTTCCTGTTTGTAAGTGAAGGCCGACTAATAGAACTGAAGCTACTGCTGAGTAATGATCCTAACTTAAGTCTTGTTTTTTGTTTTTCACCCTCTTGCCCCTGTTTTTGTCTCTCACTGGTGTACTACCTCAACGGTGTTATGAAGCATGATTTTATTTCATTATACAAAAACTGCTTCCTTCATTTCCTCACTGTTCAATCTTTCCAATCATTACAACTTTTCAATATGAAAACAACCAAGATCAATACTATTAAAAATTGACTTACTATTATGCCTGCAATTATTTTGTGAGCAGAGGTGGCCACTGTTTTGTTTTGTTTTTTCTTTTGTGTGCCCAATTCTTCCTGCGTGCGTCTCCATCCAGCTGATGGATGTAGATGAGATCCTAAACTTCATGCTGAAGGCTGCGTGCTGTGGATATTTATTTTGTCTTTTTAGAATTAATAATTGAATTTGACATGGAAAGCTTTGTTACTTTATCGTCGCACAGTGAATCCTTTCCCTGTATATAGTTGTATAAAGAATTTCTAAACCTGTTAAATATTTTTTTATCTGCATTTTTTTTTATTTATGTTCAATAAAAATTTGAAATGTTCAGAATTTTCACTTGCCAGTGTTTTTACCGTTCAGCGATCTTAACTGAATATCATTGGTGATATGTAAACACACACACATGAATGCAGCACTAGACAAACTTGATAATTAAGAAAATGCGGTGTCAAATTATTCATGTCAGCTATTTAAAAACAACAACAAAAAACACAATGATGAAATCAAATCTGACAATTTCACACAAACATTAGAAGGTGCCTTCAGCATCACCATCAGGAATTAAAAAAAAATGTAATTAAAAACCAATACGCTGCTGGCCATTTAACTCACCAAGGTAAAACAAAATGAAACAAAAAGGAAGTAAATTATTTCCTGATGAAGTTAAAAAAAATCTATGTCCTTCATGCTGACATCAGCTCTATGAAAAACCTTATACAAATTCTGTACTCACTTTATCTAATTCATATTGTCAAACAGTGTTAGACTGTATTTGCTTTGACTAATTAACTCAAAACATATTAACTAGGCTGTACATGATCATGAGGTAAATTCAAAGGGTTGCAGGAATTTTTAAATGTCTATTTTTGCTTATATGATCTTTGATTTTCTGACATAGATTTGTAAAGTTGCTTTTTTTGTTTAATTTAATTTAGTTTATTTGATAGGGACAATGCAGGTTAACACCTCCACTCATTACAAACAAGTCAATGTGACTGATGCTCTACATACAGAGATTATAGCTAATGCTAGTTTCCAACTGAGTAGTCTGAGATGAGGAAAATTGAAAACTCAAAAACATGCAGTCTGTCACAAGGTAGTAGATTTTAACCCTGTTTTGTATACGAGGGTCAAAAAAGAGTCAGTGTAACTTAGAGTACCGTACATGTACGCCCCTCGTTCTCCCCCGTTGTGACTTACCCTCTGAACAGTGCTGACTCATCGCTGGCTGCATACGTCCCCGAGAGGTACCGTACCGTTGAGGGGGGGGGGTCCTGTCCCTCAGGTTGGGGGGACACGGTCAACGTTCTCTGACGCTGCATTTTCTCCTGCGTTGCTGCTGCAGTTTTGCAACAGTCTTATCGGGTTTTTCTGTGGAGTCGGAGGAAACGCAGAGCTGTGACACCTGCACACTGAGGACACGCTGCTGCTGTATTTCTGGACAAATAAACACACCATAGGCAACATCTGTTTTATGTCACATCGTTTTCTGTGTCTAAAACTGATCAGCTGCAGTTAAGATTATTATCATTATTTTTTTTATATAGTTTGACATTGTCCTCTGTGCATATCCATATGCATATATAATCATCACTGGACTTACATAATTGCTGGTTACATAACTGTCAGATTAACACTTCAATCAGAAATTCCCTTAAATGACCTGCTGTTTTTTCATCCCAAGGTCTCTCTGCTTCTTTCGGCCATATGGCTCTTTCCCACAACGTTTTTACCTCTCACTTTCCTGACCTTGAGAAAGTTGCAAATACATATAAAGTACAGGACAGGTGTGTATATAAGGAGTTTCACTGCGGGCTGTCGCTTACATTCAACCACTGTCACCATGAAGGCCCTGGTTTTCCTGACTCTGCTCGGAGCAGCCTGTAAGAGACAAACCAATTTTATTCATCTTTTCTGTTTTAAAATATAAACTTGATACAATGTATTATGTAATTGTTTCATTACTAAAAACATTTATTCATACACCACTCTGTATGAGTGTTTCTATGATGTTTCCCTATGTCATGCTTTACTGTACTGTTATATGTTGTTTCAGTTGCTGCTGCTGACGATAAGATCGTTGGAGGGTATGAGTGTCCCAGAAACTCTGTCCCCTACCAGGTGTCTCTGAACGCTGGATACCACTTCTGCGGTGGATCCCTGATCTCCAGCCAGTGGGTGGTGTCCGCTGCTCACTGCTACAAGTCGTAAGTACAGGACATAACCTTCTGAGTCACCTTGTATGCTTTACTGAGGATTTTCAACATCTCCAGACATGTTTAAGACTCATATACTCAGTGGAGATTTCTTCATCTCTTATGTTGAAGTTTTAAACTGACATTTGAGATGATTGCAGAGACATTTTCCTATGAAAATGTAAAACCTGCTTAACACAGTTTTGAAGGGAGCGTGACTTTTAGATGCTATGAAACAGCATATTGATATAGTGCACAGATACCAGGATTAGATTCATTTGCAGCTCAGTGTAGTATGCAACAAATGTGGTATGTTAAAAATCTGCTGACTGCTTGCGCTAATTTGTCACTCAGCCTAGGCTATATGTCCAACTAAAACAAATTAAGGTTAATTTCTGGAATGTGGAATTTAGTGGAAGAATAAATAACAATCCCAATTTTAAACTCAATTTAAAAGAAACTCCTTCTTGCTCAGTTTAATAGACTCTCAGGTTTGAAAGTTTTCAGCCTATATTTTTTCTGGTATGACCAGTAGCTTAGTGTAGCTATTGTAAAGCAAACTTTTTGCTTTGTAAGTGAAAATACAAGGAAATGCTCTACAGGCCCATGAGGATCAAATGATGCAGACATTATTTTAAAGAGAACTCTCTCATTACTTCCACCAGTCGTATCCAGGTCCGTCTCGGCGAGCACAACATCGCTGTCAACGAGGGCACTGAGCAGTTCATCGATGGCGCCAAAATGATCAAGCACCCACAGTACAACAGCTACAACCTGGACAACGACATCATGCTGATCAAACTGAGCCGCCCCGCCACCCTCAACAACTACGTCCGGACCGTGGCTCTGCCCACTCGCTGCCCCGTGGCCGACGAGAACTGCATGGTGTCCGGCTGGGGCAACATGTCCGCCAATGGCAGTAAGTTGAGTCTCTGAGGCCTAAAACACAAAGAAGTGGAGTGAGGAGAAGGTTGTAAGTGTTGTCAGAAAAGTTGATATAGTCATACTGCAGTGGGATAAAGAAAAACAGGACTGATAGACAGCAGCCTGAAGAGTCTGACCCTGTCAGCGTGTGGGTGTGAGTCACTGCTGATCATAAAAGACAAGCTGTATTATTTAAGGGAATGAACTGATGTGACCGGCAAGGTTCAACTTTGTCACTTTTAGGAAGGTCTCTCACAACAGAGAAAAAGTGCATTTAATCCATACACACACACACACACACACGTCTGATTCAGACATATAGGATCTCAAACATAGTTCTTTTGTGCACACCATGTCTGAAGTGACAGATGACAGGGAGGCTTGGCTTTCTTTTTACTTCATGCATGACACATTTTGCATCAACTGAAGCAAAATACTCTGAAAATGATCTTATGCTTTTAAAGTGGCAATGCTACTGATAAATTAATTAATTATTTAGTCCAAAATGTCCCAGAGCCTAATGTGACATCTTGATATTGCTTTTTATGAAAAAAAAAAATAGGGAAACTGCAAATCTTCACAAAATGGCAACCACCAAACAATTATCTGATAAATTAAGCATTAATTACCTAAATAGGGAAAATTGATTTTCTATATTTTCTATAGACAAAAGTAAATCGACTGATGACAACATTACTCATATTACAGACTTGATGATTTCATTATACCTATGTGATACGGAGGAAAATATAGTATTTACATACTGCTTGGTCCAGGAACTGAGACTTGCCTTCCTGCTCCCCAGACAGCTTCCCCGACAGGCTGCAGTGCCTGAGGCAGCCCATCATCGATGACAGGATCTGCAGGAACGCCTACCAAGGCCTCTTCACCGACAACATGGTTTGCTCCGGATTCATGGCAGGAGGCGCCAGCAGCTGCCAAGTGAGTCGGACCGAACCACAGCGAACACAGAGGGAGTCAGGTGCTACATGACGGTGCATCGCCTTCCTGCAGTGCAAGCAGTCTGGGACTCAGTGGTGTGATTCTGATTCTGAGCACAACAAAAGTACACTGTGCATGCTTATTGTGCTTTTTTTATTAATGCAAATGATGCATATATCTAGCCCTATATCCACTTTATTACCACCACTGCCCCTGCTTGTCAGTGCAGGAGGAAGATGCAAGAGTCACGTTTCCTCTTTATTCAGTGCTTCATTATCAGACTAACTATAATAGAGAGTAAACATCATAGAAAGGATCTGGTAGAAGCACATTTGGGAACATACTCAGAGTGTAATGCTATAATCATTAAATGGTACTGGTATTTATATGAAATAGTAACAAATTTAATTTTGGGGAGTAATTGACTTTGAATGTCCAACTTAAAACCACCTACACCAGTAAAACATTAAGCAGCTTATATCCTGCTGACATGGTGGTTTTATCACAATATATTGTTGATATCAATATATTATTGGATGGGTACGGGTAGGGCAGCACTGGATGTACAGGAACTTTGAATATGCCGTTATGTGATGACTAATACTTACTTAGGTACTTAATATAAACAGGTGTGCCCATCTGAATTACTCTTCCCATAAAATTTACTATAACAGAGTATTCTTATTTATAATGTGATGAACGATGAATGTAAGGACAATATAACACAGGCCCTCCTGGTTTTAAGGATTAATAAGTTGATTCTGTGAATGTACTTTTTTCTTTCTTTCTGAAAGAGTTATGTAAAACCCTCTTTCAGTCTTGTGTTTGCCAACCTGTAGGGATGTAACCTGTCACCTTGCTGCTGTGATGCACGTACACAGTACAAAAAACCACTCCTGTGTGGTGGTTACTGTACAGTTGCAACAAAGCACACGTTCTGACCACACCCAGAGGTGAAACAGGCTGGAGACTCTTAACCAGAGAGGGCAGCAAAACACTGCTTTTCAGCCTGGTGTTATTGTTCCTGAGTTACAGGATGTGTGAGCACTAACAGTGACATTGAAACCCCCCCTATCCCCTCCCCCTCCCCCTCTATTCTTCTGCCTGTGTTTGCAGGGAGACTCCGGTGGCCCCCTGGTGTGTAACGGTCAGCTGCAGGGAGTCGTGTCCTGGGGTTACGACTGCGCCATGCAGGGACATCCCAGTGTCTACGCCCGCGTGTGCCGCTACAACAGCTGGATCAGCACTGTTATGCGCAACAACTAAAGACACACACTCACCCATACCTGACACAGCAACACCACTTCAGTTCACTCAGTTTAATCAATACACATTGTGTATTCTCATGTACATCACATACTTTTCATGAATAAAATGTTTCAGCATAACATTTTGCAACCAACAAAGGATTGAATAAATCAATAAAAATATACTATATATATATATATTAGCATCCATTTCGTTTGTTGTTATTTTTTTACACTGAGTTTCACAGATGTTGGCAAAACGACACTGAAATGCTCTTGCTGGGTAATACTTCATTCTCAGTGCTCCTGTGCCCGTTGTGTGCTACACCACAGCTGTTTTTAAATTCATCATGAATTTCAAATGACAAAGAAACCTGAAGCTTTTGTCAAACATCCATGTGTGATATTTAATTTGCACTGACTGCGCTATAGACGCATGCATACTATAGACACATCTCTATGAAATGCCTTTTGTAATGTGGGCACTGGAGTGATAAGGGAAACAAGCAAACTTGAGTAAATAAGCAGAAAGGCATAACTGCATTTCACTCGTCTGGATTCTTTGCATGCATTCCTCAGATGGCGCTTTGTAAACTTCGCTGTTTCTTGTTTGCTGAGGCAACCTAAACACACAGAGATAAAGACTGAGGGAGCAGGAGGGGACGGTCGTGCAGTCTTATCAAACAGAGAAGCATCTGCACAGGTCATAAAAAATATTTAGGAGTGGCGTAAATGTAAACATTAAACTTAACTACATAAATACAAACATTAAAGCAGTTTTAGTTTTAATCATCATCATTATGGCAATAACTGACACGCAACACAAGAGGGAGCCACTCATTTGTGGAGTCGACATGGTGGACAAGTATTCTTATCTTTTTGGTTAAAATGTGTTTTAAAATTAGGAATAATTTCAGTTAAATATAATGACAGGTGAAAGTATTTTAAAACTATATCCATTATATCTATTGGCTTAACTATACTTAATTCTGTATAGTTAATCTATATTACTATCAATCACTGAAATTACTCTTCTTTCCCTTTTTCTGGATAAAACTAGATAACTTGTGTCTACAAACCAGAGGAAAAATGTAATAAACAAAGGGTTTGAATACATTTTATGAATGAATAAATAGCTTGTATGTAGATGAAAAGTATGATCATAAATCACTTTTATTGAAGTAATTATTTAAATAAAACATACAGAGGTCACCCTGGAGAGGATGACGGTAAAATGTCCATATTGGGACATGCAACCCACCTGACCTGCGATCCTATCCAGATCTCGCTGACCCTGGGGGGTAAGTCTCCGTCCACTGTAAGCAAATGAAGTGAATTAAGAAAATCCATCCATTACTTATTCACCACTTCACAGCATCCCCCCTCCCTCTCTTACCCGCTGGGGTCCTTCTCTACCATCTTGAGGCCCTCCAGAGCCTGCAGGACCTTCCTCGCCACATTCCTGGAGCCCACGCTGAAGTGGGCGGGGCATACGCCGTTCCTCTGACGCCCTCCATAGATCTTGATCATGGAGCCCACGCCCACCCCTCCTCGGAGGTATAGGTGGCGGGCGGTGGATGCTGGCGAGATGTACAAACAGTATATAGCATATACTTCACAATATGCCCCTGTTTAATCGTCTGGAACAGTCTTGACTTTTTTCCACCCAAAAGACATGAAATCAAACATACCAGCTTATCAAATGTGAGAAATTCTTCTTATACTATTGTGAAGTCACTGAGCCTGAGCAGATAACATACAGCAGCCGAGGGAGGGTTGTGTGCATATGCCTCTACAGTGTATACTGTACCAGCTGTCGAAAACCTGATAGGATGGGCCAATATTACACAAGGTGTATTATCATATACCACATGGGTTCCTAAAATATGGCCCAGAGACAAGAAGGAGCCCTTGAGATGATCACATGTCGAGACTGTGAAGTGTTTTATTTTGTGTAAAATCTCATGAGGTTTCCCAAAAGTAATCCTTATAAACATGTTGCTTGTACAACACGTGGGTGTGAGAGTCGCTGGTATAGAGCATAAACTATCCTATAAATATTGACAAATTCGTTTCACATATTTATTTATCTATTTTGGTTAACTGCAATGCAAGGAAACATGGACGCATGCCCAGAACTCAGAACCCAGGATGCTGCCATCCAACAGTAAACAAAACCCAACAGCGAAAGAGTCTAGTTAAAGAGAAGCTGCAATTCATGATATTAAAGAAGCTGGAATCTGAAGGTTTTCTTTTTTCTTTTCTTTTTTTAGCATTTCAATCGATCCAACTAATTGTTACAGCTGCTGCAAATAAACTGATGAAACACTTGCAGTGTGACCAACCTGCTCTGGTGTAAAACCAGTTGTCATCACATGGAGCCAGCTCCTTGTGCCTGGCAAGCTTCACTGTGTCAACCCACTCTGGGACCTTCAGTTTGCCAGACCTGAAAAATCAATTATCGGTTGATGTGATGAATCAACTGACTGGGCCATTAGCTCAAACAACATATGGCACGGGAAGGCAGGATTTATTCAACACAGACTATATTAACTCAGCTGTATTAATATTACGGCTTTGTTTGCTATGAGATATAGCCTAGGTGGAACTGAAGATGAGACTGAAAATTCCCCATGTCCATGGAGATCCAACATGTAAAAAAAAAAAAAAAAAAGTAAAAAACAAGGATATTTTGTAAAAGTATGGTGGCCCTGAGAGCTCAATGCACTGCAACCTACCTACAAAGATACAAATGCAACAAATGTAAGAAAACAATGATCAATTTGACCACACAATTGCTGCAAACTCACAACACAATGTAAGTGTTTCCAGGGACACAAAAAAAAGTGACAGATGGGGAACAGATTTGTTCAATTCTTCTTGAATTTATAAGTTATGAAGATGGCTACTGAACTGTTAATTGTAGCCCTATCTGAAAAATAATGTAAGTTGGTTTGGTTTAATAAAACATCAATATCACATTATTCATATAAAAAAAATGAGAATATTGTGTTAAAGCAAATTTTATGGAAACAACAGATGGGCATACCTCATTTTCATTATAGCTAAAACTGTTATCTTAGCTGGATCCATCACCAGAAACACTTCACTTCCACTGTGTTGAGAGTTTTTGCAGTAGAAACCGCTTTTATGCAAGGGCAGACTGCACTAAACACAGCTGACTGACTGAAACATATTTGTGCAATAACTGAGTTGGGTTTTTTTTATGTGAATTGTGCTTACAAGACAGTGTTATTCTTTCTTTCTTATTTATCACATACACATTTTTTTTCACCTGTGTTTTTTTTGTACTTCTTTTTTTAATGGCACCTAAGGAGGATTGAATCTCTCCATTTCTTTTCTTTCTAGCACTTTTGCTTGTTGCAAAGACAATAAATACAGTCTATTCCAGTCTGTGTTGCACATTTTGTGTCTTTGCATGTGTTTTCTGAAGTTGCAGTGAGTTGAGCCATCAGGGCCACCGTATAAAATAACTCAATACTCTTAAGTAATTTTGCTCATTAATTTCAATTTTAATTTAGGTGTTTTTGACGTTTTACTTTCTTGAGATAACTTTTTGACAAAAAAAAAGCAAAGCAAAGCAAAACAAAAAACAACATCTTTATAAAAGTTACTAAAGACACTTTCTCGTCACCATATCAAAGTTTATTTGACCCTTCACTTCCACTCACTCTGCGCCGCAGTGATTGACAGGCGGACAGCGGCCAGTCATGCAGCTGCTCCGTTTGTGTTTTCATCTCAACTTACTTTTTGAGGAAAGCTGACAGAGCCCTGACAAACTCCTGCTGGTTGACATCTTTCACCGTGACACTAGGCATCTGAAAAAGAAAGAAAAAGGACAAAGTGGAAAAAACACGGGTGAGTTTAAAACAAAAATAAAGCGTTAAAATCAACGCACGTACGAGCCCAAAATGCGTCGCTGTTTCTGCTAACGTTAGCCTTCAGTAGCGCCTAGCTGCTGGAGTGACTGTGAATACCTGGCTGCAGGTAGGTGGTAAAGGTCCAGACGCCTCTGACAGCTACCTAATACATAGCATATCTTATTTTCCAGTGATATTATGTGTCTTACTTTTCATACACCCCCGGCGAAGCGGACAGGCAGCAGGTGCTCAGGGTTGGGATGGAGTTTATTCCCCGGCTAGCCGACGGCAGCTAATGCGGTGCAGCAGCAGGGAGGATGATGCTGAGGAGAGAGGGAGAGAGGGAGGGAGGGAGGCTGCCCTCATTTGGAAAGGATGATGATACCGTAGCCTGAATTAACCTCACCAACAGCTGCAAACTCATACTAACCCATACAGCCCTTAAAGCAACTTAAACTCTATTATTCTCCATATCCATATGCAGGGCTCCAGACTGTCCCTACCACAACTAAACCAGTAAATTTGCTGTTTTTTGTTTTGTTTTATTTTTTAATACTCAAATAATCTGGACTCTGTCATTACAGGTGGCAGGCCAAAGTGTATGAGGATCATGAATGAAAAGGAAATGTGAATATTTGCTTAGGGGCCACTGTGCTCCTAAAAAAAAGGTAGTCTGGACTGGAGCCCTGTAAAAGGACAGTTCAACATTTTGGCAAAGTCGCCTATTGCCGCAATCCCTATAGTCATGGCAGTATAGGTTCATTACCTTTAATTATCGATGCATGTTGTTTTAAGATCCGCGGGGGAAAGACGTGAACTGCTCAGCGAACACAATGGAGGTGAATGGTACCGGTCCTCTGTCCCTCATCAAACTCATCAAATACACAATCCAACAACTCTAAAACACTCTTGTGGACAAGTTGTGACCTGCACATTCACCACACTATGAAATTATCATGTGTAATAATGTAAAATTACAACACATAAAGCAAATACTCAGAACTAGCCTACTTGCGCTTTTGAAATCACTCCGCCCAGCAGCCATGTCTTAAATGTAGTTCTGGCTGCATTTGCTGCGAAAACAACTCTGTCTCGTAATGTTACATTATTATTTCATAGCATGGCGAATGTGCAAGTCAGAACTTATCCACGAGATTGTTTTGGAGCTGTGTATTTGATGAGTTTGATGAGGGACAGGGCAGGGGACCTGTACCGTTCACCTCCATTGTGTTCACTGAGCAGCTCACGTCTCTGCCCCGCAGATCTCAAAACAACATGCACCGATAATTAAAGATAATGAACCTACTGCCATGATGACTATAGGGATTGCGGCAATAGGCAAATTTGCCAAAATGTTGAACTACCCCTATAATTACACGGTATGGTTTCTGTACTGTATGTGGGAAAGTGACGGTTTAACAATGTTGAAACCATGTGTGTGTTTGTGTCATGAGCTCCTCCTGTCACAGGGTCTCATCAAAAGACAGAACAGAGGCACCTCGCTCTTCCCCACATCTCTGCTCCTCCATATCTCCTTTCAGGAAGTGTGCTGCAGTGAGCAGGAGAGGAGAAAGCAGCAATGGAGGGTTAGTAAGCCTCGCTTGCTTCTTCTTAATGTGCTCACTCATTTGAATGAAGTAGGTTTGTAGCTTGTAAGTAATTGAAAAATTACTGGCATTTATGATTATTATCTATTTTCTATTGTAGAAAGCTCTGAAAGCTGTTTGCCACAGTGGGGCAGAATATGCCTTCTTTTCAAATTCAGACGACTGTCCAGGCCTCTGTTTGCAAAGGCAACTGCTGCCCTTAGAAAACACAGCAGTATGCGGTGACTAATATCAGTATCTTTTGAATAAAAGGCGAAAATGTAGTTATGTGTAAAGACAGTATAGAGATAAAGCTACCTAATCAAGGTGACCAGTTTTTTAGCATATATTTCTTCCTTGACTTCCCATGACCTTGCCTCCTTCTCCTCCGTTCAGACTTCTTCCTTTGAGTGTCAGACATTATGTTAATTACACATTTAAAAAAAAAACTCCCTTCATTCCTGCCTCAGTCCACCTGTCACAGTACTATTTGCTGACAACCTGTGATATGAATTGAAATCCACAAACTGCATAATATCATAACGTAACATAAATCTGTTTCCAAAGACACTAAAACACCTGTCTGACACTCTGCATAGGTTAAATACAGTACAATTAGAACTGCCACTGATAATCAATTTTCCTTCAGAATGTGTTGTTCTGGACATCATACACCAAAATGACTAAATGTAATAATTGTACAAAAAGGCAGGTGGCAAGTTACCAGGAGTAAGTTTTATCATTTTCTTTGACCTTTCACCTGCAGAGTAGTCGTTCCATGGCAATCTCTATTTAAAAACATTTTTTTACTATAGATCAAAAACTGGATCAATTAATCAAGTAAATAAATAATTCATTATAAGAATAATCATTAGTTACAGTCCTACTTCATATTTTAAAAATAATTAGCATTAAAACAAATACGATAGGTAAGTGTGTTAGGTAGATACTATACTCAAAAGATCCCTTTTGATTTTTGATGATCAGATCAAAAGCATAAGTAAGTTGTCTCAGTTATTTACTGAAAGAAATAACAGTGAGATTAATTAACAATGAAAATAACCATTGACTGTATCGTCCCCAAAGCGCTTTTTGATTTTAGCGCTAACTTATTATTGCAGTGTGACACTACACACCACTGAAAATACAGAAATCCTGCTGTTTTAATTATTTCTTTCCTCACCCCCGAAAAAGTCGTGTAATTCTTATCTGGTATGTGGGCTAACATCCTACGTGGTGGATTACCCCCCAGCATGTGAAACGCTGTATGTAAAGCCTAGGTAGATGAATATGTGTTTACAAATGTGAAGACATGGGCAAAATGCACATAAACACACACACACATATGCACACACACATTCACACACACACAGAGCAGCCCTGTGCTCTGTGTGTCAGCCCGTCTAAGCTTCTTCCCCTCCCCCCTCTCAACATCTCTCTCCCCTTTTTTGTCCCCCTCACCCTCTCCTTTTCCCTCCCACTTGCTCTCTCCTGCCTGCTAGCACTATTTCAAGCCTCTGCCTAGGAGAGCGAGAGACGGAGAGGGAGAGGGAGAGGGAGAGACTGAGAGAGGGAGAGGGGAGGGGAAAGCAGACAGGATTTAGAGTTCAAGTGCACGTGCAGAAAATAGGCTGTATAGAAGAGAGTCGGAGCAGAAAGGAAACCAGGAAAAGGAACGGCAGGGGCGGGAGACAAAGCACAAAGTAGCTCTTTCTCCTCTTCTTTCTTCCTCTCTATTTTCTCCTCACAGAAAGAGAAGGTATTAGCCGTGGAATGGGGGGTGTGAAAAAATGAAAAGCCCAAAATTCGAATACCGTGAGCGTAAAGGAAAAAAAAAAATGTATTCCTATTCCTGCCCCCTCCCTCCTCTTTCCTCTCCCCACCGACACACTCCTCCTCTATCCCTCCCTCTTGGATGTTTCTCCATGAACCCCCCCCCCCTCAGTCTCTCTCTCTTTCTCTCTCTCCCTCTCTCTCTCTCTCTCTCTCGCTTCTCGCTGGCTCTCCTTTCTCTCCCCTCCCACCTCACATGCACACACCCGGACTCCTTCCTACTCCTTCCCCTCACGCGCGCTTACTATCCACTTTCACTGGAGAACCGACTGCAACAAGCTCTGTTTTTTTTTCTTCCTCCTTTTTTCTTTCGCCTGCCGTTCTTTGCTGTCGGTTATGTCCTCATGTACGGAGGCACCGCGACACAGACGCTTCACCCCTACTATGCTTGGCGCCCCTGAAAAACGCAGGCCGTGGATTGTTCCTGCGTTAGACTGCATGCCACAAACCTCTTGTCCTTTCCTGTAAACATATTTTTTTTCTCTTCTGCAGTATTTTTTTTTTGTTTTTCAACTCAAAACTTGACTTCTGTTCAGAAACCCTTTTTTTTTTTTTTTTTTTTTTTAAAATCTCATCTGTATTCCGAAGCAGGAGCTAAAGGGGTTGAAGAAAGAGAAAAGAGTGTCCGATGAATGGACAGATGAAGGGGACAGAGGCAAAGAATGAGGGGAAAATGGAGAGCATGGTCTGCGGGAGAAAGTGAGAAAGACAGACAGAGAGAGAGAGAGAGAGAGAGAGAGGTAGGAGAAAGAGTACCGGCACTGGCAAGAAAAAAACGGGAGGGGGAAGAGAGGAGAAGGGGGACCAGTAGGGGATAGACTTAGGAAGGAGGGACGGCTGGATAGGAATTGGCAAAATCGCGGGAAAAAGGAGAAAAAACAAAACTCCAGAAAGAGCAGAAACTGGACTTCTCGCCAAACTCAGACTCGCAGCCTCCGGTCGCCTCTCGTTTTTGTTTTTTGAAACGATTTTTCATCACTTCCCCGGTCACCCACTCTCACTCATCTGTGAGTATATACTGTGTGTACATGTCCTTTTCCTTTCTCATACATGCATCCTCTCTGCTTTTCTCTTTTTGTCTGTACAGCCTTCTCCTCTCCCCCCCCGCCTTGTGCCTTTGCTTCATTTTTCAACTCTCGTCTTTTTTTTTTTTCGTTTGAAAAATGTGTTCCCTAGGTTGCTAATCCCCCCATCCTGTTCGTCTATCCCATCTCGCGCTCCACCTCTCTCCCTCTTTCACTGTCTCTCTCTTTCCTCCTTCAGCTCCTCTTTATCATGGGTTATCGCTGTTCTCTTTGCCTCTCCTTGAAGGATTACCTCTGCTCACATTTAGATGAGGGCTTTGGAAAGGGATCACTGAGTGCACACAGTTTTAGGGGGCCCAAGTATGGGAGGGTAGCACATGAAGGAGGCAGGGTGTGTGCATTTGTGTGTGTGTGTGTGTATGTGTGTGTATGTGTGTGTGTGTATCTATCTGTATTAGTCATGTGTATCTGTGTGTCTGTGCATGTGTGTGTTAGTATGTTGGGGTGTGATTTAGAGTTAAAGGAGCCGGCAGCGGTCGACGGTCACTCCTGCTTACGCATGCGTGGATTTGCACAATCACGTTTCATGTTTTATATTCAGGGAATGATTGTGCGACGTTGTTAGTAAAATTGTTTTTTTTTTAAACACAGAAATTAAAGGTCAAGTGTCAAATTGAGGTGAAACGGAGAAGTGAAAACACTGTAAGTACCGCTGGGTTTCTTCTTGTTCTTCTTCTTCTCATTAGATTTTTTTTTCACTCCTCCCATGCTTTCCCCCTTTTTCTATCCCGTCTTCCATCCATTCATCCGGGTATCCCCAGTCTATCTGTTGATCCGCCTGTAAAGACAAAACCCACAGTCCAAGATGTGGTTCGGTGTCAACAAAAGATAAGGGTGGATTTTTTTTTCGAGAACGGAAGCTTAATCGGAAACTGGAGTCAATTTCAACAAGTTTTACATTTTTATAACCTTCCTTTTTGGCCGCGGTTACTTTTTGCCTGATGCGGTGAAGTTGCAGGTAAAGATGGAGGGTTTGGTGCAAATCTGTGGTGTAAAGATGTCGACAGTGTGGGATTACACAAATGTATTATTGTACTCTAAGTTCGATGGACATAACGCAAGGCAGTAGACAGGGACATACAAGATATAGCGCAAGCCTGCTATCGTCCATTTGCAGTCCATCTGCTATAACCTCCATCGAGTACCTTTTCTCCCGGGCTATCAGCCTCAGAAATCTTCCGGCATCTCTTTCCTTTCCCCTTTTTCCTCTACTGTGTTTTATATCTGGCTTTTCTGTTTTTCTGTTTACACAGTCTCCAGTTATCTCTGCCCACATTTTCTCTATCACTTGCCACAGTTGTTATCTATTTCCGAGATTGTTCACTGGTATCGTTCCGAGGGAAGTGCACACATGTGTGCCTTCCTCCGCCATCAGTGTTTTTTTTGTTTTTTTTATTGGTGTGGATGTGTAAACGATTGGTTCTGAAACCTCTGATTCTGCTTGTTTTTTTTGTATTTTTGCCTGGTTTAACATCTCTTTATCATCTGTTTGTTAATGGGGTGAGGTCGTTGAATTTGTGTGAGGACGTGGTCGTCCAAAAAGTTTTGATTAAAAAACACTGCGGATGTTTTTTTTAAAAATATATTCTGTTGATATAAATAAGAAAGAAGCCAATTGTACAGCAGATGCCGTTAGGTAACAGTTACTGGCCTACTTCTTCAATAATGTTCAGTGTCTAAGTGTGTGCTAGATTAATTCATATGCACTGATTTGATTAATACACAATGATTTGACATTTATGGGCAGACAGCATCACTGCGTTCTGTGATAAGCCAGGGGGGGGGAGGATGCTTTTGTTTAGTAGCGTCCCTGGCTTGACCTTTCCCTGACCTCCAGTTTAGCTCTCAAGAAAATAAGAGAAAAGTCGTTGATGTCAAATTTTTTCCTGAACCGAACGCTTGTCTCTCTGCCTCTCTCTAGCGCTTGCCAGCTTAAGACGCAGAAAAGGGTTAGAGAGAGACGAGCCCCCTTTAGAGCCCTCAACTTGCTCTTATTTGTTTTCAAATTCGACTTTTACGTTGCCAGACCTGCCTTTTGCACCTTTTGATTTCACTCCTAAGGGGATTTGATGGTAATGCCAGTGTAGTCGGACCCCCAGGTTATGAAATATTACTCAGACAGACCTGGTGTTATGTAATCTTACATAACTGAGGCGGCAGCTCAGCAGGCTCGTGATCAGGGGCTCTGGAGGAGAGGCTATATGGGTCTGCTTATGGTATGAACTCACTGGCAGGGTCAACACACTCCTGAATACCTGGGCCTTAAAGGGGAAGAGGCCCCCACTGCAGTATCCACACATATGGACTTAAGTGCCTGACACCTAAAGGCTGAGGAAGTAGAATATCCTCACCTATAGCAAGTTGCAGGCTTTTTGCCCCCATTGTGTGTGCGCGCCTGTGCTTCTGTTTAAGCTAAGCTCTTATGTCCTGAATTATCCTAAAATCATTCACTTATCCCTGATTGAATTCAACCTCTAATCTAATAATTGTTCTGCTTAAAAAGAATTGCCCTTTTTAAGTTTAGCCTGTACTAAACAGTAAACTAGCTTACTAGTTGCATGGCCCTGTCCTCTCACATTATATGTTACAGATACTCAAGCTACGACAATCCAGGACCATTCCCCATGTTTCTGTACCAGTTCTCTGTGAATCTTGTGTGTTTCTCATTCATAATTGATGACATTCAACCGCAGCATACATTAATGGATCGAACAGACCTCAGGAATTCCCATGCAAGCTGCTATTGTGTGTAGCAGGTTTAGATTTTGTGCAGCTGAATTTTGCTGAAAACCGACAAACTGGCGAGTGCTGGTAACGACAGCCTAACAGGCCGGGTGTGAAACACAAATAGTACAAAGGCTTGCTCGAATGTAGAGTGTTATATTTAATAAAGGATGGAGTGGATCTTAAAATAATAGTAATGTTGGAATTGGATAAAAACAGTATTTAATGTAAACTCAATCTGATGCCATAACAAAAAGTCATTGATTAAAGTAGTGTTAAGTATGAAGTAAGAAGTAAAATCTAAGAAATTCACACAGATAAAAGACATTTAATCAAGAATCGGTTCATAAAGCGTATCAAATATGTTATAGAGAAAACCTACAATTTTGAGTGTAATGATAATTCAAATAATGTATGTCTGTTTTTCAGATTGAGCCTCAGAGACTACCAGAACTATTTCAGCAGGTAAGAAAAGATTTCCTGTTCATTTATTAAGTTAAAAATGATCCAGAATAAGCAGCAGATGCTTTACTTTCTATTTATTCATTCGGTCTATTCTTAGATTCAGTGTGTATGTCCTGAGAGTCTTGAGAGATATGTATAAGTTTGTGCAAAACCGAGCCCTGTTCTGACTGGGTTTTTTGCTTAATGGCACTCAGCAGTCAGAAACACTTGGTCAGCCATTTTAGTCTGTGGCCCGATCGAAACGCCAATACACCATCAGAATAATTGAATTACTCTTCCCTGAGTCATTCTGTCGTGATTAACCTCAGAGATATGTGCTAACCGCCGGCCAATGTGAAAGGAGCAGCGAGCAGAGCAGAGCAGAGCAGAGCAGACCCTCTTTCATTTTTTGTCCAGCACACCTTTTTTGAGTCATTTTGGCGTAACACTGATGGCTGTGACTTATCTCAGCAAAGCAACAAGTGAAAGGTCATCTGTTGGTCACGTCCCGATTATCAGATGTTGCTGAAAAGTGAGAGAGCGTGGGTATAAAGAGCGGCCTGTGGTGTAGCCTTGAAGCTAGCTTTGGAGATGCCTCACATTACATTTTTGTCTTTGTGCTGATGTCACCCTCATGCCCCCGGTCCAGCAGCGGGAGAATAAGAGCTACATTCTGCCTCTGCGACACAATAGAGCCCTTCTTGCCCTGATATTTTCACAATGTGTTTTTGCAGAGCCCTGTGCACACACACACACACACACACACACACACACTCACACACACATTCTCTGCAGGCGGCACAGAACATTGATTCAGAGCTGGTCGGGCCGTGCACTTTACCCGATATTTCATTTCTTGGCGAAGGTGTTTGCTCAGTTATGATTTGAAGTTGACTCTGCTTTAAAAATGGAAAAAAAAGAAAGAAAAAGAAACTGCGTAGCGTCGGCAGCATGATAGATATAGTATCTCATCATGGGTCAGTGACAAGAGCAGCCATGTAAGCCACTGTAGTACAGTATATGGGTGGTGTGGCATGGGTTAACGTCTGCGGACCGGAGGAATGTGTCCGGGTCGACAGGGAGAATTCCTCAGTCCTGCGCGACTAGGTCACTGCACTGACAAGAGTCTGCCACCTCTTTCCGCATGCGCACTGCCGCCCTGCGCCTCTGTCTCATTGCCCTCCTCTGTCTTTTTCTAATTCTGCCTTGCCTATCTGTCTCTCGCTCCCCTCTTTCTCTCTCTCTCTATCTCCCTCTCTCCCCCTTGTCTGGCTCCAAGTCTGTCCTTCTCTCTCTCTCTGTCTCTGTCTCTCTCCCTCCTTTCTTTTGCGTTTCATCATTTCATCTTTTGTTCTTCCTGCTCGCCCTTTGTCTGTCTGTGTTTCTCTCATGTGTGTCTCTTTTGGTTAATCTGTCTGTCTGTCTTTCAGTCACGCCATCTATTTTGCTGTCCTACTTTGGCTCATATTTTTTCTCACTATTCCTTCTGTCTTTTATTTGTCCCCATGCACTTTTTTGCTGGTGTTTTTCATCTTCAAATATTCATGCCTTTAGGTATTTATACTCCAAACGTCATTATTCTGTCATTGCTGTCTGGTTTATCCATTCTCCAACCCCTTCGCCCTCCCATCTTTTTTTGTATCAAGTCTGTCTCTCCCCTCCTGTCTCACGCTTTATCTGTGGCACATTGAGTTCAGTGCTGCAGGTGCTTTCAAGAGGACATGTCGGGAGTGCAGGGGAGTGAGACAAAAGGAGATGCAGAGATTTACATTCTCTGTGTGCTCGTAAATATCATACTGGCATGCTTGTTATTAATGCAGCGCTGTAGCATGCATATGGTGCCTGGTGGTGCTGGTCATGTATGATTTATACGGTGCGTTCCCACACACGGGCCGAGGGCTTTTCATGGCAGCTATCAGTATTCCTGAGCGAAGGAGTTTGTAGAGTCTCACCTCTTCATTGGCTGACAGCAGGGGTGACAGACAGACCCCCAGGTACGGGAGCGTTTCCGCTGATGGCAGACGTGGAGATTTGACACAGTCTGAACCTTGCACATGTGCTCACTGAATGGAAGCACATTTCTGTAGAGTGTGTGCACGGCTTTATAGCTCATGTGGAGGCACATCTGGACATTCTCATGTCCTTTTTACACCACATCCACACACACACACACACACACGTGAATTATTTGTGGATTATGATTTATTGTGTCACTTAAGTTCAGTGACAGATGTTCATGGATTTCCGTATTGAGACTGTGAGAAATAAAACAAAAGAAAATGAAGATTTAAAAGAGACTTAAGCATATTTTTCATTTATTGTTATTGAGAACATACCACACTCTCTGCAATAGTCTCTCTTCCTATCTGGACTATATATAACATGTTAAATTATTGATTGTGCTGTCATGCCCATCTTTTAGTCCATTTAGGTCAAAACCAACTGAATTCTATAAAAGATATTCACCATTTCAGAAACCACAAGTCCTTGCTTGTATCAAAGCCAGGGGCTGTAACCATTTGTTGAAAAGAATATTAATGCTAACTGTTCTGTCAATTGATTAATTGATTGAATTAATTAACATTGTCTGGTTCTAGTTTCTCGGGTGTGGAGGATTTATTGCTTTTCCCTCCTACATGACTGGTAATTGAATATCTTGTTTTTTTGTGCTATTTGTTGGACAAAACAAGTTATTTAAAGATGTCAACACTTAATCAGCTCACTTACAGTCTCAATACACACATGCATGTACAACTCATAATTTACCATTTGACCACACAGCTCTGTCATGTTGAATTATTGACTGCTCTGGCATGTCCAGCCCTTTTAGGTTAAAACTAACCTACTGAATTATTAAGTCAAGAATTTAATTCTATAAAAAATATATTCAGCATGTCAGAAACTGTCCCCTACTGCAACTGCAAAGTGGCTTAGGTTTTTTTTTGGGGGGGGGATAAAAGTGTATTTCCTTTGGAGATAAAATGATTAGTTGATTCATTGATTACAGGATCCACAGAAGATCAAACCACAAGGGTTTTGTTGATTCATGAATTTCTTTATTTTTTAAGCATTTTCTTTTGTCTTCTGTTATAATAAATGAAATATCGTTTTAAACTTTTATACTAGTAGTTGGATAAAACAAAACATGTGAAGACAGTAACTTGGACTTAGGGAACACGCAATGAACATTTTCATGATTTTTCAATATTTTATCGACTATACTGTTATTGGATTACTTGAAAGTAAAATGTTAATATTGATCAGTAATTAAATACATACTGTATTACATGCATATAAAAGTAATGATACATACAGTACTGACTACAGTAATCAGTAACTGTTCTGTCATGTTCAATTACTGACACAATAGTTACTGTCTAACTGAATTATTTCTTGTGGCGTTTAATTCTTTGATTTTCAACATTTCGGAAACAAGTCTAAAATGCTTTTGACAGCTACGTGTGCTTCTGAACTATTTTAGGCAACAAAATCTCCAAATTGGATTCAGAATTTCAGCTCTTCAAATAATATTTAATTTAGCTCCGACAACACGACGGGTGTAAATCTTTGTTTGTTTGTTTGTTTGCGTTTACGCGTTCGCTCGCCGTCGACCTGCCACACCGAGCACCTAAAGCCCTGACGGTTTCAGACGGTGAGGGGAGGTGAGACGTGAGTAATAACAGTGACTGATGATGTCACAGACAGCATCGCGCCGCTTCAGCTGCCCCCCTGACCCGGCTTTAGGATGGCGGCAGCAGCGCGCAAGCACCCGTGGGTAACACACGCCAAAGCACATTAGAGGCAGGGAGACGGAGAGAGGCGGGGATGGAACACACAGAACACAGCTCAGGGGGACGGAGAGAGAGAGGGAGACAGAGAGACGGATAGAGAGAGGGGGGGGGGGGGGGCTGTCAGATTAAAGAGGAGAGAGGAGAGGAAAAGCTGAGAGACATGCTGATGTTTGCCTCTCCATGCTTTTTTTTTTTCTTTTTCTTTTTTTTTTTTTTAGCAGACTGTCTGGTTGGAGTTGATGTTCTACATCACTGCCTCAAGTATCTCTCACTGTCTCTCTCTCTCTGTCTGTCTGTCTGTCTGTCTGTCTGCAGCTCTCTCTGTAGGTTTTGCTTCCTCTATCACTCATGAAAAAGAAAAGAAAACGACATAAAAGAATCGTGGTTTGTAAGAAAATTAAGCATCGTCAACTCTGAGTGTCAAAATGAATCGTCAAAGTCACACATGATGTTTTGCTGGTGATAACATTTTAACGGCATTGTAATTGGACATCAGTTGATCAGTTAATTATAATAGAAACCTGGATAACAGGGTGTGCCCATCATGCACTCTATCTATCAGCTCCCTTCGTACACAGAACACATTTTTATCCGCAGCATCTGTTTCTCTCTGCCTCTCTCTCTTTATCTCATTTGTATCCATGGTCACTGTGTCCCAACTTCACTCACTGTTCAAACTTGCCAAAGGTGAAAATGATTTTAAAAAATGATGGTGCGAGTTCAACAAGGGTGAAATGAGCAGCAGCCATGTAGTTGAAGGACTGCTGATCTCACTTTCACAGATATAATTCTCTCGCACAAGTCTGATAGATTGACTCAGAGGGCAGCTGTCACTGGCTGCAACTCCTCTTCTCTTTGCTGCACTCAGCCCGTGTAAAAATATGCAACTTATGATGATTCATATGAAGGAGTAGTAGGATCTGTGTATGTCTGAGACGTGCTGAAGGACAGTACAGTAAATTATTCACAGTCATATACAGCAGTAAATTCTTTGCATATAAAGTGAGATAAATTTCACACTTTCACAATGTCATGGCCAAATCCAAAACCCACAGTGTCACACTAACATTTAGTTTAGAGCGGAAACTATTACTTCACCAATGATCAATCTGTACCTCTTCTGAAAATGTGTTAATATTTGTTGATCTTATGTGTCTTCTTTGGGAAAACCTGGGGCCAATATAGATATCCTCCTGAATTGAACGATATCATTTACAGACCGAATCTTTTCCAGCATCATACAGTAGATGCGGCATTCAGAGCTAACTGAGACATTAATCATTGAAATCCATCTCAAGAGCCGAGGAACCTTGAGCTGGAAATGAAGAGTGCCCGTTCACAAGCACTCAGCAGCCATGTGTTTGTTTTTGCCACGATCACTTCAAAGTCTCATTCATTTCTGACTCCCAAATGGCTCTTGATGCTTTGATCTGGCAGCCGAGAGATGAGCAGTACACAAAGCTAAACAATCCTGTTTGCGATTCTGTGTCGATACCGTGAAGCAAGAGAATCAAATATTGTACAAGATAGGTGATAATCACTGCTCTGAAAAGACACGCTGTGTCACAACATTAAAGAGACACGATTCTGATGAATGAGCCTGAGATTATGAACATAAATTAAATGTACTAAACAAACTACACGGTAATCCACAGACAACTTAAAATGTATTCAAACCGAAGATGTTATAAATACTTATACTCAGTCTAGGCCTTTTTTTTTTTAGAGGTTTAGGACTGAAACTAATTTAGACCCTACAAAGATTTGGTCGTATCATTATACACAGAATATGTTTGAACTTAAAACTTCTGCCAGTCACACAAACTGTTTGCTACGTCCTGACATTTTCCAGACAAAATCAATATCAACTAATGGAGAATAATAACTGGAATGATGCTGTAGATTGTCACCCAATTAACACAAAGACCATTTGATAATTGTATAAATTGTGTGTGGAGCAAAGTGCCAAAATCGGTACTTCAAACCGCTCATAAAGACAAAAATGAGAGAATTGGACGAGTGAAGTCTAGACTTCTTCCAATCTGAACACGTTGGGTCCCTGTTGGGTTTGGCTGCAAATGTCAAGCTCCAACTGGGAGTTTAAGTTGAAAGGTCATAATTAAATCCTCTCTAGCCCGAGATTTCTAATCTTACCATGCGAGGCGAGAAGGCGATGTGTTGTTTGGGTGCAGAATAGAAGTAAAAGGGTCAAAGTTCACTTTGGCTGCAGCTGCTGTGTGCCGACAGTGGCAGATGTTGCTGCTGTAAGATCTGATATCAAGATTTGTTTATTTACAGCCTTGACCTTCTCACCTCAGCCATCATCAGATTGTCTGTGACCCAAAAATATGAATTTTCACATTAATACCAAATGCTTAAGAAACATAGATCGTCTTGATTATTCTCCGCTCCATAAAGCATCGGACAAATTGAAACATTTGAGTTGTTATCCAGTTAAAACATAAATACGCAGTCTTATTCACACGTCATGTTTAAAGCAGCTCCTTTTTATAGCTGCTTTCTGAGAAAAATAATACAAAGAGAGAGGAAACGTGTAACTTAATTTAACCAGGAAAGGCTTTTCTGCATGCAGAAATAGAAACACTGTGCAGCTTCATTTCCCTGCTACATTCCACTAAAACCGATCACCACCAGTGATGCAGGAATGCTGGGTTTTTTTCTCCAGTGCACTGCTGCTCTCGTGTCTCTTTCTGTTTTCTCTCTAACTCACTTAACCATCCATTTTAACCGTCAATGACCTCAAAGCGCTGAGGTTTTGGCTGTAGAAATGAGTGGTCTTTCCCAAGTGTGCAGTTAGTCGCTGTGCTGCTGGTAACACATCACCCCTCCAACCCACCACCAACACCCCACCCCCTCCTCCTCCTCCTCCTCCTCTCCTTCTCCTCCTCCTCCTCCTCCTCTCTGGTGCATCACCCCACTCACTCACTTTCAATCTCTCCTTCTCTCTCTCCTTCACTCCCTGGCTTCATATTGATCTGAATTCATTTGTTTCCTATTGATCTGCCACTCCACCCTCTGCCGCATTGAACAAACACAAGGACACACACCATGCGCACACAAGCCTCACGCACGCACTTGTACGGAGAGAAAACACCCATTTACAACACTGTTGTACGTATAAGCCGCTTTGAAGGTCAGTATGCACAGCCATACGTTGCCGACAGACACACACCTGCAATCACACACTCTTCGTGTGAGAGATTTCAGCGGCTGGAAACACAAAGGTTTTCGAGGGGTCTCAGCTCAAGCATCAAACAAGCTAATGACATACAAAGGAACCTGGATTTCATATTGATCCAACACCTCAGGAGAGAGATGAAAACACAGGCAGTGTAGGACTGGCACCGGCAGGCAATACAATTACAGCTGCAGTTCATTTCTCAGGTTTGCTGAATTGTACTCGGAATAATTAGAGTAACAAATTAGAGGAATTTGTTTGGTGCCAAATATTCAGACACGTATTTGAGCCAAGGCATAATTTGTGGTAGTAATTGTGTATTTAGTGTTCTGAATAAGAAAATACAAAAAAAAAAAAAAGTCCAGTCAGTCAGGCTCAAGTCTCAAAATCATCAGTGTTAGTGGGCGTCGAGACTGAAAGTAGCCCTGCCTGCCTTGTATGTTGCTTCAGGTGCTGAAGTCCAAAAGGCAGATACCAAAATAATGCACAGCTGTTTTCAACACTGTCATTGAGACCATTATTTTTTATCTTTTATTGTGTTCATTGTTTAGCAAAAACCCCAAAGACTTAATTCACATCAGAAGGTAAACTACAGTTCCAGGATTTTGCACCTGCAAGCATTTGCTTTTTGCAGGATGTGTTGCGTCACAAGCTGCTGAGCCAGGTTCAGCTTTTTTGTTACACACGAGTAGAGCCAAAATAATTAGTGAATTGGTGAATTGATGTCTGCTTTGGTAATCCGTCATTTAAGGTTGATTTTTTTTTTTAGCTAAAACACCCAACATACGATGGATTTTAGGTTCTCAAATTTGAGTACCGGTAGTTGTTAATTTTCTTCATCTTACATGATAGTAAACTGAAGAATTTGGGTTTATGAACTTTTGGTTGGACAAAGCATCTCATGTCATTTATCGGAAATAGAAAGACATTTTTCACTATTTTGAATGTTTAGAGAAATAGAGACAAAATAGTAAGCACCCTGTGGTACCACCTTTTATGAATAACCTAGTTGCCTTTATTCAATAGTGACTGTATCAGAATTAGTCTGTCTTGTTGCGTTGCAGCTTCCCTGTCTGAGGCTCACGACCCAACGTGTATTGGTATCACAAATCTATAACAATGGGTCACAAGTGAATACTTTTTAACAGGCTAGATAAATCTCTAAAACAGTTGGGGCAATGTAGCATTTGGCTAATGCAACTCACAGCACAGCAAATATAGTGCCTTTACTATATTCAGCTGCGGATTAATATGTGCTGGTGAGTATTTATGTCACCATCACGTTGACTCAAAATTAGCTACAGTACAGAGGTCATGTTCGTGTCATCCAGTTCAATTGTGTGGCTCATTGATGTGTTTTTAACTGCTTTTAATAGTTTTTCGACAACAATGGAGCCCTGCATGGGAAGAAAATCGCCGGTCGTTAGTTGGTTTTGGTTTTTCCGCGATCTTTCCCTCCAGAAATACACAGTTATCCTTCAAGTCTCTGTGTTTTAATCCAGCATTTTGAGTGGCAGTTCTCCGTCCTCAATAAGCTGTGACAGGTTGACCAACCTTTCCTGCGGCCCCCACCACCAGCCACTCTAAACTTTTTTGGTTGGTGGCATCAAGTTGCCATGACACCAGACTGTTTGTCCTGCCCTCTGACCTCGTTTCAGGACATGCTGTGCTCAGTCAGAATGCATCTCCAGCAGCGGCTTGAGTTCAAAGGGCCGGAGGGGTGGGGGTGTGTGGGGGGGGCAGAGAGAGAGGCAAGGGGGGGAGAGGCTATGCTTCCTCTTGGTAATATTAGATAAGATACACTGCACTGCAGGCAATACTCGCCCTCCCTAAGTGCAAACAGACAGGAACACACAGACCCATATATACGTACACATGTGGGAATTAATGAGCGCACACGAACACAAAAGCAGAACATCTCCATCTCTGTTGTCTCTAATTGTGTTGCAGTGTCATAATTATTGCATTTGTTTGGCTTGCTGCTATTTAATTTATAATGTCTGATTGTATTTTCCAACATTATTAATGTATTATTCATCACCATTGTCTTTAACTGTCTCTGCTGTACATGTATTTCTGTATTTCCACTCTCTCATCCATGCTTTGTTGATGGCACAGTATTCATTCTGTGCCATTATGTCCCACTTTGTTAATCCATTTCATACCCTGCACACAATGTTTGATGCGTCCTTCGTCATAAACGCATGTGTTTCCATTCATTTCTTTGTGCTGCTGAGTGCTTCATCTCTAATCAGGGATTGGTCCATTATGACTTAATTGTCTTGTAGTTTTCTTTCATAATTGAGTCCAGGATGATTCCTGCTGCAAATGACACTATGAGACTATGTGGCCTGGATAAAAGCCCAGATAGGGTTGTGTCTGGGTGGCTGACATTATTTATTTACTTATCCCAACTTCATGGCTCAATGTGTTTATTGATGTTCCCCTTCGTATCCTGTGGTATGCTGATAATCTGCATGATGCTCTGCTGATTTCAGGAATGCCGTGGTCAACCACAGAAGCTCCCTAGTGAAAAGAGAGCCATGGGAAAAACCTCAAACTAGATCCCGGTTGTGAGGTAAATGCTTTGGCAACATCTTCCCGTTTCTTCCCGAATACCAACAAAGACACTTTGAATCTTACTGAAATGAAAGCTCGAGTAAACAGCTTGAGAGATCAGAGCTAGTGACGGAGAACGTCAACTCTGAGATACAGAGACACACTAGTGTTTTTATGTTTCTTTTCCCTTCTCTGACTTCCTCTTTCTGTCTCCTTGTGGCTCTTTTTTTATTCTTACTCTCATTATAAAACACGAGTTAGTTCTTACCGACAATGGGCAGTGAAGCAAAATTATTATATTCCCAGCCACTATAAGCAGACAATTCAACCATTAGCTATCACACAATAAAACCTGTTGAAAAAAGACCACAGCTTAGAGCCATCATTCATGTTATTTCAAAAATAATTGCATATGAGACCTCACATAACTGCTCGCTTGATTATTCTCTCTCTTTTTTTCCCTTGAACAACAATAACACACACATACACACACTTGAGCAAGAAAAAAAGATTAGAGTATATTGGCCAACAAAAGCTGCCTCCCATCATTTGTTACCCACAAACTCAAACAAACAATAAGAAAACCAATTCAACATGGTAGCCTACATACTATTTAAAATAATGACACATTGAAAACATATAAAGCCTCATTATGGAATAAGGACATTAAATTGTTCATTTACATTTTTTTTTTGTGGTGTGTTGTGTGCATTGTCGACATTTGTGAACACACACACACACACACACACACACACATGGACACACACACACACACACACACATGGACACAGTGCCTACTAACACAATACCGCACACATATATGCAGGACACACACACACACACACACACACATACTGGCCCACACAACCCAATAGCCATTGACAACAGTGCCCTAGCAACCATTGGGCATCATGCCAAGCCACTGAGGTTGCCTAGTAGTGTGTTCCCATGGTAACATTTTCTGCCTTTGTAAATAAGGTACGAGGAGAGTGGAGAGGGGGGGTGGGGGGGGTTTGGTTAGAAATTGCACTACAGAGTCTCATTCAATCCTGAGAGAGCTAATAATTTATGGTTTGTGAGTAGCAGATACTTATCCTCCCTGTCCCTGCACCGAGTTGCCATCCGACTGAAGAGCATGTGCATTAGCAGCATTGACGCCGGGGATCTCAGGTTCGAGTCTTTGTCGTTCAGGGTCAGATCCAGCTTTGAGGGGGACGGAGGAGATGCATGTAATCTTCTGTCTCAGGCACTGAATTATTTCTTTCTTTCTTTCTTAAAAAAAAAAAAAACTCACACTGGGGAAGTACTGGTTGCACTCTGCAGCATTGGCACAATTAAATATTCAATGTCAGAGAATATTACATTATGAATTTATCTGTGTATATATGTATTTTCTTGCTTCTCTACGTATTCATTTTTTCTCATCACATAGTCACTCCTCCTAGTTTGATTTCGTTTTACCACAATTTTCCTTTTGCTTTGTAAAATTAGCTAAAATTTAGATTATTAAAACATCTTGCTACTATAAAATCAACTGGACCTAGCAGCGATTCCTCTGCTCCGAGTTTGAGAGCGGCTGTTTGAGGCCTGCATTCCTGTTGAGGTGGCACTTGCAAGACGATTCATAGCTGTGGTTAACAGTTTATTTGCTGTCACTGGGCAGATTTCGCTCCTCTGTGCCCCTACATTTTTTGGGTGGTACTCTCTGTGCGTCACTTCTCAAAGATGGTAAGGGGTAGAATAAGCCACCTGAAATCTTTGTTCCATCCTTGACGACAAAGCCTAAATCTTTTAGGTATTTTTTTTTTATGATTTAGGTATTTTTAATGTTTTTTAATTGACAGAAATTGCAGGTCTTGATTTAATGAATTATCTCTTTAAATATCCCCTCTTTTAATTTAGCTTTTTCTTTTTACATTTAGTTTAATTGAAATCAGGAAATAAAATATATACATTTATGTTTTATAGATTTTTTTATAGATACATCTTAGAGAATTTGTTCCTAATGAATAACTTGCTTTCCATTTTCAAATTAAATCTAAAACACATCAAGTGTTTATATTCCCTTAAACTACAACTAATTATTTGAGCAATAATGACTGAAAAAGAATATGATGTCCCTCCGTATCGTTTCAGATGTTGTTCGGCAAGATTAACACAAGACGATCGTGTGCATGATTATCCATATCCCCAGAGTCTTTGCTGGATGTGATAACAACAATTTAAATTAAATTAACAAACTGAGTGGCTGATAAATAAGTTAATTTAAGAGATTCACATAAACACAGTTTTTGTTATGTTGCTAATGGGCCAAATTGTTTATCATTAAATATTTTTGGGCAGTGATGGAACTGACTTTAGCTATGTGTTTTCGTAACGTATATAAAATCCCATGGCATGGTGTGTGTATATAAATTTCTGTCTTTGCGATTGTGATACAGCCGGTTTGATACAAATTTAAAGTTATTTACCCTTTTGGTGATTTTGGTAGATACTAGCAACAATATTTTTTTGCTCTCTCGAGAGGCCGAACTGCAATCCTCATAAAGCTTCACCTGACCCAACACCAGCCGGGGTTCGGGCTTATCTGCCCCCTCGGCCTCCAGCGCAGGGGCTTCCCACCAGACTCGCATTGGCAAACAAACACACCCAGGCAGATTGGCAAAGAGCTGGCATTGGCACAACCATGCCGCATTCATGCGTGATTCGACTGCGAATGAGACGGTGAGAGAGGTTTAAAAAGGGGAGGAGAGGAATCAAGGGGATGAAGGGGGGGAGACTTAGTTGGTATGAACAGAGAGATTGTCTGAGAAAAAAAAAAGTTGCAAAAGATTTTGAGGCCTGAAATGTTCGGTGATGAAGGACAAATAAGAGGCACTTAGAGAAGCAGGAGGACGGCCAAAGAAAGAAAATGAAGGGTAGGCGGAGGGTGGGCTTTTAGCATGGCAGAGGGCAGTGGAGAGAGACGAAGTGAATGGGTTAGCATTTGGAAACTGGCCAATAAAAAAAACAATATACTATCTCTCTATTAAGCATATGGTGCTGCCATACATTTTAAAGTTAACACTTAGTTGCTTAATTTTTCATTTAATGATAGTTAAACTGGTAAATCCTTAGTACAGTACAACAAGTTGAGGTTGATTATAAATGGCTTTTATCCACATAATATAATTTAACAAGATCCATCATGGCCATTCATCATCTCCTGCACATTTACCTGTTCTTTGCATTTGTAAGCATTGCGGTCCCGGTAGACAATAGAGTGAGTTGCCATTTAGAGCAATCAGTGATACACGTCGGCTAGTGTGTTTGAGTCCAGATTCATCAATGAGGCTTCAGTCATCTCTAAGACTTAAAGGTTGTATTTTTGGTGCATTGACCAGGCTGAATAGGAGGCCTGGCAACTCTGCTGTGCAGCAGCTATCAAGTAATCAATGAGTCCTTGAGGCACACAGAAGGAGTGTCAAAATACCGCCATTGACTGCTAACAACAGCCAATTTGCTGCTTTTGCAGGAGATCACCTTAGCTTGATGTCGAATGTGTGGGTGCACCCCATTATTTATGGAGCATAATGAGGGAGATTGACTGGATAGTGCTGTTACTCCAAATTGTCATCCAATTACTCACCCATTAGATCCTATTTGTTACATCGAAAACTGCTCTAGAATGAACCAGTTTCTGTGTGTTAGCCTTAAAGTGCCTTATTAAATAGTGCAAATCAAATTATCCCATTTAATGTGCCGAGATACCTGACACCATTCCTGAGATTCTGATGAGGAAAAAGTAAATAAACAAGCTGCCAGACATTATCCTCGGTGCGTCTACATTACATGTCGTCTTTATGTATTTTAAAGTTCACTCCTCCACTCATTCATGCACTCACTCATATTTGGCCTATCTATGGCTGTTAAGAGGCATGGCCATTTCTACAGGCTGTAACACTCAGCCACCATCATTTACTGGCTTCTCTGTAGGGTGCTTCACATCTGTGCACTGTTTGGCCTTGTTAATACAAAGACCCTCACTGCAGCTATTCTGTTTGGTAGCACTTGATAATAATCCACCGCCACAAGGTCAGTTGTGCCTTTTTGAAGAATATTTTTTACCTTGGATGTTGTTGCTAGGTGGAGAGCGATAGAACTGGAGAGGACAAACAAAAACGATCTGAGAAAGCTTCAAAAGGACCAGAGGCCTGTTTCATAAAGTGACCTGCAAGCTTGACAAATTGCAAACTAGAATTTCAAACTTTTCATTAATAATTGTTTGCTATTCTAGGTCACAAGTGTAATGTTTGTTTTGATTAGTGAAAGGTGTTAAAATCTTGTCACTCAAATCTAATCTTATCCTAAAGAAGGAATAGATAACTTGCAGAATGCAAGTTGGAAAAAATGGTGAAACAGGTCCGAAGTTGCTTGACAGGCAAACGTGAAATGAGACGGCAACTGGAGGGCAAAAAAGGCAAAAATACAACTCAGGCAGTTGAAGGTGAGGTGTTATTTTTATAGCATCTTTCAACAAGGCAATCAAAAGGGCTTTACAAAAGACAGAAAAGGGCATTAAGATATAAAAGAAACACGAGGTGATATAGAGTAGGCAGACACATATAAATAGGAATAGGATAGAATACATATATACTGTATATAGCCAAGTTAAAATTACCATGCTGTCATAATGAATTGTGAGATACAACTGACCAACCTTGTCTTGTAGAAGGTATATTTATGAACAACAGTGAATATCTTTTGAAGAAAGTGTATTTGCTATCAGAATACATTTTCTATATGTGTGATGAGGAAATCTTAATTTGATGTTTTCTGCTCATTGTAAATAAAGTAAAAGTTTAGAAAGGATCATAATTAGATTCAAAAACCTCGCAGTCATTTCATTTCAGGCACCATGTATTTATTAGCATCTACCTAAACCACAACATTTCCACCAACTCTAACCAACGTGCTTTTGTTACTTAAAGCTAACGCACACCGACAGGAATGCAGAGGCCAAATCCAGTCTGACAGTCGTGCTCTTTATACGTCACCCCGACCACCTCCTGGTGACTCTGTTGCACAGATAACAGTAATATAAATGATGACATACATTATCAATAATGAGACAGAAGAATCATTAGTTTCAACCTTGATATGAGATTACATTTTTATATGTTGTCTGATATGTTGAGGTCAAAAACGACTATAGACAGTGAAGCACCCACACCACAAAGAGAAGCGATGTTCCTTTTCGACCAGCCGAGGCTGCGATATCTAACCTATAGCGAGCAGAACAGGAGTGTTCGACTTTAACCTCAGAATGACAATGAAGTGCTGCTCAGTAATGCTGAATGGAGGCTTTGAGGATATGGAAGATTCCACCAGCTCCACTTGCAGAAGTAGGTCAGGCAGACGCCTACAGTAAGCAACTGCAGGTTAAGTGCTTGTCTTTGTATTCAGAGACAGCCTTGGCCTCTAGTGGGAGGAGGGGGGCGGGGGGTGGTGGTCCAGGTTCCACGTCTACCCACAAGAGGGAGACAAGTCCACAAAAATGCATGGAGTGCTGATAGTAGAATGAGTCTTCAATTTTACTCCTTTAAATTGCAACAATAAGACAGTATTATACTTTAACCTGGTCGTCACAGACTACACTTTAAAGAAAGTCTAACATTAGATCTTGACAGGAACTGGATAATTTGCCAACAGTCTAATTCTACTGATACAGGGGATATATATATTTTTAAATTCTTGTAAATTATAGTAAAATATGTTGTGATAGTGTTGATCTGAAACGTAGCTTTATGATGAATGTGCACAGTGAATGAAGTGGAAGACAAGGGTGGGACAGACAGAGACAGAGACAGATAGGTAGAGACAGACAGATGTGATAGACAGGAGGACTCTGCAAGGAAGAGGAAGAGACTCCAGTGCTGACCCTGCTCCGGTGCTCTGCAGTGTGAGGTAGTTGGTTGTATGGTTTCGCATAATAAACAGCCTGGAGATAACTGTACAACCTTCTAGCTTTCCCTGCGGTGTCACCCAGACTTCACATGAACGCTGTCAACCTTCATGCCTCTTGAAGTGGTAAGTACGAAGACATGATGCACGAAAAAAAACACACACAAAAACAGAAAGTTCTGAAAATTACTTTTTATAGGAGGATAGGAATCAAGGTAAAAAACTTCATAGTTCATATTTAACAAGACAAAGCAGCACGGGAAAGGATATCAGGGGTTTTTAAGGCTGTAAACTACATATAATATAATATCAATACTCTGAGGTCCAGTTTTTAAGGTGTAACAGTATGTTCTCATTTCATTTATTTATTTGAAACGTTGTTTTTACCAAATTTATATTTATCAAGGTCAGTTTTACTAAGTAATGGATAAAAGGCTCACGCTGATATCACATCCATTAAAATACATCTTCATTTCACATTTTCACCAGTTCCAAGCTCGTAATAATAATAATAATGACATAAAAACAAGGTCATAAACAGTTTCTGTTCCCCCTTTAAATCTAAAACATCTGAAATACTAATCAGGGTTTGCCGTCGAGGTCCAGCTAATCCAGACATCAATATACCCACCTTGCTCTGCAGTGCTGTTTGATTTGTTATTTGGTGCAGTCCAATGGGGTATGGAAGCAGCCATCGATAGCTGGTTGTTTCTTTGCGTGGCCGTGCACAAAAACACAGGACGTGTTCCTGGACAACATTAAGCTGGAATGCCGAATCCGGTAAAACAGGAGAGAGGGACCCCCCCTCCTGCTCCCCTTCTTCATATTTTAAATAATTTCACCGTGCGTCAGCTGTCTGGACAGTAAGAAGTGTTGGTTTGTTCAGTTTGTACATCGAGTTTGGATCCAGCACGATTGATTTTAGTAGTTTGATGATATAAGATTTAAACCGCAGAAGGATACGGCCTTGGATTTTCAACATCTTTTATTATGTTTTTCTTACTAATGTGAAAATTTAATAGCAAGACATGTAGTTTTCTGTAAAATTTTCATTTCCAGCATATTTATTCAGTCAACCCTCTCTCTCTGTGTGGCGTTGTGTATTTCTGGCAGATAATGACAGTGTGTCCAGACATTAGTATCAGTGTGTCTTGAAACTCTGGGCTGTATGTGAACTTGCTTACCGCCTCCGCCTCCTTCCCCTCTCTCCTTCCTGCCGCCACCCCCACCCCACCACCGCTGCCACCCCCCACCACCCCCACCCCCCTCTGTCCCCCAGTGTGTCTGGCTAGTGGCTCAGACACTCAGTATCCGCATTGCGTTGCAGTGCTCCAGCGAGGAAGGGAAAAAAGAGCATATATCAGCAATCTCTGCCGAGCACTGCTCTTTTCTGTACGCACACAAAGAAACGACTCCCTGGCATGTACCAATTCAAGAGGAAATACAGTCACAATAGAGCCGCCTGCCACTTGCTATTTTATAAACGGTGGCCGATTCCTGCGTTTGTTTTTACGCTTGATACTGACATTGGATACATGCTGCTGACTGAAATTTCTCCTGTTAGTTTCTCATTATTTGCCGTTGAATATTTTTTTGCATTATATTTCGTTATTTCAGCTCTGCACACAAGAAGAAAAAAAAACATATGCTATTGAAGATTGTAGCAACGAATTTCACTGATTTCCAATCGCACTAACTGTAATTTTTAAATGTACAAAGTTCAACTATGATGGAAATTGAGGTTTCACAATTCCTCCGACAGCTTTCATATCACTCACCATATGTGCAGAGGATATTTGGGAATTTGTGCAAAAAAAAAAAAGGCAGCTAGATAAGATATTTGATGAACTGTGCAGATAGTGGACTGTTGTGTTAATGAAATATGGAGGGAGAGCAGCAGTGTTGTGGTCAGAACGGCTGTGGGGTTAATCACCTTTGGGCTCGCTGTGGCTTTGATCCTCATGCTGTGTGAAATCCACAGCCTCCGTCTGTGAGATCCCCCCTTTCCCACCCCCACTCTCCGTTCCCTCCCTTCCTCACACACACACACACACACACACACAAGCCCTCTCACACAGATGCATGTGTGCACAGCGGTGCACGAGGACATGCGCGCGCACGCCTCACACACATGCGCCTCCCTCCGAGCACGTTGACTCTCTCTCTCTCTCTCTCTCTCTCTCTCTCTCTCTCTCTCTCTCTCTCTCTCCTCCAGATGCACGAACATAGCAGCGCAAGTTCAAACACACTCAAACAAACACAGAGTAACAGACACCCATGTAGAGAGACACGGCGTCGTGTGAACGTAGACTGCAAGATGGGGCGAGACGGGACGTCACGCCTGGAAAAAATGTAAGGGGTTAGAGTAGAAGAGGGGGAGAGAGAGAGAGAGGGAGGGAGAGAGAGGGAGATAGAGAGACGAGGAGGGGAGGATGAAAACGAGGGGAAGGGCTGAGACGGAGCAGGGGGAGGCGGGGACAGAGTGATAGAGAGTGTTCAGGCAAGAGAAGAAGAAAGAGCGATAGCTGGAGATACTGCATGCTTGCATAAGTGTCTGTGTGCGAGTGCGTGTGTGTGTGCGTGTGTGTGTGTGTGTGTGTGTGTGTTTGTGTGTGATCTATGTAGGTGACACAGATTTATGAAAGGAGAGGGTCATAGATGGAGGCGCTGTTGGTGGTTGTTGGGGGTTGGGGGAAGTGGGGGTGTTGGTACAGCACCAGATAATGGAATCAATGCAATTGTCTGTGTGTGTTTTACTGTGTGTGTGTGTGTGTGTGTGTAAGCGTACCTGCCTCATAGACATTGCTTGCTCGGACTCTAATCGCCTGGAGAATTAGTGATGTGACTTGGCAGAGGGAAACAGGCACAAAACAGAGCCAGGGACAGCGCCTGAGAGAGGGATAGAAGAAGAGGAGAGACAAAAAGAGGAGAGCGAGAGAGAGATGGAGGGGTAGCGAGAGGGGAATAGCTTTTCTGTTCGCCGCCGCGTACAGCGCTCAGAGAAAAAGGAAGACTGTGAAGATGGGGCAGGATAGGTTTTATCATGCCTTATTTTCTTTACCACTGGATTAATTGGTGCTTATTTTTCTCTCAAACAGAAAACGGATCAATAACTCATCGTAAGAGTGCGTTGTGTTATATGTGTGTGAGTGAGTGTGTGTGTGAGTGCACGTACCTGTTTTATGTACATGCACTTGTTGTATGCATGTGCATACGGACATGAGTACAAACGTGTGTTCATGTAAGGAACACCAGAGAAAAGGCAAATGGTGAGTTCAGACTGACTTGAGCGGCCCGGATAACAAATCGAGACAATTCGACTGACCACGTTCACCCGCCATCTTCCCGTCATTTGTGTCCACCTTCATTTTTATTCTTTTTTTTAATGTCTTTTTCTTTTTTTTACCTGATGATATTTTACTTCATTCTCCCTTTTAGCCTCTGGTTTCATCCTCGGGTCTTTGTCTCTGGTGCTTCAGAGAGCAGCAGAGTCGCTCATAAAACTGGGACAGAGAAAATATATCTCAAAGCACAGAGACAAAGAGGAAACAGAGAGAGGCAGTCTAATTTTTCACACAGGCAGCAGAAGGCTTCATGCTCCGTGTGCCTTTGTGGAGTCGCATGTTCGGCTGCATGCGTGCGTGCACGCACGCGTGTGTGTGTGTGTGTGTGTGCACGCACCTGGCCACAGACAGATTTTGCAAGTTAGAGACACATGTTCTGGATTGTTGGCGGACGATAAAGCTGTCGTCTGCTCCGACTTACATGTGATGCAAATGGAGCTTTTCAGCTGTGTACCAGTTGTTTGAACCCTGGCTCATATTCTTCATGTGGCATCTGCAGTGTCAGGCTTGTGTGACATTTATTTTGTCTGGGGAAGAGTAAATCAGTGTTACTCCCTCAAGGCTGAACATCTTTGTCATGGGGGAGTGATTGCATAATCCTGTGAGATCACAAGGCCTGTAGGAAATATAAGACGACAGTGTTGTCTGCGGCTTCAGGCACAGCTGTCTGTGGATGTTTCATGCATGTGCACAAGCAAAAGAGTACGTATGTGCATCTATGAACTGTATGACCGCTGTGTCGGAGCTTAACGCTGGTGCAGGCCAGGCGGCCGTATGTTCATCCCATATGCAAATCCCGATTTAAACATTAAATTTGAGGATTTTGCTCTGCGTATGCGCGCCTCTCCTCAGATGCTTTGTCTATCTGTCTGCCAGCAGGGGGCATTTTGTTTCAACGTCTTACTGCACAGACCTGCACTGAATTAACAGGCGCTGGCTATATCAGGAGGAAAGACAGTGAAGGGCCCTGAAAACGAGACGAACGGACACACAACGGCTGCGAGAATTGTGATCTATACGTCGAGCGATGTATTTTAACGTCTTTCTCTTTGTTTTGCAGGCTGTGATCCGGTCCAGGTCATGCAGACGAAACGTTTTTCGTGACGGGCTGCAGCGGCATTGATAACAAACAACGGTAATCATCTAACATGATGTATGACGTAGAGTCTATTTTTGCTATAATGCAACATGCTCTGTGTCTGTCAGTGATGTTTGTATTTGCAGGTTTATACAAGTTGGTCTCACAATAAACATACATGACACATTTATACGTCACTGAAATATACATTTTTCATGTTAAATGTCACACCTTGCATCAGTATTTAGGACCGTAGGTTTTTAACTGCGGACGAGCAGCAGCTGTCCGTCGGCTCCTGCCTGCCAGTCCAGCCCTGTCTGTGTGTGTCTTTGTGTGTGCGTCACTGTCCCTGAGACCCTTAACCTGTGATGATATGAAAGGTCACAGGTGAGGTCCTTGGGAACAAAGGCGCACGCAGATGCTTCAGGAGAACCACGGCGTTTCTCCGTCACCGTCCAAGAGAGAACTCGCCAGACCAACATGTGACGCACTTTTTTTTTAATCACGAGATCATCACCGCTATCAGAAGTGTTGAACAGATCTGAGTGAATCTGCCGAACAGCCAGAGAATTAGAGGTTTTGACTGCATGAAGTCATCTGGAGAGAATTCCCCAAACTTTCCAGACATCAGGGAAAGATGAGACGAGACGAGACACTGCGGTTGTCTGGAGGGGGCAGTACCTTCTTGGCTAACTTTGTGCAATGAACAGTTACACGGTTCAATAAGAAGACAGCCAAAGGTCGTGACCCCGATATATGATTCACATGGGATTGAAAACTGTTCACAGACGATGAAAATTACAGCAGTGACGACCTGCGGTGAAGAAACAGGAAACACTTTGATGGTTAATTTTATGGAAAGACTAAAAACATCCGAGGCTGACAGTGACATATTCAGATGGCACAAAACTCAAATGTATTTAGTTTACCATAAGGAAAAAATGTGAATAACAGCCTCAGCAATTAAATGCTTGTCAAAAATGAATTTTCTGTTGCTTTATTTTTTATCGTTTCTATGAATGAATGAATGAATGAATGAAATGCACCATTGCTCTGATTGTTTTTTTCTCCTTTATGTGGTAATAAAATTCAAGAAATTGAGAAAACCTGTATTGTTTTTGCCAAATACCATGTAAAACCAATAAATAATAATAACAATAATAAAAACATTTAAAAATCTAATCATCTCTTTTCTTTTACCAGCTTTTTATGCTCATGGAGTTGAATGTGAGATGAATGTTTCGGCTCATTGCGGTGGAGATAGATCAACATGTGATATCAGGCTCCAGCCGAGAGCACGAATCGAGCTTCTTCACCGCCACATTTTTTGTGTGTGTGTGTGTTTTTTTCTGACCACTTAACAAACCGCCGCAGCTGCAGTTTTCAGGTGAATAAATGAAAGTGACGTGGATCCTCCTTTTTTCAGACTCCCCGGCCCTGACGCTCGGCCAGGGTGGCTCAGTGTTCCCTGGCTCTCCGCCCTCCATGTGCTTGTGCATCCCAGGACAGTTGACATTGATTGTGCAGGAGACAGACTGAGTCACATTAGTACCCAGCTCGGGCCTGCCGCTGAAAAACACATTAACTGGCTGCATTAGGAGCCCTGTCTGGTAACCATGGCAAAGCACACAGGGAGGGAGGAGGGAGGGAGGGAGGGAGGGAGGGATGGAGGGAGGAGGAGGAGGAGGGTTGAGACGGGGCAGTGGGTTCAGCACACAGTCTCTCAGGGGTTGTCTTTCTCAAGCACTCCTTTCCTTTCCTCCGGCCACGTCTGTCATTTTCTTTCAGCCTCTCTCTCCTTCTTTTGAACTGACAGCCTCTCTCTCTCTTTCTGTCTCTCTCTTTCTCTCTGTCTCTCCCCTCCTCACACATATAAACACAATTTGCATATTTCTTTCTCTTTTCTTGCATTCCTCTCATTGATGCTGACCTCATCACTCTGCCCTTACCTCATACTCCACCCCCTTCATCCAACTAGCCTGTGCAACATAATCTGCCTCTCTCTAATTTGCCTCTTTCTTCTTTTTTTTTTCTTTTTTTTTCTGGCTCTCCCCCTTCATGCCTTTTGTTCCATTGTCAATATGGTTCCCCTCCGTGGAGAGGTACAGGAGAGACGAGACCGAGCTACAACAATGTGAAAATGAGGAAGAAGCCAAAACTGGGCAGATGAGCTGACCATTTTCTACAGTCGTACTCGTGTAGCGTTAAATTCTGTCTACGTTGTTTTATGTATAGTCGATACTGCGATACATATATCTATGATAGCAGGCCTGTCAGAGTTTTCTAACACTGACATACTTCAGCTGCTCTGACACTTCACTTTTCCCATATGGGATCAATAAAGTGATATCTTATAAATCAGTCACACCCTCTTTAAATGAGAATTAGGCTGCTCTTTTGTCGGCTGATCTGTTCATGGAAATTTCCACCTCAGAGTTGCATGTGGGATGGCCGGCTTAAAAAATACGTAGTTATGTGCTTTTTCTCTATATACATTTAGGCACCTGTAGTTTTAAGTATTTAAATATGGGAAGATATAAATGTACGCAAACTTAATTAACTACTTACTTAGGTATTCATTTACTCTGACCTGTAGTTACATGACAATGGTTTACCACAGAGCTCAGAGCTGCATTGAATTCACCAAGGCTGCATTTTATTACATAGGACGACATTTCATTTAAGGGGGAATGTGTTATTTCTTCTTACACAAGTGACATTGACTCACTTTCAAACAAATATCTGAGAGCCATAAATAAACGGATCATCATTTTTCATCGCCTTCTTTTACAGTAGTGCCAATGAAATCCCTCTTCAAACTGAAATATATGGATCTGATGTTCTTGCTTTTTGTGTCATGCACAAACACGTGGCCAGCCCACGTGGCTCCATGAGACAACAGAAAGACCACTGCAGTGGTGAAAAAGTGGTGCAAACAACTCTGTGTCAGACTCTTTAAATAAAACCTTTACTGTATGTCACCAAAAAGATTTCCCTTCATTAGAAAAGTTTGATACAATCCCCCGACTGGAAGGATTCGGCAGAAATTATTTTGATTTATTTTACACAACAAATTATTTTCTCTTCAGAACAACCATTAAACCAATCATATGCAACTATTTTTGTAATTTATACTTTGTATACTTTTGTACCAAACATTGACAGACCATCTTTATTTAGATTATTGTTATTATTAATCATTCTTATTTTAATTCTAGCTGTATTTTCTTTTCTTTTTTTCTTTTTAGATTATTTAAACATGTTTCTCTCAGTAGAAGATAGTTTGTCTATCATGCTGCTATGGAGTTGAATCAGTTAGAGTTAGGTTACTTTTCTCCATCACAGTTAATGTGCAGCCTCCATCATATTTTTACCTCACTGTGCATTGATTACACTTAACAGATTCATCAGTAGGGGGCAGTGCTGAGTTATAGTCCTTGGTTTATGGGGAATTCATAAACTACAGTAAAACGCTGCATGTGATCTAAATGAAACAGCAACAAATCTATACCTCATATGAATATATAAATGTTTTTGGTATGTCTCAGTTTGCTTCTAAGGAGGGTGTTTGAAGAGTTTATACAAGCCACCAGCGTTATAACGCAGTGAAACTCAGCAGTGATGTTAACATTTACATAGAGAGCAACACACAATGCTACCTGGTAACAATACTTCAGACAAGTATAACATAAAGGCTTTATCAGATTCAACTCCCTTATGCACCCAGAGTTTGTTCTTAGTCCCTTTTTTTTAAGCACATAATGTTTATGGGTTTTATTTGTAATAAGTTGGGAGTGATGGTGGTTATGCAGGAAGATGCTGGTGATGAGTAGATGAGATAAGACAAACTCATACACACGCCCAGTGTGCACAGGTGTGTGGCTTCTCTTTATTCACGTGTTCATTTGGGAGGCAGGACTCAGACAGAGGGGGAGTGAGGCTCTGATATTTTTTGTTGTTCTGACCGTAATGTTTTCATTTCAGTGCTGCAGCACCACAAATACTCACTAGCTACCTGTTATGTCAAATAAACAGTGTCAGACTTCACTGATCCCATTTGTGGGACATGAGTGTCAGCAGCAAAAAATAATAAAAAATAGAAACAAATGCAGTTAAATGTATAATAGGCTATAACACACACTTTATTCATTATTAATTCATTGAATGTCCGTTCTAACTGTGGAATACATTGAGGTAAAGAGCTCCATCACAGTGAAGCCGAGAGAAATATGAAATAAAAGATCATAGACACAAGAAACAACCAATGAGGGTCAAGAAACAGAACAACAATAAAGGCCACAAAATGATTTAGAATTAATAAAAACCTTAACAGTAAGGTTTAGCTCTAACAGGAACATCTGGGAGTAATATGTGACTTATAGATTTAAAATGACCTAAGGATAAAGGTGAAGAAGATTTTAAAGTATTGTTGTTCAGTTGTTCCACCTGCACTGCACCTGAGTTTTTTGGTTAGTGTCCTCATTAAAAGATAGCAGTGAAGTAAAGAAACGCAGTAAAAGACCAATCAAAGCCTTAGAAATTATAAATATTCAATGGTTTTCACATTTTATATAAAAAAAGAGGGTCATAGTGATGTGTATTACTTTCTCCCATAATAAATAACTCTAGCCTATATCTGCAATATCTATATCTGCCTAGTTTGAAGCAGGATACATAGCCTAAATCAAATTAAACCCTAAAAAGAATTGAAGAGGTAACCTATATGATCATCAGTAATGAAGTAAAATCACAACATGAGGACGGTGGTCTAGTGTGTGTGTGTGTGTGTGTGTGTGTGTGTGTGTGTGTTCGAGGATATCAGGGTAAAAGTAGATGTAGTACAGGAGTGACATTATTAATGATCCCCATTATCCGAGCTAGTCTTCCTGGGGTCCTCTTAAAAGTTCAAGTTATAAATTATAACAATACGCAGATCAAGTTACAATAAAAAAAGAAAAAAAGAAGAAGAAAAATCCATGATAATAACAACTCCCCAAACGGTCTCATCAGTAAGTTTAAGTTTATTTAGGATAGCCCCTTGAGATGCAGCATCTCGTTTTCGAGGGGGTCCCTATACAGAAACAATGCAAACAATACACAAACAAGACATACTATTACAATGATACAAAACACACAGAGACACAAAGCACAGCACACTGCTCACCCACTTCACCAACCCCCAAACCCCACCCAACTTATCATAGACTTACACTGAAAATGCATATAAACCTACATACTGTGTAAATGTAGATGTGAGCAAGTATACACATGAGCAAGTACACAAATACACAAATGGGTCTGCCCCAATAACAAGAGCAACACACATCGGAGGCAACAGTAAACCACTGCATCAAAAACATGAGCAACCTGTTCTTAATTGGGAGTAGCTACTGACACTCCAGCCTGAAAAGTGACAATACATGTTTTTTAAATGCTTTCTTACTTGAAATGGTTCTGATATTCAAAGGAAGAGTTCCTAAAGGAAATAATAACCTATAGGCTGCAACAGTGCATTTCATTGAATTAGTTATTGGGTGTAAATCATCATGGTTTGTATTCAAACTATGGGGCAGCATGTATGTATGTAGCCTATATACAGTAGTACTGTATGTGTCACTTAGCCTAAGGTGGCATTGGTGCAATGTATATTTTATAAAATGCACACTTTTCTTGTATTTTTCGTACTTTCTTTTCGTTTTACTATTTATATTGTATGATGTGTGTGATATGGACCTGTGTATGAAATAAAAGCTTATATTATATATTCATGTAGGTATGTGGCGTATGTTGTATGTGGGGGGTCAAACTTTGAGGGGAACTAAAAGTCTGCGCCGCCATTTCCTCCCGAGCCCCCTAAACGTCACGGACGGCCGGAAGCGGTCGCAAATTTAAACAGCCACCCCAGGAACAATAACAGCGTAGTTTGACTTTACGGGCTGAGTGATGAACCGATATTAGATGAAAAAATAATCCAAAGCTGCACAGAGGATTTCTTGAAGGTGAGCTACGCACTCCGTTAATTATATATCATTACTATTTTATCTGCTGAGCAGCGCGCTACTTTCTCTCCATCGCCGTCGACTCTGAAGCTGACTATCACCTGGAAAACAATCTGGTCCAGAGTAGTCGCGTTTGTTTAGGGCCCTAAATCTGACACAATTTACTGTCCCTCGGCTACAGCTTGGCAATGCATGGGATCCGATGGATTTTTAAAAATAAGTTGCATTTGTTTCGATATGCAAATGTGCAGCCAAAGTTGACGAAATTATTATTATTTGCATGCAACCGATGTTAACTGTCCACATGTTGTTGCTAACGCTGAGCACTTCCCGCCACTGACAGACTGTACACACCAGACAATAGACATGTCCATGTAAAATTCATCCTTTAATTAATGATAATAAGATGTAAATGTTATCAATCATCATCCAAAAAAAAAAAAAAAATGCTGCCTGTGTATATTGTCATACTCTGAAAACTATGTTATTTTGAAGCTATGCTCTCTCGTTATTTTTGATATAAAATATACATTTTATTTTGTGCCCAGAAATGTGGTTTTCATTAATAACAGTTCTGCTGAAGTAGAAAACTTAATCTGGCTGTTATAATTGCATCTGTAAAAACAAAACAAAACAATTGACAGCTCTACTTGAATATAGTAAGTGTTGTTACTCATGAAGTTTATAAAAGCTTCTAAAAATGTTTTGTTATCTTCAGTAAAAAGAGAGTAAATATTAGTGAAGGCATATGAGCTCTCCTTACTAATTTAAACAAGTACATTTTAGCAAAATACCTTATTAAAGGTAAATTAAAAAAACAAACACATTGTATATTATTTCATTTCGCCTCCTATTTCATTAAGATTATTCATATGGTCTATAATATTACCCTTCAATCAGATATCATACATTTTTTAAAATTTTAATCTTATACAAGACTATCTGTCTAGATATGTTTTATTCTTTTTTTAACCAGATATTTGTCCTCTTGAAATATCAAATATCTATTGTGTTATAGTTCTATTTATACATTTATATATTACTCATATTTATATTAAATTACTCTGTCTGTCTCTGTCAATACTTTGGGAATAACTGTGGTTTTTAATGTCCATCTTACAGGTGCAGACCTAACAGAAGTATTTAAAGCTGAAGGCAGAAGCATGGAGGAAGAAATAAGGATGGCCGAGACAGAGCAAGCAGATGGCGTGAGCAATGAGGGAGAGTCCAGTGTAGACATGTCCAACAGCAGTCCAACTAAAAGAGGAAGGGGGAGGCCGCAGGGTTCAAAAAAGCTGAAGGTTTGTGTGACAGACATTAACCTAATGGAGCTGGTTTCAGGCATCTCTAATGGTGGACCCACACAGCCCCAGAGAGGACGGGGGCGTCCAAAACTCTCCAGCACAAAAGAGACAGTGCAGGCGGGGTCAGGAGACGACCATGCTGATAACTCTGTGCAGACACACAGGGGTAAAGGGAGACCAAGAGGGTCTAAGAAAGACGCCAGTAATGGAGGCTGTCCAACGACAGACCTTGCTCCCAGAAAAAGAGGCAGGCCAAAAAAGTCTCTTAGCCAAAGCACCGTTCAGAAGGTTGAACCTGAAGAGTTGCCAAACGGTGGCTCCAACAGTCCAAAAGTGGGCAGGGGTCGTCCAAAAGGATCCACAAAGCGCAAATCTGAAAGTTTAAGAGGTGGTGCAGAGGATGTAGGCAGTCCTGCAACACCAAGGAAAAGAGGCCGACCAAAGGGCTCTCCCAATAAGAAACCCAGACTGGTGGCGGAGCTGGAGCTGAGCAGCGAGGGGGAGGCAGAGACTGAGGGAAGATCACACAGAAGGGTAAGCAGTTTGACCAAACAGGAGGAGACACACACCAGTATTGACGCGTCGAACGGCATCTCAAACACGCCTCGGAGAGGGAGGGGGAGGCCAAGAAAATATTTTGACAACAAGAAAAGAAATCAAAAACTGCTCTCAGATGGCTCAGAGCCAACGAAGAGGGGAAGAGGTCGGCCCAAAGGCTCCCTAAACAAGAAACGCCCGGCGTATAAGCTGGTACAGCACGGCACTGTGAGCCGGCCTCGTCGGAGGGTACACGCCTCGCCTCCGAAAGACAGGCCTGGTCGACCAAAAAAAACAGCCAAAAGAGGGCGGCCCAGGAAGTACCCGCTGCCGCCGCCTGAGGATCGGCAAAAGAAGCCAAAAGTCTGGAAGCCACTCGGACGGCCGAGGAAATACCCACGCGTCGATCCTCCGGAGGGAGCTCCCCCAGGGCCGCCCAGAAGGCCCGGTCGGCCTCGCAAGGTCGAATCCAAGAGAGGAGCTCACTTACGCAAGAATTCGCCAGTCACTCCGTCGTCAGCACGCAGCCCCAGCGATGGACCCCCGAGGAAAAGGGGCCGCCCGCCAGGTACTGCTAAAAGCGCAGATGTCGCGCCTCGTAAAAGAGGCCGCCCTAAAGGCTCACTCAACAAAAACAAAACCGATAGGGCAACGCAGCTCGACAGCCACTCAGAAGTAAAGAGTGAGTCTTGTGAAGTTCTGTTGGAGGGAGAGCCGGTGGAAGAGGAGTTTGAGCAACAACCGGTGGAAGAGGAGCCGGTGGAGAAGGAGTTGGAGGAAGACGACACGCAGATGACGCCCGCCGTCGACGCTGAAGAAACATTGATTGAACAGGATGCAACCTTTGAAGTTAGTAACCAGGCTTGATGAGCGATGCCGGTGTGACCAAAAACGTTGCTGTAGTAGTCGCTCGTTGAAAACATAGAATTCAATCTTGTTTTTAACATGTTGTCAGTCAGGTAGGCTAGATATTCAGCAGCTCCTGTTTTTCTAACTAACTTGTTCATCTGGTTTTATCGTGCTTATTATGATTATTTACTTTTTTTTTCTGTCATCTGAGTAAGTGATACAACTAATAACCTTTTACTAGAACCGACATGTAGAGTTTATTATCATAGACTGATTGTTCCAGTTTTCATTTAGCTCTCAGATGTAGTGTTTGACATTGTGCAAGGAAAAACCAGTTGCTGGGGACGACTTGGAGTAGGAAGAAGTCCAAACAGCTGTTGTAGAGCTGAGAAAAAAGAAGGAAGGGAGGGAGGGAGGGAGAGAGGGAGGGGAATAAAAGTGAAAATATAGAGAGCCGAGGTCCTGGCGTCACATCCGGGCCGTAACTGGTGTGACTTCTGTAACTCAGTGCAATCTCTCATTGACTATCTGTCTGTCCATATTCTAGGATAAACTGGTGGACCAATGGGGAGCGATGCCTCCTTTTAAAATGCGTGCCAGTCCCCCTTGATTTTACTTTTTAAAATTATTATTATTTACAGTTTTACAGGAACAGACAGCAGAGGAATATTCATATATAGATACTTGAATCTATATTAGCTGTATCTATCCTGTATTTCACAAGACACAAGTTACGAAACGTTGCAATAAATTTCTGCAAGTTGGCCATGTGTGCGGGAACTCTTCTTTGTTTACAAGACACAAGTTAAAAATCACTCAAGACTCAAAAAGGATTTGGACTTGGATGCTTTTTATTTCAGTTTCTGTAAAGGGGCTAGAAATATATTTTTTTATAATCTCATAATAAGTGCATGAAATCACAATTGAATGAAAAATGAATTTAACCCACAGACAGTTTCCATCTGAAGCTGCAGCAGTGAGTTTCAGCTCCAGTCTGAACACATACTCACTCTCTAAGCCAACATAGTTGTTTTTAGCAAATGAAAGCTCTATAGCGACAAAGACATAGTCGGCGATGAGCTGGTCAGCACAGTGCAGCGTTTAGCCGCTAAAGAAAACAGATGTTTCCCCCAGGAGCTGGTGGAGCCCAAAAACTGAGCTAAAATTGGGAGTAAGGTCAATCAACATGTAGAAACACTTCATTGTAACGATGTGAGAGATGAAAGGTCGTAGCAGGTCATCGTGCTCTATCATGGGCAGTTGAAAACATAAAAACCTTTAACTTTTAGACCCACACAGATACAAAAGTCTGAGAGCACTCTCCCATTTACCAGGAAAAGACTGTCCTCTACTGGAGTTTTAGTGATGCGCCACCAATTTGAACGAGGTGGAGCAGAGCTGGGACGTTGCAGTGTCCCTTCGGCTCTCTGTTGAGTATCTGTGGGAGAGTTTGGGGGAATTTTGAAGACAAACTATGTCTCAATGATGTCATTATTTTCCTTGATGCCGTTTCAGAGTTTATCGTGTCTTCATGTTTGTTTTTTGCCGTAATTGTCAAAGCTTTGAATGTACCATCATCAGTCTGGATTAATTTAGATCAGAGCGCAGCCGCGTAGCTTTTGTTACATGCATTCCTCGACTTGATGAAACGCTCGGTATCTTGAAAATGTCCGTCTCCATGTGTAGCATCTACATTTTTTTTTCTTTTTTAAAAATTTTAGTTCAGCTGCTATCTAGCTGCAGTCGTTATCTCAGCCTTTACTCTATGTTTACATGTAGCTGTGAAACCTTCGATTGTCATGAGATTAAATTCAACATTTTTTGTGTCAAAATTTTTTTTAATTGATTTTTGCAAACAATTAATTTACCTGTTTTTGAGCACCTTGTGTAAAAAAAAACAAAACAACTTTTGTGTGACATGACTTGTATATCATTAATACTAATCTCTTTTGGTTGGGTCAAACGATTGACATTGTTTCTAAATGCCAAATTGTGCTTCTGTGTCCAGTTGTGTGTAAAATAATGTGAGGTGAGAATGGAAAATAGAAGATTATGGTTTTAAAAAAATTGCATTGAAATTTGAACTGGCTTTGTGAAGTCGAATCATTTTAAGTGGACATATTTGGATTATGTGTGTTTTGACTAAGATGCCAATAATTTGTGAGATTATGGTCTTGAAATAAAATGTTGATCTTGCCGTTTTATTTTTCGCAGTGTGGTGTGATGATTGGATCAGTTGTGACCTAGTTCCTTTTTAATCCTTGTTTATTATTACTGCATCGTCTTTTTAATCCTGGCAACTCTGGAAATGGTAATCAGATGTTTATTCTAGCATTAATCATAATGTCTGTGAGTGGCAGCTCCAGCCTGACCAGTCCTGTCTCATGATGTCACGGATGCAACAAAGGTTGTGTGTGTTTCACAGATGCATCACTACATACTGTATAACCAGTACTAGTCACGGCTTGGTAAGGTCAGTAGTAAAAATGTTTGACGTATTCAGTGATTTAAAACAAACTAGACTTACATTTTAGTTAAAAATGTGTTACTGCAGTTGTATGAATATGTCAGTGTAGGTTATTACTGCACATAATACTTTGCTCTTCCCTTTCACAACTGCACAAACTATTATGTATAGACCAAGATGAAGGTCTAGATATTGAGCAATGAATCTTGTCTTTCACACAGACTATGGCATAGTGATAAAGGTTGAATTATTAAATTAAGACCATGAATTACTAATTTGGGAGCACTAATGATAACATTTAACAGATACTTTACTAATTTGAAGGCGCAAGTGATCACTGTGAAAACACAAATGACTAGCTTGATGGACCAAATTATTGCACGGAAAACGTTAATTACAAGTTCAATAGCAAGTATTATTAAGTTGAACACAAATTATTGAGTACAAAACGCAATGTAATAATTTGGAGTCCATTTGTTACATCCAATGTAATAACTTCAGATTTGAGAGCACAGATTTTTAAATAGCTCGAGAGCGTGAATTATTAATTAGACAGCACAATTTATCAATTTAAGCAAGAATTATTAATTTAAGAGCAGATAAAAAGCACAGATTCTTACATGGATAATTTGGTTTACTAGAACAAATTATTAAATGGAGAGTGCGACCGATTGGTCGGACAGTTTGGATTATTGAACCTAGAGTCCAAATCACAAATTTGAGAGATTTTAAAATAAACATGAATTAATTGGCAGCATAATGAGTTACTAATTTGAACACAAAATATTAAGTTTATACCGTTGATTAGGTGCAACTGACATCCCGAAGAGAACAAATTTAGCTATAGGTTTTAAAAGACATATGGAAAGCATAGACTACAAAATTAAGAGCACTTATTACTTGAGTGCAAAGCTATAATTGAGATCAAGAATTACCTATCTAAGAGCACAATTGTATTTCTTGACTCTTCCAGGTGTTTCTTTGGTTTTGAAAAGGGGGAGGAGACTTCCGGGTTAATCAACTACAGGAGGGAGTGACGTCAGATTGAGCCACAGCCCACAGGTATAGGGTTTGACGTTTTTGTTGCCTGGAAAAAGTAACAGAGTGAGACCTCTTGGCTGTTTTCACAGCTCTTGTTAGGAAGGAGGCAGCACACCTGACGCAGCAGCAGCAGCAGACGACAGGTAACTTGTTTTTTCAGCCGTGAGAAACAGCTCAACTCCTGAACCTGCTTCAGAAAAAAGAAAGAAGAAAAATCAAAGTTTCAGCTCGTGTCGGTGACGTGATGAAGTAAAAACCAGGTAGGTCGACCGTCAAAATATCAGAGGTCAGTGTGTTTTTTCTTGAACTATGTCAGGAGGAGTCGGGCGTGAATTGAGAGAGAGTCGCTGAACAAGTTTTCAGCTCCAGCCGGAAACGACATTCCTCAGTGCTCAGGCCTGTGGAGCTCCACCTCGCTGTCAACACAACATTTACAAACTCTGTGTGTGTCTGACCAAGGTAAACAAAGCAGTTTGTAACGAGGTGAAAGTGTCTTGTCGTCTCAGTGTGACATTAATGTAGGATTAAAGTTATACACATAGGCTATCATTATATTTCCAGTAGGCCTAGGTAAAGTAAGTAGGTGACAAATCTGTCTTGAAACTGGTTTTAGATTTAACTTCAGGGCCTTTTTATGGAGCTACAACTATGATTTCTTATTCTTATTTTTAATGTAAAGAAAAAATCTTTGTCAGAACATATATGTGTTATAAATAAACCTTCATCTTCATACAGCAACTCTACTGGAATTGGTTTTTAAAGCTGCTGTTGAAGCCGTACAGTACTGTAGGTCTGTGGCTGTCAAACAAAGTCCAGACACTTTCATGTGTTTTCAGAGAGGAGGAATGCGGACATGTTGATATAGGTTTGTTACTTGCTGGAAATAGCCTATATCAGTGCTTTCTGTCAATGATTGATTGATAAGTACAGGTATGTCAGAATTGGGGTGAAGTGGGTTTGTCAAACTTCTCAAATGAGATTTGTATGTTACATTAAATTGAATTCGTCCAGAGCTTGAACTTAAAGAAAGCCAGGAATTTAAAGGTGTCACAACACTTACTGTACTTTTTTTTTTTTTTACACTTTTATGACACTGTGTAGATCAGATAGTGGATTAATCAATCTGTCACTCCCTGGATTTGCTTTCGTTTTGACGATTCAACACTTAAAGTCACGCACATAGAAATCTTGAGGTGGAATTTGCCTGAACTTGCTTCACACACTCTGCGGGTGTGTGTGAGGGCAGAACGGGCCATAAAAGGCGACACACCCACGATAATCACTGAACTTTGATTGATTGATTTTTTTTTCTTTTTGCATAGCTGAAGGGCAGTTTCCTGAATTTGTTTTTTTTCTTCACAGCGACATCAACAAAAATGACCAACAGCCTCTGGAAGAAGCTTTGCTGACAGGACGACTCTTTACAACAGCTATCGACTGAGAAGAAGAAGAAGAGAGAGAGGAAAAATGTCCGGCCCTGGTGGTTTAATCCCAGATGTGGCACCTTCACCTGACGGCCCAACTGCAGAGCCACAAGTAGCTGGAAGTAAGAAGCCACAAGAGAGCAACAGCCTGGAGGAGAAGAACGAGATCACAGAGGAGAAAGAAGAAGAAAAAGAAGTGTTGAGAGAGGAGGAAGATCAAGAGGAAGAGGAGGATGATGATGAAGAAGAAGAAGAAGAAGAAATGAGCAGCTCTGCTCTGCTGGAGCCGAGCACGTTGCCGTGGCCCGGAGACAGGGACAGGAGGCCTCGGACGGATAAAGACGACGGAGTTTGTTCAGAGTCGGAGGAGAGGGACACGGAGGCGAGCAGAGGGAGTCGGGAGCTGTGTGAGAGTCAGACGGAGAGCGAGAGGAAGAGCAGAGACCGCTGGAGGGAGAGCATGCCCGAGGGAGAGAGGTGGAGGGACGACGAGATCGACGTCCACCGGGACAGCAGAGGAGACGGCTCACTGGCAGACGACGAAGAGGAGGAGGAAGAGGAGGAGGAGGAGGAGGAGGAGGAGGATGAAGAGTCTCACTGGATCTCAGAGAAAGCCGCTCTGGGCTTCACTCCGCAGGTCACGATTGTGCGTCCGTCCAGCAAAGAGCTCCCAGAGGAGAGTCGGCTCTTCATAGAGAGGGAGGAGGAGGAGGAGCCGCAGGCGGCGGTTCACATCTACCCCGAGTGGACGGAGGAGGAGGACGACAAGATCTGTGAGTACACAACACAACACAACACAACACAACACAACACAACACAACACAACACTTTTACTACACACTATAGTACAGGTTCACTTAAAGATTTTTCTTATGATTGAATATTACAAATGACGATAAGCTGCTGTACGGTGATTGAATACATGAATCTCTTAACATAGAACATATATTGGACATCAGTAGCTACACAGGCTACACAATTAATCGCAATGTAATCAAAATCCCAATATGGTCAAGTTCAGCGTCCACATTAGCCTCGTAAACCAGCCTCTCGCGGAAATGCATTTCATTTCATTTCTCGGGAGAGTCTGGCCTCATCCCCCCTGTAAGCGTTTGGGGTGGGCGGGAGCTGGGCGGGAGTAGTAGCAAAGACGGTTTAATATCTTTGGTAGTAGCGTTGACAGACAACCCCATTCAGCCAATCAGCAAGTTGGTGTAGTGACGGGGCTTTGCACCAGTCGGTCCCTGGTTGGCCAACGTGTTGTGTCAATCACAGCGGGCGACGCTGATTGGCTCGGCCTTCTGAGGGTTTCAGTCCAAACGCTTAGAATGGGGATGAGGCCAGACTCTCCCTCAGAATGAAATGAAATGCACTTCCGCGAGAGGCTGGTTTACGAGGCTACGTCCACATCCCAGGAGCTGCAATTTCTTTTCTTGACGAAGGCAGGGTTGCAAAATTCTGGGAATTTTCAAAGTTGGAAAATTTCCATGGGAATTAACGAGAATATATGGGAATAAACGGGAATATATGGGAATAAACGGGAATAAATGGGAATAAACGGGAATATATGGGAATAAACAAGAATATATGGGAATATATGGGAAGTAAGGGGAACATATGGGAATAAACGGGAATATATGGGAATAAACGGGAATATATGGGAAGTAAAGGGAATATATGGGAAGTAAGGGGAACATATGGGAATAAACGGGAATAAATGGAAATAAACGGAAATGAATCCGAAATTTACAAAATTGAAGGTTGGCCCTTAACAGGGAGGGGAGTCATGTTTTTTAATTGTATTAATTTATTTTGCATGGATGTCTGCTTTTTACAAAACAAAATATTTATATTTATGTTTGGATATGATACAGTTTGTTTAAATTAGCCCCAATTTCCAGTTAATTCCCATAAATTCTCATTATTCCCATAATTCCCATGGAAAGTTTCCAAGTTGGAATATTTCCAAAATTCCCCATCTTAACTTCCCATGCAAAGTTTCTGGAAATTTACCGGAAATTTACTGGAAATTTTCTACCCCTTTGCAACCCTAGATGAAGGTAAAAGGTTTCACAAAGTTGTTGTGCACCATAAGTGTCGTTTGCCACACAAACAAATTATTATTATTATTATTATTATTATTATTATTATTATATATATTACACATAAAGAGAAGTGTTTGTTTGGTACCAGACCAACAAACATCACATCATTTGTTTTAAGAGAAAATAAAAAGCAACAATAATCATTCACACTGAAATCCCAACGTCTGCCCATTTACAGAGGCTATAGTCCTCTCTGCAGCGGCCCCGGTTCGATTCCACCCAGCAAACTTTTGCTGCATGTCACCCCCCCTCCCTCTGCCTCCCCATTTCCTGTCTCTCTCCAACTGTCCTGTCCATTAAAAGGCATAAAAGCCCCAACCCCACAAAAAACAAAAAACAAAGCCAGAAAAGATTTTAAACAACACAGTCTGAAGTTGTAATAATAGTAATATTATTAATAATAATAATATTAACCTGCTCTAGTTCTTATGGCTTCGCTGTTATTGTAACAACAGATTCTGCAGTTCATGGATGGATAAATAAATTAATTTGTGACTTAGTCCATGAACAGTGATTTGTTCTTTTAAGTAAAGTTTCTACTGAAGCTCAGCTGCTGTTGAGCTCAGTCTGAGGTCACAGTCGTCTGGAAGAAGCAGGATGTTTGCAGAGTCACAACATCCTTGTGTTTTTATTTTGTGTCTGTGAGGTTTGATTTCTGTCGGAGTGGCTCATGATGATTTCATGATTTTAACGCTTTAACGTTTGGCTGCTGGTGGTCGTGCTTGTTGTTGTCGTCGGCGGTAACACTTTCCCTGCTCTGACGAGCCAGACGAGTGTGGCCGTGTATCTCTGAGGTATTTTAAGCCTTTATTGGTGAGACAATAGAGAAGTGGCAGGAAATGAGAGGAGAGGTGGAGGATGACAAAAGTTTCCAGTCGAGTCGGGCTGCGGATGTTACGCTTCATGATCAGTGCCAGAAACCCCCGGGACGTCCCACACATCAGACTTCTTAATCCACTAAATCCTTCAGGAGCGACTATTCAGTGACTTCCTGCCAAAAAACATCTTCAACAACAGCTGTTCCATAAAACGAAGACAAGATTAACTAAGATTATTACTGAAGTAGTTTGTCATTGTGATTCCTAAATCAACCATTTAATGATCCAGTTCCTTTGTGCTATTGAAAAGACAATAATGACCTTCATTTAATATCTGAGCCACACCAGAACTCGCTGTGCTGCTGGTTTGACTTCATTTAGTTGCTTTATTTAAAGTAGATTTTTAGTCTGTAGCGCTTTTTTTTGGGGGGGGGTATACTTTCTCCAGTCTTGTGTGAGCTGTTTGTTGTACTCGAGCCAAGGTGAAGTGTTTTCAGTAGCACATTTTCCCTCCGTAAGTACCTGCTCGTTCACACTAATGACCTCTTTTCTCCTTAATCAGATATAATTACATGTCTTGAGATGAATCAGTCTCGTCCTCTCCGCCTCAGCGGCACCTTCCAGTCCCAGTAGACACAAATCACAGATGCAGATTTTTTTTTTTTCCACACATTTAGAATGAAAAACCATTTTGTGTTAAAACGAAGTGTGTGTGTGTGTGCTCCTTCCACAGACCTGTGTGAGCACCTGTGCAGTGAGAAACTGAGGCTGGCTCTGGCCACAGCGGCTGCAGCGCTCCTCTTCCCTCTCCTGGTGTGGGGCGGTTACAAACTCCTTCCCTTCGACTCCCCGCTGCTGGAGAGCCCCCCCCTCAGGGTGGTCTACACGCTGCGCTGCGCCTTCTTCGCCAGCATCCCCATCCTGCTCGGTAAGACCTCAGTACGTCTGCATGTGAATTAAAAAAACAAACAAACGCCGTGATCCTCTCACAAAGCCTGGTATGAAACAATGTATAAAATATTACATGTGTTCAAATGCAATAAAAACAGGTGAGTGTCATAGAGGAGGCTTAGATCTTCTGTCCTGTGTTGATTTTGAGCAAATAGGTCACATGGCCTGGGAGTTATTGAGCTATAAGGCTCATATTTACAGTATGAAAGACATTAAAAATTCATATAAAATTTTAAATGTAATAAAAACAGGTGTGTGTCATAGAGGGGGGTTAAATCTTCTGTCCTGTGTCGATTTTGAGCAAATAGGTCACATGACCTATTTGGATTGACATCTCTAAATATTTATTATTAATTTATTTCATGTAAATATGAGCATTATAGCTCAATAACTCCCGGTCATGTGACCTGTTGGCTCAAAATCATACAGGATGGTAGATCTAAGCTTGCTCTATGATACACTCCTTTTTTATTGCATTTTAACACATGTAATATTTAATGTCTTTCATACTGTAAATATGAGCCTTATAGCTCAATAACTCCCAGGTCATGTGACCAGTTGGCTCAAAATCAACACAGGACATAAGATCTAAGCCTCCTCTATGACACACACCTGTTTTTATTGCATTTGAACACATCTTATATTTTCTATGAATTTTTAATGTATTGAGAAAGAGCGAATTGTCTGTCAAATATTCAACTTAAAACTAACTTTACTGCGGTGTATGAAACGACCTCCCTGCTCTGTGTGTGTGTGTGTGTGTGTGTGTGTAGGTGTGCTGGTGCAGGGCGTGGCCCGGCTCAGGTTCAGCGCCCTGAAGCCGCTGTATCAGACTCACCTGCAGCACAGCGAGGTCGCCGTGCACTGGCACTACGTCAACGAGTCGCTGGCCCTCTTCCTCTTCTACTTCCTGCAGCTCGCCGTCATGGCAACCTACATCAGCCAGGAGCTGGTCAAACTGGTGCCGCTGCTCACCATCCTGTTTGTGTTTGGCAGGTACGGCCGTTTATTCTGTTTCTGTTTGATGTTCAGGATCCAAATAATGGTCACATCATGTTCACTGTCAAAGTTTAGCCTGGTTAGCTTTGGCTAATTAGCACTAATCACAACACAGAGCCGAGGCTGATGAAAGCATCATGAGCTTTTAACAGATGTTTGGTCATAAACCAGAGTTTTGGACGAGTTACATTTTGACCAGATGATGCAGCTCAGTTGTATCTCAATTGTAGATTCATCATCAGGATTAAATTTTTTTTGCCTTTTACAAAGCATTTTATAAAATAACACATGAACATGGGGTGTTTTATGTTATAATAATACAATAAAATAAGGTATTAATCAAGTACATCTTAGACTAATATACACACAGAAAGAAAAATAATTACTTAAACAAAAGAAAGGAGTTTCAGGGAAATATATTTACATTGCTTCCAGATGTCTTCACATTTAGACTGCTTAAGCCTCAGTGAAAAAGTGATTCTTTCCATCACAAATACACCGTAAATGATATCATACCATTCGTCAACAGATGGGATGTCTGCTTTAAGCCATTTCTTTGTAATTGCTCTTCTAGCAGCTTAACTCAGTATTCCAAATAAATATTAGTTGAGCGTACAAGCCCAAAAAGAAGTTCATCCCAGTTAAATGTTAGGTCAGTTCCAAATACATTCACTAGTTCTGGATATAACTTACTCCAGGATTTTAATATTAGGTCCAGACGTACTGAAATCAACACAGTTGAAACAGTGAAATAAAAAATTGCAGGTGTTTGCAATGACACCAAGGCCTTCATTGTTTGGCAACCACAATTACAGTCAATTAATTTTGTAATTAAACCTTTAAATGGTGTGAAGGAAACTGTGGAGGTGAACCTGAAATCCTTTTAAAGTCTGATCCAATGATGCATAGTCACAAAAAGCTTTTTTCCTACCTCACTATGAATTTCTTTCCCCCCATAACTCTGACGTTATAATCACAGTGGGACTATAATAATGAGCATTTGTGTTGTATTTGACTGAGCTCTGGCCCCGGAGGTGTGAATGAAATGAGCTGTGTGTCTGCAGATTGTTTAAATGGCTCATATAACTCATAAAGTTATTACAGGCTGATTTAAATGTTCCCAGAAATAATCACAGCATTCACTCACAGAGAGACGAGTTGCTGCCGGTGACCAGCAGAGTTTGTCTGAGTCTTCAGTCTAATGAACGAGTGAGTGAGGCAGCAAGATGGGAAGAAAAACAAAAAACAGCCATATCTGAACCAGTTGGATTACGTGATAATAAGTTGAACATTCACCTTCTCACTCCCACATACTCTCTGTTATTCGTCCATTTGATTTTATGGAGCCGCTTCCTGCTGCAGCTTTGATCTGTCGTCGGCCTTTTCATCACAGTAGTGTCTCTGTGGGTTCGGCCCGTTCACCCTCTCAACCTCCACAATAAACTGGTTCAACTGGGGATTTTTTTTTTGTCCTAAACCTGTTAGATCACTCAAGAGTTTCAGGTCCAGTGAATTTATTCACTACTGGGCAAGTCTCAAGTTTATAAACCAGCTTTTTAAGACATGATTCAACATGAAGGAAAACCACTGTTCATCCCTAATGGAGGGGCAGTTACAGCGTCACTATATTACCACATAATTAGAGGTGTTTTAAAGTCATCAGATATTACAATTCATTATTCATTGATCAGATCTGCAGTTGTTCCCAGGTCATGTAACCAGAGATGAACCACAACAAAGCTCCAGTCTTTGGGGAGGTCAGACAAACTAGACTCTATAAACCTTTTTTTTTTTTTACATCACAGCATCAACTCTCAATTGTGACTAATCTAATAAAAATATTATTCTCAGACAGATTCAAGCACATGATCTAAAAAATTAGAGCAGGTCAGAGCGAAAAGCATCTGTCGGGATCATAAATCTGTTTTTGAGTCGTCAAGCGGCTCGATGCAAAAACTGATGAGAAGCAGGAAGGAGCTGAGGCGTTTAATGTCTCTGCCGAAAGGTGCAAGTGGATGATAATCAGATCTTCTGACGTTACTCATCCAAATCTATCTCACTGATTGACGAGCATCAAACCTCTCATCACGTCACCGTGTGTGTGTGTGTGTGTGTGTCCTGCAGGCTCATCTACTGGCTCTGCCTCTCTCTGGGCAGCAGCGTCAGAGGCTTCGGCTTCGGCTTCACCTTCTTCCCCATCCTGGTCATGCTAGGCGCCAACCTCTACTACGTCTGCTCGTCCCTCGGACAGGACGCCGTCTTTGACGTGGAGGGCCCGACCACGGCTTCTCCTCCCAAGATGCGCTGGTGGTTTTAAAGGCGGCGGCGGTGAGGCGCCAACACTGTAACACGATGATGAAACAACACTCGGACAGAAAAACTGCCATCGGTGTTTGAAAGTTGAAATCCAGAAGATTTCAGTTCTGGTTCCGTTTAATACTCCAGCAAACAGTCACTGATTAGCAGGCGAGTCAGTTTACGGAGCAATGAAACAAACTCATGTTGTTTTAATCAACAAGTCAGACAATCCAAACACTTCAAAATAATCTCCTTCACAATAAAAGCCAGCCTGGGTTTTTCCTAGTTGATGTTTTCACTGTAAAGCAGCAACTTAATCTGGAACAGTGCAAAAATGTTAAGTGTGCTGGGTTATATACTAATTCCTCCTGTGATATATTTGTGCTTATGAACTATGTACTTAATGTAAATATGTTAAAGGGCGTTTACAGAAAAATCCTGATCATAACTGATCAAAAATGGGGTTTGAATTCCTGAAAATTTCAAGGATTACAACTTTATGTTTATATACATTTTTCAGTCCACCAAGAATTAATGATATGAACCAGGCTGGGAGTGAAGGAGGGAATTTGAAGGTCAGTCTCTGTATGTTAGTTTTTTTCCTGAGGCAAAATAACGATATTCGCATTGTAATTAGAAAGTAAAGTTTACATGCCATGTTTACCCATTTTGTTCCATATTTCCTCCGTCACAAACCTTTAAACGATGAAACCCAGTCTGTGATGCAGACACAGAAACATTCAAACTGAAGCACTGGACATCAAGAGAAGTTGTTTAAGGGTTATATTAGATTTTTTTTTATATGAGGTTGAATTACAAGTTGTTTTATGAATTCTATCATTTTATTTTGTTGTCACACAGCTGGTACTAGTGCTAATCTTTATATATTTATAACAGACTGTTTAATGCATCTTTGTTTTACTGATCAAAAGCTTTTCTTTCTTCATAGCAACAGAAGTTGCTGAGCTGTTTTTGGATAGTCTGTCTTCTGTCTGTGGACGGATCCTCGGTATATGGATGACAACATGTATTTAAAGTAAATATGATCAATATGTGGGACCTTGAATTGATAAAATAAAGCTCCACTAACAAATGTGATAGTCGTTAGAGCTTTTCATTGGTATTGGTCCGATATAGAGAGACACGAAACACAAATAGTGTTGGTTATAAAGATAAAGATTTTGTTTGAAAAGCATCTAAATACTACAGTTTGTCCGCAATCACGAGTCGTGAGGCAAGTTTCAACAACTTCAAAGCACAAACTCAGAACCTGAGAAATGCAGCCGTGGTTGGACGGCGACAAAGGAAAAGATGAAGAAAGAGCAGAGTCGTGGCTAAAGTTGACAAAAAAAAAACAATGCCTCAAAAATGTTGCATCAAAACAAACAAAATCCCACAGAAATGAATAAACTCTGACAGGCAACAACAGTGTCGGTGGGTTTAATTTACAAAGTCAAGATCCATTCATGTTTCCTTACTGATTTATTTTTAGAGAAACCTAAAATATGTCTGCGTGCCCTCGACTTTAAACTTCACCTCCCATCACTCGCCCTGCAGAAACCCCAGCGCTACACCGACCTTTAGGATCATTAGTGCCATAGAAAGTATGAAAGAGTTAGACCATTGTTATTATTAGTGAAGGGCAGAGTGCAAAATGGTGAAAGTAAGATGCCTCACTTCTTATAAACTGGAAATATTCTTAAAAAACGTTGTGTCCAAATTTAGAGTTTATTAATAATCAATATTCTTTTTTGTAATTCAGGGTAAAGTCACCAGACATCAGTGTGAACGTCAGGACTGATGAAGAACTTAACACTTCCAAATTTAGCACCTTTTCCTCAAACATTTGGGAATGTAGAGACTCTAACTTTTATCTGTTAAGTTGAGAAATGAATGAAACATCAGTCTGTTCAGCTTTTGCTGCTTGGTGTGACGCTGCTGTGCCACTGAGTCAGTTCACTGAGTTTAATAATTAACAACTTGTATTTAATTGCACTGCTGTTCAGGAAAGTCTCATTTGAATCTGTACAAACAGTTCAGGACAGTGGTCGATGTTCTGATGGTCGTGTCTCAGTTGTTCAGTTTCTCTGCTTCATATCAAACTAATGCGACTGAGCGACGTGTCAGGACCTGTGCAGAGATTCCTCCGACAGATGCTCCACTCAGATTAGAACATGATATGAAGCTCATACTCAAAGACTTCCTCTAACTGTACCGGCAGCACTCCTGCAGCTGACAGAAGTATAAATCTGAACACAGTGTGAAATAGGTGGACAGGATTTGTTTTAGTGAAGAGCTGAAGGAACGCCCCCAAATCCAGAAAGGCAACAGAAAATTTACTTTAAAACATGTCAGATAAATCCTAAATCACATCTTTAGTGGTAATAAACTTTAAAAATCTGTCTTATTATTATAGGTCCTAATTAGAACATGTAAATGCTACATAACAATTCAGTTTTGTTGTAGTTTTTGTTCAGTGTTTTGCTTTTAAGGTCACTGACTTAAATACATGTGTAACTTTTAAATGGTTACAAAGGGTCAAAGGTTAAATGTAAATATAAAAATCCACTCCAAAAATTACATGATTACATTGTATATAGGAGTTTCCTTGCAACAGTTTATTATCGTTATTATTAGAATGTTAATTAAGTTGTTTTTCTTAGTTTTTATCTTCTAATTATAATGATTTACTTTTTTTTAAATGTTGTATCAGAATTTGTTGTTTCACTTGAGTTCAGTTGCAGCTTTACTTCACAGAAGATCATGAGAGTTAATGAGCTAAATTTAGGCATCAAGTTATCGCTGAAGGTGCGAAATGAAGTTTCATCACACGTGTCTGTAAATGTGACAATGAGCCGAGGACGGAGAAAAAAACCTGCAAGAGGAAAAACACTTGAATGCACCACAGGAGTGGACTTAATTACAGTCTTGTTTTTTTCTTTTTTTAAAGATTTTTGAAGATTTTTACTGATAAGTTGTTCCTGATTGGAAATGTATATTCTTCATGAATTATTCAGAGTGGCTCTTGTTCTTTGTCACGTTTTCACCTGTTAAGAAAACAAACCACAGATTCAAGTTTATTTCACTCAATTTGTCTATTTAATATATAAAATACGGTAAAACATACGCAAAAAGGATAAGGTTTCAAGGGACTTGGATACTTTGGTACAACAAACACTTTTTTGTAAAAGCGGTATAGAATTTCAATAACATATCAGTGCATACTTTGTATATGAAAATATACACAAACTGTATATCATTCTCAAAAAACAACCAAAGAAATATTTTCTTTACAATAAAAACCCAAAGCAAACTAGCTCAACACAATATATTAGCTATAAATTTCATCTTTAGTATTTCATATGCTACATTATTCTGAGTTGTTGTAAAACTCATTTGTGATGCATGTCCTTTATCATTACTGTGTGTAACATAACTTTAGTTGTTACCTGTATCCCATGCATTTACATTTTTCAAATTTCATGAATTACTAATTTCAGTTTAGTTGCCAGTTTTTATAAATATATTCTATATCTTAATTAAAATTGCAGCATTTAACTGGTATTTCCTTCATTGCATTTGCTAATACCACAATAACTGATCGTGCAATTTTCAGCAAGTTTTTTCAAAAAAGGAAACCAGTACTATATGTTTATGATAAGGAAGGTAAAGTAATAGAGATAAAATAAAAACAGTTGGCTATCCTACACAAAATAGCAATAAAATAAAAGCTCCATAATAATATCATTATAATAATAGACAATGGAACTGTCACCAGCACAAATTAATCCAAAAATAGTGAGATTCTAAAAAACATTGTACACAACAAGTAACAGGGTGCAGGTTTTCATTTCTCATATAGATTGTCTTGTGACTACACTGCTAGATTGGACAGAAAACCTTTTTTTGTACATGAACAAACCTGCGAGGGGCAGGATGCCAAAGCCAATCGGTGTGGTGTCACATTTCAGTCAAACCATCAGTGCCCACAAAACGACACGCAGTAATTATTATTATTATATATATTTTTTGTAAAAGTGGAAATGACTTGCGTTGGTAAAAGAGGGAGATCATTGGCTGTGTGAGGGGCCGGTGCCACTCGTCACTTGTTAGGAACAGGTTGAGATCTTATACTCATTCACTTTATTGCTGAGAGTCAGATGAAACGTTACCGTCCTCCCGTCTGCTCAGTGAATATGTAGCTACAGCCAGCAGCTGGTTATCGCAGCTCATCCAACAAAACCTCTGAAGCTCCTAATGAACACATTATGTCCATACGAAACTGAAAATGTAGAGAAAAAAAAACTCAATTTGTGCTGTTTTCGTGGGTTATGTGCTGGACTAACTCCTCTGCACAATGTTGCCTGAATGGGAAGAGCAAGAAACCTCCTAATGATCCAATCTGAGTGTTGACATGAGACGGTGACCCCGACGTTCACCTCGTTACTGCCGGTCTTATTCCTACAACAACCAAGGATGTAAACACAATTTTCGTTTTGAGAATTTGGATGGAAACTTGTCCTCTCTCTCCCAACAGCGCTATAACGTGAAGGAAGGCAGCATTAGAGGTGAGCTTCATAAACAAATCTGCTGGCTGCAGCTTCACACCCACTGCACACACTCACACGAATGGTACAAATCTTCTCATCAAACTCGGTGTAAGAAAAGCGAGTTTCCCAAAAAAACTGTTCTTTTACAATTTTAAGAGGCAAATTTTCACTATTTATTGAAAGTGTTGGTTAAATAGTTTTTTTTTTTTTTTTCCAGTGCTGCTTAAAAGAAGAAAACACTAATAACCTGAAGTTAGCAGAGTAAAAAGCTACCCACCATGCTGTCGAATGAGGGGACGGAAAAACGACCTGATCAGGAGAAAAGCATCAACGGCACTGGCACGAGACGTGTGTTGATGTGAAAAGGTCAAACAGCACGGTGATGTTTCTTTTCTTTTCTTTTTTTTTTGTCTGGGCACTTTCCACAAACCCACAGCGTCAGTGTCAGACGTCGGGTTTCACACTTTAACATCTTTTTTTTGTTTTTTCTTAAATGCAGCCGCCTTATTCGCCCACAGTGACGTTAAAGTGTGGGATTGCTCAAGTAGATAATCAACAGTCAAACAGCAGCTGACACTCCAGTCTGCAGGGCGACGACTTTGTGTTTGTAGGTATGAACAACCTGCGCGCGCACACACACACACACACACACACACACACTCATACACCAACTTGAAATGGTTCAGACAAAACAAATTTGTACTAGAAAATATACAATTAAACGACAAACACAGCACTTTGGGAGCCGATTCTTTGACTTAATTTCAAAGTGAAAAAGGCTTCAACTGTGACTGCGTGATGTGGAAAAGGTTTAACATGACTCTGATTACAATATGTGTCTTATCTCTTTAAGTACAGTACACTATAAGTGAATGGCAGTGTCCTAATAATAATGACGTCATGATAAAGTGGACAGTTTTACCTTTTTCCTTTCAATCGTGGGTTTTAAAAATGTGTGGTAGGAGAATATGATGACACCACAACCAGGCAGGCCTCTGTGAGTGAGAGACAGAAAGTGCACACACCATCAACACTAGCATAAAATAGGTTTACTGAAACAAGTCCGATCCACCAGCACTACCTAGTGTGGCATAACCCCTGCACCGTAGCTCAAAACATATCAAATTCACACTCATATATGCAAACAGATCCACTGAGAATCAACACATTGCTTGTTTTTAGGGATACCTAGCAAAGTCTATGCAAATATATTCATATGTACATACACGTCGTTGAAGCTGAAAAGCTATTGTACTTTGTCGCCAACTGAAGCGGTAGAAATATAGAAAATGTCTTTTTCCTTTCACTTTTTGAAACACAGCAAAGAGCTAAGGAGAGCTAGAGAGAGCTAAAGAGGACATCAAAGCTTTTGTATAAGGAGTGATTTTTATACAAAGTCAGAATTCCTACTTCTGGACGACTAACGGACCTTCAAAACAGATTTTTTTTTTTTTCCAAAATACCAACAGATAAAGAACACTTTGACTGAAAGAACCAAATACTTCCCTAACCCCGAAAAAAGCCACCAGAGGCTCAAAAAACTCATTCTATGTTTTTTAACGTGATGGCATCTACTCCTGGTAATAAGCTGAGTGACTGGCTGGATTTCTGGTGCAACGATTTCCAATCCAAGTTCCAGAGGAGATGAGGTGAGAGGACGAGGGGGGCGGGGGCGAGGAGGGGCGAGGGAGGGGAGCACCCAGTCTGAGGAGAGAGTGACGACGAATTCAAAGCCGCCTGAACGGCCATCGACAGTTTTTTAGTTCTCGTCGTTTTTTCCGTGAGTGATCATTCGTCAGTGTCCCTGCACCGTGTGCGAGAGGCATTTGGCATTTTTGTGTTTTTTTTGTTTTTTTCCTAAGGAGAGGTTGATATTGGCACTCTGGCAAGGTGCTCGACTCCACGGCCGCAGAGTCGCCACCTGAGGGCTCGAGCCTGCCGGGTGGGGCTGGTTGGGTGGTTGGGTGGGTGGGGTGGGGTGGGCGAACGAGGTCGGTAACTCTGGCAGCCCAAAGGCGGCGTTTGAGTCTGTTCGCTCAGTGCCAGATGCTTCAGTCCTCAAAACGAGTCCAGATAAAGTTATTTCCAATAGTGCAGTTTGGAAGTGACGGCACACAATCCAAAAGAGAGATCTCAAAGCGCAGGAGCTCGGTGGCGAGTCGTATGACAGAAGTTCCATAAATGTTGACGAGCCACCAGTCACATTGTGAACAATGTAGAAGAGCTTGATGTAAATACATGAAGGTGATGCAGAAACCACGTGACAGAGAGAGAGAGAGAGAGAGAAATGTTTCGATGGTTTCGTCAGATTGCAAAAAGGTCGAACACCTCATTTCTACCAAAAGAAATGACTATACGGGAGTCCATTCAAGCAAGAAGGCTTTAAAAATCTACTGTCCCTCTATTGAAGGGGCCTAAATATCCAGCTGAGCACTAATCCATCCCCTCACTCAGAGCGTGACCCCCCAAAGAATTTTTATTTATATTTTTTTGTGTTTTTTTTTGCTTTTTGGCAAAGCCTTATGAATCTGGGTGACGCAGCTGAGTTTAATAGTCGTGGAAAGAGGCAGATGAGTGATGATAGTGTCACATGGCAGTGGGGTTGGGGCAGTGGGTGTTATAGGATGAGTGGGGGGTGGGTGTGTGTGTCTGTGTGTGTGTGTGTTGTTGTTGTGGGTGTTTGTAAGTGTCACCGTGACTCCACAGAGGGCGCTGCTGAGAGGAGGCTCTATGTGACCCAGGTGTCCATCCTCATGCGCTTGATGTTTCCTCCCTCCTGCTCCGGTTCGTTGGCCGCCCTGAGCAGCTCCGCCGAGGGGCTGAAGTCGGGCGGCACCGATCTGCTGTTGGGACCCGTAGAGCCGGTGGCCGCGCTGCCGCCTCCACCTGCACCTCCTCCGCCGCCGCCAACGCCACCGGCATCATCGCGATCGCTGCCCTCGAAGGAGCTGGCGTTGCTGCTCACGCTGTCGGCGGGCGAGCGGCCGGTCGGGGGCTCCAGGCACAGCAGGGAGCCGGGGTACTGCGGCGGAGCGGTCAGGATGGCTCCTCCCGAGGTCGAGGACGGCGTGGCGGAGGAAGGAGGAGGGCAGGGGGTGCTGCGGTCCCGGCCGGGCGAGACGGGCTCCGACTTGATGCTCACGCTGGAGTTTGTGTTGACGGTCAGCATGGCACCTTGAGGTATATGGGTCACCGGCCTGAGAACGAGGTCACGGAGGGGGAAAGAGAGAGGAAGAAAATGGAAGATAAAGGGACAGAACAAGGAGGAAAGGGCAAGGAAAAAAAACAAAACAAAAACAAAAAATGATTAACCACTTGACAAAAGGCGAATACAAAGCTGGAAGGCCACTGGCGTCAAGACAAAACCTTCACATTACAAGGCACAGCACCGACAGGGAGAAGCCACACTCGATTATTCAACAGTCCAATCAAGTTCTGAGCCTTTTCAAAGCAGAAGTAACAAGTAACATCCCCCCCCGTCCCCCCCCAAACTGCTCCCACAAGATCAACACAACAGCCCAGGAAGCATGAAATGATTTGTGTGACAAGGTGGTTCGCAGTGAGTCAGCAGCCATGATGTGAAGAAAACTACAAATGATAAAACAGAAAATAATCTCGGGTTAGAGAACATGGCGGAAACCGGAACTACGTCTCTTTCCTGTTTGACTGCAGACAGCACCAGACATGCTCAAAGGGGGGAAGCCAGCCAAAAGCACAGACACACAGGAAAAAGGAAGTGTGATACAGTACCGGCCCAACCACTCATCTCTACCCAAGAGCAGGTTGGACGGAGAGCCAACACTGTGGGGAAGAAAAAAATGTTGGAGCCCAAATCAAAAGGGAAGAGGTGGATTAGAAGGCATGTGTGGAGAGAAGTGTGAAACATTATTGCGAGGCAAGGTTTCTTCAACAACGGCAATAATGTTAATAATAAAGAGCCTAAAGATCTGCTGAATTTTTATCCCTGTTCAAGTAAAAATCCAGATTTACAAACACAAAGCATGAAGCATTTACACAAGAATAAACATGTCAATCAAGGAGAGTGAAATTCTCTCTAATGTTGCCTTATGTACGAGTGTGTACGGTGGCCCCTTAAGGACAAAAGTGCGCACAAGAGTGGATGTTAACTAGGGCAAGTCAAAAGAAATTCTCTGCTAATGCTAAAATACTAACAAATGTGTGGCAACTGAAGGAACATGGGGTATTAATATAACACCAAGAGTAAAAAACAAAAAAAATACAAAGTGAGAAAACAAATCATGTGGCTTTGCATTTCTCTTTATGTTTGCGCTTTTGCTTTTCTTGTGCATTTTAGTTTATGCAGCGTTTCATTATTTTTTTTCCTCCTGCATGTGTTTGGTCTTCAGAGGCCACTTTATTTGTGCATGTTACAGAACAACAGCTTTAAAAGGAGAAGGAAGGAAGAAAATATGTAAATTGCAGTTTGATCTCTCAAAAGCAGGTTTTTTTTGTCTTAAGAAACTCACAAATATCTTCGTGACAGTAACATATAAAATCTAAAAGTGACAGATGGATATATAGCTTCTGTAGGTTATCAGATTATCTGCATCAGAAATTACATAAAAAATACTATTAAATTTGTCCTCAGTCCTAAAGTAAAATAAAAACAAGTTAATGGCTATAATAAGGAGATCATTTTAATAACTGCCAAGTGGCCACATTTAAACAGATAGAGAACGAAGTTCTGATTTGATCTGTGACTTAAAATCAATTATATAGTTTTAAAGCGCAAAGTCAGAAGAATCCTTAATGTTAAGAAATGATGATGTCCATTTCATTTAAACCAGATTTTTTAATTTGATCCATTTCATGCTTTGTCTTTCATCTTGAAAGTTTGAGAACCTCCATATTATTAAAAGTTAAAGGTTCAGAAAGTTTATTTTAGGACCATTTATTTATTTGAGTGTATGAAATAAGTGTACAGCTGCATTTATGGCAACATCTACTGTGTGTTTGGTTTTTAGACAGAAGCCTTACAATATGGACTAAAACCCCCCCCTACAGACAAGGTCATGACATGTCACACACGCACACACTAGTAGTGGCTGTTCACCTCAGATTGGCAGCCAGACTGGACACCTGGCTAGACAGCTCGCTGCACTGTTTGTCCACGCCCCACATGCTGTGGACAAGAGGAGAGAACACACTTCAAGGATCTGGTGCTCATGCCACCGAAAAAAACCCAACCAGAGAAGCAGCGGCGCTCTGTCGCTCTGACACGACACACACACTTACACAATAACACTGTCTCTGATGCAGCAGCTGAGCTTCCTCAGGAAGATGCCCAGCATTTAAAACAGCACTAAAGTCACGTGGAGTGACTCTGTGTTTGTGAGTATTTTTTCGCTTCTTTACTTTAAAGGGATAGTTCAACATTTTGGCAAATAATCCCTGTAGTTTTAGGAGTATGTTCGTTAACTTTAATTGTCAGTGCAAGCTATTTTTTAGAACAGCGGAGCAGAGCAGCGAGCTGCTCAGAGCTACGCTACAGAGGCTCATAGGATTTCTTGGTTTCCCTCATCAAACTCATCAAATACACAATCCAACAACTCCAAAACACTCTCATGGACAAGTTGTGACCTGCACATTCACCACGCTATGAGATAATAACGGAACGTTACGAGGCGGGGTTGTTTTAGAGGTAAATTCATGCAAAACCGCTGATGCGCATTCCCGTCGGGGGCAGTTTTTCATCAAGCAGTCTCTGCATTTGCCTCGAAAACAACTCTGTCTCATAACGTTCCGTTATTATCTCAGAGTGTGGTGAATGTGCAGGTTACAACTTGTCCATGAGAGCGTTTTGGAGTTGTTGGATTGTGTATTTGATGAGTTTGATGAGGGAAACCAAGAAATCCCATTAGCCTCCGTAGCGTAGCTCTGAGCAGCTCGCAGCTCTGCTCCGCCGTTCTAAAAATAGCTTGCACCGACGATTAAAGGTAACGAACCTACTCCTAAAACTATAGGGATTATGGCAATGGGCCAATTTGCCAAAATGTTGAACTATCCCTTTAAGTCTGACTAGAAGATAAAGTAATGTGGATGTGAAGTTCTCAACCTGCAACATCACAAACAACCAGCATAGGACTGAACATGTATGCCTAACCAATATAATGATTATTATACTGGTTTAAATATTGATATTGTATTTAGATTCTCAACATCAATTTCAATCTCCAGATTATTCATCACTGTAGTTATTGTTTCAGCTCTAAGCTAAAACTTATTTGAACTGATTCTCTGTTAATATAATGTAATTTCAAGATGTTTATCACTGTCACGTCTTGATAAGAAAGAGGAGATACAACTTGTCTCAGTCTAAACCTTTTCCATGTTCACAGAATATATTTAAACTGTACCCACGCATGAGCTGTGTGTTATATTAGAACTGGGGCTCGTTCACTATATGAAACATTACTCGTATGTTTGTTCATAGCATTACTCAGCTTTCTCTCGGAGACAATAATCTCTCTTCCTCCCTCCAGACTCTGCGCATCATTTCATCCTGCTGATGAGAGTCTACTCCAGAAAAACTGAATAGTGTTCAGATTGATGTTATGAGGATGGTGAGATGCTGGTGAGACCAATTCACTTAAAAAAGGAATGTGAATTGTTTGCATATACAGTCATGGTATGGATATCATGCAAGCTGGCTCAAGGTAAAGTATTTGAGCATTAAGAAGGTTTATCAGTCGACTGACAGCTATCCCACCAGGTCGTATCTGCATCGTGACACCACCGTCATCCCCCAGCGCTGGATGTGAGTGATGGCAGAAACGTTTCATCCGCCCCGCTCTGAAGAAAAGACGCAGCGCAGATGAGAAAACGGAGAGAGGACTTACACCAAGTTGCTGAGCGATGCGAGATTAAGTTGCTGTTGTTGTTGTTGTTGCTGCTGCTGCTGTGTTTGCTGTTGTTGCTGCTGTTGTTGCTGTTGCTGCGGTTGCTGCTGTGTCCATGTGGACACGCTGGTCGGCAACAAGCCGCCAGGTGACGTCAGAGCATGTAGAGCGGTGATGTCTGCACTGGTCAGCTGGTATTCTGAAAGAAGAGCCACCACAACAAAGTGAGGATATATTTTCAGTTAGGGATGTCATGATTATAGATTTTCTTGGTACGATTATTGTCAGAGAAATAATCACGGTATTACGATTATCACGATCATTATGCATCGATACATTTTACAACACTATGAATGTGTAAAATCAAATACAGTCAAAATATAATTACATTACTAATCTCTTAATATAGGACCAGTTATTAATCCCCCAGGGGAAGAGTTTGAAATATTTAAGTCATTAATTGTCCTCTAGTTGTTTAAGTTTATTTTAATCATTTTTTTAAATTACAAATGACACGCTAACATTTAAATTCCCACCAATTCAGTGTTACGTTAGATAAATGGACCAGTATCTGTGCAGCTTCCTTTACTTTAGCGCACATCTGCCGATACGGTTCCGACATAATCTTTTTCGGAAAGTGACGGTATTAAGGAATCTTTGCAATCAATTCATTGTGGCGTTTAATACCGCGATTAATTGTGAAAACAAGTAATCGTGACATCCCTATTTTCAGTACTGTCAGATTTTGATCTTTACAAATGATGGATGCAAAATAGAGCATTTTTTGGAGTCATCCCTCGCATATTTCCCCCCGCCCCCTCGGCTCATACAGAAGGTGTTGTTCACCTGTGTTGTACGCTGTGGGCATGGCGGAGAAGGGCAGCCCCTGTGCCAGGAGGCTGGGCGTGGCTACGGAGACCACCGGTGTCGTGAGGGTTTGTGCCACCTGGGCTCCGGCCGCGAGCCGCTGGGCGTTCTGCCGGAGAAGAGGACAAAATGTTAGTTCCAACAAAGACAACAACTTAATCATGTTACCTGAAGCTGAAGGCTAAGACTTGTTTCTACTGTAAAAAAAAACTCTGACATGCTGGGGATGACGATGTGCTTATGGTGGAACTCATCATGACGAACTGAGTCTAGTAAATCTCAGAGTGGGATGGATTTACTGTCAGAAGGTTCTTGATGACATGCATCAAAAACAGTCTCTTTGTTCTGAGTGTACATGTATTACATTAAAGGCAGTTTTTTCTTTCAACCCTCAGTTACTATAATTTACGTAATCCCTTCGGTTGATGTTTTTGAAAGTTGTAGTCTTTTAAGTTAACAAGCTTTGAATTATTTCAAAGGCTATTTAAAATTATTATTTTTATTTACTATTTCTATCAAATGTAGTTTTTTAATTTTAATCTCTTAATCTTAATTCATCTCCTTCCCTTCAGTCCTGGCCAAAGTTATTGTCACCCCTGTCTATTATTTTCTTAATTAACTGTTTGGTCTATTTTAGGTATTTTCCCTTTAAAACAATGACTAAAACAACAAATTGTTTATTATAAAAGTTTACATTGGTTTTCTATTGACTGACTCATCCATTGACCAACAAATGTGCTGTTTATACTACTTTTATGAGATTATGAGACAACATTTGAGAATAAGCACAGACACATGATTTTACTACGGTAAATTGAAGCACTGTAAATTATCTTCAACTGTTGTGACACGAACTCGTGATTAACTTTTAATTGAATGTGCAGTTAATCTCATGTTCCTCCAGTGGATGTCACTAAAGGCCTTACTGTACGTATGCTGCTTGGCTGCTCTCCACAATAGTAAAATGCATTTCTTCATGATTCTATCATTCACTCTAATAGAAGATTTAAGATGTTTAAACCTGCCTCCTGCTCAGTGTTTCTACATTATGTTAGACATTTAAATGACAAAATATTCAGTGTTTCTCCAACACAGGTGCAGCAGACATGCTGCTAGACCCGTGAGACTGCTACCATGAGGTTTTATTATTATGTACATGGCCTGAAAGACACAAATCTCTGAGGAAACACAGCCCTCAGAGCCTGGTTCAGCTGAATTATATCACAGATAAAAGAAATCTCAGTTTTGTGAGAGGAAAAAACAAAAGGTCTCCATATAAAAAGACCAAGGATGCAATAATTCTGGCCTGGAATTACTCCTCTATATGGTGAGACTGATCATCCTGAGAGGAAACATTCAGCCAGAGTTATGACTGTAACGCTGAATTTACAGAGCGAGAGAGAGAGAAAGAGAGAGAGGAGATAGACCGGAGAGAAGGACCAGATTCAATTAACTGCCTTTGTGAAGAAGTGAGGACGGGCGGTGGGGTGAGGGTGATGAAAATGAATCACTATCCTGTGGAAAATGAGATTCTTGCCTGTCAACTTTGAGCAGAATTGTAAAAAGGGAAATGAGAATTGGCACCATCCCTCTCTCTGAGTAAATTCAGGCTTAAGTTCAGAGAAGTTTCTGCAGAATAACAAGCTTTCTCAATCACTAGGTTGGATGTTAATTTAATTTTAATTTAATTTTTTTTTGATGAAAATATTTTTCTGCATCATGGATACCGTTTTAAAACAAGGACCAGTTTTTCGGGCTATAATTTGGGATTCATTTCATTCTCAATCATTTTGTCAATAAAATGTGAGAAATTACTTTGTTTTGGTTCATTTTAATTCTAATTTTCCCAAATTCAAGATGACTTATTTTTAAAATGACTGAAATCATTAACAGGATTATTATTGCATAGTTGTTCCTAGTTATTCCCACAGTCACCAAATGGTGTCTGTATGGATTAATCATTTCAAAATAAAATGCAACGAAAGAATAAGAGACGGTCCTGAAATACTGTATAAAGCGCCATTTGTTCTGAAAGCTTCAGAGTTGTGTATGAAGACATACCTGGGGAAAAGCATCATGTGAATTGCCTTTAATGTAATGCAAGTTAGTTTTTTAAACATCTGTAATTGACTATTTTGGTGAAAGGTGAGAATGGTGGTTGTGTCAGTGAATAGGAAACATGCTCTGTAGCTCTTCCTACAACAATGCCAAGTGAAAAGACACCCATGCTTTAAGTGGTATCATATGATGACGTAAATGGCCCTTGCTGGAAGAATACGGCATCACTCAAGGACAAATCTGCTCATTACTAACAAGGTCTACATTACACAGACTGTTGAAGACTATCACTGAAGAGACTGTGATCAGAAATGCTCAAACAAAACAACCATGAGCCCTGAACGACATGCAGTCAGGAGGGAACCACAAACTCAAGACCATCCCAAGAAATGTCAGTGGAGCAAGACCGAAACAATGACAAAACTCTTGTACGATATCGTAACCATGCTAATAATGTGCGGAAAGTCGATGGCTGTCGACTCATGCGAGTGACTGACGTGGAGAAAATCACCTCGTTTACCAATTCCAGCTCATCCTCTGTCTGCAAAGGGTGGTAACAGAGAGGGTTACAACTCTGATTCAGGTTTGTGACTTACTGTGAATAGAGTCATGAACATTATAATGAAGCTACTAACTGCAGTTTAGAAGATACATAATTGATATTATTGGTTTAATTATTATGAAACAATTCTGTGGAGGCTATTTGGTGAAAATGTAGGACTAGTAGAGTAGCATCACTCTGCTTACAGTCGTCATAGATCAACCCAAAACAAATAGTTGACTCAACAGCCTCTTTGTAGCTGATTTGGAGCTCTCAAAATCTTCCTTAGTAGTTTTCCACTGTTTCAAAGATCAAGATTGAACTTAAGGTCCCAATATGGAAAAAGTAATGGAAGAAGATGCAATACAACTGATTTTTGGTCCCTCTGGGAAACAGCAATAAGCTGTAAACACAACAGTGTCTATTTATACATCAAACAGATATGGAACAACATTACCATTCATTTGGAGTCATGTTTCTGGTCACCTGGTGAATGGAAGTCAATTATTCATATTCCCTCTCCTTAATCTTGTGTTTTTGTTTTCCACCAACAACTGCAGAAACAACTGGCTCTATAGCTGCTAATAATAATTCCCTGTTGGATCATTATGAAGGGCCACACCTTTCACATTCTCGTGTTTTCACTTTACATTACTATTTACTCATTTTGCAGACTTACAATGAGGGCAAAACTACAGCTTCAGTGCAGTAGGAGACCTTGAAGTAAGTGCTTAATGTAAATCTAAAAATGAAAAATGTTTATTAAAGCAGCATTAGAGTCAAGACGTACAATTCGAGCTGCTAAATACGAATGTTTGAAATCATCAAAAGCTCCATTGACGCTGTTTTGGTAACTACTGTCTCCAAAGTCAGGAGTGAACTTTCAATCTAGACTGAAAATATGTTTATACAACCCTACAACTGTTGGTGGCGAGCAGACACTGTCGAACAGCGGCCGTAATTAAAAATGTTTGCGTCTTCAGTTCAAAGAAGTATGAAAATAATAAGTTATGAGAAATCTTATCAGTCTGTCAGTGGGAGTTGGCTGAATCATCCAAGACTTAATAAACTCTGCCAGAGTAAACAAAGAGATGTTAGACCATTAGTGTGAAGCATAAATCTCTGCCCCCAGGTCTGCTACAGACAAAAGAAACAGCCTCTAACACAATGTTTTACCTACAGTATCATTTTTCAGTTTCATTTTATGCAGCAACATAAATTCCCTGTTGTTTTTGTGTAATTCTCCATCTCACTTATTTGCAGGTGAATCCAAACTTCTCGGAGACAAAGCTGAAATAATTTTTATCTCCTCATGTCCCTGATTGATCGGATCTCCTATAGGTGTCAAATTAAGGTATGTTTTTGCTTTGTTATCCTCAGTTTCTTTCTTTTTTTTCTCACCTACAGTATCTAAGCTTTTTCTTGGAGGTGAGAACAGTTCTGCCCCTCTAAAGTGTCATTCTTTCAAGGATCAAAATGTTAACTAAAAGGACCCAGACAGCTCAAGTTCGGCTTGGTTAAGCTCACCATCTGCATGAGGCTCTTTCCGCCCTGTGAGGTGATGACTCGGAGGTCTGGCTTGCGGCTGTTGACCATCTGGGGGCTGGGAGGTGGGGGTGGAGACTTGGCCGGAACTACTTTCCCCAGACTGTTGCCGTTGGAAACAGTGAGGAGGCCTGGGGAGGCCCTGGCACTGGTGTATCCATTAGCTGCGGGGAGACAGAGGTGCGAATAGACAGAAATCAATAGGAAAATCAAACAGGTGAATGCAGGCAGCGGGGTACGGATGCTGTGTGCACACTCAAAGTTGTGTTAAAAAAAAATCCTCTAAAGGTTTCTCGTCTATTCTGAGAGACTCCCAAATTTAAAAGGCATGTCAATGTCGACAGAATAAAAGTCTGTGAGAAGCCAACAAAATGTCGTTAACAATAAAATTCTCATCTAATCAGACCCAAATAGATGATGTTCAAACCTTTTGGTTTTAGACGTGTATTTATATCAAGACTTAATCTAAAATCTTATGCAACATTTTGTATGAAATGTTACATTTTGGCAAATTTTGGAGCCAAAATTTGTTTAATTTTTAATAAATGTTCCTATGGAAACACTGAAAACAAAGAACTAACAGGAATCCCAGCTGATAAAAGACGCAGACATGTGCCATAATTCTACATAATGTTCTATAAATTTGACTACACGTATAAAGGGATGTGCTGGGAATCCCATGTTTTTCTGTTGATGTTACTGGTGGCATCCCATGATTCCCTTGAATACAGATAACAGGAGAACAGAAGACATAACTAAAGACCACAGCTCAGGCTTTCAACACATATAATAGTACTCACAGACTGGACTTGGGCATCCTCCATTTGAATTATTCAGGTCGCCTCCAAGAAGAGCACCTATTGATAAAAGATTAAATGAATAGAGAGGATTATTACAGTGCAATGACTACGACTACTTGAGAACCTGAAAGACGCTCCCAAAGGGCTCCAATATTATCTGAAATAAAGTACACACATTTCTATTATTTGTGGTAAAATCTAACAAATGGGGAAGCAATGATGTAGTGAAAATTGTAGCTGTGTACGTCTTACTGTACGTGCAGCTCTAAAAGGACGAATTTATGATGCAATCAAGCTCCTACTGGCTATGAGCCGTCAATTTAAACACATTCTAAATGTTTACCACAAAGAGTTAAATGTGAATCCTTAATTGTGTATAGGTATGTTTAAAGTGGATGCACAAGTACATCTTCTATTTCACTTTATTTTTCTGATTGATAGTTTTACTCTTGATCTAATAATTATTCTTTATTGCACACTGCACTCTGTTTTGTTTCACTTCACATCATGTTCACCTTTGAATCTGGAAGAATAACCTACAAAAAATATCCTCCTCAGTAATTAGGAGCTACAGTTACTGACACCAGATGTGTGATGCTTAATATTTTCACTACACTTCACTTTATTAATTTGTCCCTTGAAGGCCAATTTGGTTTGCAGCAGACACACATTCGACAGTCACATTTGACAAAACATAAGACATACATGATTAAACATACAGGATGTGAGCAGCAAGGTACAGCAGATACACCAAGTGTTACTGTACAACATTAAAGTGCATAGAGAATAAGTAATAATAAATAGTTACAAGTACAAATGTAAAATAGCAGCAATATAGGCAGTGCAACCACCTCCTCCTCCCTGTATCTGTTTTTGGTAGCTAGGGGGGACAGCTAGATGGAAAACTAGAAGGAAGCAGCTTGCATTCAGGTTTGAGAGGATGAGTAACATCCATATGAATAGACTTTGCTTTTTGAAGCACCTGGATGTTAAAAATCTCATCCAGACTAGAAGGTACTATTCAAAAGAAGGACCTGTATCTTTTCAATGGCATGTAAAAAGGCCATAACAAGAAACTGGTTGAAAAGTGACCCTCCAAGTCCAGGACAGTGGCTGGATACTGTTGAGGAGATTTACTCGATGGAAAAACTGACTTACTGTCGCAGAATGAAAGACCTTGGACCAAAGGTGGCATAAATGGATTGTGTATATAAATAAATGTATTATTATTATATGAAAAAAATACGATTCGAATTCTCAGCAGACCTAATGGACAGTGATGAAAGCTGCAACCAGAGTGGTGTGCCCCACCTCTACTTATTATCTTTTAATTATTTTACTTTATTTTACTTCACCTACTTTTATTTCATTTTTCACCTCCCATCATTTTGGTAACTTGCATTGTTGTGTAATGGTTGTTGTTTAACAAAAAAAGCTAAATATATATAGAGTTTTTTTAAAAAAAGAAGAAAAATCTCATCCATAGAGCTGAATTTCACCCCAGCTACCTTAGATGCTACCTGCACGATTCTCCCTATGGAGTTCTTGTTCACAGATTCAATGAAGGAATTGTAAAACATTTCCCCCAGGCTCCTATCTATCTGCAATTTGGCGAGCTTCCTCAAACAAAGGGGGCGTTGCTGACCTTTTTTTGCAAAGCATGTCACAGTTCATATCAAATTTAAACATGTTATCAATTATAGTGCTGAGATACTTGTAGTTGGTCACTAGCTCAACTGGCTGATTGAGAACAACACTACATTGATGAAGTGGATATTTATTTCTCTAAAGCATTAAACTAATAATTCAAAAGGTTAAAAATCTGAGTAGGAGTAGTTGTAGCTAATGTCACACACAGTAGATTAGTCTGGTGTGAAGGAATGTGCTCTCCTCCCTGAGGAATAAAGCAGCTCATTAGAAGGAATGATAAGAAGACATATACATACAGCTTCTACGCTAGGTCTGTGATTACCTAATAACTGATAACAGTAATGTAACAGGAATATTATTAGTAGTAATTCTTAAGGAGGTGAACATGAGGTGTAGTAACAAAAATATTACTAAACTTAAAGGAGACATTTTTGTTCTGAACGTTTGTCGACAGTGATTTACTGTAGGTTTCTTTTTCTGCTGATATTTGTTTGTTCGCCGCACTCAGCAGAACGCCGCTCGCTCACCTGCACTGGCTGGTCGCTGTGGCAACCCAGGAGACACCGTATTTCTCTGAAGAGCTGGTTGCTGTGGTGACAGGAGGTGGGTATCCGTGAGCGACGATGATGTTACATAGGAGGTAGTTACCAGTGCGTTGCCAGGGTTACTGAATTGCAGTGTGCTTTGATTGGACGCCTGGACTGTGACTGGCATAGAAAACGTCTGGGCTGGAGCTGTTGGCTGCTGCAAAATGAGAAGTGAGAAGCGTGAAAAAAATAAACAAGTGTGAAAAAACAGCTGCTTGTTGACACATCCTGCAGCAGAAACAGCATAGTTCATTTGGAGACATGTGTCTCTGGCCACCTCGCAAACATTAAACCCAATATTCACCGTCTTTTAGCTCTGCTTTTGGGCTCCACCACGTCCTACTGTTAAATGACCCACCCAGCTATTTGCCAAAATGTGTCCGTCTGCCAACTGGTGCAGAGACAGCAGTATGCAGCACATCTTAGAGATTTATATCCTTTAACAGGTGCCTGTATATTTACAGACAGGGACAGCTAAACAATGAGCTCGTTATCAGGCAGCACAAATCTCAAGATCTATTTTACTGCTCCATATCGCAGGAAAATGGACAGTTGAGCTGTATATGACCACCATATATTTATAACTTTAGATCTCATATTCATTAAAGAAAAATAAAAAATAAAACACTTCAACATAAAGACTAGCAATAATTTGATTTTGAATCAATTTTAATTACACTAAAAGATACAAGGGAGCATTAGCATCGTCCTATAGTGGTAAAACTAAAGTAGAAGCAGTGAAAATAAAGGCTGTGCATATAGAATGAGATTGGGAAAAAAAAGTGTCATATCTTATCATAGTAACTGAAAGTTCATGACATCCTGCAAAGCTCCCAGTGAAAAAAAAATGTGCAAAACAATCAGAAGGAGGAACTTCACATCAGTAGCTGTTTCCTTTAGACACACTTAACCCAAACACATGATCATAACAAACTTGTATAGGTCATCTAACTTACTCCGTAGCGTTTGAAGAGAACGTCCAGGTCTTCTGTGGTCTTACGGTACTTGTCGTCATTCAGGGGACTTTGGTCAATAGAGTCTTCCCCGTCTGGCTCAGGACTGTCACAACCGTTGAAGCCTTTCTTTCTCAATGTCTATGAGTGAGTAAGGGTTGTGTAAAATCAATCAGTCAAACTGCAGATACATCATAGTTTTCATAACACAACTGTTCTGAGTACATCTGTGTGTTAGGATTTCCAAAATTCACATAAAAATTATACTGTTGGCAAATACCTCCATAGTATAAGTGCATACAGTAACTCTCACATAAACGTTTCAAAAATAAAACCTTTTATTCTTCTTCAAACTTTTGAGAGTGTCAGCTGAATGGTAACTGCTTATGTGCATTCTCAGATCTCACTTTTAAAACATGTAGCCCAGTCAATTGTTAATGGAGTAAACCTATTATTAGACTCCTTCTGTTTCCACTATAATTAAGATGTTAATGTTTTAAATACTGACTGAATCTTAACTCTGTTTTAGGGTTCAGTCTCCCTGAATTAGTAAAAACAAGTCACTGTGTGTGTGATGCATCATTTACCTCAATGATATCTGCATTGGTTCGGCTCTCGTGGGGCTCGTTGTACTCTGTGTATTTGAGCAGGACCTTGTCCATGTCGGTGCTGGCATACTGGAACAGTTTGTTTGCGTGGTTGAAGATGATCAGAGCGATTTCGCAGTCACACAATACACTCAGCTCGTAGGCTTTCTTCATCAAGCCAAACTTTCGCTTTGTGAATGTCACCTAAGGGAAAGCAGAGGGTGGGGGGAGATATACAAGTATTGTTAAGTAGACTGGACTTGAGTCATTTGTCAAGGCTAATTCTACTATTGTCTAGCCCCGTAAACCAGCCTCTCCCGGAAGTGCATTTCATTTCATTCTGAGGGAGAGTCTGGCCTCATCCCCATTCTAAGAGTTTGGACTGAAACCCTCAGAAGGCCGAGCCAATCAGCGTCGCCCGCTGTGATTGACACAGCACGTTGGCCAATCAGGGACCGACTGGTGCAAAGCCCCGTCACTACACCAACTTGCTGATTGGCTGAATGGGGTTGTCTGTCAACGCTACTACCAAAGATATTAAACCGTCTTTGCTACTACTCCCGCCCAGCTCCCGCCCAGCCCAAACGCTTGCAGGGGGGATGAGGCCAGACTCTCCAGAGAAATGAAATGAAATGCATTTCCGCGAGAGGCTGGTTTACGAGGCTAACTATTGTCACCCTCCTTTTGAAATTCAAGAGTCTCACACATTTCTTTTTCAGGGTTAACAAAGTGGAACACATATTTTCCCTCTGCATCAGTCTTAGGTGGGGACCATACATCCATACATTTGTTATCCACACACACAGCTATCTACACTTGATGTAATTCACAATCTAGGGGAAGAATGAGCTGATGACCTATTAATAATCCTTCTGGTGCCTGGTAATTAAGGAAATGTCTGCAGTAACATTATTGGCAGACAGACAGTCTAAGATATCCAACAAATAGTATGCAAATGGCTATCTCTTTTTTTTTGGTGCTGTCACAACAATTACTCAAACACACTGGAGTCAGCATCAATGAATGATGCATCCTCATTTTTTATGCACCTTTTATGACTCATAGCTATTCACTTGCACTACAGTTACACAACTGTCTTCCAACTAAGACTTTTTTAATCAATAGGCAATTACTGATGACTCTCTGTGATACCTCAAAAAATCCCAGAAAGTGTGGAAGTCATTAATGTTGCATCTCTGTTATGTGCAAGTTACTGTCTACAGTTATTCTACCAGCTCCCCACCCATTTGTTTTGTTTGCACTTTCAATTCTCCTGGTGAAAAGGGCAGTATCTTAGCTAACCTTTTTACTGCTTGTTTGTTTATAGGTTGTTTTAGGGAGTTCAATCTGCATATTAATCTCTTGCAATATTTAGAGTTCTTCAATTTAACATGATGAAATAAACTGTGCTACAAAGAAATCAGTCCAATACAGTACAACAATTTGACTGGAGTTTGGAGCTGTGAGGAGGTGGGATTGGAATTAAAACATGCAAAAAAACATTCTTGATGCTTCACAAAAACAGTGATACCAGGGGGAAAAAAACTTAAGATACCAAATTAACATTTTTGTGGAACGAATCATCAGACCCTTGTAAGCAAACAAGAAGAGCCTTGGTCAGGGAGAGAAAAAGAGCCACCCTGGAGGAGCTGAACAGCTCACAGCTGTGAGCGTGGATCTGTCCAACAGAGCAACAATCAATGCAGCTTTTACAAATCTGGGATGTATGGCAGAAGCGCTGAAAGGAAGCCACTTGTGAAAAAAAACTGCCACATGACAGTGTGTTTAGCAAGAAAAAAAAAGGCATGCAGGACTGAGACCATCAGGGAAATGTGATGAAACCGAAGAACTCAGACTCATGTTATCACCTATCCAACACCCTCCCCACTGTGAATCAGGGCAGCAGCCTCATGCAATGAAGACGTGTAATGAGAAATGAAACAATATAAGAGACAGGAAAATTGCAAATTCCTGAGGACAGTGTGTGTTTCGTTATGAATGACCTTTTACTGCTGAAAATGATCTGAATGATGTAGACTGAGGAGAGCATTTACCTCACTACCCTTTAAGCTAACATGGACAAAGAAGAAAGTAAAATTTGAACCTCTACAAATCTACAAACTCCATCTAGAGGAAGATCGTGAGCTGAAACCAAAAGCTCCCATGCAGTTTCTGAATGGATCTTGAACTATTTAATTTTTTATGACCTTAAACAAGAAGAAGAATATGTTTTTATGTACTATTTTATTTCTTCTTCATAATTTGAGTCTATTTTGGGATATAAACCCATTATTAACCAACTGGATATATATAAAGATGTACATATTCATGCAGATATATGGTGAACACATGAGTACAGGGGGACACTTCTTACACATCTTTCTTAGCAAATGCAATCATATAAGAACTAGAAAAAGATTATGAAATCAAATGTTTGTGTGTTTTTTTTTGTTTTTGTTTTAATACAATGAGCAGAAGGGCTGCAATTTGTGTAACAAAACCAACTGGCATTAGCATTTGGAAATACACCAACCTGAGAACTACTACTGAGAACCCTAAGCTCAAAAAATAGATTAAAAAAATAAATAATATATATATATATATACACGACTATGACGAATATACTTTGCTGTGACATACTGTACAATACATCACAATAGGTACCAAAGAGAAAACCTGAAGAAAGATGAACTGTGACTCACCTGCTTGTTCCTTTCGTCAGTGATCCGTTGGATCTGAATCTTTTTCCTACCCATGATGCTTTGCAGTTGTGGAGACGAACGTCGCAGTCACTCAAGTAGAGAAGAGCCTCTCGGAGATTGAGAGACAAAGTGCAGACTACTACCTCTTACTTCAGCCCAAAAACACTCACACAGTCATGCATCAGAGGATACACGCACACACACATTTCTCTGCCCAGGTGTGCTGAGGCAACGTGGTCGAGTCCTGTTTTCGACGAGCAGCGAGTGAAGAGTGGGGGGCTGCAGAGATGCGTGAGGTTGAGGAGGTCCTCAGTTCATCGTTTGTTCAACAGGGACAAAAGTAACAAAGTTGTTTGCAGCGGCTGTGGCGAGGAGGACAACACTTCTCTCCTGCGTGAGACAAAGACAGAGAGATACATTATAGAAATACATTATTTACACATTACATAATTTAGTGTGTTAGAGAATTTACAGAAAACTACAACCGTGTGGTCGTCTCGATCTGTCAGGTTGCAACTTCAATATCTGTCCTAACTCACGATACTAATATTTTGTCAGAATTACCGCATGAATTCTTAAGTTACAGCCAAACACATGTTTTGAGAGGACACAGTGACCTTGATCTTTGACCTTTGATTCACAAAATGTAATCAGTTCATCCTTGAGTCCAAGTGGAAATTTGTGCCAAATGAAATTAAATTCCCTGCAGACGGTCCTGATACATCATGTTGACAGGAATGGGAACGGTGTGAGGTGACGGTGACCTTGATTCTTTGACCTTTTGACACCAAATTCTAATCGGGTCCCTCTTGAGTTCAAGTGCATTACGACACTCCCTCTGGGGTGCACCTGATGTATCGCTTTACAGAAACGGATGGACGGACCTGGAAACACAATCCCACCACGGCTGTCGCCAGCTCCGTCATGAAAAGACAATGTAATCTGTGCTGCTCAGTCACGTTCACTTGAGAGCTATGAAGACAACAATGCTGTCTGACTGAGAGGGCAGGGAGGCACTGACAATTAAGATATCTAGCCAGTCAACACTTGGTACCAAAATAAAAGCTTAAATTCTTCCAATGTTTAAGGCCGTTCCAAGCCTTGAAACACTTGACAGCATGTAGCACATGGCACCAGAGATTTAATTCATTCGAAGCCTTGCCATCAACAAACACCGTGTGAAGGGTAAGGCCACTCACTTCAACAGATGTTTGACTTGATCTTGACACTTTTGAGATTTGAGAATAATTTTCGACCTCCTTCGTAGTGAATTTAGAGGAGGAAGCTGCCTGAATCATGGCTAAATTCAATGTTATTTGTGTTACAGCTTTGGATCTGGAACACAAGATAAAGATATGCACAATTGCACATGTATCTACAAATCTACTGAGCTGACTAATCGATCCAGAAAGTACATATATATGAATTACTTTTCTTGCCAATGAAGTCATTGATCAAATCAAAACTGTCAACACTAACACACCTCTGTTTACATAATGAAGCATTGAGTTTATAACTACATAACATACAAAATAAGCTATAAACATCTGCTTGAGCCACTTATGAACACTGTTCATCTATTTGACGATTAAGTTATGTAGACTGAAAGATGATTAATCAATGGCAGAACTAATTTATTGCAGCCACATGGAGACTTAAATGTTGCGAGTCATCAGACTGTGTACAAGAACACAGTCAGCAAGCTTTTTTTCTCTCACAAATGTAGCGCTTCAACACTGAAAGAATTTTTTTTTTTTTTTTTTTTTGATGGAAAACATCAGAGGAGCTCTACGTGAGAGGGATGTCAGGGAACAGGACTCAGCTGAGGAGAAATCTTTAAAGATTCTGTGGCAAAAGGAAAAAGTCAAGTCGTCTCTACAGTTGCTCTCAAACCTGCACAGATTTTGGTCTTGGATTCAAGTTGTTCCAAACCAACAAAACAAATCTCAAAAACATGTTTGACTGAATACCTTGATGCTAACAGAGGGATTGTCTACTTCGCTGAAGTTGCTCAGAATCAGCTGGAGGATATTAATGACTATAGGCTTTGTAGGCTCCGCTGTTGGTTGGCTTGCACTGTGTGTGTGCGCACACACACTGAATCACTGTCTGGTATTCTTTATATTGGCCATATTTAACAATCCTCCTCATATTTGTAAGAACATCTGAGGGTTATGAATAAGAAATGAAAATAATGAAGAAAAGATGAATAAGAAAGACTTGAGAGATAAGTCCCCTCTGCTTAAGGTGGAGTTGTATTTGAAACAGTGGAAACTGGTCACTCACGTGGTCATGTCACACCCTGTCTGGCCTATTGGGAGTGAAAATAATTGTTTATTCCTGCAAACATATTGAATTAAATTATCTTCAAATTAGTTTTGCAGCAGGACTGTACAATTAATCATAATAATCCTGCTTTTAGCTTCAACAGTTAAATTAAGTCAAGTGCAATGCTGGTGCTTTGTTTTTGGAGAGGGGGGGGGCACTCTGGTGGTTTAAATCAAGTGCTGCCTAATCACAGATGATTAACAACTATTCTAAAGGATGAATTTATCATGTTTTAATTGACTATTCAACAATGTATCTTGTTGGAGTATCTCCCATGTGAGGGCAAGTAGCTATTCTCCGTTTTGTTTTATTGTAGGTTGAATATCTTTGAGTATTTGGATAAAGCAAGTCACCTAGGACTCTGATGGGCATTATTCCCACTGACTGTTATGACTGTTAGTTACAGGCCCTAAACCTTTGTTTCCGTTATTATTAACTGGTCTTAGGCAAGTACAATTTCAAGTGACGCGACTAAACCCATTTAATCAGTTTCATGCTTGACATTATTAGTAGTGATTTGATTCTGATGTTTGGTCTGTGTATGTTCAATCTCCTTCAGCGAGGGAGAGGGATATGAACTCGTTTGTAAGAGAACCTACACCCCTGGAAGTAAAAAATGAGACGCTGCCTGCCTGTAAATGGACCCCGAAGCAAAATTCAATCCAGTCCCAGCGCTGTAGTGAAAACTACTGCAATAAAACTCATCATTTCACTCTTTCTACATCTTTCTCTCAATAAAAACCAAATCTCCAACCCCCATGCCCCCTCCTATACACAGACACAGCCCTGTGGCAATTGTGTTAAGTTTTCCCTCCAGTCATGACCCTCCACGTCCATGCTTTCCTGTGGGATTGTTGTTAGGCCAGACGGAAAAAATGAAAACGCCACTGGAGTGCACATGGGGCCACCACAAACCACTAAACCACATTTCAACACTTCAGAGAGTGGCCAGACTGAGAATTAATCAGAAGTTGTAATAAAATCCAACATATTAGGTTCAGCTCTAAAAAATCTCAATGTCACTTATCGGTGCCATGTATTACATCGACAGCAGCATGTAGCAACCCTGAAAAAAATGCAACTAAACACGGTTGCTGATCAACTTCAAATATGAATAAAGATATAGGCCTAATAATAACATGTATAATAATAGTGATAATTGGTGCTTTGTAACTGTGTTCACAAACACTTTTGCCTGTGTGAACCCGCAGGTCAATCAGAGGAGGTCAAGTACCCCTTCAAAACATGGGACGGCTTTCCAGGAATTGTTCAATAGTCATTTTTACCACGGAGACGACAGTGGGTGGCATGGATTTGTGGTTGCACATAAAAATTTTCAATACATGGACTTCTGTTTTCCAGTAAGTTTGGTCAAGTTTGCACCAAGAGTGGTACAGCTGTGATTTTCAACCATTTATCCAGCTCGTTCACTGGTTTTCACTGCACTAATCTAAAACATTATTGTACAGTATTTGAAACAGCTTAAAGTGTGATTGGTACTGGTTTTTGCTTACAGTCTGATTGTAATTTTTAACATTTCATATAAAAAACACAGCGATGTTATGAGATCTTCTCTCTGCATCAACTAAACAGCAGTGATAATCACAAACTCAATTGAATTTGCAATTGCGACCTTTAAAGCTGTGACAATTGACTCAGGTTGGTTGGAAACTGAGGTATTTCCTGTGAAGTCCGCCTATTGTTGTTGGAGTGTTTTTGTGACAACGGGATACAGCTTGAGATGAGACAATTGGTTTATTACTTGATTAGCAGAAAAACAATCTGGGCATATTTTGAATTACTGAATGCTTGTTAGTCCTTACAAGGAAAAATTATGAAAAGATCCAACACATTTTCACATTCAAGCTTCATTAATGGTAGAAGTGGTTACTGGTTATCAGAAAAGGAAATCATCTTTGGGTTCTTGTATTGCTCAAAACTCAAATGTATTCAATTTACAGTAGCATGAGCAATGAAGAAACCAAATCATCACGGCTGAGAAGCTGGAACTGATGAATCTTTGACATTTCTGCTTGTTAATTGCCCTAAATAACCACTTAACTATCATACATCAGCAGCTAATTTTGCACCACTTTGGACAAAAGTGTCCTGCCAAATGAATAATAAAAAAAGGGTGGTGACTAATTTTCTACGGATATTTTGGAGATTTCTTTTTAATCTAATAATTGCTTTAGCACTGTATCCAAGCTTCTCTCTTGGCCTACAACTAATAATTATTGTGACTGTGATATAGTGATTAATAGGTTTATTTTCTTCACCAAACAATTAGTTGTATGATCGATGTAATGCAGACCCTGAGATGTGCAGATGTTGATTATACAATTATACAAAAAGGCAACCACCAAGATTTCACCTATAAAAAACTGAAATTTGGAATTAAAATATGCTGAAACATGCTGTTAATTATTAAAATCATTGCTGATTAACTCCTGTTTATAAATGAATTAGTTTAATGACTAACTGTCATATCAGCTGTTTCCAGGAAACACCTAATAACTTCTCCCTGGGGTAGAAGTTCTTCCACTTACATCCACATAGTATGTCTGGTTGGGAATCACTGCTTTAGAGGGTCTAGTGTTGAAATGTTTTGGACACTATTGTCTACTGGGTCACAACTAGTTAAAAAAAAATATCTGTGAGCACAACAATGACAAAAAAAAAAGACATTCAAAGTGTTAACAGCCCTGAATTGATGGCCATTATCAAAAAACATCACATACACAGTACCAATTAATTTGGATAGGCTGAAAACTAACATGATGCTCCATGGTGCCGTTTGTTATGTTCCAAGACGGAGCTTTTCCGACACTAAATCTGTATTCACAGCAGTGTTGGGCATCCTCATAGATCATCATTCATTAGCTATAACTGTTGGAACCAACTCCAAACAATTATCACAACAAGACATTTAGAAATCTCCCATTGCCTGAGGGATAAATGATTAAAAAATGCTCTTCCTCACTGACTCTACTAACTTTGCCACAGTTGGGCTACAATATTTTCTTTGATTAGGCTTGAATTGACCAGAATGGGGGTACACTGCAAGGCTTGTGTCTAGCCTCCCTCTCCCTGTCTGCCCTCTGCATGGCTGTCCCCTCATTACTGTAATTGACACGTTCATCCCTCCTCTTCCCCCTTAAGGCGCTGATGGCTCAATTAGGAGCTGGCCGGAGGACTGATTGGACGCCAAGATAATGAGGTCGCCGCTTGGCTAAAACTGAGCCCTGCATCCAACCAAACCGAGCTTGCTCTGTGACAAACAGGAGACCAACGGAAGCAGAAAACACAGTTGAAAAGTCAATGGAAAGACTCGTCCAAAGACATTAGATAGAGGAGTATTATGGTGGTAAATGTATGACTTTTGGCTGGGCCCAGCGTGCCTCATTATCTTAAGAGGAGAGGCATTTGGTCACTCTGGTAGAAAAAAAACAACAACAAAAAAAACATGCATGTTATTCAAATTATCCAAGTGATGGTTATGCAACCTTTGAATATTCTTCTGACAAAGGAGAGCGCAATCAAGCTCAGGGTAGGCATCTGTTCGTTTTGGAGTAGTGTAATTAGTGGCACTGACCTTTAGAGGATTATGCACTAGCCAATGAAATGTGCCAAAGCCCTGAGATAAATAATGGTTGGAGCCTCAAACGTGACTTGCAGTGGGGTTTGCCCATCCACAGCTCAGAGATGGGGCTTCAGGGTGGCCTTAATGGCTCAATCACTGCCCCGATAAGATAGACAAGATGGAGTTGCACTCATATCGTCTTACTGTATGACTTTGCACGAGTCTTACACCTGACAAGATTTTAAAAAAGATTAATATATTTTCACTATGTCACCTTCAGTCATTACACAATAATAGAACTCAAAATATGGTTGTAATCAGCAGTAAATATGCAGATTATTTTCTAGACCACTTTGTCTAAGAGTCCAAGGTGACATCTTCAAATTCCTTCATCACAAAAACTCAAGAAATTCAGTTTATCCTAGTAGATGGAAGATGGAAGTTTCCATGCTGCATATGATGCAATTGAAAAGCCCAATGCTGTCTTAAAGAATAGTTGCTGTGGACTTCCCTCTGTATGATTTTGTTCATCTTGGCAACCACTAGCAGCCTTGTCAGCTCTCGCTCCTATCCATAGGAAGTGCAAGCTTCGACACTGTTATTTTAGGCCTTTTAATACAGCACTTTTGTTGATGATAGGAAGGTTTAAGGCAGCCGATATGTTGACCTGCAGCAAGGCTAGCAAAGAATTAGCACTTCTCCATTTCAAACAATAAGGTGTAATTTCAGGACTTATCTTTAGGCCATTAAAAGCTAAATAAAATCTGCAGTAACCATGCTGGTGGTAGAGAAGTGAGTTAACCCACTACCTACAGATGTTGACATGAATCCATCTGTATGTAGGATGGCACACAGTGGTGGATCTCTCCGTCAAACTGGCCTACTTCTAAGCCCAGTAGCTTTGGTATCTACCCTGGGATGGCACAGAAAACATGGCTGCTAATTTCCAATGCACAAGCCAGCCACTGAATACATTCAAGTCCATACTGAACCACAATCAGTGTCCTAATTAGACTGAGTCTGACTGGGATTGCTGTTAGGCTATATGTTTTAAGAACACCTACTGTGACATGCAAATGCCCTTCTACCTATTTCATATTTGTGTCTTCTCTGCAAAATCTATGCTAGTTCAACACTTAAATCTCATCATGTCAACACACAGACACACAAAGTTAAACCAGTGCAGGGGAATATCATTTTTCTTCAGGCTTGTTTGAGTGAGGCGGAAAAAATGCAGCTGGGTGAACAGCTTTGAACAATAGCTCTCTCACATGTGCAGTTAGTCTGTTTTCTCCCTAATGTCATTATATACTAGTAGTGACCATGTCAGATCTGGTATGTGGAGTCCACACGAGCTTAAAAAATGACACAGTTTCATGACAAAGTCGGAGCAGGACTCATAGCTATCCTATCCACATTATGACAGATGGAGTCTAGAGACTGAGTAGGCCCACTGACGGCAGACAGGTACCCTACAGGCTCTAATTTGACAGGTTGGAAGATCCATGTGTCCTCGTTTCAACCAAACGTGAAGGAGTCTTACTAGACACCGCAAGTGGGGTTGAAGCACAGAGCAAATTATGAGCTACTCTAAAAAGGCCATTTCACAATTTTCTAGTTACGAGTCCGACCGACAGCCATTACCTTCCTTACACTCTCCATATAACTCGGCTATGCGAGCTGGAGCCCGCACTACTTTAAATCGCATTGTGGATACATTGCATTCAGATGAACTATGTTCTTGTTTAAAACATAATTTCAACACGCTGTTGCTTATTACTTTGCTACATTTAAATAATAAAGCGACCAGGTCTGCTCCTGTGCGATGAAAAAAGACGCAGGAAGGAAATGTATCACTCCACTTACCCTGAAATATTGCTGATAAAAATCGAAAATAGACCTGCCACCACGCGCTCCAGAGGTGACCCGTCTTAATTAAGAAGCATTAATTAATTACGCTGAAGCGATGTCTCTGTTTACATGAATCTTCGGCATTTTATTCCATATAATGTAGAAGTAACTATACTGTCCACCCAGGCGATACAGTGTACCCAGTGTACGATCGACGTCATTGACATTAGCCCGTGATTGACCCGTCGGAAATCCAATAAGAAGCTGACGTGCGAACCTCTTGTCCAATCAGAGCGCAGTGTCGCCGAGGTGGGCTGTTCTGCGAGAGAGGACATGACGGAGGTGACGGCCATGTTCTGCAATAGTGTTTGTATCCCTCCGCCTCAGTATTTACCTTTTGCATGATTTTGCATGTGGGGAAAATGTCACTGTAGCCCCACTGTGCCCTGCCTGCTTTCCATAAGAGAGAGCCCGCTAGGCCATTTGTTTTTTGACGTCTGTCATCACCGCAGCCCTGCGAGCGGCGAGTTACCGTTCGTTATTGTTGTCAAAGAGAAAAAAAAATATTGAATGCTGAGCCGCGTATATCGTCTAAAAATATTATCATAGACCGACTTTTATCACGCCATCAGACGTTATGGCATCACGAACAGTCGACCGGTGAAAATTTGCATGTAGTACAAATAAATAGGGACACGAGGACAATTAAATTAGCCATGCCAAGTCTTAAAAAATGTTTCAAATAAACTGAAATACATTCATACAGTGTGCACGCAATATATTATTGAGCAACACACGTTTTGCACTGGTAGCCTATGCCTTGTCTTGTAATTAGTTCTACATTCATGGAGTCTCAATATAAAACCAACCACATATTAGTATTTACAGAGCTGGATTAACCCACTAGAGGGCCCTGGATAAAATGACCCATTGGTTCTTATTCCACCCCCACCCCACCCTCTTTGACTTAAACAACTAATATCTAGGAGGTATTTCAACTTGATTTTGACACAGGGCACCAAGATCAGGTAAAACTGCTGGATCAATATGGTACTTTTACTATTTCTGTTGACATGTGCTTTTTAATGGTGCATATTCCCAAACAAAATCTCAATTAAAGCAAATTACTACTAAGTAATTGCCAAATAATGGCCTTTGGGGCTCCTTACAGGGTCGTTACCCGCTTATTTAGCCTTGAATAATTATTACAACATTCTTTGCTATGAACTCTTGCAAAACTTGTATCATAGCCTTGTGTGTACAATACATAGCCACATGTATGGTCTGCTTCCGAACTCTTTTCAGTGATAGTATGTTTATGTTATGTTGGGATGCTGGTTTCACGCACTGTATTATATCACTGTAGGTACTATTTAATCTGATGTCTTAGTATTGGCACTGTATGTGGCACATTTATATCAAGCAAGATTCAAGCACATTTTCATCATTTGCATTGTTTTATTGAACAAAGAAATGTCTTTATTGCTATGCCGAATTTCATTCAAATGGGTTCTGCAGGCAGCCGCAGCAACTGTAGCTTATTAGATCGCTGGCAGCAATATCCATCCCATTCTTTTCAATGAGAAACACTGACAGGTACTTTAAAAGGTGTTTTTCTACAATGTGGCAGCCTTGGTGAAGAGAAACCAAGTAGTACTATTTTTGTCAAGTTATTGTTGTTTCCGCTCTGAGCTTTAAAAAAAAATGACAAGCACACTGATACAGTGTGATATCCATAATTTAATTCAGATGTTTGTATCCTGACAATGAGAAAAAAGATGTAATATTATTTTATTTGGAGCACAGTCATTATGGCACACTGGTTAGTTTACCAACTGGCAAACTTGGGCAATTGGCCCAGTTTTTGTGTGTCACAAATAGTTTTTTTGGTCATTTAAATTGAAAAGTTGTTAGTGAATTTCCACCATTTTCACTAAACCTTCACTTTTTTTTCCACAAGTCCAAACTCTGACAGTTATTATTTGACTTCATATGTGCTGAGAAGGAACTCAGATGTGACAGAAAAACAACATACTAATGCTGAGGCTGCAACCTCATTTCCAGATAACCAGAGAAGTCTGTTTTGGGCAGTTCTGCAAAACTTGTGCATTGCAGCTACAGTATGGTCACTGTTAGTGAAAGATCATGATTATGGTTAATAAAAAAACAGAACATTAACTGCAGAACTGTGATAGGAGGTGTATTTGTGGCTGATGTGTGATACATCCACCACCCTCACTTTCCGCCTTACAACCATAACAGTCAGTCACACACCAAATTTTGGTATTGGACGTACAATATGAACATAAACCCTAAAGATACTGGGGTGTGACACTGTCCATCTGCTTTCTGCTTCATAGGAACGTGGAGATGACAGAACACATGCAGAGGGCAGCAGTTTAGGGGAAGTCAGTACGAGTCCATTTGCAAATTACCCTGGGGCCTTCACACAGTGATGGCCACCTTATAGTACTGTATGCTATTGGAAACCAGCAAGTATGGTTCACGCTGTACCTACGATGGCATGGTGTGTGCTAATTCTCTGGGGAGTTTAAAAACATTGCATTTCTAGTAACATGCAGCTCACATTATTCTTCTTTTCTGAGTTTCCAGGCAGACTTTTGCCCTAGTTTAAGAACATATGCTGTATCAGACCCAGTGATGGGGACCACAGGGAATAGAGAAGCTGACAGAGATAAAACGCATGACATCTTGGAAAAATGCCTCATAAGGGACATCTTGGATTAGAAACACAGTATCAAAGGCTGGCTTGATTTGTTGGATTCAAACCAATAAACTACAAATAGGTACGAAGATGAGTCATAGACGGATCTCGCAACAGCCAGACGGTAAAACAGTTCGGTGGGATGGTTAAGGATAATGAGAATTAGGCCTGCTCTGGTGGATGGAGGGAAGAAGCCATGCTGAAGGGACCTCAGTGTCTCCAACAGAAGCAGTTAAGGATTGCAGAGATAATGTGATGGTGACCTGTACTGTAAGTTTTTACAAGTTTGTAGAAGCTGTTTGGATCAAGTCCAAAAGAAAGTTGAACCTCAGCTCCTGCAGCATATAATAGTCACCAGAGGCGAAAATTAGAAATGAATTGCAGGGCCCAGGGGGCAGAGAGATCAGGCAGCAAACACTGAAAATATCAGCTGAAGCAACTCAAGAAATACATGGTCACAAAGTGAATGAGTTTCTTTTAAATGTCTGACACCAGCTGGAGAAAGCTTTGCAGTTCAACAGCTTGAACAACTTCAAGGCTGTGGATCTATTGGTGAATAAAGTTAAATGCAAAGTTTTCCCAGTTCAAGTTTCCTGCAGCTTGACACCCCGAACTCACTCACTATGACGAAAGTGAACGCCAAATTAATTTAACATTATGAAAGGAGTTTTAAAGGTCCAGTGTGTAAAATGGGAGGAAAACCGTGATATCAAGCGCTCAGATTCTAGATTGCAGCGCTCACTCGCTAACTCGCGCTCACGCCTCCCGGCGGCAAAGTGACGGTGGCCTCTGAGGACAAAAAAACTTGTTTACCACGACTGGGATGGCAGAGTATGGCGGCGCAAGATGGCGACACTCTCTAAAGCAAGACCCTTGCTATAAAAGAATAATTGTAAGGCTATACGAAAACCAAACAAATTTTATTTTATAGCGATTATACACTTATACAAATAAATTCATGGGTAGTATATTCAGATTTTGCCAATAAACTTTGCAAATTATTACACACTGGACCTTTAAATTGCATAAACTGTATCTATGAGCAGTAACTGTCATTCTCTTTGGATTGGATCCTTTCAGCAGTGAAACAGAGGCAACAACACTCAAAATACAAACACTATTGATCAATATCAAACCTGTGGTTGTTGTGATTCTTGTCCATCTATCCATGTTTTGTGTTAAAAATCAGATACCAAACAATAGAGGTACCATATAGGAAGTATACTAGAAGGTTGTTGTACTGGGTTTAATTATATTGGCCTAATTATTTTTTCCATATTGGACTTTGGAAAACCCTTTATCACAGTACATGTATTTATACGTATATCATGATCAATTGAGAAACTGCTTATAGATACACTAATGAAAGTGAGGTGACTTTTTCGCTAAGATAGTGAAGAGACAGCTTAATTACAGGAAAGTCTCTGGGCGGTTGGTAAATTTGTTTTACTGTGTATCATCATATCAGCCAACCCAAAGTCAATCAGCCTTTATAATACAACCAGCTAATGAAAATAGTCCAGCACACATTCAATCTCTGTCCGCGATTTAACACAGTCATCAAGTCACTCTGTTCACATGTATGACCTGAACAAAGGGCAGCATAACAAGCAGAAGCTGTCGTTTGACAAAGTGTGTTTCCATCCTTCTGCTCAACCGACCAAACCTGAGGGGTCATCGTATCCCATCTACACGCCTGGAAATGTGCTCTGCTCTCACCGTGGTAATGACAAAAACAAACCAAAGTGCTCTCCATGCCGGTCTACCCCGCTCCGCTGCCCACACACACTCCACGCTGCCTCCCACATGCACTCCACTCTGTCATCATGTTTCTTTTTTATGATCTCATTTTATAGTAGTGACTACTTGTCATTCTTATGAGGCTGAGGGTGTTTGAGGGTGTTTTCTAACTCTGGCGATTTGAGATTCAATTTCTGTCATGATAAAAAGGTTTAATTCTTGTTTTTTCTTTTCACAAGAGATATAATCTACAAATTGTATAAATAATATCAAGAATAAAGAGTTTACTGCCATTCTAGCATCTCTGTTAGGTTTTACTCTTAGCTAAATGCTAACATCAATATGCAAATAGTGACAATGCTAATCTAATGCTTAGTTAGATGTTCATAACTTTTACTTACTCACTTCATTTAGCTTGTTGGCATGATAATATTTGCTAATTAGCAGTAAACACAAAGTATAGTTGAGGCTGCTGTTAGATGTGCTGTTTAGATTTTCACTCTGAAACCATACTAGTGGATAAACTTAAATCTTGACCTGATAATTTTGGCACAAAAAAAGAGAGAGAGTTTCTTAAGTTATTAGAAGTTATCCTAAAGGGCGCATGCATGTCTGAAAAAAAAATGTTACAGCAACTATGCATGTCTGCACCAAAAGTTTTGTACCAATCGTCCATGTTACACTTGTTGTTGAGATGGTGCCACATTAAACGCCAGTTGACCTCATCTGTGAACCACGGGTGTCTGATCAAAAGTTAATCACCATAAGTTAATCACCATAAATCTTATAGTGGTGGATCAGCTGCACTGCCATCACATGCCAACTTGTGACAACTTCTTACAAGCATATGACTTGTGAAAATATGTTTTCATTATTACTGTGAACGATACCCTGAGCTTTGTGCCAATGCATCCATCTCAATAAGAAATGAACTAACTAACTATAACCACTTTGGCCCAGACATTAAATTTGGCACCAATATTCATAAACCCCTCAGGATATAACCTTGGTGACACCTTCACTTTCCATGGACCACCATCAAAAACTACTCAGCATTAAGGGCCAGACCATTCTATACTTAAACTTCCAACCTCATAGAGCAGCGAGCATGGCTGTAGAATTGCTCCAACATGAACATTTAATATCAAGTGTAAGCGATTTTTTATGGACCCTTACCAAAGCCAGTGTCACTGTGATCATTTATTTATATAAAATCTTTGATGTCAAGTCACATAAGCGTCATGATCAAAGCCAAGAAACCAGTGTTACATGAACACATCCTTCCTTCCCTGCTTCCTGGTCTGCGTATATTGAAATGAGCCCCCCACTCCCCCAACAAATGACACCATTAGGTAACTCTGTGCATTGTGCTCCCTCACTCAGACTTCATTCCATTACTCCAGGGTGTTTGTGTTTCTCATAAGCGTATTTCCACTGATAAATGTGCGCATAAATATGCAGACCTACATTTTCACAGATAAAGCAGCAGCGCTTGGCTCGGTCTGCAGAAAAAACCAAATACCAACCAAATAACGTGGACCGCAAATAAAACAAAATTACTGGCAATATAACAAGTCACAAAATGACTCCTTCTCCTTTTAAAGCATGAAGAGAAATATGCACACAATAAAGCACAGGCATATTTTTCTGAAGTGGTGTCTACACATTGATGTTATTTCACATGCATGGAGGAGATTAAGAAAACACAAGTCACTTTCATACCTTAAAGCTTTCTACATGACATTGTCCCATAGCATTGGTTTGACAGCCTGCCTGCACCGAAACAATATGTCTGATAAATAATATTGCGTGTTTGTTCTGCAATGGACAAAACCTACTAAAAATTTGCACAGTTGTTATGTTTTTGAAGCTGTTTTTGCCAACATTATAAGATGTTTAATTTATTGTAGATAAAAGTAGCTAAACATTTGGGTTATGTATGAGAATAGAAAAAAATGGTTAAAATAGTGAATATACTTCAAAAGCTCTTTACAAAGATGAATTATATGTCCCTTTCAATAGGATGTATTGTAATATGAAGATTAAAGATGCTTTTAAGTATTTGTAACTTAAAAGATGTCTAACTTCATTGTGTTGCATGAAAGAAACCCTCCACATTTCAAAAAACATCTGCCTGTTAACGATAGTGAATATTGCATCGCCTAAGAAATGTAAAGAAAATCTATTTGAAGGGTGAAGGTGACATGTCGTATATGAAGTAAAGGGGTGGATATAAGATGCATGAAACATATGTCAGTCACTGGAGGAAGATATGATCCAATAGTATCATAAAGAGTTGGCCTGTTATGTGTGTATGTTATGTATTAATCACAATTAAAGAACACAAGATTAGCCCCTGTGATTACCAGCCTTTATCTCCCTGTTGTGTAAAGATGTGGAAGGCTATTATAAAGATCTTTGGTTTACTTTCTGGAGGAGCTGCAACCACCAAGATAACTGAACCAGGCCGAGTCTGTGAGTGTGAGTCATCTACTCACAGGTCTTCTAGTAAAACACTGAATCGCCTCCAGCTGTTTCAGGCCTGTCCATGACCTCTGACCTGAGGGCAAGAAAGCTGTGAGAACATTAAAACAAAGTGGCAAAATGTTTGTGAGTTTGACCAGGTCGCTATGACCTCACCGACCTCTGTGAACCTATAGGCCGTAAATCTCAGAAAACGCCAGCGGCAGAACAAGCAGCTTCAAGAACAAATATCAACTCTGGTCTAAAACTTAAGACCAGCATTTCTTCTTTTTTTATCACTCTGTTTTCTCTCTCGTATAAGAATAAAAAGATGATGACATTGTCCGTTTTACAGTTAGAAGCCTGATTACATACCCTTGCTACGAAACCCTTGGTGCTTCCCAATAACATCAAAATCAAGAATGATTAGTAAATAACATTACTGATGTGATCTTAATATTCTCCATCCTGGTCTTCAGACAAAAGTGATCTTATCTCAGTTGTTTTTTTGGCAATTTGGTTGGTTTAAGGAGTACTTTACACCTTACAAATACATGTCATTGATTAAGACAAATGTTGAGGTATATTTTGACTGAATAGACGTTTTAAATGGTGTAAGTGAAAATGTCAACCCAGGAACAGCTGGAGGAGAGATGTCCAAGCAACAGGCTTAAGAAGAAGAAGAGGAATGGGGAGAAGGTGTTGAAACACAGAATAGAAATGATTACATGGCAGCTGCAACATTTACAGGGACCAATATACAGTAATACCATCACAACATAGTCAAACTGAATGTTGCCACAAATGCAACAGCAGGGAAGATTTAGGAAGAAAGCTGTAGATTTAACAACGCCCTCAGATAAAAGCTGCTGCACAGCTTGGATGTGGATGCAGACAGTCATGGCTAACTTCACTAAATTGGTGGTGATGGATTTGTGGATAATGAAAAGAGATCAAGCACTGGTGTTCTGCATCTGCAGTTAGAGCTGCATGGTGCCGGTCACGACATGTTGAGGAAACACTGAGGTTTTATCTTAAAAAATATGTGCACATCATCTGTATTTTCAGGAAATGTTAAGCCTTCAGGGTACATTTATGATGTAATTTTGGTGAAAATACAGTAAATCCCTCTGGTAGATTTACGTGTGAACTAAAAGGTTCAAGGTTTATATAAAAATATCCTATTTAACCATCTCTTATGCAGCCCTCACCATAAACACATGATATAAACACTATCTGCCTTGTAAGGAGAAACACATTTGATTAGATTATTGAATTCCTCGCAGAAACCCTGCCTGTGTTACACTGTTTCTCCACGTGGGGCAGCAAATAGTTAGAAATCAATAATCCGTGGTGATCTGGGTGTGATACAACAAACGTCCACACGATGGCATCAGTGGAATAGAGAAAAAAACACACATGGCTGTGGCGGTATGCTTTTTGGGGCCTGATTTCATCAAACTGAATTAGGACCTTTATTAAACTCTCCAGCTGCTTCCCTGATGCAGCCACGAGGCCAAATAGATCAATGATATTTTCTATTAGTGTTCAGACAGTAAATGCGCATTAAATGCCAGGATATTGAGTAAACACATCACATGCGCTGCAGTGCTGTGGCAGTCCGCTCCTCAGACCTGTTAGGAATGATGTATTACTACTGATACAACCTGTAGGGCCATGACAGCTCTACTTATTATATACTATACATGAAAATATGGGTTAAAAAAACAAAAACAAAAAAACATCTCAATAAGGATTTGTTTTGCATTAAGCTCCAGGGAGTTTAAAGGTGGGAAATTAGTGCTGCTGAACAGAATCAGTTTGTTTTCTGTTTAATTTTTAATCTGCGAGGTTTTTAAAATGATCCCATTACCTGCTGAAAAATCGGACCATTCATATTTAAAGACCGCAAATGCTCAGAAGAAAAACATAGGATAAAATCAACGTTTGTTTCTTTTCTTTTTCTTTTTCTTTTTTTTAAATTAATACCGTAAAAAACAAAAATGAGCAGTTTGGCAGGCAGCAGCTCATCCAGTCTGTGGAATTAGGCTACAAGCCAAAGCACTGGGATTATAGCTGGGAGTGTGAACGAGCTTTATTGATACAACAGGCAACACAAAACAGTTCATAAGGAAAAAAATAAAGTTCTTAGTAAGGGAAGAAAACCCAATCGGAGTGAAATGACTTTTTTTTTTAGTGCGATATAAATATTGCTTAAACATTCCTGTCGTGACTTCATTAATGTTCAGAGAGAAGCAAAGTAACAAAAATAAAATCTAAAATAAAAGTTGTGCAATTCATTCACAAATTCGTTGTTTTAGGGGAAAAAAAACATAAAATGAAAAAAATGAATGTAGTTTGAAAAATTGGAAAATATTTTGATTCTCTTCTGTTAAATGTCTGTCAATATTCTGTTAAATACAAGAAAAAAAAAGAGTGAAGCTCGTCCAAGTCCTGTTTCCATGAGCTATTATGGATGTCCAAAATAAAAAATAGCGGGTAAACAACAGCTTCTTTTTTATTTATTTCAATCTTCGTTAAGTGGGGATTTTTGATACCTGGCGCTGTATTGCGCTCATACGCTCTTCAGTTAAAATGCTGTTAAATTTAGTTTGTGTTTTAGTAGGCTACATGTCTAAATGCGGCTGTTCTACACGGGCTCGTCACTTATTACAGTGGCCACTCATTCTGTTCACATTCCTGACCAAGACACTGTGTCATCAGATGTTTCTGTACATCGTTCATGTCTCTGTGTTTGTCCGATGTGCTGCCCTAAAGGGAAAAAACAGGATGTCCAAAGAGACAGCACAAAAACGGCTTTTTGCTTTTTGGAGATTATTTACGTTGTTTAATCCGTTCATTGGTGACTATAATAAAGAATAAAAACACTTACAGTTATTAATAAATACTAATACAAATTGGTTTCCATAAATCCTCAAGGACATACAATTTCCACTCTGGGCTGTTTTAAAGGTTTTTACAACCTACAGGTTCAATTCTTACACTCCTCAAAGGATAGGAAGATGAAATTAGATGGATCCATAATGACATCATTTCCATCTTTTATTTAATTGGTTAATTGCCCATTGACATTACAATCGAGATAATGTCTTATGTTGAAGATAAATCATTAGATTTTATGTATTAGGCCTATCTATCTATCTATCTATCTATCTATCTATCTATCTATCTATCTATCTATCTATCTATCTATCTATCTATCTATCTATCTATCTATCTATCTATCCCCATCACTTTAACACATCACAGAGGGATCTCTTGATCTCTTCACAGCCAGTTTGAACATGAGGGGCGATCACAGCAAAGAAGACCTGTGTGGTCGTCCACACAGCATCTCACTGCTGCTGAAGAAGAAAAGGAGTCATTTTGATTCAGCTACTAAAAAAACACAGAAGTGTGAAAAGACAATAGAATCCAAACATTTACAGCCTCTGACTGGACTTGGACATTTATCTTGAATATGTGGACAGGACAGCTGCTCCCTTAAGTAGGAAATCTGTGAGAAAACTGGCGTTCATCATGTCACTGGGATGTAAAATGGGAGCTGGTCACTGGTGAAATTTCTATAGCCAAAACAAGAGCAGAATTTCAAATCTCACTTGAATGTAGAAAAATAAATATATGAATAACTAGCCAAAATAAAATGAGGTGTCAGACTCGACATCCATGTTCTGTTCTCTGTTCTGTTTTATACTCAACAACCACCAACCCCTCCACTTTTCTTGCATTTAACAGTGAACATCATATGTTCACTGGGCTGAAACTGCTGCAGCAACATTGTATAAATACTCTATGGCATATTCCACAGCATGACAACTCCCCATGACAGGAGCTTCCTCATGGTTCACTTGATAGAGCACCAGTTGAATCTGTGCAGTTGTGTGTAAAGGATCTTCAGCCCAACGAATCCCTCTGCTCCACTCACACTAAACTGCTGGATTTTTATCTTGCGCACAACAGAAATCAACCACTTAGTGCTGTTAAAGCTGCACATACTTCCATGTGGCCTTTATTTCTCTGAGTCTGTCTTGCAGAAAACACAATGGTTTTCTTTTTATAAAAAAAACAAAAAAACATACAAAACTCTATATGATTTCTAAAACAATTTGCCCTATTTCTGAAATAACTTCAGTAATTCCGCAGCATGCCTTCAATCTCACGAAGTAGCTCCACTTTTTCATTTATTATACACCACCATGACTCATTAAGCTCTTATTCAAATCAGAGGATCCCATTTGAATATTGGCGCGACACGGGGGTGAAAGGGTGCCAGGTCTGAGTGCAGTGCACGCACCGTGGGCACAAATACAAACGGCTGAATCCTTGTGGGCAGGAGGCAAAAGCATCATGGCTCATATTTACAGTGAGTACAGGTGAGACTGTCTACGTATCAGCTGTCCTGCGGCGAGGCTCGTCCGCGTGCGTAAAAAGCCATGGTTTTGGTCGCCTCGTGCGTGCGCCGCCTCTCTGTTCACTGAAGCGCTATATGGTGTCTGGACTGGCAGCAGTAAAACAATGGGGTGATGCCGAGGGTGGTTTACTGCTGTCGGAGAGATGTGAGACTGGCTGTGACCCACCAGCCAAAGGACTGTCTGCTTCTCACGGCCTGTGCGAGGCGTTGCCACATGCAAGTAGCAGAGCATCTGGTTATTAACACGTTTGCCACAAACAACTGGTGAACTCAATCACCTCTGAAAGTGTAGCAAAAGTGGTACACGGAGGTCATTCCTGATATAAAGTGACCTGGTGGGAAAGTAAAAATATTTAAAGATATAAAGTCATTCAATTTATCAAAGTCTGAGAAAGTTAACTAATTTGCCTGAATAATAATAAACATAAGTAGCTACGCCTGTTCTCAGTATATGGCTCTTTATGCTCCACTTTGTAGTCTATACATCTCAAAGTAAATCACTTTTGACCTTTTCCTCAGTAAGCTCTATTTGATCATAATTATGTCACAAAAATAACATTTAAAAAGGAAATGTATTGTGTGTTCTCATCGACTGAGGACTTATGAGCTCCATCTAGATCAACAGTTTCAACAAGCATATAACTAAAAGTCCTGTCACACTCACAGGAACCACAGGCCTGCATTATCACCACTTTTACATCAATAGGCCATACAACCATTTCTATTCTAAACAAAAAAGCATGAATTCAACATTTAGTATTTACTAAGATGCTTAGCTGTGCATCTGCATACACTATCTACCACTGACTACGTGATTAAACTCCTCTTACTAACTGTATCTATGCTGATATACTGTATCCTAAGGGCGTGGACTATACAGCATTTATAGTCTTTGCACATTTGCAGTGCCTGGGCCTTTTAAATCTCAGCAAAAACAAACAAACAAACAAACAAAAAAAACCATTCAGCACAACACAAACAATTCACGAAGCATTATCTACAATACAATAAAAGACAGCCACTGGATCAGTCATGACTTCAGGACAGATTTGATTTTAAAGGTGATGATCCATATGCCCAAAAGAAAAACACAAGTGTCCAAATGACGGTCTACTTTTGTTACTTTCTGTAGGTTTCATGTAACCTCTTCAGTCAGAGAGGCGTCTTCCCAAAGTCTATCTGAAGATCAGTTTGTTCCTGTTTCTCCTGATCATGTTTGTCTATATGGCTAACTGTAGACTGTGTAGCAGTCTCCAAACACTGAAGTCATGTTGACTTCCAACGGCTTAGAGTATCTTAAATCAAAGTCAGGAATTACGTGCCCACTTTTCAGCCTATAGTGAAATCGCTCAACAGTTTCCTGGCAACGAGGTACATGCAAGTCTCGCCGAGAACATGTCTGTGTGTGCCGTGAAGCCTGGTGGTGGTGGAGGGTCTCTGTTGGTAATGAACTTGAATTATATCCTTAAAGCTTAATGTGTCTGGAGCTGGCCGACAGTTTGTCCATCTAGTCCTCAAGTCGCAGTGGCATCCTCGTGAGTGACACATGTGTCAAATGAGACGCACATTAGTTTGCACTTGTTTCTGATTAAGGTAACTTGTGCCAAGATGCACAACGACACCTTAACAACAGATTAAAAGACACATTTATTCACACAAGCATTTACTGATGGGCTATTAAGTCGTAGTAATGAAAAAAAGTGGAATTATTTTTTAGAACTTTTCCATTTAAACATAATGGTACCATTTTCTGTCAAGACCCCATTTATAAAGGCTTTATTGACTGTAACTAATGGCTTTATTAATGATGAAGAGATGATTTAAAGATGAGTTTTTATACCATCAAGAAGAACACATTTTGGGTTTTCCAGTTTCTGACATATCCCTTGCACTGTAGTACAGTGCTGAAATGTTTTTGCTTGAGGAAATGTTTTTTCATTAAATCAATTGGCCTGTTTATAAAATATCATGCATTGTTACAGATTAAACTACCCAAGTGTATATTATTTAGTTCAAATGTGCTCTCTCTCAACAGCATTAAACTGTTGAATAATATAATCAATGTACAATGACATGAGAGTGGTTTTTACTGTTAAATTACACTTTACTTACTTGAGGTATAACTTGGAAGTACACGACTTGTACTAGTTTTGGAGTAGCTGATCTTGTACTGCTATTCTGAGTAAAGATCTGAGTAATTCTTCCACCACTGCACTGGTGTTTATCCTTTCTATTAAATGTGGCTTCAATGTAGATCACAATACTTGATTGAAGTTATTTTGGGCCAGTCTTAATAGATCCAGTGAATACATTTTTCACTATAGTCCAAAATATATTCTTATGAATGGTTCATAAATGCTCTATTAAATATTATTACGTGATTTATTAACCAATCATTAGTTACAATGTATAGCTTTATAAAAGATTATTTTGTTAGAAAGTGCCCAGCTACTATAGACAGACTAACTATTGGCCATATTCTTGCAGTGCGTGGTCAAAAGACAGTGTGGCCTGCATGCGTGTGAAGGCATTTCCAGACATTGACGTGGTCTAGACGGATCAACATGACTGCTGAGTTAACTTTATTTCATGCAAATGATGAGCACGTCTAGGCTGTGCATACAGACAGATTGAGGCCCTGCACAATAACGTTGGAGAGGATTCGTCTTTCAGCGCATTCAAGGGGTTTCTGCTGTGATTATCATGATAATTAGTCAAGCCGGAGCGCCTCTCAAGTCTGTCTCTACAAGTTTTAGCTGCAGACACCAACATCTTTTTGATAGTTGGGTAAGAAGCAGAGAATTCAAATACGTGACTTTAGCAACGTTGAACCATGAAAATGATATGGATTCCCCCTCTCCTTAATGCCCCCATGGGCCTGTATACAGTCAACTTTACAAGATACAAGGGCTGAATATGACTCTAAAGCCAAGAGTAGCTTCTATAGGTACATGCACAGTATTTGTACCATAAAAAGGGAAATGCTGTGTTGATATAAACACAATGATATCATTTAAATAGGCCTATTACTGGACTCTGGGCAGTAATAAACGTCTATATGAAGCTATGTCTCAGTTAACACTCAGCATGATACAGGAATGCATGTTGAAACAGCCACTGAATGACCCCCCCCCCCCCCATCAGAATCTGAAGATGTTCGGTGGACGGATGAGTGATGGTGCCACCATGCACTTCTACATGTGTCTGTTGGGGGGCGTGAGAGGCGCTGCCATAGGTCCATATTATAATTACATCGGCTGTCTTGCATAATATCAAAAAATCTCAGAGGGTGGGAACAGTGTTACCTCACTGACTCACGAGGGGGTGGGACTTGGACGGCGTATATGATTTTGGACAAATGAGATGTTAAACCATTTGGAGACAACGGTGGTGGAGATGTAGCCATCCGGTGCGGACAGCCCCAACTCCCCTCCTTGGTGAGGGGAGGACCAGGGGCTGTGGATGTGGAGGACAGCAGCCATGTGACGATATGCGAGGAGGAGAGAGAGAGAGAGAGAGAGAGAGAAAAAACACAAGAGGAGCCGTTAGATTGAGGGAAAAAAATGGACGGGGCCGGCGAGACGTCACGATGCGCCGTCGCCACAAAGCTCAATACGCCGCTCATGAACGCGCTCATTTGGCTCCCAGCATGCCGCACGTCCGGAGGGACCGATGGGTACCAGGAGCTCATCCAAGCCCCGGTTGCAACCCGCCCTGCTGCTGCATCTCAGGAGGAAACAGTAAGAAACGCGTTTTTCTTTCCTTCTTTCATTACAAGTGATTTTGTGTCATTGGCGTCTGAGTTTAAACGCAAACCTGCAGGAGCGGCACAGCGGAGGGTTTGTTCCGAGCTTGGGCGCGTTTAGGCTGCAACACGCTGTTACCGTGCTGTTTCACCCTATTGTGAAATAAGTGAGCATTTAGAGGCCGAGTGGCTGTTTCCAAAACCAAATCTACGTGCTGCTTCCAAAGAGCCCTGCTCTGTGTTCTGACTATTCAAAGATGTGTGAGTATAGTGCGAAGCAGCAGCATCTCAGATATATAAAAAAAAGGCTCAGCATCATCTGTGGACAGAAGCAGCAGCAGCAGCAGCAGCAGAAGCACAGACGCGTAGTTTCACTTGTGGCTGTGTGTGTGTGTGTGCGACCACTTTTGTTTGCCACCAGACGTGTGTTGAAGGGAGTTAGTTGAAATCTGACCGTGATGGTGTGAAGCCAGTCAGCAGATTCACTCTGTGCTTCAGTGGCCTTCACTCTAACTTGTCACAGGTCCTATTCAAGGCCCTTTGATTAGTTTTTAATCACCTTTATTTATATCAATATTGAGAGAAAGATTATACAAAGGATGGGAATCTACTTTTTTCTGTGAAATCCCCCCACCCCCTCACCCCTCCTCTCTCTATGGTCCCTCAGGCCGTTTAACCTACATTTTACAATAGATGACTCCTAGGAAATACCACACTAATGAGCGGGGGTTCTTTAGGACTTTAAATAGGCTTGTGCTTCTGCAACGCAGCTTCGCTCTCTTGGATGCCAAAGCAGCAATGTTAAATTCAAATTTGATTTAAAAAAAAAAATCTTTTTCTCTGACGCTGACCCCAGATCAGTCATTTGCTCCACTGTTCCAAGTATTACATAAGTTCATGGTTGCACCACTATACCACGAGTTTAGTTCACAAAGTGGAGCGACATTAATAGGCTACACACTGATTCCTCTTCTACAAGGCGTCTCATTGTGAAGTGGGATTACAATACACTGCATTACACTACACTGGCTCTCGATCGCCGGCCTTTGGTGTTGGTGGTGTTGGTGATGCTGCTGGTGTCAAAGTGGCCTCGGGCGGTGCAACTGCAAGCTTTTCGCGGCGCAGGGTTGTGCTGTGTTGGGCCTGTTTGCTGTCAACAGATTACGCGCTGAAAAGGCTCAGCAGAGGGGGAAAGCATGTTGGGGTGGGAGGGGGAAAAAAGCAAAGGTGATTATTGTACATGAACCCAGCAGCGTGCGGCTCTAACACGGCTTCCTAGGATTATACAGTATGGTGCCAGCATAGCGCTCTGCACGGGGAGCTCTTACATAAGGCCTGTTTAATCTGTGAGAGGGAATCAGACCTCCTGCTCAGACATGGAGAGATATTTTCAACATTTCTGGTATAATTATTATTTTAAAATATGGGATTTATAATTACAGTCAATCATGATTGCTGTCAATGGGAAAGTCCAATAGAGAAGTTTTCCTTTTTATTATCAGTTGATTTTTTTCTCCTATAACAAAAAAAAAACTGCAGCACAGAGATTGTTTCCAAAAGAGCAAAGATTGTAATGGATTCATTTTTGTATTTTGCATCATCACCGAGCCCTTGGTCAGTATAAGACAGGTCCTCCCTCAAAACGAAGACATAAAAAGTGGCAGCACTATAGTATATGTAGGAACCATGACCCTGCACACTTGAGTCTTAACAGGTGAATCCAGGAGGAAAATATAAAGCCTATACTACCCACTGTGAATTAATCTCATCCATGAATGAGGAGACGTGGCTGATTATTACACGTGGGAAGTTAAGAGGACACGTTAAGACGAGCTGAGGCTGCGCTGTGAAGCCACAAGTCAATAAGCTGCTGTAATTTGGAAAGGGACCAGTGTGGGGTCTGCAGCAGCAGCACCTCTGGAGCCTCACTGGTGCAGAGTCAGTCAAGCTGCAGGTGCAAAACTGCGACTCGACGACCTTGCTGCTGACCAACACAAACTGGATTAGACTGGGGCTGTCAGTGACCTAGTGGGCAGATCTCCCAGGTAGAGGGAGTTTTCCGGGGAGTTTCCTGGAAGAGGGAGGAGAGGTTTCATTCACGTACTGTAGATGAAATGCTGAGTTCACCTGTTACTAATTGGACATTTCTTGTGCTTTTTTTTTCTTTCTTTTTTTTTTTTTACCTTCTATGCCAACCCATGTTGATTTCTTTTTCTTTCTTCCACAGGAACCTAACCCCCACCCCACAACCCACACACAAAAAAAACACCAGACATGAAGATCAAGACTTCCCCCAACTTCCAGGTGATTATGAACGATCTATAACTTCTGGATTGTCGTATATCGACATTGATGTGTGTGTGACTTACACCGGAGTGCAGCTCTCACAGCCAAACAAAGTAACATCCATATAGTTAGTGCGACATCTTTCTCTCTCTCTCACACACACACACACACACACACACACACACACACACACACACACACACACACACACACACACACACACACACACACACACACACACACACACACACACACACACACACACACACACTGACGCACAATCAAGCGACCAGCACGCTGTGTGGAACTAATTGATTACTCCTGGAAATCATTTTTAAATCCTTTCGGGATCCTTTTTTTGTGAACGCCTAAACGCTGTTCCGCTTAAATTCTGCAGCATTTACAGGAGCCTTTTATGCTCCTGACAATCTATTAAAGTAGAACATTTCTCACTGTATTGCTGCCAAGTTACCTTGAACAAAAAACTTCAGTAATTTCCCTGCAGGGAGTGAGGGGACAGTGGCAGCCTGTACCTATAGACAGTTTGGACGTGAATGATGTCTTTGTTTATAATTTTTATTATATTAGAATATAGGTTGTTTTTTCTTTAAAATAGCTCCTCCATACATACTATGCACCAGCCATCGTGACTAAATTCAAACTATTCTTTTATTTTGAAAGTGTTTCAGACGAGTCGTCATGTTTGATTCAGCTATAATCAGCGGTGAGCTTGTGAAAACCGAAAATTAGCACTTGACAAGAATCTGGATAACACACAAATATACATTAAATAATAAATAATCTGCGCATTATTACTATTTTTTACGAAGTTTACAGAGGCATTTATACACAGCCTTCATAATTTAAAGCGAACTTTCTCGCGATTTTGTCGAATTGTACATTGTAGCATGATACAGATTATATTTTAAACTGTATTAAATTTAAAGTCTAAATGTAGGACGCTTGCACTTGAAGATTGTTGTATTGTATGGCAATCTAATTGAATTGGACTTTATCTAATATTATTTACAGCAGGAGCAGCAGCTCGACAACGAGATCAACAGATAAGAAAACTCTGTTAATCTCTTTGTTAAAGACGTTGAGGGGTCCACTTTTTTTCTCCCTTCTTTTTTTTTTTTTATATAGGCTATATATTTATATAAAAAGTCAGAGAACTGAAGAACTGATAATAAATATATTAATAAACAAAAATGCTGGCTGGAGGGGTTAGTGGATGTAAATGTGAACATTATAGCTGTGAGCTCGTGTTAAAACGAGTGTGTCACGGCCTGCGAGCGTAAAAACAGCAAAGTGATCTCCACTAATGGATGTTTGTTTGTTTGTTGGCCAAAATCCAGCTGCCAGAGAAGAACTCAGCCCTGTGATTCACGGGAGAGCTCAGCACAGAGCAGCTGTAAAAAAAACAAACAAAAAATAAAAACAATGTAGCTAAAACATGCAGGATAATTATCAATGGACCTGATTTCAGTATTTTTGTCGAGGTTTTTCTGCAGCAGCAACTTCACAGCGCTCAGCCACTGCAGCGTGTGTGTGTGTGTGTGTGTGTGTGTGATGTGTGTGAAAGCACTGGCCTGTTTTCACCATGTTGCAGGATATAACATCCTCTCCATAATGGCATGCTTGAGACGTGTGTGTGTGTGTGTGTGTGTGTGTGTGTGTGTTAATTAGATATCACATCTCGCTGTTTATGCAGCAATTGAGACCAGCGATGCCCCTGACGTCACTCTCTCGGCAGTTTATGCAAAAAAAAAAAAAAGAAGGGGGGGGGGGGGCTTTAAAAAAATCTTACCTAGTTGTATATTTTTTTAGAATGAATGGGGTAGAGAATAATGCATCTGGCAAAGTGTATTTGATTCTTTTAACAAAACTGTTTGTTGTGGAAATGATGTCTAAATATATAGATACAACAGGCCTATATGTGAACAGAGCTCCCTTCACACTAAGAGCTCCATATGTAATAAATGTTAGAGTGGTTCACTAATGAAAATAAATTCATAAAAGAAACGTATACAACCACAAATAAATACCATAAATCTACTTATTTATTTTATACATTTTCTAATTTAATCAGTCTTTTTGTTTAGCAGATAGGTGAATATGGATGCCCTTAGATGCCATTATATAGTAACTGAAATTTACCTACTGTGAAATGAGTGCATGCGTTATATATTCTCAGGATTTCCCTTTTTACATTCTGCTATAATATTTTCTTTACAGGAGTGTTTTTGTAAATGATTCCCCTCAGTGCCATTTCATGTCCAGCGTCTGATGCCCTCATAAAAATCTTTACTGTCGTTGTCTTTAGTTCACTGGATAGTCGGCTGTAATGCTTTGTTTTGAATTCTTCTAAGAGCCCATTCACATTTCAGTCATATAAAAACACTTAATAGCTTGGAAAATGTGTTTTCCCAGCAGTATCCCCTGTGAATCTTTAGTCAAGCTTGTTTTTCATCTCATTTCACTGAGGCGTCTGTATGACCATGTGATAAATCATCTGCATTAACACTCCAGATATATGACTATATATGATTATAATCATTATTTCCACTTCTGGATTATGTGGAAAAACACAACATCAGCTTTGTGTTGTTGAATTAGCTCTTTAAGCGTTTCCCCCCTGTCACTGTTTGTCCTCACAGGTGTATCAGAGGTTGTGTGTGTGTGTTTGCTGCTGGTGGCAGAGAGCTGTGTTCGCAGGCCTGAGGGGTTGTCTGTTATCTTTGGTTATCTAGCTGTATGAGTGACGTACATTCTTCATAAAGCTAGATAACCGAAAGTAACAAGAATCCCATTACACGCCTGCAAGGGTGAAGAAAACCACATTTTGGAGAAAAGACACACAAAAAGAACGAGCAGAAGGGGAAGCGACTCGGACGACGGACGCTGCTCAGCGATGACGTGAAGGTATGATGCTGTGTTACATAAAGGGGAGGGGAGGGGGTTGTTGTGACTATCACTGATGAGCTAATACACGCTGGAGGAAACACTGACAAATCAATATGTGAATTATTACAGTTTTTCTCAATTGCTAAAACACTAAACCCTGTTGTCTGAACCAAATTCTCAGTTGCCTGAACCCACTGATTGAATCAGTCACTCTTTTGGCAAAACCATCAGCACTTTTCACCTGTTTAGACACATCTTACCAACACATTTTCATTGTGATGCACCTGTGTTGCAAAATGCTGAGCACAGGTGGCAAAAGTCAAACACAACTAAAGCACGGGTGTCACCAGTTGAACACAACAACTCAAAATTGATCACACTTGTGTCCAATGATGTGAGGGAACATATACAGTAAGCCAGTTCAGGATGAAGTCCTGTGGCCTGACCCAGTACAGATCAGAGAAATTACAGTATGCTGCAGCTGAGTAATGCACTTCTCATTTGTATATTTTTGTACTTTATTTTTACATATATGCCTACTGCAGACAAGTGCTAAATGCACAAGATTTATCTTTGTTTTTGTACTGTACAAGTGCTATGTGTAAAATGCACAGGATTTCTTCTTCTTTCTTTGTACCTTTTTTTTCTTTTACAGTACTATGTACAAGTGCTAAATGCACAGGTTTTTTGTTTTGCAAGAGGAGAAGATGAGAGACACAGGGTGAAGGAAGAAAGGATGAGGGAGGGAGGGATGAACTGGGAAGAAAAAAGAAGAAGGAAGGGAAAGGGGATGAAATTGGTGTGGGGAGGGAGGGAGGAGGGTGAAAGAAAGGGAAGGAGAGAAGTGCTAAATGCAGGTTTTTTGTTTTGCAACATGCATTTAGCCCACAGTGAACGATAAACATGTATTTCTACAGCTTCATGTGCTGAGCATTGTGTTTTCTATTTTTCTATGTAGTGTTTAGTGGCTGCTCAGTAGTGCTTTTAATTTTGATTGACTCGGGGCGCGATTTGACAACATAGTTCAGTTTTGGGCACAGATTGAACTGTTTTGAGGTGAAAGTTTGGTTTTGCAAGAAGAGTCTGAGGTTTTGTGAATGTAGCTTGAAAATTGGGGTTTGTGTTCACAGTTTAGAGAAAATGAGAGAAGCTTTCAAGAAATGTGTCTTAGCAATCGAGAAAAACTGTAACACAGAAAGCACAAAAAACATCAAATCTGCTTGTAGCTGATGGTAGTTAGTGAAACAATGGGTCAAAACCATAGGTTCTGCTGCCGTGATGAGATGTACATTGTGCATTGTCACATGTCGAGTGTATGTGAGAGTGTGTGTGTGTGTGTGTGTGTGTGTGTGTGTGTGTGTGTATTGTGAATACTTAGTTTCAAGTCTTTAAGTCTCTTTTGTGACCAGCCATGCAGGACTAATGTCTTTTCATAGAGCTTGGTTAAGGTGCCAAATTCAGATTTCTGACTTTTATCCAAACAGCTGACACACACACACACACACACACACTTTCACACAAACACACACACACACACACACACGCATACAGTACAAGGACAAGCCTGATTTCCAACTTAGTTCTCAGGGGTTTTAATGCGGCCATTGTACCAGATTAGACCAAACTGTTTTGCCCAGTTGGACATTTCAGTGTTTAATATGAAAAGCACGTCCCCACCTAGTTTCACAAAGACAAATAAAGAAGAAAAATAAACTGTTTAAATTATATCCTGGCACACTAGTACTTTACGCCCAGTATTAGAGGTTTAGTCAGTGTGCCTCAAATACTGAATGAAAGCTGCTCACATTTTGTCTTTGTATTTTTTAATTCAGAGGCCTCATCACAAATCCCATCAGGTTTCCAGTGAAGATGCTAACACATTGAAATATAAGTACAGATCAGTGCAAGTGGAAGCACATGGCGAGAATATGAATGATAAAGTATTTTAAAGTTTCAAACGGCCTGAAAAAAGAAGATAAAATAAATGTATACTGTTCACTGTTTGTAAATACAGAGCTGCTCTGATTTTCAGATAGACTTTCAGCTTTTGTTCCTTAAGTTCCTCTCTCTCTCTCGCTGTCTCTCACACATACACACACACAGAAATTACATTTGACTGCATTTTAATTTGGGTAAGAATTTGCCTGCAATCTGTTCCTAATGAGTCTCAGTTTTCTTTTCTAATGCCATCTCTACCATGCCAGATAATTGGCAAAAATTTTGTTTGACCATTTTCACCTTTTTTTTAGAAAGGAAATCTGTTTTTGTTGTCGTTGTTAGATGAAGTGTGAACAGCACAAGGTTGCGACATGGATCTCGAGCCCTATACGTCCAGAGTCCTGCTGAATACTGGCATATGACAGGCAGAGCACAGGCAGATGAATGCATCCCCTAATCACCCACTCGTAATGACTATTTCATAAATTATGCCTCTGTTTTTTTGATCATGAATACAAAAACAAACCTCCAGCTGAGATATCCGGACTCCTCAGTGTTTGGGCCGCTTTTTTTTAAATTTTATTTTACACAAAGCAAAAACAGACGAGCTCCTCCTCTGTTCTTGGCGGGTTTCTGAGTTTGGATGATGGGTTAAATGAAGGCTGATAATGTCATGCAGCTCTTTTAGAGAGCATGTCCTACAGAGGCGGTGCTGATGCGAGAGGTGAAACAAAACAAAGAACACCTCGAGAGGCAATTAGCAGCACTTTACCATCATTTGGAGCATCTCCACTCCAGTTGATGCTCTTCTGCAGTTGATTTTCTGCATTTCCTGCTAAAGGACTCAATGGTCCCAAACAAGGCCACAGTGTGGCATCAGCAGGGCACAGAGAGGCTTTTAGACAACAGAGCGCACATCATCCTTTCTCCCATCTTTAGTGTAACTTTGTTGACGCAGCTAAAAATCTTTAATAATGAGCCACTAAACCTTTTAATCGGAGACCACATGAACAGAGTGCTAACACTGAACACACATTGTATTCATCTACATCAGTCAATGCATCCATGGCTCTAGGATTTCATTTTTTAACTGAACTGATGTTAAATTTTCCAAATTTGCTTCCCATGACTTTATAACTGCAGCTTCTTATACTTAAACAGACAAAGAAAGATATTAGGAATATTTGTGTGTAAGCTTTTTTTTTTGTTGACCACATATGCACACATGCTTTTTGCACCTTAAAGTGACACTGTACTTTCCCAACGCACATGGTTTTTCCCCTCTTTTCAACGCGTTCCCCCTCATTCATTTAATTTTATTCTTTTCTTTTTTTCCCAGCTTGGATTCTCAGATGGTTGGTTCTGATTTGTATGCATTTGCATAATGAATGTCATTTGCATGCTCAGGGGCAGACCATACCATGAGAACGGCTGTGTTGGTTGTTTGTGTGTGTGTGTGTGTGTGTGTGTGTGTGTGTGTGTGTGTTCATGCATGGGCACATGTGTGTTCATATGTGTGCTGCGTATATTAAGCACATGTAAATTACACGTTTTTTTCCCCTTTTTTCCCCCTCCACACAAACAGACCATCAGAGTGTTGTGTTTCGCGCCCACACTGTATAAACACTTTGTTCTTCCTCTCTTGACATGTCAGTGTGTGTGTGTGTGAGTGTGTGTGGGTCTTTGTGTGTTCATGTGTGGCAGAATTCCTCCTCCTATGTGTGGTGCATGTAGGGCAGCAATCTGACGATCATGCCTCTTTCCGTCTCTCCCGCCTCTCTTTCCCCTGTCTTGGTAACGGTTCAGCAATGCACCGACTAGAAGAATGAAAATAAGAGACTCCCTCCTCAATCCCATAATCCTCCTCTTCTCCGACCCCTCCCTTGCCAGTTTGTCCTCCTCTCCCACACGGCAAGTCACAGCCCTGCCACCATCTTAGGTGTTAAGACTGGCACAAAATGGCAGCTGTAAAAGGGGGGAACGTAGATAGCCAGCGCTGCACCTTCCCCCACTTCATGTTGGCCCCGATCCTTTCCGCGCCATTGGTTGCCTCAAGACAGTGTTAATTACTGCCAGTGTGTTAATTGCAGAGATCGCCCCAAGAGACGCGCAGGAAGGGATGAGATAGGAGGAAACCGTGAAGCCAGTGGCTTTTGAGTGCCGACAAGCTGGCATTTTTAAGGGCAGCTGCGGTTCCTGCGTCGCTTTCGTTGTGCCCCGTCGTCACACTGCAGACGCTGACGATCGACCATTTTGTGGATTTTTCCAAGACGTTTCAAGAGAAACTCTTGCGATTGCCTAATTTCTGCAACGTTAATTAGACTTTGCACGACTCGCATGGTTTCTGCATGTGGAGCATCCACACAGTTTTTTATGCCGCATGCACGTGCAAGACAGCTTTGTTTGATGATGTGGGAGAAAGAAAAAAAACACCTACATGCTCCCTGACATCCACAAGGAGCCGTAATTAGCAACACTGTGGTCTTCATAAATCTCTACTTGTTATCACCCACTTGGTTTTCCCTCGCATGTGCAGTACACTCCCTGTTTAGCTTTTAAAAAGAAAACCCGTTACCGTATGAGAAATCTTGACACACTGTCTTTAACTTTTACTGACACATGAATTGTGACATCTAAAATTTAGGATTTAACAACACTTTGATAATCCAAACTTTAGAATACCATCACCTCTCTTCTTCCTTTGCCCCTTTTGAACGAACTCCGTGTATCTCCATCAGTTTTGACACCAATCATTTGGATTTGAAAGGCTGTCACGTCTGAGAAACGTCTCGTCTTTAGAAAACTTAAGCTAGTGTGAACACATTAAAGTGATTTATTCAACACAAACTTTTTCCCTGAATGATAGGAAGAGCTAAACTTTGGGATTTAGGTAGAAAAGGTGCATCTAGATCCATACATCCAATCAAACTAATTGGCTCTATGAGCTTGTGTTTCCCTCTAGCTGGTGTGAAAATAATGAAAAATCACAGAGTGGAAGTACAAGGTTTTCATACAGAGTGGTGGATTATCTCTTTGCGCTGACTGAGGATGTGGTTTTCTGACCTGACCGCTCTCACCATGACCACCAGAACATGAGTAACCCATCTAAAAAGTGCACGGAGGAAAAACTGTACTGAGTGAATGAGTGAGAAAAAAGATGGAAGGAGGAAGGAGGGTGGGAAGGAGGAGTGGGGGCAGACAGACAAGGAGAGGGAGCCTGCGACAGTGAGATCTCAATAGTGAGAGGCCTTCTTTGTGTTTCTGTGTGAGGTTTATTTTGGGGGCGCAGGGGGCGCTAAGAAAAGACGGGAAGAGGAGAGGGGTGGGGATCCTATCCCGGGCCCTCAGACAAGCGGCACATTGTCCTCCCCAATGTGTGGCGGCACTTGTGGCGTAACGCCATTATTTAGGCCAGTGGAGGGAACGGGGTCTGGAGACCAGCTTAACCAAAACGCCAATTAGAGCCGGATCGTCCTGATTAATGGACGAGGGAGATTGGTAAACAATGCCGGCCATTGTTAAAGTAAACCCCCACCCCACCCCCACCCCCACCCCCTCCTCACACACACAAACTCCTACCCCACTGGTTTCTTTCACACAACAGACCCTCCATCCCTACCGCCTCTGACACACACACACACACACACTCGTCATGCCAGTGCTCCGAGGCCTGCCATTAGCATGCTGCTCTGGTTTTTTTTTTTGTTTTAGTTTCCACAGTGTAAATGTTAGTTTGGGTTGATCTCCAGATTTTTAATCCTCCCATAAATACATTTAAGTTGTTTGTGTAGTTTAGCAGAAACAAAAACATATCTGGAAAATGGAATTTATGAAGAGAAAGTTTACAGTTCACGAGAAAGAAAGAAAAAAAAATCAATTACAGCTCAAATTCTAATCACATATCCTATTATATTTAACCTACAATTTACTGACAGTTGTAACATTTGGGTCATTTTACAATGATTGTAGAGGTAACTGAGGCATCTTTCTTCAAAAGCGGTGCAGGCTCATATGTTAATCACACACCATGAGATGCTTGGCTCTGCATTTCAATACGTCCTACTTTATTGTTTTTTTTAAGCATATGCACTGAATAATTAGCCACCACATACTCCAATCAGGGGCATGCCAATGTGGGGTTGCCATGGAGACCCCATCAGTTCTTAACCCCCCACCCCCACCACCACCCACTCCTCCCTCCCACCCGCCTGCCTTACCCCTTCCACCCCCCACCCCCTCCTCCTCCTCCCTCTCCTTCTGCCTGGCTGCAAACAGGACGGAGAAAAATAAAGCGTGGGAAAAAATACGATGGTGGCTCAGACAATGATGGTGGGGGTGAGGAGGGGAGGTGGGGAGGAGAGGAGAAGAGAGGAGAGGAGAGGAGGAGCGGAGAGGAGAGGAGTGATGTTGGTGATGTTGGTTGAGCAGCTTGTGTCTAGACTGCTTGTTTTGGAGTTTGGTGTTTTGGGGGTGAGGGTGGGGGGTTGTATTTTACTTTGTTGTCTGGACTGACTGTGTGTGTGTGTGTGTGTGTGTGAGAGAGAGAGAGAGTATAGTGCCTCTGTTATTAGCGTGCCACCTATGGGTAGTGAAGAGGAGATTACAGTAGAGTGTTACAAGGCCATACAGTAAACAGTAACACCCAGTTTTTTGGGGTAAATCCTGCCTGGCTTTGCCCCGAGTCCCACAAAGCGTTTGTGCACACATGTCCGACACTCAGAATCCACCTCCAAACCCTCCACATATTAAACATCAACTTTGAGAGCTTCTTTTGTGTACAAGAATTAGATAAATGCTTTCAACATGAACATGTTTTTTTTTCTTTTCCCAAATAATATGGGATATGTGTGATGTATACGGCATACAAGATGTGTTACTGCTGCATCTACACATGCTGTTAATAAGTGTGTGTGTGTGTGTGTAGGCGCAGTACTTTTCAGCCTAATTTAACCAGGGAGATCTCTTGGGATCTATATCTTTTATTTGTCTCCAGACCTATAATGTAAATGCAGTAAATTAGAGCCCAGTAGAATAAGAGCAACTGGGGGACTGTATGGATCAAATTAAACGAATGCTTTACCTCCATACAGTATGCAAAAATCCACACATACATTGTCCTGCTCCAATTCTGTTTTTTTTTTTTTACATGTATAATTAGTAGGGAACCAACACAAAAACTGCAAATATTATCAGGCCATTAACATCACAACAATGATGATGGTATATTCACATGACTGCATTAGGTTCTTCAAGATGTAAAGTGTAAAGGACAGTAGAGAAGTGTGGTTGTGTTTTATCTTCTATATGCTGCAACACATTAATGGACTCTTGTTAACATCTCCTCTGTTTTTCTCTTTTAAGGTTTTTGATCAGTCTGGAGTCTGGAATCGCCTCACGTTCGGACTATGACTCTGAGTCCAGCTATGCCCATTCCCCCGGAGGACTACGTCACTGCTGAGACGTTGATCAAATACACGGATTGGAGCAGTCACCTCCAACAGCCCTGTCAGTGGACAGAGCTAAAACCGTCATGTCTGAAAACTGGTAACGGATACAAACTGTTGTCAGCTGATACAACAAACAAACAAAACATCTTCATCTGAAACATGACAGGAAACAAAGAAGGAGGAAGTGGACTTTGAATCAAGACGACAAACTGATACCCAGGCCGTCGTGAGGCTGAAACCATGAAGCCAAGTGAACGACGGCGTGGTGGTGGATGCGTTGTGTGCGTGTTTGTTTGTTGTACACCGTGTTCTCGGGAACCGCTCTGCACAGCTGTTCAGGAAACATCTGCGCTAGATTTTTCATGTAGGTCAGAGCTTAGATCACTCGCTTACATACACATACGCGCACACACACACACACACACACACACACACACACTAAGTCAAGCCATAACTGAGATTAATGCACATTTATGGTTCAAAGTAATTTTAAAAAAAGAGGGGGGGGGGGGTAGTGACTAAAATAGTAGATGGGGTGTTTTGAACCATTAGCATAATTAGTTCAACGATTTAATCTCCTTAGAGTAGAAAATTTCAATTTATATTTTTGGATATCATTTTTGTAATTTCTTCTCAGACTTATTTTGAATCTTATTAGTGTTTAATTATTTTAGTTAGAAATAAAAATGTATCTATTTGTCTCATGTAAAGCAGGATTAGTCAATCAAAGTGTTGACAATCTATGTGACTAAATTACTTGAAATATTTGAAATTATTTTTTTCTGGTGCAATGTCAAAAAAATATATATATTTTTTTTTACAGATTTTTACAGATCTTGTAAAATTTCATATCAACTGTTCATAAGATTTGACTCTTTTTACCCAGATGCATTAGTGGAGAGTATACATTTTTAAAATGTATTTATGTCTTTGTTATGTTACAGAATGTTTTTTTCATTATGACAATTAATTTGGATTGAATGCACTAATGGTAGATACAGCCCTTTGATGAGTCACATCATATTGTATTCCATTATTTTGTTTTTCATGTAATTTCACAGAAATTTGAAATCTTTTACTATTTGTATTCCAGTGCACTAATTTAAATCAAGAGATTGTTATATTCAAGTCACATTTATATTTTATCTATGCAAAAATTAGTTTGCACTACTTGTACTAGTGTTTGCTGTTGCGAAGTTTGCACATTAACAGTTAAATGTACGGGTTCAGTTTATGTCACAGTCTGAGAGAAATGTGGTAAATTGTGACCTTGTTTTTTTTTTTTTTAATAAGGTGCACTATATGAGCACAGGTGCAATGTGTGTGCTGGGTTGTTATGGAGATGTGTGTGTTAGTGTGTTTAGGGTAGAAACAATATATTGAGCAGAAATACAGCCTTTCGATTGATCTAATCAGCAGGCTAATTGCACTGTCAGTCGCAGAGACTTAAATCTGGATTTAGTCCACATTTAATTTGTCAATCAGCTCTTATGACAATATAATACAGTTACAACTAGATTTTATGTGGAGAATTTGAGAATATGTGCAATAGATTTTATTCAGTGTAACAACTATACGCTGTACTGTAATGATAGGATTGCATAACTGTGCACTAAACTACTATTTCAGGAGTTTTATTAGCTTGATTTGCACAAGTTACTGTTTGTACTATGCAACGATTTATATTGCAGTTAATTTAATCAATAAAGGTATCAATGTTTACAATGAGGCAATAACTGTCTGAATGTGGATTCATTACCCATGGTCTCTATGATCTATTATGTATTTATGTGTGTTAAAAAGTACACTAAGTTCAGAAAGGTGACCACAATACAATCAAGATTAAGACTAAGATGCTGAACAGTTAAATCTTGGATTCTCATTTTACAAACATTAGTTTTTACAAAACTGCATAATTTCCCTCTACGCCTTTGACATCTTACATCAAACAGCCTATAAAAGGGATATGCATTTGTGGGTTTACTTGAATTGATCTACCTGAATTGATTAATCCTATTTACAGAGAGACAATGAAAAAAAGAGAAAAAATGATTATAAGATGAAGTTCTTCACACCATTTAAATGTGGCGTGGATTAATTCCCAACATGGTGGGGTCGTAGCAGAAGCCATTTAAATGCAGTAAACTCGTAAAAACATGATGATACACATGCATGATGTGTTTAATTTAATTTTAATTTTAACTATCAGTATTGTTTAATACATCTGTGAGTCTTGTGATTCAGTATTATTTAACCCTGTCATTTAAGAATCATTCAAAGGAAGTGAGGACTGTATGTTTTCATAGTTATGGCAGTTGCAGCTTGCTCAAGATGAATTTTGTTTACATTAAACAGACATACAATGAAATCAAAATCAAACTTACCACAGTTAACTGTTTAATAAATATTGTATCAGCTGATAAACTGTCTGAATTGTGGATCAAGACATGGTTTTACAACATGACACTGAAAGTATGACCAACTTATTACACGGAACCCTCATTCGAAACGTCAGGAGGAGGAGAGAAAGAGCACAACATGCTCATGTGAGCGCTAAACACAATCACTGATCAATGTTTACACGCGCTGTACACTTGCAGAGGAAAATCTGAGTCACATCTGGCCAATATGTTGTGTCTGGGACAGTGTGGCACAGCTGCTCTTAAGGAAGTGCAGGGCAGTGGATACAGCTGCTGCTGTGCTGCATGCAGCCACTGGAAACATCTGGAAGGACGAGTTCAGCTCACAAACACTCTGGGGCTAAAGGTCGCAAAGGAAAAAGGTTTCTGAGCATCAAAAAGGTTCTGAAAGAACTGTTCAAGCATTCAGTAATGCACTGCTCTCTGTCATACACGACATGGGACAGAAATGATAACCACAGAAGTGACTGAGTTTTGTATAAAATGTTATATTTTAGAAATGTTTGCCAAAGAAAAAGTTGAAATGTTGCATATTTTGGCTGTTTTACGTGCTCTGATCAGTGAAGATGTCTTTGTCAAGGCTGCGACATGCAGTTACGGTATGAAACGAAAAACTGAAGGGAATAATATATTTAGCTGCTGCAGACTGTCGTGTACTGTCAGGAGTAAATGTGTTAATGCAGTTTCTGCACGACCCAAACAAAAAGACGTAATCCAGTTATAACAATGGAGCTACGAAAAGCGTGTGTGTGTACTTAAGATTTTATTTTTCCATGTAAAAAAAACTGTTTTTGGTTTGCTTCTAAAAGTCAGAAATGTCTTTCAACACAGTCACATGCAATCAGGTAATTCAAAATGCTCTATTTTGACATTGTAATTTATTCTGAGAACATTTTAACTGTAAACCGTGAGAGTGGAATTAAAATCTGAAGACACTAAAACACTATGCAGTCACCACAGGAGGTTAATATCTACTAAATCATTAGTCCTACAATTGACAGATGGTCCTTAAAGAACATAAAATCACTGCACAAGAACTGACCTAAGAAATAAAACCTTTGCACATTATTCCATGAGAATGATTCACTCCATGAACATTTATGACAATGCTGCATAAAAATCTAAACGTTTAAACTCCTCAAGATGTTCCTCTGTTGTACTATTGCCCGTTTTCTGTTTTTGATGTGAGCCATGTTTTTTTTTTTTTCCATATGAGCCATGTCAAATGTTCTGTATAAATGAACAATGTCAGGAATAAGGAATCACACTGTATGTGAAATTAGAAGAAAAATCAGATGAGAAAAGACCCTGGTGTGAAAAACACATGGTCTTGGTACCAGATGTACAAATTATACAGTACACATGCCTAATTACAGGACTGTATAGCAGTCTATTTATAGCATCACTCTGTCCATTTTCACCAACATATTACAGTCTCTCAGTTCTCTGATTTTGTAACATAAATTTACAATGAATTAGACAAAAGTAAAATATAGATTGTCTAAACCCTTTCAGTGTATTTCAGCAAGAGAGGCCAGGTTTAAGTACTTCTGTTTATTCATTACTATAAATACCATAACAGCTCTTGTGAACATGGGAATTAGCAGTGTAGGGATTGACTTTTAAGTGAAAGATAAATCCTGAATGAACGTGAGAAGGGCCATATGACAGGTAGGCTCTCTGCAGCAGTCAGCGCGGCAGACCGGCCTCCAGACAGCAGGAAAGTTACGGGAACCGTCTGATTATAATGGAATCAATAACAAAACAATAGCTCATGTCTGGGAGGAAAATCGTGGGAAGTGCCGCCGAGGGCCTGATTAGCATTCTGTACTGAGAGTCCCCGTAGGCCGTCTCCTGGAGCCCCCGACCCAGAAGTGAAGAATGGCTGCGCGGGAGGGGAGGGGAGGGGGCAGAGATGGAAGAGAGGTTGCAGAGGGCCAGACGGGGGATGCGGAAAGTCAAGGAAAACAGCCTCACAAAGACAGGCATGGTGCTGAGGAGAGGGGGGGTGGGGAGGGAGGAGGGGGGGGCACGGGGGAGGTGCTGCAGGGGTTTGACACTGCCACCGTGAAATCAGGCAGTGTAAGGGAACTGGGTTCAAGTTCAACGGCAAATCCTCGTCTGCATGCCGAGGTGATGAAGACAAAATGTCTCCCAGAGAATCACGTCTGACTGACCAGTTCAGTCTGAATCTACCTGTTACTGCTGCAGAGAGGAGAGAGAAATCCCAATTCAAAATGTCTTTAAGCACAGAGGACTGTCTGGGAAAATTCAGATATACACTATTGAGAATTAAAAATAGGGCGGCAACTAACAACTGCTCACAATAAACAGATTATCAATCATTTAGGATATAAAATGTCTTAAATGGACACAACTGTTGCTCTTCAAATTGTCTGTCTAAAACTCAAAGATACTGAATTTACTGGCACATAGAAGAAACAAAGGAGGGAATTATGACATGAAAAGCTGGAACTTGGGAATGTTTAGGACTGTTTTTAAAAATGACTTTCAGTCATTGAACAACTTAAGACTGAGAATCCGAAAAGTGCCAAAATCTAAAATTGGCACCTAAAGGATCCTTTGATTTGCATTATTTACTTTTAATAGCTGTAAATATTAGACTTTATTTACACCAAGATGACAAGGAAGGAGAAACAGAAACTGTATACTATAATTTTACTGTTTAGCACATTTGAGAAGTCAGCACCCCAGAGAAAACAAACACTGAATGAAATTAAGAAGGGTGAACATTTTACATTTCTTCAAACAGGTTCAGATTTGGTTCGCACTCTTGTTAAATGAAAAAAGCAAGTGTAGTTATGGGATATCAAAAACAAACATTGTTTGGATGTAGGAGAAAATAATCTATTAGTACTTGTATAAAGAAAACTGTCATACCCTTCCCTGATGTGCTGCACTGCTCATTAAATATTCAGTTCAAAAAGCTGTTTAGACTCCAAACTCCCATGTGAACATAATTCACCATAAAAGGGTTTAGTGACTGCTGATGCTTTTGGATTTTAGATCTTCTTTTCTTGTCAGTAAAACAACAGAAAATTTCAGATTAATTTAGAAAAAGTTAATCCAAATAAAAAATTTAGCCTTCATCTGTATAATCCTGTCATCTTTTAACTTTTTTTTAAAGTCACTAATTAGATTGTAGATCTATGTAATATATGATATACCACATGCCATATATCACCACAACATAAATTGGCCAAAACAAACGCTGGAGAACACGGGATAAATCAATGAAGGTCCTCATTTGAGGTAGAAATGATGTGTGACATGAAGAGTCCTGACCTCGGGGCAGATGGACAATGGTCACTTCCTCCCTAATTTAACACCTCTCTACACACAATTGACTGTTTGAATTTTTGTGTGCATGTGTGTGTGTGTGTGTGTGTGTGTGTGTGAGGCATGGGAGAGAGCGTAGGAGGAGGTTGCTCCGTGTGACCCTTGTGGAACCCTTTTAATTCCACAAGTTGTTTGACCTTTGATCCCTTTTGATTGTCGTTGTGACCTCCTAAGGCCTCAGGGATTTCTTACACCTGTGGTATCTTCCTGTTTAGTTTTCATGGTGACACACCCCCTCCGGCTCAAACACCATTAATACTCAATTTAGTCCGTGGTAGAAAAATTATTAATCAGATTCTTAAGTTCAAGTACTGATACAACTATGTAGTGCATTTAAAATAAATTAGTACTACCAGCTTAATGTATCATTTAACAGTTGTAGGAGCTGGTTAGGTGTCCCATTTAGATTGATACGTTGAATCTGAAAGGTTGTGAGATGACTAATGGAAGAGAGAAAGGAAAAATTATTTCATCTGTTTTATTGAGGTTTTATCTAATGTTTGCTTTTTAATCTGAATGAAACCTAAGACGTTTGGGCTGTAAATTCAACCCATAACACTATTTGTACACATCTGGAAGTGTGGCGAGGGGGTCACACGTCAAAAAGGTTGGAAGTGAACCACTTTAATCTATCAGTTTTATGTTAACATGTTTTCTTCGTATAAAATGTTACCATTTCAGTGACCGTATAACTACAGTTACATAAAACTAAGTGAGTAAAAGGACAAAATGTTTCTTGAATTTTAGAAAAGTAAGGAAAAAAGGAGAATAATATGGAAATACTCAGATTACTCTGGGCAACAAATTGAATCGAAGGCACTTTGACTTAGGAAGATTTTTTGCCTTTTATCCAAGGGGCTTCATCAGTTTGGTCTGACTAGTCCTCACTAGTGTGGTGAGGACCGATGCGTTGCAAACTGATGAAGCCCCTTGGATAAAAGGCAAAAAATCTTCCTAAGTCAAAGTGCCTTCGATTCAATTTGTTGCCTATAGAGATAACTATTACCTGATGAATGAGAATATCCATAGACACAAATACTCAGATAAAATGCAACTAACTCGAGTAGTACAAAAAAGAAAAAACTCTTAAACGCATTGTACATTTACTGTAAAAGTGTTTGTTGTCACTGTTTATTCTTTGTAAATTTTGACTGTATAAGCTTGTCGTTTCAGCTTCTGAAAGCACCTGCCTGAGTTTTTAGGGAATGTGAAATGTCAAGAGCACGCTCCTCGGCTCACTCCTTAACTGCAGAACGGGGGTCGAGGTTGGATAAAGAGGTTGTTGACCTGCCGGTTTGCTGAGTTTAACCTTTTGCCCTCCGTTCTGATGAGATCTCAGAGGTCGTGACTCCGCCGGGAGGGGTCGAGGAGAAGTCTTCCACGGACAGCCAGACAGGAGGTCGAAGCGTGTCGTCCATCCAGCAGGCCATGGAGATTTATTTCCACACACGTGTGCACGGACTGACACACATAGCAACCAACCAGCTAATTTTTTAGCATATGCAAGTATGCACCGACTGTTGAAGAAACAATACTGAGTGACCACACAGGTTTTAAAAAAAAAGACAAAACCCTCTTGACTTTTCCCTTTTCTCACATCATCACATTGTTCAGCTCTCAAATGCGTGACAAAGCTCATACATGGGAATGCTCTTTTGAACCTCTCTTCACAAATGAACATTGTTTGAATTTTTCTCCTCTGTCTAAAAGTCATCCACTTGCTGGTTTCCCACAAAAACAGTCTAGTGGGTGCTATAGAACATTTTGTGAATTTGCCCTCAACTTTCTCAGACCATTGACAGAGGGGCGCCGGGCTCAATGGGAAAACAATATCTTATGGATTGCGATATAAAACCGATCCATCCAGATGAAGACACAAGCACAAAACGTGGCTAGAAATCAGCCATGAGTATGTCATGGCACGCTGGAGGGTCTGACTACTTAATTAGACGTATAAAAAGGCAGGGCCAGACGGAGCAGACAGGCAAAGAAAGGCAGGCGAAATGAGGCCCTTCAAACTGTCTGCGTCACACTGTGGGTGTGTGTCTGGACGGTGCTGTGAGAAAGTGTGTACCGTGTCGTTTGCATGTCTGAGTCTCGGCTGTGCAGGTCTGCAGAGTCTGACTGCGTGTGCTGAATTAATGTGTTTGTTTAGGTGTGTTTGCACCAAACTTTCTTGTCCATACATTAAAAAAAAGGTAAACATGATGATTACCTAATGGCTTTAGAGCATCAAGTCAGGTGTTTGTTCATATTCATTATCATAAAACAGCCTGTACTTTAAAGCAGAACATATATGCAGCAGTGAGGGACATTAATCATACATTGGAATAATAAACCCAGGGAACAAATGACTTATTTGTGAATACTAACAACAATTTTCATGCACAGATGATCTGGTACATGGTCCAGTTTGTACTTGTTCTATACTGAACAACATCCACACTATAGACCAGTGGTTTACAAATGGAGGGTCAAAGTGACCAAGATGTTTTAGACTAGGATGAAAAAACAGAGTTGTGCTACATCAAATTATGTTTACATTGTCAGACTTAAAAAATCTTTCCTTGTTTTCTTCATTTTATAGATGAAATCATTAGCATCTCTGACAAATTTGTCCTCTGAAAAGAATTCATGAGAAAAACACCGTTTGGTTGAACCAGTTCACACATGCAGAACCAGTGATGAGGAGTTGTCTGAACAAATCTCTGATTTAAAGTAAAACACCAGCAATTTCACACACCAGACTCTGTTTACATGTGTTTGGAGGAGGGCGAATATTACTGCACATGAGTCATTTTTAAGTTTTATAAAACCTTGGATGCTCCAGACTGTTGTCATTAGAGTTAGTCGTCAGTCTGAAGACAACAAGTCTGATAAATGCAAAAAAGTTTTTCACTTTCACTGGACCTCTGTAGTCCACTTTGTGCCCAAGGCTCAAAGTTTCATTAGCTACAAGTTGTATCCATCACCATCCCTCATCTTGTGATTTAAGTGTCAGTGTTTAAGTTTGGTCACGCAGGCCAAAGGTTTTGTCAAGGAAGATGAATTTGAGGAAGACAAATAAGTGCATCAGTCACTAAGTCCGTTTTGTGTTCTCTGTCCATGTCACAGAAGTGCAAAGCTGAACTGGTGGACTGCGCTTTCAAGGGGTTTTACATGTGTATAGTATTAAAAAGTCTGATGAACTTCAGCAGTGACTGGATGAAGGTGATTCAGCCCGAAACTTAATGTTTGTGGAAAAATCCTCCACTTTTTAAGTTAAATACGACAATATCATGTAAGACAAACACAGATAAGAGAGGACGTTTTCCACCTCAGCCAAGCTGGAGGTTACAGGAACTATATGATATTAAACTAACTACAGATACTGAAAATATCATAATTCATGACAAGACGGTGAATTATTTGGCTGCTACGTTGCATCTGTTCACCATTGACAGTATTTAACCTGAGAAAGATTTATGTCTGTATTCTGTCTTTCTTATCGAGCTAACTTGTACTAGATTAAAATGGGTTTCTGACTCTCTTTCATTTCTTGTCATATTTTCCCTCTCACCTCATCACAGCACCCTCTACAGGTTATCAAATATCACATTTTTAATTGAGGGGCTTCTTTTTTTCTATTTCAAATGTATGAAATATGTCATTAACATGTTTCATTTTTTATCTGCTTGTTATTGTGTGTGTGTGTGTGTATGTGTGTTTTGTGTGTGTTAAAATGCTTCAGACTTTCACACTGGCCAGGCCTCCAAAATGTTTTAACTATATGCATGTGTATGGGAGGTTAAGGAATGTGTCTCAATAAGTCATTAATGGTGAAAACAAGCCAGAATCACTTATAATAATCACTTATTCTTACTCACCCATTGTTGCCTCTGAGCAGACATGTTCCAGTCAATCTGAACTGGAGTCTGTGGGTGAGAACCAACCGGGGACCCTCCATCCCAGCTGCAGCTATTTGTTGTCTGCGACACATAGAGAGAAGGTCAGAGGTCAAATAAGTTCACAGGAACTCGGGCCTTTCACATGTTAATGCTTCGGGGCAGCACAAGAAAAAAAACACAGAGGTGATTATAACGTTGTCAGGACGCTGCTTGTTAAAAGCCGTCACAATCTCACATTTGACGGACATGTCTACTTAACTGCTGGACACAAAAGGACTATGAGTTGCCAAATGTTCAAAATTCAAAATGTCCCTCAAAATGACAGGAAAACATGGACATGAGCGAAGATGAATGACATGGTTGGGGAAAAAAATTACGATGACCCTACTGTGTCTAAAAACACGAGGAACCATCAGAAATTGTCACTGGAAAAAAATCTTTAAATCTTTAATTTTAAACAATTAAAGGCCGTGGAAGCTGAATTTTCAGCATTACAAACAGTCCACTCAATACATTTAGTCAAGTGCTGTACAGCTACTTGTACTTGAGTATTTTCATATTCCTCCTCAACTTTCAGAATGAAATATTGAGCTGCAAATTAAGATTTTACATGTAATCTTATCCTATAGTGTCATCAAATATTTTTTTGTGACAAGATATAATGGACAGTGAAAGATCTGAATTATCTCTAAATATCTCTAATGAAATAAATAGATACCAAAGACCTTTAATTCACTGCTGCTGTCAATATTGAATTATCTTTTACAGTGGACATCAATTTCCATTTGAAAAACCTGAAGAAGTCCACATGAAAGAGACACTTGGGGATAATTTTCTCATGTCTGATTTTATCCACAAGTGTATTTTGGCTCAGTGATTAAAACCCACCGAGCAACAAAGTCATCAACACAACATAACTAATATATGACAAGGCATCCAGGTGTTCGGAGTCTGGCCTGGCTTTGATGCATCTCACCCACCATCTCCCCCTCTCCTCATTTCCTGTCAGGTCTTTACTGTCCACAACATAATATACGGAAAAATACAGCAAAATACTAAAAATAAAACAGTAACCCCCATAAAAATATTACACAGAACATCTGATTTATGTCATTATATATCATTTTCCTCCATCAACATAACTAAGAGAGTAATTTACCACCATATACTGTAGTAACGTATCTCTCTCTCTCACACACACACACACACACACACACACCTTAGTATGGTAATGAACGTGCAAAGTACAGAGGAACAGCTGTGAGGACAAGACATGCACAACACGAACACTCAACAATCATTCTCAGGATTTTTTTCCCACGTGGTTCAATCATACGAACTGAAACAACAGCTGAATATTGAACAGAGGTGATTCCCATGCATCAGTCAGTACAAGCTCAGGTCAGACTAGAGTGCCCCCTAGCTGCAGTCCTGCAGCACTGCAGGGACCGAGGGTCTGGCAGCAGCATCGACATGTTTGAGCCTTTATCAGATCATCAAATGACAAAAATCTGTGGCAGATTTTTTGTTTTCCTGTTTTTTGTTTTGTTTTGTTTTGGTATAATTATGATGCCTTGTAGCCAGACTTTAAGAAATACCAGTTCACAGAAAGTAATTCCTCACTGAATTTGCTTTCTATTTGAACTTTACTTTGATTTAAATAGCAAGTCAGTATGCAAATAAGCAAGAAATGAAGAAAAAAAAATGTTGCAATGGCAATAATAAGAATTGTGCTGAATTTTGTTGCCTGTAGTTATTACGAACAGTGGTTTCCAACATGTAGCCCTAAGGCGTAATAAAATTAACCTGAGGAGTCATGACATGATCTAACAGATAAAAGAAAAAATAATCTTTAATACACATTCTCTGATTGTAATTACAGATAGTTCATCTCGTCAAGCCAGTCTCCAAGCTACTCAAACATAGAAATACAAATCACTTTTTCGTAGAATTGCTCAAAGCTCAGATGTGTGCAAACTAACATGAGAGGTTACTGCTTTGTTTAAGGGGGTCAAGGGTTAAAAAAAAAACATTGGTTACCTCAAACAAAGTTTCTGAATATATATTTTTTAAAATCACATTGAAGCTGTAAACACGCTGATTCTCTTTGGGTGCAGTTACGTGTTTATGGGTTTGTAAAATGTCAGTGAGTGAATCATCCTAAACTAATACAAACCCCTCAATGAATGATAGTGCCACAAATCCTTTCCCATGCAGGATGCATCCTCCATACTGCCTCTCCATGGGTTCAAATTATAACCTATTTGTGTCTCTGTTTTCACACGGCTGCCTGTCAATCAGTCCTCCCACCCCCAGTGCAAATTGGTGCAGTGTGAAAACAGCCACTCCCTGTGCCCCGTGGGTCTAATTGGCTCGGATTAAAGAAGCCATTATATCAGTGGAGCTGATCTGAGAGCTGCGCCGCTGACTGCAGGCAGCCTGCACGTTTTCATCACTCTGGGAAACCGATACAGCTGCATCCAGCTGCTGCCAGCTTTCCTCAACAAACTCACACTTTTTCAAGGACAGTTCTCACTCTCTATCAATGACTGTATCTTTACTCCATCACATATACAGTATATAACACATACACTTCACATTTACTGTTGGTGGCCAATTGATTCAACCCAACAGAATATTACCTGCTCGCTGTAGGACATTTTATTTCATCAGGAAGCTATAACTCACTGCACTTCACTTTAAACCACTCACTCCATATGTGAAAGGACGACAGACATGAAGATGAAAGAAAAATAAACATTTATTTAGCACCATCACTGGGACAATCTGGGTCTGATAAGGCTGCACACAGTGTAACAGTTCACTAGTGTCTTTACTTAAACAAAATTACTTCTGGCCCTTTCAAAAAAAAAAAAGAAAAAAAAAAGAAGAAGAAATTTACTTAGCATTAACCAGTCCTACAAAATATAGCATGAAGAACCTCAATGGTAAATTGGCTAGTAAAAGATTGCAGATGACAAGACAAGAAACTGTAGTCCAGAAACAGTGCATTCATAAATCTGATATTGCGCCTGAGGTACTTTTGAAACAACAAAGTCATTGCAGTTTGCTCACTAGAAAGAAAAAAATACTGTGTTACTTGGACTATTATGGAATAAGATGCATTAATGTAAGATGAAATACTACAAGAATGAATTTATATAGTTTTTCAATATGGAATTGTGAGAAATACATCAATATGCAACATTACAAGAGTGCGAGGCTGTGCAGAACCCATGAGGTGTTATCACTCCTCGCGTTGTGTTTTATATGAGGAGAAGTAAAGTGAATATAAATGTTAATCCTTCCCATAGCCATTATCAGCAGTTAAAGAGGTTTATTTAACAGGACATATTGTGCAGTTTCATAAAACACGTTCCGACTTGACTTGTACATTTTGGGCAAAATTAAGTTTTTCCAGCAGCATTCCAGCTCAAGGTATCTGAACACGAATTAATGTACCATGAAAAACCTGGTTCCTCCTGCACACGAGTAGAATAATAGAACATTATTTCACTTTGTATAGTTTCTAAATATATATTTATCATCACCAAATTCCCTAAATATGTCCTGTGATAAAACTGTGAGAGTACGACTGACTATAGGTCTATGGAAGATGAATGAAACCTAATAATTTAACTTTATAAGAGGAATGTAAATGCTTAAGCCTCGAGTCGTTGTTGGTTTTTTGCATAAGAGAGAAGACTTATTCTGGCAGAGAAGCCACAAAGGTTGTTTGTATCCCAGTGAGCGGTGATGGTGGGGTGAAGGGTTGTGGGTAACGCTTTCTACTGAGGTTCCCAGCCAACTTGGCACGCCTTTTCAACTTCTCCTCAACCCCTCTGTCTGTTCATTGTGCAGACAAACAGAATCTCATGAAGTCGACTAATTGTCTGGTTATTACTGACATGTTCGTTTTTCTGTTTCAATTGGGAAAATATGACAGCAAATTCATCTCACATCGATTCCCAGTATGACAACTGCACAACGTATTATCTAGAAAAAAATTTATCTGAATTGAATAATTTCAATTTTTTAAAAATAATAATTTTCATAGATCTACATTTGATCTGAACCCAACTCTCATGTATGCTGCGAATGTGGTATAAATGTTTTTTTTAGAAAAAAAGAAAAGTTAGGCTATTCCATAGCAAAAAACAGTGCTGAAAAGATCAGGAGCTGAAATTGAAACAAAAAAATAATTAAGCAAAGATCCCAAACATTTGCTGGTTCCATTATCTTAAATATGCGACTTTTCAGATTTTATGATTTATAATCAGTGTATACTAAAATATTGGGTTTTGGACAGCTTAGAAAAAAATTGGATATACATAAGTTTGAACTGTTGTGACGAGTAACGGGGATTTCAGTGACTTTTTATAGTTCACACAATCAATAAAAACCAGCAGAGAGATTAATCAACAATAAAAATAATAGGTCCGAGCTACAAACTAAGAAAAAGGAAGACAATAAAACAGCAGCTTCAGTTCAAACACAAAATAATTACTACTCCTCCCTTTTTCACTCCCTATGGTTCTCTGCTCTTCCTGCATTTCACACCAGTGGTCAATTCTGAGTGTCAATGACCTCGCACTTGGGGTTTGGGGAGGTGGGCCCTCAATTAGCGAGCCACGCGCCTTTGGAAGAAAGAGGAACTCCATGAGGAGTCCTTAAAGATTGGCCTCTGTTCACTCCGCCCTGACCCTGTGACCTCGGGGTCACGGCCCACAATGCACTCCCATCTGGAGCTGTGTTATCAGGTCTGTGACTGAGGGGACGGACACCAACCTGCTGCATTCAGGCGGAGCAGTGTGCTGCTATTGAAGGCCTGAGAACTGCAGCCCCGCTCCAACAGAGACACCTCTCTGAACATCCGCTCGGGCTTTCACCGTTTGATCAGGTCTGAAAATGTGGATCTGTCTTTTTTAATTGAGCTGGAACAGTGGGAAGGAGGCTAGCACACAAACATATTGCACAACAGGGGAGCTGCCTGGAGCAACTATAAGCTTGTATTTTTGGCCACTGAGCAGCACTAATGCAGAGCTTTATCAGGCTTAATGTCTTGCTCAGTGGCATATTGCTGAGAAAGAAAAGGTGGCTCTTGTTTACCTTGATATGAAACTACTCACACTATTGTTGCATTCTGCACACACACATACAAAACTACTGATGATGAAAAAACGTGTTGTTGTTGCCATGAGTCCTAAATTTACTATAAAAACAACATTTATTATTACTATATATTTATTCAAGTACTTAACTTCGGCACTTAATTTAAATATTTCCATTTTATGCTATTTGACACATTTGTGATCATATTTTTTAAAGTTATAAATATACAATAATACATTATAGGCTACAATGGGATCAGACTTCATTGATCCACAAAGAAGCAGACTACAGCCAATTACAGAACTGCAAACTCACAGAGTCCGAGGTGTCTTCAATTGCTTGTTTAGGCTGATTGATAACCCCCCCCCCCCCGAAATATCCAATTTACATATAAAAACATAATAATTTTGATTTTAACAAGGATTTACACAGCATCTGTGTTAAAATGCACAGCTGTCTGAAAGTTTCCAGAGCAGGTTGTAGATGAAGGTGCTGCTGGTTTCCTTCTGATTCCAGTGTTTGTTGTGCACAGGCCTATGGGATGTTTTTCCTCAAACAGCTGGAAACTGATTCGCTTTTCCTAATCAACTAAAAATTTACTGCAAAATTGTCACCAGGTTAACACTGATAGTTGCTATACTGTGTGCCTCAGGTCTTACGCAACTGTAAATAAACTGAAATTATTTCTAGCTGGTAGATTACAAAAGCTAAAATAAAATAAAAATTGACACTAAGTGTGGGGGCAAGTGGTTTTGTGGTGTGACTGACTGTTCAATACCAAATCTACAGAATTTTACAGATTTACATGCAGGCAGTTGTAAGGTTTGCAAAAGCCAAGACAACAGAGGTAACATCTTCAGCCAAACACAAATGACTCTGAATATCTTGTAGGTATATCTCATAAAGGAGCAAGTGTCTGCAGCAGTTTTGTTTGTTTCAGTATCTCTCGGGTTGATATGGTCCTGATCAAAACATTTCATAAAGACTCAGCTGAGATATCTGGTTTCCCTGACATTTTGCCACTTTGCTAAATCACAGCACAATGATGCCATCTGGTGGCAGAAAACAACACTGACTGGCTGTCTGCTGTCAGTGAGCAACTACTACACAACTTATCCTTCAGACAAAAAACTCTGCAGGATTTGAGTATAAAACTGTCAAATGTATTCGGGTGGAAAATTACATTAGAGTGTAGCGGCTTATTTGGGGGTTATTCTCACAGTTTACTCCCTTGTGTTAGGCTAGGTGTTTTAGAAACGCAAAGGGCGTTATGAGCAGTATTTGAGGTAGTCAGTGCTCAGCCCTATTGGCTTAATTTGCCTTAATTTATGTTAATTTGTAAAGATTTAATTTATTGTCTTAGTTGTTAAGTGTTGTTCTTTGGCAATATCTGAATTTGTTCATTACTGTTTTTTATTTTTGTTAAGATATTTGATTAGGCTACATTCATGCGCCATTATTAATAACTTATTAAGTTAATAAGTTAATTAATGAGTTGTTTTTTCACCAAGTAGGCCTACTTTCTTACTCTTACTCAAGTAAATATTTGGATGGCTACTTTTTACTTTTACTTGAGTTATATTATTCTAAAGTAGCTAACAATAGGCTACACTTACTTGAGTAGGCTAACGTTTTTGGCTACTCTCTCTACCCACCTGTGCTAATCAGTGCTAGCAGCACAGCAATAAAACAACACTAGAATTTCACTCACCACAAAAAAGGAAAGAGCGAAGACTTCCTCCACGCCATTTAGTCGAATACCCGCAAAAAAATGTGTCCGATACTTGCAGGAAACCCAACCAAAAGTAACAACAACAACAGAGTAGAGTTCATCTTCAGCCAAAGCCTCGTTCAGCGGAGCTAACGGCTAACCGGCTAACCAACTCTCACGTCACCCACCTGACAACGACCACGCGCATAACTTTAATAAAATGAGAAAACAGTTTAATTTGGCTATATGAGAAAAAAAACATCTGTACAGTTTTCATGGAGAGCGAATCAGTCCCAAAAGTGTTTGTTCAAATCAAATCAGGAAGTTTTTGGTACTTTCGTGTTGGCTCCATTTTTTCAGACCCGGAAGTTGCCACTCGGAGCGAACGTGGGCACGCAACGTTCACCTATTGATCACCTGACCTGACTTTTTGTTGTTGTTATATAGCCTTTGAAAAGGTGTTAAAGTTCAAAGGTCTTCATGAAATCCACACTATAGTTTTTCTTTGATTGTTGTATCCCATTTCAGAATTAAAAAAAACAATTAATTTACTTTAACTTATTTAGCTAACAAAACAACAACAAGAATAGGCTGTAACACAAAACAAAGACCAAATCCCCCAAATCACTGTCATCATCTTTTCATTAATATTTCCACCTCACATGTGAAATGAAGCCCACACACGGTGCTAAGGGTAAAATAAGAGAACAATTTATTCTTCGCTCTGTTCTACAAAACTTTATTACAACATAAAGCTGACGAACAAAACTGTGTCTGTTGGAAATCAAAGGTCTCTCTTGGAAAAATGAGGACAGCAATCACAGGTGTGAAAACCAGTATATGTACAGTATTTATTGACTATTTGTTAAGGTTGACTTTGTGCTTTGGAGTTGTAGGATTCTTTGAAAAGCAGGAAAATGTCTGTATTCCCACATTACACTGAAAACAAAAATCTCTGTTGGATAAAACGGTCTTGAAGACATTAGCACCATTTCATAACAAGGTTCTTGATGTAAAACCACAAAGAGGATTGTTATTAATGTAGATTCAACACTGGCATACTCATTTATTTATAGTGAAAAAGAATCATTGACTTAACCTCTTTTAGTTCTGCCAGTCATTGCATTTACTATTTAAAATCTCTGTAACCAAATATTAGAAAGTATTTTAAAGGACATTAAAAACTAGGAATGTTTTCTAAATATTCATTTCCTCCCTCAGAGGAAATTAGAGCCTTTGTGTGCACTTACGGTCTCTGGCAAAGAGAAAGCTCGTTTCTGTGTTTCTACGTTTTTGTGGTTCATTTTGACCTGTATGAGCATTCATTGGTTAAAGCGCTCGTTTCTTTACACCTTGTCATGTTACAACAGCAGAGTTTAGGAAAACAAGACAAAGGAAAGCATGGCTGATTTTTTTTTTAAAACTTGATGTCCCAGTACTGTGGTTTCTCCTTAGTGGCTTCAAACTCGTTGTCGGCTGCTGCAAAGCCGTCGGTCAGTGATGTCACCTCAGGGTGCTGGGTTGGACCTCCAGGCTCTGAAAAGTAATAAAAGATATTAATTTTTCCTGTCTCATGATTTAATTTTATGCATCGCACCACATCTTTTTTTTTTTTTTTAAGTGTTTCCCTCTTAGATTGCATTTTTTTCTTCTCTCTTTTTTTTGGTTGGGTGTTCTTATTTGTGTAAGTAATTAAAAACAAAATTAAGATAATTCATCAGTTATAATTCATCCAGGAAGTAGGGCTACATACTATAAATGCAGTTACCAATAACTTTATATCAGACATTGTGTACAAGAAGATCACTGCCATCAATATATTACGTAAGAGTTAAAACAATCTCTTATCTTACCACGGAAGCACAGAATTTGGGGCCTCTCCCACATGCCTCCAGACAGACACCTGATCAGAGGATTGAGTCTCTGCTGGAAGCCCTTGGCGCAATGATAACGCACCACTGCATTCGTTTCATATCTCTGTCGAGATTTTCCAAATATGGAGGCATTTCGGACCTTTGGTGGTGGACCACACAAGGCTGTTGGAAGAGATAAAAACATTTTATTCCCAACTTTGAATCCTTAAATTGTTCAACTAATGTATGGAGATGTAATAACCCAAAGTAACCACATGAGGGAGCTCATCCATAAATTGCTTTAAATTATGACTATAACGTCTGTTCTGGTTCATTTACTCACAGGTGCCTTTCTTGCAGGTGTAGGCCAGGTGATAGTTGCAGGGCACATCGCTCCAGCGTCCATCATCGTGCCACACCATCACTACACAGTCTTCTCCAGAGAGAAAATAGCTGTCCGGCTGCCCTCTGTACCAGTTCTCATACAGCTACAAAGAGGGAGAGAAAAGAGATTTAAGCTTTTAGATGTATTTGCATGCAAGGAAATAACAGCCCTAACATAATGTATTGAAATGTTGAGTCTGTGCATGTTTTTATAACACAATATGCATTTTAAGATTTGTTTTAGGTGAAATAATAAAGGTGTTGAATATAGATATAGAATCCATGCAAATACAACTATCAAAACTTTAATCTAATAAATGAAGTAGGAAATATAGGAAAAATACAGATCAGGTTAGCCTTTCATAAAAATTATTCATCTAAGCGATATTAATCCTTCTGTGATACAGTGAGAAATGTTTGCACATCTGCCAACAGTATAAAACATGTTTGTTTGTTTGTTTGTTTCCCCTGGTTTCTAATCCTACTCACCAGTGGGTTTCCATCAGACCAGCGGAAATCATCCTCTATGGTCTTATCGTTAAGACCGGTCCACTGGTATTCTTTGTAGTTGCCTATAGAGGAGGCAATGAGATAAAATACTCATCACTATGGTGGCCCAAATAGCTCAACTATCTAATTTCCTGTACAAACAGATGGCGCTGTGGACCTACTGTTGATGTAATTCTGTTCCTCAGGGGTCATGATGGACACCAGGTGAGCTCCCTGCATGCGACAGTGCTGCTCTGCCACCTCCCAGCTCAGACGCTGGCTGAAGTGTCGGTAACAGAAGCCATGAAACTTATCCCAGCCTGGCTCACATCGCTCCATATCTGAGAGAAACACAGTTGTAAAGATCCATATATTTCTCTAAATATTGATAGTTTTGAGCGAATGCATGAGCGGATTAACACAGAAACCAGCCAAGAGGCATCTCCTATGCTGCGTTATAACTTCTTCAGCATGTGTCAATTTATTTGTAAAAATATGATCAAACAAAAGTTTATTTAGTGGCACAGAGTTCCCTGGTACAACCTTACATTTGTCTTTCATATTGATCCCTGATTGACTGATTGATGAAAAGCAAAGATGAGCAGCAACAATAATGACTCAACATAGACACAACACAACAAAATCACTATAATATAATCAGAAATAAAGTTAAGCATTTACAATAATATTAACTTAAACAAATGACAATGTCTCAAGAGCTTTTGGTGCTGCTGGGGGTCTTGGGCCCTGGGTACCTACCTGGTGAGGGCTACATGCAATGTATAATGGATATATTAGGAGAAGTGTATGGTTATTTATAAAATAAATCTGTTTGGTGTGAACAATTCATCTGAAAAGACTGTACATAACCTCCCCAGTATGTCTGTTTGCATAGTAGAATGTAAGACCTGGATTTCTAAGGACGTCCCCATAAATCAACAATTTAGTATCTTTGCATGATGATATATCTTTCTTTTATGAAACAGCAGCACCAAAACCTACAGTACAGTATCAACATGACATGAAATAAGTGATTTCTACACAAAGAACAGCAGAGAGCTCACCAGTCTGACAGAAGTCTCCTCCATATGTTGGCAAACAGAGACACTTAATCTGCCCGTCTTGGTCGGTGCAGGTGCCCCCGTTGAAGCAGGGGTTGTCCACACAGAGGTCTGAAACACAACAGTCACATCCAGTCATTAGGAGATGATCCTGCTGTTTAAACAAATAACAGTATGCTATTGTTAAAAGTGCATAGAAATAGGAATAGAAACATTCGCAGGTATGTGCAAGCACAAATGAAAGCAAGAGAATATTTAGAAAAAGGTGGGTTTGCTGGATCAAAAAAGAATATCACAATTATTGTCGATTTCAAATATTGAAATCATGTATCAAATCTATTGTGCATCCATCATCTGAGCTATAGTTATGTGCATCACAAGGCTATGTGAACTACGATGGTATGGGTTAAATTAATACACATATGCAGAGACAAATAAACACAAAGAAAGAATGGCACATTTCAAGACACATCCTCAGATAAGAAGCATCATGCATTAAAAAAAAAAAAAAAAAGCATCATGATCCACATGAGTCAGCAGATGGCAGTGGAGGACAAACTTCACAGAGTCATGGTATCAAACTCCTCGCGTCCTTTTCTTGCAGCAGGTTTGGGTGGATCTTCCCACATCACCTTTCTACCTTTTACTCCCATTCCTCCTTAATATTCAGCTTTTCATGTCATATTTGTGAAGGTGGAGCCAAAACGTGGACAGGTTACATTACACTGTGTGACTGGATGGTATTATTTTAAAAGGATCGAAACAGGAGATAGTTCACTCAAAATATAACTAGTTTCTTTACTACCTTTATCTATGTACTTGTTTATATTTTCTATATGATGGTGCATGTTGATGGAGACCACTGTCAGTGGGTTACACTGTGAAAAGCCCTCTTCTGATGACTGGTGTTACACCTTTTTTCCTTCCTTTCCAATAAAACGTGTGCTTTCTTTGACATATATTTAATAGACCTTTGTGTTGTCTAACTCCTGTATGGAGAAATATTGCTTCAGTTGAAGATTCAGAGCCAAGTATCACCATTAGAGGGTTGTTATTTTAAGACCCTAAAGAAAAAAGAGGGAGTTTCAGTTTTTTTTTAATTTGTAAAAGAGCCCAAAATGATGGCAGCGTGAAATTAACCATTTCACAAGTGGTTTAGGTTTATTTGTTTTCTCTGACACCCTATAAACAAGAACTCTGTGGTGTCTGTCATTATGCTTAACACTCACATGCTGCTATTTAGACAATCAGTGTGTGTATGAGAGGTAATAACTGCCTTGCATAAGCCTGATGAGGATCATATGGAGTCAAAATAAAACAACAAACAACAAAAAAAAAACACTGAGAGTCCTTTGAAGTCTTAAGCATAAAGCAATGAAACTTGTTTTTGTACTAAGAACCCTGGTTAAATTTGTGTTTGCCTGATGTATTTTGTTCCTGTACTTTCCCTCACATGACAGTAAACTGTCTGTAGGTGATGATGTGAGGCTTAGTGAATGGTGACTTTGTTTCTCCACTCCAGTCGTTTATCATTATGAACACTGCCATATAAAAATAGCTCAATAGGTGTATTGGAAAAGATGAAATTGAGATTAAATGTGAAAAAAATCTGAAAATCAATTTTCCTGATCCATTTTCATTCATTTATGCAAACGTTTTGAATGCCTGACTAAATGTCCTGCACTGAAAGTGTGCTGCAAAATGTATGTTATACAGATCTGCAAGTGTAAATGCTTTCCTTTCATTTTCATCACCATGAACAAGTCTAACACTCTTACAGTAAAAGAAAATGTATATTGGGTGATATGAATAGAATAATACATGTAGCTGAGAAATATTCCATCCTCCATTCAGAGCTTCTTGTATATCAGCTGCTGTTTTTTCCATAATTCCCTTTTAATTAACTTTCTTTTTTTAAATCATTGCCTTCCCAAGAATAATGATACTCATGAGTCATTATATTTTCAATTACTGTGTATATTGTTGTGTTAATATACTTTTTAAATAAGATTTTGTTGAGTATATATATTTGGAGAGACTCTAGTCCTAAATGTAATTGCAAACATGCTGAGAGAAGCTGCACAAAGCGAGTCAATTATCACCAAAAATATGGCTGACTGGAACGATTATCTAATCTTAAAATATTCTAATTCAAAAGTGCCTGTAAATATGTGTAGAGTCAAATGCAGTGCTGCTCTGGTTTGTAATGTCTTTGCATCATTTTCAACTCTTTAACTTTGCTCTGTCACTTTGATAGAAACTAGAGTAAGTGTTGCTGAAATTAAATTAAATACCCTTATTCTCTGATTAAAACATTGGAAATTTGTACCCATTGTATTAAAAAGCAATTCCCAGGGTTTTTTTGGAGTTTAAGGTGAAAATTATCATGCCAGTTATGTCGATTATGCCACTTGTGCAGAAACACATGTCTGCCAGGTAAAGAAAAAACAGACGTAAGGTTATTCATAAAGTCAACAATACACAAGGGAACTCAAGATTTTGAGATACTACATAATAAATATGAGACAATTCTGTAGTTTAACTTCTTTTCTTGGCAGAGATGGGGTTCAAAACTTCAAACAAAAATGTTTGACACTGCAGAGAAACAAAATAACAGATTTAAACTGATGGCAAGACCAGAAACAAACATCACTTAGTTGACTTTATCATTATCACACCTAAAAACAATACTATACAAATCTTGAATGATTATGATTAAACAATAGAGCATGATCTGAGTATGAAACATTAATGACCCATAAAGAACATTCAAAAACTTGTTGCTCATTGTTACCACTCACACAAATCACCACTGACAATTCTTGTGCTTATAAACATAATAATAACAATAATCTGTGCTTCTGGTACTAAACCGTCTAAAATAGCAATACTCTGAAAATCTGAGAGGAGAGAGGAGGTTTTAACAGTTGATGACCTGACAGTTATGGATTAAGTATAATACATTATTGCGATTGCACCGGTCAGTGCTGTTACATTCATTGTAGTTGCTATTACAGAGTCCCTTTGTCATGTTACTTCCAGATTACTGCAAAAAACACGGTGAGTTTTGACAGTTAGCAGGAAGACAGTGGTGATGCAGGGAATAACTTGCACTTGTTTCGTGAAGGGATTATTTTCTGGAAACAAAATCCACTGATCAAGGTTCTGTGAAATGTTGTATACTGCTGTAACCATCACTCTGGCAGAAAATCATGTATCACATAGTTGAAGAACTAAAACACTCATTCAACCACACCACTATATTACAGTACTTCACAGAAGTCAATCTTTGGATAAGGGGAGAAAACATCATGCATAACAAGACTGGACTGTTGACAAATGTCAAATGGGAGCTGTCCCAGTGTGAGTATCTTGGAGGGGAGGCGGGGTCACAGGGACAGAAGTGAGAAGTGGGAGGAGTCAGAGGGGTGAGTGGGCTTTCTGAAACAAGTGAAAACAAACGTGGGAAGTCGTTTGAAAAGGAGGGGAGGTGTTTTACAGAAAATGGAACAAAGGCAGGTTGGGGGCAGAGGACAGACCAGGGGATTTTAGTGGATCATTGCGTCGAGTAGCAAGAGGAGGACGGTTAGGCTGATGAGAGTGGCTTTAACATTACCTGAAGCTCTCCCTGCACCGCCTACAGCTGCCCTCTCATTGGGCAAGATAAGCAGAGTGGGCGGCTGGGTGAGACTAAACTCAACATCCACCAGACCCTGATCCACTGGTGGTATGAGGTGCATCACCTTCTGGGACTCCGTCGTCTTGTGGGGAACCCTCGGTGTCGAGGTGGTGGGGCTCCAGGTGCGTCTGGACCAGTGTGTGGTGGTCGTGCTGCTGGCGGCGGTGGTGGATTTTGTATTTGAGGAGGAGGAGGAGGAGGAGGGCATTGCTGTGGAGGTGATGGAGGAGGTTTCTCTGTTGAACTCATGACCGTTCAGAGATTCTTGGGATCCAGTCGTGGTGGTCAGCAGAGCCGAGTCAGATGTTTGAGAATCATAAGGGAGGGTGGTATCGACATCGTCCTCCCCAACGGCCGAGGTAAAATTAGCTTCTTCTTCCTCTGAGGTTAAGGAAACCTCAGGGGTTGATGCAACGTCAGCTTCTTCTTCGATGGGTGTGGGAACATTCATTTTTTCTTCAAGGATCGGGGCTTCTTCATCTTCATCTTCAGTGGTTGGAGTGGTAGCTTCTACTTCAAGGGTTGGGGAAATGCTAGCTTGTTCTTTTATGATCGGGGAAACAGCCTCTTCTTCAAGGGTTGGGGCAACATTAGCTTCGTCAAGAGTAGGGGCAGAAGTGGCTTCCTCAAGGGTTGGGGCACTGTGAGCTTCCTCTTCAAGCACTGGAGCATTCGTTTCTTCTTCAAGGGTTGGGACAACTGTAGCTTCCTCATCGAGTGAAAAGGAAACTTTAGCTTCTTCCTCCATAGTTGAGGAAACTTTAATTTCATCTGCAAGGTGTGGGGTCACTGTAACATCCTCTTCAGGGGTTGGGGAAACTCTGACTTCTTGTTCCAATGAAAAGGAAACTTCTGCCTCCTCTTCGATGGCTGAGGAAACTTTTATTTCCTCTTCAAGGATTTGGCGAACTGTAACATTCTCTTCAAGAGTCGGAGCAACTGTAATATCTTCTCCGAGGATTGCAGTAACCATCTCAGGCTCCTCTCCACTTGCCTCTTCATAAGCCGTGGTTGCGGTATCTAAATAGACTCTGTACGATGCTGTCTGATATTGTGCCGTGGTGGAATCAGGAGGCAGCTGAGAGGTGTCTGACCCCTCTGGAGACTCAGTGGTAGCTAAACTTACTCCAGAAACAAGGTTGTCTTCAGCCTCTGTGGGATGCAGCTGCTTTTCATCACTTTCCATGGTGACTGTGTCTTCGGTTTCTACGCTGGTGCTTCCTTCCTGTTTAGAACTGGGAGACTCCCATAACTGCGCTGCTGTGGAGAAGATACTGGAGCCAAGTTTGTCAATGTTTTCGGATGAAGACGTTGGATCTGGGTGTACAGTCTGAGTCTCAGCTGGAGCGCTGCTAGCTGTAGCAGAAGGTGACAGATGAGTGGTGAAGCTGGAAGTGGAAGAATCGGATGTGGCAGTGACTGCTTCAATGTCAATGTCACGTTCTGAAAAACAAAACAAAAAACAAAGCATGTGTAAAGGTCAGAGCTATCTATTAAGTTACTGGTGTTTTCAGCCATGCTAGCTTTATGGCTCTTTAGCCTGCAGTGTCACTCAGTTGGTTCATTTTGGTCCAGACTGAAACATCTCAACAACTACTTGAGGAATTAAAGTGCCATTTCACACAAATGACTCTGATCCCAAGAGAACAAATCTTATTGTGTGGCAGTGCTTTAACTCTCCACCATGGAGTATTTTTTTTTGGCTTAAAAGTCCAGTTGACATCATAATAGATGGATAATCATAAACAGTTAAACAGGTACAGTTTGTGCCCCAAGGCTGAAATTGTTTAAGGAATGAAATAACCATCAGCCAAGCACTTTAGCAAATGTTAGCATGCTGCTAACACATTAATCTAAGATAATGAACATGGAGAATACAATACCTGTTAATCATCAACATGTTAGCAAGTACGAACTCACAGAGCTGATAAACTTTTTTATATCAAAATGCTATTAAACTCTTACCTTGAGAAACATCTCCAGATCCATCAAGCCATAGTGAAGTCAGGTTTTCATTGGGAGTTTGAGTAGTTTGTGTAAGAAGCTCTCCACTTTCTCTTGGTGGCTGAGTGAAGGGAGACGTCAGCCAAGGCTCGGCTACTGCTGCCTCCTCCATCTTCACCTGGAACATGCTATCAGGAATCGCTGCCGTTGCCTCCAGGATATTCTCCTCTTGAGTATAGTTGCTGTCTGTCGTGCTGTAGTTGGCTTGTGATCTGTTAAAACCAAAGTTGATCTCCTGTATTTCTTGAGAATCCACTGGCCTTTCAGATGGTTGTGCATGCTCTTCAGGCTTTGTGTCTTCTGCTGTCAGGTTATCTGTGCGGGGTTCATATGATGGTGCAGGAAACCCTGTGGCGTTCACAAGTTCGAATTGGTGAAAGGTGAAGTTGAACTTCTGGTGGGAGTCTGTCTCATTGTAAACACTGGGCAGTAATGATGTGTTCTGTGGGAAATTGTAGGTTTCTGTGCTGCTGCTGCCGTTCAATAGTGCAGGATCCTGAGAACTCATTTCTGTAGGAGATGAAGTTTCATCAAGTGGCTTTATGAAGTCTAACGTGGATGTGGTGTGGAGAGGAGACTCTGTCGTGTCTGAATTAACTGTTGAGTGTGTGTCAACCAGATTTTCCTCAGTGGAAGTTTGGGAGACAAAGGGAAAAGATTCGAGCAGACTTTGAGCCTCACGCTCCACTTGGTCAGCATGTTGGGTCAGATGCAGCTCTTGATCAGTGTCCGTGAGAATAACAACATCTTGTCCAAAGTCTTCAGGTTCTGTGGCCATGTAGTCCATAGCAGAGTCAGTTGGGGCAATTCTGTGATCTTTGGAAGACAGATACATAGTTAATAATATGAAGTTATAGGTATGAAGACAACTGTAGTCCATCTCTGTACAGTTTTATTATACAAATCATAAAAAAAAGTTTACACACACCAAAATGTGCACAAAATTTATTTTTTCATAAAATGTACCTCATAAAGATGATTGATTACTGTGTGCCTAATAAATAAATAAAGTAAAATTAAAATTCTATCTCATGCACAATCATTTTTGAGTCACAAAACACTCACCTTTAAAACAATAAACGTCATGAAGGCTGGACATCTCTGGGAAACCAGTTTGGTTGCTGTAGCGGTAAAGGGTTTTGACACCTGCCTGGGGGCCTCCACATCGCTCTCTGGGTTTTATGATGGGGTAGCGCACGCTGCCATCGGACAGCCAGCCAGGGCTGCAACGGTCCAGACCTTTGCTCCATGCCAAGTACAGCTGTGCTGTCGTGGCCAGCTCTGCCCCTGCAGCTCTGCAGTACGACTGTGCTTCATCAAATGACAGCTGCTGTGGGATGGGGTCGTGGAACACCTCTCCTGCAAACACAAAACAGTGTTTGTTATTCAACAGAAAGCTGCCCCTTGTAGTACAAATGTTACACACAATTCTCACTATAGCAAAAATATTGAGGTAAATATGAACTGACACATTGTTATTGTCAGTTCTTCTCAGATCAGTACTGGCCTAAAAAAATCTAGTATCAGTGAGGTTTCAGCTGTAGAAATATGTGTTATTATTCGTACCGTCAATTTGTTCAACGTAACAATAAACATCAAAAAGATCATCTGGGTCCATTGTCCCGTAGTTTCTTACTCCCGGTTGCCCATCCATGTCTCCATAGCAGCCTTCACGTGGCACTTGGATTGGGTACCTGAAGGAATCGAAAGACTCAGCATTGGTCCTGCAACATTAACCTCCTAAAGTTTGTGTGACTGACTAAACAGCACAGTTCATTCATATGGACCAACGATTGTGAAAACTAACAGTTTCTGTCAAATCGAAAATGTTAAGAATAGACCAAACGATGTAACTGGGACAGGTTTGAGTATTTGTGTGAGTCAAGTCTGACAGTCATACAGAGGATCCAGAGGTGATAAGAATACCTGACAGACTGGTCTGCCAGCCAGCCGGCATCACACTGCTCGTATCCATCATAATAAGCTGCCAGCAGTTGGTCAGCAGTGGCCATTTCTGCCCCGATGGCCTCACAAGCCATCTGGGCCTGGGGGAAGGAGAACGCATAGCGGGCCAAAGCGTCTCTGTAGTGAAATACGACACCTAAACACACAGCATCACACACACATTAAAAACACTTTTAGATTTGGAGTAAAGAAGTAATTCCAATAACAAGAGGCACAACATCCTAATACAGCAAATCCCTGTTGTTAACAAACAAAAGTTTTGACTACAATCCATGTCTGCCATTTCTTTACCTTTGACCTTGAGTTGTACGATGTCACTGGCGTCCTCTAGGCCTTGCTGCACCTCGCAGCGATAGTGACCCGAGTCACTGGAGCGCAAATCTCCCAGCCACAGTGACACGTCGTCTGAAGAGGACGAGTGGTTGAGCAATGCCGCGCGATCTACGTACGCTTCGTTGACCTTCACCCTTTGACCCCGCGCCACCAAGATCTGCGTCTCCACCCCGCCGGACACCACGGTCCACTTGACCCGCGGTTCGACGGGGGCAGAGGAGGAGGAGGAGGTGGTGGGTGTGGAGGACAGAGACATGAAGCAAGGGATGGAGATGGAGCTGCCCAGTGGGGCAAAAACAGGACCTGAGTGGGGTATGTTCACCTGGAGGGGGTGGTCATCATCTGCAGAGGAGAAGATGGAGGATACAGAGCGTGAAGAGCAGAGTAGCTCTGTGAATTTGCAGAGGACAGTGAATCATGCCTTCACTTTTTAAAGGACTTTTGCATTCTTTGCTTACAACTGAATGACAAACTATAGTTTCTCTGATACAGAATATTCAATGCTGTATTATAACTGAGATATACATTCAATAGGAAAATGCGGACATACCGTATGCAGATGTTGTTTGGGCGGGGAAGGCCAGAGTGAGACGGCACACTGCACAGAGAAGTGATAGGATTTGGACATGTCTACGGAGAGAAAGACATAAACACAATCAATAACTAAGACCGAATACAGTTTTGACACAGATGAGTAGATTCACGAGGGAAAGGACATGAAAAAGTGATGAATGAATGATTTGTTTCTGGTTTCCAATTTCACACGCATTTAACCTTTAATGGGCAGAGCAGTTTCTGATACTGTAAATCGTGAATTGTGTTGGTTCAGCTAGTCAGGAGAACATGCTCTATTGATCTCACCAAATTGATTTATTGTGATATTAAAGGTCACAACCTATAACAGGACCTTCACTTCACTTAGTCTTATGTACAGATAGCTGGGTAGAAAGTGCTCTGAGTTTTAGCTCATTTCTATTTAATATTATTTACAGCTTTCGGATATAATTTAGGCCGAATATTACAAATACATGCTGTAAACAAATGAGAGCTTCACGTGGCAGATATACAGAGTAAAGATTAGGAAAAGGTCCTTAAATCACAATTTATAAAATAAATAAAACAAACAACAATTTTTCATAAAATCTGTCTCTGGGAATAAAATACCTTCATAATAATAGTAATAATAAAAAAGAAAGATAATCTTCCTCTAATGTACATTTACATTGATATAAATTGGGTTTTCTGGGTGATCTGGAAATGAACCAAAATTACAAGTCTGATTTCATTCTCTAGAAAAACACCAGAGAAGCCAGGTAATAAAATCTCAAATATTTCAATCAACATCTCTCAAAAAACGTTTGAACAAAAATTGAACATTAAAAACTTCGCACAGGATTTTAGCCGAATGCAACAAACAAACTTGTACCTGGGCATACACTTCATACATTTAGAGAAATCCTGACAAATTGGGCAGAAAGCCTCTCTGTCTAATACAAGTCATCACATTGGAGCAACATCGTTGTGTTAGACACTAACAAAAGTCCCATGAAATCTCAGAGCTCGACCAGCGCAGCATGAAAGAGCAACTTCTCTGGTTTTCAAAGGGAAGCAGGGAGCACAGGCTCCTGACCACAGGCCATTCATCACCTCCGGGAGCTAATGACACGGCGTCTCAGCCCAGCGGCATCCTGCCAGCGCTCCGTCACCAGCCTGTCCCTGTTATTAACCCAGCAGGCATGGCACGACGCTCACAGTGACCTCACTCAACCTCCTGAGGCGGCCACGATAGAGCTGCAAATGTTCATTCATCATCATTCACCCAAAGTGTCTCTTTTTCATTTAGAAATGTGGCACAGTTTGAATGTTGACATCAAGGTGTCTCTTCCCCCTCAAGTTCAAGGTTTAATCTCTGTCATGCTTTGTACCACTCTGGTTACTGGTTCTAAAGAAATCCACATTTTACATAAACTTTAAACAAATGCATCATCAGGCATCAATGACTCTACCATTATACAGACTACAGCCAGTGAATCAAAGCCAAGAGATATTTGTTTTTTATGCTCCAAAAGTGAATTTTAGAGCAATTATCTGTTTCTTTTGTGAGTTGTGCTATGGGGAAGCACCCTAAAAAAAGAAGGGTGATGCTGACAGTTGTGTTTTGTGTGAAAACTAAAGAGAGCTTGAATGTTACGAAGGGGTTTCTGACACAATCATCTTTTTTCAGAGCAGATGTTTGTGCCAGCTTTTCTTTAAACAGGTCCAGAAAAAAAACAACCTCCAACAAAGATGTCCCAGATCAGTTTGACCGCTGCTGATGTCACCTAAACAACTAAACTCTTGAAGGGCACGTGTTGAGATCAGCCTCCGAAGAAATCCTCAGCAAAGCACAGAGGAGGTACTGTGTGTGTGTGAGTGTGTGTGCTGTGACTGTGTGTGTGCCAATCATCTCCATTTATCTCATGATGAGAATGAATAAACAGGAATATATCTCTCGATTTTGACGCATCGCCTCATTCTGAGCCTCAGAGAGTCACAGACGTTCATCAACACATCATTACAGGAGCTGTCGTCTTTAATGTGAAAGCTCAATAATAGCTTAATAATAACGCGGAGGAGATGGGAGCCTCTGGAGTGAGCCGACGTCTGTAAATCGAACGCATCCCTCGTACGCAGCTGACACAAACGCATCTCTAACTAAATTGTGACATATTAAATGGCCTCCTTTGATGGCAGCATAATTGCCGCCTGTTTCCTCACCAGCTGGGCCGACTCCACGGAGCTGGTATCACTATTAGTATTCTTGACAAGAAAACTTCTCACAAAAAGCGAGCAGTGGGCCAGAAGGACAGCTGCACACTGTGCTTTCACTTTAGACCAACTCCCTTACAAAAGGCTTCGGGCAAAATTAAAGGACAGGACACTGGCACACTTGCTCTCCTCTTTCTCTCTCTCTTTTGCTCTATTGAGGGATGGAAAGTTTTAAACCACTGCGACTGAGCAGGATTTCACACAAAGGGAACAGCCACATTAAGACACCGTGGCACCCGTCTTACAAATGTGAGAGTTTGTGCTGACATATGTGGCCTCACCATCATTGGACACTCTGCAGCTCTCTGCTCTTATTTAACACAAGTAAATAACCAAGGCAAGCTGAAATCAATGCCACCCGCTGCATTAACAGGTCCTTAAACTGCAGCCAGTGCATTATCTACAAGCAGAACTAATCCAGTCACCTCCTCCTCCTCCTCCTGCAGTAAGTGGATGTTGAACTGACTGATATGTTGGTCATCAGTGGAGCAGGCGCATGTGAATCAGACTCAAAACAACAGTGGCCGGATTCACTTTTTCATGCAAGAAGTCACTGTAAACAAGGAACATACAATTAAGAGGCTGCACTGACAACAGAAAGTTGCTTGGTACATGCAGTTGTGGGTGGTCTCTGCAGCAGTCAGGAAAACCTCGTCTCCACCAATAAGCTGGAAAATAACTACTGATCCCAGTTCAGCCGGTTTAAAACACGCACCAACACTGGTTTGACTGAAACTCTGCGGAGAGCTGAGCTTGGACTGGTTTTTGGCACTAATTGGTCTATGATAATATACAGTAGGGATCTCTTTATAACGCACAGTGAGCGTGTTTTGACAAGGCAGAAATTCACTGTTTGCCACGGGAGCATTGTGGCTTTACCCGTCTCCTTTCATCTCCACTCCTTTCCTCTTTAGATTTCAGATTTATTGACTCAAGGACATGAAGTTCAAACAAAATGAAGCTGAGGAATGAACAGTTGAAACAGCACTATGCTAAGTCATTCTCCTCACTCCCCTGTATCTCTTCCACTCATGATACTTGAAAGCTTCTAAAATCAGATAACTGATTAATTAACTTATTTTCTATTGCTGCTTATCTTGTCTTTGTCAGATTTCTGGTCAACGACAAAGGATTCACCTTGAACGAGGACTGTCTCTCACAACAAAGATCCGTTCCTGCATGAACCCTTAAATCCCTGGTGTGGAAGAATTGGGTTGTTTTTGCTCTCGGGGTCCCCCTACAGTTGTAAAGTGTAATTCCCTTTTACAGTGCTGTTGGAATTACGAGTTGTGAATTGCGCTCCACTCACGGACAGCGGCACACATGCATTTGTTGACTGAACTGAAGCCCTCCTAACCGACAGAGATATTCCTTATTGGTTCAGCAACAAGATGGCAAGTTCGGAGTCGGCCATGTAAACTGTCTTTTCTCTCGCCAACAAGTAAAAAGCCGGTCCAGGTTTTACCCTTGTTCAACTTTGCTCTTTTCCTTTGCATCCTCCGACAACGTCTTCTCTGGTCTCTTTGGCATCTCTGCCAAGACGAACACACTGACGATAGTGAGGTAGCTAGCTTCTTGTAGCTACGTGAGAGGTGTTGATGTTGGTGTGTGACGTGTTCCCAAACGGCGAAACCAATGTGTTCTCATAAAAAGGTGCTGGGCAGAAAACCAAAGTTACATAGTGTAACACCAGGGCAGCTGGACGCACTGTGTCGACTGTTACAGGACCATGAAACTTCAAAATGATCGTGAAACTATAATTTCAAGGTAAAATAGTCACATTGTGATGCTTTAAGTACCTCTGTACAAATAAACCCCCAAAGACCAGAGCCCACAAACTCATCTATGCTGATGACAGCAGCCTGATTACTGAAGCACCACTTACAAAAAGCACCAAACACCAGCACAACGTTGCCCATTAAATGCATCATCTCACCACAGAAGCTTCCAAAGTTTTTAAGTAAAAGGAAAATAAAACACTGCATGCACACTTTGCATATCTGGCAGTGATTCTTAACAGGACGTTGTTTGGAAAAAGTCTGAGTTTAGGCTCAGAAACAGTCTGATCTGTGACTCTTCAGGCAGCAGATGGTGTCCAGTCGTCTACTCATCGTGCATCTCATCATGGGCCTTTGTGTTCTTTAGTTTCTGACCCTGGTCAAACTGTTCACTCAGCACTACTCAGCACCATCAAAGGTAAGCGCCTCCACACATCTGATGATTTGCACGTACCTCCACCTCCCAAACATCATTTCACAGACATCTCAGATAAACCACATGTCTGAATCTTAACAAGATGGCAGTTTTGGCAAAGGGCACCCACCAGATGATTCACCACCCACTGTGCTGGGGGAAAAGACTCAAAAGGATGCTTCAAACAAACACCTGATCTCAGGCCTGACTCAACCGCTCCATGGTCGGAGCGCAGCCCGTGCATGGCCAGTCTATTATAAACCACTTGGCTGTGAACTCCCTCTCTGCCTGGAAATCAGGGAGTCTCCAGTCTGTGCTCTGCCATGTGTTGCTGACAATAAAAACAATGAACTGAGCTGAATCAAGGCGATGAATGATCTACTGAGTTGCATTTTCCTTTCAAGAACTCCTTCATTTGTGTCTCTCAAGCAGCCACATCTTCTTATACCAGCACACAGTCAATGATTCCTGCTCAAGGACTCAAGACCTCCAAAACCTGGTGCAATGCATCTCTCCAAGGTGAATGGTTTATTGTGCTCTGTCTCTTTCTAAATAAAATATACATCACATTCAAAATCAGTCTTTCTACTTCTAATATACACAAAGGTGGCTTTAAGCTTCAAGACTTAAACAAGAAAAAACAGATACATAGATGCTTTTATATTAAACTTTACATCTTAACTTGACCCTGGCTACATAAAACCTTTTATGCACTATATTAAGACATAAATGGGAAATTCTACTTGAAGAGTTTATCATCAAAAATCAAGAATTTCCCTCCAGGCTCTTCACTTTCTGCTCCAAAGTTTAAAAAGCAGAAACATACTGACGGGCCACTCTCCCTAGGAGACTGTTACCTCAAAATGACATGTATGAGGGAAAAAAAGTGGTGGTATCTGTATCCTTCACGAAATAAAATATATTCTTTATAAACTTCAGCTTCATCTTATTAGTTTAATTACTACTATGCAGTTTCATTTGTCCATTATATTGTTCTACATGATGGTAAAGTTAAAGGATCTTCCCTTTCACTATTTGCAAGTATGTGAATCATTGTGAAAATCTATTAACTTGGACAAAACAAGAAAAAGTCAACTGGAATTCTGTCCCTTCTTAAAACAAAGTAGTAAAATTTTGCTTTCTAGATGTTCTGTGTTGAGTTTAGGGACGACGTTTTGCCTAAAACTGGAATCAGCATCTGTTTTTGTCAACTCATGTTTAAGTCTTGGCACTGGACGACCACATTCAGGGTTTAATGGCTCATAAATGAGCGGCTCTGCTTATTCTAAAGGATTTGTTGATCGTGGCTTTCAGTCTGTAAATGTGTGGTCAGACAGAAGCAGCGTTTCCAGTTTTCAGAGAGGTAAGAAATAATCAGACCAGAGAGCCATCGGATAGAAGAGAAGGATCTTTAACAGTCCACTGCTCTACCTGTCCATTACGGAAGTCCACCTGAGCCCCAAGGTGCAGCACAGAAAATGAACAGAGGAGGCTAAATGTGCACTTAAGACCAGAAAAAGCAGCTTTTTTATGTCGCCTACAGGCACTGGAACATCTCAGAGATTATATACAGTACAACAGCATCTGCACTTTACATGGCCAAAAGCAGAATTCATTAAAAGCAGGTTTTGCTGTGTAAAAGTGTAGAGGACAGTCAGTCTGCTTCATCACCCTCTCTCTCTCTCTCATGTGATCAGACTATGATGGGGTGATGAGGGGAGAGTGGAGGTGAGTGAACCCTCCAGAAACACCCCCAACCATGCAGCTGCAGCCCTGCAGGAGTGCGGGGCTCAAGCTGCGCAGAGAACCAAACAACAACAAAAAAGAAGATGAAGAAGGGAACTCAAGTCAAGTCTTATGAAGGAAAAAGTTAAACTGAACAAACTGCGTCAGTCGAAGTCAGAGGACCGAGAGGAAATAGCCGCGCACAGTTTCAGTACCTCTGCTGAGGACAGCAGCTGTTACAAGCCAATAAACGGCACCAGCACTTTAACGACACATTAGGAGTTTTAGGAGAAGTTTGAAACGAGAAAACCGCATCATCAACAACAACATCATCTTCATCACCATCACTGCAACTCTACAGAAAAACCTACCGGCTTCTTCTCAGCAGCATTTCAGCGGATGCGGGACGGGCTGACTTGTTCTCCGCTGTAAAAAGTAGCTACTCCCCCTCAGCTCCTCTCTGCTGCACTGCGACTCCTGTCCTGTGAGAGGGGGAAGCGGGCTGTGGATGCTCTGTGCAGGTATATGTGTTATGTATATGAGTATATATGTATAATAAATGAGCTGGGAGCTGCTGCTGCTGCTGCTGCTGTCCGACTGACTCCGAGGCTTGAAAAGAAAAGGAGGGAGTTGAGAGAAAGTGAAGGAAGATAATGAAATCCTGAACTGCCCACTTTTTCACCCAACAACCGGGATGGAGATGGCGCATGCCTGTCAAGGGAGGTTGGGAGGGATGACATCTAAAATAACCGATGTTATAGGCTGTGAAGTGAAATCTGCACTGAGGAGATGACCTATATGTTTTCTTTTTTTTTTTTTTTTACTCTGCAGGGGAACGACACATGCATTGAGCGTCATTTGGATAAAGCAGGCTGAGTTGAGTCAGCAGAGCGGGCAGCTGATGCTACTGCAGGTAGTGATATTGCAGCACGGTCACCTGTACTAGGAGGAGGAGGAGGAGGAAGGGAGTTGAAGGAGCTGTCCTTTTAGTTTCTGACTAGAAGAGTGACTCATCCTATTATTCTGCTGCACTAAAATGCATTGTTGTTGTTTCCTTTTTCTTTTTTTTAATCACATTGAGCAAGTTTGCATGCATCATCATCATCATCATCATGGAGCAATGAGCAGCTGGAACAGTCCCAGTGTGACAAACCTCATCATGTCCAACTTGAACCTGCAGGCCTGCATTGGATCTGACATCATTACATTTAATGCAGTTCAGTTCAGTGTCTTTAACTGTAATAATACAGAAATAGCCAAAGTCCTCCATAAGAGGTCAGATTTGGATTTCATGCACCAGCACCTTTAAAGTTGCACCATAATGGAAATATATCATAATTCTGATGCAAACATTACATCAGTAATCCTCATACTGTTGTGTAACGACAAACTCAAATTGTTAACACAGATGCTGTTGGAGAGAAATAAAGGATGCATTTGTCTCCTGTTCATGGTCAGATTAACCTGCATGGGGCCATGGGCAAAAATGAGCTTAGACCACACCTCCATCCCTCCTCCTTACCCTATTTTTTCTCTCTATGCATTATGTATCCTGTCATCTCAAGTACAGAAAGTGAACAGACGCGTATTCAGTAAAATGCACCGTACAAATGTAGATTTGACACGGTGCGCCTCAACAAAAAAATCAACAAGAATTATTAAAAACAGGGACAAAAGAGCAGACGCATGGCCAGTGTCTCTTCAAAAGCAGTTGTGGCGTTGCACTCGTTTCTACACAAAAAGGGTTAGAGGTTGTGTGAAGGATAAACAAGACAAAGACTCTTATGCTCGCAGCTCCGTGAGGCTGCACAACAGGGGCTCAAGCCGGAGGATTCATCCTCTGGGAACAATGAATTTTTGTGCAAAAATAATAATCTACAGTAGCAGACGTTGACATTTTACAGGACAAATAAAAAGGTAGTGCTAGCGTAAAGGTCAGCAGATCATTTAAATCATCATCTGGAGACTTTCGCAACCACATTTTATGAGTATTTACCCAAAAGCTGTCAAAATATTTCACCAAAAGCCCCCTAACGCCCCCAAGAACAACTCAAGATTTAACATGCAAGATGCAAAAATGTTCAAGACATGTATAGAGAGTCAGTGCCATCATTTTATAAGTAAGCTGCCTGCTTTGCCAGTTAAAAGTCAACATTTGGCCCTGTCATCAAGTCGAGGTAATTTGATTTACACAGCCCAAAATCATAAATTCGCCTCAAAGGGATTAACAATCTGTACAACAACATACAACACTCTCCAACCTTAAAGCCTCGATTCAGAGGAGGAAAAACTCCCCCTCAAAACAAGAAGGAAAAAGAAGAGCAAAAAGCAATAAGAGAGGAGGGATCCTGCTGCTGACAGACATGCAAAATCAAGAGTGGGGAGAGAAACAGTGCAGAGGTGACTGGTGGGCTCATTTCAGTTTCATTATCAGTTCCATACAGAAGAAGTCACTGGGTTCTGCCAGCTGTTTATACTGTATGCAAAAGAGATGCACAGAGGACGGAGGGTGAGGTGAACGGTGCTTCACAGTGGTCGTGTGTGTGGCTCGGCAGCAGCGGTTGTTGCTGCACACCTGAGGAATGTGACACGCAGATACCAGCAGGAACTGTCTGAGAGCAGGGAACCGTCAAAGCTCAGAGCGCAGACAGAGATCAGAGGTTTTGCTACGGGTCTGGCTGTCACAGTGACCCAGATTAATTCATGTCCCGTCAGCACTTTATCATCCGCTGTAAGACGTCATTGTCGTCCACCGGCTGCCATGAGGCCTCATCAGCAGGGTCGTGGGGTGGAGTGGAGTGGAGTGGAGTGATCAGAGCTGGTCCGGCGTCTTTCCTCTCCAAGACTTCATCCATTCAGCTCAGTCACGTCACCGGTGTCTGTAAGGCAAACTGAGAATAATCTGAGGTTCACTGAGACGTTACTGTGTAATTACCTCCTGTTTCTGCTGTTTCACTTAAGTCACGTAGTCCAGTATGACAGAGAGAGAGCCCATTAAAGGCGCACAGTTTCACCAATTATAGTTAAAAGACAACCGATCAAACACTTTCTGCTATGGAAGATCAGGTGATACGATCAAAAGCACCAAAACAGCTGCTAAATGGACCTCACCATGAAAAGAAAACCTGCTGGAATTTTTTTTTTTAGCTTTTTAGTTTGTCAAAGTCCATATTGATCAAATCCTATATAGAAACATGGGCATTGTTGATTTGAAAAAATGTATAGGCAGTGTGCGTGTGACACTGGTGGAAAGTAACTATTTACTCCAGAACAGTTTTACTAATCTATAATATTGTGTATATAAAGTTTGGTCTGTTTTTACTAGCACTTAAGCGACTGTGATTAATTGATTGATTTAAATGTTTTAATGGATTGTTTATGCATAATTTGTTTTATTACTATATGCCTTTAAGTAATAGTAATAGTAATAATTAGTAGTAGTAATTTAAGTTCCAATTTCCAATAATAAAATGTATTTTAAAAGGTGTGAGGAAGTTACATTGACTGTACATTGTATAATGTAAATAACAAAACAAACTTGGATTGGATTTAAAGTGCTTCAATGCAACAATGTGTAATAATCAAACACTGACAAGGCCAATTCTACATTATTATTGTACAGATACTTTTACTTGGGAATAAGATATAATTAATTCTTCCACTACTGATGTCATATGGCTTCCTTTCCAAAATGGTTCGTCATAATTATTTTAGTAACAGAGCGGACTTTCCACAAGAATCTAAGTTTGTGAGGTGGAGACGTTTGTCCAGTGTCACCACCACATCCCAGCTGTGTAAAACACATTGATGCCAGCTGTGTTTTATGATAGATTAAGATCACATTACATACATGAGTATTTTGGGCTTTTCCTCTCTCTGTGAACCAATGTTGAACATAAAACTCATGAACCATGTCTGGATGAAAGAATCAAACTAAATAAGAGAAGAGAGTGTTTTACCTTATTATCAGCTGATCTGTAGAGGACTGAAGTCACGTATGACAACCTGTAGGGAGCCGACTACTGTAAATTAGAGCAAACACAATGAAAACATGCATGCAAAGCCATGCACTCAGACCTGCATACAAGCTAAAGTTACATTTTCCAGCAGCCATCAAACAACCGGCCTGTAATTAGACACTATCATTATATTGTGAGCTGAGCTTAGATCATCAAGTGAGTCAAGAGCAACACTGACATTTAGCTTTAAAGTGTGTTCAGATGTTGTGGAGAAATTTGCATGGTCGCAGGTTCTTCTGTTTCTGCCAGGACAACAGGATAGGCCTATTACTTATCAGGCAGTGATGAATATCTAACATCATGATTGTATGTTTTGAAATCTGCACAGAAACAGAGATTGACTTGAAGTACTTACACTGAAGGCAGATTCATGTAGATGTCACAGAAGCTGCATCTTGTAATCTGACTTTTCACATTAACAAACAATAAGACTTTCGCCGGTGACTTGGTCTCCGACACGTGCAGCCAACAGCTCCAGGTGGGATTCATTAGTTTACGTGGCTGAAATGTGACTCAGCTGAAAACGCAGAGCAAAGCCTGCAGTTTATTTTTATGTATTCTTAATTCTGCTTGAGTCATGTTCAGTGGTTTCATTTAACTGGGTTACCAGAATCGCTGTCAAATCACCACAAGGTATAAATTAGTAGGTGGCCACTTTACCCCTGCACAAGTCTGGATGCACATACGTTGTTGCCTCTGTGCATGTGAATGGAGAAAAAAAAAAAAAAGAGGATAAATGAAGTGATGCAAAGGCTCCACTTCACCAATTTTACACTTCACCTTGATGTAATCCCAGATTGAAATGCAACGCTTCTGCACCGACAGGAAAGACGACCAGCCTTTGAATCATTTTTCCTCCCATAAAAGCGAAAACCTCAAAACCCTGTTTCCGCTGACTGGCTGCTTTTATTCCCTCTTGGTTGCAAAGTGGCAGAGACAAACCGGTTCAGGAGGGACGGGTGTGGGAAAGCTGCTCCGCTCATGGGCCAAACCAGCAGCCTGCCATGCTTTCTGCATGATGCTGCTACACTGACCAGAAATTAGGGTATGGAGAGCCACTGTGAAATTTTGACGCAACTATATAATCTGTGACACATCGTTTTTTTTTTCTTTTCTTTCTTCTGTGTGTGTGTGTATGTGTCAGTGGCTGGAAGTTAGGCTAGTTGCTTCTGCAGCTGGAGATCTGGCAACAAGTTAACGTGGTCTTTCAGTAAATCAATACTCGTGGTTTACCAGCGAGGAAAAAGAGACTTCATACACTTAATCTGCTGCCTCCCTCATAGATCACTGATAAATGTACAGCTGAGGATGTCGAACTTAAAACAGACTCTGGGTATTTCCAGGGTAGATAGAGATAAAACGGGACATTTGTAGATATAGTGGGATATCTTAAGTGCAGGGAGTGATGCTGTGTGGGTCTTGTTAAAGTGGGAAATGCCACTTAATCAGGGCCTTATGGAAATCCACCAATGTTTGTGTACACAGCCACACAAACATTCTTTTTTTTGGTAAGTTTTGTAAAGATGTTTATTTCCCTGCAATTCTGGTTGAAAGCACATAATTATCTCTTTATATTTTGTTTATCCAATATAATTGTACTCATTTTTTCCCCCCACAACAGTTTAAATCTCTTCTAAGAGAATAAATGTCCACTGTGTGTGGTTAGGCACAATAATATAATAATGTAACAGCTTGTTATAATGCTGAAGTTGTTGAGTTATTGAAGATGTTCAGTCTTAAACTTCAATGGTGACTGAATTATCTATGTTCACATTAAAACATCAACGGGTGATATTATATGACACTCCTCTTATTGTTTCTTGCACCGGTCCTACAGATGTTACTGTAATGCCCTGCATGCATTGTCCTCTCAGTCAAACACCTTCACAGCTTCATGTTGGTTTATGTGAAGGTGTTTTGAGATCCATGACACCCTGAATTATGTTTTCAGCCATTTCAAAAAAGTTTCTGGCGGACAGTCGGGGGAAAACTTTAAGAGGTTTGGCCAGTTTGAATGTGTCGACCAGCTGGAGAGACTGGAGCGGGTGAACAATTAACGCTCTATCCTCCTTCACCAGCTGCTGTAAAAATGTCCTCCTATATTTCAATTTTAATATTTTAATGGAGGAGATTTGATGTTTCAGCAGAAGAAGTGTTGGTGTAACCAGTAACATTAACAACGGCTCTGGACCATTGGTGTCTCTGTAAACCATGACAGTGTGACTGTGAGCCAGAATACACTAGAACTCTCACATCAGTATTATATGCACTTATTATGTAAAGATGTTGTGAAATTGTGGCTAAAAATCATATTTATCACATGATTGTAATCAAACTCTGATCAGTTTTATGTCACTATGGACAATAAAATGTTTCCTTTTCAACACACTGACAAAAAAAAAAAACTTTCATTTTGGGGACTATTGGGTTGATTTTAGGAGTATAGTTAGCTATGTATTTTGATCATTTTAAAAATCTACATGAAATTGATAAGATCTAACTGCAGCCAATGGGCTTGGTGGAAAAAGACGGTAAAATGAGGTGGAGAAAAATATGAAAAGGATAGTCATTTTTTCTGTGGCCTTTGATAGTATGAGTCTTTTTCTTACATGAATCTCTGGTCATTTTTCATTGCGGGTCATAAATTAGTAGGTGAGGTCATTTTTGAAACCTGATGCAGTAGCCTTCACAGATCACAGGAATAACATGCAGCGCCAGTGTATAAAGAGTCAAATGAGGTGAGCGCAAACTTTGTTGAAACGATCCCGTCTGTATAGTCTCCTCCCCGGCCATTTCCTTCTCCACGCTGTTTCCCAGACATGTTGGAAAGACAGACTCATTTGTCTAGGAGCTTTAAGTTTTGGACAGCAGCATGTCTGGGCTTCTGTAAAATAATATGGCTATTTTCAGCCCTGTGAGTGATCCAAGCAGGCTGCAACCATTACCATCATTAACCCTGCCAATACCAGCAACAATCCCAGTTTTCCAGTCTTCCAGTCTGTGTGTGATGTATTGTTCAACACTAAATGTCAAGTAATTCACTCTCTCCCAGACAGAAGCTGGTGTATTTGTGTGAATTTCCATGAGTCCACTGCTGTTCTCCTGATGTTGGCTTTAGTAACTGGATTATTTTACACTGTCATCCAAACCTCAGATAAACCACCTTATACCTGCTTAGTGGATATGATCAATTATTATTATATAGATATTTATACAGGGTTAGGGGTTAAGAGTTAGTTTCACACTTATAAACCAAAATATAGACCATTAAATTAACTGGTTTAAGTTACATTTATTTATTACATTTTATAAAGAAACAAACTGTGATACCTCTGTGAATGGAGACTGATTCAGGAAACATTGAAGTTGCATGTACGTTTCTGCATCACCTCAGTGATCATTTGTATGTTTCACCTGTATTTCACCATCGGTCAATCCAAGTGATGTCATCCTGACAGAGTCTTTTTTGATAAATCCTTCAAAATCTGTGTTGACATGATGCTGGATGCTAGTGTCTCTGATTTGTCTGGTCAGTACCAGAAGGACGTTCGGTGCCGCCTGTTGTCCTGAATACCCAACTTCTCCACGACCTCTTCCTCCAGGGTTTTCAGAGACGGTACATACGTTTTTTCTAGAGTGTCTTCAGGACTTGTGTCTTTGGGGCCATCTGAGGGTAAAAAGAAAAAAAGGTCACAATGAAAGATTTAACAGATCATGAAAAGTTAAAAAAGAAAAGTGTCTCAAAATTACAACATTAACTGTAACAAGCAGCTGTTCTGGGTCTTTTTTTTCTTTAACTAGCAAGATTTGAGGTCAAGATTTACTGAGACGCTCTGTAAAAGAGAAGCTTTAACTGATTTTTTTTTCTTATTATTTTAAATTAAATCTTTATTTGGAAAAACAGGTTTGTGTCATGACATTAGCTTCGTCTCGATTTACAGTGTTAAACTTTTTTCAGTTTTGTATACAGAATTAGAAATAAAAATAGGAAAAAATAAATAAATAAAAAAAGAGCTTTAACTGTAACAATGATGTGCTCAGATGAATGAGTTGGTAAAAGTTTGAGCCCCTAGATTTAAGATTTTTTTTTCTCCACTGTGAATCAGAGACTCAAACTGAATCACTCTGAAACCTTTTTTTGGAATTGCAATCTGCACAGGGTGGAAAAAAAGAGCTGGTTTTATGTGCTGACTATTAACTACACATGGAACAAACTGCATCAAGAAGAATACCCCTCCAACCAAAACACAGACACACACTCACCTTTCCACTGCGTTGGTACGATGCCATCCCGTCGCTCCACAACAGGCTTCGGGATGATTCGACCCGTCCTGCTGGACACTCGAACTCTCTCACCCTCCTCTGTGAATCTCCACTCCACCTCGGTCGGCTTCCTGGATGACCAATGTCAGTTTGTCAAAATCAGGATATCAATGGTCCCATGCATTTACCTGAACAGCACTGTTACGCTGTTTCAACATTTACTATTAAGTACTATGAAGGTCGTTGTTGTGAGGCCCTCGTTTAAATGGTAGTTTGGAGAATAAAACAATCAGAACTGCCACACACGATCATTAATAGTGCTTAATTCTTTTTTTTGTTGATCACTGTTTTTGATTACCTTATAAAACAACAATATGTGCAATTCACTAACACTAAGGACCATATGAAATAGGTAGTAGTATGCAATAACAGCAGCAATGAGCACTTCAACTAGTACTAGCAGCACCTTGCACTTTAAAATTGTATTAATTCCTCAACAGTGTGGAAGATCTCTCGCCTGTATTCAATAATTTTATTGCCTTTTTTGTTTTTTGCCAGTGGGACTGGAAATAGAAATTAGCCTCAAGTACATTTACCTGAAAATGTTCATTAATATGTATGTCTCATTTAGAAAAAATAAATAAATCTAAATCAATGTTATCATATCAACACCAGGAATTATAGCTTTAACTTCAGTACAAGCTGCAGGGCTGCAAATAACATGAGACCATCGATAACAGAGGTCACCATTCATTTTGACTGTTAACCTCTGGTTCAGATATTGCTATGGTGCATGCACATGTGAAGCTGCGACTATCATCCAGAATTGTCTCAGGGCCTGTTGTACCTGTCGGAGGGGTCGATGAGGGCAACGTCACGCAGCAGCAGAGGAGCCTCACTGGAAATATAGGTCCCACGGTAATCTTGAGTTTTTCCTATGTACCTGTGATGCTAACACAGAAAATAATACTTTACAATTCTCAAACGTGTTGGTGGTGAAAAGTTTTTTTTTGTGAACTTGGTCAGCAGTTACACCGTAATAACGCTGACCCTAAACCTTTGGCTCCATCTGGTGGAGACAAAAAATAAACACATATGGTCGTACCCTGGTACTTCAATTACTGACCATGAAGATTTCACCTTAAATTTTGGTGACATGAAAGACTGGCAATATCATCTGTTAGTTTGTATATATGTATTGTTATTATAACAACAGATACAGAAAGCTTTTGATTTTCTCAACAGCAACACTACATTTTAAACACTAAATAATATACAGGTATAAGTGAGAGAAAAAAGACCAATTTGGTGTTTTCAGGAGATGTATAGTCGTGCGTGTCCTCATTTCACTTTTCACTGAGACAAAGGTAACTTCCTTACTGTGTTCAGTCCCTCCAGGATGACCCAGTTTCTGTTTCTGAAGACTTGGGTCACTTTACCCTGCTTCCCTTTGTCCTTCCCTGCCAGAATCTCCACCTGAGCAACAAAAGCAGAAGATTAACTTTTTTTTCACTCCTCCACTCAGTTTTATTATTTCCAAGTGAAGATTTACAATGCCGTCTTTATTCCCAGTGTTGGAAAAATTGTCAAGCATTTTTAATGGGTTGGGTAAGCATAACATACTTTACTAATGTGCAAGAACAAGTTAACAGCAAGTGTTTCATCTCATCAGAGATGAGCTAAAAGCAAGTGGTGGGGGTTGTACAAAATGTTTAACGCCCATCTAAGTGCTGAAAGCGTCCTAAAAATGACACTAAAGTAATATTCTTGATACGACAATAAATATTATTCTGTGTAATGTACTCCCCTTGCTCTGTTTTCAGGATTATAGATCAAAACGTGGACTTGACACTGACTTCACTTCAAAAGAAGACAGGACTCAAGACGTGTCTTTACAGACATACATGCAACGCTGCGGTTACTGGTTTCACTATGACCTACAGTTATAACATTCATCTCTGTGCAAAAGCTTGAGGCAGTTTATGCTTTTCAACCACTTATGACATGACATTAAGCACAAACATACAGCCACAGTCAAAAAAAACAACAACTATCCTCAGAAACATGAAGAACAAGGAGTCCAACAACATTTGTTTGGCTCCCACAGGGCCCACCCTGGTCTGTGTCATCACTGTGTCAGTGTGAGATTACATGCAGACACTATGACACTTTTCTTATGGTGCCTCGATTGTTGCACAGTAGCCTACTGCCATATTTCTCGGTAGAAGCTGCTGTTTGGTTCAGTTTGCTTTCTCTCTTTTACCTATTTATTCAGGGAGGGCAAATTGCGAGCAAGCTCTCTTTACCAATGGCCCTGATTACAAACAATTCATGCATCAATTTCAAAAAGTACATGTACACTCCTAATGCACGGAGTCCATGATAATATGCTTGAAGTGATTAAAGGTAATCAAGACATTCAACTGGAGCTGTGACAAAATATTATCTCATTTGAATGGTGCAAAATACTCAAAAGCCAAGAGCCAAGGAGCACGAGTGAAGTAATTGAATGATCTGAAAGTAAGCAAGTTTGTTAAATAAATAGGCAACTGCTTTGCTTTCCTTTGCATGTCCCCTGCCCTGTGTTTCTCACCATGTCCCCTCTGAGGACAGACCAGTCCTCCAGGGCCAGTGGCTCCACAAACACCTTCCTCCTCTTCCTCCCCGCAGGGTTTTGCCTCTTAGCGGGCGCTGTCCACGGTCTGTTCGTGCCGTAGCGGTAGTCTTTGGGCACCACCACCCGGGCTGCCATCGACAGGAGAGCGGTCAGCCTCATTGTGCTGCTGCGGGAGTGAAAACAAATCAAGGCTCGTTGTGAGTTGGTGCAGCTAAAACTAGCACAGACGGTCGAGCCGCCGTCTCCATTGACAACACTTACAGGCTAGGCTAACGTTAGCTTGCGGTGTAACCATCAACACGTTGTGTTTTACGGCCACTAAACCAATACAACACAGTTTCATAAAACATACACAAATCTGGAATGACAGTTTTGCCTCTCCCTTTTAAATAAACTACCCAGCAATAACGTAAATAAAACACAATGAACGGCATGGTAAAAGATGTTACCTCTGTTGATGTCAATGTCACATGCAGCAGAAGACAGACAGCGGTTCACCCTCGGCGGCAGCAGCGGGCAGCGCCGCCTGGTGGGCGGGAGGGCGAGAACAGGCTACAGCGCATGCGCAGTTGCCAAGTCGAGCAGAGACGAGACGACGGATTGATTTGTGGGCAGGATGCATGGATCTATTATACATCCATGGCAGGATGCAGCAGCACACTGACTGACTAGTCACTCTCCACAGTGGCTAAACATCTGAAATAGCAGGCTACATGGCAGGGGTGGGAAAAACTGGAAAAGAAATGCAATTTATTTACATTTGGATTACTGTCTAAAATGTTATCATTTTCATAATAACAATAAGCACAATTTAAACCTTATGGCATTTCTTAGTTAATAATGTCATGGTATGTTTTGATTGCAAACATGTATACATCAATTTTGTCACAGTTTCAACATTACATGGTTAATTAAAAATGTTTGCAATACAACATTTTACAACAGTAGAGGGGCCGATTTTAGACATCAATTCTTGTCCCATTTTTATGATGTTTTTATTCATCACATTGGTTGAACCATGTTAGGCCTAAGCAAGGCTGCTATCGTTATACATAACACAACAGTTTCTATAGGAGCTTTTACATTTTTTTCCCACTGTTGTTGTTTTTATTGTTTCATTGTCTTGTCTCTATAGACCTAATCTGTGTCTGAAATAAAGTGTATATACACTTTAATTCTGAAAAATAAAAAGGCTATAAGCTTTCATCCATAAAATTTAGAGGGGAAAAAAATATGGAGGACAAGCTCACTCCATTAACCCATCTGCATTCGTGATGTTTTGAAGTCTTGAAAAACATTGCAGCATCTTTGTATTTACTAAACTCATTTGTATTAACTGCAGCAGTTAACTGGATTGTTTGAATAGGTGAAATTGGCCCTTTTTCTTCCACGATCGCCCATGGAGGCAGATAGTTATTACAAGTTACATGTCGTGGTGCTTTGACAGTACTGGGTGATATTTATAGGTTACAGTTTCTGGAAACCTGCAATCAAACATACAAGCACAAGATCTACCAACACCAAGATGAAACAACAACACAACAGAACAGTTCACCCCAGCACCTTGTGGATATTACAAAACGTGAGCAAGGATTTGAAACTGTTTCACCAACCAAACACTGTATTTAAAGAACTCAACCAACCTCCATGACAAATTCAAAGCTGTCAGGACATGTTATATAACAACAGAACTAGTTCAGCTATCACAGCCTAAAGCCCAAAACAGTGCTGCAAGCCTCTCTTGGGAGCAAATTATTTATGACAAGTGCATGCACACACATACAAAAAGGTGACATTGTTAGTTTCATGCATTTGTGACAGAGTAAAAAACAGGATCTGAAATGATTCATTAGGTTTAGTTGGTTTGGACAGGAGAACCCCCCCCCCCCATGCTCGATACTTGATTTGTGAGCCAGGGAGTCTCCTCAGTATGGTTCAGAAAGTGTTGTATGACTAACTGACAACACCGTCGGTTAAACTGAAACAATGACTAAGGCCTTGATTGCTTCAGGTGCTTTCCAGTCTGAGGTGGTGAATAATCTGTGACACAAACAAAACATTTATTGGCTGGAAACATGACAAAAAACATGAGTAATTGTTGTTGTTTTTTTGTAATCAACAGATTTATTAAATGGACTGGCAACTACAATAGTAAACCAAGCAGCAGATTAAGATGAATGGCAGCTTCCGAAAGTAACACAGAAAGCTAAACCAAGAATTACACTTTCATATCAAATTATATACCCTTGGAATTAACTACAGATTTGAGTGGGGCACTTTTGAGAGCGTCATATTATGAAATCAGTGGTGTGTTGATAGGAAGGTGGCCGTCTGAGAGCCAAGAACCAGAAATATTTTCACTTTTGAAGAGTTATGATTTTCCCTTAGGTTCATACTTTGCTAAACTGTGGGCTCATGTTGCCAAATACAGAACATTGAAGCAAATGACTTGGACATCCAAGTAACATGGTGAAAAAGGCCAAGTGTGAAAATAAAAACACTTGGGCCTTAAAAATTACAAATAGTGTAAAATAACAACACCACATATTGACCGACATGTCAAAACAAATGTTTGAATAAAACACAACTTCAAAACATCACAACTTCGTTTCACAGCCAAAAAAATAAGACCAATGAAGTAAAACAGACTCATATTCCAGTTAGGAGGGTAAGAAAACCAAAAAGTCAGAAACTTAAGATTTACAGATTGTTCACTGTAGATTCTTTTTCTCAATTCGATAACTTTCAAAAAACACTATTTGTGTAGACCATATGTTGGTATTAACAATGTCAGCAATACATTTCAGATCTGGGGGGAAAAACAAAAACAAAAAAACATTTGGTACAATCAATTACTGAATACAATTAAGTGTTCTTCACAATTACATCTCCAGTATGAAACAATGGCAGCATTAATGGGAGCTAAGATGGAAACTAGAATGATGTGAAAGTGAGAGTTGAGTTGATGGATTTTGAAAGAGTTTGTTGAAATTTTTCTGAGGGAATTATCTGGCAATTAGTTTATTTTCCCTTCAAAAACTACCATTACTCCTTCTCGACTTGAAGTCTCAAGACCGAGCTCAGACACAACAACATTCAGGAATGTCTTTCTGCTTTCAATGACGCACATTATCAGTTACAGAGGGGTTTACAAAGTAAATGTTTAAATCCTAAAATAGTTCTTCTTATATTGGGTTCTACATGTTCATTACGTTCAAAAACCACGTAGGCTACATGTGGGATCATGTGCAATTAATCACGTAATTTGGTCACCTGCAATGAAGAATACTACAATGCAACAAAACCTGTGTTGCACAAAAAGTCCTAGTAAACTAGCTGATAATGAATGGGGCAGTGAAAATAAAAGTGCAACTCAAATAAATGATTTTGATGAAGCGGAGAAGCTAGGTGAAACAAATGAAGTAAAACATTTATAAACTAAAGCAGAGATCACGGGTGGAAATTTGTTCTCGTTCCTGTACAATATCTACGTTTTAAAACCACTAAATCGGAGTCTTTGTCAAATAAATGTGATTTTTTGTTGTTTTTTTCTTTTTTTTTTGTTTAAAATTTTTCTTTTTTTAATTTAATTTACCTTATATTCAGTGTTTATTCCCTCTAAACTGAAAAAAAAATGTTTTGACACCTAGCATTTAGTCTTTGTAATTATGTAATTGCACTTAGAAATAAAAAATATATACACACCAAAATCCCATTTATAAATGAGCCTTAAAGTGCTCAGTTCAATTGTTTGAAATCAGATTAGCAAACTTTTTGTTTCTGGGATATATGATATCCCAAAAATGGCAAATGAGGATTTGTTTGTCTCTCAATACAAACACTTAGGTTTTTCTTTTTTCTTTTTTTATAATTCTCCTAATAATGAAACAGCTGAAATCTGGCATCCTGCAGGTAACCATGTTGATGCTTAAATTCCAGAGAAGCGTCAAAGGTTCTTGGTTTTCTTCTGAGTTGATGTTAAGCACTATCTGTCACAGGCTGCAGAGAGGGGGAAAGCAATTAGAGGAGTTATTACAAGTAGATTGAACGCATTGGAAGCATCTCCAACAGTACATACACATTTAATTTTCATAATATATTTTTGTTTGCTGGCTGTATATTAGCAGACTACTTCAAAAAGTGTTGGTGCATTTAAGTGCTTGTGGGATGTTTCCAGCTACAGGACTGGTGCACTGGTTCTCATTTAAAACCTCTGGTGTAGAAAAAGCGCCAAAAACATCAGATCCTCCAGAGAACATCCATATTTTACCATGTTCATTCCTGAATTTGATTTCCCAACAGCTATTTGTACTTGAACTGGCTATAACACAATATTTTTTTATCCTTCAAAAAGCGAGGCTGTGATATATATAAACGGTATAATTACACACCAACTACAGCAGTTGTTCTTTACAGAAAGTGTTACATGATGGGTTGTTTGTAGCCTTAAGCTAGCAAGTTTCCTCAAGTGTGTTTATAATATGTCTGGTAGGGGTTAATCATTCCTCAAGTATTTCATTAGTCCAGTCTGCCATGTTTATGTGTCACAGAGGAAATAAATTCCTGTCGAGGGAAAACAAATTGAAAGTGGCTCCCGATGTCCTCACTGACCAACTTCTAAGAGCCACAGTGTGTGAGTGTGTGACTGAGAGACAAGCTACACAAACGAGGGATTTCTGTTCCAGCTCAGGGGAAGCGTTTTTTGTTTTCCTTTACTTTTTACAAAAGGCATCTCTGTTGTTGTCTTGGAGGAACTTTCCCTACAGGAGCAGTTTCAAAGTGGTTCTTCAGAAAAGAGATGTTGAAAGTGGTGTTATACCATAGATATGGTAAGACTTACACATAAGCCAGTGTTTTTCAACCTTGGTGTTGGGACCCCATGTGGGGCTGCCTGAAATGTCTAAAACTAATTATTGTTATGATTAAAAACACCACACACAATCTTAAACAACGGCATTCTATACTTTCACTTTCTCAAATATAAATTGAGTTAAAATAAAATGCAGCATATAGAAATATCTGAGCTGGCGCATCTTGATTGATTGGCATGGCAGGCACGTGATCGCCAGAAATTTGTGATGTTAAAATGGGGTCATGAGCCAAAAAAGGTTGGGAACCACTGACATAAGCAAACTGCAAACAGTGGCTGCTTTACACCAAATAGTCACATACAATGTAGAGTCTCACCTTATCTGCTGTTAGTTGGCCTCCTGCTGGAGCATTTTCCTGGGCCTCTGGTTTTGACTCGCTCTGTGAGGAGGGAGCAGTTGCCTTGGGTCCAGCCACATCGTTGAGCTTGGCCTCCGTGTTGGACTTGTTGCTCTCTACTTTAGAATCGCCTTCCACTCCTGTGTCCTTCGGCCTCTTGGGAGATGCCTACCAAAGGTTTGAGGAGGTGTCGGAGAGGCAGATAAGCTCGACATTCTGAATATGAAGCCATCTACTTGGACTGTGTATGAGTGACAGGATCAAAGCTCACCTCTGTGGACTCCTCTGCTTTTCGTTTGGTTCCTCCCCTCTCGTTCTTCTCGTCGATGACAAGGGCCCCTTCGTCCTCATCGCTGCTGCCCTCGGCATCGGCTTTCTCCGAACTACCTGTATCCCCGGCTCCTTCCGATGCGTTGTCCTTCTTCGAAGACTTAAGGCAGAGATGTAAATATTAGAGAAGAAAAATTAAGCGCAGACCCAGAAGAGTGGAATGCAAATGTTCACGTTCATAACACATTTTTGTGGACACCCATACCAATTTTAAAAGCACTACTAGAGGTAGATCTACTATTAGTGTTGCATTGGCTGTAAGTTTTGAGCTTTCTGGCTAAACAAACCAATGTTTACACAGCCTCAATGCTTGATCAGTCTAAAGCATCTCATTATGTGCTCACAGTACGGTGGCAAAACATCAGTCCTGTATTAAAAAAACTGACCCACCTCGTAGGCTTCGTGCGTGACAGTGGGGTTGTTCTCGATCTCCCAGAGTCCCTCAGCAAAACCCTTCCTCTTGTTTGCCTTTCCAAACTTCTCCTTACATTCATCATATGGGAACAAGTCCTTGGCACCCAGGAATGCCCTATTAGTGGTTCAAGTTCAAGTCTCTGTTATCATTTAAGCTCCACTTTGAATAAGATTGATCTTTACGTATCAATTCATTAAAGATACTCACGTCTCATGCGTCCCAAAAAAGAACACCTGGTATTTGTTTGAGGGCGACTTCACTGCTCCTTCAGGTAACTCATCAATCTGTGAATCAAAAACACCGTTTATTAAGAAGAGAGCTCTGATGAACCCTAAAATCCTCATAGCTCTTCAGAAAGTAAATGACAATGAAGCAAAACACGAACTGAAAGGTTCCGATACTGATTTTGTGACAACCGTAAGTCCTCAAGATTAGTCTCATGCTCACTTGTATTCTTGAGGTCACAGGTTTAAAATCTATATTCAAAAACATATTCATAGCTGAGATATATATATTCACATACCACAGTTTACCGATTCACCTGTTCTTTTTTTTTCTTCATATAGTGAATAAAGGATTAGAAACGTGAGAGTTCAAGGTGACAGGCTACATGTATAATAAGAAAGGATGGAAGAGCAGCAGGTCCTTACATTTGAGCAGGAAATATTTGGCTCATATTTGGCATATTTGATAATCAATCATTCACTTCCAGAGCAACAAAATAACACCTGACCTTTTAATGCTAAATTATGACCGGAAAAGTCATGCAGCACAATAGAGTCATCTTAGCTTGATGAGGTCACACTAGCTTCAGCAAAATCCCCTCTAATCTAACTCCTGATGAGCCCAGTGAGAGCAGGGGTCATTGTGCTTCGACATCCTCGCAATGCACTGTTTTGGCTCCACCACTCTGCTAAGTGTTTGTTTGTGCTTCGCAGAGAGACACCGAGGCACAGGAAAGCACTATTATGATGGCCGAGCGTGGCGTCCGTTTGCCTCTGCCAGACCTCCTGCCAGACAGGCCTTTTGGCATTCTCAGATAGGGCCACTGTGTCAGGATAGGTGGGGCTGGGCCTGCAGCCAGCTGAGATGAGGCATGGCTGATAAGACTGAGAAAAAGGAGGGAAGATTGCACAGACCAATGCTGACAGTCATATCAGTATTTGCAGCAATGGCCAAAAAAAAAAAAAATTAGCTTTTATTCAAAGGCACTCTTAATAAAGGTGGATTTTGTGTAGCTGGATGAGATAAATCTAAGCAAACTGCATGAATTGTTGCTGCAGCAGAAACAGTACCACTTGCTTAAACTTTACAATCTAGTGTTTCCTCTTGAACTGTGCAGGCCAGCTGTGGTTGGACACTGCATGTTCTTTGATGTCAACATTTTTCCGTTGTAATTTTGGCTCTCCTGCCCCAGTGTGGTGCAAGTTCCAAACTGTACCGGTTTATTTTTATCCCTTAAACTTTCTCTCACGCTTTATGCACAAAAAAAACAAAACAAAACACAAAAAAAGTGTGGCTGTGGCAGCATTTTAAGGAAAAAACAACTTAGTGTAACCGACTGTAAAGTTCACATTTTTGCTCCCATGCTGAATGATTAGGAAAGACTGACGACAATGTTAGGCTACTGTGTGTTTATGGACCGGGCAGACATTACGTTATGGTGTTAGTTATACCATCCTTTTTATAAGCCTGGACTAGGTTTTTTTTTTTTACGTAATGGACGTGAAGTGAACGGTACTAGGAGCAGAACCACCACAGTTCAGTCACTTGACAACAAGCGTAGGCAGGCCAGGCCGTCATGTTTACAAAGTACCAAAGCATATGGCTACACACACAAGCAGCCATGTGTAGTTTGTAACGCAACAGTTAATAATAAAAATAAACCTGGTTTAACAAAAAAAGAAAAAAAAACTTAAGACTTATTTACTTAACACGGATTATCCACTTCATAATAACACCTTGATGGACCAAAGAAGCAACGGTGGTGTGGACAGCTCCTCTCTCTTCGTGGCTTTCTAATTCTTCTGCAAATGGTAGATGAGCTAACAGACAAATGAATTTCCCCTTTTGGGGATTAATAAAGTAATTCGTGTTCGTATTCGTATCGTTGATTTGACTCATAGCTGAGTAACAGAGTGGCTTCATGTCCATTAGCAGCACAACTGTAACGTCAAGATAACCAACAGCCGTTACTACCGTCTGTTGCTGTGGGTGACATGAGGACCGTTATTTAACAGCCAACATTCTGTTACCCAACTGCTCTGCTGCTGCTTCTTTTTTTAACGGTTAAGCTCAAAGTTAACATGCGCCTAAACCTAACAGGCCCCCCTCCTCGCGCACCACGGGCAGAAAGCCGCGTTAACTGTCAAAGAGCAGCTTAGCAACAACATCCACATTTAGGTAGCTAGTTAGTTAGCCGTGCAGGGAAACGAGCTGTCTGCCCACGCTATGAATCACCAGAAAGAAATCTGTGTGTGTGAGTGTGTGTGTGTATGTGTGTGTGTGTGTGTGTGTGGATGCTGGGCAACCTTAGCTAACGCGACCGACCGAGCTAGCGAGGCTAACTCATGGTAACGGTTAGCTAACCGCTGCTGCTGCTAGGCCTCGCAGGTAAACAAGTGACAGTAGCAGCATCATCATGCTACCACACGGACCACCGACCGACACGAAGAGACCAAACCTGAAGCTAGAAAGAAACAAGAAATTACGAAAATGTCGTGTTGCTTTGCTCACTTACCCTGGCAGGCCAGTGTGGGTATCCCTTCATTTTAGCGAACACAAGATCTCCAGGTTTGTATTCCTTTTGCCTGTTGGACCTCGGCATGTTTCCTTGTAGAAAACGAAATGGCTTGCTATGTCAGACCTACGTGCGTGTGTAAATTAAAAGCTCAGTGGTAGTTTTTACTGCACCTGCAACAACTAACAAACCAAGCGTCCGTTTGTCATCCAAATAAACCAGGCAGGCGCGGAAAAAAAAACTGGAGCGAAGAAGACGCGGCGGGCGACTTTTTTTTTTTTTTTCGCACGGATCCTGTGGACTGTAACCGCGGTCGGTCGGTCGGTCGGTCGGTGGTGGCAGCAGCTGGTCAATGTTTGAGTAACGTTACAAATTCAACTTAAAAACGCTGCAACTGTTTCGTTTACACAGTTATATCCCACAATGCACTGGCTCCTTGTCCCTGTTGGGTCTGTTTGGGTTTGAAATTGAAACCCGCTTCTTCCCTCCGCAGACAGACGCGCCCCCAGTACCTGCTGCCTGGTTGAAGTTGCACACTTAGCGCCCCTGTTGACTCATACTGAGAATTTCTCATGTAGAAAATAATATAACAGCGCCAAATTTAGAAAGAGTCGCCTGTAAATCAGCTTTTAACTCGATGCCATAAAGATGGGTTAATTAATTTTAGTTTAACAAAGCCCCCCCCCCCAGTAACTCGTTGACTTTTAGTTATCTAAAGGCAAATGGGGTTTAATTTATATGGTTGGATGAACCTGCTAGGATGCATCTGGGGGAAAATAAACTGCTAGGCTCTCATTAACCCTCTTTTCCCTGCCACTATCTGTCAATTATGTGCAGGTTTTCTATCCTGCAGAAAAATCTGGGCCTGGGAATTTAAATTGGAACTAATGGGCCGACCATGTCTGTCCCAATTAACCTTGTATGGGTTTTAACACAGGAGGAGCAATAACTCAACTTATTACCAAGTAATCACTTTCAAGGGAAAATAGTTTTATGCATAACCAAAAAAATAATAACAGCTCCAAAATGTACACAATGGCTAAACAGACATGTCCACTTTTTTCCATTGTGTCCTCAGGTGTTTGGCTGTATCAAGGATAAACAACTAACAAGAAGAACATTGGATCGGACAACAAAAAGTACGTTTTAATTAAAAGTACGTGTTTCTTTTGCACACTGCCAGAAATAAAACAAATTATTTTTAGGCAGGAAGTATATTCATTTTATCATTTAGTTGTTATATTTATATCTCTGAATGTGCTAAAATCAGATTATATCATTCAGCCACCATTTGTACTTTTGGTTGTAGGGTGTGTTAAACTCAAATAAAGAGACTGCAGACATGTGTGAGATAAAGAGAGTATGTTCAGTTCACCGGTTAAATAAATATTTCATAGCAGCATAAATTGATGTTGATGCACTCTCGGTCCGTGGGGGGCGGTAAGTTTTCAGCCGATTTGGAAAAAAAGCTCAGGAAGAAGAAATGGCTGCGCGGAAAGCTGCGCAGTTGTCGTTTCTTTCAATCATGAATGATGGAGGCGAATGTTTTGATGGAGTCTAGGGACTAACTAGATGTGCTTGTTGGCGTAACACCACACTACAGTCGGCGTAAAAACACACCTGCTGCATCGACCGAGTTGCAGCAGCGGGTCTGTGAAGGATCTTATCGGACGGAGAGAGATTTGGTCGGTTTTGCTCTCACCGTTGACTGCGGCGGCCTAGCCAGCGTTAAGCTAGCGCTGAGAAGTTGGGACAGTGCTTTTCATTTCCCCGAGCTCACTGCGAGGCCCCTCTTTTAATCTGCTGTCCACACACTGCAGCTCCACTGGGAATAATTTCACATCATTGCGGCTTTATAGTTGAAAGATAATCGCAACGTACCTTCAGTGGAAGTCAGCTGCTCCTCGAGAAAACGCCAGAAGTGAGTAGGGCTTCTTGAGAACAAAACCAAGAGGAAGAGGTTATCCATGTCCACGGGCTACTGCAGATCTTTTAACAACATCAGCAAGTATGTCTCTAGTCGCCTACGGCAGCAGTGATGATAGTGACTCAGAGGAAACCTCCACCTCTGCCGCACCGGAGAGCAAAGTCAGCACAGGAGGACTCTTCTCTCTCCTGCCTGCGCCTAAAAAGCCAGCATCGGCGGGAGGAAGCGACGGACCAAGCAGCAAGGAGAAAAGAGCGAAGCCCTCAGCAGGGGACAGCACGTCAAATGATGACCTAGAACATCCTCCTCCACCATCTAAAGGAGGTTTATTTTCTAGCCTCCCTAGGCCGAGGAAGCGAGCAGATCCTGTCAAAATCACTGTGCCACAGATCCAGAGACACGACGTGAGTACTGAGCCTGATCAGCCGTAGGGGTTGATCCATATTGCAGATCCTGTGGTATATATATATACAGTAATCAGGTTGTAATTCATAGTCTTTGTGTGTCTCTGTCCTATAGTCAGACTCTGATGATGACGAACCAGCAAAAAAGAAACCACAACCTCAGGTGAGAAAATCTCAATTTGACAAATGAATTTTTGAAGAATCAAATGTTCCCTCCCTCATCTCTGTCTCAAAGCAATAATGTATCTGTCTTGTCTGATCTTCTCAGAACCACATTACAGGATTGTGTACACATGACACAATATTTGTGTTGTGTTAATAAAACACTAGACTTGAGTTATCATCCGTAATGTTTTGCATGCATAATTTGCACACACTGCAGACTATGCTTCACATGCCATACTAGATTTAACTCTTCTACTTTCTCTTTGGCTCTTTAACTCTGCAGATGAGGCTATAAATACATTAAAAGGCAGGACTGCAGTGACAATGAATATATTAATACATCCCATTATGCCTGTAAATCCCTGAACTCACACATCCTATTTCTATCCATATCTCGCCTCCCTCAGGGTGCAGGCTTGGCTGCCCTCCTGCCACAACCGAAAAACCTGACAGTGAAGGAGACTGACAGACTCCTGATTCCTCATGCACTCACCAAACGGCAAGAACCCAAAGGACCCAAGCCCGGGACGCCCGCTCAGGGTCTGGGTTCTAGCGCTTCTCCCTCTGCTATCAAAGCTGCTGCAAAGTCAGCCGCCCTGCAGCTGGCTAGACAAATAGCCGCCGATGACCAGGATAACGAGGATGATATAACCCCACAGAACTACTTCTCCCTAGGAGAAAGCTCCCAGCCCCTCCCTGCAGTCGTCCCGAGCTTAGACCCCGAGCCAGGAGCCCCTGCAGAGCCTCTCCCTTTTGCAGCTGCTGATGAGCCCGGTCAGTCAGATGCCCCTCTTGACTTTGGAGGGAGCCACGAGGGAGCTGGTGCATGGGGAAGTCAATATTCTCAGTATCAGCAGCCCGTGACAGGCCCAGAGGCGTTCCCTCAGGTAACTACGACTGAAACAGTTTTTTGTAACCTCATCATCTCAACGGAATTACGTGCTCGTTGCTCATTTGTGAGAACCTTTCATATAAACGTGTAAATGAATTTGTTTAAGAATAAGGCAGAGCCAGTCTTCCCAGAAGAGCTGAATTGTCATTTGAACAGTGGGGTAATAAGATCTGATTGCTGCCATGGAAACCATGACTGCTGAGGCACACATTCCTCCAGCATCTGGTCACTTAGGCCAAATATAGAGCACATATGGAAATGAGCCCTGCTCAAAAATACAAGTGAACCCTCATGTTTATTTATTATGATAAAAGAGAAAAAAAAAGAATAAACTTATAGGCCACAGAGCAACATACAAGGTTAATCTTTGAATTCTTAAACATTGATACTGTAGAGAACAATTACTCCATCAGTGACATCCCAGACTTTTTCTTCTTTTCTCCTACGAAAGGAATATTATAATGAGTCATACTACCAAGACTCTAACCCTGGATTATCGGAGGACGCTGAAGAGCCTGGACACTCTGCCATGTTTGATGACGAAGCGGTAAGAAGAGTGTTACTTTTTCTCCCAAATTTTTTTGTGTAGATGTCATAATGTACACAAACTTTTTTTTCCTAATGTTGCAGCTGTCACAGTATCATCCAATTAAAGAAATGTGAAAACAGGGCTGCAACAGTTTCATTCAAACCAGCCATTTCCCCCCCTTTTTATTTCAGTTCATGCGGCTTCAGGGGAAAAGAAACCGAGGGAAAGAGGAGGTGAAATTCCTGGAGATCAAGGGAGACGATCAGCTGAGCGGCAACCAGCAGTGGATGACCAAGAGCATGACGGAAGAGAAACAGACCCGCCAGTCTTTCAGCAAGGTGACCTCATCTCTCTCTGCTGGGTGTTGGCTGCAAGTTTTGCATGTGCAGAAAAACCGACAGGGTGTGAGGTCGCTCTCAGCTTCATGTTGACGTCTCTGCTTTTGTAGAGAGAAGTTGTATTCAACCAACTACTGTTAAATACAAAACCAAGACTCGGTTGAAACTGGCAATGTGTATGAAGTCATAAAGGAAATGGCGATGGATATCTGGTGTTTGAGGTTATTACTTCAAAATGCACATGGGCTCGGTGTACGAAGCTCCGAGAACAATGGTTTCATGCAAGCCAAACTTTTTAGGCAAACTTATCTCTCGCGTTTCTTCTCGGTTTGAGAGAAACAACAACACGCATGACAATTTCACTGGGTGGACACTTTAACTATCACACACACACACAGGGCTGATCGTTTTGTGTTGCAATGTAATTATAACTTCTTCTCATTCTCTTCTTTCCTGCAGAAAAAGGGAGAGCAGCCCACAGGACAGCAGCGACGCAAGCACCAGATAACATATCTTATCCACCAGGTGAATGCTGCTAACGCTCAAATGACACTTTCTGTGTTTGTGACACATTTTATCACGTAGCTGCTCGGTGACACTGTGTCTGAGTTGATGTCTTTTTTTCACTGGGCCTTTTTAAAGGACTACGATAGTTATCCTTATACCACCAACATAATTTAATTACCTAGCTGCATCTGCTTTGCAATAGGTTTTAATTTTCAGTTGGTTTTGAAGGAGATGCAGAGCAGGGTAGAAGTCAGAGTTTCTCTACCAACATACCAGGAGTCGGACATGTCGGCACACATCCAGCTTCATGTTGTTGGCGGTCATGCCTGTTTGCACAGAGCAAACCATAAGCCTTGTGTTGACGACTGTACGCCTGCACTTCTCCTACAGTAGGTTGCGGAAATCTTCAAGGCAATCAAACACACCATAAATGTAGATGAGTTTGTCTTAATCTCGCTTGTTTGACTTTCGGAGAATTTGGCCCATTAGTGAGTAATATCGGATGTTGTTTTATTTGTACACGCCTTGAATGGCATTTAGTGGTTTGAGCGAGCGCACAGGGTGGAGATTTATTTGCATTGCTGCTGCGCTGGTCACAGAGAGCTCGTATTCGTGCGTACACTCAGGCTTTTGGCTCATCAGGTTTTCCCCTGATATCTGTGGTCACAAGCGTGTCCAAATTACAGCACATGGAATTTAACAACTTATAAAAATAGATGGTTTTGCAGAATTAAACCAAGATTTTCCTTCATCTGTTCTTTCACAGGCGAAGGAACGTGAGCTGGAGCTGAAGAACAACTGGGCAGAAAACAAGCTAACCCGCCGGCAGACCCAGGCCAAATATGGTTTCTAAATGTCACGCTGCGGACTCTTGGTGGCACGTGGAAACCCTGCATCCGAAAGTAGAGTAGAATGCTTTCCAAGATTTCCCAAACAAAGGGAAGGTTGTTTTTTGTTTTTTTGTTTTTTTTTTTGGGAGGGGGGGCAGTACACATACCTAAATACAAAATCTCCCCCTTCTCCTCCATCCTGCATTTGTGTTGAACTGTTAATATTCAATAGTTGTTTTGGTCGACTGTTTGATAAGGTGTTCCTCCTACATCGAAACTCCAGTTACAGCCATTAAACTCTCCTTTGACTGTAGTTTTTCATGAATAAACAGTAATTTCACTTCTTTTTCTAAACTGGTACCATACCTATAAATAACAGCGCCATGGCGTTTTTAAGATACCTTTGGTCAGTCTGTGGCAGAGTGGATGTAATGTGACCCTGAAGTGGCCATTACAGATGTGTGTGTGTGCTTCCGATGTGTGTTCGTGTGCTTCCTGTTGGGACATTGATGTACGGCTCCTATTTTCTGTGACATCACTGTTTAAACAGCTTGGTTCTCTGGCAATCACTCAAATATTAATGAACTGTTTTCATTGATGAAAAGAAAAGAACTAGAGTCATTAGGACACACACACACATACTGTATATATATATATACAAACATACACACATGTATTTATACAGTCAACAACTTTTTAATGAGTTGATGTAATTGCTGGGAAATAAACCAGTTATATTTGCTACTAAAAGTTGTTCATAGTTGATTTCCAGATATTCAGTTTGTTTTATTAATTAATAAATTGCCAGAGAACCAAACATGCATCCCAGTTGGGTAGTGACGATCGGGCTGGAGAACATTTGAATTTTCTTAAACATTAACCAGGAACTTTATCTCAGTTCTACGTGACTGAATCCATTGTGCATCCTCCAGGTGCAGAACTCAGAAATCCCAACGTATGTTTTTTTTCCCCTGAATGGATGACTCCCTGATCCTTGACGTTTTCCAGACTGCAGAATGCAGCATTTATATGAATCTGTTTTATTTTAGCTGGATGAGAGAGGTGAAAATCTGTCATCATGATAAATCAGGAATATGTGTGTATGTGGTTTGTCCACAGCCAGTGAGCCAGAGTATTGTAAATAAGGTGAATACTTTTGTTAAAGGAAAGACGCTATGAACTGTGCAGAGGCGAAACAAAAATACTGCCACCCTTTTCCTGCTGTGGAGAACACCGCAGGATATCTGTTCTTTTAGACGTTAAGGATTAAGAAGAAGCCTTTTTATCAGCTTTTCACTGAGGCATTGACATCGTTGTAAAGTTGAACATGTTTCCCCCCCTTTCCTATATCTAAGCAATAGATGAAAACCTCCCATCAGTGTTGTTTGTTCTCCAAGAGCAGCAGTGTGAACTCATGGGCCAGCTTCCAGCTACACAACGGACTGACGGTGGAGGCTCAATGTACCAACACATGAACAACCTGAGCTGCCTTAAAGTCTAATCTGATGTTGACATGAACATCTTAAACATACCAGCAGTCAGGATTGCTTTCAAATGTTACAGTCACCTGCAGTGCTTATGTAACGTATCTCAGAGACAGGAATATAAGTTATACAGCTTCAGTAATAACGTTGAGATTTTTTGTTGTTGTTATTATTGTTGCACCTTTTCCTCGACCTACCTTCGCACAAACATGTGCAGTAAAGCTCCCTATAATTAGCAAATCTGTTTACTGTAGCATCAGTCGCATACACACAGGTTTGTTGAGACATGCCGCGGTACTCTGACCTACACAGACGGGAGGGGAAATCCTATCGGTGGTGAGTTAGTTGGGCAACACTGGGAAAGACTCTTTTTGTTTTCCTTATTCTTTTGTTATGTGTGTTGTGCAGTTAAACTTGATCAATAAATCCTTTCCTTCCCTGGCTCTGTATCTTCGAAAGCTACCGGGCATTTCTTTTTAATGATTACCAGTATCACAAAATCAGGTTACATAGCTAACATGAAAAACGTCATTTCCTCCTGCAGCATTGTGAGGCAACATAATAGCTTTTATTTTCCATTGTACTAAATAACACTGTATTTACAGTCAGTTTCAAATTAGAAGAAAAATTCTTCCACATAACTAAAAGGATTGTTTTATGGTACGTCTACAACCACTGGATTTAACCCTCCTGTTGTCCTCCTGGGTCAAGGAAGGATGAAGGGAAAGAAGGAAGATAGGTAGGAAGGATGAAGGGAAAGAAGGAAGGAAGGACAATGGGAAAGATAGGAGGAAAGATAGATGGAGGGAGGGAACAGATTGGGTCAAAAAGGAAAGAAGAAGTAAGGACGAAGGGAAGGAAGGAAGGGAAAAAGGATTGTGGAAAAAGGAAGGAAAGAAAGATGGAGGGAGGGAGGGAATTGGATCTAAAGAGGAAGGAAGAAGAAGTAAGGACGACGGATAAGAAGGAAGGAAGGGTGGGGGGTGGGAACAGATTGGGTCAATTTGACCCAGAAGGACAACAGGACATTTAACATTTAAATAACTAAACCCAGCAGTTTTTGCTTGTACACTGTGTATTACAGGTAAACACAATCCGCTGTAGCCGTGTGAACGTCTTCATTCCGAGTCCTTTAATCCTTTTTCGGCCCGTCACTTGGTGGTGCTGTTGCGTCTTGAGTTGCAGGTGTTTCTGAAGCTTCAACAACCTGACTGACAGAGTCTTTAACAGCCTCGGCCGCTGCCGTCTCTGAAACTGCCTTCACCACAGCTTGGTCTTCATCAGCGGCCTCCTGCTGCTTTTGTCTTTTCAGCTGCTGCTGGTGCCTTGCAGACTGGTCTTCATATGGCAGCAGTGACATGGGGACGCGGACTGTGCTTATCCCATTAACCTGGAAGATAACAATATGAAGAATGAGCCTTGTTGTGGTAGAATGACGGCCAAACTTGCAGTTGTTTTGGAGCTTCCATGCAGCTTCAGGCAGGTGCGAAAAAGGACTAAAACTCAAATTAAGATTGGCAGTAAGGGGTTAAAACTTTGTCCTATGTGGTTTTAGAATTTGGCAAGATCACAAAAACATAATTTCTTCTTACACCATGTATGTCAAACATGCTCATCTGCAACTATGGCATTTTTAAGTTGGATAAATCAGTTTCTAACTACCTAAATGCATCTAAAACTTGGAGCTGCATGCATGGGTTGCACTGAAAAAAACAAAAACATCAACATTTCTCACCGTGACTTCGCACCAGTAGTCACCTAACTCCTTGATTGGCTCAAAAGGAAGAGTCAGTGCATGAGGTGGCACAACAACGCCCAGCTGAAAAGAAATGTTATTGAACTCAATGAAAAACAATTATGGAAGCACTTTCTGAATGTCAAACAGCACATTCCTCAGTCAGGATAAAATGATAATATAGGAGAAAGATGAGGACAGGAAAGACTGACTGACCTTCTTGACAAACTGTCTGCAGACGATCTCCTTAGTGAGCTGGAACTCTTCAGACGGCATTTTGTGGATCTTCAGCTTGGAGCGTTTGAGGAACTCCACCGTCTGTAAAAACACCAGTATTTTAAAAACAGTATTTATATAATAAACACAAGAATAATCACTTCTGTGGGCCAACACTCACCAGTTCTCCGGTTCGGGTTTGGATTCTGTCCTCTGGCTTCCCCTCGCGCAAAAGCTGCAAGAGAAACAAAGTGAAAGTGATAACCAGGTCAACGCTGCAGTCTAACATGTGGAGGTAAATAAATACAGATATTATAGGTCAGTACGCACTCGTAACTCCTCAGCAAACATGTCTTTGTTCTCCGGTGATGGATACACTGCCAGGCCTTGGGGCAGCAGCTTGTTTCTGCCGACTGATTTCTTCACAAACACAGTTTCTCCTCGTCCACCGAGCTCTGTCAGGACAAAGCCAAGAGAGAAATACTTGGTTCATCATTCCTTCACATATACTGGTCCCTGAATAAAAACATGACGGGTCAGTGCAGTTAGTTAATCCATTTGATGTGTTTAATGCACTAAGGACACTCACTTGGTACTGTCTGAGTTAGAATGAGCTCCATGTTCTTCTTGGGAGCATTTTTGGTGTCTTCAACAAACTTGTAGACCCTGTGTCTTCGGGGATGGAGCCTCGGTGGGCGGCCGACTTTTGACAAAGGGACCTGCCACCATCGCTCCACCACCACTGTGTTCTGGGGAAACATCAAGCACAAAAGTCACTTGTAACCTTGTACTGTTGTTATGGCTCTTTGGCACAAAGCAGCTGTAGGTCAGGGGAGAGAAGCATTATGGGTTATTGAGTGCCAGTACTTAATATATAAACTCCTCTCCGTTTTAAGACTTAGGACAAATAATGTGTTGTGTGTTTTTGATAAACAATATCAATCATTCTGATAAGAATTTAGGACTTGAGGTGACGTAATTCAGACAAAATACTCAATATGAATCCAGTCCCCAACACCTGAGCAGTAAAACTGACCAGTGATATTTAGGAAAACACACTTGTGAGTCACTGGAAGACAAAGTGCATCAGTCCATCTGAGAGGAATGTAAATTGTCAAGTCATTCTAACAAATTTCTGGAGATTAAGATCTCTTGAAAAAATGTTACGCAACACAAGTTCTGTAAAATGAAAACAGGAAATTAAAGACACACCACCAAACCTCCACTCATGAAGTCAGATTATAGATCAGAAAATAAACTGCCTGCTCACAGACTGGACAAACTGATTATTATACTAATATTTGTTAGTTAGTGTTTTGTATCAGTATAACGACTTTCCATATGATCTACCTGTCTGTACAGTATCCTTGTATATAGTTAGGTGCGTGTACTAATAAATAAATGAAGCCTCAATGAGTTGAAAACAGAAACTCAAACTCTTTTGAGTCACAAAACATCCTCATCAATCTGACTGACAGCACATACTGTTACTGTATTACAACTATTTGGTTTAACAGTTGTAGAGAGCTGCTGACTCCACTTTTAACTGAATTGTAAATATTTTAATAAATATGCCTTTATAACAGAAAAGAGAAGAAGAAGTCTGAGAGCATCCCTCCGTCCCACAGGTTTTACTACCAGTATTGAAGACCAAAAAGACAAGAGTCTTTGTCTTTAGTGCTAATACATTTTACATTTAGGACACTCTGGTGCTGCTTGGGGCACAGACGGATGATTAGTTAGTGATCAATGTCATTGATTGTAACTGTGCAGAGACACTGACCTGAGCAGGAGTCAGAGACAAACTCCTGACAGCAGTCTCAGTCTGACTGAGCAGCTGCTGAAGGACGCGACGGCTCGAGCTCCACATGTTCCGTCTGCACCGCGGACAAACTCCCTCTTCCTCCGGTTTATCAGCACAGGTCTATTATCTATTGAAATGTTTAGTCACAGTCTCTGTACAGCCAGTAAGACCAATGTATTTACACTTCGGTCACCGCAGCGTGCATGTTAGCCAAAGCAAAAGCTACTCTATGAGCGTCGCCTTTTGATGACGTAACAGGACCCCACCTGCTGCAATAGTGGTCCGGAAAAAATCCTGAAATAAAATTCAAGTGCTTTTAATGCTTAATACCATAGACTTTATAGGTTAAATACATACATACAAAATTGTAGAGTACCTTTGCATAGGCCTACATTAAAGTAAATAATGTATAATACAATGTACATACATTATTTACTTTCATACACATGCAAAGACATTATACAAATAATGTAAATGATGCAAAGAAGTCTCAAGTGTAAAACTTTTATTCAAGCACCAAACTTTTATTTCAAGGCAAAATTCATGCAGTCAAAAAAGGCACTGTAGGCTACATAATTAGTAGACAACAACATGAAATCACAATATTAATATGTCTTTGTGTTTCAAATACATTTTTTCATCTACAAAGCTAGTACAAATAATAAAAAACAATCCTCAACAGCAAGAGCAGAACTAGAATCACCTGTTAAACCTACTGTGAAGACATGACAGTGGATTTTCACCACTCACGCATCACTAGCAACAGATTCTTCAGAATGACCTGTCGCACCATAGAAACTTCTGCGGCTGGGAATCAAGCGTTGGCTCACACTCACAACCTTACAGCAGGCCAGTACACCACAGCAACAGCCACAGGTGAACACGAAAGCCAAAAAGACCCACACCACGGTGGTGGTAACAAAGGCAAACTGGTAGGAGGTCTTATTGCAGTACTTGCTTCCTGGTGTGTAGCTGGGTGTGTAGCTGGGAGAGTACACAGAATAAACCCAGACTGAACCTACAATAGACAGACAGCACATCATCTGTTAGACAACACATCCTGTCATAGTGATTAAAATATAATGAGAAATAGGATATTCATGATAGATTTATCCCATAGATCATATAAAATATCAAAAGCTATGTTAGGTGCTTTTATCAATATTGTATTATCAATATAACATAATGAAAAGAGCCACAAGGCCAACAAACAATTTTAAATAGTTGGTTCATCATATAAAATGAAAAAACGAAAGAAAGAAAACACTGTCCAAAAGAGGGAGCCTAATAGTGAATTGCAAGTGAATTGTTGTCTCATAGCTGATTTGCTATAGAGCCAGGGAGCTGGTCTCAGAACTGAATGAAATGCGTTAAGAATAATGTTGGTAAATACCATTTACTACATACCAAATACGGGAATGCCAAAATAAAGAGGTAAATTAGCCTGGTTCTTTTATCAAAGTTAATGATTTTGCACTTTTCACCCATTAGGACACATATACACTGACTTTTTTTTGCTTTTTTTAAAATCCCTATTTGGACAGGGATCTTAACCCCTCCACCCCACCCCCATGTTTAACCCAAAGTTATGCCCCTAATGATATTGATTACAGTATGTTGGTACTAAAATTTGAGCCACTTAAAACTCTCAGTCCTCCATTCAGATATTAGGTATTTCTCTTTAATATCAAAATCATGACAAAATAAGTGAAAATCAAGATTCAAAACATCTTAAAGTATCATTTATTTTCAAATTTTCCTTATAAAGGAAAACATTTTTTTTTTTTTTTTAAATTAATGTAATCTTTTATACCAGTCTCAGTGTGATGTGACTGCAGAGTAATTTGAATTAAGTGATTACTTTTTATTGTATTTTTTTACTCAGCTATCTGAGTTATCTTCTTCTCTCTCATCCGATTAAGCTTTCAGCTGCAAAACATCCAGAACTGACAGAAAGTAGAAAATGTAGTAGTAAAATGGAAATAAATTTTTTAAAATAAAATACTCATCTCTGACAGTTTCTCTCACCTGCAATGAACCAACAGAAACTGAAGAGGTGCAGCAGGGCCACCCAGCTTGAGCACAGGATGAAGACAACACCTTCGCTCCAGGTGTTCTTCGTGTAGGTCAGAGAAAACGAGATGATGCTGGATGCTCCCAACACTATCAGGTAGATGGGGATGTAGGGCTGCACCGGGCAACGACCCATATTCATGGCCCCTTTGACAGAGCAGAGTGACATCATGAATATTTGGTCCAAGAAATGAAAAAAGAATAAACAAAACAAAAAATAAGACACCTACCTAACCCAATGGCTGCGATCATAACCATCCACCACATTATGTTCAACACAACTACATGAAAGATGGAGAGAATTAGAATAAAAGCTTAAGAGAGATGATGAAAGCATGAATATAATGGAGAAAACCCAACACTAACCAACTGTTGCGATGGCCACGGCACCCTGAGGCCTGTATTCCTCCTGTGAAAACGAGATCATGTTTTCTGCAGAGAGAGAAGGAATCATGAGTCATGAGATATCAACAAGATGAGATGAGTGTTAGCAGCAGCAGTTGTGTTACTCTACCTGTCCAGTTATGGATGGAGACACTGTAAAGCCTTATTCTTCTTCCAGTATTCACCTAATGTATCACTTTGCATGAGTCTGCATTAGTCGCCCCTTATCGAAGCTGACACTCTCTATGTTAACATCCCCTGCTGCTTTGGCAGGATGTAAAGGTTTATTGCTTCAAGGCGAAGCATTTCAACAAGTATTTCGTAATAACCCCAGCCTCTAAGAGGAAATAATGATAAAAATCCGTTATTGTTATCTGATATAAATAATCTGTATGTAAAATGTGTTTCAAGCCACAAACGTCTCACATGCAATCCATTTATTTTTCTTGCAATCAGTATTTTTCCGAAATTTAAAATTGTGCACAACATAAAGAGCCTCTCAACAGGACTGCACAGTGCAGACAGACCCTGCAGACCCAGTGGTGCTCATGCATCTACAGCGCACAATCAGGAAGAGCTGCGTTATCAGCTCTCGTCAGTGTGGTCAACACACTGAGAGCGCTTTCATCACTCGTCTAATATGTCATCTACTATTTTCTCTAAAGCAGACACACACTAAAAACAGAGTGCATCTGCTTATTGTTGTTTTTGTTCACTTGCAATACAGCAATAATAAACATGCAATATTCAGATGTTTCATAGAAAACGTATTTTGCTTTGATGAGACTTTGATGGCTGTTCACAGCTTAGACATAATTAAAAACGATGAAGCGCAAAAAACAATATCCATAGAATTATTGAGCAGATCCTACAACCTTTAAACAGGTATGGTGGCCCTGATGGTCCATTGGTTGCTTGTTTTCAATCTAGAGTTTCATGCAGTTGCTAGGAAAACAAACCCCTGGCTGTCAGACTGGGATCGAGCTGCAGTCTGGTCTCACACCACATCCCCACCCACATTCTCCTTCCTTGTCAAAACCCAGCGCAACTGACCTCGGATCAGAGGTTCAGAAATGTTACGTGATGTTAGCTGCAGCTGCTGTGGATTCGAGCTACTAGCCTCCAGCAGAGAGGAGGAGTGGGCAACAGAGGGAGTATAAACTCACTCTGTAGCTCCAGATTTTGTCCATTGACAAATAATTGACTGATGCTGACTCACTTATAGCAGTTCATCAGATTTTGATGTGTGAAATCAGCAGAGTTTCTGTTTTAGAACTTCAAATGTAATGATAAAAACTGTGCCTCAGTAAATGTGTCTCAGCTGCAGCAAATCCTAGTGAAGCAGCTGTGTGACAGTTGAAGTGGGGTTGTGATGCAAAGGTTGACACACTTGTTGTTCCCTATTGAGTCGGCACGGGATGTGAGTACCAACACAGTCTGATGCCGTGGTCCCCTGCAGCCACACTGCCTCCCTGTGACAATGAAACGTGACTGCTTCCATCCATCCAGGCTCAAACATGACTCGATTTTTGAAGAGACAAAGTCAAACGATCTGAGGGACACCCCTGAAAAGTAAAAATATTTTTAAAAAAAGTTTGCAAACTGTTGTAGTACACTTCCACAGCAGTGTATAACTGCAGAATGTATTTTAAGTGATTTTTATTTTGTTTCTTTGGTGAATGACACAATGACAGGTTTAATCTGTGGTACAATCTAAAGGTGTCCTTTAAATCATATTCCCTATAGTAGAGTAATAAAGTTTCATCTCACTATTACATCCAAGCTACAGCAGCTGTGTTTGGTGTCCATAGCGATGCCTCATTGATTGTACAGTCATTGATCAGCCTACTGTTCCCATACACGTGTTTGACTTTGGCTCAGACATTGATGTTGAAGTCTTTGCTCCTGCTCCTCCTCAGTGAAGAAATGGTATATTTCAAACTTGTCTCGCTAGGAAATGAGTTGAAGGCCTGTCGTCTCCTCATGAACTCCAGTTGGAAGTCAATGATCGTTTGAATAATGGGAGAAGCAGGGAAGTCCATGCATATGATTCCCAGGCGCTGGTTCAGGTCTGTCTTGGACTTCAGGTACTTGTACAGTTGTGCATTGATGCGCTGAGCGACGGCTCTGGGGTACGCAAACACACCAGCTCCGCTGCTGTAGGTGAGAAAGATCTGGGACTTGTCTCCTGCAGGTGCAGCCTCCAGGTGTTCATGCACACTCTGCCACTTCTCCTCCACGTGCAGAAGTGTGGGAACCTGCAGAGAGCAACAAACTGTCAGTCACCCGAATGGTATTTTAACTTGCTCTAATTTGTTTGGTTGTGCCATGTCAGCTCATTTTCTTCTCCAAAAGTCCCTGTTTATGTCTGGTGGATGAAATATGTCACATTTCATTTAAATTAAAATGAAAACACAATCAACCCTACCATTAGAGGCTAGTCTACTGACTAGCACCCAATTGATGTGGGATTTCTGGGGCTAATGCTGATACCAATATTAGGGAGTAAAGATTTTAGATAACCGATTAATTGTCCGATATTCCTCATGTTCACGTAAACTTACATCTTTTGCAACGATGCCTCAGATATGTTTTGGAGGCTCAACATTTCAGAGTTCAACAACAAATAACCAGTTTAACTTTGGCCTTCACTGCAAAAATCTCGGTGGATGGGAGGTACGTTGGGATACTGTCTATCATTTGGGAAATTCAATATAGACCTTTAATTGAGTTTTTTTTATAAAGGCACTTGAAATCAATTCTAACTTTCCTTACCCTCCAGTCGTCTGCTATGTCCAGGGATCCATAGCGCATCCCCAGGTCTGGTCCAGAGAAGTCTTGCAGGATGATGAGTTTCCCTCGGGCCTCTGCCATGGTGGGAACGAGCCGGCTGTGCCACAGCAGGTCCCAGTGAGCGTAGCGGTGGATGAAGTCCACCACGGCTCCATAGATGTTATGGGTCTCGCTGAACTCCTCCCTCAGACGCATCAGCACCGTCTCACTGGGAAACTCTTGCAGGAAGTCGGCCACGCCCTCCAGCACATGGCCGAAGTGCGCCCGCTGGTAGGACACCCCGTGATGGATGGTGAGGTTCCCCTTGACGTGACGCACGCGGATGTCCAGGAAGCGGACGCCGGCCTGGAGCTGAGAGGCCAGGCTCCACGTCTGGCATTCAGCGTACACACCGCCGTACAGAGCCATGGTGTTGTGGGTTCCCGGCATGGTGACCTCAGACAGCGGCTGGTCGTCAGGGACGGTGGCCATCCAGGCCGGGTTCAAGAACTCCGGGCTGGGTGTGTCGTCGTAGTCTGGTCTCTGGATGGCACCGCGGCTCAAACCAAGGACTCTACGATGTGGGAGACGGTTGTCGGAAACATATTTTGCATCATCAGCTGGCTCACAAGTTTTCACTTAAGAGCTTTGATTTGAAAATCATTGATTGATTTATGACTGATGATGGTGAGAATGATTAATGGTGACAGAAAATTATATTTATCATATGTTTGTCCAAGTAAAAACAAAAGCCTGAACTCGTAATCAAATTATCCCATTAGTTTTTTATATCATTACTTACATGAGGCTGAACATACATAAAATAATGTGATATTGAATTTTTAAAAAGATCATATTCATAGTCAATTTTTAGTTTCGTATGATCTCATTTAGACAATTTTGGATTTATTTTTATTCATAAATGTAATATGTTGTATTGGAAAATGTTCAGTGTGTATTTGTTTATTCACTTGTCTGATGTTTTGTGCTCTCTGCCTGATACAACAGAGAGATACATCTTGTGCATGTTCTCATGTAACATCTCCTGATTCTTGTTTTTGACGTTTGTTGCTGACCTTGGTGCACACTGTAATCCATTTCAGAAAGATAAACTTCACTTGTGGTAGGGTGCGACACACTTTACAAAAAGCCTCTGTTTTTTGTATAGAATAAAAATCCTAAAAGACTGATCTTAATATCTTTACTTCAGATCTCACCAAACAAATTTCCACAACAATGTGTAATGTTATTTGTGGTTTTTACAATTACTGATCTGAGTGGAGATGTCTTTACAACAATTGCTTATGCATGGATTAATAAATTGTACTTAGTTTAATTAAAAGTTGTAGTAGTAAACTGTATTTATTATTTAGACTCAAGATCCATTAAAAGGAAACAAACACACAAAATTTTAAAATCTAGGATTTGACAATATCATTATGACGGCTTTATGTAAACCAAACCAAAACCTCAAATAAGAATAGATACTGTATCACAGTGGTAGTAATCAGTCGGTTGGGTTTGTGTGTGTGATCCACCTGAACACACTCACCCCAGCAGGACCAGCAGCTCCATCCACATCGCCTGCATTTTCTCTGTGCGTCCTCTGATGGTCATCGTGACGATTTCTCAGGTCTGATCACAGGGCCTATGATCAGCAGAAGTAAAGACAAGGAGAATACACAAGTGATACACAACCTCTAGATGAATGGAAACAGAGTGAGTAACAAACTGGTCAGATTAAGGATCATTTAAATAGCCAGAGCAAACCTAGTTTTTGTACTTTCCTCAGCTGTGTGGTGCATAAATATCCCTCAGTCTTCCTCTCTTTCCATCATGACTCCTGATTATAGGACGCCCGGTTAAATTAAAATACCTGAAATAAAACTCAACTCTAATTGAGTTGACTCTAATTCCTCCCCAGGCAAGTATGAACCTGCACATTACAAATAAAAGAAGAAAAAAAAAGCACTTTCCCTGCATGACGGTGCGTCAGCCAATAAAAAAAACAAATAAGAGAACACAGTGGAAACAATTCGATCCAGGCTGAGGTCGACCTCAGCTCACCCCTCCAGGCAAATTCAATGGCAGGCTTAAAGCTTTCTAATCCCAAAACTGAACCAAACCATCCACCGCTGCTGAGTCAAACCTGCTGATGTGTTCATGTGCTGCTCTGGTTCGCTCCAGTTCCTACCTACAACCAGGCGGGGTGTCTGTCCTCTGACCAGTCCAGGTGCCTGGAGATGACGGACAGAAAAAAAAAGGGAGACGGAGAGAGGAGCGGAGGGGTCGGAGACAAAATGACAGAGTCAGTGTGTCGACCCGGGGATATTATAGTGGGAAATACCACAGAGGAGCTGAGCTCTATGTGAGCACGCTGGGGTGCGAGTGGAGGGGGTGTGTTCATGTGTGAGGGTGGGGTGTGTGTGTGTATGTGTGTGTGTGTGTGTGTGAGGGTAGCTATCCACTGGTCACGTTCCTAATCTATTGCAGTTCAGAGACACACTGCATCATAGATTACTTTGCATTATTCTTTTAAAGTCCAGTGCACACAGTAGAAACACGTGAAACACACGATCAGTAGAAAGATTCAAAACTTTGAAAGGATTTATTACAGCAGAGGGATTGTGTGTGTGGGGGGTTCATGTGTATTTACTGCAGCTGCAGCTGAGAGATTTCCCACAGTGTTTCTTATCAGTTAGTGAAAGCCCAAAAATAAGCCCAGTATTGATCCCATATCTACCGATAAAAAAAGGAAGAATTCCTGTAGAGAAAAGTTGTTGTTTAAAGATCTACAAACTGTGATCATGTGATATGATTAAGACCTGAAATTTAAAAATTCAACTGGTTTGGTTATAAATGGCCTTAATAAGTCACACTGCTGCAAAAACACGAGTGAGGCCTTGGATATGAAAAATAAAATAATATGAAATAAATGAAAAAAAAACTATAAATAGAATTTACAAAGCATTTTCAAGTTTTGGGAACATCCCAAGAAAAAGCGTCACACCATCCAGAGGCATCTGTCGCCTCTCAGACCAAGCCTGACTGTCAGAAAGGTGTGAAACAAGATCATACAGATCAACTTGCACCTCTGTCGCTGTACAGACAAATGTTTTTTAACAAACTACACACTGTAAGCTGATCAGGGCGCTCCAGTTTCTGTCAGTACTCAGGCTAAAATCCACTACGACAACCTTGAAAACGTACCAAACCTGCTGAAGGCCGAACACGTCAAACATTTCGTTATATATTAAATTATAAATAAGCTGCCAAGATCCACACAAATGCAACCGGTCAGCACCATGATGGTTATCAACACAGCACAGCTTTTCACACAACAAAAACTATAAGGCTTTTTCTGCATTTGTATAATAATAATATAAAATATTTTTTTCACTATGAAATACTAAAATAAATAGATAAAAAAGTACAAGTACCTCCGTATTCAACTTGTAAGGAAAGATTATTCTCTGTATCTTCTGAAAGTCCAGTAAAAGACAGATGAAATGATCCCTAACCACTTCTCTAACATGATCTGGTGATATCCCACTCTGACACACAATCAGCTCTCTTTTATACGCTCAACACAGGAACAAAATAAATAACCCCAAAACGCTCTCATTCCAGTTGTTACCAAACTTTAATATTATCAATATCTAATCTGGTCAGGTAGATATTAACCAACCAGACAAATCTTTCTTAGCTCTCACCAGTTGATCAACATTTCTGACTGAATGTTTTCCTTTCCAGACCAACTCATGGACTCAGCTGTGAAATAATCTCACATCTCGGAGGCTGTATGAGTGACATCGCTCATAAAACCACAAAATCAATATTTTGCCACATATTATTTCATTGCATGACAATCTGACCTCTTAGTGAGACACAGGCTGAGAAAATTTGAGGCCCTGAGCTCCTGACAGGTTAGTGAAGTTATTTCTGGACAATGTGTGTGTGCGTGTGTGTGTGTGTGTGTGTGTGTGTGTGTGTGTGTGTGTGTGTGTGTGTGTGTGTGTGTGAGTATAGTATTTGGAAAAATCTGCAGATGTTTTCCCATTTTGTCTCATATCACTGTGTGGGAAGTCAAATATTACACAACAGGCGTGTCCTTGTCCTGTTAAATAATATTTGGTTAGCTGTAAATACAGGTTGTATACCCAGAGTGTAGAAAATAGACATTCTTGCAATTTTTTCCAACAAATAATCAGATCATGTGAATCCTGGTGAAACCCAGGAAACACTGGTGTTGTGCTTTTACCTTTACCAGAATTCTATGAATGAATCCGACACTGAAAAATGACTAAATGAGCTGATAATTGTTTGTTCTTAAACATCTAGTTAAGTTTACACCAAGATAGTAGTCTAATCAGGGGCGGATCTAGGTTCATGGGAGATCCGAGGCTTAGCCCAGAGGGAGGAAAGACAAAGATCTGCCTTTTTTTTTTTGTCTTTGTTGCTGACTGTGATAGGCCTACTGGAAATTTCAACATATCAACTTTAGGTAGACAAAAGCATTGTCCTGAAAGGTCCACAAACAGGTGTTACATCATAAAAAAAAGAAAATATAAAACATGATCATAAGCTAATCATAAGCTAGGCCTACTCAAATAAAAATGATATGGCACTGCATGTAATCCTGATTGACATCAGCCTCCCTACCCACAGCATTACGCTTTAAAAAAAGGAAAGAATCTGAATTTAAACTCAATTTGTCTGACTTACATTTATACAACTCACAAAAAGTTAGGGATATTTGAATATCCCTATAAAAAAGTTCATGCTACAGTGATATTCTATCATGAGGCCTTTTAAGTAGAAGGATGCAATGGTCATTTCTTTTTCTCAAACAAAAGCAGTGGTGGCTATAGCACAACAAAAATCTCAATGCCTCAATAACTTTGTGTTTTCTTGGTCTCATGATGTCACCATGTGAACATGTGGAGAGGAGAGGGAGAGAGACTGTCTACAAATTGTCATTGAACCAGAACATTTAGTGGTTCAATGACAACTGAACCACTAAATCAGACGGTGCTTGTGATGTTTGTGGTTAATCACCTTGTTAGAGAACAGCATGTTATTCAATAAGGACTGAAACATTGAACAACTGGACATGTGCATTCAAAAGTTTAGAGAAGGTTAAATTAAGTTCACCTGTAAAGGTTATAGTGCATTTTAGGTGCATTCTGAAATTTAATCCAAAAGCCAAACATCCCTAACTTTTTGTGAGTAGTTTATCTCATAATGCATAGATATATGTGATATGCAGCCTGCCTGGCTCCATACAGCAGCCTGGCATCTGGCATAGTGGAGTCAGGCTGCATCTGACAGCTCAGTGTGACGTAGGCTACGGCCAACGGCCTTTATGGGAGGCAGGCTTTTATCTGAGGGAAGCCTTTATTTCTATTGAATACAGACCATTGGGCTATTTGATTAAATGCGGTAAAAGTAACTTCAAATCACATAATCACTGATAAGTGTGCGTCTCTCCCCCGACGTCCATGAGGCTACACTTCAGACTGGTGCGGTCAGCGGAGGGAGACTGACATAAACCGCGTTGAGGTTTTTTTTTTTTGCCCCTACTGTAGCCTAAAACATTCGGGGCTTTGGCAAAAACATCCGGGGCTTGAGCCCAAGTAGCCATCCCCTAACCCCGCCCCTGAGTCTAATGTAAGATAACATGGGAACAGGTTATTCACAAGAAGTAAGAGACTCAGAGGAACAACATGCAAGGACAATGAGGACGACACACCTCTACACACTGACTCCTCCATCACCCTCAGTGCAGTAACAGTGTCACAGTGTCATAACAATATTAGTCAAGGACAAGACATAACCCACATAAACTCATGCATATGTTGTTCTTCAGTTCAGAGGAGAAAGTTCTTGACATTTTGACACTTGACTCCCTCAGCCAACGATGTGGGAGATGACCTGAGACGACCAGGGTCTGATCTTTCTCCACACAAGACATTTTAACTTGTGTGCGTAGGAAACACAGCACAGGTGTTACTAGTCAATGGCTCTGTGTGTCCCAAGGTGAGTCAGCATGAACAAATACCATGATCTTAAAAGTGAAACTGCATCTATTAATCATGTCAGTGTTTACACCTGTGCTTCTTCTACTGTCACATGTCATAAAATGAGGAAATAAAGCTTTAATTATCAAGCACCTTTCAAAACCAGAGTTACAGGATGTGGTGTACAATAGAAACATAGTTCAACATCAGAGTTAAAATCTTACGTGTTAAGGATTTTAATTCTGATTTTCTACTTTTTAAGAGTCAATATTCTTCAATTTGATGGTTTAAAGGCACAGATATTAAATATAGATCTTGACCACTTACCACTGACCTAGAAGTGGATAATTTAGGCCATCACATCTTTAATTTCACATGAGATGTTTAGAAACTGATAAATTCAGCTTTTTGTCACATTTTCTCTCTAACAGTAAGTAAGATGGTAGGTATATTGTCACGCAGTAAAGCTTTGGTTTCATTAAATCATTAAACATAGTCAGGAAAAGGTGTCACTTTTTACGTTTTGTCTTACAAATAAGTATCCTTATTAAAAGTCTTGATCCTATTTTCTGTGGCACTGTTTCTTGGAATAAAGTTTGGTCTCTGTATTGAAATTGTTTTATTTTCAAAATGTGAATGGGGTAATGAGAGGCAAATGTTAAAGTGATTTGCCCATCGAGGTAGAAAAGCACAATGCAAGTTGTTGTTGTTATTTAGGCCTACATGTGATTTTTAAATAGTGTAAATGCAAACAAACAAAACATGTCATATTTTAAACCTTTGGTAAATAACACCAAATCTACCTGCTTGCCTTCATACCAGCATAAGGGAGAAATTAAATGTAATCCTTCACATCCTTGTGCTCTGTGAGTGAGGCTGCCTCAACTTTATCAGATCTATCAGTCTTTGCTATCTATTAATTCTGATTGAAAATGAATAAACCCTCAGCAACGTCAGTGTTATTCAGACATAAAAAAGCTGAGTGATCATATTCCCTGATAGTAAAATGTGACAGTCTCTTTCACTTGTGATTCCAGATCATGATCTGTGCTATGTGGTCACGATACTGGTTTGGGAGGTGTGTGGAGCTAAAACAACACAATGAAAAGGATAGCCGGTCATTCAGTGTCTGTGGTGGGTTGAGCTGCAGTGCAGCTTGAGGAAACTCCCCTCGTCCAATCAGCACAGGGCAAGCATGACTCACTTCCTTGTGTTTACTCCCATATTTGGCAGGAGGGGGCTGTGCCTATTTTGACTAGGGAGGAAAATGGTGGAAAGGAGAGGCAGACGGCTTGAGTAGAGAGAGGGTTACCAACAGCTTTATCTCTGGTGAGTAAACATCTGCTGCCTCGGTGCCGTGTAATCTCTGCTCTGAATGATGTTTGGATTTTGGGTGATGACTGAGTCATCAAGGAACGATGAAATGAAAGTGAAGTGAGTGAATGACTGAGGATTCGTCTGCGTGCGTGGTTAGAAATGAGGAAATGAGATAAACGAGCTTGAAAACAAAACAGCAGCACATCCTGAATTTAAGTTCAAGGTGCAAAATAGCGACTGGAGTTAATTTGAACGGTTAAAGATGACACAGACTGGAGGTCAAGTCCAGTATCCGTTTGTTTGTTTATTTCCAGTCTTTCTTGTGTAACTACTAGTACGGCACACCCACTGTTGTCCCTGAGTTATTTTTCCAGCAGGACAACATTGAGGTGGATGAGTAATATGAAAACTATGAGGACAAATCAGTTTTACTTGCATTTTGGTCTGTGGTCTCAGAAACTGATTATGAAATACTAATATCGGTATGTCATCTGTAGTTAAGAAAGTTAAGGAGCAATATTTAATGAAACAATCTCACACAGTAATTCAATTTGTGTTACTCTTAACTGAATGCTTAATTCTTTCTTTGTGGAGGAACAAAAAAAAGTAATGCTGCAGGCAACTATTCAGTTATTCACTGTTAGTTTAGTTTCAAGTCAGTTTAGTTCAAATGCCAAAAACTAATCAGTCCCACAATATTTGCTGATATTTTGAGTGATTAATAAAATTCAACAAAATATCTTTGTTTTTCTGTGTATTGGTAAACAAAACAAGTTATTGCTTTGCAGAACTGGGCTGGTGATATTTTACTATTTTCTGCTCAATCAAGAAAGTAATGGTATGTTTCATCAATAATGAAACGATTCTTGACCTCCAGGCTTGTTTTCCTCCTCTGGTCATATGTTGAAGCTGTGTGTGTGTCACGGCTGACAACACAGACCCTCATTGTGGGCAACCTGTTGCTAGTAACATAAGAGTGTAAGATGACACCTTTTACAATTATGGCACCATGCAGCAGCTGGTGGCATGTGGGCTGCAGCCTCAGCAACCTCAGAGTTAGCCATGGAGATACTGAACATATGGTTCTTGTTTTGTGATCTCTCCAGCCTCCAGACTCACAGTGTGTGGACCTTAAAGTGGCAGAATAAAAGTAACAGCGATGGCTGACGCACAACAGATCAAGAAAACCGCAGCCAAGGTGCTGTGCTGCGTGGAGAAGGTGTCCTCCTTTGCCTCCTCCATCGACCCCATCTTCGGCATCGTCTCCTCGCTGGTTGGGGTCGCTCGCAAGGGCCTGACGGACGATGAGGGCCACGCTCTGGACAAGGACTTCCAGGAAATCAAGGGCAAACTAGAGACCATCTCCCAGAAGAACAACCAATGCCTGAGGCAGATCCGCATCGACGAGGTGAATGAAACCTACGGCAAGTACGAAGAGTACATCAAGCACCAATACGCCGCCTTCAACAGCATGGTGGCCCAGGTGAGGAAAGATCCAGATAACTCCCAGCGCCACATGGAGACCTTTGAGAAGATATACGAGAGAGACAAGAGCGACATGAGCCTGGATGTGTACTACCGCGGTGTGATGGGCATAAACTCGGTGTTTGGAAGACCCCTGCTGAAGGTGTACATGGAAAACTGCGACGGCGACCTGGAGATCATGGAGCACCGCTGTTCGCACATCGCCCACCTGTTCCACATGGGCCTCATCGCTCTCATGGGCTACACAGCTGTTACAGAGGACGACGAGGACGAGGTGCGGGAGAAGTGGTCGAAGAGGGTGGAGGACATCCAGAAGAAGATGCAGGACATTCTCAGTCAGTGCAAAAACAAAGGCACGTCATCCTGAACATGGACCAACGGACAGAGGACGTCCTCTGAAGGCAACATCCACACACACTATCACGAGCTGTGGACCAATTAAAGACAAATGATACTATAGTATAAATATATATATACACACCAAAGCCATGTTTGTGTTTGTGCACTTGAGTTAAACCTGATATATCTACTGTATGGCAGCATTTAGTTAATGAATCGACATTTTATGTTATGTTTTGTTCCAAAGAGACCACTGTATGTTTCAGCTGCTTTATATTACAGACCAATAAATGCTGAAGTTTTATACATTTGTTTCAATTAAAATGTATAAATTATTTATTGATGACGTGGTGTGTTTGTGAAATCAATTTTATCTACATTGAAACCAGCAATTTATACATAAAAAGTCAAGTTTTACATTTTGATAAAGGCCTTTTATAGGGGCCTAATATTTTGTATCCATTCAGCACATAAACCCATCTAATCTAGAGACAGCTGCTCTTATAACATCTGTTAAATGTGACTATAACTGCTTTCATAAAACCAGACAGACAATGAACTGAAATCTGGCCCAATGTCAAATCATCTTTAAGAGCAATTATGGTGGTAAAAGATCATTTTAAATTAAGTTGTTAATCCCTGACTTGACAGCGATTCCTCTCAGAAAAGCATCAAAACATCAATATCAGCATTATGAGCATTATGTCTGATTCTAATGGAGAACCCAAAGATACCAAATGCTGAGTGTGAATTTGATTAGTCAGACTGAATTTGGGAGAAATGTATACAAAATGTGGTGCAAAAAAAGTGTCAGTATTGATTAATACTATCATCATACCATCTTTGAGGAAATTTGGTTTGGTAAAATGACTAAACAATGTTTCATACCCACAACCTGTTTTAAACATTTACTTAATTATTTCACTATTTAGGGGATTTATTTGATCTGCTTTAGGAACGAGTGTAATTTGTAAGTGAAGGAATAAGAGCTATGACGTTAAATCCTGGAGTTACTACTGGAAAAGCAATTCGACCAGAATAATAATAATAATAGAGGAATTAGATGTAGGCTACCTATAATGATCATATTATTGTCAAACAATTGTAGATTATCTATATTAGACCCATATTAATAGCAGATTTTTGGTAGTTTTCCACTCCACAATAAAATGTTAGAAGAAAAAAAAAAAAAAAAAAAACCTGAAAAAATAGTCCTCCATATTGCAACTCTAATTCTGTTCATTTAAAACGCACACAGACCAACACCTTTCCCTGGGACAGCTGCTGCATGCTGCATCACAGCTACAGGCCGCACTGAGTCCCCCTCGCCACCAGAGTCCTCTGTTCTCCGGGCGGAGCCGCTGCACTCAAACGTAACGTGATTCCTCTGTTTGTCTCCGCAGCCCTGCCCCTAAAATAAAGGCCTGTGGCCACTTTTAACACATAAATCTACCGTGAAACGTCCCCGGGGGCTGCGTGTCGGCTGCGGACTGTCAGACCGGACCCAGTGAAGTGTGTGACGGCGGTGGGAGAGAAACGGCGTTTGATGCGTTTGAGGACAAGTCCCGTCGCCCCCGGTAAGTTTCTCAGCGAGCGGAACAGCGACGGCGGACGGACAGACAGAGAGAGAGAGAGAGGGGGTTGTTAGCGGCGGCAGCATCCCGGCTACAGCTGCTGCTCAGCGGTAAAAGTTGATACCGGGTGTTGTTGAGGTTAAAACATATTAACAGTGGGTTTAAAACAGCTGCACTGTGTCTTAATGTGCAGCTCAGGATGTAAATGACTCGGTGTAGTTAACTGTTTTGAGACAACAGTTTGGTTTCCGGGGCGTGACCTTCCTTTAAAATCAACAAGTTGATTTTTAAAACTAATAATTATGAATATTTAAACTCATACTCTCTTGTGACGATATATTAAATAGTTAATTGAGGTTTACACGCCTATTTCTGCTTTATCATTTTTTAAATCTACCTTCCAGTTCTTGTGCAATTGTGTGCAGCACTTTGAGTCTACTTTCCTTTTTTTAAACCTGAGGAAGACCACTACTGTGTTGTAGATACAAAGGAAACGCAGACTAACGTGTTTGCAAATGCATTTCTAATGTTGGTACAGCTTTATAATGTACTAACAAATGTTATCCCCATCATTATATGGCATCATGAGTATTAAAGTTGAAATAATTAGTCTTTTTATCAGTTGACAGAAACAATTATTGGCAGCTGTTGATTCATGTACAGTAGGTAGGCTATATCAATATTTTGGGCAAAATTGCAAAAACATTTTGGATTTGAGCAAAAAATTTAACTTAAGAACAAACTAATGAAAGAAAGACTTATTATATATAATTATAAACAGACTAATCATTAATGACAGTAAGTGTGAGTTGATGCCCTGTTGCCGTTGACACTTCTATCAAGTGTCAAAATTGGTGTTAATGCCTCATACATTAAAGATAAAAGGCTTTAAATATAAGGGGTGGTGTGAGACTGTGAGTAAGTATGTTCAATGTGATCATGGTCTGCATTTTTTCAACCATAATAATAACAAAGGCCAAAAGCAAGAAGGTTCTGGGTTCAATTCCCGGGCCTGGGACTTTCTGTGTGGAGGTTTGCATGTCCCACATTAGGTTAATCAGAGACTTTAAATTGCCTGTAGGTGTGAATGTGAGCATGTTAGCCTTGTTCCTATTGGTCAGTGGATGGATAGATGCAACTCTTTTTGTTTTGTTTTACTATTTTCTCTGTCAGGCATGCCTCTGCACAGCATTTGGCCCGTGTGTAGGACACTTTGTCGGGACTGAGGAAACGTAGGCACGATGGGCAACGAGGACTGCCTGGAGGACGTGTTTGTTGCTGTCATACGGCCAAAGAGTCAAGTCAGCCTGAGCTCCAAGGAGTACAGACCCAAAGCCTATGAGGTACAAGTGCTATCTTACTGTACATTTGCCCTTTGATCTCCTTCTCCACATCTTGTCCAAAGCCACAGAAAAAGGGGCTAAGATGAAAATGTAACAATACTGGTTGTTTCCTCTGATGCCTGTAAAGATCCTGTTGATTGAAATGCCTTTGGAAGGGAAGGAGAAGAAAAGAAAGAAAGTCCTCCTGGCGACAAAGATTCAAACGGGAGGAGACAAATCCAAATCCATATTGGATTATGTTGATGAAACAATCAGACCAATATCCAACAATCAAGGCTTCATAGGTGAGTCTCCGACATTTGATGCACTTACATTCATCTAGTCATGTTATTTTTTTTAAAATGAGTCGATGAATTTGAGACATGCTTGACTACAGGTAAACCACAGGGTCACTACAGCAACTTTGTGACTCGTTAAGTAAAGCAATGATCTATTCATGACCCAGTGTCACAGGCTGCAAATGTCTGAGTTGCAGTTAGTGCAACCAAAGAGTGACGTCACCTCCTCAGACTGTCTGGTTTGAGTAGGTGTAAGAGGCTTGGACGTCACTGCGCTTAAACAGCGTTTTGGTTTGCAGGAAAACGTGTGGTGCACATGAAGAAATTTCCTCTCGATGGAACCAATGAAGGGAAAGAAGCCTCACTTTTTGTTGTGCCAGTCAGCGTTAAAGGTGAGAAAAAGAGCAGCATCTTGTATCTAAACCAGGGGTGTCAAACATACGGCCCGTGGGCCAAAACCGGCCTGCCAGAGGGTCCAATCACAGGATGAATTTGGAGATTACACAGAAGACAGAAGACAGAAGAGGCATAATGTTGAAAGAAATTGCAGGTTGTTCATAATGTTTTGTAAAAGGATACTTCATTAAATGTAAAGATCTTAATGATGTTTTTGTACTTTAGAGTTCTCGTTCTTTATAGGTTATAATGCGATAGCACCGTTCGGGCCCACTTGAGATACGATTGTGCTGTATGTGGCCCCTGAACTAAAATGAGTTTGACACCCCTGATCTAAACTAAAGATTACAACAATTTAAACTGGACGTATTGTACAATAATGAGTCCTTTTGCACAGACAACAGCAAGCCTGTCCACAGCGCTGGGAGCCCGAGCTTCTACTGCTTCCACGACATCATGCGGGTGTGCAGCGAGACCAGCGCTCACTTCTGCTCCATCACCTCCAAGATGCTCCTGGCCTTAGACAAGTGAGGATGGAAATCATGCTCTTCCTTTTGTGCAAGTAGAAATGACAGAGCTGCAGTTTTGAATCTTTCTCTTCCTCTTCCCTCCACAGATGGTTAGAAGAGCAGCACACCGTACCTCACGCCATCCCAGCCTTGTTCCGGCCGGCACCTGTTGAGCGGGTGAAGACCAACGTCAGCAACCCGGCCTACAGCAGCGAGGGCAAACTGAGCGACGAGGGTCTGCACATGGGCTACACCGCCCTGGAGATCAAGAGCAAGATGATGTCCCTGGAGAAGGCAGACATGTGCATCCTCAACCCGCTCTACGGCTCCGATCTGCAGTACACAAACCGGGTGAGAGTCCTCATCATGCAGCGAGGTGGAGTTTGGGAAAGGAGATGTTTCTGTTGGGTTTTTTTTGTACCAAGATACCTGAAAGGCAGGAAACCTGATGGACGTTTGATGTAACTGATTGATCTCATTGAAATCTCAAAGACATCATCTCTCTCTTGTACATTTCAAATTAAGATGCATTTTTGTAATTATATCATCTTTGCCTCTGTGTCCATTTCCTAACAGGTAGACAAAGTTATCATCAATCCGTACTTCGGGCTCGGAGCCCCGGACTACTCTAAGATCCAGATTCCCAAGAGGGAAAAGTGGCAACATGGTCCCAACTGTGTGACGGAAGACAAGTGAGGAGTCATCATTACTGCCGTCTGCTGATAATGCCTGCTCTTCTTTGTGTTTTGTATTTCTTCCTCTCTTGCATGAAATCTAAGTGATAAGTAAACGCTGTAACAATGATGCTCAAGAGACAAACGTCCCCTGTCTCTGCAGGGAGCGCCAGTGGGTGGACGATTTTCCTCTTCACCGCAGCGCCTGTGAAGGCGACACAGAGCTGCTCACTAAGCTTTTGGACAGCAACTTCTCAGTCAAGCAGCTGGACAGTGACCACTGGGCTCCTATTCACTATGCGTGCTGGTGAGGCCGATGCTTTTCATGCTGCCGGATAAAGTCTGCAGCATCTGTAATTTATTTGAATTGTGTTTAGTTAATGATGAGCTTGTGTTTGTCTGCTTCCACCCAGGCACGGTAAAGTCAAAGCAACCAAGCTGCTGCTGGAGAAGGGTAACTGTAACCCGAACCTGCTCAACGGCCAGCTCAGCTCCCCTCTGCACTTTGCAGCCAGAGGAGGCCACGTAGAGATAGTGCAACTCCTGCTGCAGCACCCTGAGATCGACCGGGTAGGACATGTGATCCTTGTGTTTGCTTTTATCAAATGGCTCTCATCATTTTAACATTATATTGATGTCAAACCTACTGGTACATGCACTACTGTCCACCAGGAGGAATGCATTTCTTTCACATGTTAATATACAACAAGGTTATATCATTCATAGGAACTAGTAAACACAGAAAAATAGTGCAAATACCTTGACTACTTTAACAGGTTATTTAATTAACTTTTTTTTTTTTTATTACCTTGAATTTAAATCAAACATTTTTTATGCAAATTATATTGGACCAGACTGTGTCATGTTATGTTATGACTTGCTTAGCAGCTGCTTGATATTTGAAATTAGTACATTCATGTTTTTGTGTCATGATTCACCGTGTTAAATCTCATCACACAGCTGCAATAGGTAGATGATAAACAGTAAATATCACCACCCACAGCACATAGAAGACCAACAGAAGAGGTCACCCCTACAAGTGTGTGAGGAGAACAAGCAGAACGAATGGGAGGAGACGGTGAAGCTTCTGCAGCAAGCAAGCAGCAAACCTGTGAGTCGCACATCAGACACTGATAACTCTGTTTGTATTGGAAACACGACAACTGTCTCACAACAGTGTATTCCTTCATCAGCCGTATCCAGCTATTCAAGAGTTTCCATGTTTAGATCAATCCCTTGCAGCTTCTGTGAAGCTGATGATATGAAGTCACACAAGCTTTTTCATTCATATTTATGCCAAATATCTGAAAACAAGGTCCAAAATGTCCTCAACTCTGCCACACAGTTAAGGTTTGGGTTGGGGTTAGCACATGGTCTCAGGACTAGAATATTTATGTCTGAATGACTTTGATATTACTTATGGGATGCACTTGCACATATGAAAAGAATACAAGAGTGTACACAGGTTGTTGTGATTATGAAGGAAAGTGACAAATGAGTTTTGATATGTTTGATATGTTTCAATAGCAGTTGAATATGCGTGTCACTAGATGGTGCTGTTTCCTGAGGCGCAGGTCAAGGGGCTAATCTCCTTGACTTGGTTGTGTTGAGTTTGTCTGTGTGTGTTTTTTTTTTACACAGTATGAGAAGGTGAGAATCTACCGCATGGACGGCTCGTATCGCTCTGTGGAGCTAAAGCACGGCAACAACACGACGGTACAGCAGATCATGGAGGGCATGCGCCTTTCTCAGGATACCCAGCAGTACTTCACTATCTGGATCTGCTCCGAGAACCTCCGTGAGTCAACGCGTTAAATACGTCTTCTGACATTCATACAGTGACAATGAAACCAACCACAACTGATCACTATGAGGGAAGAAATAAATAAGTGTGTGTGCTTGTGTGTGTATTGTGTGTCAGACCTGCAGCTGAAGCCGTACCATAAGCCCCTTCAGCACCTGCGGATCTGGACTGAAATCGTGGCGGACCTGACGGTGCTGGATCCTCAAAGGGAGACGCCTCAGCTGTTTCTGCGCAGGGATGTCCGCCTGCCTCTTGAAATCGAGAAAAAGGTAACACACATTTTAGAAAAGACAGCTCATTTCAATATATTGTGTGTGGGCTACTTATATAAAGTCCTCACTCTGCGATATATTGTCCTGTTCCAGGTGGAGGATCCGCTGGCCATCCTCATCCTGTTCGACGAGGCCCGTCACTGCCTCCTGAAGGGCTTCTTTCCCGCTCCAGACACCAAGCTCATCACTCTGGCCAGCCTCCTCCTGCAGATCATCTACGGCAGCTATGAGAGCAAGAAGCATAAGCAGGGATTCCTCAAGTACAAGAATTTTCCCCAAATTATGTTTTTGCTATAATAGATACAGCTATGATATGATAAATACACCTTTGGTAACCTTTTATTTTACAGGCCGGTAATTAGGTGATAATTTCAAGAAATAGAAAATGAATTGGCTAGTAATGTCATGAAATAGCCTATAAATAATGGTCAATTTTATAGTAATGTCATGTTTTTCATAAAGGTAAAAGATTACACATGTTTTTCATGCTTTGAATCTTTTGGGAAAGGCCAGAATTTTTCTCCACCAAGTCCTTGCACTATTATTTCTGGGCTACTTCTAAGCAATTAATTGTTATTTCTTGGCCATATTTCTCGCCATTACTATGAAATTGACTGTTATTTCTAGACATTATGATGTAATTGGTGGCCTGTAAATTAAAGGGTTACCAAACCTTTTTGTAAGTGGTGTCATAGGCTTCAGTGTAAATATGGTGCTTGGTGTACTGAGGAAAAAGCTGCTAGCCCCCTAACCCTCTGTTTATTTCCAACAGTGAGGAAAACCTGAAATCTATCGTGCCGATATCAAAGGTGAAAAGCAAAGCGTACCACTGGACCAACAGGATTCTTCATGAATACAAAGTACGTTCAGTTTTTTCACTGTAAAGATTATGTTCACTCTTAAATCGAGCCGTTCCCTGACGTCCCTTTCCCCCTCCTCCCTCTCTGACAGGCTTTGAGCACCAGTGAGGGCGTGAGCAAAGAGATGCACCACCTGCAGCGACTCTTCCTGCAGAACTGCTGGGACATCCCGACCTATGGAGCAGCTTTTTTTACAGGCCAGGTCTACACCAAGGCCAGTGCCAGCAACCACAAAGTCATCCGTGTCTATGTCGGGGTCAACACCAAGGGACTGCATCTCATGAACATGGAGACCAAGGTAATGTCTCAAACTTCAAGCTGAATACCAAATATCCCCATGTGCTCTTATTTAAACTCAAGTTTGTGAGTTTACTGAACAAGTTGTTGTTACAAGTTAAAATAATAATTTTGTTGAATCTAGGTGCTTCTCATCAGTTTAGAGTATGGCACATTCATGTGGCAGCTTGGACACGCTGATCAGTACTTCCAGATACACAGCGGCGACAACAAAATGAACTTCATTGTCCACACAAAACAGGTAACTACTCGGGGATATTTCCAAATTCATGAGGTTCAAACTTGTTTTGTATTTGAAGAATTATACCTAACGTAAAATGATTCATATACAAAGCAAAATATTTAACAATAATCTTTTCTCAGTGATGGCAGCTAATATGTTTGATGTTTCCAAAGGCCATACACTCCCTGAACCGGAAGCACTGATGCACTTTTGCCATTGCACTATTATTTTTAGCCTATTTATATATTTTATACATTAGTTACATAGTTATTTTTCCTGCTGGCCAGACTGGTTGTGTATGTTGTTTTATGTATATATATTTGTTTGCATTTGCTGATGCCGAGGCCACTGGCAATTTCGTTGTATTTTCTTTTACAATGACAATAAAGCTTCTATCTATCTATCTATCTATCTATCTATCTATCTATCTATCTATCTATCTATCTATCTATCTATCTATCTATCTATCTATCTATCTATCTATGTTAAATGGAAATCAACATCTCTCTCAAACGGTGGTTATCTCTTCACAGGCTGGCCTAATTGTGAAGCTTTTAATGAAGCTGAGTGGACAGATGACTCCAAATGATAAAGCCGTAACAGACAAATACGCCTATGGCTGAAAACAGTTGAAGAAAATGCAATAACTCTGGGTGAAGAGCAAAGCTGGCACCTCTTTTTGTATATTAGGCTTACCAATGTCTTTCACACCTTCACAATGCCTATTTTGAAAAGTCATATATTTTCGTTGCATGTAAATATGTTTATTATTTAATGTTTTGTTTTTAATAAACTGATTGATGTATGGATGAACTTGTCCTGTCAGTTGTTTCTAAAGTATGAGTATGTGCCCCATTCAGACACAGAGTTAATTTCAAGTCTTCTATGAGACAGAGATGGAGTTAGATGTAACAAAGGTAACATTTGAAACTTTTTTTTAGCAATTTATATGTTTTAAAATTGTTTTTAGAAAATTATTTTTTAGCTAATATAGAGGATGCAATCATGTATTTTGTCTTACAGTAGCAGTGACAGTAGCTGTATTGAGGTTTTTAACAAAAACAACACTGAGAGAATATAGGCTATAACTGGTAAAACTAATGTACAGTACTAGTATAGTATTACTGTTTAATAACATAATGCTTTTGTTGCATTATAAAATGCATAAAATATACCTAATGCACATAATTTAATTTTTTTTTTAATGCATGAAATATTATGTAATAAAAACATTTTCAGGGTCCATTACATTACACTGAATTTTTCCACTTTTTTTTCCACTTAAATGTTTTTGCTGTTATGAAGACGGGCATTTGGCTTATTCAATCTGCCGATATATTGTCATATGTAGCAGGTACATCATTCACATTAGCCTTTAGCAGCAGCCGACAGTTTGCTAAACTTTAGCTAATTTTCTCATTAAAAAATGATGAATGTTACTGCTACTCGCTACTCGGGCACATTTAGGTCCCTGCAGGGAACTGAAAACGAGTGAAACCTTTTACCCACACACATGAATGAGTTTTTAAAGGGAGATAAATGCAGTACGTGACAGTGCAGTGTAAAAGTAAAAAAGAAAAAAGTTTGAAAGGTGAACGTTTTCTCAAAAAATATCCTTACAAATCGATGTTGGTCGGTCGTCCTCCTGCCGGGGAGTGACATCATATAGCAAGACATGGGTTCAGGTAGCGGCAGCCAATCACGGCGTCGCTTGCTTGACGGACACGCCACCAGCAGCCAATAGGAAGCCTCCGTTGGTCAGGCGGGGGGCGGGACAAGCGTTGACAGGTAGAGATGCGGGGGGATTAACACCAACCGCAGGAGACAGAGGAGGCGCAGTGAGTGACCGGTTGCGGTGGGACGGAGGGACCAACTTCATACCCTGGCTGCGATACAACGGAGGGTTTTTTCTTTTCTTTTTTTCTCAGATTAACCATCGGCAGTGAAACGAGTTAGAAACATGTCGATGCACTTGTATCAGATGAGCACCAAGCTGCTCGGGGACACTGTTGGGAAAATGAACGATAACATGACGTCCATCGTGCTGGCAGCCTCGCTCATCACTCTCACTCTGGGATATATCTCCAAAATACTGCTCAAACAGTCCTCCGACAAAGACGGGGTAAGTTCACATAATAATAAATACATAAATAAATAAACACTGAGAGAAAGATTTGCTGAAATGCACCGGTTTGTAGCCTATTCATTATCTCCTATTTGTTTTTTGTTTTTTTTGCAGAAACATCCACCTTACATACCCTCCAGCATCCCCTTCCTGGGCCATGCCATTGCGTTTGGGAAAAGTCCTATTGAATTTCTTGAAGAAGCCTATGATAAAGTAAGAAGCACAGTAGAGCTGAAACTATTTGTCTGCAGATATTTTAATTATTAATTATTGTGTTTAAGTAGATTTTCATTCAAACTATCAAAAATGACTTGTTCCAGCTTTTCAAATGCAAGTTACACCTGTTTTCCCTCTGTCCTCTATGATATCAAACTAAACTTCCTTTAGCTTTTGGACTGCTGATCAGAAAAACACAAAAACAGGTTGAATGTCAAAAGGCCTTAAGAAATACTAATCACGTTAATTTATAAAGAAAATAATTATTAGTTGCAGCCCTTTGGGTGTGCACTCATGCAAAGACAGTTTCATTTCTGAAAGTAATATTGTCTTTATCTAATTTCACTCAGTGATTCCTGGACATGCATGCATTGCACACTTAATCGGTCTTCATTTCCTGGTTCAGGATGTTTTTGGTTTTTGATGCCTAAATCACCAGCAGGTACATGTGGTGCACGGTGATAAAAAGTGATTTGTGAAAGTCTTTGAGGCCTGAAAAGATGAAGTTGTGTGAAGAATTAAGATCGCCACTCCACCAACCTTTTTTTGTCCTGACCCCTGAGCAGTGTTTTCAGGTTCAGGTTACTTTATCGAGAGTATAAACATCCATCACAATTCAAACAATCAAAACGAGACATAAAACATAAACAAGAAACAAGAAACAAATTAGAATCGACAGAAAGTGCTGCAATCCATGAAATAAAAACAAATAATAAAATAATTAAAAACTGAGAAAAAAAAGAGAATAAAACAATGAGATAAAATCTATTTTAACCCTTGTATCTCTGCTCTCCTGTCACAGTACGGCCCTGTATTCAGTTTCACCATGGTTGGTAAAACCTTCACCTACCTGCTGGGCAGCGAAGCAGCAACGCTGATGTTCAACAGCAAGAATGACGACCTGAACGCCGAGGACGTTTACTCCAGACTGACCACCCCAGTGTTTGGCAAAGGAGTCGCATATGATGTGCCGAACCCTGTGAGTCCATCACAGCTGACCTGTCACATTCACTACATCAGTCAAGTAACGGTGGAAAAGTTAATCCTAATTGATGAATTTCATTTGTATCAAATCATTTATTAAAAAAAAAAAAGCCACAGCAGCAAATCCATATATTTACCTGCATAAAGGTTAAAAAAGACTGCAGCACACTTTTTTTTATAGAAACAATAAGATAATGGATAAGTATAATAATGGATAAGTTTTATTTTTATATTACACGTTTCTATTCTGATTTAATTTTTACATTCTACATTATTACATTTTTCCCACATGTGCTCCTGTGACAATTTGAATTTCCCCTATGGGGGATCCATAATGTTAATCTTGATCTTAATATGCACTTTCTTTTATATGTTGCAGATCTTTCTGGAACAAAAGAAGATGTTGAAGACCGGACTGAACATTGCTCATTTCAAAGAGCATGTGAAAATCATCGAGGCGGAGACCATCGAGTATTTCCAGAGATGGGGAGACAGCGGAGAGAGCAGTAAGATCATTTACTCTGCAACAAGAACAAATAGAGGCATTTAGAAGTGATGTCATGTGTGTATTGGTTGAACTGATTGGTTTGGATCGTTGTTTGCTGCTGCTGGTTCTTACTGAATGAACTCCTGCTTGTCTCAGACCTGTTTGAGGCCTTGTCCGAGCTGATCATCCTGACGGCCAGCAGCTGCCTCCATGGGAAGGAGATCCGCAGCATGCTGGACGAGCACGTGGCCCAGCTCTACGCCGACCTGGACGGGGGATTCAGCCACGCTGCCTGGCTGCTGCCCGGCTGGCTGCCCCTGCCCAGCTTCAGGTGGGACGACTGGAGGAGAATAAGATGAACACATTAGGGAAGAAAGAGAATAATAATAACAAGAGCAAAAAGTGAAATAATAACACAGATACAAATATATATCTTCTTTTGCCAGGAAGAGGGACAAGGCTCACAGAGAGATCAAGAACATCTTCTTCAAGGTGATTCAGAAACGCAGGAACTCTGGAGAGAAAGTGGACGACATCCTGCAGACGCTCATCGATGCCACCTACAAGTAAGACACCATCACTTATTATTGATCACCTATAAAGCACAGTACTTACTCTGTGCAGCAGTTGCTCAAATTACCATTAGAGAGAATAATACAATAAAAGTCCTAAAATCACTGATCCCCACTTTTTCAGAGATGGACGCCCCCTGAATGATAATGAGATTTCCGGGATGTTGATCGGTCTCCTGCTGGCCGGTCAGCACACGTCGTCCACCACTAGCGCCTGGATGGGTTTCTTCATGGCCAGGGACAAGGCGCTGCAGGAGCGCTGCCTCGCTGAGCAGAAGGCCGTGTGTGGAGAGGAGCTGCCGCCACTCAACTTTGACCAGGTAAGAATTTCATATTTACCCAAATTAGAGCATTTTAGACATGTACTTTAATTTAAAACTTATTTTGTACAAAACAGACACAGGACATAAAGCCAATACACCATTACATCAGAGTTCTGCTCCAACACTAGGAATAAATTGAGTAAATAAAGTAAAATAAAAAAACATTGTGCAGTGAAAAACGCATTCAAGCCCATTGACCACAAGCTTTAGAGCTGCATCAGAACCGTTAACCCTCCAGGGCCAATGATCACGCCGCTGTGATCAGATCACGTGATGTTTTCAAAGTGCCGTAACAAAAGAAATAGGTCACCTGGAACGCTGCTGTCAACTTCACTGGAAAGTGCAGATTTGAAACTCTCTCCCAGTTTTTGTTTGACGTTGATAGACCATATAAAACCAGAGATTTGATAGTGTTAATAAAAATAATTATAGCAAAAAGTGAAAGTGGGACTTTACAAAACAGAAAAAAGGCTGATACTACTCTTTTGGGACTCAATATGTCAATAATGTAGGTTAAAGTGAAAAAATTATTGTCAGATCATATAGGCAAAAAAAAGATGATACCAAACATGGGTATGCTGAATATTTTTCCATGTGGTATATAAAGGTAAAATCAAAAGTATTCAAAAACAATAAAAACAGACTCAGACCTTTAAAGGTTAAAGATAAATGTAATTCATGTTCAAAATATAAATAAATCCTGAAGTTTTGAAGTTAAAATAGTCCTAATATTTTGACCTGGTGTCGTCCCCAGCTGAAGGATCTCACCTTGTTGGAGCGCTGTTTAAAGGAGACCCTGCGTCTCCGCCCGCCCATCATGACCATGATGAGGATGGCTCGTTCTCCTCAGGTATGTCCACCTGTACGAGTACACACGTCACATGTTCTCTACATCTGTTCTAGTTTGAGTGTATTGACCCTTTGTTTGTTTTGTTTTTTTAATTCCCAGACTGCAGCAGGCTACACCATCCCTGTGGGCCACCAGGTCTGCGTCTCCCCGACCGTCAACCACCGTCTGCACGACACCTGGGACGAGAGGATGGAGTTCCGTCCCGACCGCTACCTCAATGACAACCCTGCCGCAGGGGAGAAGTTTGCCTACGTGCCGTTTGGAGCTGGTGAGAAAAATAACCTTAAAGGGATACACCAACATTTTTTTTTTTTCGTCTCTCGCCTCACTCCCGAGTCCATGACAAGCAGATAGACACCATCCTTTCGACTGTGCGTGCAGTAACAAGGGAGAGCCCGTATCGTCCGTAATTAGCTTAGCTCAAACGCTAGAAGTGTATAGGTAGTGTTAGCCTGCCTCCACCTAAAGTCATCAGAGACACTCTTCAGCAACTCTAGACGGACCGATCTTCGTCTCAGAGCTGACAAAACTCTCCAGTATGGCATCTTGAGCGGTCAAATGCTGGTAATGGGACGAGATCGATCAAAACGGAGGGTTCAAGCAAAGACAGTTTATTTTGGTTCAAGCTAGCTACATCGAGGGTAGGTTAGCTTCCTATTTCAAAGTGAAAGCACAAATTCTATCGCCATGGTTTTCTGTATGTAAAGGGCAAAGGGTGTTTTATTTTGTGAAAGTAGCCGGAAGTGCGTTGGTCACAACGGCTAGCTTGAGTAGTGCCGAATTCGTCCGAACAAAATTGTAAACAGCTGGTATTTAGACAAATTAACGACACACAGCTGATCTAAACGGCTACTTTCTGGCCTGTCGATAAAGTGATATATTTACAGAGTTTAGAGCCAAAATGAAATCAGCTTCTGACTGCTCATTTCCGCTCGGGTAGGAGGCAGGCTAATACTACCTATGCACTTCCAGCGTTTGAGCTAAGCTAATTACGGGCGATACGGCTCCATCTCCCTTGTTACTGCACGCACAGTCGAAAGGATGGTGTCTATCTTCTTGTCATGGACTCGGGAGTGAGGCAAGACATGAAAAAAAATGTTGGCTTATCACTTTAAAACTGACAAACTTGATATTGAGTCAAACTGCATCAAACCCAAATCAAATCGATCCTTGTCTCGTCTGTGTTTCAGGACGTCATCGCTGCATCGGGGAGAACTTTGCCTACGTCCAGATCAAAACCATCTGGTCCACGATGCTGCGCATGTATGACTTTGACCTGGTGGACGGATATTTCCCCACAATCAACTACACCACAATGATCCACACGCCACACAACCCCGTCATCAGATACAAGAGGAGGAAACAGTGAGAGGCCGAAGGAGGGCGGTGACAGTCGAGGAGCAAAGACGCGAAGGAGGAAACAATCATGTTTGAAGTGGATCTTTAACTTCCTGGGACTTTGAGTTAAAGAAATATTAGATGAACAAACTTTGCTCTGTCTAAGCCTGTGCTTCTGTGCTTCCCTCATTTTTAGATCTCGAGTCCAACTCTTTTTCTGAAGATCAACAATATTTTAGATTCTTGTGTTTTCCAGAGCAAAATACACTTGTGTGACTCTGACCTGAACACTGATGCTCATATTCACAATGTGAATCCTTAGAAAAATAGAAATGGAGAAGTAGAGCGCCTTCATGAAGCGGAGATAGAGTGAAAACAGGAAGAAAGTTTTACTCCTGCTGTGTCCCAGAGCTGTGACGAAAGAAAATTATTGTTTGTTTTTCTCCATTTTAACAATCCTGTGGATGAAAGTTAATTCTGGACCTTGGCAAGAGCAGTAAGTCGCCGCTGTAGAGCTTTTGATCGCATCACATTATCTTCATCAGCAGGCGGAGTTTGCTCTGAGGAAGATCACGTGATATGATAAAGCTCCAGAGCAGCTTCTTACAAACCTCTGAGGAGATAAGGTCGCAAATATCAATCATACTATTGCTGTAACTTATGAAGCTCTCATTACTGTCCCACCTGTTTGCTCATGAGGGCTCCACCTGGAGGAGCTACATGATGTGAAATCAACCGACTGTGTCTTAAAGAGAAAGATATGAACTGTACAAAGAGCTGGTGAGATCAAGATCAGTCAAACCGTCTCTGAGAGGAGGTGAAACCAGACAAAACAAGTCAACACACCAGTGTGGATTCATGTTCAGTAGTGTAGCACCTTAACACTTTATACACAGAGCTTCTGTCACGTGAGCCCATCAGGTGTTCTCCAGCTGAACCTCGTTGAGTTAACGACCATGTAACTCATACAGAAGTTTTCCCTCACTACAAGTTTGTGTTTGACAAGAATATGTGTTGGTTTATTTTCTTATTTAGTTTTTAATGGCCATGAATATATATGAATAATGATGCCTTCTTTAAAAAGAACTTCTGCCTTTGTTTGACCTAGAAATTTTGTCACATTGAATCTAAGCAAAATCATTAAAAAAAAAACATAAATAAAATATTTCTGGTTATGTTCACGTGTAAAATGAAACCCTTCAGTAGCGGATGACTGAACTGCAACAATAATGAACAGACTATATTGTGAATGTTTTGAGAGAAAAATGTTTTACTCACTTTTCTTTTTCTTTGCAAATGTCAACATAAGTTACAGTAACAAAATGTTTTCTTGCCTGGTGGTAAACAAGAGAAGTCAAACACACCACTCTTTGAAATAATGTAGTCCTCTTTATTTCAGTTTTTGACAAAATACCCAGAAAATTCAAAGCTCCTACGCTTTACAAAAATACGTTCTCTACAAATGTCCTCTGTAGTCTGTCCGGTCTAAACAAAACACAGTGTAGTGTAGGATATCCAGTAGCAGCCTCCTTAACAGTAAATCCAAACATTCTCTACATAACGCTCCACCCATACAACACAAACATATAAATTAATCACAAGGTCTTAAATTAGCATTAGACAAATATACATGATTGTAGTCCATCCACAACAAAGAGGCAGATTAAATTACAAACATAGCTGTTTTTCAAGTGCCGGCGACAAAAAAGCCTGAATACATGTCGTACACTAATAAAAAAACATGTTTTGGTCCACATGGAACGATACAGTCCACACCAGAATGATAGAAAACAGCAGAGCGCTCAGCACGAGAAAAGGCAACTGAGTTTCTTCAAGCCAAAGTAACTTGTCAGCATCTATCTTCTCAAGCCAAAGTGCAATTGAGCATATGAAGAAGCACCTGTGGAGAAAATGAAAAAGTTAGGTAACTCTGAAAACAAAAGGACTAGGAGGCAAAACTCATGATGCTAAAACAAACTCAAATTAGGGACAGTCTTTACAATGTCCAACTATCTCATACATACATTTATCTGTGTTTTACAGCAATGGCCCTCTGCTTATGAGTAAAGTATCTGTTTTTGACTGTTAAAGTGTTAAACGGACAAAACTTTTCTTTTCTGACAAAGTAGCCAAAACAGCACAAGTTAACTGCTCTACTACTATTGTGTTTACATCTCTTTTACCGCTTATTTGTTGTAAATATTGAAGACTCAAAACAGCCAGTTTGTGTCAGAGGTTTAGTCAGATTTGAATTAAATCCTACTAATTCATGCCTCAGACAGAGACCACCTTTTGGGCAAGAACATGGTGTAAGACACTCTCCCTTTATCCTGCTGTGGATCGTCTCTGTCAAGAATTTGCATACTTTTACATAACTTATAAGAGACCTAATAAGTTAAGTGGCTGAGAATTTGTCTTCTCCACAGGTAAGAAATCAGGTTCCTTTACTCTGAGCGCAGCCTGGACGTTTTAAAAAGACTGACTGCTGTGGAAACTCTGTCGTAAGTGCGAGTGAAGCCGCTGCACTGCGTGTGTGTGTGTTACCTGATGTCACGCTCCCCAGCCTCCTCTGCAGCGCCTCCAGTCTGGAGATGTAGTCAGTGAGCGCTCGGTCGGGGTCGTAGCTCTGCAGGTGGGAACAGGTGAGAGCTCCGTGGTCTCCTGCCAGATGAAACCTGCACAGCACAGAAACAACGGTCATCATGTCTTCAGGAACAAAACTGGTGTTAGTTTGGACTTCACTCCAACAAATTTACAATCTATGAAATATAAGAAAAAGAAGCTGACTAAAGGGATCAATTATGATAGTGAGAGTACAGTACAGTTAATCAATGAACCAGCAACTAAAAAGAAATAAACAAACACTGCTTACTTCTCAAATATTAGCATTTTTTAAATTGTGTGATCTGACAAAACAAATTTTTTTGTACTTGATATGGTTTTGAATTATTTTGGCATTTCAGAGACAAAATAAAAAACTGACTAATAGATTAACTGATAGTATTTGTAATTGTCACTAATAAGCTTCATTGCAGTTGTACCTGTGGTGTGTGGAGGAGACGGCTGATCGGGGGGATTCCCGTCCGCTTCTCCCTCTGCTGCTGGAGACCACCCCTCCTCCTCCGCCGCCTCTCTCCCTGTACATTTCCACGCTGCCCGGGTGAAGATATGGTGAATCTCTCGTCTCTGTACCTGAGGGAGGTCAAGAACAATATGTTGAATGTTACATCTAAATGATATTCTCTCCAGCATATAAAGGTCAAAAGAAATGTTACGATGCTGTGGTTACCTAATGTTTGTCCTGTGCCGTTCTTGACACTGAAGGAGGGTGTGGAGCTCATCCCTGTCGCCTTGTGCCATCGCTTCACTAGGAAACGCATTCTGCAGTAACAGACAAAAAAAAAAAGTTTAGTTTTGTTAAAATAACAAAATTTGTAACCCTTCTCCAAATGTATTTAATATAATAAAAAAAGTAACTTTGTTTATATAGCACACAAGTTTACAAAGTGCTTGACAAAAACAACATGTATAGATTACAAAAGATAAGACACAAACAAGTGTCATAAAACCATAAGAGATGGACCACCCAAGCACTAAAGCAACAGAGGCGATACGAGACCCCAACAACAAATTGAGACCAGGAGGACTCAAATTAAAATGCAGGATGCAGATAATTAGATAAAATTAATAAAAGCGAGTATACATGATAAAAGGAGATAAGATATGATAAGAAAAGAAAAGAATCAGAAGAAGGCGTAAAAGTAAAACTAAGAGCATCTGAGTAAAACTGTGAGATAAAATAAGGCAATAGTAAAGGGGCAGTGACAGTGAATCTAAAAGTAGAATAGGGAAGTAAACCAACTAAGAGAGTGAGGGCACATTAAGAAGGGATAAAAATGATAAGAAACAAAAGGAAAAGAATAACAAGATGATAAAAAAGATGAGGATGACATCACATAAAAGCAAGTCTGTAAATGTGGTAAAAGCCCCCGGTTACCTGGAGAGGGCGATAGAGACGCGGACGGCAGATCTGAAGCGCATCAGCCCCCGACGGCGCTGACTTAGAGAATCCAGGCTGGAGACCGACGGTCGGCTGCCCATCCTGGAGAGCAGCGATAAAGTGGCTTCCTCACACTCCTGGAAACCACCCAGCAGTAACAGCAGATACTTCTTCTGGTAGATCAGTGCTTTGCGGAAGCTCTCGGACCTCAGGTACTTCCCATACATCCTCTATAAGCACCAGACAGAGAGAGAGAGAGAGAAGAGGAAGAAGAAGGGACATGGAGTCAACGACCCTCTTGATTCACTTGGACCACAGGGACAAACTGAGGTACACGTCTATGTTCAGTGGTGTATTCGTGGTCGCTGACCTTCAGTGCAGCGTTGTCGGCCTCAGGTCCGGTTATCTCTCGCAGGGCGTCGGCCCGGATCTCTCCCTTGAGTCGGGCCACCTGGGACTGAGCCAGGTGAAGAGCTTTCTCCAGACGGACCTTCTCTCGGGTCCACGCCTCCCGCTCCTGGGACAGCAGCATACTGGCCGAGTCCATTTTTGAAACGCCTCTCCGGCTGCTCGGCTGCAGGAGGAAAATATAGGAATAAAGGAGAAGTAGAACTATTTTATTATATTTCAAGTCTACGGGTATGACGCAGCATCGTTTATCAGATTAAACATACCAAATGTAAACAGTAAACACTGAGGGAGGAAAGAAAGCTGGTTGGTTTCTATGCACTGGACAAGTGGAATAGATTGTAAGACTCCCTGATGCTGTTTTTCCTTGTGTCTGCTCAATGCGCTTTAATTTCTGACATTGTTTTATTGATTTGGTATTGCCAGTTTCATGATTATATTGTGGAATATGTTCATAATTGTGTTTATTTCATTGAAAAAGAGAGCCTGCTCTAAATTGGCTCCCCTGAATAAATAAAGGTTTGAAGTGAAATGACATAAATAAAATTGATATTTAAGCCTGTATGAACATACATGAGATTTCCCAGAATACGGATTATTATGTTTAATTGTATTTGAAATAAACCGTTGCCTGGTCCTGATCTCAGAGCTGTCCTTAGTCTCTTCAGTATGTTGGTTGTTTTGTTCTGCGATGTACTCACGCTGTCTCCTGATCCCAGACCAGCCTGCCTGTAACGTCGGAGCTCCTCTTCCAAGCGGAGCGTGTGGTTTCTCAGATCATTCTTCTCCTCGGTCAGACGGCTGACGAACCCTGTCAGCTCGGCGTTCTGCCGCAGCAGCCGCTCCGTCAGGGAGTTGGACGAGCTGGAGGAGCCTCCAACCAGCAGGGACGCACTCTGAGGGGAAACACGCCGGGGGATCGACAAGCAGATGTCACGTGTTTGGAAAACAGTCGAGTCGAGATGTCGAGAGTTTCCAATCCAGAATTATTTAATAGCATTAGTTAAAACCAAAAGAAACAGTGACTGACCTCGGGGACGGAGGGTAGACCGGGTGACTGCTGCAGCATAGTGATGACATCATCAACAGCGGACTGAACCCAGGTCAGTTCTTCACTGTCGACCTCTGCAGTCGATCTGTGCATAATGTAATAACCCTTATTAATTTTTTTATTCAATATACTGTAGCAGCAATTTATGGATTCTCTTTGTTTACATTGCACATAAACTTGCACAAACCACATATCTGCTTAAAGGCAACTTCAACGATGTGATATTTTAGTTTTAATCATGTTAAACCCACAGAACCTGAATTATTTTCATCTGTCCACTGTCCAACTATCGACCGTCAGGCTCTCTCCTTTACCTGCCAGGAGTTTTGCTTGTCATGCTGTGGATCTTTGAGGAAACGAGGTGGAGTTTGCCCACGATCTTGTCCACTGTGCGCCACGGACCCTGATGCGGTCCCGTGGGAGAGACCTCCAGGTGGGGGGACGAGACGGAGCCGGCAGACGGGACATGTCCAGTCTTCTGCTGGAACACCCAGTCTTTGGTGCGGTCGGTGTGTGACTCGCTCTGCCATGCCGCCTGCTGCTTCGATAAACACGATATAGCTTTGATTAATCTTGAGTTATGAAACTAGATGATCTTACTTTTTGACCAATGATGGATTAAGAGTCTCTGATGTATGATGTGATACTTACACTGTGGCCGTCAGCCTGCTGAGCTCCGCTCTCCTCCCTTTGTCCTGCTCGGTTTAACCTCTCCTCCAGTCTCTCCTTCTCCTCCTCCAGGCTCTTCCTTCTCTCCACCTCTCTCTCCAGCTGCTCCTGAGTCTCCAACAGTCGTGCGTCCAGGCTCTCCAGCTGGGCCTGAGCCTCCAGCAGCGCCTCCTGGTCCCGCCTCGACCTCTGACTCGATAGAGACGTCTCCTCGTCTTTTCGCACCACCTCAAGCTTCTCGGCCTCGACCTGGCTGAGGAGATGAACCACCTGAAGAAGAGAAATCAGATGTTTTCTAGTTAATAATAGTGTAGTGGAGTATTAAAGTGGAGTAACAGTGTCTAACACATACTGAAATACATCTGTGGATTAAAATCAGGCTGCAAGTGTTACTTTTTAGAGCATGTTAAGACTGCTGATGAATATAATTTATTAATTTCATTTGTTTTTTTGTGTGTTTTTTGCATTTTCCTCTGTCAGTTTCTTTTATAATACCTTACATGTTCAAAATAAAGGCTTAATAAATAAATAAGGGTAAAAAATATCTCCATATATACCCAATATATGTATAGATATATATATGCAAAAATATCTGATTTAAACTTCTTTGGGGATAAATACAGTACAGAAACCACAAACATCCCACCTGTGCGTGTTTGTCATCGAGCTCCCTCTTCAGTCTTTCCAGCAGGTGTCCTTCCTCCTCCAGCCCCCTCCTCTCATCCTCGACCCGCTCCTCGCCGTCAGGGGAGACGCCCGTCCGCAGCTCCCTCTCTCTCCCCAGTGCGGTGCTCATCTCCTGGGCTTTGGCTCGCTCCGTCTCCAGCTGGACCTGGAGCTCCTGCAGGCGTCTGTGGAGACTCAGACGCTCCTGCTCAGCCTGCTGGGAGAGCTGCGATGAGGCCTGGCGCTCCTGGTCCAAACTCGTTGTCAGCTGGGCCACGCGGCTCTTCTGCTCCTGCAGACTGAGGTGGAGGTCCTGGGAGAAAAACAGAATACAACAACAAATTCACAATAAGAAGTTCAGACAGCTGCCTTTATAAATAATAAAATACTCTAAATGCCTCTGACTGTTTTCTCACCTCCAGCTCCTCTCGTTTACTCTCCTCAGTTCTGCCAGTTCTACATTTCTCCTTCTCCATGGCCCACTGAAGATCTCTGCTTTTCTTCCTCTCCTCTATCAGCTGGTCATTGAGTGCATCCACCTCAGCAGCCTTCTTCGATACCTCTGCCCTGTAGGCAAAGATAGATCTAATGAGAGGAGAGCTAAAGGATGTTTTAGTTGTTCTCTTTTTCTTTGATTTACACAGCAGTGACTGGAAGTGTGATTATAGGGGGATATATAAATGCCACCTTCCTAATTCGATTCAGGCCTGGCAACTTAATTGAATGTCATATTTCCTTTCCTTCATTTCCTATTTATAGCTCAACTGTAAACACAAAACGTTTCCAAACAACCGAAAAATCACATCTGTAAAATATGTAAAAGCACTTCAAATACTGTTATTATTAAGACTCTGACTACTGAAATACTTTTGTAAAAGTGCATCTGTCTTAGTTCAGTAGTTCAGTTTCACCCTCATAGTTGCTGAAATGTGTCCAGGTGAGTTGGACACATATTTGTGAGCAAACATCATGTCTAACCTGAGTGTGTCCAGCTCTTTGAGGTGTTTGTGCTGAGTCTTCAGCGTCGTCTCCAGCTCTAGTTTAGTCTGGGACAGTTCACCCTTCAGCTCCTCCACCAGAGCCTCTGCGGCTCCATCTGCTCCTGCTCCCTCCCTCTGCTCCCTCATGCTGCATTCACCAGACAGAGACACTGCGGGCTGGACGCCTGGATAACAGCAATTAGAACAACCATCAGTCACAGAGTGTACCGGGACATAATCAGCAGCCGAATTAGAAAAAAATTAATCTTTTTTTATGATTAAGGCTGTGTGATATTTCAGTGGAGCTGCTGACGCAATAATGAACACCAGCATGAAATGAAAATGTAGGTGAGCAGGTTCACCTTGGTGGAGTTGCTCCAGTTGACCACGGAGCTGATGAATCTCAGAGATGAGACTGGACCTCTCTGCCGTGTGGAGTGAACCCATCGCACCTCTGTGGTGGGAGTCCTGAATCATGATCACAACAAAACAATACAGGTTAAAATGACAGCAGGAGGTTCTCTCCATACTTTTTCCACTGTATATTATAGTATTAACTATAATTTTCAGCGGCTGATGTGTTAATGCAAACAGATAACTAATGAATGTCTTGTTTTATCAGTTGCAATAAAAGGCGTCTTTAGCATACATTTTATATGAACAACAGTTAACACCAAGGAGGCGTTTTTAAGAGATACTGCCCCTCCATAAAGTTGGGGGCATGTTAACACATGGTCAAAATCAAAGCAGCAGAAGACAGAAATTTTCACTTTTTTTTCTTTCTTTTCTTTCTTCTTAACTAATTTATGTGTTTATTACTTTTTTTGTGTTAGTTTCATGCTTGTTTAGTTTTTGATGTTTTTCATTGTGTTATGTTTTTTGTTTTATTTTCTCTCTCAGTTTTTAGTTTATATAAATTGAAAAATGTATTGGTAATTATGACTAATATGATTGTGATTTATTATTTCTGACTTTCTGGTTGCCAATAAAAAATTTAAAGCAAAAAAAGAAATCTTCACTTTTAGTCCCCAGTATAAAAAGTTCACAAAAAACTCTGGATTCTCCATAAAAATTTGATTCCTATTCCAATTATTATTATTATTATTAATAATCTTTTTTTATTTATTTATTTTTTTACAATTGTTGTCACTGACCAATTCAGCCAGTCTGCGCTCCAGCTGATTGAGGTGGACGATGGCATCGCTGGTGTCAAGCAGTTCAAGCTGGCTGTAGAGGGCGCTCTTCAGCACGCTGCGTTCCCTCAGGAACACCTGCCTTACCGCCTCCAGCAGCTCCGCACGCCAGTCACCTGATGTCTGCAGCAGGTCAGAGACACAAGGATCAACACAAACTCATCCATTTCAAATAAAAAAAATAAAACAACTTGACATCATAAACTCTCAGGTGGTTGGTTGACTGGTTGGGATTAAAGAGGCCATGGTTCCTCTACCTGTGTTTCTCTGTGCATCTGAGTGATAAGGCCTTTGAGAGAATCCACGGTTGCGAGCAAAGCGTCTCTTTCCTTCATCCATCCTTGGACGTTGAAGTGGCCGCCTGGCTCGCCTTCAGGGAGAGGAAGCTCCGATAGAGAGAGCACCTGCATGCCTTCCTGGTGCACCTCACGGAGCAACATCTAAACACACACACATCGCACAGAAATGTTGCTTTCTTTCTTTTTACTTGGGAGAAAAGTAGTTTCCAAATATTTTAGGTCTAAAAGAATGAATCTGAAGATTTTCTTTCTAATGTCTCCTGTTGTGCAGTAGTTCTGTCTGTCGCTGCGTCGCTCGTATAATGAGAGCGGACGGATCTTAGACTGTTTACATCCCACAAAACCACGCGAGAGTCAAGTTGATGCGCTCACTATGTTTACAGGTTGTCTGAAGCTCTCCCATTTGCTTTATCGACAAAGGAATATCAATTCAGAGGCACAATGTTTTCATAGCAGTAAGAGTAAGTCTGGCTGTTGTTTATTCTACCTGTAAACATACTGAGCACATCAACTTGACTCTTGCATGAGACTTTGCAAGATTTTGTATTACAGCTCCGTTTACAAACATGTCTGCTTTCTTGAAGAAAACAAACCTAAAAAAAATGCGGTTTTGTGGGATGTAAACAGCCTAAACAGCCTAAGATCCGTCCACTCTCATTATACAAGCGATGCAGCGACAGACAGAACTACTGCATAACAGGAGTAATTACAAAGAAAATATTCAGATTCATTCTTTTAGACCTAAAATATTAGGAAACTACAGCCCCAGGTTGAATTTGCCTGGATTTGTCCTTTAAGAGTGTCCCCTAGGCCCTTGTTTAAAATAAGCAGAGGTTGTACCTTGATCCGGTCAGGCAGTGGATCGTCGGCTTCTCTCCTGGCTCCTTCTGGAGTTGTCCTGAATTCCTGCTGCAAGCTCGGGAGGTCATACCCAGTCCGCTGGCTGTAGTCTGAGCTGCTGTCTGTAAGAGCACAAAAAATATATCATCAAGTAAATTACTGAAAATGTTAAACAACTACAGAGCATCCACACAAGCCGATGGATCTGTGTTGACACTGTAGCACTGGTGCAGCATCACAGCATGGAAATCATCATCGCTGCTAATGTGTGAAATTAACAAGAGGTGACGACAAACTTGATGATTTATTATCAGAAGGGATTCAAAGAACAAAACTCTGCTGTTGTAGCATAAAGGAAATTCCTCCTTGAACTCCACTGGCACATAAACACACAGCAGAAACAGACTGGCAGTGAAACAGCAGTCTGCTTCCTCAGGACTATTAATAGCTCTCAGGTTATTTCTGTAAATTGTTTACTGAGGCAGAAACCACAAAAACACACCAAGCTTTTGCTGGAAAAAATAATTCATCAGTCAGTTTTAGCTTATTCATGACTAACAAAAATGAAAGACTGTATGAATATGAACAGAGGAGTTGTTCACATAACAGGAGAAATGACTGTGCTGTATCTTACCACTGGTGTATCCGTCTTTGAACTGTGGGGCAGGACGCTCTTGTCTTGATGCAGCTGCCTAGAAAGGATAAAACATCATTCAAACTGTTATTTCACTGCATTATTGATGATTACAAGGCTTCTCTGCATGTGGGCTCTAAAAACATGTCATTACATCTCATGAAGCTGGAAACATAGCTGAACTGTGTATTGGTCATGGATTGACAAAGGTTTCATCTGGAAGAGTCCTGATGATTGCTTTATTGTTATCTAATGAAACTAAGATATTAAACATTCTGCTTTCAGCCTCTCCAGTGTGAGGTTTGCTACTTTTCTTTATTTTATATCATTGCACATGGAATATTTTTAGCTCTCACTTTCAGTTGGAATAAATTAGCAATATGAACATGTCTTGTCGTGTTCTCACCTCAATCGAGCGCAGCTTGTCAATCACAGCCTTGAGGGCTTTACATTCATCCTCCAGGGCTTGTGTGTCCCTCCGCAGGTTCTCGCTCTCCGAAATATGCCGAGCTTCCATGTCGAGGATTTCTGCCGCGTGGAGCTCCTGCATCTGCACGATCTTGTCCTGAAACTCTCCGATGACCTCCTCTATCTCCTCTTTGGTAGCAGACTTGTTTTCTTCCAGGCTCAGGTCAGAGATTTGGAAAGGTTCAGTCTGTGTGAACGAGTCCGTTACGGCCGTGTGTTGCTGCTCGGAGCTGCTGTTTAGCCGCGAGCTGCGAGATTTGTTGGAGGATTGGCTGGAAGCAGCAGAGTTTTTCCTGGACAGAGATGGTTTATCTTTGGCACTGCTTCCCTTACCGGCCGGCTGTTTGGCTCCCTTCTTCTTGGGCTGGGTGGCGGCGGAGGACTGAGGCTGAGGAGACGGAGAAGGAGAGGGAGAAGGAGACGGAGACGGAGGACTGGAGTCTGCTGCTGTCTTCATCAAAGCTGTCTGCGCCTCCTGCAGCTCCTCTTTGAGCTTGGAAATGGACAGTTCACGACGGTGCAGTTCGCCCTGGAGCTTCTCATTGTGCTGCCTGTGGCCGTTCAGCTCCTCTTTGGTGGCGTCCACATTTCTTCTCAACTCCTCAAGCTCCTCTTTGAGCTCAGAGATGGAAACTTCTCGGACTTGGAGCTCCTCCTGCAGTTTCTCATTATGTTGCCTGGAGCTGTTCAGTTCTTCTGTGGTGGACACCACAGCGTCTTTGACCTCCTGAAGCTCCTGGAGAAGCTCCGTCCTGTCAGCTCGGTCTTCTTCAGCTTTTACCTGGTGGACAGTTAGGGAGCTGGTTCAATACTATTCAAACAACTGGGTATCATGAAAGACAACAACGTAATCAGTTTTAGAGACATATCATATTATTGAAAGTTCACTTACTTGGAAAAGTTCTCCTTTAAGGTGAGCAATAGTCATTTCCCGCTCCTTTAAAAACACATACATATGTAAGTAAAATGGATATAAATACACGCACATGATTTATGAAGAAATATTTTAGTTGAACACAAACATTAAAAAAAAGAAGAAATTCAGCAACGATGGCTCCACAGATGGATTCAGCATGACTAAGATTTTACATGTTCATCTGGCTCTGTACCTGCAGCAGCTCCTGTAGCTTCTCCACGCTCTCCCTGCTGCTGTTCAGCTCCTCTTTGGTAGCTGCTGACTCATCCTGAGCTTCCTTGAGTTCTTGTTGAAGCTCGGACAACTTGACCTCTTCGTTGCCGCTTGATGATACCTAAGGTGACCAGGTCATAGTATTAGACAACTAGTGAGCACTGGTTTTATATTAAAAAGAAATCATGTTAACTGCGTTGGATCATATTTTTTCTTTTACCTCCTGAAGTTGCTCCTGCAGTCTCTCTATTGTTACTGTTTTTTCCTGGAAAGAGAAGCAGATGATCACCACCAAACCTCAGACTTACTCTCACAGTAAGTATGAACACTGAGAAGCTGTTTAACGTAACATACTTGGAGCTCCTCCTGGAGTCTGCTGCAGCTCTCCTTGTAGCTGTCGAGCTGCTCTTTGGTGGCCGAGGTCTCTTCTTTAACCTCCTGCAACTCTTGAAGAAGCTCCGACACAGACGGCTGGTGATCAGCAGAGGAGGCCTGAAAAAAAAACAAAAGAAAAGGTCACAAAGATCCAAACCTGTCAGAGCTGTATGGGTCAAGAGACAACAATTCGCTCTGTTAATGAGAATGGCTGCACTTGGCTTTTGGTGGTGAAAGATTAAGTCGAGTGCTGAGAAAACTTACAAATGCTCTCTAATATAGAGTCAATTCAGTTCACAGATTTTGTGTGAATCACATAGGCAAGAAATACAAGTACTGCAAAAGGACCAGTACTGACAAGCCGGTGACATGACACATTTACAAGTTTGACAGACAGAGCCAGTAACCAAGCTCATTTTTGGCATGAAGATTGCAAACGGAGAAAGAGTTAGTCAGTATCAAAGTCACAAAATCTTTTTATTGTGCAACCACTTCTCAACTCAAACTATTTTCACACTGAGCAGCTGAGCTCTTACCTCCACATCTGGTGAAGTCCTCTGGTGACTCCTGGCCTTCATCTGACTGAGCAGGTCCATGAGCACAGCCAGCCTCTTCTCGTACTCCAGCACCTCCTCCTCGGAGCTGCAGAGCAGCTGCTTCTGGAGCTCCTGGTCTCTCTGCATCCCGCTGAGTCCCACCTCCAGCTCCCGGAGCTTCTGGGTCAGATGAACAACCTTCCTGGCAGGAGGTTGTCCTGCTTGACCCAGTCCACTGAGATCCATTTGGGGAATACCAAAGTCGCCGAAGACATGTTGCTCCACATGTGGCTCCACATGTGGCTCCACATGTTGCTCCACATGTGGCTCCACATGTTGCTCCACATCCCTCCGCAGGTCCTGGCTTTCTCTGGACTCTTGTGACTGCTGCTGCTGCTGCTGCTGCTGCTGCTGCTGCTGCTGCTGCTGCTGCTGGAAAGCCTCCAGTGTGGCTTGGCTCACCAGCACTTCAGCCACTTTCTCCCTCAGATTCTCCTCCAGACTGGAGACCTTCTGCTGGAGACCGTCTGCATGGCTTTCTGTTTGCTCTACAAGTAGGCGACAATGGCTAAGCTCGCTGTCTCTTTCACCAACCAGGTCTTCCAGCTCCTGGATCCGGAGCCCCAACTCCTCCACCCTGTTGGCTGCGCTCTGCTCCAGAGCTTGTACTTGGGCCTGCACGACTACAAGACTTGCAGTTTTATCTCTGAGAGCTTCTTCGAGGTCGTCCTTTGAACTGTCCAGCTTCTCTGTCTCAGCTAAAGCTTCGGCACAATCTTTCAAGCGCAGATAGGTCTCAAACAGCTTACTGTGCTCTGTCTTCAGTGTATCGAGCTCTTTGGTGGCAAGGTCCATCCTCTGCTTCATTTCATCGTACTCCTCTTTACTCGGCCCACATTCGCCGCTGTCTGACTCGGTCTTGACGTCCTCGTCTTCTTCCGCGACCTGTTTCTGCTCGATATTGGCCAGTTCCTGTTGAAGTTTGTCTATGACTGCATTCAGTTGGTCAAGCTCCTCCTCATTATTCCTCTTCAGGCGCTCTTGCTCACTCCGGAGACACTCCACCTGGGACTCCAGGTCTTTTATCAGCTCATCCCGCACATCAATTTCCTACAGAGTAAAACAGGCATTATTCACCTGGAAAAATATCAGATTTGAGGAGCCCGTGGATATCCAGCTGTTAGCTTAAACGTCTGAGTCCCTACTGTGTTTAGAAGGAGCCTTGAATCACGTATTCCTAATTGGCATTTTTAATTAAAATTGCCGAATTTGTCTATAATAGAGACTCAGAGGTTTAATAAGCCACCTCACACAAGGAAATGATCACCTCACAACAAAAGATGGTGCTGTGGATCTTCTTACCGAGACAAAACAAGCATAACACACTAAAAAAAAACAACCCAACAAAAAACATCAAAATGAAACAAAAAAACTGAGCCAACAAAAGTAAAAGCGGAGGAAGAGGAAACCAGTGAACACACACAATGATGCACTACCACGGAGCTATGCGTATTCGAAATAGATTTTGGTTCTATTTCGTATACACATATTGTGTTACCTTGTTATCAGAAGCTGTTTCCATGTGTTGAAGCTTAGTGATCTGTTCATTAAGAAGTGCTATTTCCCTGTCCTTGTCCTCCATCACCTTCAAAAGTCAGAGATTATAATACGATGGCTATTATTAAACACGTCACGCGACAAGTCCACTCAGGGTCAGCCTTGTGGCGGACTAGTGAGAGTTCAGAAACTGAGTCATACAGTAGAGGAAATGTGCAGCATCGTCACTCTTGCATCATACATGGCAGAATGATGCCCCAAAAAATAAAAATATTAAAAATGTGCAAACTGAAATTAGCAAAAGAGAACATATTTTAATAAAAAAACAGAACATCTGAACAGAAATATTAATGTTATACAGAAATAATTGTGTTAAATATTTGTTTACTGCAGTTTTAGATTCATGATTCACCCAAAACTTCTGTTGTAGCTGAGCAAGACAAGTTTATCTGACATATCAACAGATTTAAAGTCAAAAGCAACCTGTGGTTTATCTTCACATTTCAGTTTAAAGATATATAGTCTGAGTGAGATGACGTCTGTTTACCTGGAGCATGCTGTCCCGTGTTTCTAGGTACTCCTGCTGGCTGCTGATCTCCTTCCTCTGGATCTCCAGCTGCATCTGAAGCTGCTGCACCTCCTCACTCTTGTTCTCCAGCTCCTCCCTGAACTGCTCCAGCTGCTCCTCCAGGTTACAGATCTGAGGTTGCAGGTAAACAACACAACATGAAGCCGAGAGTTGGGACTAAAAGCTACCGAATGTTTACTATTCCTGTGCATCAACAGAAAATGACCTTGATACAATAAGACACAATAGCACTGATGTTTGTTCCCGGTTTTCTTTATGTGAATTCTCTTTTCTTTTGCATCATTAAGAAAAATACTTGGATTCAGCTTCAGAATCATTTTAATTTGTGTTCAATAAAGATCCAAGTGTCAAAAATATTTTGCCAGATAGTTACAACTCATTTCATTATTTAAAAACATAATCGTGAAAACATATTAACATCTACCACCGAGTGCTACGAGAGTGCTGAGAGAGTGCTGAGAGATTTGTCAACGCAAATTATGAGTGTTTACAATAAGTACAATGCAGGTTTAGATATTTATGAACATCCATTTAATAAAAAGCCTCAACTCGATGATGTAAGGCTGTAAAGTGAAAGCTGATATAAAATAATCAGGTTGGCTTCTTTGAAAAACCTCAAAGCACAAACTGAACATCACTGTACCTCCTTCTCTTTCCGCTCCAGAGCTTCTCTCTCTGTCTGTAACTGAGCCTCCAGTGTGGAGTGTTTGCTCTCTGTGATGGATGCATGCTGCTTCTTTTGTTCAACCTGCAACACACAAACACACGCACACACACAAACGGCACACTTGAAAGACACTATTAAGTTCAGCAGTTATTTGTGCAATGTGTGCAGAAACACATGACGAAGCAATCGAATAGATTTTTAAGGAGGTGGAACATATTGAACATACTGTGTCGTGCCAAGAGCGAGTCAATTTGTCAACAGGGCAGCAGCGTTTCCTACACTGCTCTTTTTTTGTTCACTCAACACGGCTCCACATGAACACTGGGGGGCAATCTTGACAGTTGCTAGCCATAGCTCAGTGTCATCACACCAAACTGCCGAGGCAGCTGAAGTAGACCCACCCACACATTGTTCTCTCTCGTGCGTCCCGTCCCCCCTCCCATCCCTTCCTCCACTAGCTGTCACCTCCTCTACATGCTCTCACACACACGCACACAGCCACTGTTCAGGTTTTTCTCCTCTCTCTGGCTGCCTCTGCCTTTTTATCGCCAGCGCATCCTTCATCCCCTCCTCCCCCTCCCCCTCCCCCTCCCCTTCCTTACCTTCTCCAGGGATTCAGCGCTGGCCAGAAGGGCCTGCTCCAGCTCGCGGATGCGGCTCTCCAGCTTGTCAATCTCTTCGTCGCGCTCCCCCAACTCACGACGCAGCTGCTCCGAGCTGAGCAGCAGCTCACTGCACCAATCCGCCTTCTCCTTCAGCTGGGAGGTCAGCTGGTCCACCTGGTAGCGAGAGCAGGAGAAAGAGAGAGAGAGAGAGAGATGTGGAGAGAAGGAGAGAGGGAGGAAGTGATTGTTCAGTGAGATTCGTTCACTTGCTACTAGCTGGTACATGTGCAGCTAGCTGGGAGGTCAGCTGATCCACCTGAGAAAGGAGGAGGAGGAGGAGGAGGAGGAGGAGGAGGAGGAGGAGGGGAGGGGGCGGCGGGAGAGAAAAGAGGTGCAGGGACAGAGGGGAGAGAGAGATTTCATTCAGGAGGACACGAGACACAGAGCAGTACAGTTACCAGGAGGGCGGCTGGCAGGTAACTGATCCACCTGTGAGACGGGAAAACAGCAGCAGATGAATGAGGAGGAGGAAGACGGGTCAACAGGAGGAGGATTCGTTTAGGATCAACTATGAACCGGGAAACAAAAATGATACGATCTTTTTGCAGAAAAGGTATCTCGATGGTTTATTGTCCTCTGAGTGTTGCTTCATCACATTTTCACAGATCTTGAGTGAAACTGAGATTCTGTTCAAATCAGGATGAAGACGTAGTGAGCCACATGAAATACATCCCTTCACTGGAAGCCCTTCATTAAATATTAATATGTAGATTGGGGGATGGACTCTCCATGAGAGTACTTCAGCATTTTATATTATTAGGGTTATTTACATTTCTCTACACTTTATTTTACCAAAATGTCCCTATTGGCTCATGTACCGATGAACAAGTGTGTTTTTCTATCCAATTTATTTCTTGCGATTCATCCTTCAAGGTCATTTTTCAATATTTGAGGATGGCTTCTGAGGGATCTACAAAGGCACTACTGATATGACAAACGATGTCAAAGCAAGCCACGTGGCGAGTTTTAAAAATGACATCTTTCACATGGTTTTACATGATCTTACATTTCTTCATTTTCAAATTGAACCTAAACTCACCCACATCCAAAATGGCATTTAAAAATGTAGGATTTAAACTTTGCAAAAATAAGATTTACAAAAATCAAGCTTCACTCTAGGGTAGGATTACTTTCTCAGAGCTTGCTTTGGAATTTTTTTTCCGTTTTACATGGAAACATTTGTGTGGGGGACATGAGGACGGATCAGAGTGAGAAGAGGACAGTGTTTTGAGTGTCAGACGCTCAGACAGACAGACAGCAGAGAAGGACCAGAGTGGAGAACGGAGGGAGAAGGGGACGACAGAGATAGACAAGTCATTAATCATTACAGGGGTGGAAAGGAAATACTAAAATGCACTAGTTGCTCTCAGGGGGAGACTTCTACATGAAGCTAGAAGCAATACCTTAAAGGTTACTCCATCCACCTGCAATAGCCGGGAGAGAAAAGGCAGCGGCATAAGGGATCAGAGGATGGAGAGTTCAAGGGCAAAAGGGGAGGAAAAAAGCACTTAGTGATAAAAAAAAAAGTGTCACGAGTCTCTGGGAATTATAGAAGCGGTAGAGGTTATCTCAGGGGAATTGACCTGTGAGTTTAAAGCAGAGGTGAAACTGGGGTATAGAATATATGCTTCAAACACAAAGGACCTATAGAATAAGCTAGTTAAAGCTGCAATAAGAAATGACATCATCCAAGTCAATATCTAAAATACAGAGAATGAACAGGCAGGTCAAAGACTAAGGAGCAGCAGGGGCAATAAAAAACATTACAGTTATTACACACAGAACATTTTGATATCACCGAGCATCAGAGTCATTTCCCCCTGAATGAAAAAGTTCTTACAGTACATATAACCTACAGGAGAATCGTCTGAATCTGAAGTGAATCTGAGTCTCTGTCTATTCATAAACAAGACGTCATGATGATGAATAAGTTTAAATCCTTACGGTACATTACTTTGGTGTGGTGTCCAAGGATTAGATCGATTGGTTTGAGGACATAATTAATGCTTCAAATGTGCTGCTGTAAATAATGATGACTGCTTGACTACAACGGGAAAAAGGCAACGCAGCAAATATACAAATACTGTAAACTGTAACTGCTGTGACGAATGAGATGGTGAAAAATTCTTTCTGTGGTCTGACAACATAAATAAATATTGAAATAATAGAAATTATAATGTCATGGACATGGTTCTGGTACGACTTTTGTTTCTTAGCTTTAGTGTGCATATTAATTGTACAACATTATTTTAAAAAGGTTCAATTCACAGTGAAGCTATCTGACCTGCTTGTTCCTTGTTTGTATTTTTCCTCCTCTTACAATGTTTGTCATGGGCCAAAGCAAATTTCTCATATACTGAAAAACCTACTTGGTATATGAGCTTCTAATTCTCTTTTTGGTTCTCCAAAAACGAAGATCTTAAGGTGTTCAAGGACCAGTTGTTAACATTGTCTGCTGATTTTGAGCAGGTACTGTACAGACTTTTTATGAGATTTGCTAAAAGCAGCTGTTGAGGTTAGAGATGACCTGGGAGCAACGAGAAAAGTTGTGGACAGTAAAACTAAAACAATGGCCTTAAATATGCTAAAACTTTCTGTAGAGCTGAGTGAACCTACGGAGTTCAGTGATAAATGTCTCTCGGTTCATCTCTACAAAGAAAACCTTCATTTTACACTGTCACTTGTTTATATAAAAACATCAATTACTGCAGCTTGAAGCAAAATGATTTGAATTCAGCCTGTAAACCATCAAACGACTTGACATCAAAGGTCCATGTCATGTAATTGTCTTTGAGTCAAAATGCAGCTGATGCAGTCACCTGACTTTATTCTATCTAGACAATAATCTCTTGTTTTGTAAAGGCTGCACCTGTGCACTGATTAACATGATCAAGTCTTAGACCTCACTCCCAGTGTTTTGTGTATTTGGTGATCACAGAAACACAAACCCACTATTACACAACTTACAAAAGATCACACAGGACAACACCTGCATGACACTCCCCTATTTGGTATCACTTAGAGGCAGCACAGTAACTCTACCAGCTCTATTGTTCTGCTGTGCGACTCTGAGCTCGGTCTTGTAGCCACAACAAGGTTCATGCTCGTAAAACGAGGATCTCTCTTACAGCCCGAGAGCTTTCTCCTGTTACCTCTTGGTTTCTTTGCTCCGAGCCGGCCTGCAGCTTCTGTGGATTCTTCAGCTGCTGCTCCAGTTTCTGGATCTCCTGCTGGAAGAAGTCCCTCTCGTGTTCCCGGTCCACAGCTTGTTCCTAGACACCAAAGTAAAGACAGAATGTGGAAAGACAGTCCAATAAATAATAGTGTAAATTTGTGAATACAAAAAAAATACAGATAAATATTTTGACATCTATAGTAGGAGTAGGAGTAAGAATTTCCTGTTGAGAAATTGATGTCCTGGTTAAAGAGCTGCATTAAAAAAAAATATCTTTATGATTGGACACTTTAATGTGTTGTGTATTTCTTCCCTTGTCTTTATTTTACTATTTTACTACTACTATTATGTTCAAAAACACGCTTGTTTAATACTTGCACACAAAAGAAAACAACAGAGTGGAATAAAAAAGCCTGTGTTGGAACCACAGCCACTCAATTACAAGCCAAGTGGCCTAATTTTGATGATGGGAACAAAACTCATTACACCATGAGACAAATATGTGGAAGCTGCCCACCAGAAACATGAAAATCATCAGTTTGGCTTTGGATGGACTCACAGGACTGAGCCTAAACCTTTTGTTAACAGTTATACCTCCTTCGGTCTATTTCATATTATCCACCTGCAAATAAATATTAAGCTTTTATTTACCAATATTTAAATTTGTCCCACATTCAACTGTCCAAACAGTAAAATAACTTATAACTTTTGATAAAAGATATTAATTAAAGACCAGAGGTGTATCATGAGACACATTCATTATTATTACAGTATACACCAAAGCATTTTGCAACAAATGCTCTCAGTTGAGAACCTGGACACATTTAATTGATTTTAGCATCTTCGCCTAAAAGTCTTGCTAATTTTACACCACTTGATCATTTTATAAAAATGCAACATGAATATAATGTATCTCTCACAGACTTAAAAACTGTCTCAGCTCGTTTTGTTTGTCACTCACGTCGAGGAACTTCCTGTTCTTGTCCAGCTGTTTCTCCAGAGCTTGGATCTGCTGTTGCAGGTCTCCGCTCTCGGTCCTCTGAGCGTGCTCCAGCTCGATCACCTTGTTGACCTGCTCCTCCAGCTCCGCCTCCAGCAGCTTCACCTGTTTCAGGAGGTAGGAGTTCTCCTTCTCTGCCTGACGCTGGACCTCCACCTTCTCTTTCATCAGCTTCTCTGTCTCTTCCAGCAGGTCTAGAGGACACGATGGATAAGGGAGGAGTGGTGAGCCCTCACTGTCTGGCAACCAGAGCTGGCTGAACTGAGTTTATTTATTCATTCTGTTTTGATTTCAGTGATTAACAAGATGCTGAGATGGATCTGAAGAGTCTGACGTTTGGGAGCCTTATGATTCAATTTAAAGCTAATTATGCTTTTTTCCCCCCATGTTGATCATTTTTTCTCTCCAAAAGAATAATAATCAACTTTTAAAACCATTGACTGATTTCACAGACTGTGTATACTTTCGCAACTTTGCGACATTTAAATAAATGGCTATAAACGTCAGACTCTTCTAACATCTCAGTCAGTTCCCCAACATAATGCCCCGTTACCAAACATGACCACCCATCATGGTGCCTCTTTGCACTCCTGCTGTCACCAGTGAACAACCCCCGGCCGGTTCACCCAGGATCAAACCCCCAGGATTAGTGCAAAAGTAACAAAAGTAACAAGGTGAGAAAGTGCAGATGACAGATCAGACAACGTGGACAGTCCAGACATTGCAATATCCATGCCCAATAAGCATTTAACAGGCAGGGGGGAGAAGGAATTCCTGAACGGCCAATCATCTCACTCAAAGAAAAGCTGTAAACACAGCATCCATGGATCTAAAATATAAATAAAGATCTTTTTTTTTATTTAGAGTGAAGATGGTTGAAAGTTAGGAAACAATGACTACATAAAAATGTCTGAAGATTACTTTCATTTCATCATGCTAAAATGAGTGCTAACACTGACTCCAAGACATATAAAAATGACAAGCCAGGACAAAAATCAATCAAAATGAAAAGCTGAAGCAAAGGTTAGTGATTGAACTGGGTGAGTTTGTGAGCCCATAGCAAGCAAGCTCCAAGCTTTGTTGGTGAGTTGCCGGATTAAGGTTAGAGATGTGCTGTCGCTCAGCTACAGTAGACAATTAAAAGAACATATAGGAGATGACTGAGCCATGCTCATAGTGGACACACCTGCTTCAGGTGCTGCAACCATTGCAGCTTCAACTAGGCCTACAGGAGAATAAGAAAGCACAGGAGTTTAACATGCTCTTGTTTTTTTTGTGTCATGAACAGGAAAACTCGTAGAAAAAGGAGAGAGAAAGGTGAAGATAAGATGGCGGTGTTTTTCTGCAGAAAGGATGCTGTGAAAGGAAAATGGTTTCTGAAAAAGCCCAGTCTGGTTTATATACCCCTCATACTGAATACTCACCATTTCATCTGTGAATCTACTCATGGGATACCTTTTTTGATAATACAGGAGTTATACAGTTCAACATTAGCAAATGCAACTTGTTTACAAGCCTCATGTGGGTGCAGCACTTCCTGGAAAATACCTGCAGACAACTTATGACTTCTGTCACAAGAACCAGCAGCAAGTGTTTACGAAATGTCGATAACACCAAAGAGTTCAGCCTCGTTACTTTGGAAAAAAACAGCCAACAAAATAAAAAAACTTTATAGACGTTTTGTCTCTTTAAACCTGCCACTGGTAATGCTGCCCAATTACCTCATAAACGTTTTAATCACCTTCATTGGGCCAAATCAGAACTACAGAGATACACAGTGTACGCTAAGTGATGTGCACCTCCAAATCAGTTTTACATCTCTCCCTGAAAACAGTAAAGATGCAGAATTGCATATCTACATGCAGCTGACTCTAGGTTAATGATTCACACAAAATCAAGCTCTAAGGGATTTTAAATAGTAAGAACTGTTTTTGTTTCAGTGCAGGAGAGCAATGCTTGACCTTTCCTCACTAAACAAACGTGAACCTTGAACACTGATAATGGAAAACCAAGGTTCTTCAGACTGCAACAAAGGAGCTGAGAGTTTATATTTATGTCTCACTCACTCTGTTCTTCTTTTATGCGAGACTAACAATGATGTCTACAAGGCGGCATTTACACCTGTACATAATGTCAGCATCATGTTGAATTAATCATTTCAAACTGTTTTCCTTTTAATCATCAAGTTAATGACTATTTGTGAGTATTGTATCTAAATTAAAAATCCATCACTGCTACTTCCTGCCTTTGTTATCGAACTTATACGAATACGTACGAAGCTCTCGAGGTCCGGCGTGCTCCTTCATAGCGTCCTGTTGCCGTGACAGCAGCTCCCGCTCCTCCTGCATCTGAATCCTCTCTTGCTCCAACTCGTGCAGCCGGCTACCTGTAACCTGCAGGGGAAAAAAGGATATTTAGTTGAAGCACAGGAGAAAAACAGCAGTATCTTAATGTATCACACAAAAAAACAAAACAATTTTATTTGGTTTTACTGATACCAGTTCCATGTTAGTGCAATACTTTGCACATTTCCAATTCTATGACCTTAAGTCCACTTGTTCCTACTGAGGATAAAAAAATCTTTAAAATGTGGTTTTCAGTGGTGGATTTTGTGCACTTGTAGTTTTTATAGCAACAAATAAAGCTCAATGGAGATCTTTGAAAAAAGGGAAAAAAATACTATATTTTACTTGTGCCTCAAAAAAAACGTAGTAGGTTTTGGCCTTTTAATGAGATGCACTGACAAGAGAAGGGTTAGGGTTGACTTTTTTTTTTTTTTGGGTGATACACATCTCGTGTTTTCAGAACGTGTTGTTCAGAAACCAGATTTAACTTGATGTTACTGTAGTTACACGTGAGTCTCTACTGTGCCACGCTAGAAGCAAATTACAGAAATCTACTCTCAACATGATCAGGTCAGGTTTCGGCTCATTAACAGGGTAATTATTTCTCCCCCCTCTCTGCAGCTGGAATGTCTCACCTGCAGCTCCTGCTCGAGGCTCAGCTGGAGCTCTTCCTTGTGTCGCAACTGCTCCTCCAGTGCGGCTCGTTCACCTGTGTACCCATCGATCAGACCTGAACGAGGACAAAGTGAGAGGACGACGGTTAGAAAAGGGGCAGAAATACTTCTCTTTTCCCTTTTATAAAGTTTCTTTTGTTCTGCTCCTGTCTTTCAGTCACTCAATAAGGGAATTTGGCGGAATTAGTTTGAGCATGTTGTCAAGTTTCAGCCACACACACACACATACATACACACACATAAGGCAGCTATCCAGATGAATGAACACCTAACAGCGGGATACAAAATCCAAGGATACTGACAACACGGAGGCAAACAAAAAACAGAGAGGCGCAAAGACACGCATACAAACAAACGCAGAGATGAACACAAGTGAGCATGTCTGACCCCATTTTGCTTGACATGAAGTATGTGACTGAGCTGTAAACACAATGCAAAGCTCTATCATTACTGTACTGCTCTGTCACAGGTCAGCAAGCATTATGCACCAGGAGAGGAGGCTACTCACACACTAACACACTGGCAAATAAACCATTCGTATATTTACTGTAACCGCAGCTCGGGTGCAGAATGAAACAAATCTGCATATTTTCTGACTTGACACTGTTTCCTTCTACCTGACCTAAAATTTAAAGACACAGCAGGTAAATGTCACCTGTGTTGTTTTATTTCGGACATGTGAGCAGGAACTGAAGCTGTGTGTAAAGTTTGCCAAAGGAGGGATCCCTCAATGACACACAGCTATCAGATGCACATGATTGCTGGTTAAATATACTAATATACTTTGTCCAGCTAAACACACAGAGCTCTCATCACTCAACAAAGACACATCATCTCATCATTACCGCCAGACCTCCCATTAAGCCTCATCAATCAGTACATCATCTGTCACATGGGTTACCTCAAAACCAGTTTGCAAAAGGTCACACCCTGAGCTTTCACCTGCGACTATCATCCACGCAATAAAAGATGAAATATTTGTCTTCCAATTCATTGGCCTTTGCTTTTGTGTCCACAAGACGGCTAAGCAGATTTAAAACACTCCCTCAGAGTGAATGAAGAGGAAACATCTCATATGACCACATAGAAACAGCTGCTCTGTACCATTTACCGCGTGGCATTTATCCTCCGTCAAAGCTGCAACTGTTAGTTGATCAGTCGACTGACAGAAAGTCGGTCGGCAGCTATTCTGAAAATTATGTTTCCGTCATTTTCAAAAGCAAAAACTTTAAACAGTTTCTGGTTTCAGCGTCTAGAATTTGACGTTTGGCTACAAACTCAAAATAAAATTTAATCCCATAAATTTGTCCACATTTCTTAAGATTTAGAAGAATGAACAAATAACCAAGAAGATAATCAGAAAAAAGAATAGATGGAACCTTAATCTCTTTATTGTTCTTCTTTGTTTTATTTTCTATAGTTCACTGAATGGTCAACGTCTTTGATGGCCCATCCTATAAACTTTTCTTTGAGGGCAAATATTTGCTAATCTTCAGCACCACTGTGGTACATCCATAAAACAACCATTATAACAGGATCCGTCTCAAGTAAAAGACAATATAAGATTAGAAATAGCTGTAAACTCACCATCGCTCAGTGTGTCCAAAATGCCATAGACTAAAATGTGACTGCTGGACTGAAGGGGACTTAGAAAACAGCCTAGTCGACTGGGTTTGGTGGGTGTGAGAGAGGATGTGGTCGTAACAGTTGACCCTCATGGACCAGCTGTCTCTGACATGGATGGGACAGCGAGTCAGCTGCCCCCCCCACCCACCACCCGCCCCCCCAACCCAAAAGATTTGTGACTGCACTTAAGCTGTTCTCAAGTTGCACCAGAAAAAAAAACAAAAAACATCCTATTGTTATTGGCTTCAGGTTTTTTCTCTGTTTCCTCTTAAAATACGTTGATTACCACACACAGCAATGTGGTTGTCACAGATACAATCAATTGTTCAAATAAAAACCAGAGACAGACGCACAACATTAATTACCATTTGTCGATTTCTCACCACAGATGGTCTCACACTCCTGTACTTTCCCTCTCAAACAGCTGATCCCCTCACTCCCAGCAACACCCCCTCCTGTGCCCAAAACATGCACACATGTAGTATCACTACAGTTCCTTATGCTCTCTGATGCAGTGCTCTGGTTTCTGTGTAATCATTATCAGATTACCAATTAGTATCCACCGAGATATTGTGATTGAAATTGCATTTCCTCCTATGAAGAGAAAGGAAATGTCTGAGAGGTCCAAGAAACAGAGTGCTGCTGCTGTGCTTAGTCTCCTTAAATTTAAATCTGATCCTATTTAGTAAAAAGATACCCATTACACAGAGTTCATGCACATTCAAAAAAACCAAACAACAAAAACACACACCTTCCGCACGGTGAAGCTCCAGAGCCAGCTGCTCCCGTGCTCGAGCCTCCTCAGACAATCTGTCCTGCAGCTCCTCCTGCTTCTGCAGCAGCTCAGTCATCTCCTGGTTGTGGCGGAAGGATTCCCGCATCAGCTCGGTCTGGGTCATCTGGGCATGTTCAAGCTAAGAGGAGAGAGATGAGAGTATCACATAAGTGTGAGAAGGAACAACTGCTTGTTGCATTAAAAAATCTCAGCAGACATTTATTTCTACAGTTTTTAATGTTAACCACTTACCCAGAAGGGGCTCCATCAATTCTATACATGAATATCTACTTAACCAGTGGAATTAGATGCATGGTTCATGCTTTCATCAGTTACAATGATTTGAGACAACAGAGAGTCTGAATTATTACACACTACAGTTTGACAGAAGTGGGCATTTAGGAGACAGGAAGGCTAATCAGAGATGCTATCCATAGTATAATGCAATAATGGAAGCAGAAAATGTTTTGCTTCTGGAACTTAACCCACACTAGGAAGTCAGGATGTCTATCATCTGTTACTTTGAGTTTACCTTGCTACTTCAAAAACTTTATAGAAGTGACATGTTAAATCACCGGATTACGCCTCAAGAAACAATATTTGTTTACTCATAACATCCATTGTCTGCAGCGTTACTTAGAAATACAGCTGCACTCATATCTTATCATGTTGTGGAATCAGTTTTTGATGACACAGCACATTGTTTAACCATTCATTTTGTTACTGTATATTCTGCAGACATACAAACTAAAGAATTATTCAATATATACATAGAGTGGATATAGATGGAAGCTTTTTTTTAAAGTTTTTTTTCTCTACTTGATAAAAGAGGTAGATTTTGTTAAACCCATTTAAAATAGTTTTTCTGCTGACAGGTGAATTGATGAGTCATGTCAAGTGAGTTCACTTTAAACTTAAGTATTTTTCAACCTTCCTGGGAAGCATTTTGTTGTCAACTTGTACAAAAGTCAATAACAAAACAAGGTGTGTGCAAATGTGACAAACATACTCCGATAATGACATAGCTTTGCTGTGTCATTGCCAGCATCAGGTGACAGAACAGAAGCCATCCCTTCCTTGATAAACAGCTATAAAGTCATGATGATGTAATCAACTGCCAACGTGCTCACATTTTTCTCACAGTTACTTTTCATAGATTTCCATATCTCCCTGTGCAAAGGTCTGACTGTGACATTACGGGAAGCAGGAAGTGGTGAGGTTAATGTGCCACATAGAAGCTTTCACTGTCTGATTCAAAAGCAGCACAGAAAGTCCCTGCGTGGAATAACATTTCACTTGTCTAACATCTGCATGTTTAGACCTGAACTACAAAGGCGGTGAGGAAATTTGCACATAAGATATTAATCAACCGTACATGCCCTGAATCCAATGTAGAGACTGTTAAAAATTGCATAAAGCTGCTCTGCATGTATAATTGAAAAACCGCACAGTTGTGGGCTAAAGGTGAAAAGAAACTCACGGTGTAAGGAGGAGTGGGCAGGGAGATTTTGGAGATAACCTTAAGCAAGTGGCCATTAGTCCTGTGATTGACATGGGAGATCTGCGTCTGCACCACCACGGCATTTTTCTCGTTCAAGGTGCTGCAGAACGGGAAAGGTCGGGGAAGGGGTACGCGGGATTCCACCTCGTACACATCCTGATCCTCGCCCTCCACCCACAGGCTGCTCTGCCTGCTGGAGTTCCAGTAAGAGCGGTACGAATCCATGGTTAAAGGATGAACGACTGAAGCGAGAACTTCCGACCTTGTTTCGTTACATAGGAGCTCTTCTTTAGGAGGAGTCATCAAAAGACATTTCATTCAATGATCCGAAAGGCTGAGCTGTGCAACCGCAAATGACAAATAAAGTCCAAGGGGAGGGGGCGGCGGATGAAGCAGTGAGAGGCTGTTATGGATAGCTCCAAGCAACAGTTTCCATGCGTTTGCCACACAAGCAAGAAGGGTAAACAACACTTAGAGATGGTGACATTTGCGTCAATCACATGCTGCCTGGTTGAGGTAGAACAAGTTCCAGGTAAATATTGAAGCAGGAAATCATCCGGCAACGGTGGGAATTTTTTAAAGTCCGACCAAAAAGTGTCATCTTCGGCAGCAGGTGGAAGCCACGGCTCGGTCCGGCAGCTTAAAGGGCATTCCTGAACATGACCGCCAAAGGTGGGTAAACAGAAAGGCGAGCATTTCTCCTCCTCCTCATATCCTCTTTAAAGATCCCCAGCCTTTTGCTGTGTGTTATTCCTGACCTTGTTTCCTGAGAGTGAAACCATATCATGCCGCTCTGTAAACCTCACTCCCCCACGTCTGCTCCGGCTCTCTCTCTCTCTCTCTCTGCTCTCTCTGGAGATTCATTAACAATACTATGCCGCCGTAGCAACCCCGACCTGCAGGGAAGCCTCCCAGAGGCCCCTTTTAATTGTTCAGTCCGAGCGGCAGCCTGCCGAGGTTGAAATGACAGCCGCTCACTCTTTCCTTCGTACTTCCTTCTAGGACTGTCATTCCCTCTCCGCACATGCCTCTCGCTCACGGCACATTACCCACTGATGCCGGACAGACAGCGCTCCTGTCAGGCGAGGTTCACTTGCGTCACTCGCTACGTTCACTTTGCCTCTCTCCACCCATGTGGGTTTTAAAAAGAAGAGAAAAAAAAGGTTAAATCCCAGATTTCCAGCGTAAGTTTTCCCCACTCAGACAGGAGGATCTTTCTTCCACTTCCTATACTGACCGCACACAGCAGGATACTGTTCGGCAAAAGTGGGAGGGGAGCAGGCGTGGCTTCAATCCGGAGGGCCAGGTAGATTTGCAAATAGATCTCACTGTTCCTCCCCATACACACACTAATAACCACAGACAATGCACACACCCTTTCCACACGAAGCTGTCAAACCGGATTCCTTCCCTTTGGCTGTAAAAAGAAGTCATTGAGGTGTTCTGACATTGTGCCTCTTAATCCCACCTACTGTCTCTGTTGAGCACGTCAGCCGTCAATGCACATGAACTATTTTCACGTTTCACTGAGGCGTCTCACCGACACATAATTGGAGGTGAGCGATGAGTAAACACCTTCCCCGAGCAAATTATTTACAGCAGGAATTCAAGCAAGACGCTTAACATTCCTGACCGGCTGGTTTCATCAATCTCTGTTCACAGCCCAGACATGATGATCCGGCACTGAGAGACTAATGTACACTGGATCGATGGCAACAGGAAAATCATTGAATAAACCATTAGAGGCTCTGTTGATTACAAGTTTATTGTGCTGTTAATTGTGTGTACTTGGAAATAGACATAAAATGCCTTACATGTAAGCAGCTTGTAAAAACTACATAGCTCCTCACTGAGGCTGCAAGCAACAGTTATTTTGGTTTTTGATTAATCGTTTTTTTGTTTGTTTTGTTTTTTGTTCATACATGACTCATCAAAATTTTTCTTTCCAAGCAATTGTCAAAAGCTCAAAGAGATCCAGTTTACTATCACAGAAGACTGCAAATTTTTTATCATAGAAGCTGGAAACAGTTCATTTTTGGGCAATTTGGTAAAAGGAAAATAACTGCTTCTACATTGAATTGATTGTAATCTCGACGTTATTCTTTAGAAAACAGGTGAACATTTCTTAACACTGGTATATAAATAAAATGCAATAAATGAAAGGCATTGCTATACTATGTAATAACCCTATAAATGACTAAATCAATCACTATGATCATCATCTATTGCAAAACTAGCCACAAAGACAAACCCATGCAAACGGTAAAATGTGGGTTTATTGTCAAATGTAGTGAATGAAGCCTTTAAAAAAAATCTAAATAAAAAGGACTGAATAGAATATAACATTAACCAACATTCACTCTGTAGTGTAGAAGGATGCAGGACAACGATGTTGTGATGCTCGGCTTGTAATGTCTTTAAAGCTATTTTTAGATCGCCAAGATAAAACCCATCTCAGCGTAAATAACGCATGAATTTCAGCCAACAGGAAGATGCAGCGTGCAGTCAGTTACAGTAACACGTTCAATGGCCTAGTTAAACTGGCTCTGGCTCTGTGGTCTGACGCTGCTCCATGGACAGCCTGGGGGGGGGTGGAGTTGTTCTGTCCCACTGGACGATGATAGGCTGGTCAGCCAAACAAAAGCACAGTGTAAATACAGCTCGTATCTACAGGCAACCACTGAGAATGAGGCAGCTCTTTTGTGTGTGATTTCTAGACAGGCCAACTTTGTTGCCGGCCACATTCTGCAACCTCATCCCCATTATACCTCCATGAACGGGCGTAGAAACCCACAGAGGGGGTTAACTGTGTTGAGTGTGGGCATTTAAATGTTTTCACAAAGGCTAAATGTGTCACGAGAGCTTTCTGTTTATTACTATCTTTTAGACACAAACATAAACACACACACACACACACACACGGGTTCATTCACTACAAATCCATCTGAAACATCACTGAAAAATCCACTTCATTTGATCAGAATAGGTATTAAACTGATTGAACAGTCATAAATGTAATTTAGGAAAGTTTGACAAGTTAAGTTGAGCAATATTAGTTTATAAAGGAATAGTTTGGCATTTTCAAAACATGAGAATTGATACCCCTGGCTGTTTGGCCAAAAGATGGTGAACTATGCATTTTTGTACAGCTTTAATAAAATATAATGTACTGAACAGTCAGTTTTTGAGACGCATGCTCCCTCTTTTAGTCTTTAGTCTTTAGCTTAGAAGGCTAACCTTCATCAGGCTATGACTTGTTTATTTCCTTTGTATCGATCAAGCCTAACCAGTTAATCAAACTGAATTACTTTATTTTTTATTAACCTTAATTAATTTCTTTAACATACTTTTATTTATTTCAAAACTGTTTTGATATCCATGTGCTTTTATATTTATAATAGATACTTGCATTGTTTTTGATTGACTAATTGTTAATCAATGAACAAGTGTGATAATTGCAAGTTTGGCTATTTGTTTGCACAAATAAAGATGAATATTACAGAAGAAATAACTATTTTTTTGTAAAACAGAATGATTTATCTTCTTATATTAAAAACAATGAAAGCTTCCAGCAAAAAGTGTTATTTTGAAGAAGAATGACAGCTGCTTAGTGCCGTGAATGGAAGCAGACAACACTTGGCCACTGAAGTGTGGTTTGTACCTGGTTGGTGGTGTTGGTGATGGTCATCAGCATCTTCTCCAGAGCCATTTGAAGTCGGCTGCTGATGCCCATTAGATATCCTTCGTTCTCTAACTGCGTCCCCGCCCCCAGCAGCAGGCTGTCCATCATCTGTCGGGACACCTCCAGACTCTCGTCGGCTTCTGTCGCTCCAGACCACAGACTCATAGCGTCTGCGCTGGTATCACTGCTCTGCCAACTTTCTGCACTGGGACCTGGTGTGACCAGAGGAACCGAGAGCAGAAATTAATCAGACACAGAGCTGAATAACATGATGTAGGATGCATGCAACCATTAAAAGGATACTTCACCCAAAATCGATAATTCAGCAATTTTCTAATCGCTGTCACGCCAAGGAAGAGTTCTGAGAACTTTCGGAGTAATCAAAATGCTTTTGGAGTTTCAGGGGGGGTCCGGCTGGCAACGGATTTTCATATAATGGCGGCCGATAGGGTTCACTTTTGAGTTGTCCAAAACACACACTATGAAATATCCAAATACCTCCATACTGCTCGTCTGTACGGACCCAAGTGACCCACTCTGATCTCTGTTTTTAGCCTTGTTGTTGTAGTAGCTCCCAGTGGCTGTGCAAGATGCGCAAGATGTTCTTCCGTGTTTACATCATACATACATCCAATAGTTTACAACAACAAACAAACATCTTGCAGCAAATCTCGCACATGCGCACAAACATCAACAGAGCCACTGGGAGCTACTGTACTGCTACAACAAGGTTAAAAACAGAGATCAAATTCATTTTTTCCCAACAACTTTTTCATGTCGCAGCTTCAGGACACTTGGGTCAGTACCGACGAGCAGTATGGAGGCATTTGGATGTTTCATAGTGTGTGTTTTGGACGATTTAAAAGTGAGCACTATCCGCCGGCATTATATGAAAATCCGTTGCCAGCCCGACCCCCCCTGGAACTCCAAAAGTGTTTTGATGACTCCAAAAGTTCTCCAAACCCTTACTTGGCATGACGGTGAGTAAAAAATTGGTGAAATACTGATTTTGGGTGAAGTATCCCTTTAACTCCTATCACTGTACTCATTGCTGTATCTCTTGTCAAATGAGTCACATTGCAGTTTTCATCCATATCGGTCCAGAAAAAATTAATTATGTGTAGTAAAGACTTTGAAGGAATAAACTAAAGATATTAAATGTATTTTGTCATTAGCTTGTGAGGTCACACTGTCTTTGACCTTTGACCACCAAAATCTGATCAGTTCACCCTCGAATCAAAGCGAACAATTGTCCCAAAGGTCTTCCAGAGAGAGTGCCTTAACAAGAATGGGATGTTTGTATTGATAATAGAACAAGATGTTTGGCAGTACTATAAATACAATCCATAGCAGTAAGAGGCTTAGATTGTTCAGGTCAAATGGGAACACTACATTCACACAACTGACTTTAAGCTCTAACTTAGCATGCAGTGCCCAGTGCTGTCATCCATATGAGACGTACAGCTCTGTGGACCAATGCTTGGATACAATTGACCCTCTGTACTGAATATTGCTGCTTAATCTAATTTAAAAAGTAATTTACATACAAAACGTGATTACTGTAGATAAACACAACCAATGTACAAACAAATCGTCAGGCAGATGCGTCATTTGATGAGCACCGACCATAATTTGCATGCGAACACGTGATAAGACCGGCTGTGACAATCTGCCTAGGGTCCAAGAATGACTAATGTATGGGTGATGTCTGCAGAGGTCAGTAACCGCACTGAGGAGGAGCAGCAGCTTTTAAGGAAATACATTTGATGGGTGTTAGTTCAATAACATCTCTCCCATATGGTGATGAGATTTTTTTCTACCATATCATTAAATGACATCTAGTGATATTGTAATGCATGTAAGAGTAGAAACTTAGCACAGACATGGTTAAAGCCTGAATAAAGCTTCAATATGTGTATGTCTTTGTTTGACTGTAAAAAACAACATTTCTATAACGTTTTAAGTGAAAAAAATAATGTCAATTGATCTATTAAACCACAGCCACCCTTTTGTCAAAGGATTAGACTGTTGTCATGAGACTTTGTTGTCTCGAGCTGCCATGGAGTCTCCACGTTCACCTATAATGAACAATTCAGACTGCAGGCGAATTTGATATTTTTTATGAGATGTGAATTACAGGACTAACTGTCCTTGCAGCAGTTTGTACATTATGTGATCTGCTGACTATGTGCATGACAACTGCTCACATGTAAACACACACACTAAGTGTGTGTTTTCAATATAGAAACTTAACAAAAAGAAACTCCAGGCTAAACGAAAAAACGGACAGGGGGATTAACTCATGATGTTGTCATGACTGCAGCTCTGCTCCACTGCACCAGACAACATTAGGTTACTTAAGGTGCAGTCACCACTGCTAACAACAGTCTGGTTGTGACTTTGATGTTGTCAAAGTGTTTCACAAATCACATTTGAAACTCATTTGAACTCTGGACGTCTACCCTAAGACTATTTTAAGAATACAGAAAATGTGGTTTAAATCAGATTCATAGTACTTGGGTTGGTTTGCAGATATTTATACAGACTTGATGAATGCAAACCTATTTTGAGCTACAATGAATGTCACAAACTGGATTTGAGGTCAGTGTGACGATAACCCTGGAATCTCATGCAGAGCTGCAGTCGTGGAAGATTATGTAACATCACTGTATGAAAACTCACATTTCATTTTGTCACTTTAGATCTTCCATTGACATACTGGCTCTTCAACCTGTTGCTCTGATAAGGGATCAGTAAATACCTAAATAATGTCTACACCTTTGAGATACTTGCCTGCAGTGTAAGGTCTGGCGGGCTGTGTGTTAACTCTCTGGGAGGCTGCTCTCTGTGCGGTGGGGTGGGGCGCTGCAGCCTGCTGCCCGGCACCGGAAGCATCGCGCAGACTTTGCATGTGGAGGCCCATAGTTTCCTCTGCTGCTGCCGTTGTCTTCAGGACATCAACCAGCACCTGGCTGAGCCTCTCGTTGGCCTTACGCAACAGGCTCCTGAAACAAGAGAAAACATGTTGTCAATACCAAACAAAATTAAAAATCTGCGGTTATAACTCATAATGCCAGCTGGCTATGTTACAATATGATAACAATTCATCTGTTGTAAAATCAAGACTGCACCTACTTTGGCTTTAACTGGAAATCATTAATATTCTTTGATTTATGTAGAGAAATAAATCAATGAAACATGCAACATGTTATCATAAGGGAACAACTTCTCTATGCACAAAGCTGATTTGACTGTTAGTGAATTAGTGAGCAGGATGAATGCATTACTACCTTTCAGTGTCCTTATCAGACGACTCTCCATCATCCTGTGGTGATGATGATGATGATTTGTGTACATGAGCTTGCTTTATCCCCGGCCCGCCTGGATCTTCCTCTTCTTCATCTTTCTCCTGACCATCCTCTTTCTTCTTAATGGCCTGGACGGGCAGGAGAGAGAACACAGACAGCAGCCCCGTCATTGCAAAGTTGCAGTTGGATGAACAGACCGTCTGAAAACTCTCCTCGGTGCTGGACAGTGCGGCTGAATGTGGGACTAATAGTAAAAGTGAATTCAAATCAGCCAGACGTAGACACACACTGCCCTTTTTTAACGAGGACTCGGACACTCACAAAGACGCACTTCTAACTCCCCTGGAGCCCAGAGAAACACTGCTATCTTTGTGCTGCTATGGCAACAGGTGCACCTGAGGCACAGCGACGCCACCTTGTGGGGAAACAGCAGAAATGCAGCTCTGCTTCTTCACTCCAGTCTCTCTGACAAGACCACTGTGCAGAGACTGAAGATGAGCGAGACTGGCACTGCTTTCAATTAAAGGATCCTTCTTTTCAGACAGATATGAGTGCACTCGTTTTGAATGACACTGATAATTTTCCTTACAGATCACATTCAGCACTGATACTTAGTGTGCCTTAACCATTACTTTCATAGAGAGAGGCACCAATTCAACTCTGGAGTGAGACACTAAAAACATACAAAGCAACCCTGATTTCTCTAAGCTTGTTTTGTAGAAATGTTTAATGTAGACCTACTCCATCCTTTTTTTCTACATTTGAAAACATCGGAGGTTTGTCCAAAATAAAAGCTTTATGCTGGAGATGTAATAACGACAGATTCCTCTGGCCTTCAAAGTCACCTTGATCAACCTTTTTATTTTCTATGGATCAACTCCACAGTGTTCAATATTATGAAATGTCTTGTGGCGCTCTTTTTTAAAGATCATTTTGGAGAATTTGGAGAAGAGAACAACATATTGCACGTAAACTGGGACAGCTGGGAAAGAAGAAGATGTTTTTTTGTCATCATTTAAATGAATCTTATCCAGTAACAGGAGCTTGAGACCTTTGTTTTACTTAATTATCATAAATGTGAATCACCACCAAGAGTGTGTTGGAGGCAGCAACTGATTTGACACAGAAGACTGAACCTGACAGCCACTGCTATCACAAAGTTAAAGCCTAATCATGCAATAAATGGTTAGTGAAAGGCTAGCAGGCCCTGAGATTATCTCTTCAAGGAACGAGCAGCACAGAAAGAAAAAACCCAAATCAACATGAGGAGAAATATAGATCATAAAGTATGTACAGAGTATCCTTTTTTGATTAAGGTGGGTAACAAATATTCTCTTGTCTAATCAATTAATTGTTGTTGAGACACTGAGAAACTGTCATGTCATTGTGAAGAATCCTGATGCTGTACCCACAGTAAAGAGGAGAATAACTGTCTGGTTCACACACAGCATGATACAACAACCCCAATAACAAAAATATTTAAAAAAAAAACATTTGTAAAAAATAAAAAACATTATATAGCTGAAGCAGTCTAATCCATGTAATATCTGCACTGCATTGTCAGTGCAGCTAAAACTCAGTGGTGCAGCAGTAATGGATACTCCTTGGTGGAACAGAGAAAATGTCTAGACTGTGGTGAAAGTAAAAATCATCGGCTGTGACAGCTGCGTTAGCGAGGGACACTGACCTGCTCAGGTGCCGTTTCATTTCTCTGCAGCTCCTCCCTCAGCTGTCTGATCTCCGCGTTCCTCTCCTCCAGCTCCCTCTCCAGCCTCTCCCGCTCCACCTCCTCCAGCCAGGCGCTCGGGGTGAGAGAGGCTCTGGGAGTCTGCTCCTCGTTCTCCCTCCCCTCCACCTCCTCTTCACCGTGCTGGGTCTGCATGGAGGTGCTCGTCTGGCAGGCGCGCTTGCTGATTCGAGCCAGCTCAGTCTGCTGTGCAAACTCCACTGACATCTGAACTATGGCCTGTCAGATAAAAGAGATACAATATCATTGCTTTTAATACCATTATGTGATATTATGGAGGATCATGTTTCTTATTTTCCAGAATAACTCTGTACATCTTTCAGATATTTTACCACAACTATGGCTTCAGTTGTTGGTTTGATTATCAATTATTTTGCTGATTAGTTTCTTAATTAACTGTTTGTTCAACAAAATGTTGGAAAATAGTCAAAATGAAACTTCCCAAAGTCCAGATAACATGTTTTGTTTTGTCCAACCCACAAACACCCACCGATGTTTTATTTCACAACAAGAGGAAAATCAGAGAGAATATTCATATTTAAGAAGTTAAAACCATTGAATTTGGGCTATTTTTGCTTTAAAAACCTGTCTTAAATGATAAAACAAATGGGTTATGGTTTGTTTCAGCTCCCGATGCATTATTCATTAAAAAAAAAGTAGTCTAGTGTCAACAGTTAAATGCATGGCCACCTACTTTGGCAACTTCCTCCTCCACTCTCTCCCAGTGTTTTTTCTCCTCCTGCCCGGCAGCCGCGAGGTTCTCAGTGGAGCTTCCAGTGCCGATGATACCGTTGAGATCCTGCTCTCTCTCTCCTCTCCTTCCCTGGTGTTCCTCTCTTCTCCTCTCCTGCTCCTTCTCTTCTCTCAGTCCCCTCAGCTCGCTGCTGTGCTGTTCTTTGAGTGCATCGACTTCTTGGAGATACTTGTGATAGAGCGCTTTCCTCAGTGCCTGCAGCTGTGCCGTCAGGCCCACCGACCTGGTAGACCGACGAGACTCCGCGCCTCCCTCTGACAGTCCCTCCTCACCCAGGTCCTGTGAAGAGAAGAGGAAAGCAGGAAATATGAGGAGAGGAAGAGTTACAAAAATTAACCTACCAAAAAAACCCAGCAGACTGGATTGTTTTAAAATGAGGTAGATAACGAGATATAAAGTTATGGACAATAAAAGTTACTCAAGACTGCTCCTGAAATAAACAGGTCCTCTTTACTGCAGCCAAACCCCACCCACTCTTTGACCACTGATAAATACACTATTTTGTTCTAACCGACCTCAGGGATGATCAGCGCGATAAAAAGATGTCTTGCATTACATTACAGCTAACATTTTCCCCTGAGACACTACTGCTCTGTCTCATAATGAATCCCTGTCTTGTCTGTTTCACAGTCACTCAGCTTCTTTGCTACCACTCGCCTCAAGTTTAACATTTCCAAGCTAAACGCACTATGTCTTAAAGTGCATCACGCCCGGTTTTTTTTCAGTTCCTCTCCAGCTCTCACTCCTCTTGTGCGTCTCTCAGTCTTCCACTATCTTCTACTCTGATCTCAGCATGAGGATGTCAGAGCCTCAAACACATGAGCTGCGTAGTTGGGAGGTTGGAAACTTAACAAAGTGTGGAAGTGGGTGTGACGCGAGTGAGAGATGCCTTAAATGGAGTGCAGTTAATTCACGCAAGACAGAATCCTCCTTTCATGCAGCCGCCTAGACTAGAGTAAGTCCGCTTGTTTCACGGGTAACACGCTAGAGTGCTGCGTTATGTAACGTCCAACCCTTTTAATCATTAGATATAGGTCCGCTCACGATGCTGCTTCTGGAGCAAAGCTGGGGATTCAGGACATGTTTTAGCCTAAAGGCTGCGACTGCCCCCTCCCACCCACCCTGACTGTCATAGCTCCTTAATGCATGTACACATTTCAGTTCATAGTAAGATGTAATGCATGTGACATAGAAGATTTAGATGAGGGCAAAAAAGTAGGAGCCAAACCTTTAATTCCTCGCTGTGCTCCTCCGTCCTCTCAGAGCTGGACTCTGAGACTGTGGACAAGCTGAAAGACGAAAAGGAAACGCAATGTCAAAATCAATTGCCCTCCTTTCTTCCTTCTCTTTAAAGAATATTTCCTTGTACTCAGAATTATTTCATCACATACTGGAGGTAACAGTGAGTGTAAATTCTGCTATCGAAAGGACCATGTTCCAGTTTACTTGGTTGGGAAACAGTTTATGACATTACTGACCATGAATGCATCCTGAATCATAATTATCAACAAATTTTACAGCAATATGATTAATGAGACTCTCCCACCTACTTTCATATGACTCAAGCTCACAGATTCTACAACTCTGACCATTTAAATCTGAATATTTATCTATGACACTATTTGAGAATTCATAAATTGGGCTTAAAAGCAAAGTCAAAATACTATAAATATATATAAATATTATAGAAATTGAATTTGTTATGAAATTATATACTTTCAAAAAACATTTTAAAAGTAAAATAAAATAATGGCGTGATGACATAATTTGGCTAGCAAATGACAATATATTTGCATGATCAGATACTCTGCTGATTAGTTTCTTGAATAATGGTTTAACCATGTATGTGGAATACCTAAAACTGTAGAAAATGTTATTCCTTTAAATTCTTTGTTTTGTTCAACCAACAGTCCAAAACTCATGTAAGTGAACATAGATTTTACATAATACTGTATATGCATATACTGTGTCTGGATATATGAGATTAGACTCCATGTATTACTGTACTATTGCTGCACTGCCTTTGAATCTTTTTCTTGTTCACAGCCAGGGTTATAAAGAAAGTGTTTTATGAAAACCACAGTAGTAAGTGTATCTACAAAATCAAACAGTGGAGGGCAGCAGCATCTCAGTCTTCAGTGTTATTGCTGTTCTGTGTGGATTAATAATGAGTATATCAGACATAGAGTGGTTTAGTATCTTGTTCTGTGTCATTAGCAGTTCTGACACAGGGAGATATCCCATGTAATGAGCCATGTGTGACACAAAGATTTATACTGTTGACTAAACATGAAAATATTTATATGGCTTCATATAGACTTCTAATTCTGTTATTTCGGTAGCAAGAGACCAATTCCTTTTCCTACCGACTGCTTCATTCATATTGTCTTCTATACAGCACGTCTGTAGTTTAGTGAAGCCATCTAGAGTGGCTGAAAGGTGCTTTTTTAGGTAAGTGGGCTAACAAAAGGCAGGAATAACATGTTAAACAACTTAGTGAATATTTCATTAGTTGTTGTCAATGTAACTGGGTCAGGGAGCGTCCACGTGCTAAACAGCATGTGCAGACCAGCTTAAACTAGAAGTTATCTGGAGGAGATCATGTAGGTCAGTCTGCTCAGACTCTTCTTACATGTGCACTTGTAATTTAAACTTGTCTCACAGCATGGATGTATTACAAATATAAAAGCTACAATATTTTGACTATCATTATGTTTCATGATTTTATGTTATAACATCACAGAGGTGAGAATTTTGAAACTAAAATGTAAATGAGTTGAGTTTGAAAAGGTTTCTCTTCTAAAAATGTCAGATTTTATGTTTCCTTACTTATTAATTATTATCTGTGTATGGGGAGTTTGCTGTACAAAGTTGTCATGTGCTATCACCTGTAGTGTGTCTCAGAGCCTGTGAGTTCCTGCAGTCGCTGCTGCAGCATGAAGAGCTCTGTGGCATATCGCTCCTCGGTCTCTGTGGCCTGCTGCTGGTAGTGAGCTCTGAGATGCTCCATCTCTTGTCTGTGACTCTCCTCCAGCTGCAGCTGCTTCTCCTGAGCCTCGCCCTTCATCCTCTGTAGCTCCTCGGTCAGGGAGGTAGACGGTGCACCAGGCAGCTCTTCTGAATCTGATCAACCACACAGGAGAGATGTCAAATTTACAAACTGCATCATTTTAAGATTAGAAACTATTTGATGAAAAGGTTTCTCATCTTATTATACAACTGTCTTCCATCTTTTGGTTTACCTTTGCTCAAGCTGGCAACCTGCACACGCAGGTCAGAGATTTCCTTTTCGCTGCTGCTCTTCAGTTCGTCGTACTCCATCTGCAAGGCCATCATCTAGGACACAAACAGAACAGTCAGTGTCTCGCTCTTAACACACCATCATCCCACACTCTGTTCATTAAACAGAGTCAGTCAACATATCTTACTTTGCTCCCATCAGCTGTCAGCAGAGCCTGGAGCTGTGACAGTCTCTGATGTTCCTGCTCGATCCTCTCCCTCACCTGCTGGAGATTTCTGTAAAGCTCTACAACAAGAGAAAAACACTAGATTAGATGCATATTCAGTCAATTCATTGTTACATTATGCACAAATATGTTGCTGGATTGTAAATACACAGAGTTATGGTACACATGTAACGTGAGTATACATTTATTTACTTAAAGCACAGACTTTTGTGTCCACAATGTTTCTTTCTTTTTTTCTTTTTTTTTTAGATTAAAACTCTTTAAAAATGTACCTCTGGCTTCCTGTACAGTGGAAGTGGATTCACTAGTGTCTGGTCTGTCCTCTGGAGGAGGCAGTTGGCCCACATCAACACTCTCCAAAATGTCTTCACCAAACATCTTTCGAAAAGACTAAAAGAGACGTGGTTACATAGTTTGGTGATGTGGAAACGCTTTGATGAAATTAATTAAATCTACTGAGAAAACTACAGTGTTTGAAGTTAGTAATTACCCGAATGATCTCACTGCATTCCTCTGACACAGCTTGTAACATGCTCTGATATTTGTAGACTTTTGGCTCAGCTGTTAAAAGAGAGAGAAAAAAAAGACATATTTAAATGTGCATTTCAAATATTTCTTTCTTTGACAAACGCACAGCCATTCATAACAGGCAACATTGCTAGATATATCAGCCAAACAAAATCCTGCTCTGTTTTGATTCCTCATGAATGATGGATCAGTGCTCCTGAGGGCAATGCTGCTCTTTTACTACCACAGACGCACACAAAGGAAAAACAACTACACATCTGCTCACCCAGGTCACCGTGCTCTCTCTGCTTTTGCAGTTTCAGCTCTACTGAGTGTGTGCGGGCGTCCGTCTCCTCTTGAAGCAGCTCGAACTGGGCAGCGTGGATCTGAGACAGGCTGAGGCGCTGGGCCTCCATCTGCAGCCTGCACTCACCCTTAACACAGGAAGACACCGTCACATTAACAGAGCTGATGATGCAAACTGGAACATTCTGTGTCATGTATATAATGTGATTTTATATTTGAGAGCATTTGTCTAAGTATCTGTGAAAGCGATCAACAGGACAAGTGTGATTGGCAAGAAGAAAATGCTGCTGAGGCTGAAGAGTCATACATATCACTTATAATTGATAAATTCAATTTGTATTTCCTAATCAGAGAGGCTAAATGATTAATAACATAATCCTGTTTCCACAGCAGAGTAGTGGCACAAGCCATCTGTTTCCAGGATATTATCATTTCTATAAATAAGAACAAAAGGCACACGTTGAGGCTTCTTTCTCTAATTGTGCATTATGCATTAGCACAGATTTGTTAGGGTTACTCAATTATGAAATTACAAATGTGTTACCTTTGATGTCACATGTTTTTAAAGTGCACTCTTCATTTCAATTAGGCTGGATTTAAACTGCTTTGTTATGATACAATATCTCCATCCATGCTACATCTGACGGTGTGGTGAAGAGAGGCCTTTCAAAGCCGTGGCAACTCGAATGCTGCTGCTAAAAACATGCAGATAACAAGCAGGTTGCAGCTGTGTTATGATGTGCAGCTGCTACACACAACACAACACACGACACCAACAACAAAAACATAATTACTGTGATGGAGAAAATTACTAAAAAATTAAGTTTTCACAGGTGCTGTTTTGTCTTTCTCCAGAAAAGTCTAAATATGTCTAAATATGTGGCGTTTAACATTGAAATCAACTAAAATGAAATAAACCACAACATATATAATGTGCTGTGTGCATACTGTGTTCACCATGTCAATTAACTGTGAGGTTTCAGAGCATTTTTAGATTTCACAGGCATGTTTTGGTACAGCAGCTTATTCAGTGTAATGTCATTGAGTGCTTTGGTTTTTCTTCACATCAAACTATTCATTCAGTCCTGCTTTGTTCTGGTGACATTTCACTGGCTCCAACTGTTTTGACATCTCTAATACAACTTGTGACAGTGCTCGACTTGTTACGTCTTCCTCTGTTGATTCTTGACTGCCAAACTGCCGCTGTTTGTTTTACTTTTCTAATTTGTGTGATTTGAGTGAAACCAAATAGCCATACACGCCAGTTTAGGGAAAATTTGCTATTTAAAATTAACAAATCTCATCAAAATACCTCCCCTTTAGCGGGGTATTTTCTTTTCCTTTTTTTTTAAGTATATTTTTTGGCCATTTTGCCTTTATTTGATAGCACAGTGAGATAGACAGGAAAGGGGGAGAGAGGGGGAATGACATGCAGGAAATGGCTGCCCGACGCGGGATTCGAACCGGGGACGCCTACATTGAGGACTGTAGCCTCTACATGGGGCGGCCGCCTTAACCACTGCGCCACGCACCGCCCCTTTAGCGGGGTATTTTCTGACAAATTGCCGTAGTTAAGGAAAGGAGAGCTCTTTTGTGAAGACCACAGACACAATATTTAAACTATCATTTTGAGGCCAACAGTTTTGCAGCTGAGCGCGAACCTATTTATTGACCTTTATACTGTATGATGTGCTGCATCAAAGCAACTACTGACACTGCAAAGCAAAGGGCAGGATGTGAGCTTAAGTGGCATTTACATGCTCAGTGGTCTCCTCTCCTTCCCTCTCTGCTCCAGGACACACGACTGGCTCAGTGTGGTGGCTGCCCATCCCATGTCTGCTCACCTGCATAAGCAAACATAGAGGAAAATATTGTACGTTTTTGAAAAAAAAAAAGAAGAAATAAATCCAGCACAGGTGCAGACAAACATGACGACAATGGACAGAAAGACAAGATGAGCCGTTATGTATCACTTCCTGAGAGGGAAAGAGGCGAGGAGAGTAATTCTGAATGTAGAAACCAATATGATTGTAAAATCATCTGCCATATTTTGTTATAAGAGAAATCTAAACTTAAATTGTTTCACCCCGATGAAATACTTAAGTGTTGTTTATAAAGGCATTGTATCAGCTTTACATAGAACTGCACATTGTCATTGTGTGAGTGACAATAAACAGAAGCTCATTAAAAACAAACCGCTTTAAGTTCTGATGTTGCCTTTACAAACGTAGAACGTCTTACACTGAGCATTAAAGACATATAAGCCACTGACTGAACAACAACAGCAAACAAGACTTTCAAGACTTCAAAATGAGCATGTTAGGTGTTTTCGGTCAAAGACATTTATTGTGTAGTGTTCCAACCCAGGAGGTGACAAACAAACAATGAAGCACAGATGTGAGATGGCAGACGGACACTGTAGCGTATCTTTTGCTTAGGTGTAACTGAGACACAGACACATTAAGTGACCGGGGTAAAATGGCTTCTCACCTTAAACCCTTCACTCCCTGCAGGATGGAAAGAAACTAGAATGTACACATTTCTACACAACGGCAACGATTCACAACTAACACAAGACTGTGGGTGATTGTTTTCTCCTCCCATTCTTTTGATTTTTCCTCCTTTCCTTTTCATTTTCAGTCTCCTATTTCGTTGTATAGTTATGCATAATGAGAAATAAAGGCTATTCTATTCTATTCTATTCTATTCTATTCTTTGTAAAAAGAAACAAAACACCGTCAACATTCAATCTGAGAATGCGCGGCATCAAACAAAAGCAAAGCAATACATATTGCATAGTGCCCCTTTAAAAGTAGAAATGAGCAGAATATTGATAGTCTTCATACTTCACCAACACACGCAGGCTGCACTGTGTGTGCAATTTCTCTTTTTGCTTGATTCTCCCCACAGTAGCTCTGCCTAATGTCACTGAATGGACTGCATGAACTTAAACACAAATATGCCTCTCTATTAAAACAGCAGTCTGACTGTGCTGCTCGGCGCTTCCTCTGAGAGCAAACCTGCACACACTCGGGCAATTTGCAATCATGACTGTTTGTCACTAGAGAGAAAACATGTCAGTGCTGAAATGCCTCAGTCATATTCTCTTTCAGTGTTAAAGCTGTGAATGCAGCGCACGCATTTCTGATGAGGCTAATAACAATAGCAGACATCACAGCATTAACTGTGAATGTGATACATGCAATTTGAACTGCGTTTTTCCCTCTGACAAGCATGTTTTTTTTTTTCTTTTTTCTGAAAGCCCTTGAATCAATCGAACATGTAATTTCATGAGACTTGAAAAAAGGCAGAGAAAAGACGGCTGTTTGAGTGAAGAGCGGTGTAGTGGACGCATGTGAGTGCCTACCCGTTTGTTGGTGTGGTCTCCGTCTCCCTGGCACCCGTCAGTGGAGTCCTCCTTACTGGCCCTCTCCTGTGAACATGACATAACCTGGCTCTCCATCTGAGGCTGCATCTCCTGCTCTGCGGCACTTGTAGCTCTCTCTTCCTCTGCCACTGCCTCCTCTTCCTCCTCCCTTTGCTTTTCTTCTCTGCTGTCTGTCAGAGAAGCGCCCAGTTTGCGCTCCTGCTTCGACCTCTGCCGTCTCTTGCGCCTGCTTGACCCTGAGGCGGTGGACTTTTGCGGGGAGGATCGTCCTTCAACAGGTCCCTCCCCCGAGGACTGGACTACCGCCGCTGGAATCGGAGTCTGCGAGAGCCTCTGAAGCTCCAAGGTCTGCCGGATGCCGTCTCGCTCGGCTTCAGTTGTCCGTAAGAGGGTCTGAAGAGCCTTTATCTCCTCTTGCAGAGATTGAATCTGAGGGTGATGATCCTCAAGAGAAGGAACCGGCTCAGCAACAGCTTGCTCTTCTTCCCGGAGCTTAGCTTTTCCCTTCGCCCTCGTTTGCTCTCTCATAATCTCCCGTTTCTTCTGCAGTTCTTTCCCCAGGCTTTCATATTGGGCGATGACCTTTGCGTTTTCTGTTTTCACTTCCACGAGCTCTTCTTCCAGCTGTCCCAGTTTGCTCTCCGTGAATATCAGTTGCTCTGTAACTTCGGAAAGCCTCCCAGCCAGGCTTTCCTTCTCATTCAAGGTAACAGTGAGTTTCTCCATTAGCTCAGTAGTATCTTTTTCTATAACAGCTTTAGTATCTGTAGTTGTGTCCTCCATTTTGATGTCGCTGCTGTTCTCCTCCAGCTCCCGGATCTGTGACTGAAGGCTGGCAATTTTCGCCTCAAACTCGAGTGACTCCTTCAGCGTCCTCTCCTCTAGCTGCGTCTTTGCCTCGGTGAGACACATGTACTCTTCCTTCAGCTCCTGATAATTTACTTCAAAATTCTTTTCAGCAAAAGAGAAAGTAGTCCTCTGCTTTTCTATTTCTTCTCTAAGCTCATCCACTTGTTGCTGTATTTGATTCTTCTCTGCTGTGACCGCCTCAATTCCCAACGTTTTTGATTCTAACTCTTCTTTTAAAGCCTCATTCGATTCTAATAGCGTCTTCTTTTCTAATTCTTGCTCTTTGCACTGGCTCTCCCAATTCAGTTCTTTGTCTTTCGTCTGTTTTTCGAGCGTTTCCGTCTTCTCAAGTAACACCTGAATTTCCTTTTCCATCCTAACTCGTTCCTCTCCACCCTTTCTAAGTTCCTCGAGCTCCACCTGAAGCTCTTGCAGCTGCTCGACGAGCTCGTCAGCTTTGGAGCTGTGCAAAGCGAGGTTCAGATCTTCTTTCAGGCCGAGGATCTGGTGCAAGAGCTCGTCTCGCTCTGTGGCAAAAGTGGCCTTCTCCTCTCGTAACACGTGCATTTCTTCTTCGTACCTAACTCGCAGCTCGTCCAGTGCCGTCTCGTGTTTGCTAGCAGCTTCGTTGAGAAGGTTTTCTGTGTTCAGGAAATTCTCCCTCTGCAAGTCTTCCCGCAGAACCGTGAGCTCTTCTTCATGGCTAAACAGAAGCTGAGTCCTCAGTCGTTCCAGCTCTGCTTCCTGTGACTCTGCCATGCGATCCAGCACAGCATCTTTCTCCCTTTCTAGCATCTCCAACTTAATCTTGTAATTGGTCAGTTCTGATTCGTGTTTTGTTTCTTCCTCTTGTGCAGCTTCCTGAGCAGCGGCCAATTCGCTCTTCAGATTGTCGATCGTCTCCTGGAGGCGCTGCAGTTCACCTTGTTGGTTTTCCTGAGAGATAAGACTGTGGGAGACCAGCTCCACTTTTTCTTTAGCGGAACGAAGATCTTGAAGAAGGTCCTCGACCTTGACCTGCAGGTCCGTCTTTTCCTGGGTAACTTGGCTTAGCTCATGTATGGTTTTATCTTGCATTGCTTGGGATTGCTCTAATGTCTCTTGCAGCTCCTTGATCTTAGCACTGAGACTGTCCACCTCAACGGTGGAGCTGTGAGACAGCTGTGCTTTGAGAAGCTCGAGCTCAGCACTATGCTGCTCGGTCATTTGCTCCACTTTGGATGCATGTTGCAAATTGAGCTCCTGCTTCATCTGGACAATCTGCTGGCCGTACATCTCGTCCAGCTCTGCCCTGAGAACTTCCAGCTTCCTCTCAGTCTCGTACTGCATGTTTTGGATGATCTCGCTCTCAGACAGGCTGCCCTGGTGACAGCGTTTCTGCAGCTCCTCCACTGTGCCCATGAGTTGCATGATTTCATTAGAGGACATTCGCTCTTTCTGCCTAGAGGTTGCGAGTTCACCTTTACAGCTTTCTAACTCTACTCTCTCCTTCTCTAGTTCTAATTTATAACTCTCAATTTCACTTCTAGAGCTTTCTAAATCAGACTTAGTGCTTTCTAAATCAGACTTAGAGCTTTCTAAATCAGACTTAGTGCTTTCTAAATCAGACTGAGAGCTTTCTAAATCAGACTTAGTGCTTTCTAAAACAGACTTAGTGCTTTCTAAATCAGACTTAGAGCTTTCTAAAACAGACTTAGTGCTTTCTAAATCATCCAGGCATCTTTCAAGTTCTGATTCTTTTGCAGCCATTCGCTGCTGGAGGTCACGCAGGAGTTTTTCAGAAGACTCGAGCTCATCCTCGAGCTGTGTGACAGAGCAGTCCCTTTCTGAAATGACTCTCTCTTGCTCTGCTATGACGAAGTCTTTGTCATCCGACTGAGGAATAATATTGTCGTCTGTAGTCCTTCCAACATGAGCGCCAAGTTCCTCCCTGAGGAGGGTCAGTGATCGCTCATGTTCTGTGATTATTGCAGTTTGCTCGGAAATTACCACGCTTTTCTCTCTCAGTGTTTGTGCTAAAGACTGCTCGGTTGTCCTTAAATCCGTCAGCGACTGCTTCTGACTCGCGATGACTTTTTCTTGTTCCGCGATCAGCAGGTCCTTTTCATCTATCGTTTGCGTAAACGACTCCTCTGACGTTCTCTGCGACTACAATGGAAGCAAAAGGTGACATTCAGAACACGACTGTGACCATTTGAATTTAATAAAACACATCCGTGACCATCTTATGTTAACACACTAGGCGGCTTCTAACCATCTCCATCTCGCTGAGTCGGTGCTGGAGCTGGCTGATGTGCTCCAGCTGTTCACTGCTCCCGTCCTGGTGCTTTCTGACCTCCGCGTTCATTTCCTCCAGCTGCTGTTGGTACTGGACGAGCTGCTGCCTGGCCTGCAGAAGATCGGCTGCTGTGCTGCTGTGGCTGGTGTTCCTCAGTGTCTCGCCTGCCTGCAGCTGTGATTATTAGTCAGAATGGAGGGTAGAAAGGATGCCAAAAAATAAAGGGAATGCATTTTACTTCTTGTCAATAATGTGTACAGGATCACCACCCACACACGTATCAATTGTTATCTAGACAGAAAGAGACCATTCCCACCTGTTGGAACTGAATATGTAGTTTTTGGCTTTGTTCTGTCAGCTCAAGGAATTCTTTCATGATCTCGTCTTTCTCTTCTCGAGCCTGCTGCAGGTTGGCTGTGAGCTGGGTGATGATGCCATCTCTGTGCTTCAGGGCGGCTTCAAAGTCCTGCAGCTGTGAAAGTACAATGTAAATGTAAGGAAGAAATGCTAAGGCAGCTGACGATCTATAATGCAGTAAACATGAATTAAATATACAGTATCTACCTGCTGCACTCCTTCTGAGCCGAACGCAGCCCTGATTTCCTCAAGCTCTCGACTGAGCTCCTCCACTGCCTGGGTCTTGGCAGCGAGTGCATCCTCCATGTCTTGCATCGTACCTCCCTTAGTTACCTGTTGCAGAGGCTCCACCTCCTCCTGAATTGGAGAGTAACAGTCAGAGAGGTAGGGCAGCATTTACACAAGGACACAAGATAAGGTGTGAGCTCAGATCTTAGTCACCAACCCACAGCAACAGCAGTTAGTTACAAAAGCCAGGAGCCACATGAAGGAATGTGTAGGAAAGTAGTGTGAGTACATACTGTATGTTTATATTATATCATCAACTGTTCTGTTTTGTTGCAGGGGCACGCTATGGCCAAAAACAACTTTGCTGATGCTGTTAACTCAAAGCCTTTTAGTACAGTCTGCCAATGATATACTATGTTATTGCATAGAAATCCTGCAAACAAAGTAATTCAATTGACCTAAAACCTTTAAAAGTGCATCTACGGAAGCCTTAGTTCTTCACGCCATAGATGAGCTAACATATGAGACGTGTTACCGCGGAATAAACGACGCGAGCAGCAGTCAATTTGCTCGTTCATCTGGTTGAAGCTCTGTTTCTTTTTACATTTATGTTTTTATGTTTTTTTTCTTTTTTTTTTTAGGATTTGATTAATGGGAGCGAGATATAATTTTTGTGGGTTCTTGCAGTAACTCATGGGAAATCAGAGACAAGGATTTCTTTCTTGCAAGAAAGAAACATAAAATCATGCTCCTAATAAAAAATACACTTTTTATTGGACTGAAACCTCAGGACAGGAAAGACTTTGTTCCAAGTTCAACACTTCCCACTGTGGCTGTAATTCTGCCCCTCAGATTCCCTTTCACTAACATGAGAAAGCAAAACAGTATCTGTCCAGACTCAATGTCGCAAATCTGCAAAAATCAATGAATATTGACAGGGGAGCAGAAATACTCTCAGATCGCTGTATCTCACATGGGAAATAATTACTTCCTCTCACACAAAGAAACAAAAAACTGTTTCATTAATTTCATTTGAATACTGTAATAAAGAAAGCAAACTTTACAGTGAGTTATGGTGGCACTCATATATTTTGAGTTCTGTAGATCAGTTCCTATTTGGATAATCCTCTTGTCCCTTAAACCTCACTGTCATCCTCTGTTCGAATATCACCTCAGTGAATCTAAAGAGACAGTCTTTGTGTAACATCCTCTCTCCTGCAAACACTTCACTGTCCTCTCCCTCCTTTTCCATCACTCACCATCCTTCACGTCATCCTCCTGTAGCTTTCAGAGATAATTTACGCCTTTAAAATGTCACAAAGCCCCGTTAAAGCCTAAACTCCTGACCCATTTGTGCTTCCAAAAAGAGAATTTACAAGACACGAACATTTTTTTTCTTCAATTTCCCCACACCATATATTTCCGATACATTACATGTACACAATGGAGGTATATAGTCAGGTTAATTGCAGCATAAAACAGGCATGGTTAGTGAGATTTGAGAGTCAAATCTAGCAGTCAGAGGGTTTTTCTAGCGAAGCCAAAAGCAGAGCCAAAAGAACTGCTTGATCGGATTACTGTACCCAGATAAAATCCTTCGTAGACATCATTAGATTCTCTGTCATCACATCATGGCACCCATTTACCTGTTAATTCACAATGCTGTCAGTGAGAAGTTAAGGTTTGGAAACTGCGACGATTTCAGAAATCATCCCAGGGCAGATTTCTACCAAGTCTGATGATTTGTATGATTCATTTTAAATGTTGGTTTTACTGAGAGTATAAAATCACATCAGTCATATTTATGATAATCATCATCATCTTCCCATTGATGTTTTAGATTGTATTACTTTAACAACCTTTTAAAACCTTTAGTGTCAAGTGTCATTAGGCAACTAAACATCAGCAAATAAGGAAGAAGAGTTTTAGGAATTTCAGATTTTTGCTGCTTTTGAATTTTACTGTTTCATTTGACTGGCTCACGGTCAGCAGGGTGGGGGTGGGAGGGGGCACAGCAGCCAGCAGGGACACAGTATAAGACCAGGTTAAGTTATTTATGCACCAAATACAAATTCTACCAGCACATGATCCTGTTATCGCCTGTCAAGTAGCTGACTCAACGGACAGCGATGATGAGATAAGCCATGAAACGGACTGACTGCAGTGACCGGCTTCCTTCCACTCTAGAAAACAGCGGGAACACGCTGCCAAACTACTTAACAAGCTACGTGTAAATATCAAAAAAATAAATGTGACAGCCAAGGGCAGGCAATTAGCCACATGTTAAATCTTCCTCAGTCCATGACACTCTGCAAACCACACTCTGCAGCAGTCAGGCTTCACACAGTCCCATCGGTAGCTTCATAATGAGGATTTTCCAAAACAGAAAGTCAGCCACAGCCGATAAATCCCCCTCTGACACACACAGATACACTCGCAGTCATATACAAAGGTGCAGTGTGTACAAATGTAAACTTGGTGGTGGAAAAAACTATTTGAGTTACCATGAAACTAGAATATATATACATATATTCTGATAGTGATATATATTCTCACCTCTGAGGAATAATCTTCAGCAGTAGTGGACACTTCACTCTCCGGCTGCAATAGAAAAAAGTAAAGCAATTTCATCAATACTGTGCATTAAAAAAACTAGCAGATGATAAGAAGTGATTTCTATCATAATACAAAGACAGATTACTGATTATCACATCAACCACAAATAAACAGCTGAAAACAGTTTAAGTTGTTGGGGTCTTTTATTGTGAAATGGAGAAGGGTCCTCCTCATATTTCCAGATATCTTTAAATGCAATATAAAATGCACATACTAAAATGTTCAGTCTACTTCAGAAGGCACTCTGCATTCAAATGTGGGTCTAACCTACTTCTGCCACGCGGCTCCGTTTGCACTCCCACAGACTGATGACGGCCATCCTTGAAATCTATTTTCGGGTCAATTCTTAGATCATAAATTGAAAGACTGTGCGGGACGGAACGGAAGAGAAACAACTAGGTTTCATTGATTTGAAGAACTTCAACTTTACTTCAAACTGTTTGCAGCAAGTGGGTTATAAGTCTAGTTCAGCGATAGGACTCGGTATTGGCTCTGTAGTCTGATCCAATTCCCAGTCACTAAAATACTGAGATTTATGAAGTTCTGAGGGTATAAAATGTCTTCTCAAACTTTTTATTTCTTTTTATTTACAATGAGCAATGGAAAATCGTTTGCTTAGTATTAGGGCTGAACGATTTATCATTTTCTGATCGAAATTGCGATTTTAGACAATGCGATCATGTGATCGCAAAAGCTGCGATTTTTTGCAATGCTCCTGACCGACCCAGGATCTGTTGTCAAGACAGTCTTGGCTCTTTTCCACTACACCCCATTAATTAACAGGAAAAAAAGTGTTTCACCATCTCTCATCTCTGTCAGTCAGCCCGTCCACCTGCCGTCTCTCTCGCATGCGTGCCAGTGTACACACACACACACGTATACATACAGACACGGGACACGGGCCCATGGATAGGTTGCGGTTGACCGCTAATAAATGGTAAATGCGCTATATCGCGCTAATTGTACAGTGTTGAAATTAACATTGCATTAGAGCAATGGCATTTAATGTTTTAATGGTATGATGTAATTTTCTGTCATGTTTGTAAATGTTACTGTACATTATGAATATCACACTGAAGCTTGATCTGAAGAAAATTGCGACTCAAATCGAAATCGTAATATCTGCCAGAAAAATCGCAATTAGATCTTTTCCTAAAATCGTTCAGCCCTACTTAGTATTTTATTAATGATTCTGCTCCTCTCCTTCTGTAGTTGTGGGTATAGTTTCTCAACAGTCTGTAGTGTTTCTGCCCTCTCAGTCAACTCTAGCTCAAAAGACCGACCCAAACTGTAGCTTGGATAGGCTTCCTCCCACGACCAAAGACATGCAGGTTAGGTTAGTTGGCGACTCTAAATTGCCCATAGGTGTGAATGAGTGTAATATCTACAGAGTCTGTAATATTTTAGCCCTGCGATAGACTGGCAACCTGTCTAGGGTGTACCCCGCCTCTCGCCCAAAGTCAGCTGAGATAGACTCCAGCTTACCTGTGACCCTAGTGCAGTATAAACAGCATAGAAAATGAATGAATGAACGGAAGAATGAATGAATGAATGAAAAATATTAGATAGATTTGAAAAGATTCAGATTCGTTAGGTTCATTGGATACTGGATCTAAATTAGATAGATACTGCTACTGAACCCTGTCTCTAATATGTTTGCATTTTATAATAACCTCTGTCAAGCTTGTCGGGAATTTTACTTGCAAATGCTGATGTCTAGCAGGCATGAATGAGTCAACACAGTTGTACTTTCAATTCTTATCTCTTTCAAGATGCCTGTGAAAGACTCTATTGACAGTATGGAAAACTTTGATCCATGTTGTGTTTCCACAGCAACCCTTTCATGCTCACAGAAAGCAGCAGAGAGCCGAGCACCGTGACCGTTTTGTCTGGGATAAGAGCAAAAAAAAAAAACTGTTAGGAGAAAAATTACAAAGACGCAGGGGAGACTAAGCGTTTAATTTTAACAGTTAAATTATCTATCTGCATAAATAATTCACACATGCTGGTTGGTATGGTCTCTTAAAATTCATAACTTTCATTTGTTATTGATGCATATCAAGTCGTATCCACGAATCAGAGAAACGCAGCATCCCCCGCAGTCTTTTGTCACAGAGCGGACGAGGGTCGGTCCAGGGTGAAGGAAAAAAAAACAAATAAAAACACCTTGGAGAACCTTAGGGTCTGCTGAAAGGTTTTGCAAGGCCACAGGAATTGGTCGTGCGGATCGACGCATCTCAGCCTGTTTAAAGGCAATTGTCTGTTTCCATGGCGACCGGTAGTTTTGTGGGCTTGTACTGCATCAAATGTACAGTGGGTTCAGGGAAAGAGAGGCTGCGCGGAGCCAATGAAAGAGACTGAGAGGGCTCGAATGATGATTAAAAAAAATGTGCAAGGGCCCTCAGGTCTCGCTTTTAGAGATGGCTGATGCCTGAATGTTTATTTATCAGAATCATTATAGAGCGTGAATGTTCAGGCTCCGGCTTTTCAGTTTATCTGCTGAATTCGTTGCAGGTTTGAAGGTCGTGCGTGTTTGCAAAGCCCACATACCAGATAGGAAGTTGTTTTTTTTATGAAGGAGAAGAAACATACATTTGACTGACCACTTTTTAAATCACAAGAAGCAGGTCTTAGGGAGTGGATGCAGTTTTATGACCATGAAATTCACAGAATGCATTGTTAAATCTTGGGTCCGCTTTCAAAAGGCATTGTGGATGAAGGTATCCATCAATGATGTATTATGTAAAAGGACAACAAAGTAGGCTGCTGAAAGTTCAACCAAATTCCCAGAGCCACCAAAACTTTGGAACAAGTTTTCACCCAACAATGCTGCAGTGTACTTTTCACAAAAATGGTTGAAAAATTGTAAAAAAAAACAACAACAAAAAAACAAAGTATCTCTGCTGAAGTCTGGCTCAAGTCCCTATCAAAACTGAAGTTTTATAAATGCATTAAGTAAATTACCTCTAAACAGGCTTATTGCAGATATGCTGTATTAATGTGTGTGTTAGCTATATGCATCTTGTTGCATCCTTATCAACAGATAAGCCTTAGACCACAGAGTGTGGCCATAATTTGTTAATGACAAAAATTAAAGGGATATTTATCAAATCAATCTGTATGTTATGAGTGTAAAAGCTTATTATTGGCTGTGCTGTGCAACATTATCTCGAAATATATGAAGGTCTTTCAAAAAGTTCCAGTACCAGTTCAGTAAAGAATGATCGAGTGAAAGTGTATAGTGACGTTTACTGAGGTTTCCAGATTCTATAGGACAGAAACTCGGTTCATTCAAAGTGCAGTCTCCGAGGCTGACTCAAGGACTGTAGGCAGACAGCTGATTGGTCGGATACAGTGACGTTAGAAATGAATGAAAGAGATTTAGAAAGAATGGGAATGAAGAAGTGGCAAAGCAGACTGAAGCAGGAAAATAGCTTCAGCTCCCACTAGAGATACAAAAAAAGGAGAAAAGATCTTTTATTGAACTGTCACTAAAGCATCAACACTCAGTAATGCAGTAAAGATAAAGCAGCACGGCTCCATCTACCTGGACTCTCTTCATTGATTAAACTCTTCATTTTCAATGGCTCATTTCAGAGACAACCCAATAACCTAAAAGCTCCAGAATAAAAATAGAAAACTGAATGAAAGTACAGAAATGAAGCACAGCTTCAAAGATACAAGCACATAGTGCAATTACTGAAAGATTTATAACCAGATATCACACATTGTAACTTTGTGACTGAACCTTGAGTCATCAGAAACTAGCAGTACATAGCAGTGTTTCCCCCACCGCTCTGTTGGCGAGCCCCCGCCCTCCTTGAAAAACGGGAAACCTGGGAGCCAATCACAGCCTGAGTGGACCTGTTGGTCTGACTAGTCCAAAACAGTTGGAGCCCTCCACCCGAAGCACCAGTAAGAAGCTGCAGACGGGTCGACCAAACAGCGTTGTTCTCCCTCTGCCATCTGATTGTTAAATACCAGCACTCACCCTCAAAAACCGATCACATGAATGCGATGCAGGCTTCGGGGGCGCGGAATCGCAGATGCGCCTGTCTTTCAGAATAAAACTGAAGCTGTGTCGTTTTTCCCCTTATACGTCCATATACAGTAAGTTAGTTTGGATGGAACGGACTCACCCCCGCCCCGCCCCACCCCCCAAGACAAAAAAGCTAGGGCAAACACTGTATACATAGTGAACCCATGATAGTCATTCTAACCTGTCTATCTGCAGTTCATTGCTTTGTCAGAGTGGGCTTGATCTTTGATCTTTGACCACCAAAACCTGATCAGTTCATTTATTTAGACCAAGTGAATGTTTGAACCAAATTTAAAGCGTTACTGAAACATTGAGTTCACGGGAACAGGACAGATGGATGTGCAACGGCCAAAAAGCCTCTGATTTTCATTCAACTGGAGACTGAAATTGATTCTTCTCATCAAATTGGCAAAGACCAGGGAATTGATTCCTACATGGCATCTGGTAATTTTTTTTTTGTTTCACACGACCTGCAGCTGTAACAGTATTGTTTTTTATATCAGCTCACTAACTGAATGTCATCACGAGCATGTTGAGCTATTGACAAATGGCAGCAGCCCAGATTTACGGCTCAAGTCTATGGTATTATAGCTACACTATATAACGATGTATATTATGTATACCACAAAGCAAATTCACATGAACTCAGTACGTATCAATATTTCCAACAGTAAGTGTAAAGTGTCTACCTCTATGGTGTAGGTCTGGTCGTGCTTGACAGTCTCTCCGCTGCGCAGCGTTCTAGCGAAGGTGAACTCCGTGGTGGGTGGGGCTTTATTTCCTTCTTCTTGTGACCCATCTTGACCTCCGCCTGAGACCTCCTCTCCTCCCACAGACTGGTCCGGCTCGACCTCCACCCGTCCCTGCGAATCTCCCTCAGAGTCGTCTGTTGCCGTCTTCTTTTTTTTTTTCTTCTTTTGTTTCTTCTGGGAGTCGGCGTGAGCTTTTCTCTGCCGGTACTCAGCCAGCTGGAGAGGAAAAACAGGAAGCGTTAAAGATGAAAATTTAATTCATACCTCAAAAAGGTTATCCCTGAAAGTAAAAATGCATTAGCAAACACTTAAGCAGCCCGTCCTTTTAAAATAGTACTCAGGTCTGTATTCTCAGGCGTTGCCTCCATCCTGCCGCTTGATTACCTGACCCTAATGCTCAGACTTCTAGGAAAGAATCGCCTCACAATAACCACAACTCATTAGTCTGCCTACAGAGTTAATATTTCTATTAAATTCCAAGAAACATATCAACCTACCCTGAGTCTGAACAGTTTGGTGAAACTCAAGCGAAACATCATGTGCCCCAAAAAGGCGTCTTCCCTGTTCCGAGCGAATCCTCCCTCCCTGTGTCCATATGACCCGACACATGCCTCTTGCTGTGCCAGGTGCTAATCCTGACTAAAGGGATTAAACTATGGCAACAATCTGTTCAAACAGCCATTAACATGTTTGGTTATCTTTTTTTTCAAAAACTTGATTCTTTCTTTTACTCAGCACAAAAAAAACATTAAACATTGATGTTTCCTCTACCAAAGAGAGTATAGGGGCTTCATATTAGGGATTAGAGCTCATATAATTATTTATTTTTCTCCACAATGGTACCAGATCTGCTGATTGGTATCAATAGCAGTCTATAATTCTTTCGCCAAAATCCATCCAGTTAAAGGGATATTTCAACATTTTGGAAAATTTGCCTACTGCCATAATCCCTATAGTCTCAGGAGGAGTAGGTTCATTACCTTTAATTATCAGTGCAAGCTGTTTTGAGATCGGCGGGGCACGGCGCACGGTATTTCCGGGCTTTCCCTCATCAAACTCATCAAATACACAATCCAACAACTCCAAAATGCTCTTGTGGACAAGTTGTGACCTACACATTCACCACGCTATGAAATAATAATGGAACGTCACGAGTTGTTTTCGCGGTAAATACGTAACCAGAACTACATTCCCGACATGGCTGCTTGACGGAGTGACTTCAAAAGCGAAGTAGTTCCGGGTATTTGCTTCATGTGTCGTAATGTTACATAATTATACGTTATTATTTCATAGCGTGGCGAATGTGTAGGTCACAACTTGTCCACGAAACGTTTTGGAGTTGTTGGATTGTGTATTTAGTTTGATGAGGGAAACGTAGGAATACCATTAGCCTCCGTTGCGTTAGCTGAGCAGCTCACGTCTCTGCTCCACCGATCTCAAAACAGCTTGCACCGATAATTAAAGGTAATGAACCTACTCCTAAAACTACAGGGATTATGGCAATAGGCGAATTTGCCAAAATGTTGAAATACCCGTTTAACCACTGGATACCAATATCTACCACCCAAATTGAAAACATAAAAGTTAATTTGATGTTTTGTTTTACAGGACAGTAGTGTGCTCATAGATTTCTCAATTGGTTTACTTGGAAAAAATAGACTAAAAGTGATGAGAAAAAAAAGTTATTGGGATTTTTTTTCTTAAAAAGGACAACTCCACTTACATAAGTATTCATCATTCATCTATATTTAAAACTTTATCCCTCATATATGTTGAAATGTAGGAAATGTCGGAGTGTACATAGAAAGTGTACTTCTTAAGATTGTTTCTACTTTCCTTTCGTTAGCACCAAGGTCTTTCGAGGAAACACAAGTATTTTCCTGTTCCTTTCACATCTTGTTACTGCTGAATAACCTGCTCAACTAACTTACACACACACACACACACACTTATAATTATGAGGCATCACATGAGCACGCACGGCACTAATCTAATTTCCGACGAGGCGTGAGGTATCGCTCACTCTCCCTCTCTCTCTCAGCACTCCAGATATCCATTATGTATGAGCAACGGATGACAGAGAAGAGGTGGCAGAGTCAGCTCAGCGAGGCCGACAGCAGGGGTGCAGGTGTCATACCGCAGGTGCTGCATGGACCACCATCTCTATATAGATAGGCTGTTGCCAAGGATACCGCGCTAATGCCTGCTCAGTGCTCACCTGTCTGGAAAATGCCTCTGCAGGAAAACTTCAAGGTTTCAGCATGTTTGAAAATGTTTTATTGAAAAGCTGAAGCACTGAACACCTTTGAAAGGCCTCACCGACACACGGTGCGTTTCAGTAAACACTCGAAAGTACACAGAGGCGGTGTACTGTCGACTATACTTTTCCTCAGGGCTGCACAACAATTATTCTGATACATGTACAAAACCATTATAGCAACGTCTTTTAAAAATGTCTCACAGCCCAAGGTGAAGGTGGTATTCTCATAACTTTTTCATAACGCTTTATTCAACTGACACTGACAGTCCCTTCGCCCCAGATCTGGATTTTATTTATCACAGAGAAATCAGAGAGAAGCTGGCAATACTTGGTCATTTCAGCTTGAAAATGTTCAAACCCCACTCCTGCAGCAGCAGCAGCAGCAGCAGCAGCAAAGCCAGCACAACAGTACGCACTTTTTTTCTTTTTTTCTTGACAGGTCTGGTTTGGTGATGCTGTACAAAAAGTTAAGAGGTCAACACGACGGAGCTGAGAGTGGGCGTCGTGATCACATCCCCCACCTACAACTCACAGCTAAAAAGCTCAAAGGCCTCTTGATCTGTGCCTCTGCACCTCCACGCATGCTCCACCCCTGGTCCAAATATACCCGCCGTGTATCTGTATGTTCAGAAGAGCTTTATCTATCAAATACCAGGGCACCCGGCGTGAGATATGAATGAATGTCAGGCTTACAAATGTTACACTGACAAAAAAAAAAACACACAAGGATGACCTTCATTTATGACTGAATCAGAACAACACGCAAGCTATAATGGAGGACCTGCCAGCACATATCACCCTGAGTTTTGGAGAAGTCTAGGGAACCCCTCAGTCCTTTCTTTGGTTGAGATGTTTATCATAGCGGGCTGCCCTACTTGGCTCTGCAGACCGGAGCGCTGGCTGAGCATATGGAGGAACGGAGCGTGTGTAGCTGTATCACCATCTGGGAGGCAGAGACTACGTAGGTGTACCACCATCTGCTGTCTGAAAACATTTACACAAGATTATTTTATAAACAAGCTATTTGGGTTTTTTTTTTCCATGTGTCAAATAGCGGCTGACTAACAGCATAAACAACAACATCCACTTCACACTGTTAGATTTTCAGGTGGTGACAGCCACTAAATAGTGATGACAAGACTGTATTAACTGAACAAGTAAGGCACTGTCAGACTAAGCACTGATGTACATCTATATTATGTCACAAGCAGATGGACAATTTATAAAATATTATACAAAAACACAGTAAGAAGATGATATTACAACAATATCACTGACTTACTGTATATAAAGCTTCCTGTTATGGGTTTTGTTGTAATCAGTGATGAAGGACCTTAATTTGTTAGTGTGTTAGATAAGATCACATTAGATTGAAATGCATCACACCCTGAATATTTTAGTCATAAACAATTTTCCATTTGATTTCACTGAACATTCACATTGCCCACTCCTACAGCCAACACAATGTGATTCACTAGCATCTTGATCTTTAGGTTATTAGTCAGTCAGTTAGCATAAATCATATAGAAATAGTTTTGACAGAACTGTGGGAAAAATTGCCATTTTATGTTATCTATGATAATAACTGAGAAACAGAGCTGCCCAATAACTCTTATGTATTTGTGATTTGGTGACATACAAAAAGTTAAAAGATCTTCCCAGAGGAGAAAAAGCACAAGTCTATCGAAGTAGTTTTGTACATGTGAAGCAATATTCATTCACACATCGGAGGTCTATAGTTTATTTTTTGATCAGTGCCTATAAGATACTGTTAGAGGTTTCCCAACACTGCTAAAAAAAAAAAAAGCAGTGCAGCTTCTTCTCCAGGCACCGGATCACAGCCTCCCATGTCATGTGCCAATGACAGAGCCAGCAGCAGTGTGTTAGTCAACACCCGGATACTTCAGGGCTAAATCCTCTATTTTACACAACACACACATTCCCAGTGACAATAGCTGACAGTCCTAAAACAAAACAACGGCAACGGAAGCTACTTCTCTTTGGCCCCACCTGGTTCATTGACAGCACAGCAGGTGGAGCTGCGTCACGAACAGGCTTCTCCACAGAGAATGAAAACGGTTGAGTCTCAAAATACTAACAACCAAAACAGTATCAAAGTCACAGTAAGGCCGAGGCAATATCCAAAAGCACTGTAACTTTTTGATGAAGGTAAAATGTGTCACAATGGAAATGGAGCACTGTGATTTTTTCCCCCAAATGTAGTGGGGTTTGTATAGACCCCTACAAAAATCACATCATTGTTATTTTCATATTTTTTGTGTCAAAATAAAACACAAAAATTCCTATTCACACTGACATTGTGTAAGATTAAAAAAGCAATGATGCTAATCAATAATGTGCTAACCTAAGCAATGCAAAGACAACACCTGCACAACAGAGAAGATGGTTTGTACTTTAAAAATCACAATGACTTTCCCAGATTAACTTTTAAAGACGTTTGTTTTCATGGTTGGATCCCCTCTGCAGTTTCATAAATCACCCTTTTTCTCTCTGAATTAATAAACTCTTATTTTGCACAACCCGTTTTCATGAACTTTAAGCCACAATCATTGTTAAGTACCCTTAAAGCTTCTGCAGAGATGTGCTTGTGCACCATCATCCGCCCTAATGACAGCAGGCACAGTCTCCTTCACAAACCCCAGAGAAGACCGAGTCCTGTGAGCAACAGAGAAACGCCTCTGGAGAAAAGAGTTTTCTATTAAAAAGATCCAGTCCCTCTCTAGCTCAGTGAGTGGGTTTCAATCTAGCATGTAAAACGATTTTTGCATGTTCTAAATTTCACATTTTTAACTCAAACAAAAAAAAGAAGCAATTCTGTGTTGTGTTTTTCTTTTTGGTTGAACAGAATACATTTCCATCCATAATAAACTGCAGCTGATCTACAACACAGTCATGACTTAATATTGTTAAAGGGATAGTTCAACATTTTGGCAAATTGGCCCATTGCCATAATCGCTATAGTCATAGCAGTAGGTTCGTTACCTTTAATTGTAGGTGTAAGCTATTTTCAGTACGGCGGAGCGCAGCAGCTGGCTGCTCAGAGCTACACTATGGAGGCTAAGGGAATTTCTTGGTTTCCCTCATTAAACTCATCAAATTCAACATCCCAAAACTCCACAGCGCTTTTGTAGACAAGTTGTGACCTGCACAACCACCACGCTATGAGATAATGACGGAACGATACGAAACGGAGCCGTTTTCGAGGTAAATACAGGGTAAATACGGAGACTGCTTGCTGAAAAACTGTCCCTGAACGCAACGCGCATCAGCGGTTTTGCATGAATTTACCTCGAAAACGGCTCCGTTTCGTATCGTTCCGTCATTATCTCATAGCGTGGTGGTTGTGCAGCTCACAACTTGTCTACAAAAGCGCTGTGGAGTTTTGGGATTTTGTATTTGATGAGTTTAATGAGGGAAACCAAGAAATTCCCTTAGCCTCCATAGCGTAGCTCTGAGCAGCCAGCTGCTGCGCTCCGCTGTACTAAAAATAGCTTACACCTACAATTAAAGGTAACGAACCTACTGCTATGACTATAGCAATTATGGCAATGGGCCAATTTGCCAAAATGTTGAACTATCCCTTTAAGCTTGTGAACTGACAATGACCAGAATGGCATGAAATTTGTAGTGTGTGACCCAACAAACCAAAACGAAAGACTCAACAAACTGCAAAAAACCATTTCTGGTCCCAAGAGTTAAATCTAAACAAAGCACTCTATTGGCTTAAAGCTGTGATGAATGAGCTATTTTGTTGCAAACAGACACCAGTCCTGACCCGTACTGACAGTGAAGCCCAGACAGCCTCTTGCATGGTAATGATTTAAGTAGTTATCAGATGTGGTGAGTGACAGCATCTTCAGATTACATCTACTTTCTTGCCCATAGCTTTCTGCAAGATGCTAGCTGTTCATTGCATCAAGTGAAAACTATACTATGCCCACGTCAAAAGGGGTTTAAAAGCTTCATCATCAGGAGCATTTATAGAACTGCACAGAAAATTCAGTTCAGTCATCGTCTGGGCTGTGGCTAATTAAAACTGGGCAGCTGTTAGACCATCACATTCAATTAAATCACCTGGCAATCCCTTCTCAAGCAGCACAACGTGCCAACACAAGAGATTCAGAAGTGTTCAGTTTTCTGTTGTGGCGTGAAAGGTGATAACTGCTATAGCCTAAAAGTAAAACTCTCCATCATCCAAGCAAGTTAATAAACCCTGATGGTCACGGTCCATTCATCACATAGAGTGATGCAGACAGAGTATGTTCTTGCTTAGTCACCTAAAGGATTAACTAATCAGGCCTTGGCTAAGTAGATCAACTTGTACCTTTGCTGTCCTCAAAACCTCCAACAGCGCCCGACAGTGACACTGACCTTATTTGGAAACCCTGAGAAAATCAGCTTGTACTACTATAAAAGTTTAGTTTAAAGCTGTGACATGTTATGTATGGAAGCAGTATCAGTAAGCATCACAGTCAACAGCACAAACAGAAACATCACACACTGAGTATCAGATATTCACTCCCCTGATGCTCGTTTTGCAGGAGGATGTGTGGAGAACAAACCAGCCCATTATTATAATGGCAAAAAAAAAGCTACACTAACATACTTTTAATCTGTGCTCAGAAACCACATCAGAGAAGCAGAGAAACAAAATAAGCAATGCAATCCTCTGTGAGACACGTCTGCATCCAAGACAAATTAAGCAAACACGGCTTTGCCCTCCCCACTGAGACGATCAGCTCTAAACATGCACGAACAGCAAATGGACACGTTATCACCTGAAGTGACATCCGGGTGTGGCAGACTGACGGACACACAGACCAGGACTGATGTATCGTCAAAAAAAGCAAACTTATTTTATACAATTTCTTCAAAGAGTGGCAACAAAACAAGTAGCAAAAAAAGGATTTATACAGACTGATTGACTGACTGATAGAGTATCTGAGCCTGTGAGATCTCTCTAACCTAACAGAACAAATCCATACAGCCATTATAAATGCACTGATGGGTGTTTTCAAGAACAGAGTCCCAAGTGAGGAAGCTGAAGGATGCCAGTAAGGCACTGAGAAAAGAAAAGTGAAAAGAACAATACATCTGCAGCTTGCAAACACACCAGCCCACTATTTGCGCTTTACTCATTGTCTGGTGTGACTCAATCGGGATACACATCGTTTCAGGCATGCAATACAATAGATGACTGACAATTTTAACTTCACTCCAAACATCAGTACTGAAGCTCCCAGTAGGCCTGATTAAAAAAAACACAGTCGCTGTCCACTGCTCATCAAACGATCACAGAGATCATATTTCCTTTAAACTATTATAACCAAAAACAATTTCTGTAAAAGATGTGAGGCAAAATATGCAGGGTAATTATCTATTTTAGACTCCAAACCAGTTTTCTTAAATTTTGAAAGGACAAAAGTAAGACATGTCCTGGCATCATCCAAACTCTGCCCATAGCTGGCCAAGTGACTCCATACATATCACAAGAATAATGTCCTGGATGCCCCCTACAAGCCATTGTCAATGTGCTCTCCAAGGGAATTACATGTCGTAGTTTCTCCTTTGCTTGTGACAACATGGCGACACTGTGCTGTGAAGAAAACAGCAGCGAAATTCCCCTGCAGTACAGAGGGGCCCTTTATAAACCAAAATGCCAATGCTATAACCAGGGAGATGTTCTTTCTGAAGGTCTCTCCCACTGTGCAAACCTAAAAGCCAGAGCACCAGGACCGCTGTGAATCCAGGAGAGACCAAATGACACACCTGACACGGCATATTAAATGTGTTGTCTCTGCAGTGTCAGGGTGGCAAGCGTTTGCATTATAGCACCTTTTGAAAGCAAGATTCTCAAAACCAACTTTTACTATAATGTCAGTAACTAGCTATATGAGGTTTGTAGACAAACACTGCTAGAAAAAAAACTGTAATTTGGACAGAAAGGAATAGTTAATAACAGCAGTGATAAATACTTCTGTGAATATTAAAGCAGAAGTAAGCGATATTTTTGTGTTAATATAAGTCTTAAATCGTTGTATCTTCCGACAGTAATCACTTCTATAGAGTGTTTGGTCTGAAACACGGGTCTGTCAGTCACTCTGCTCTGCTGTAAGCCGAGGAGAAAACTTTCCTTGTATCCTACAACCTTTAGCCAATGAGGAGAGTAGGGATGCAAACAATTAATTGACTATCGATTAATTGTCGATAAGAATTTAATCGATTAAATTAAATTACTTGCAATTAATCGTTCCTTTTCAATGGGAGTTTTACTGTGAAATGTAAACAAGCAAAGCCGACATAATGTAGCAGATCTCTGTGTAAACGTGTGCAGCGCTGCGCACTGCAGCACACAAGGGAGAGAGGGAGAGGAGGTGAAAAGAGACAACACTGTTACCTGTTGTAGCTATACGGGACTCAGGCTGTACCATCGCTAACACACAGACGACCGGTGAGTAACGAGTCAAAAAGCCGCCGACACGGAGCTGCCTGAGGAGTTAATGCAGCCTGAACGCAGCTCAAACCGACCCGGTGCCTCAGCACGGCGGACAAGCTTTGATAAACACACCGGATCCGCGCTGGTTTACAGTATCCTACCGTAGTTTAGCCGGTCGCTACCGGAGCTTAATTTAAAAAAAAAAAAAGAAAAGAAAAAAAAAGCGCTCGTTGCGGTGCCGCGGAGAACAGCGCGTGTGTCCAAGCTGTGTTGGTTTATGTAACTTGAGGGGACAAATGAACCACATGTTTATTGTCATGCATTGCTGACCTGGGCATTGTTTCTCAATAAATTAGAAAACCCTTTCCTATCATTCCCCTTTTCCCTGCATGGTTGAAGGAGACTGGCTCGCATCCACGCTCCCACTCCCTCCTGCGCCGACATGTCACCTTAAGTCACATAAACCAGTACGGGTGTGTGGACACAATATTGTTGTCAGCGCGACAGCGCCTCATCACCGCTGGTGTTAAAAGGCTCCGTTCTTTCTGCAGTCAGGTTAAAGCGCACATCCGCTGTGTTGGTAAACAAATAATCCCTCTATATCAACGGAGGCAGCCGTGCTTGAGCAGCTTGGGTTGGAGGTGGTGTGAGGGGCCAGCGGGGGACAGGGGGGGGATTCGGGCTTCAGCACGGTACGGAACAACTGGCCCTAGTGTGAGTGCGTCCTTATTTGTGGCCGCTGCAGCGCCACACGGGCTTTGCCTTTCAGCAATCAAGCGCTGTTTTCGTCTTTGTTAATAACAATAACAGCAACAGCTGTAGGCAGCTGAGATTGCTGTGCCGTCACCATAGAAACGCAAGACGCATTACGGCTCATTCGCAAAATACCTTTCAATGGAAACACCCGCAAATGGCAATTTGCACTTTTTCGAAGTTTCAGAAATATCGCTTTTATTTTGCGAAAATCTGTAATGGAAACGCAGCTCTCTCACCTCATCTCATCTCATTATGATAGGACTTCAACCTCAGAGCTCTCTGTCCCAAATAACGTGCTACTTAAACATTTTCATTGTGCTGTGCTCTTAAAATAAATTAACAAATACTAGTGTAAAGTCCATAAGGAATTTTCCCCTTAAATTTAGGTTCTCAGGAAAATCGCCGCTTATCAATTAATCGATCATCGATCGATAAGGTCTATCAACTATCGATTAATGAATTACTCGATAATTTGCATCCCTAGAGGAGAGAGAACGGCATAAAGGGGCGGTCCTCTCTGTGTGTGCAGCCAAGGGATGCGTGTGAATGTGGTGACGTAGGGACGAGGACCAATAGATTCGTGACGAGGGCGGAGGCTGCTAACTAACGAAGTTAACCAAAACGACCGGATCGCTTACTTCTGCTTTAAATGATCAGGATTCATTCTACAATACATAGACTTTTCATCTCTCTGTTTCATTCAGATCAAATTAGCCACATGTCTGCAGGGTGTATCATAATAATACATCTATTTATTATATGACCAGAGGGGGATCTGCACATTAATTTATTGCTCTGAACAATTCATACCCATCATGTTTAATTACACAATTATCAATAACACTGCTGCAAGTTCATGTAACTACCCAAAGGTCAAAACTGAGACAGCAGCGTGTCATCTTTTACACCAAACAATGCTAATTTCTGAGACAACATAAATCGGACATGGGCATTCATCCAGGCTGCATTACAAGGCAACTTCACAGCCACCATTACTCCTACTCTTGCTGCATGAGTTGCTGCTATAGATGTGGCTGGGAGGGTGATAAGGTGTGAGAGAGGGGCGGTGGGCTGGTTGTCCTGACCTAATTCTTGATGCTACTTATTGATAACACCAGAGGTAGTACGGGCACAGTACATAGGTCTGGCATGTGGGACAATGTTTGCTCTAGCCAGTGGGGATATGTCCTCCTGTCCTGTAAATCCTGTTCCTCCAGCCTGTCAGCCTCACTTTAGCAGGCGTTTATAAGCCTTTGATAAAGATGTGGCGGCTTGACTTGAGATTAAATTAGCATTTGCGTGCAGAAGACTGGTGCATGTTACTTTTAGAAAAAGAAAGAAAGAAAAACAGTGATAGGCAGCGGGCTGGAGTAACGTTTCAGACAGGCAGCATGACAAAGGAGGTTGTGGCTAGCTGCAGCGAGCCAGCCAGCCAGCCAGCCAGCCAGCCGCCGGCTGTCAGAGCGAGGCGCGTGTTTCCTGGGGACTGACAGCTGAGAGGGGGGCAACGGAGGGTTGGGAAGGGGAAAGGGGAGGGGGGTGTTAAAAAAAAAAAAAAAAAAAACAGCTGACAGACCCAGCTGTGAGGAAATAAGTTGTCAACAATATGAAGTTACTACTTTTCCAGCCGTGGTACAGCGCTGTTACTGAGTGAAGCTAACGACAGAAACTGAAGAGTCCGTAACGTTACCTTTGCTTTGCCGGCCTCCAGCTTCTTCTGCCTCTCCTCGTCTTCCATCACCGCTGTCCCTGTGGCGGAAACAAGAGGGAAGCGGCTTCATGCGAAACACCAGCGGCGGGAGAAAACTGCTGAAAAAGCCAGCGGTTAAACGTGCTCGCTGCCTGTCTGTCAGAGACTTCCACCTCTCCTTTCCACTAGCTGCTGTCTCCTTGCTGGTAGTCCGCCGCCATGTTTTCCACGTAAACATGAGACCCAACTATGATGACGTCGGGTAGGTGCCACGGCGGCCACGCCCACTGTCATTCCACTAGTGGTGCCTTCAGGCGCCGGTGCAAATGTGTGGGACTTCTCAGAATCAGAATAAGCGTTGTTTGTTGGCCAAATAATGTTTCTTCTATTGATGTGCTACAGAAACATAGGCTACCTGTTCATTTAATAAAGTGGCACCGAGAGCTCACAAAAGACAACTTCATCAGCTTGACAATGACAACACATGCGCTGCATGGTTTAGCGTAGCCTAATGTGTCAAGTTACTGTAGCCTAAATAAATGCCATCAAAACCTAAGAGCTAAATAAGCTTAAAAATACGAATAAATGTAAATACAAATCACAAACAGCAAACAACAATCAGTTATCACTAAACACTGTACATTGTAACACTAAGGCTGGATTGCACCAACAAGGTTTAACTTTAAAACCAGATTAAATCATGGTTTAAGTTTAAATTCTGTTGCACTAAACTTTAAACCTAGTTCAAAATTAAGACAGATTAGATTTAAACCTCCCTTTAAACCTCAGTTTAATTTTACACTCTAAATTAGCCTTAGTAGCCTATAGTAGACTAATAATAGATAAGAAATAAGCATGTAGACCTAGGTCTACATTAAAAAAACAACAACTGTGATTTCAACCTTTAGATTGTTTATATCATTCACTGTAAATTGATTGGGAGTAAATTGTTTCTAAAAAAAAAAAATCTAAACAAATAAACAGCTAAACATAAGAAAATGCACAACAATATAGCCACCTTGTTCCCATTTCCAGTTGGGCGCTTATAATAATAATAATAGGCTAATAATATCAAAAAGAAGAATTAGAGTAAGAATAATAAATGATAACTAAACGTTTACAGTAATTTACAGTGAGTTATTGCAATGCATGTCATTTTTTGTTTGTTGGCTTTTTGTTCAATTGAAGTTTTCTGATAATGGTGTATTGTAGGCCTACCTGTATCATTAAGTTGATCAAGGGGAATGAGCTCAATGTCATAATGTCACAGCAAAGGGTCTAAACACTTTTCAATTTTTCATCTTCAATAAAAAATCTACAGAGTAGCCTATTGATTGTATTGAAATACAGACAGATACAACAATTTTGTCATTTATCATCGATAATATAGCCTAATCAATATATTTAATGACAATAATTTTCCTACTGTCACAAATTTCACTGTATTCAGTCTGGAACGTCTGCACAGTTTCTATGGTAACAGGAGAAGAGGTTGCCTGAGTCGTCCCAGTTGAGACTAAACACCAAATATTTTCATTTCAAAGTTGTGTTTTCTCCTAATATAGGCGTCACCCATCACCTCCTATTTGGCAGCACCGCAGTTGATTGAGTTATTCTGGGTATGTCTCAAACAATAGAGGAATTTACTTTCTTAAAGAGGAAACATTTGAGCCGTCTTGGTTGAAAGGGACAGCAGGTAACATGAGAGACTGGCATCAGTTTCTAGGACAGATGGGGGATGTTAAAAGGAAAGGTGGGCTGATGTTTTACTTACAGACTTCATATTCATTCATATTCGTTCTCTATTTGCACTATAATGTGAATGCTGCTGTGAATGCTTCCCAGCCTTGGATGAATAAAGTATCTATCTATCTATCTATCTATCTATCTATCTATCTATCTATCTATCTATCTATCTATCTATCTATCTATCTATCTATCTATCTATCTATCTATCTATCTATCTATCTATCTATCTATATGGAAGTGATCTCAGCCTTAGAATAAAAATAATATGATGATACATTGTCACTTATTGTGAGCTACCAGCTTCCTTTGTATTTACTCTGCAAAGACAAACATCCGCAGGACATAATTTACAGAACACATCAGTTATAGCTGTTACACTGATGCTCAGATTCAATACAGTAGTTTTCATGTATTCAGGACCATGAACGGGGCTGTAGCAGGATTTTTAAAAGACCGATGTAGATTTGTCTGTCGTGTTTACTTGTTTCAATTTCTTATCCATGGAAGTGCAAATTGGCATCTGCTATAAACAATGTAATACTTGCATCAGCCAGCTGTTGTGTCTATCCCTATCAAAAAAAACATAAAAGAAATGGATAAATGGGTGTGTTTAATTTGTTTCTGAAAAGCATTAAAACAAACACCATAGAGACAAGTTTTGATATGACGTTCAATATAGAACCAGATTCCTCCTGTACAGACTTTAAGGAAAATGTTTTCATGTTTATCTTTGTTCATTTAGTTCTGTAAATTTTACCATCATATAATCCTGGTGGAAAGATAAATCCCTTTAAATATATATATTTTCCATAAACAAACTAATTCTTCAGTTTAAAATACACAAAGCTCATGCAGTGTGTATGTGAACTTCCTCTCAGGTTGTTCTACATTCACAGAAAATACTTACCCAAATTTAGCTTAACTGTGCTTATTATCCAGGCATCCTTTGATTAATGTATCCTGTTTCCTTGTGGTGTAACATGATTTGTATAAAATATAAAATTAATCATCCGGGATTTGCAGCTTCCCAAAATATGAAAGTTTATTCTGCTTCCTACAGTAAATTGCTAATTGGAGACGTACCAGCAGTGGCAGCAGTAGCAGCAGCAGGGGAGGATGCTCTGCGTCTTCGGCTGACAGGAGCTGAACAGCTTATCGTCTGGCAGATCTTGAATTCCACCCATCTTCTTTTGGACATTCTTACCTGTTTGATCCCACCTGTGAGCGCTCGCTGTTTGTGCAACAAAGTCCGCAGGAACCACTGAGCATTTGAAAGCTTCGTCAGTCAGTTTCTGAATTATTGATTCACTGAGGGAGTACTGTGTCAGCAGTTAACCGAGAAACTTTACCAAGCAGACCCCCAACACATGGATCAGGACAGGATACCATGTAATATTAAGAGCACAACAGCAGTGCTGCGCAAAAGGCTGAGCTCAGCATCAGGCCGGACTCGTTCCCTCAGGCCTCAGCATGAGCTTGTAGCTCAGCTGTGACACCTGGGACTGAGGCCTGGTCTCAGCTGCCGCCCTTGACAGCCGATACCATGGCGTTCATCCAACCACCAGAGCTTCCCTTGTCTCCTCTGTGGGACTGTGGGAGTCAGACTGATGGCAGCCATGGCTCCTTCATACTGTAACAACAGCAACTAATACACCAGTTAAGCTCAATAAACCCTGTTTGAAATAAGATTTGTTTCCAGAAAGTGACAGAATGACAGCTTTATCCTTCCAAAACAACTTCCACATTTTACCAGGACCCTTTTATTGGTCAGCTGACACGGTCACAAAATATTCTCCCAGTACCACATATATGTAGACGACAGGACAAAGTTCAATAATTGATATCGTTTATGTCATATAAAAGAGGTTCAGAGTGAGTGACAAACTAAGCTCACAGAAATGAAGATGAGACAAGTCAAAACAACCAAGAGCAAATTATGGCTATAGCCATAAAGATTTCCAATTCTTTTTTTAAAAAGAGTGTACCTGAAGGGAGGGGAACCAATGTTATACATTCATTTGACTGTTTACATGATAAATTTGAATCGGTTTCAATATAAATTTCGTTTTTGGAGAAATCCTGTGAGATGAAAACACTCTGCACTAATGTTGAACTGATACCATGTGTCATGGGCCAAATGTTTGCCATGATACAGAAATAATAGACTATATTAGACTGTATCAGGTTTACTTTGAGTGGCCATGGGCTGTGATTCAGTCCCTGTTACTCCCGTAAGATCAAATTCAACTTTCTCTGTCCACTTCTCCCCTCTCATCATTTGCCCTACACTAAAAACTATTTAACCAGGCAGCAGTGTGGGCTATAAGAGTATCTCCCAATCACATCATTATGCAAATCAAGCAAGCAAGTCAAAAGTACTTTGGACAAGTGTGAGAAAAGTGGAGCTGCATGTTTAAATGGAAAATAAACTGTGTCCTGTTGATGAAAGGGATAAAATAAAATGGACTCTCTTTAGCCTGTCGTGGAGAAGGTTGTTCTGTCTCAACTCTCAACAATCTTACTGCAGCCAAGAGAAAAAAATCATTGGCATAATGATAATATCACTGTGTTGTATTAAAATATTCATTAGTGGTGAGACACATTAGTTCGGAGAGATAATGGGTCAGGAGGTTTTTCACATGGTAGTATTCAATGGTATTAATGGCTGCAAATCACAGTCTCCCATGTTTTGTATAACTGCAATCCATTAAACCTACCGGGTCTGAAGATGTGGCTTTGACTAAACACGCACTATTCTTATATGTATTTTCAGTGTAGGCTACCACATGCTGAAGCAACAACTCTGGGAATTTCGGGGAATGCGGATGAATTACGTATATGTGAACTCTCCCGAGGCCATGTACACATTCCTTAGTTTACACACAACTTACATATACAACAACTTAAATAATTAATTTCACACTGATCTTAGATAAAAATGTAATGCAGAAATTATCACCAGAACAACACGGCATCATGCAGAAGGCCTGGATCATTCAGCTCACAGAAAACATTATTTAAGAGTTTAATTTGTTTACTTAATACCTAATACTAAATATTAATTCAACTGATTATTTTGGATAACCAACAAGCTGTAGAGAATCTCCAAATTCCCCCTTAAAGAGCTGCAGCTTTTGTATGTAGCCTACCATGTTGTTGTATTTTGTACTGAATCATTGTGAGGTATTGACAGAAATGGACTAATGAACAATATTGTTCAATGATAAATAACCGTCTTGTCCCAAATCTCTGTGATTTAATCATTTGTTTGTTATTATTATCACTGTCATAATCTCATGTAGAAACTTTAAACCTGTTCATTGAAGTTCTCTGCTTCACTCTAGTGGCTGTAGATGAAACTCCTTTTCACCTCCGCGCCGCCAGGTGGCGCCAATCAGCGACGTAAATCACGTTGATTGGGGTCAAACGTCACGTTTCCGCCGTAGCCAGTGTCACAAAAAAACAAAACATGCCCGTCTCACCGGCGTGAGGACAGCCGCTCGTGAGGAGCCAAATTATCATATAGAAATGGTATGTGCTGTTTTTAAAATGTGTTTAATTTCTACACCATGGCTTCTGGCATTGACACGTTGGTAATTATCTGTTGTTCGTGGTAAAAGCTGTGACAGCTTGAAGTTGTATGATTTCTGCTCAGCCAAAACTTCAAAGTAAACTCACCATCAAAGTTACTGCAAGTCATATTTTAAATGTGGGGAAAAACGCACACAACACCACACACTGAAGTTCAATATTGAGGTGCAACACTTCATAACTTTCAATTTATGCTTCGTCATTTCACGCTATTCCTCCATTAAACTCATCTTGACAGCCATATTCACCTTGCAGGTCCAGAAACAAACACGATCAACAGTGAAAATATGATACAGTGTTGGGACTTTCAATTGATAAAATAGATATAACGTGTATTTAAAAAGACTAAGTGAAAGAGATAGCTTTTACACATGATGGTGGATTTCTGCAGTGCGGTTTAGTTAAAGGATCTATAAACTTTAAATGACCATTGCAACATTGCAAGTTGTGTCCTCATCAGCACCAGGTAATCACATGCATAGAGTTGATTTTGAGGTAATTTAGTACTCTGGTTTAACTTCTCTGTTATTATTCAGCTAACATCCCATATTTATTTCTCTTCCCTTTAGCCCCACTGACACTGGCAGTGATGTTACAGCGTAGCCCTCACTGAAAATGGCAGTGGTACCTGGACTGAGGGCTCTCCTCTGCCTCCATCGCTCAGCGACGATGCAGCACAGCTTTAGGCTCGTCAAAGTGCAGCTGAGGTCAACATGCCTTCCCAGGAGGCTTTGCAGCGCTCTCACGGGAAGCGATGAACAGAAGTCACCGGCGAACCCAGAGAATGAATCTCTGCTGGAGAACCTGAATCTCATGGGAGTCGACGTGAACATGGCACGCCAGCGTCAGCCTGGGGTGCTCCGTAAGGCCTTCACCAACGAGAAAGGCCTCGCTCAGTTTCTTCAAAGCAAAGGAGCCAACCGAAAAGTCATCGCCAGCATCATATCTCGTTATCCCCGTGCCATCACACGCTCGATTGACCACCTGGGACAGCGCTGGCAACTGTGGAGAAACATCTTCAAGGCGGATTCAGAAATCGTGGCGATCCTGGAGCGCTCCCCTGAGTCTTTCTTCAGATCCAGTGATAATTTGAACTTGGAGAAGAACATAGATTTTCTGACCTCGCTGGGACTGAACGCCAAAGACCTTCACCGGCTGCTGACCACAGCGCCGCGGACGTTCTCCAATAGTCTGGAGCTCAACAAGCAGATGGTGGAGTGTCTGGAGGACATCTGTGCAGAGCTCGGTGGGAAGAGTCCAGAGCAGTTCGTCAAAGCTGTCATATCCAGAAACCTCTACATTCTCATCCGAAGCACAAAGAGAGTCAAGACTAACGTTGATAACCTGAGAGAGTCTCTTCAGCTGAGCGATCCAGAGCTGCTGGCTCTTTTGCAAGGCCCCGGAGCGGAGATTCTTGACCTTTCAAATGAGTATTTGAAGAAGAACTTTAAGGGCCTTCAGGAGAAGATGGCGTCACTTGGCTGTCATAAAAGTGACCTCAAGAAACTGATCATCAGCTATCCAATGGTTCTGTACATTGGGATGGACACACTGAGCTCTAAACTGGACTGTCTCCTGAAAGGAGGGATAACAATGAAGCAGATACTGGAGAAGCCCAAGGTTTTGGACTACAGCACAGAGAACATTACGGGACGACTGGAAGAGCTGCAGAGAGTAGGATATGACTTCCGGAAGAACGGTATCAACATCCTGGACTCTAGCAAAAAGCGATTCGTTGCAAAGATAGAAAAACTTAGTGCCTCACCAGATGAATGAATGTACTGTAATTACCGGTATGTTAGAGTTTTTGCTTTAATTTGAATTTAGCTTCAGGATGATCATGTCATCTGGTTTCACCACTTAGTCATTGGTATTGTCACCAGAATATATTTTCTAACTGTATATTGTAACTACACTGGAATTAATAGATTTTCTTTAGTAACTGTACTAAATGCCAGAAAACAGTGAGCTTTTTAAAGTTCATGATAACATTTCCAAATTGCTGTCTTTGTCCAATCAGATATCAAGAACTCAAAGATATTCAGCCTATCATAACATGACATAAAGAAAATACTAAATAATTAGAGGCTGGAAGTTGTGAAGGTTTTGCATTTTTAAAAGCAATGACTTGCTGGCTTGATCAATTGTAATTGACTGTTTACTGTTAACAGCTCTAATATACAGTAATAAGTTGTTAATTGACAAGAAATACTGACAGCTGTTAATATGCACATGCTTTACTTTTAAAAACTTTTTTTTGTGCAAAAGTTTCTAAGTGACTGTTCATGTTGGAGAGCTGAATTCATGTGTAGATGCAATCTTGAAATAAAAGTTATGTCCAAACAAGGACACAACATCTGACAACATGTTTCACCCACACTTCCTCTTTTTTATACACATCCACTGCCAGTCAAAAGTTTGGACACTGTCTCATTCAATGGTTTTTCTATTTTTTATCACTTTCTACATTGTAGATTCAAACTGGAGACATCAAAACTATGAGGAACATATATGGAGTTAATGTTGTAAACACAAAAGTATTAATTAAAACCAAAGTGCTATCGGTCACCTGACCTAAACCCAACTGAGGTACTGAAGGCAAAACAGTCAACAAGTGCTCAGCTCCTCTGGGAACTCCTTCAAGGCTGTGGACCGCTTGTGATGACAGAAGGTCAAGAGTGTGCAAAAATGTTATCAAAGCAAAATATGGCTACTTCAAAGAATATAATATATATGTATATATACACAGTATTTGTTTAACACTCTTTTGTTTCCTACATAAGTTCATACGTGTTCCTGTATAATTTTGATATCTTCAGTTTGAACCTGCAATGTAGAAAGTTATGAAAATGAAGAAAAAACACAGTGTCCAAACTTTTGACTGTAATGTATAGGCTACTATAAACGTGCATTTTTCTAATGTGAGCTTTAGTTTGTTTTTAGCAACACAAAAGATGGGTCTGTACCAGTTTGAAAACCAAACATATTATACAACTGTACTTTAGTCTAAATCAGTGATCCTCACAATTTTTTTCACAAGAGCCACATTGGCAGTGCAAAATCAAGGGGAGAGCCACTTTTGCGACAACATACTAAGTCACCTTTGCAAATGTGCATTTCTACATATAAATTGGACATCCCACAAGAAAAGAAACAACACAGCCAATACATTTTCATTTAAGACCATATTTACCTTAATACTGGGATGAGCGGAAGCTGGCCATGCATGTCCTTGACTTTCTTAATGTGTATTTGTAATTTGTTGTTGCAATCACAGTGAGGGTTTGTTAGGGTTCATGCCATGCAGAACAAATAAAAATTTGTCTGTCCCCTTGTCTTGAAATTTTCTGTGCTCATCTTGTATGCTTAACACAAAAGATGGGTCTGTACCAGTTTGAAAACCAAACATATTATACAACTGTACTTTAGTCTAAATGCTGAGGAAAAAGAGCTGCAGGCGCTGCGGAACCAATCTCCGCCGGTCGTTTCACCACGGACCTCGTAAACAGCTGCACAACCTCCTCCTCATGCTGCCAGGTTGTTGCTGTTCGTCTCAGGGTTACAAACAGAAGGGCAGTGCAAGTTGACTATATTCGGTTAATTTTATATTTTTGTCGACGAGACTTTTTAAAAAGCATTGAGTTACAGTTGTTATTGTCCAGGCCGTTACGTCATCTGTCATCCGTTAGCTGTTAGCTTGTTAGCAAGGTCCGGGTTGCTCCGTTTATTTCACTGTTGCAGCAAAACATGCCACAGTAGCAGATTTCTCTGACAACCACGGGGGTAACAGGTAAGTTCCTTAGTGCATGTGGATGGTTGAGTTTGACCATATAATAAACTTGTATGGTAGTTAAATGGAGAATAACATGGGTGAAATCAGCTGTAACGTGGATTACAGTTAAATCTTTCAGAGAAGAATAAGAAAGATGATGCAGCAGCAGATTCTCTGTCCTATGCAATAGTCCTGTGTTTATGTGCATATTATTGTGCACATAATTATTTATTCTCCTTGTGTTTAGCTCTTTGTTTTTTCATGCACATCTTTCAGCTCATTTTATTATCACTGTGCGAGTACACAGAGAACCAGATTCCTTGTATGGACAGTATAGTTGCAAAAAAAAAGGACACATACTCACAGCTGAGCATCAGGAGATGATAGTTATCATGCAGCAACTTTGATCTACAATGAAAAGCTGATGTATCCATGTGTTTCAGAAGGAACGACAGATGGAAAAAGCAGCAGAGGTCACTGTTGAAAAGGTGAAAGATGTGGCTGTAAAGGGTGAAGCTGCCATCAGACCAGAGTGAGTAACATGTCATGGGTGGTGCACATGACAATCAAACTTGAAACTGATGTTAAGAGTTATCCCAAGTGTATATGTGTGCGCTGCAGACAGATGATGTGACAGCTGACGAAACAACAACACCCAGAAGCCAAACTGCTCTAACTTAACAGAGCAGTTCAACCAGACTTAAACTTGGAGGTGCTGCCCCCTCCCCCAACACTTTTACACCGCCGCTGCTTTGTCTGATGAAGCAAAGAGAACTACACTGTCAGCAAAAGGGCTGAACAGCCTTTACTGATGAATGCACTTAACTTATTGCACACACAGTACTGATTTATATGCTGCAGCAGTTTTACAAGGATGGGCAGATCTATATCACAAGCAGCTCAAGCAATTTAACCATAAACCGAATAATTTGTTAGAATGAAAAACATCAATTTAACAAAATGTGAATTAATCCATTACCCCCTGAAGTGACAGCTAGGTCAGCTTGGATATCACCAGTATCCCAAAAAATAGGAACACTATAGATGAAGTGAGACGTTGCATACAAACACATGGGTACTACTACTGTTATCAAACATTTAATACTTACTTTTTAAAAGATTTCCTTTGTCCACTGAACTCTGGGATGAGTCAATTTGTCTCTTTTCCAGTGTGAACATTCTTCACATTAGTATGTAGGCTAAACCACATTCTTCAGGTATCTTAAATGTCACACTGTGAAACTTAACATTTCCTCTTCTCATTGCAGATTCCTAACAACCAAAGAAAAATTTCATGGCTTTATTGACTCTGAGTGGCAGGTCTCAAAGGGAGAAAAGACCAGTGATAGTAACACAGCAGCGGAAACAAAGGAGGAACCAGAGATCAAAAAGCTCAAACTAGACACTGAAGAAAGCACTAAGGAGGGAAAGCAAGATGGAAAACGCCTCCGAGGACAGAATAAGTCAAGGCCGCACAATAAGCCTACCACCTATGATGAAAAGCGACTGTGTCTGTCAGTCATACAGGTATGCAGTGTTAACTTATCGTTAACCAATGCCACATATGGTACATAGTTTTGCTATGTCGGCTAACTACTACTGTCGATATTCTCCTGTCCATGTAGGCCAACAGGGAATGTCCTTTTGGAGACAAATGCCACTTTCATCATGACGTCGCAGCGTACATGGCCTCCAAGCCCGCTGACATCGGGCAGAGCTGCTACCTCTATGACACATTTGGGAAGTGCGGCTTTGGTCTCTCCTGCCGCTTTGCCAAGGCGCACACGACCCCTGACTTCAAAACCATGGAGAACACCGATCTAATCAAGGCTCATGAGGGCAAGAGCCAGGTGAAGAACAGCTTGAGTAAAGACCTCCAGAACCGTCTGAGGAAGCGTTCGGTGGCCTTCAAGAAGTCAGCAGAGTACCTGAAAACACTTTCAAACAACAAAGACAAAAAAGAGCAGCAAGGGAACGGTAAGGGGACTCCATAGATTAGCTCGAGTAAATCACACTTAAACATGATCTGACTGAGACGCAGATATCATCTAGGATTATTGTTATTATTCTGCCAGGCTTTCTGCTCGCTCTTAAGCATGAAGCTGTGAGTCATATTCTTTTCTGCGTCTTACAGTGAGTCTGTTAAGTGGGTTGGAAGTGCACTGACACTGACAGAAGTGCAGCAATCAGCACAGTGAGCCTTTCATTGCTTCAGATCATTTAATTATAGTTGAGCAACAAATATGCCATTTCCAATCTATTGAGTTGAAAAGGTGTAATTCCACGTATGAATGTGTGTGACTGAGTCACCTCGTGTTGCTGCTCATTTAGAAATGCTTTATGTTTAGTTTCCTAGCACCCCATATTTTCAAATACAGACACATGGCATAATGAAAGCAGTCATGTGTGTAATGTGAATGGGTTTGAATGTTGATTTATAATTCAGTTTTTTTGACACACCCAGGTGAAACCTGTGCAGCTGAAGTACCTGAAAATCCAACGGGAGCAGAGCAACTTGTGTCTGCTGAAGCAGAGACACAGGTACAAACATCTACTGTATTACAGTTGATGAGTCAGCTAATGAAAGTAAGCAGAGACTGAAGAGTGTTTCATGGTGGTTTGCATCTATTATTATTATTATTTTATTTTTTTTACACATTTTCTTTGTGCTGATCTGCAGTCCAGCACAGACAAACCGTCTCCTGTGAAAACTGTCGGCCCACTGACTGATGCAGATGTCGTCAAGTTGCGTCCATGTGAAAAGAAACAGGTACATTTCAGCCAGCTATCTCTTCTTTTTCTAAGTATTGTGGAGAGACTTTAAAAATCTCAAGGATTGTTGTGTCGTCATCTTTCAAACTAAATAAATCAACAAATTGGTAACAGCTGACTGATACTGATCAAATGTCAGAAAAATGAAATCTGTGCTCTGCTCTAGTTCATGGATGTTTTTGTGTCTGTGTGTTCAAGGTGGACTTTAAAGACAAGCTCTACCTTGCTCCTCTAACAACTGTAAGTACTACCCGGCTGAATTGTGTATGATGCTAATAATTGTATTGTTTTGAACAAGCAGGCTAGATAGAGAACATTATATTATGGTAATGTTTCTCTGTCCTCCAAAAGTGACTAAAAGCATCCCTCTCTTTCCTCAGTGTGGAAATCTGCCTTACCGTCGTGTCTGCAAGCGTTTTGGTGCCGACATCACCTGCGGGGAAATGGCCATGTGCACAAACCTGCTGCAGGGGCAGCAGTCAGAGTGGGCCCTCCTCAAGAGGCATGAAAGTGAAGATATCTTTGGAGTCCAGGTGAGGGCACTGGAAAAGATGTCGCTTCTCTTGGTTGCTGTTTGTCCGTTAACAGATTGTGTGAGAGTGTCTCATGTCTAAAGTCTGAATTGTGACTCCAGGTGGAGGGCTGCTTCCCCGACACCATGACGAGGTGTGCAGAGCTCATCAACAACAACACTGAGGTCGACTTCGTGGACATCAACTCTGGATGCCCCATCGATCTTGTGTATAAGAAGGTAAAGATACATGGATTTGGTTTGGTTTTCACATTTTTAACATTAGTTTCATCTGTGTCTACACCACATACAAAGACCTGTCATTTTTACTTGGGTAAATAAGGGAGGTTACTCAAGGTAAACAAACATAGGAGCATGTGCTACCCATACCATGGTGACAGATACATTTTTATGTTAGGCGTGTTGTGATACAGTGTGAAGTGTGATAAGCACAGACATTAACATTTGACAGGATATATAAAACATCAGTATGACCCCCGTTGACAGATGGTGTTTATTTGCTCTTCCTCATCAGGGCGGAGGCTGTGGCTTGATGACACGCACTAGAAAGTTTGAACAAATAATCAAAGGAATGAATTATGTAAGTGCCTGATTTTTATTTTTGAACATTCAACACATTTCAAAAATATGCAACATGTATTAGTTATATCTTGAAAACTGTTTATTTTTGTTTTTTATTTTTAAGCCTGAATAAAAACAATTTTTTTTCCTGAAGGTCCTGGACGTCCCTTTGACAGTCAAGATCCGAACTGGTGTTCAGGAGAAGAGCAACATCGCACACAAACTCATCCCACAGATGAAAGACTGGGGTGTATCCATGATCACTGTAAGTCTTTTGGTAGCAAAAGTGTGTGTGAGCCATTATTATCCGTTTGAAACAGCACCAACTTACTTCATGTGATGAAAGTCATATTTACACAGATGATTATGATTTGGAGTAGTGTCTTGTGAGCCTGGCTGTCACACTAAGGAATACTGACTCATCCATTTGTTTAGCTTGACTCTCCTTTATCATTGACATACTGGTGTGTGTCAAGCAATCTGCACAGTTACCTGCACAATGTCAGTTTCAACTTAATTTGAAATACACACTCAACAAACTGGAGTTTAAATCTACAGTTTAAGACTTAACACTTGATCTGATTGTGAATCTAAGATGAGTTCCCATCTCTCATTTAGTTTCACTCTAATGAAGAGCGTGTCTTTGTCAAACTGAAAATGATTTCATTGTGAGGTGCGTTTCCAAGCAGCTTGTCTATTGTCCCTCTTGCGTGACATTTTTTGTTTCCCTCCTTTGTCTGTTAAGTAAATAAAACATGATATCTGTGTCAGATTGTGACGTTGTAGAGCTGATGCTACTGTTTTCTTGCAGTTGCACGGTCGATCCAGAGAGCAGCGTTACACTAAATTGGCTGATTGGGATTACATCAACTCCTGCTCCAACCTGGCTAGTCCTATCCCACTTTTTGGTATGTGGCTTTAAAAAGAGTTTGTAAAGAGAGCTCCTAATATGTTTTGAAGGGACGACGACTCTGAGGAGGAAAAGAAAATCCTCTCATAGAGTTACAAAATCTTGAGGCCAGTGAACAGTAATTGATTGTGAGTGTGATGACGTGAATTAAGGTGACATGATTTTATTGTTCCAGGAAATGGAGACATTTTGTCCTATGAAGATGCCATGAAGGCCAGAGAGACTGGAGTTTCTGGTATAATGATTGCAAGGTACACAGAAAATTATAAATAAATTATGGATTTAATATGAATAATAAAAAAATGACTTGTCAGCCCCTGCTAGGCTTACATGTTGCTTCCCTCCATCCATTTGCTATTGTTCCTTGGTATTTGTTGTATCATTATCAGTGTTATTCATATTCTTCATTACTTTTTTGTGTGCTATTAGGATATTAAATCCACATAGAATACTTTGAAAGTTGAATAAAATGTTGAGGCAGTTTTCATTGTCTCTTCAGGGGTGCTCTCATTAAGCCGTGGCTCTTCACTGAGATAAAAGAGAGCAGACACTGGGACATCTCGTCCAGTGAACGACTCGACATCCTCAGGGATTTCTCCAACTTCGGCCTGGAGCACTGGGGCTCTGACACTCGAGGTGTGGAGAAGACCCGCACCTTCATGCTGGAGTGGCTCTCTTTCATGTGCAGGTGGGAACCGCTGCAGTCTTCAATGTATCTTGTATGTCGTCTAGTACAAAGCAGCAATGTTCATCATCGCTGTTTCCCTTGTGCTGTGGTAATACAAAATTTAATACCAGATTTCAGTTCTTTATTTTTCTGAATAACATAATGTTGCTTCAGAGATACATTTGTAATGTGAGAGGGGCAAAGGTTCGAGCTCAAAACAAAAGCTGTTCATTAATGTATGGGGTAATGGGTCTTTCTTTGGGACATTATTTCAGTGACTTCAACTACATTACTGTAAGATTTAATTGAAGATATAAAAAAAACACTACACTATGAACCGTTTACAGTCCTGGTAGGATTTAAATATAAAATTAATAAGATCCCATTCATCTCAGGGGTTGCACTTTGTCAGTTTTTGGGTATACAGTTAACACTAGTATTACATTAGAGATTCTGTCTGCTAAAAAGAAGACTGTAACTGTAACAACAATGTTTCTCTGACCTCCTCCATCTTCCTCTGTCTCTCTCTCAGGTATATTCCAGTGGGCCTGTTGGAGCGAGTGCCTCAGAAAATCAATGAGCGACCTCCATACTACATGGGCAGAAACTACCTGGAGTCGCTGATGGCCAGTCAAAATGTTGGGGACTGGGTCAGGATCAGGTGAGCAGAGACACTGTTTTAAACAACACCATTCAAAATCAGAGAATTAAATGAAATGCATGATGATAACTTTTTAACCTGTCACTTCTGCAGTGAAATGCTCCTGGGGCCTGTACCGTCGAATTTCTACTTTTTGCCCAAACATAAAGCAAACTCCTACAAGTGATTTTTTTTTCTTTTTCTGATGACAGAAAAACCACATTTATGTTTTTGATAATGTGGTTTCCTTTTTTATTGGTTCCAGAAAGTAAGACTTAAAAAATGAAAACCTTCTATGTTTCAAATGGGAAAGACATTTTAACAGTCTGTTTATTTGACCTGTGGTGCAGTTGTAGCATACATTGCTGTTTGTGTACTTGAAATATATATATATGCAATAAAGTCTTTGGCCACACCAAGGTGTTTCTGTTTTTCTATATTTTTCAAGTGGTTATAATGAGAGGTGGTATATAACTTGAGTTCACCTGTTTTCTGTTTACAGCATACAGTATTCCCTCTTCAATAAGGAATTCATTCTTCTTTCAGAGAATTTTTTATAGAATATGGTTCTGATAATAACATGATTTTACATAATAACATCCATAACAAATTAAATCTTGATTTAACCACTGAGGTTGTAGTTTGCAGTAATGTTGAACTGGTGACTTGCCCCTGCCCATTCAGGGAGAATTTTGTAATGCAGCACAACACTACAACTAACTATAACCTTAATAATGAACTTTTAACTTTTAACCTTTTAAGAAAGGTTTAACAAGAACTGACCATAAAAGCTTCATGGCTGTAGATCCTGGATGTACCTCTAGTTTGCATTTGCGTACTGTTTGTCAATAAAATGCCACTTTATGAATTTAGGCCACAAAATCGTGGTAAAAAAAAAAAAATTACAACTATTTAAAAACAAAACTTCCGGTCTCTTTTAACCCTCTTCCTCACCACAAGTAGGCGGTTTATGTTTGCACACCTGAAACATTAATTAGCTCGTCATCAATTAACCACCAGCAGGTGCAATTAATTAACAACAAACCACTACTTGTACGCGGCGGGAAGCGGCGTCTTTATCCGGTGTTCAGCAGCTGCAGAGGGGCTTTCGCTTGGATCCATGGCTGGGCTAAGGGTCGAGTTGCTGGTGGTCCTGTGTGGGACTCTACTGTTGGTTTCAGGTCGAGGCTGGCGGCCCATCAACGAGTCCCAGCTCCTCAGTTTCTATCAGACGGGGCAGTGGGGAGAATCTCAAAGCTTCACCACATCAGGTAAATCGTGGTCATTGTTTTCCTTTTAGCTTGTACTGTTCTCATTTGTGCAGCTCATGTGATGTATTTTAACTTCTACCTCCAAACCACCCCTAGTACTTATTGTAACTTGACAGTTTTCTTCTTTAATATGCTATTGATTTAAATTGCATATCTAAAACAATTTGATGCATTTAGCAGCTTCAGGAAATCAGTGAATCCAAAATCATTACAGGCCTTCAAAAAAAAGGGTAGTCAAATTTTCCTTAGAAGGACCACAGAAAATCACCTTCTCTGGTCCAGATGAAATGAACTGAACTTGAACTATCTCCAACATTGGCCTCACCCACTCCTTGTCTTCTCCAGATAACAGCAACACGTTTAACAGTGAAGAAGAGGAAGACGAAATGATTCCTGAAGATGCAATGCCTGACTTTGAAGGTGCTGCCACCAGTGACAGATTCGACCCTTTTGCTGACCATGGATTCCAGGAGGAGGTTGGAGATTTTGGGCCAAGACACTGGGTCAGTGGTTCAGATGGTGGCTTCCAGGTTGAATTTGATAGTACCCCTCCAATGAGCTGGACAAGAACTAGCAGTACCCAACAAAGCTCCTCTGGGCTAACTGTTGTTTGTAGTGAAGATGAATTCCAGATTACTCTACCAACAGATAATTTCAATGACGTTCAAGTTTTGGGTACGTATGTTTGACTTTTTGGCTAATTTGAAGGCCATTTGATTTCATTGCCTCAATTGATTTGATGATTTCTGCCTGCAGGCTCAAAGGACCAGCCTATCATGAATGCTCCAGGTTGTGGTTATGACGTGAACCATCTGACAAACACTCTGACTGTACCCTTCTCTGGGTGCAACGTTATACATGTAAGATACTGAAGAGTAATGCTGCTAAATTTGTTTGCTTGCCTGGGCTTCTGTTCATGTTCTTGAAATTATTACAGGCTGACGGGCATAGTCTGCAGTTGTCGTACGTCGACGAGTTTGGTCAAACACAAGTTGCTACTGCATCTTGTGAGGAAAGTCTGAACTTTGGCTTTGTCCCTCGCTCCAATGACAAACCCCAGAAAAAGCATAACTGCCCCAACCCGACCATCGGACCAACCACTGGACCATCGAAAGGTCAAAGTGAGTTCAAACCTCCGTCATTGAATTTCTTAGGTGATGGCCATAATTTTTACTAATCATCAGAGAAAATCACACGTGGAGCACTGACACTGTCATTAGTCAAAGTTATTTTATGAGACCAGAGGATTTTCTTGGTCCTGGAGTTCAGTTTAATCTCTTGCATGTTCCTGTCCTTGTTGGCTACACTATTTTGTAATTTAGATGGCGGCAGGACCTCACTGTTTCATAATGTACTTGTCTTTCAGATTGTGCTGTCACCTCAGGGGAGCGGGTAACTTGTGGCCAGTCAGGAATATCTTCTGCAGATTGTCTGAATATGGGGTGCTGTTTGGATTCTTCTACTTCTGCCTGCTACTATCCAATGGATGGTAAGGCTTTCTGTATAGGTTGGGTACCTTATTGATTGTATTCATATATTAAGTAATTGATAGTTCATGTTCAAGTATTCATAACGTCTCCATAACTAACACTTTTTTTTTTGTCCTCACATTAGAGTGCACAGGGGATCAACACTTTGTTTTTGCCATTCGCTATGACTCTGCAACTATCCAAGTAGACCCCACCAAGCTTATTATTCCTGGTACAAACTGTAAACCTGTCATTGTAAATGACAAGGTTGCCATCTATAAATTCAAAGTCACAGAATGTGGAACTAAAGCTTATGTAAGTTGACTTCACTTATTTACACTACAGTGTATCAGTTAAAATGATCAAGTGAAGTCAGGGACAATCACATGACTCTTAAGGGTAGTTCGTAGGCTTTCATTTGACTTGATTGCTATTGAATGTTTAAAGGGGAATAATCACAAAATGTGGTAATGCAGTGTATATTTTGAACAAGGCAGCATAGATGTGAAGACTAAAAAAAGACTAAACAAAAAACCACACTTGCTATTCTGATAGAACTTCACTAGGACCCATAGTGGTAAAATTGTCACAAGTTGGTCAGTTCATATTGCACCAAGTTACTTACTCGTGTCAGGTAGTGCTTATGTTACATTTGTGGCATTACAATACTGTTTGGGAAGTCTTTAGGTCTTTTATGGTGAGATGTTGGCTTTAATAATTTAATGCATCACAATGCTCTAAATGTTTGTACAGTCTTGATGTCTGTGTTTTCAGTCTGTTGCACAGCATTTAAGATGTACTGCCTGAGACCACCACCTGATAATATGAACATTTCTCTGCAGCAAGTTGGTGAGACAAAGATCTACCTAGCTGAGGTGCAGACTATTGTCCAAGCTCTGAACCTCAAGTATGGTATTATTACAAGAACCGATCCACTCAGGTTAGTGGGTTTTTTAAATGAAGCCCAGTACCTTGACATGCATATACTGTAATGCTGAGCTTCAATGCATGTCTTTTGTAGGTTCATGGTTGAGTGTCGCTACGGCAAAGGGGGCACTCCTAACAAGGCACTGGCCAGCATTGGCTATATGGTCATAACCCCGGCTTCTGACTTGCCAAAATCAGTCGTCTCCAATGGCTTATATGGGGTCCAGCTGAAAATTGCTACAGGTCTGGTCATGCATTATTTCAAATTAAATGTATTTAGTGTGATATTTGACTAGAATGAGACTGTACAAAAGCAGCCCTCAAATACTTAAACTGTCCATTTTCATGTTTTCTGTTTGTCTTTATAATCCCTTCAGATCAAACCTATTCAAATTACCACCCCACTCACCATCAGCCCTTGCGACTGCTCCTTGGCAAACCAATTTATCTTGAGCTACTCCTGAAGTCTCCCAAACCAGATGCAGTGATTCTCGTCAATTACTGTCTAGCTTACCCTCGCTCTGCAAAGAATGCACTGGTGCTCGTTTATGAAGGGTAAGCATGACTCATGTGAACAGCTGCTTATATCCTTGCCCCCTGGCTGCTTACTGATGAGTGGTTTGCCTCTGCAGGTGTGCCAACCCTTATGATCCAAGTGTTTCCATCCTTAAAGTCAGCAACCTTCCCACAAATCGCCACCAGAGGCGCTTCGTGGTTAAAGCCTTCCAGTTTATGGATCAAAAGACAAACAAGTACCTTGAAGAAGAGGTGAGTCAGGAGTAGTTTTGATCATGCACTAAAGCAATGACTGTTACAGACAAAAATGAGCACTGTGTGAGCAAGGTGCCCTGACTCAATAACGGGTTTGGGTTCATTTATTACATTAATACAGTCATTTCTTCACTAAAATTGTAAAGGTAAAATGTGCAACTTACTCCACGGAGAAAAGGCTATTGAGTTTTCCTCATGGTGAATGTCTTTGTCCTGCAGATCTATTTCATGTGCTCAACAGAAGTTTGTAGGCCAAAAGAAAAGACATGTGCAGAGAGGTGTTTTGATGGAAAGGTGAGTATAAACCTTGCAAATTAAGTATTTCTTTAACTGTAAATGTGTAATTGCATTCTCTTTTCTTCTAGACACCATAAGGAACTGCAGTGAAGAATGAACTGAGACTGCTGCAACATTTTATAATATAGCAACCCTTCTTGGTGTCTTTATCGATGCAAGCTTACTGATGGTGTACAATGTTGTCTTAAGTATGTGCTGTTGAAATTAAAGTTTTAAGAAGTATTGGATTGGGTATCAATTACACATCCATGATTTAAACAGTTGCATCTTGGTCTGGGGAATCTTTAGACAATTTTAAGGAACATGCTGTCACTGCACATTTCTCGGCATAATTGATGTGTCATGATAGCAGACATGTGAGATGATAAAATGCAATACTTGTTAGTTTCATGGAATAACAATAAGATGACCCTGTTTATAAAATCACAATCCTACAATCTGTAGATGCATGTATTGGGGCAGTTGGTATGTTGTGGGTCCATCTTCATCTTTTGGCTTTCCCTCTGTAATATGCTGAACGGTAATAAAACTTTAAACTGGAGGTACAAGCACAAACTGTCTTATTTTTAGAGGCCTAAGCTGCTACATCAGTGCAACCACCATGCAGTCCTCAGTGTTCATTTATGAATAAATCTACTGTAAACTAGTGTGTACGAGGTTGCTCCAGAGGAAGGTCGGGGTGTCACAAGACATTACAATTCATCCTATGTGGATCATTGGTAGCCTACACACCAAACAGACCTTGCTCTTCACTAAAATGGCCATTCTCTCTGAACACTCAGTCCTGGGCCACATGCTGATGGATGCCATGTTTAATTTTCTCTGTAGGGGCTAGATGCCCACTCAAGTCACTACATATTTTAGTTATCCAAAAATCTGGATGTATTGGTAATGTACTTGTGGCATTTTAGTAGCCAATTTTGTAATTAAAAAACTTGAGCTTAATAAATTGACCAAGCAATATAGTTCAGAAATTATAGTCAGGAGGACTACTGTAGGACTACTGTTTTTGCAATGAAAAAATTCAGATTGAAAGAACATAACCACTGGCAGCAATATATACTTACCTATAGCTTCAGAGGTGTTTTGCAAATTGGCTTATTCAAAATAATTTAAAATACAAATTTTGAGTTTATTATCCCCTGTTTGTGTAGGCTATATGGGTAAGACATACATTTCTTATGTTAACCCAATCATGAGTAGTGATCAAAGAAATGTAGAGGAGTTAATACTAAGACATTTGATATAATATAAATGGAAACACAGTAGGCCTACTCAATATTTTAGTACAGGGCTCGTCTGTACCATAGACTGACTACGGTACATGTATGATGATTTTTCAGAGAGGAGCTACTCTCCGCTTTAAAAAGTCTCTGAACGATACAATGTGGATCAACGTGACGAGGCAGTTACCGCTTACCCACAATCCCTTGCGCGCTGACATCCCTCCGTGCAGGCTGCTGGTATCTACTTTCTGGACTGATTTCGTCAGGTTTGATTCACCGTTTCAGTCTCCGTTTGAGCAGCAGCGCTGTCCGTCGGTCATAAACACAGGAGCTGTGTGTCAGGTGAGTGGGCGCTTATGCGGGGAGGAGTCCTGACAACTTAATTAAAAGGTAGTTTTAAAAAATGGTTATTCATGCGTCTCAGGATCTAGCTAGCTCTCATGTCATGCAAGCTGCTGTCACACACAGTTGGAGACTTGACGTACTCAGCTAGATAATATATCTCTCTGCTTTCTGCGACCACCTCCTTCATTTAGCTTGTCACTTATTGCTCTGGGCCTGTTTATAAGTTAGTACGGTTCGTGCCAGCAAACAGAAACCTGACAACAGGACTAGCTGTCTGTGTGAAGTTATAATGTGCAGGTCTCAAAACAAATAATTCACTGTTATAATAAAACTTCTTTCATTTCAACGTATGCAGCAGGAATAAAACACATCCGTTCAAGCCTATACTGACTTACAACTGATGCAATTTGTGTTGGACTCATTTGCTTAAAAAAGACAAAATTAAAATCCTACTAAAAACACACAAAGAGGCCAAACAACCAAAACTTGCACGCATTGCACATACAGCACCAAACACTAAGGACCGACTTTTTTTGGAAGGACCCACTGGTAGTAATATTGCACAACCCCGTGGCCTCAGCTAACATTAACAATCTTTATTGATGCAGTTATAGCTGATTGTTGTCCCTTCTACTGATTGATTAATCAAGTGGCTGCAGAGAAAAGTTGGCCTTCAGGACTTCGTCACAGAAAGCCTCGCTGACATAAGGATTTAAGAGCTACAGCTTTTCAATGTTTTGGTTCTGTTTAAGCAGCAGGACCATTTGGTTAGGTTTGGGAAAAGACCATAGTTTGGAGTAAAACAGACCGTTTCATAACATGCAAAGGCTTACAGGCAGAAAGCCCTGGAGTCAAATGTCATCATGTGACAAAGGCATGATAAAAATGCAAACTCCAGTGCGTCATAGTATGGTATACAAAATATTCAGGTATTTTATATGTCAATACGTAATGGTCTCTTATGTATATAAAGAATATTAAAAGTGTGCATAGATTTTTGTTAAGTAAATAACGTGTATGAGTAGATTTCTGTGGTAGTCACATGATGAAGAATGTAACTTTGCCAAATCTCTCAGACTATAAAAGTACAAATTCAAATAATTAAATGAAAAATTAAAAGTTGAACCTTCTGACATTTTTTAGGAGGGAGCTAAGCTCTCTCCTGTAGTATGATAATATAAACCGACATTACTGTAACTCTCTCTGTCGGTGATTTAAAAACTATGAGTTCGAAACTGCAAGATACTCAAAGCAACGGGACAAACAGCTGCCTCACTTCCTGATATCAGACACGCTCTTCTGTCACTCTCACGGCTCATGTGCACGAGAGAGGAGGTGGAAATACAGCAGCAGTCAGCAGTTAGCTGGAGGGTGTGCTCTTTGTCCTTCTATAAAATAGCACAGGGTTTGAGGGAGACTCTCACACCACTCTGCCTGTTGAACCCTCAGCTCCTCCTGTCACCGGCAAACATGGCTCATCTCACAGCACTTTTCAAGTATGTGGACGAACACCAGGATCTGTATGTGCAGGTGAGCTCATTCCGACTAAGGCTTTGATTAAGTTTATTTGATTAATTAATTGATTAATCTTTGCGTAAGCTCTTGCTGTTATGGTCAGCTAATCATTGCATTGATTAGACTGTTGCCAAATAACCTCTCTTGATTTGATCAACTCGATCAACTCACAACACATTCTTGAACATGTTAATCGTAGCTGTAGTTAAATGTAGTAGTCATTAACTCTACTGTGCTATGAAAAACAGTCTCTGACTTCACTTCACTTTGATCAAATGTGAACCTCATATTTCTCAAACTTGAAAGCACTTATCGTGTTTTCTTTGAAAGTATGAAAAGTTAATGAATTTCTCTTGTTTCTTAGCGCCTTGGTGAATGGGTGGAAGTCCAGAGCGTCTCTGCTTGGCCAGAGAAGCGCGGGGAGATCAAGAAGATGATGGAGATGGCAGCCAAGGACATTGAGAAGCTGGGGGGCACAGTGGAGATGGTGGACATTGGCAAACAGAAGGTATGTTAATGTTAATGCTTGTTTCAGTCATTTCTTGCTCGCTGTGACGGTTTTAAATCAGTGTGCCGAAGCAGGATTCATCCTCAACTTTTCCTCAAATCCAAACCAACTCCCTGCAGCTAATTGTAGTTTATAGTGACGACATTGAACATTTTGTTCCTGCAGCTTCCCTCTGGAGAGGAGATCCCTTTGCCCCCCATCGTCCTGGGGCATCTGGGGTCAGACCCGGGTAAGAAGACTGTGTGTATCTACGGCCACCTCGACGTCCAGCCAGCCAGTATTGATGACGGCTGGGATACAGAGCCTTTCAAGTTGGTGGAGAAAGATGGTAAGAGCAAAACTTATTGTGCTACATTTGGTTTCAAATTTTCAGAATCTGTCAAGTCTGAAAAATGAAACCACTTTTCTGGACCCTGTTGAAGACTTGTATGCAAGACAAGGCATGTTTTGGCCTCTGCTGCCAGGCTCTGATGTGATATCATGATAGGAATACTTTTTGTTTTGCTTTTTATGGCATCAAAACTGGAAAAAAGACCACCATGTCCTTTCGACAGGCTAAAAGGAGAGAAGAATTGCCCCTGGCGGGATTAATAAAGTTGTCTGAGTCTTTTATTCTAACTGAGGCATGACTGTGCTATAGGATAAAATGAAATAGGTACTGTAATTTAGCATCAACTATTTCTCACAAGCTCTAATAATGTCATGTAGACTCCAAGATATTTAAAAATAGAAGAGAAGCTGTCCACACTTTGTTTGTTGAACTTTTATCAGCTTTGTGATCATATCATAGCTGACCACATATTTCCAAAGTCCAGCCCAGTTAGTTACTTTGCCTTGAGCTGTGTTCTTATTAATCACATCTTATCTGCAAGTTGCAAGTTGAACCAGTGTTGGTGAATCAGTGAGCTCAGTTTTTCAGAGGCCAACAAGGCTGAAGTGAAACTAGTAAATACAGTATACTGACAGTCTTTTGGGTATACGTCTGTTCCCTAGTATGTATTGTTTAAGAACTCTTTACTTCACATCACACCGTCTGCCAAATGACTAAATCCCTTGTTTTTGTTTTTGCATGACTAAGGCTCTTACAGATCTGTTCAACGCTGTGACACTTCACTAGAATGACATTACAGTCAGATCATGTGCTCAACTGAATGTGAACTATAAAACTAAACCTATGAATAAGTGTGAATTACCCTTTGACAGTTAAAGCAATACAGATTAGGATTTCTCATAGATATTAGATACATGTTTCCTCCTTCCTTTTTGTTTGACGGGTTTTTTTGTGGTACTCATACTAATACCCAACTGGCCTGGTGTATTTTCCAGTGATAGTCAGCTGATTGAAAGCACCACATCCACTTCCTCTTGTCTATGTCCCGGCTGTTTAGCTCTGTTCTTGCTTATGTCATGTTCTGGTATCCCTCTGTCCAGTTGCTAAAGAATCTGACTCGAATACTGACAGACAGCAGAGATTTGCCTTCTGCATTTTATCATGTGGGAGTGTTGTGTAACTTTGCTTGTATCCCTGTCTAGTCTAGTCACTCCCTGTGAGAAAAAATTGAATGCTTTATTCGTCTGAGTTTACCGTAAATGTTGCGATTGTGACCCCAAGAGGTTGTGAGATATTTGTCATTAGCACCAGAGAACAAAATAGTTGAACTGAGTTAAAGTGACACATACGTTTTTCTACACAAGGGAATTCTGTTCACAAATGAATACATTGCTCTCTCTTTGTAGGTAAACTCTTTGGAAGAGGTTCAACGGACGACAAGGGTCCAGTGTTGGCCTGGTTCAACTGCATCGAGGCCTACCAGAAGATCAAGCAGGTACAGTCACCCTCACAGTCTGCACCACAGACTCCACATCAAACCTTTCACTTTGAGTCCAACAACACGTCCCATCCTTATAAATACATCCTTAAAAATACAGTACAATACAATAGAAATGAACGTCACTGATCGTGATGACTGTGTGTCATCTTGATGTTCATCCAGCCAGTAACAACAATGAAAAGCTGTTACACTGGGGATGGTGAGGGCAAACAAACCGGTTTCTATTTTTATTTTTGTATGACTTGATAAGTTGGGTGTAGTTAAACAAACTGGAATACAGTTTGTTTGGCGAGGTGGAATAATTAAGAGATGTTGTTATTATTGTTTCGTCTCCGTACAGACTGAATGGAATGATAATTCCAGTTTACACCCAACTTCCTTGTTCATTCAGAAGAAATGTCTTTCGTTTTCAAAGATGCAATTTTCACGTAGTTTTTTTATTTTTGAGTTTGACGCTGTGCTGCGTTGTCTAATAGGACCTTCCTGTGTTGTTTTCCTTCTTTTTTATATTTAGTGGTAATTAGCTGTGAAAAATATGCATTTTTTGGTGTTGTGGTTTTTTTGCTGATGTCGGCTAGTTTCAGTCTGGTATTCAGTGGAAAAAAAAACACCCTTGTTGTAGTCTCCACTGACAGCAGCCTTATCCACAACCCACAAGACGCTGTGCTCTTCATCAGAGAAGTTATTCTTTTCTCAAAAGTAAAAGATTACACAAACATAACGTCCAAGTAAATATTTAGCTGGATCTTTACCTTTTAACATCCAACTGACTATAAATGATGATATGAAACATTATATTTGTATTTGTATTTTTGCATTCCTTAAATATCATTGATATTTTGATTCCTGGACAAAATGTCAAGTGATAAAACCCAATAAATGAAGAACTGATGCTAAAGAAAAAAACAATAGATATGGAATATTTAGATTTACCACAGAGGATCTTTCCAAAAATAATTCGGCATCACTCAGAGAATTGACTTATCTCTATGTTAAGGTACAGAGCTGCTTTAGTAATTACTTGTTGATCACTTTAGAGCCGTCAGCAGGATAAGTGGTCAAAGGTCTGTGGCTGAAACGGTTAATGATGTTGCATGTGTTATCGCCCCATCACTTAATGATTAAACCAAAAGTCTTGCATGGCTTTTCTCTTGGATTCACCTTTATTTGTCCCTGAAACAGTATTTGACAAGTGAAACCGTTTGCCCCAGGGAAAATAATAACACAGTGATGCAGGATATGCAGGATAAACTGATGTTTGATTCTTTAGATCTTTGTTCTGTTCTGTTTGTACAGCAATTCCACTTTAATGAAGAAGTTTTTCTTTTTTCTTTGTGCTGCAGGAGCTTCCCATCAACATCAAGTTCTGCTTCGAGGGGATGGAGGAGTCTGGATCCGAGGGCCTGGATGAGCTGGTGTTTGCTCGAAAAGACACCTTCTTGAAAGACGTGGACTACGTCTGCATCTCTGACAACTACTGGCTGGGCAAGACCAAACCCTGCATCACCTACGGGCTCAGAGGAATCTGCTACTTCTTTGTTGAGGTGGAGACAATATGCAGTGACTTTAGGTGTTGACCAACCTGTGTACTGTTCTCCAGCCTTTTTGTGACATTGTGTTTTCACATTATAGTGACTGTTTATTCTTAACTTTAAAGGTGGACGGCTGTGATAAGGACCTGCACTCGGGGGTGTTCGGTGGCTCTGTTCATGAGGCCATGACTGACCTCATTGCGCTTATGGGCAAGTGAAGCTGATTATTGAATATAAAAACAAATTTTGAGGTATTTCTCTGAACTGTAGGAGTTTTAATCCATGATTTGTTTTTTTTTCTCCCTAACAGGCTCCCTTTTAGACAGGAAGGGGAAGATTCTGGTTCCAGGGTTGACCGATGACGTGGCCCCTCTGACAGACGATGAGAGGAAGCTGTATGAGAAAATTGATTTTGACTTGGATGAGTACTGCAAAGATGTTGGAGTTAAACATCTGCTGCATGACACCAAGGCAAGGAGCTGATTTCTGTCCTTCACTCTTTACACTGCTGCACTTCTAGTTCTTCCTAATCTAACGTGTTCTGTCCTTCATTTTTTGTCCTTCAGGAGCAAATCCTCATGCACCGCTGGAGGTACCCATCTCTGTCTCTTCATGGTATTGAGGGGGCTTTCGCCGAAGCAGGAGCCAAGACCGTGATCCCCCGCAAGGTCATCGGCAAGTTCTCCATCCGCCTCGTCCCTGACATGGACCCCCAAGTTGTGGAGAAGCAGGTAACACTGACACAGATTATATCATCTCATCTGGCAGTGCTCATGTGACTAGAGCCCTGTAAAAGTCTGATGAGTGTCTGCACGTGAGATTTTAAAACTTCATGACTTGCCAACCACATCACTTCCTGGTTGTGTGTCACACAGATGAGTTGCTTGCACATGCTGCTTTGGGAAGAATATTGCATCTACAACTAAAATGTTGCCACTAAAGCAGATTTACAGAGCAACTGTTGTCTTATAAAATGATATTTTTATCCTCAGAAACAAAGTTGTTGCAAATCTTCTTGGTGCTTTGCTTTCACTGACACTTTTTTTTTTGTATGTGTCAAGGTTATCGACCATCTGCAGAAGAAATTTGCTGAGCTGGGAACTCCCAACAAACTGAATGTGTACATGGGCCACGGAGCCAAGGCCTGGGTGTCTGACTTCAACCACCCACACTACATGGCCGGTCGTAAGGCCATGAAGACAGGTACAAGACTGAATGACAGAATGACAGAAATGTTTATGACTGAAGAATGAGTTCACTCAAAATACTAAACACACTCCTACTTACTGTTATGTCATCTTGTAGACCGTACAACAATTTGGGGAGTAATGTAGTTTGGTTTGTTGTGCTCAAAGCACTGAGAAAACATGTGAAAAACAAAAGTAGTGTGTCTGCTGATTACTCAGGCCAGTCCACAGATGTCACTGTGAGCACTTGAAAGAAAATAGTTTCCATTTGTTTTCACTGAAGTTAGAAAACAATGATAATTTAAACCTCAAACCAAAGATTAAGTATTTAAATTGATCTTGAATTGATACCAAACATTATTTTTGTTTAAGAGGGAGATCATGATAATTGACCGGTTGTTTTAATTTGACATCTTATTCATCAATGGTTCTTCTCTGTGTCTCCCTCCCCCTTCCTGTGCTGCAGTCTTTGGTGTGGAGCCCGACCTGACCCGTGAGGGTGGAAGCATTCCCGTCACCCTGACTTTCCAGGAGGCCACGGGCCGCAACGTCATGCTGCTTCCAGTTGGATCCTCTGATGATGGAGCTCACTCCCAGAATGAGAAACTCAACAGGTTTTTTTCAAATTTTCAAATTTTTCTAATTGAAAAGTCGGACACAAAAACCCCCCAAAACAATTCAGGCTGTTTTAAGGCTGTTAATTACTGTCAGCCCCCTCCAGTCATTTAGAAAATGTTATGCATTTTGAATTAAAAACAACTATCCACCGATGAAGCAAGTTCATCTGTGTGTCTATGTTTCCCTTTTTTCAGATCCAACTACATCCAAGGAATCAAGATGCTGGGAGCGTACTTCCATGAGGTTTCCCTACTGGAATAAAATGGTGTCTCATCATGACAAATGTATAATAATGTCCATCATCACTACCAGAGCCATAGCCACCATCAACCCCCCACAGTTAACATTTTATACACACTGCCTCTATTAATAAAAGTGTTTTTCTTTGTTACTTGTTGTCCTGTTTCATTACCAGCTTTAAAGATTATTGCTGTTGCTTTAATGCATACAATTGATTATCTACTTTAGTATTAACTGTCACCTTTTTACACCTCTTAAAATGTGATCCAGATACCTATTTTGATAAGGAAAATAAACGTTGTAACTTTTTTAATATAAATGTTGTTTAAATATTGCTATCTATAAATACATACCTGAACACATAGTACATTATTGTAGGAACAGAAAAATATTCTACTTTTCAGTGTCTTAGTAAGTCACAATGCTGCTATTATTCTTACTGCACATTACATTTTCAATCACAGTTCTGTGTAGGGTGATACATTTGTGACACTTGAGAAAATGTGTCTGAAGTGTTAATGTGAGGAAAATATTTCATAGAGATAGATCCGACCTAGATTACCATCATCATAGTGTAAGCAGTAGCTTCCGGACGATTATGGTCCTTTTAATTTTTTGAAGGAGGTGGAGTTGAGTGGGAGAGGAGGCGCTACTCAGGGTTGCCAGATCAGACTTACCACGGAATTGTACTACCATGGGAGTGATTTCTTGTTGTTATAACTATTATTAGTTTTATTTTATTAATCTGACCGACTGGTATACATCGTGTTCATCATTAGTCAGTGATAAAACCACGACCATTACCAAATGTTTTCACGACGGCAAGTGCGTGTTTTGTGAGATTGGTGGATACACGAAGAAACCTGGCAACATAGGTTGTCACCCGGCGCGGGAAATCCGTAAACAGACACTGCGGAAGTCGAAGCTCTTTACTAGAGCTGTTGGATATCACTGTTTATACTATTAAAGCAATAGTAACTTTGATAGGAGGGGGACGAGTTTAAATAAAACAGGATTGTTGTATTCACGAAGGTTTTTGCTTCCGGTTTCAGAGAAGAATTGCTTTGCGCTTGTTGTTTATAAACGTTGCGGTCGCTGCAGTGATGCCCGACGCTGTATTACAAAGCTAGGTCGCGATACAGGTGTCAGAAAGAAAGACAAAGTACTTGTCCATGGAAAACTGCAACAAGAAGAAGAAGAAGGGGTACTTTGTCCAGGCTGCTGTTTAACATGGATCGATACAACGAGGTGAAGCTGCAGCTGAAAGGCTGGGAGCAGGAGTTTGTCTCACAGCACCAGAGGAAACCCAGCAAGGTGAGTTAAAGGTTGGCACAGCCGCAAGCGAAGCTGCAAACAACAACTGCATGGTTTGTGTATGGTTTTTATAGTGTTATTTCTGTTGTGGTTGTGTTTGCGCAAGAAACGGCTGTATATTTGCAGATATTGCTGTTGTCAGTGGGTCTTTCTACGGTGGCCCCGAAGGCTCAACCCACTGCAAAGACACAAATTTGCTACAAATTCAAAAACATCTCAACAATTTGACAATGCAGCTCACAACAGAAGTGTTTATGGAGGCACAATTAATTTACAATTGATATATTGACATTTTCATTAAGTTTAAGTTTATTTAGCTTTGGACTAATGATAATTGGTCATTATTATAATTTCAGGAGGACATTGACCAAGCTCCAGAGGAGACTAGGAGTGAGTACTGGCCTTCAGTTGTATTTCAGATAAACAGATATATTTCCTACACATGCATATTTAGTCCACAAAATCATTTCATGTGTCTGTGTTTCAGAGCTGTACAAAGAGTATCGCAGTTTGAAACAAGCCAAAGAGAACAGCAGCGGCGATGCAGCCAGCGAACAGACCGGACAGTCCAAACCTACAGCTAAGGTCAGATGGTGCTTATCTGTGTTATTCTCCATCTTTTTGTTTCTCCCCCTTTGCTCACTGTCATTGTCTGTGTGTGATCATCTGTCTGCTCAGGAGTCAGACTGTTGGGGAGCCCACCTGAATCGCAGCACGTTGCCAGCGTCTTCTCCCAGACTGACACCCCAGGACAGAGACAGTCTTAAAGCCTCGGCCCAGTACTATGGCCTAAAGCTTAAAAGCAACCTGGCCACACTCAGTAAGGTGAGACACACTTCGTACAATGGTCGCTGATGGTAACAGTCACTGCTTTGGTTTTTGTGCTTTTGGTAAGATTTTCTTTTGTTGTTCCAGGAGAAACCTGTCTCACTGAAGAAATCGGTCCGTCCTGGTCGGGTGCCTCTAAACTCTATAAAAGGTGGACAGCCTGCTCAGACAAACAGTCCTGCTGCTGCTGCTACCGACAAGACCCCATCCACTGACCCCAAACCCAACCCCTTCTCACCAAGGTTATTAAATTAACAAGAATTTCAATTTCAATAGTAATTCCATATTATCAGAACATTACTCACAGTTAGACTATAGATATTTGCTGAATATTGCATTGCAGTTCAGGCTGCAACTAATAATGATTGTTGTTCCTGATAAAGTGTTAAGTCTTTGAAATGTCAAAATAGGCTGTCTTTTTTTTATCCAATTAACATTCTAAACACCAAAGATGTTAAATACATTTACAATGATGCCCTCCCCCCCCCCCCCAAAAAAGCAGAAAACTTCACATTGAAACAGTGATACCAGAAAATTGGCCTCATAAATTACTCAAAAATCAATCTTTATATTTTAAACAGCCATTATTGTGATGAAATAATTTAGTCCCAGCTAGGTATCCCCATATTCATGTGTATTGCATCAACAATCTTAAATATATAAGCAAAAACAGTAAAATCTTATCTTATTCTGCTTTTATGGTGATATGGATCCCCTTGGGTCTGAAATAAAGATTTAATAATAATAATAATAAAAATATAACTGTTAAGAGCTACTAATGACTTCTCCTTTTAATGATGTCTTTGTCCACAGGAGAGTACCATTTTGCCTGGGGTCTCCGGCTTCAAAGACGATACAACCGGTGGAGCCTGAAGAGCCGTTCAAACCATTTGAACCTGTCAGAGAGTTTAGTGAAGAACCATCAGCTGCCCCCAGTAGTTGTAGTGATATTAGTAATATTAGTAATATTAGCAGTAGGAATTGTACAAGTAAAGTCAATAATATGCAAAATCAAATTGGGTCCAGTCAAACTCCTTCTTCATCCAGATCTTCTGCATTGTTGTCGTTGTCTCCTCCCTCAGGAGAAGATGTTGGAACAACAGGGAAGTTAAATGACAGCATTGGAGCTTCAGGAGAGAAAAAGCTGAATTTTGAGACATTAGGAACTCCTTTTAGAGGAAGCCCACAGTTTATTGGAGGTTTAAGAGGCGGAGTTGGAGCAAAGCCTTCTCCTGCCAACAGGCTGGGCTCTCTCGACAGGAAGTGGTTGGAGAGGTGTCAGGTGTTTGGCGAGATGGGGGCAGAAGAGGCGCCGGGAGCAGGTAACCAGGAGATTGACAGAAAAGTAGAGAGAGAAACAGAAGGAGAAATACAAGCAGATGAAACGACAGGAAAAGGAGAAATAGATGCAGAGGGAGAAAGAAGAGGTACAGTCAGAAGAGATGAGGGCTTGAAGAGCGTTGCCGCCAGTGACAAAACAGGAAGTGATGGCGAATTGAAACCAGTTGGAAAAACCAAAAGAAAAAGCAAAGGGAAAGGAGGTGAGGAGTTGCAGAAAGGGCGGACGCCACCTCCAGCACCAGAAGGTGATGGTGAAGCCAGTCCCAAGCCCAAAGGTTCAAAGAAGAGAGGAAGGAAGAGGCAGAGGGAGGGAGAAGACATGGAGGAGGAGATGACACAGGAGGGAGGAGCGAAAAAGAAAAGGAGGAATGGCAAAAAGAAAGAGGAGAGCACAGGGTTGGACCCCAGCCCAACTCGAGGAGGAGGAGGGAAGAAAAGGAGAACCAAGAAAAATGTAGAGGAGGATGGAGAGGGAGAAGAAGAGAAACCTAAACCTAAGGCACCAAAAAAGGTAAGGAGTTAAATTTATATCCACCTTAGAGCCTATTGCATATTATTTCTTGTGTTAATGCCTTAGTGTTAGTGTTAGTGAAAATAATCATGGTATAATTAAGTGTTGTCTCATTTTTGTTAAGATGCCCCAGGAGAACCTGCTAGGAGAAATAGAGGAGGAGTTTGTGACCAAGAGGATGTATCAGACTCAGTCCGTCAGACCCGGGTGAGATACCGCAAAACGCTGTTGCTGCTGCGTCTCTTTTTGTAGCCTGTGTAATTCTTATTCTTATTAATTTCACAGAAGCGTGAAAGGAGCGGAGGGAAACTTTGTGAAGATAAATCTGAAGAAGAAATCTCACGTCAAAGGATACGCACTCAGAGGGATGGCTCTACGCAAACAGGTGTGTGTTGGATTGTCCTACGCTGTACGTTGATGTTTCTACTGTATGCAGAAGTTACATTATAATGAAAATATCGAGTGAACTTGCACTGAGAACACACAAAACCTGTCAAATTTGTATTTGTGTATATTTGTCTTGGAAAACTTACACATGAATTCTGTTTCACATGACTGTATTAATGAACTTCTTTATGTGTGTTTGTTTCAGTTGTACATGCAGAAATTCCAACTGAAAGGCGAACGTTTCGGAGGAGGTGGAGGATTTTTCGGCAGAGGAAGGAGAGGAGGCTTTAGAGGAGGCTTCAGAGGGGGGTTTAATCGCCAGGGCGACACCTGCTATAAGTGTGGAGGGACAGGGCATTGGGCCATGGAGTGCAAAGGACCAGGTAACACAGAGTGGGACAATGAATGAATCGGTGTTACTGTGATTCAAATCTTTTTCTTGGTTGCTTAAAATGCGCACATCCTGAAAACTGAGACTTGTTTTTTGTCACTTGATCTCACTTTGTCACATTTAATACCAGTGATACCTCTGAACTCTGTTTTGTAGCTCCTCCCCCTCCTCCTGTTCCCGAGGAGCAGCCTGTTGAAGAGGAGCCGTTTGAGCTGCCGACACTGGAGGAGGTTGCCAGGGCGACAGGAACTCTAGGACCTCAGCCGCTCGGTACTTTTTGTAAAGTTCATCACAACTTTGGGGGAAAAAACAGTTGTTAATGCAAGAAACTCACTGATTCTTGTGTGTTTGTGTGTCCCAGTGTCGTCTTCCGGTGTCAACGAGGAGCGGCTCCAAGACAGCGAAGCAGATCGTAAACGCCAAGATGAGGTGTTGTTGAATGTGATTCGTCCTGACTATGAGCGGCCTGCTGCTCCGCCACCACTGGAACCACTGTATCAGCTCACAGATGATGGAAAAGTCCAGGGTAAACACTTTACATATAACTACTTTTAAAAAACCAGAGTAAATGAAAATGAAGAACACAATTGTAATAAACTCATATTTTAACTTGGAAACAGGCAATGACTTACACAATTTATAAACTGACAATACACTGACCAAAAACAGACAAACAGAAAACAAAGGACAGAACAAACCTGACGACATAATAAAGCAGCACCAGAACAGGACAGAAAGGTAAAAAGAAAAAAAAAGAAAAGCGATGTAAAACATACTAAAATTAAATTTACAGTTACTCCTTAAAGCAGAAGTAAGTGATATATTTGTGTTAATATAAGTCTTAAATAGTTATATCTTCCGACAGCAATCACTTACATAGAGTGTTTGGTCTGAAACACGGGTCTGTCAGTCACTCTGCTCTGCTCTGAGCTGAGGAGAAAACTTTTATCGTATCCTACAGTTTTTATCCAATGAGGAGAGAGAACGGCATGCAGGGCTGTGTGTGCAGCCAAGGGACGCCGTGAATGTGGTGACGTAGGGACGAGGACTGTTATGGTGCGTTCAAGGCAGCCCCTAACTCGTGTTTTTCCGACCTGTGAAGTTGTACCAGTTCGATCTGGTACGAGTTCACGGGTGGGAAGTTACGAGTGGCCGTTATAGTGACTTTCACAGGTAAAACAGGTCGGAAAAACACGAGTGGGTTGCCTGAAACGCTACAAAGTCGTAAGTTGTGACTTGAAGCTGTAATTTACGATTTCAAAAGCCTGCCTGGAACGCAGCATTAGCGAAAACGACCGGACCACTTACTTCTGCTTTAATAACTTTGTGTATTTGTGTGTTCAGCAACACCACCCGATGTGTACGCGGCTCTGAAAGACCTCGGCTACAAGTCGTTTAGACCAGGACAGGAGGAGGCCATCATGAGGATCCTGTCAGGTACAGACATAAACACAACACAGACTAGAATATCTGTGATTTTATCTGTGCAAATATGGTGTGTTTTCATGGTTCTCTCTCTCTCTCTCTCTCTCTGTCTAGGTCTCTCTACCCTCGTGGTGTTGTCAACAGGGATGGGTAAATCTCTGTGCTATCAGCTTCCAGCCTACCTGTACGCTCAGAGGTCAAATTGCATCACACTGGTCATTTCACCTCTCGTCTCACTAATGGACGATCAGGTAATCAGAAATTGGCCAACGTTTTGTCATCGCTAATTGTGAATGTCGGGTCCAGAGTAAACGCATCATCCCTCTGTAAACAGTGATGCAGCAGTTGTTAATGCCTCGTGTGTGTGTGTGTGTGTGTGTGTGTGTGTTTTTCCAGCTGTCGGGCATACCAGCCAGGCTGAAGGCCGCCTGTATCCACTCCAACATGACCATGAAACAGAGAGAAGCTGCGATAGAAAAGGTAAAAAACACATCACAGGAGTAGATCCTCATCAGCAGATGTAAATGTGTTTTTGCTGTATTACTGCAGAAATGTTGTTTAAGTTAAAGAGAAATCTTGGCTTGAAAACAAATTGTCACATGTTCAGAGGTGTTTTCAGCCCAGTGTGTGTGTGTGTTCTCTCTGTGCAGGTGAAGTCAGGCGAGGTGTGTGTGCTGCTCCTCTCTCCAGAGGCCTTGGTTGGTGGAGGTGGCTCTGGTGCAGGGTGTCTGCCCTCTGCTCAGGAGCTCCCTCCTGTGGCCTTCGCTTGTATAGACGAAGCTCACTGCGTCTCTGAGTGGTCTCACAACTTCAGACCCTGCTACCTGAGGCTTTGTAAGGTAGGCAAAGGATTATGTGTGTTGTGTGTGTGTGTGTTGATGACCTACAGGTTGACCCATCTATCAGATGGTTAGCAAACAAATATTGTTTAAACGGCAAAAGGTGGAAAAAATGTGACCGACATAATTTCAGCAAATCTAAAACTGCAAAGTTTGAAACGGTATTCTCACAGCAAATAAATAGCCTCCCATGTATATGTATTGTAAATAATGAAAAAAATTATCCATATATTTTCTATTCTATTCTATTCTATTCTATTCTATTCTATTCTATTCTATATCATCTTCAATATGACTGTCAGTGCCACAGACTTTTCTCCTGGTCATAGCTGAAATCTTGAGCATGTACTTTATGATGTTTCTATGTACCACAGACTGCTACAACACAGTCTGATGAGTGCCATAGTTACGTGTGTGTGTGTGTGTGTGTGTGTGTGTGTGTGTGTGTGTTTGTGTGTATTTGTAGGTGCTAAGGGAGCGTTTGGGAGTGAAGTGCTTACTGGGACTTACAGCTACGGCCACACTGTCCACGGCTCTGGACATCGCGCAGCATCTGGACATCACCGATCAAGACGGCATTGCAGTCAGATCAGCAGCAGTTCCTCCGAACCTGCGTCTCTCTGTGTCCATGGATAGAGCGAAAGATCAGGTGTGATGATTTACCGTAAATGTCACTCTCTGTGACTACACGTTGCACACACTGTAGCAGTTGTATAGTTTTCCACACCAGTTCTAGAGACATTTAAAAGTTGAACCTTTTTTTTTTTTTTATCTCCACCTCTTCTGCCTTCAAATATTAAGGCTTTAGTGTCCTTGTTGAGAGGTGATCGTTTTGGTTGTCTGGACTCCATCATCGTCTACTGCACCAGAAGAGAGGAGACGACCCGTGTGGCCGCTCTGCTCAGGACCTGCCTGCAGGGAGTGCTGGTTAAAGAAAACAAAGACATCAGCAGCCAGGCACAGAGCAACCCTGCAGGAGACAGAAAGAAACAGCTGGGTAAGTAGAGTTTCAACTAGAAAACTAATTCATCTTTCATGAAAATGGAGGAAGCAGTTTTCACAATGTCAATGTCTTTCTGCTCTCAGCAAGGAAGAAGATTCGTAAACCACTGAAGTGGCAGGCGGAGTCATACCACGCCGGCCTGTCTGCATCGGAGCGCCGTCGCGTACAGAACAACTTCATGTGTGGGGAACTCAGAGTAGTGGTGGCCACGGTGGCGTTTGGCATGGGCCTCGATAAATCTGACGTCCGTGGTATCATCCACTACAACATGCCAAAGGTGGGTGATCGCCTGTGGTTGTTCAAACTTTGAAACCACAGCTCCCGCTCCGTGTCTGACTGATAAAATCTGTGGGAATATTTGTGGCCATGATAAATTAAACACAGGTGGAGAAGTTTAAAAATGCTGCTTGTTAAAGAGACTGCTCTATTATTGAAACTTTCATTGCATAATTGCTGAATTTAGTTGATTGAAAGCTTCCAAACTTTTAAAAAGAGATGTGTTTATTTCTGTAACAGCGTTCCCTGACTGTTAATTGTTCCCCTAGAGCTTTGAGAGCTACGTTCAGGAGATTGGGAGGGCAGGGAGAGACGGAGTACCGGCACACTGTCACCTCTTCCTGGACCCTGAGGTGAGAATAGAGTTCATTTTTAACTAGCAACCAACTTGACTCTAATTGGAGCTTTTGTTGTTGGATAATTCACCCCACTTCTTAATTTGTGTGCAGGGTGGAGACCTCCATGAGCTCCGTCGTCATATCTACGCAGACACGGTGGACTACTACACAGTAAAGAAGCTGGTCCAGAAGGTTTTCCCTCCATGCAAATGTAAACAGATACACCAGAAACAACAGGAATTTGTCCAGGTAACTTGTAACGTGTCTACTTTATTACATGCTGCTCTGTGAAGTATTTCTGAGTCAAGGTTAGTCAAGCTGAAACTTTCAACTATAAAAACCGTAATATACTATGTGTCCATGTGTGTAGGACATTGAGGATGCTGAGCTGTTGGAGATGATGGATGTGTGTGATCAGGCGAGCAACCTGAACCCTCCTACTAATCCTAATCCAGAATCTACTGCAGCACAGGTAATTAAAAGACTCTTTGATCTTTCAATCTTTATTTTTTAACAGCTTAACCCAATAAAAACTGTTAAATGCAGGTAATACTGAAAATAAGGAAATTGAAAACTGAGACTTTATTTTCACTGTAAGGAGACGTCACATCCTGATTCAGCGACATCACCTGTCCAAGAGGACAGGCATGAAGGAAAGGAAAAGGAGGTGGACAAAAAGGAACAAACAGTAGAAGACGAGGGAGCTGATGGTTCGGTGAAACACCAGGATGTAGTGGCCGAGACAGACGGTGATTTGCTGAGAGAGCACGGAGAGGAGAGCAGTGATTGGCCCGGAGAGCGAGTGTGTCACACGCACGAGAGAGCGATCCCCATTCAGCAGACTGTGGAGGCTCTGGACATCACAGAGGAAGGTAAGTGGAAACACAGACTTGAGGAACACACACAAAGAAACAGTAAAACAGTACGGTAGCTGTACAGTTTATTCACAATAAAGTAGAATTCACTCCAGTGTAAAATCGGTAATAAACATAACGGTTATACCTGTGAACGTATTGAGTCTTTCTGTTTCAATCTTTCTTTGTGTTTACTTGAGGTGTGGAAACACTGCTGTGCTACCTGGAGCTGCATCCTCAGCGCTTCGTCGAACTTCTCCACCCCACCATGTCTGTGTGTAAAGTCAGCTGCTACGACGGCCCGAGGCAGCTCCAGAAAATCACCAAAATGTATGAAATGTTTGACGGCTTTAAAAAAAACAAAAAAACTGTATGTACCAGTTTGCATTGTGTTCATGAATCTGTGAATATTGTATTGTCCTCTCCACAGCTGCCCTCCTATCGCTGTGGTTCTGGCCAGGATGCGAATGGCAGGAGAACGAGTGGAGACGTGTGATCAGCTGGAGTTTGATGTCGTCGAGGTTGCAGACACTATGGGATGGCAGCTTCCTCTTGTCAAAAGAGGCCTCAGGCAGCTGCAGTGGAGCACGGACAGAGGTTTGTTCACTAGTTTAGTTCATTTGTCATGAGAGAGAATACCGCAACGTCCAGGATTTTATTTGCGTTGAAGTGGGGTAACCTACTTTGGTGTGTGTGAGTGTTTTGGAAGATTTTCTTTTCCCATGATGCCCCCGAATGTCAATGTTTGTGTCACAGGTGGTGGGCGCAGCGGCATCCTGGTTGAATTCTCTGCCCCATCTTTCTACTTCCGCTCCTACGGAGACCTGAGTGATGAGGAGATGGACAGAGTTTGTCAGTTCCTCCATAATCGAGTGCAGGATCAGGAGAGAACGCAGCTCTACCAGCTCACCGCCTGTTTCAAGTCCTTCAAGAGGTACGAGCTGTTTTAAAAGTCACAATGTTTCACTTGATTTTCCCTTCATCTATATCTACGTTATTCATGGTTTTGCTCACACTGTTTTCAGATCTCTGAATGGGATGTTTTTGTTTGCACTGGTTTTAGATAGCTACAGTTTATTCTTTACTTTGCAAGTGACATTACTTTTTGTTTTGCTCTTAAATACCACTGATCTCTTACCTCATTCCAATAATTAATCCATTAGTGTTATTAATGATAAGTGGATATTGTATCTCTGGTCGATCAGTAAGTTGTGCTATGTATAAGGATGTGATTAAATCTCAGATCCCTTATTCAACTGCTCAACACTCTACATCGTTCACATTACTCAACTTGCAGAAATCTCTCTTGGCGCTTTATTGGATTGTCTGACTCAAACTGTGTGTGTTGTTTTCCAGTGTTGGCTTCCAAAGCGTTTTGTCCTGCGTCGATGATTTGGATGTGAGTCGCAGTCAGCAGCTGAAAAGCCTTCTCTCTGAATACTTTGACAAGAGGCGAGACCGAGACCACACACTGAGACCGGTGGACATAGAGGAGCTCGACAAATATAAGGTAAAACATACAGGATTATCGCCAGGCATTTTAGCTGGTGGGTCTTGAATACTCTGGTTGAATGGTGTGTTTATTTGTTCTTGTTTGTTTGTTTGTAGCTGGCGGACTGGGAAGGTCAGATCAGAGCCGACATCAGAAGTTTTCTTGGCAACCGTAGCGATGAGAAGTTTTCTGGACGAGCTGTTGCCAGAATCTTCCACGGCATCGGTGAGAGCACACACACCACACATGTACAGAATGTAAATGCCTTAATGCATTTTCTCTTCTCTTTCTTTTTTATAAAGCTAAACAATATTTTTGTGCGTAAGACTGAAGTCAGTTTTCCAAAGCCAAACACACTAGACCATCCAAACTCTGGACCACCAGAGGGCGCTATAGGACTAATGGGCAGACAGCTGGTCTTTGGGAGGATATTTAAGATCTAAGTTGTCTTTGAAGGTTACATTCTCTCAATTTTTATAAAATGTCGCAGGATCATTGAGCTGAATTTATTAGAAATTGTACTGTCATTTTACGTTGACTATAGTCAATTGTTTGGAACTTTTTAAACCTAAATGTATAGAATAGAACTTATACATATATGTATATCTGTAATTATGATTTGCCACCACTTCCATTTTAGATGATATTTGTAGAATAAGGAAGAATTCAGCTCCTTCCACAACAGTGACTTTGTTTTAATTTGCAACAAACCAAACGCATGCAGGAAGTCGTAGAAGGAAACCAGGTTCGTGTCATTGAGGTGTACAGGTGCCAGCAGAGATGAGTCAGGGGTATCGGGGATATCTGTATCACAGTGCATTTATCATCTGTGAATGAGCATCAATGCTTAAATTAAGGATTAACGTATACCTCATGTGTAAATGTGTCGTGCAGGCAGTCCGTGTTACCCTGCTCAGACCTACGGCAGAGACAGACGCTACTGGAGGAAGTACATCCAGTTTGACTTCAACCAGATCATCAGACTGGCCACTCAGGAGATCATTTGCTTCAAGTGACCAACCACACACACACATACAGATCTGTACTTACACACTCATACGCACACAGAACAACAGCACAGCTCTGTTTTGGATGAATTTTTTCATAAAACACTTGTTTTTGCTGGCGTGTGTTGAATCATTTAACTTATGCTTTTTTTCCCCTTTTTTTTTTTACAATGTTAGTATTTTGTATGTGAAAGTTTTTTCTTTGTTCGCTGTATAAATAAAATCTTTCTATTTTTCTAGCTTGGTCTTGCAGTCTTTTCAGGAAGCTTTTGACATAAATTAAAACTCTTATCTTGGACCCAATTAAAGCAGAAGTAAGCGATCCGGTCGTTTTGGCTAACTTCTTGTCAGCCGATGGAGTTAGCAGCCCCCGCCCTCGTCATGGATCTATTGGTCCTCGTCCCCACACACAGCCCTTCATGCCATTCTCTCTCTTCATTGGATAAAGGTTGTAGGATACAAGGAAAGTTTTCTCCTCGGTTTACAGCAGAGCAGAGTGACTGACAGACCCGTGTTTCAGACCAAACACTCTATGTAAGTGATTGCCGTCGGAAGATATAACTATTTAAGACTTATATTAACACAAAAATTCAGCTTAATTCTGTTTGAAGTCTTGACCCACAAATGACCTGATATAAGGAAGTAAAACCTGAAGAGCAAAAACAAGGTGGGATTTCTCCTCCCACCGCCCCAGTGTGTCACTGAGGAGAGAAACACTTGATAAGACTACAAATATTGACTTTTATTGTTTATATTCATACTTTATGGCCCATGTTTGATAATTAATCATGGTGAGTCACTTCTGTGCAGGATTTCCCATAAATCCTTTGTCTCACGTTTTGGTAAACATTTTCTCAGCTGCAGCAGATACATATGGGCCTTGTTAATCATAAACTTTCGCAACACAAGGCCTAATTGACTGAGGAGAGCTGTAGTGGAATAAGTAAGCAGTTTATTAAAGTTAAATTAAGCACAATTCTTCAAAGGCAGGACCTGATTTTTGCAGCTAAAGTAATTTAGTTTTTTTTTTCAAGACAGTTGCCAAAGTGTGTTTGCTGTGTTTTGAAGCTCTAACTAGCAGACAGTTAGCTTAGCTCAAATAAACAGAGGGAAAGAGCTAGCTGGACTTTTAAAATGTGTCCACCAAGGCCACTGTGCTATGTTGGCAGCTTCATATTTTACTCTCCAGACACCACAGTGTTATTGTTTAATCTGTGAGAGATGGCAAACACACAGCCTGAATGAAATCACTTTCTAATGTAGAAGGTAAAAGATGAACGATAAAACACGGCCTCATCTTTAGATTGAAGCTAATGAAACAGAAACATGCCAACATGCAGGAGGGAAACCTGCACGGGTGAGGTGGCAGCCTGAGTTTCCTTCTTCAATGTGTCATTACATTGGACTCTGACTTTGACAACAGGTCATAAAATGTCAAGGAGTCTATGTACATGTATAGACACTAAGCAGTCTGGCTGAGTGAAATGCAGTTCCCATGGTTGTCCTTTCCACTGTCTGTTAATGTTGATGGATGATTATTTAGGAGGACTAGGATGCTGCATACTTAGGTTGATACAAACATGCTAACTCCACAATAATTATAAGGTTTTAAGTAAGATTTTCTTAAACTTGCGTTAACCCATGTCTACCACAAGATACAGAGGCATGATAAATGTACATACCTCTGTGGGCGTTAACAAGGAAATACTGGGTCAATGATTCAGTCTTTTCTGGAAAGGTTAAGTAAAGAAAATCAATAGCCACTCCTGGTTAATGTTTATTCCTGAACGAGACCGGTTCTATTCAATCTTCAGGAAAGTAGAATTGAACAAAGACAGTGTGTTTGTCTTAGTCCGACCCCTTTAGATCATTCTTGTATTCTTAACAGATGAAGAAACAGATTCTTAGGGAAATAAAGTTATCATATATTTAACAGCAGTATAATTCTGCTCTTTCTCGTATGTTAGATGTGTTTTTATGGCTCTCTAAATGGGTAAATAAGGTTGTCCCATTCTTGTGACCTTGATAGCTCTCTGATAACTTAAGGGAATTTCTTTGAATTTAGTACAAATATTAACCTGGAGCCAAGGATGAAATCAAGGAGTTTTGGTGGTCAATAGTAAAGGTCATAGCAACCCCACAAATTATTGGTCAGATTTCAGCCTTTTGAAAGTGATGTCTCTGAGATTCCTCTAGATAACACTCCTCTGATAAGATGCCTACGTATGTTTTCAAGTATGTGCACAGAGAAAATTCGAATTAAAACAAGGCTTCTCAGGAAACACCATTTGGGGATAACAAGTTCTGCAGTTATATGGAAACTGTGTTTTGTTTGCTGCAGAGAAACAGAGGTCTTAGAGCAGCTATATCACTCAGTGTAACTCACACAATGTGACCATCAGTACAACCTCCCACCCACACACTGTCACCAACTGACCTCACAGAAACTTCAGTCAGACTCACCTGGACATTACTCATCTCCTAATAACAGTAATTCAGCTTCAACGCTGTACAGTATGTGGGGATCTGAGTGTGTTTGACTGTTTGAGTTTCCAAAGTGATCATTTAGACTCCAGACATTACACTGACATGAAAAGTCCTAATTTACATTAACCATAATGAAGCTGTTTTTTAATTTAATTCACACTTCTTTATGAAGGCAGTTGCTCTGTCTTGGTTCATTTTATTCTGTATGTAAAATATCATGTTGTATAATTCTCAGTTCAAAGAGTCACTATGAGGTGTTTTATTGGTAAAGTTACGTGGCTCTTGAGACTCATTAAACCTCTGACGATGTTCTGTAAAAGTTGGGAATGACAGGTTGGAAAGCTGACTTCAGGAAAATCCAGTTTTCCTCTGTCAGCAGCCTCATGCTGTAATCTCTGTAATTTGTTTTTTACGGCATATGCTCCAAGGATCAGCGCACAGCTGACATTAAATAGGTCATTTTGTCTGAGACAAAGTAGACGCTAGTCATGACTAAGCACACATTGTTTCTCATTTAGCGAGTGCTTAATATTGAGATTCTGGTCCCTGCATCACATCACTTCTGCAGGTTTGTCTCACTCATGCATCCCAGAGGTTTTCAATTTGATTAAGATCTGGTGACGGGGAGACCTCTGAGGTTCACTGAACTCATTAAACCGTTTTACATTGTGACATAGTGGATCATTATGCTGGGAGTAACCATGAGAAGATGGTAAATTGTGGCCATAAAAGGAGGCACAAGGTGGTCAGCAACACACTGCATAAAGCGCTGCTCTGCTTGTCTTATTGGACAATTGTATGAATAAGTAGGTGTGCACGGATGTTCCTAAAGTGCACAGTGGACTCTGTCCCTAATGAAGATAACCACACAACCTGTTAGTCGAGAAGATTAGATGAAACAGATAATAAACAAAAGTCCAGTTTCCACTGCGTCTCCACTGATGTTCACACAAAGATTACACACGTTTAAAAAAATATTTTACTAAAACTAAAGGTCTAATTCAAGTGGATAGAGTTAAACTCCCAAATCTGTTCATAGCTCCTTAATTACAAACAAAAACTAGTAAGTTTCATCAAGTTTTTCTGATGTCTGTTTCCACCAGTTTTGTTGCAGCATTAAAGGCTGTTGCACAGACTCGATAAATGTAAATATTACAATCAGAAATATGCATGGGGTGTCCCTTGACCCTCAGCAGACTGATATTCATTTCTAGGAAAGGGAGGAAAAGAAAAGAGAGAGAGATATGAACGTCCTTGTGATGTCATGTTTTAAAAGGAGAGCTTTTAGTGCCAAAATTTAAATCTAGATTTATATTCATCAGACACAAATATACCACAGGCAAAAGGCCCAAAACACTACAGGAATGGAGTGAGAGCAGTTTTACCTTTAATTTCCAAAGTGTAAATGTGTTTCTTTTGCTTAGGAAGGGAGGAAAAATGATACAAAGAGAGAGTTTTCATCTTTTTATTCTACTTTTTTAAACAAGGGAAAAATTCAACATACATAGAAACATTAACACTTTTACATTTATCATAATTTTTTGTGAGATTTTTATTCAGTCAATATCAACTCTCTATTGTTTGCATTTGTGCCATTTCTCTTTTTGTTTTTCCTGATGACTCAACAACAGACACATTTACTGTAATACAAAGCACAAAACATCGAGTACAACAAGGACAAAGCTTTATGATACAAGTATAGGGGTGGGAATCTTTTACTATCTCACGATTAGATTCGATTCAGATTTTTGGGGCTACGATTTTATTCAAAATCGATTTTCGATTCAAAACAATTTGATTCGTAATGATTTCTGCTTCAGTCTATCGGTGTGCAAAGGATCATCATGATCTACTCCAGTCTGCTTTGCAAGACAGAATGACTAAAGTGTCTTTTTTCACATTGAGTTTTAAACATTTATCCATACTTAGATTGAGTTGTTGAAACTGCATAAAACCAATAACACATATTGCTTATGTAACAAAATTAAAAGTGCCTCTTTATTTTAAAAAGTACTGCAGTTAAACATGCTGCCTTTCAAATTTTTAAAAGGAAATGGAGGCTGACAGCCAGCAGATTTGTTTCATTATTTTATTTTTTTACCAAATCGATTTTGGGACATTTTCTATCGATTCTGAATCGTATTAGATGAGAATTGTGATTCTTATGTGAATCGATTTTTTGGCACGCCCCTATACAAGTACATCACTAAGGGAATTCAAGGAAGACCAACACATGTGCAGCATTTTCTCTGCTGCTGCTTATCAGCGGATGAAATGACACCGTCACAGCTGTGTGTTGCTGTGGATTTCAACAGTGTGACATCAACTCTAATTACATGATCAAGTCACTTTAACCGATAAATTCTGTACAACTTCAGCTGAAGAAGATGATACAGTATGTGTGTGTATGGATGTATCACTGCTGGCCACAAAAGGATGGAGTGAGTGATCTTATGTAAGCACTAGTAAAAAGTTAAGTTATGACAATGCAGGTATGTTCTGTAATACACTCAGAGTTCAGTCTCACAGATGATGAGCCTTGTCATATTCATTTTTTGTTGAGACTGTCAGAGGTGTGTATATTCTCAGCTCTCCTGGCTGTCATGTGTGTTGTTTTGTTTTACTGGACTCCATCACAGATATTTTCCCACCCTTTATGCATTAAACAGACCTGACATTATTATTATACTACTGTATTAGTTAAAACACTTGGAACTGTTTACATTTGTGGGAATGAGGAGCATCTCACAGTGGTGGTTTCTCTAATTGCCCCATGGCTCTCACCACGGCTGCTTATGTGTAATGTGTTGTTCATTCATTAGTATTTGATCCTGCTTATTTACTCCAGAGTGTGCTGGCGTATTGAGTCCATGCTTTAAAAGCTGATACTCTCTTCGAAAAGTGACAGCAACAACATAATCCCCCAGCCGGTGAGGAGGCCGATGTTCTGCAGCAGGAACATCAGCCAGGGTTTCTTGTTGCTGATGTGGACCATGGTGGGTAGCTGGAATAGGAGAATAGGAGATGGAGGTGTTATCTTTCTGTTTATCATTTATACACACGATTCATTATCTGCTTTGTGTCATTGTCTGTAAAACAGAATTACAACTGTCAGATTGAGGCACCGACGTCTTTGTTTGCGCTGTAATGTTATGATGCTATGTGTTAATGTAAAGGTCTACTATGGTCTCTCTTGCGCCTTGTCAGATTTGATATTTATATGTAGATAAATTTTTTGTATACTATACTGTAGCGTTTTCTCATTCTATACTTAAATGATACTATACGAACAATTTTCAAAAAATATTTTTGTACTTTGACCAGCGGTTTGAATTTTACGGGGTCTATATTCAGTGGTCTCTTTTTGAGGCTTGTTTGGGTCTGTTTTGTGGTCTCTGTTTCGAGGCTTTTTTTTGAGTACCCCTCCCTTCACTTAATGTGGAGGTGGTCAGATATTTATTTATTAACATGAGACACTGTTGCCCTTATGTCCTTGTTTTTCATTGTAAGTGTCACTATGCTTCATGTTATGTAAGGCTCCATGGTGGCTCTGGTGCCTTGACATTTTTTTAATATTAAATATTTAATGTATATATTTTTGTATTCTTGTACACTGGAGGGTATTTTGTAGCCCTTCGTTTTTGATGTTTTGCCCTGTGGGCCTTATGTGTGTTCATGTGTATTTTCTGTGAGGAGGTCTAATGACTGAGGGTCATACACCTGGTTCAATTAGCCTCTAGGGTATTTATCTCCCACCTCAGGCACCTGTGTGTTTACATTGAAAAAGACTTCGGTCGAAACGTCTGTCCTGCCTGCCTGTCCTACAATAAAAAGTTAAAAGGAGCTGATTGGAGGGTGCTGGTTTTCTCTTCTCTTCTGTAAAACACCAACACTCACCATGTCTGCCAGTCCCACGTACAGGAAGAGCCCTGTGGTGATGGCAGCTATCCACTGTTTGGTTGCCAGGTCAGTGGCGACAGACAGGGCGATGTACATGCCGATGTAAGAGGTCATGGCGCTGCCTACGTTTAACAGCAGCGCCTTGCGGACAGACAAGCCGCTGTGTAGCAGGATGGCGAAATCACCTGGAGAGAAACAACCATGATGGTAAGACACCATGAATGAAAGATGATCATACCAGACACCGTCCCCGCCTTTGGGTGCGTTCTTTACCCAGCTCATGTGGCAGCTCGTGGCAGAGTACGGCCAGTGATGTGGCCAAACCAGACTTCCATGACAGGGAGAAAGCTGCACCTATCGCTAAGCCGTCGGCAAAGTTGTGGATCCCGTCACCGATAGTTATCATGTAAGGCAGCAGACGCTGTTCTGCAGAGGCAAACACACAAAGTCACAATTATTATGGTTAGAGCAGCCACAGTGACGAGCACCACGGTCACAGCTTGATGATATCATGGTTATTTTTGTGTTGGGAGCAGCTTTACTCACCTCTGCTGCGCTTCTTTGCCTCTGAAAGTGAATTGTCATTTTCAAAGCCGACCTGAAATGGAGATGAGATCAAATTTCACTGCGTGCAAAACATCCAGTAATCCGTCCTGTTTTTCTTTGTTAGAAATGTCTGCGTTAGTGTTACGTTTCTCACCAGGTCTGTTTTTGATACCGACTTGTTTTTTTGTTTCCTTTCCTGTTGGTACATCTCTAAAACCCTCCCATGGTCACAGTTGTGAGGCTCTGACTCTTCCTACAGACAGAACAAGTGAGAGAACTGGTTAAAAACTGGGCAAAAGACTGCAGGAAAGAGGAAGAGGTCCTTCTTCGACCCAGTCATTTCTAAAACAATTTCCATAAAACTATTTTTAGCTTGGTTAAAATTTTTTGAAAACTTCTTTGCAATTTGGAAATAAATAAAATAAAATAAAGAGCAAATTCAAGGAAAAAAAGAAGGAATTCAATCAATTAAATGCAAATCAAGAGAGTATTTTACAGGCATTGTGTTCTGTCTATATTTACATTCATATGATCATCAACAGTTCTGCCTATAGTGGTGTTTTCTGTTCTTACCCCGTGATGGTGTTGGTGATGGTGGTGATTTTTTTTATATGTGACCAGAGAGAAGATTGTCTCAATCAGGTAAAAGAAATAAATCCCGGCTAACAAAACCAACATCTTGTAAAGGTAGTCTGGAGTTTCCTCCTCATCTGAGTGCTTGTGGCTGCTGCCATCTGAGTGCACATGTAACCCTAGAAACTGGACACAGAGGCCGCAAGACGACGTCAAAGTGAGTACAGTACATGCTGCACAAAAAAGTTGTGTAATTGATGAGACATAGGAGTTTTGAAGAATAAAACATAACTGCAAAACTCCCCCCTGTAGCTTTAAAATGGTTTAGACCGCTCACCATGGGCAGCAGGTGCAGTAAGGCGTCTCCAGTCAGAGAACCTACTGCCAGGCTGATGCAAAACTGGATGCATAACTGGAACACATTAGTGCAGGAGGTGCACAGCAGCACCACGATGCCAAACATGGACGTCAGTGTTATCACTGTGTTGGCGAGGGTTGCGTAGAGGTACCCTACAGATCAGAGAAAGAGACAGGGCGGGGTTAAACATGAACCTGACAAAGACGAGACAGACGTTGTCCTTTATGAGTTGCAACTAAATGAAGCACTAATATACATCTGAAGGGAAATGTATGCAATTAATCTAGATTATACTGAAAGATATATCAAATAAATGCATTTTCAAAGGTGATAAGAAGTGCAGCATCTGGAATTGGCAGATGTGTTCACTTGTGGAGGCAGTACACACACATACACACACATACACATATACTTACGCTCTGTCTTGGTGAGCCCATCTGGTTTCGCTCCCTCTGTGTTGTCTGCACAGGCTCCACTCAGGATCTGCTGTACGAATGCAGGGCTGAGCCGAGCCAGGGCGGACCGGTCCAGACTGGAGCTGCTGTCTCCCAGGCCGAAGATCCGGACCAGGTCTTCAGCCGAGAAACAGTGCTGGGAGAAATCAAAATGTTTAAACCATGGTTGGTGTCTGTTAATTCTGTCACTTATTAGTATTATTAGTATTTTCATGACTGTTTATTATTGTTAGAAGTACAATGGATGATTGTTTTCATTATCAGTTATGCTGCCAATGATTAAATGATTAATTTTTATGTCAATATAATGTGAGAAGATTGCATCATGCTGTTTCAAACAGACCAAACAGCACCTCTAACAGAACAGATGTTGATTAAGTTAAACCGATCAACTCATCATGACTTATTCTCTGATGCAGCTGTCTATAGTCAGACATGAACAGATATGTCATTAATACCTGATCCCAGGTGGTATTTCCCTCATGACCCTCATGACCCTCATGACGTTCATGGCTACTGCTCTTCTTCGCAACACGGTGGTCATGATCAGTGTGCTCATCCTCATGGTGCTCATGTCCGTGGTCATGGTCCTCTTCATGTACAGATCCTATCTTCAGACTCTGCATCAGGGCCTCGAGGTCTACACAGCACAGAGGCAAACAGCGTTTAAGAGTCATATGGTGACATGACTAACACACAAAGAACATATAGAAAATAAATACAATACAATACAATACATATTTATTTATATAGCACATTTAAAAATACAACCCAAGTTGTCCAAAGTGCTGTACAATAAAACACACAAGTAAAACTAGTAACAATAAAGCTAAATGGGATACAGGTAATGTACAGTAAAACATGCAATAAAACAATAAAACAAAAGTAAAGACATATAAAACCAACTAAAAACCAACTAAAATGCCGAGGAAAGAGGTGTGTTGATAACTGTAAAAATAATAATATGCTAATAATATGCACATAATGATATGAAGTGAGATTCTGCAGTTCAATTCAGTTTTAGTTGCCTAATATATAATGGTTATAATATATAGATTATAATGGTTAATTCAAATTAGTAGCTCTGTCCTGTGTCCTATATCCTATGACAAGAAAGCAAAAAGAGGATAATCCTTATTCCTGCAGCTTTGTCAATGCATGTGTCTGTGTCCATGTGTTTTTTTGTAAAGGTGCTGGACATTTACCCCCGACAGTAAAGTTGTCTGACCCCAGACGCTCCATGATGAAGTCCAGGAAGAAGCTCACTTCAGGCAGAGAATGGCTGACGAAGCAGCGACCATGCAGAGCGTGATACAGGATGCGGCCCAAAGCTGCGCCCACCTCCGGCCTCTGGTCTGGTGATGATGCGTTGACCTGTGCCATGATGTCACTAGCCGATACACAGCTCTGGTTACCGTGGTGATGATAATGAGAAAAGACGAGGAGATAAGGTAAATATATAATAATATATATATATATTATTATATATATATATATATATACTGTATATATATATATATTAATAACATGCACATGCACAGAAGTTGTTTTAGGGATTCCTGATTGTTTGTCATAACTTATAACTTAGTTATATAGCAATGTTTTGTCCATATTATGAAAAACTATCCTCACCACAAATACAAATGCATTTGACAACAGGAGGTGATACATACAGTCGAGCTACAGGCTCAAAACTCATTTGCCAATGATATGATGATTCAGAAAACTGATCACCAATGACTTTCTTGAACTTCCCTGAACTTTTCTTTGCCTTCTGGCATACAAAAGACGTGTTTTTATTGTGATGACTCGGGCGATGGTGATGTGGCGGAGTACAGGGCAAAGCCTAGTAGGTCTAACTGCAGGCATCACCCTCAGATGATGAGATAAGATGTTGAGCGATAAATACTGCAAGGGACCAACAGCAGGAGGAAAGTGTGGCCGAAGACCCATTCACATAGTTACATTTGAATAAACTACAAACTGGAAACCAAGTACATGTGGAGTGGGACACTTTGGGGAAATAATAAACAACATTTACTTGATTGCACTTGCTGAAACTGATCCATAAGGGACCAGTAGGACAAGATGAACAGATGTTTGACAGGGAAAAGACCATTAATAGGACATGGGACAGAGCAATAGGCTGACCACAGATGAGCAACTACTTCATATTTCGTTGAGTTTATTGTGTTTCTTTTGTCGTAAGCTCACCTCACTGTGTGATGGCTCATAGTGGTCATGAAGATCATGAAGCAGCTCATCCAGTCCATGAATGTCGATGTGTTCGTGGTCATGACCTGCCCTGCTCTCTTCGTGGTGATGCTCATGGTGGTCGTGATATGCGATTCTGTGCAGGAACCGTTCGGTCTCGTCCCTCCACCTCCCCTGACCGACTGCGGTGCAGACCAGGCCGGGAGACACCAAGTACAGGACAGAGCCGGCAGCAACGTCAGTAAACTGAGATACAGTGATGGTTATATTTTCTCTGGTTTTTCCATTTTCATCCTCTCTGTGGACAGAGTGATTGCTGATGAGCTGGTGAACGGCCTCTGTTAGATCACACTGTGCAAACAATAACACACACAAACACAGAAAAAACATACAGATTAATTGCTGCAGGTAAACAAACATGCAAAAAATATATATTCAATTGAATAAGTTCTTTGTTTTACTTTTCATTTTTGCTCAAAATGGATGAATCTTTGTTAAATTCAACATTAAAATCAACTCGCACATAATTAACTGTAGCCTATTGTTAAACCATATCGCCTCCTTTATTGCCTTTTGCTTTAATCAACCTTTTCCGATAACAGGAAGAAGTCAGTATGGAAGAATATGCCATAAAATACTGACAACCATCAATCCTGACCCAGAAACTCAGAGAGGAGGAGAGGAGAGTAAAGTATAAGAAAAACACATGCAGTTATTAGCTATTCAGGTCATTTATTAATTTGACATAATTTTCAATTAGAATAAAATTGTTTCTGTCACAGGTTGGGCATTTCTTACTCCACTTTAAACACGATAAATGTATGTAGAATATGGTTTATAGTGAGATTTCTGAGAAAAAAAAAATTCTTGATGGATTTTTTAATACAATTTTATCATGTTTCAAGACATAATGTCATTTGCCTTTATTCTACTGGAGTGGTTGTTGATGAAAACTTTTGATATCTCAGAACCTGGGCCTAGAAAACCTAGACTAACAACATGTCTAATTTGGCTGAGCTGAGCCTTTATACAGCCAAAACCGTAAATAATGGTTCACATGAAATCACAAGGTGAAAGTACAGGGCACCTTGACATTATTATTCATGTCAGCGTCATTTTACTGTGGGTCACACAAAGTTTATTATTTTATTGAACCAGGGTGAAGCTCTACTGACGATGGGCACTTTATATTACAATCCTGTGCAACTACTGAAAACTCTCACTGCCCAAACTGATATCAAGAAATTAATCAAGAAATGCACAGGTCATGTAATGGGAGCTATCACCTGAGCAGTAAAGCTGTTTTTTTCTTCCTTCTTTTCCTCTCCTAGCTTTGATTTGACATCTTTATTGACAACAGACAAAATGTTTAAAAACGAAAACATACGTCAAGACAACTGCTGCCAATGGGATAAAAACACAAAAAAGCCATTGGCTTATTTCCATTCCACAGCTACAGTTGTTTAACACTCGAGCTTACCAATCATGCACTGTCCATTCATGCAGATTACACCTGACAAAGTCTTCACTCTCACTCACTGATACAAGTGCCTTTGATAAAACGAGCGTGGACTAGTGCTACAATAGATTATGGATAAAAAAGTATTAAAGAGTAAGATAAATTAATAGAGTAACCTAACATCTGAGACTAAGACATAAAGGGAAAGAAAAATACAAATTATTTTTAATCTATTAACTTGTTGTCAAACATACCGAGATAAAGTGACTGGAAGCTTCATGATTTTATAATTGAATATATACACAGTTTATGAAGTAGTCTATACAGAACCATGGCCCCTATAGACTCAATAAAGACATTTAAAAATTTAAGTAATTAAATAATGATTAAAAGAAGAATGAACAGAAAAGAAATCTTAACCTTCTTGTGCAAGATTAAGAAACAGTTTAACAGGTTCTCTGTAGGAACAACTAGGCTACAGTTAATTACATGACCTGTGAGCTAAGAGTGAATTCATATTTCAAAATTGATTAACTAATTAGTGAAGCACTTGCAAATTAGTAAAATGCATATTGACAGATTCCCATGAATAAATTCAGTTTATCAGCGCGGTCAGTGGAACAGCAGGCGCATCTGGTTAATGGCTGTTGGACCTTGAACCCCCGCCACAGAACCTGCAGTCCACCGTGCACCTGTCTCTAAAACGTACCTTTTCACACGGCACTGCACCGCACTGCACACGGTCCCCCAGTGTATTAAAGAGGGAGCGCAGGGACTCCCCGGTGAGATGCTGCTGTCCCGGAGACACCAAGCTGACCAAGTCCCTGTACACAGTCTCCAGAGCGGAGGAACCCGAGACAGAACCGAGCAAACCCGAACCAGCAAACAGAGAGAGAACGAACAGCGCTGAGGGAAACATCTTCAAAACTAACTAATAAAACTAACTAACTAATTTAGTAACTTAAAAAAATAAATAGAAAATAAGCCTAACTAACTAAACAAGAAAAAAAAACTGTGCAAAATAGGCAGATGGAGGCTGATACTGTCCCAAGGTATTGAGCTGTATAGAGCTCTACTCGCAGCTGTCCGCAGCTTAAAACCGCTGCAGTTTCACTGCTTCTGCTCCCCGGCCTGTGATTGGCTGAGTCCCGTGTCTCGTGCTTTCCTATACCTGTCTATTAAACCTATTGACACATGTACAGAGCAGCAGAAATCACAACATCACTACATCAGACTGGGGACTATTTGGACTGAGCCAACCAAACCTTTATAAATATTGAACTAATATATGCTAATTGTTAAAGAAGATTATCCTACATATTATTTCAGAATTTGGATGTTGCTCTGACCCCAACCTTCAATCTTTTTGTCTCAAGAAGTACAATATTGTGAAGAAATGCAATTTTACAATCATAAAGAGTAATTTATTTACACAATAACAACATTATACTAGAATATGGCATACCTGTCAAAATACCCACAATTGATCTATTTTATTGTTATGATGGAACACACAAATACATTGTCCTTTAATTCCTTTTGTTCGTTCGTATTCTCCTGTGTAACAAGTATTTTTGCATCTGTTGGGACAAGATTATATAACTGCATAGTTTTACCTATTTCAAACCTGACACTTGAACCACATTAACAATGCAGCAGATGTTTTTGAAACACAAGACAATTGTTATCAGGGGCCATGTTGTCAAAATTATGTTTTATATATCAATACACAATCAAATATACATTATGTTTGTAAATTATATTTCAAACACAACGTAAGATAAGTCATCATTAAAATGTATTGAGACTTGAACAGATTGTTGCATCTCTAGTGGAAACCATCATCATCTCAGAGAGTGTGTGGTGTTGTTTTCATTGAGTCTGAGGTCACACAAACAGACAGATGATATGTTGTGACTTGTGACTTGTGATAGCTTGACATTAGATACCGTGACATTTCATTTCAAATGAACATGTACATTTCCTTGTAAGATAATAACGTTTTCCTTCTCACTGTCAACAACTTCAGGTGAAGAAGTTACCCTTCTAGAAGTTCATCAAGCTAAATGTCATAAAAACTTGCAGTGCAGGTACAGGGGTTAAAGAGTTATTGTCCATTGTAAAGATGTAATGTTGGGTTGGTGACATGTGTTTCCCATTAATTAACGAGTCTGGGCCTGCCACGGTCTCTCACAGAAAAAAAACATTTTATTTTTTTCTCACGTGTGTCTACGTGCGGTGCGCCCGCACGCGAGAGAGGCGGCAGTTTGAGAGGCTGACTGGCAGAGATGAGAGCCCCGGTTGGTCGCGCCATGGTCTCCTGAAATCCTGTGGGAAACACTAAGGGGAAGCTACGGGAGGCAAAGAGGGCACATAAGTTAAAGGGACAACGAGGAGTTTTGGAAAAGCGAAGCGTTTTCACACTACATTTATGAGCCTCCGCGCGCACCGTAAAATTCTTTTGACCGGCGCAAGACGGACTCATGTTTTCATTCATCAATAATTAAAGTCAGAGGTTCAAAGAGGTTCACATACCGTCGTAGTTCCGACCATAAACGGCGATTCAGCTACGTTATTCTCATGACTCGTTGCGAAACTGAAAGTAAAGAAACGCTGGTCGGCTCGACCAGCATCTCCGGCACCACTAATAATAACAAAATAACGATAGAGACAGAACGATATATTTATCGAAAATGGGACCAACAAGTGTGGGTAGAGGAGATTCATCCACATTAACGTGAGACTTTTTTATAACCGATTAGAAACTCCTCGTTGTCCCTTTAAATTAGAAAAGGCTTTTAAAGACAGCAACACCAAGCAGTTATGGGACACTATGAAGAGGATGACTGGGTTGTCAAATACTGAAATATTTAGAATGAGGTAATTTTTGCTAATCAGTTAAACAGCTTTTTCTCCAGGTTTGATGAGGGGGGTAATATAGATCGTGTTGCCAGTATTCTTAATTCAGCTGTACCTGTGCAGTCAGACAAAATTGATGTTTCTGTTGAACAAGTGAGGAATACCTTTAAACATCTGAATCAGAGGAAGGCCACAGGACCAGATCACCTGAGTGCATTTATTTTGAACACGTTTGCGGATGAGCTGGCGCCTGTGTGGCAACCTATTTTCCAGTGTTCTATTGATACTCACATAATTCCAGAGGTGTGGAAGACTTCACATATAATACCTCTTCCGAAGAAAACATGCCCCAAGGAACTCTGTGATTATCGTCCTGTGGCCTTGACTCCTATTGTCATGAAGAGCTTGGAAAGAATTGTGATTCAACAGCTCACCAAGTCTGTAGACGACAAACTGGACATCTTCCAGTTTGCGTATAAGAGAAATCGTAGCACAGAGGATGCAGTTGTAACATTAATACATCTTATATTGAAACATCTAGACAAGCCTAAATGTACAGCTAGAGCTCTCTTTTTTGATTTTACATCTGCATTCAATACAATTCAGCCAGAACTTCTACTGGCAAAGATGATTCAAATGGAGATTACGTAATCCTCATCTAGTTCACTGGTACCATTCGTTTCTCACGAATAGAAACCAGATAGTTAAAGTTAACCAGACATACTCATCTTCTATTTTTACTAACTCAGGAGCACCTCAGGGCTGTGTGAGCTCTCCGTTGCTTTTCACACTTTATACTGATGATTGTAAAACAGAATGTCCAAATACTTTTATTTTGAAATTTTCAGACGACACTACACTGTTGTCTTTGTTGAGCCCTGAAGATGATCCTTGTGTTCATCAGCATGCTACAGACAGATTAGTGAAGTGGTGAGAAAACAATTCACTCATTATTAATTAAAAGAAAACAAAATAAATCATTTTTGATCTCCCAGTGGGTTCATACCCTCCACCAGTTACTGTACATAATGCTGAGATTGAACAAGTTTCCTCCTACAAATATCTGGGCAACGTGGACGCTACCTTGTCCTGGAGTGTACATGTAGACTTTATTTGTTGCAAGGTACAACAACGTATTTATTTTTTGAGAAGATTGAGGTCATTTGGAGCAAACAAACACATCCTGTTATTATTTTTTCAATCTATAGTACAGAGTGTTATGCAGTACGGAATTAGTGCCTGGTTTAGTTGTTTGTCTGTCCAACTTAAAACCAAACTAACCAGACTGCTACATATCTGTTCAAAGATTGTGGGTCAAACTTTGGAGTCACATTTTCAAGCAGCATACACTAAAAGAATGTTGTCTGTTGCAAGTAATATCTCATCTGACCCCTCTCACGTGTTATTCGAGGAATATCAGCTTCTGCCATCGAACAGAAGATTTATGCTTTTTTTGTAAATGTATGTTTTTGGTTTTTTGTTATTATTTGTGTGAAACCTTGGACGTCATGGGACGCAAGACAAATTTCAGAGTGATCTGACAATAAAGTGTAATCTTATCTTATCTTATCTTATACCATGGAAACCAAAATGCAGCTGGGTTTTATCCCATAGGACTTTGAGCTGATGGTTAAGAGTTGCAGACAGTGACATTTTGAGTGAACATTGACTCAGTATTTTGACAAACTGTCTTTGTACAAGAACATGTTCAGTGAGCACATGATGAGTAAGTAAACCTTGTGAATGTGGTTTCACTGTCCAATCAACACGCTCTGACTAAATATGTGAACAATACGGTCTCTACATGTCTTTATCATACTGGATAACAGATCTCAGAGACAGTGGCGTAGCCAGAAAAAAGACATTGGGTGTGCACCTGCAAAGACTGGGTGTGCCAAATTTATTTTCAACAAACTCAGCGTTACACCTCCATAAATATTCGAAGGAATTCCAACATTATGTGTTGTGTGCGTTCTCATCAGTAATAACAAACCATGTGTTATTCGCTCTCAACAAGCCATAGGCCTTTAACTAGCATCAGACACAGACTGCATAGTGGACCAGGACAACAGGCTGTCAGCAGGAGAGCGACAGAGATCTGTTCTGGCCGAGTCCCAAGGTGTAGTGTAGTAAAAAAAAAAGTTAATAAATTTTATTTAACACCAATTCACACTGTAATTTAGAGAAAATAGCAGGAATTTTGAGAAAATCAGCATGCTAATAAGCGATCTACAAACGTTAAAAAAAATCCAAATGAGCGTCATTGATCGTTCATTCTAAAAATTAAATTAAATTAAATTAAATATATTTTAAAATAAGATAAAGGTCACAATATGTTTGTAATCACATGTTAACAAGAGCATTGTCAGACATTTTACATAAAAACAAGAAAAATAAGAACAAGTCCAGTTTATATTGTCGTGTTACTTTTGACCCACCCCCCTGTTACTTTCGTCCCTGCTGTGAGGGACGAAAGTAGCAAAGCGCAGCTTCTCTTCAAAGTCAAATTACACCGACGTCGTTTCACATTTTTACAAAATAACACCTGGTATTGATAGAGAACACATATGAGATGGTGATCACAACAAAAAATGTCTCTTTCTGTAATACTTTCTTTTTAAATTACATTTATTTGAAAAATGTTACTTTCGACCCTGCTAAATACAGCAAACATTCATCTTCCTCCATAAAAACACACTTTGACTCTGGATTTGAAACCTGTGTGTGTGGGTGTTTGTGTGGTTATATTAACCACTAGATGGTGCAGTTGTTTTGTTACAGTAATACCTCACCCTTTCATATATCAGTCTTGTGTATAGTCCTGTGTAAAACCAACCTCTATTTGTCCCCAAGCTATAACAGTGAAGTCTTTACAGGCTGATAACAGCTCAGATAAATAAAACACATTCCACTTTAATGAGCAGAAGAATTTTGAGTGTCTGAAGTTTGAATGTGTTTTATTGGGGAAATTACAATAACTTAGGCAGAAGCACAGCACATAATGTCAAATTAGATTTAACTACACCCTGTCATTATTTAGCTGGTTACAGGCATTAGTTGTTTAATTTATGTAAAGATCAACAATTTTAATCACAGCTCAAATACAATAACTAACACAATAAAAAGACATAGTTATAATTTCTTAAATTTGAGTTATCATGTAATGTAAGGCTTATTTTCAATCAATAACTACACAGAATGAAAAGTTCCCAACAAAAGTGCAGCAGCAGCAGCATCATCATGATTTATTTCTTACTGTAACTTCCATGTCTAATCAATACGACCTGACATTATGAAGCCAGGTGAGACAGGATTACAGGTCCTCTCAGTTCTGTGGTCATTTAGCTGTAAAATGACAAACAACAGCAGAGCTCAGTGCTATAATCTATTCTTAAACTTCTGTTCAGCTCTGTGGCATTGCCAAAATTGCTTTCATTGCTAAGTCTTATTGACTGTTTTTGTCAAAATGTGCCTGAAGATAAGTGACCAGTTAACCAGTCATTTCCCTGGAGTTTGGAAGTCGTTGGCGAAAAGAAAAAGGCAAGAAATACTGTATGTTGTTGAGGTAATTTTATAAATGTCCACAAACGTGTGTCAGTCCAAAGCTGTGGTTTTATTTGTACTTTCAGAGCGGTGAGCTTCACTAATCCTGACTTCTTCCGCTGTTGCTTTAGGCCCAAGACATGAAACATGAGCTGAAATCATGTCAGCAGTGACTCGCTGTCGGCCGCGCAAATCACTGAAGAGGAGGACATTGAGTTGATTGGCTGCACGTCACTTCACACACATGAACAGACAGCAACACACACACAAGGCTTGCTTATGGCATGGGACCCTGGACATCTGCCCCTGTACGTACGTACACACACACAGACACACACAGGCATGGTGACCCTACTTTGCTAATCTCTGAGACAAAACACACACTGTCCAGTGACCTGTTTTCACACCCCCCATCGTCATGTCACTCTCTGTTACACTGTCTGTCAAACAAACCTGTAGATGTTCTCAACACACACATTCATCAAGTCAAACACACACGCACACACTATCTTCATCTCCTTTGTTTTAGCCGATGTGCAAGAATCGTTGTTTTTTCTGTTGGTACTTTGTTATTATTGGTATTAGTTCCTAGATATGAAGACACCTCCATCACTGCTGCACAGATATTTCCCATTTAAGATAGTAAGTTGTTAAAATTTGTAGAAAATGCACTTTAAAAAGCTGAACTACTGTACAATTTTGATGTTTCATACATAAAGTCTCCACATTACTGTAATGAAGTGCAAATATAACAACACCAGGAACATCAGCTTTAACAAACATCTACATTTCGAGATGCTCATGGTCATTATCACTGTGTGAAATATACTGTACTATACAGAAATGTCCTAAATGTATCAATATTTCAGGGGCAGACTTTTCTCTCAGCAGATATTCTGACTCGTCATAGCCGGGAAAGCACAGGCGTTAAGTCATGACAGTGCTGCTTTCTAGGAAACTTATATAAAATGGGATTTATGGACCTGTTCAATGATGCATCATCAAAGATTTCAACCCAAACTCGCTGCTGTTTGAAGTGAATGTGAAGCAGAAAAACGTCTCGGAGAAAGAGAGAGGTTCCTGTCAGAGAATACACGACTTGCACTTGTCTCCCCCGTCTCTCTCCCCCTTGTCTCATACACACTCGCTGCCTGGCCACAGCCCTACTTTCTTTCTGAAGCTGATGTTTCCATTACAAAAATAAAAGCATGACGGCTAATCCAGTTATATGTACCCTGGACGACACACACACACACACACACACACACACACACATGTACGCACACACCCAAATGCACATTATACTAAACCACACACATGCACGCATGCGCACATGTACACTCATGCACACACTGCTGAAATACAAGAAAGCAAGTTCAAAGACACACACATGTTGCAACTGGGCAAATATGGGCACAACAGAAACACATGTACTAACTGCAGCGAGAGCACACACGCACACGCACACATGCACACGCACACAGACTATGTGATTGAAGCAGGACCTCCTGTGGTGAAAAAGTCAAACAGAGCTTTCTGGAGCTCTTGAAATAAATACCAAACACTGGTAATCCACACATGCACACTCACGCACACACACACACACACACACACGGAGCTCCACATCACATCCTCCCAGATATTGGACAAAGGATAAAGGCAGATGTAAGGTCTGCCCCTCCGCACTTCTCCTTCTCTTTAATTCATAAAGTAAATGATTTAGAGTTTATCGTGTTATTTATCTGCAGGATTCAGAGGTAGAACATCATCCCATCATCACTACAACGTTTGTCCTGATACTAGTACGAGCAACAGGGCAGCTGCTCCTCTCTTATTACTTATTGAGGTGTTCCAGTGTGGAGTGAAGAACAATGAAGAGAGAGAAGAAGCAAAAACAATGGGATTCGGAGGGAGAGAGAGAGAGAGAGAGAGAGAGAGAGAGAGTCAGATATGTCCTACATGCATGGACGCTCAGGTCACTCAAGATAATTATGCTACCTATGACATTCTCTCTCTCTCTTTTTGTCAACCCCTATACAGTTATTAATTTACCTCACACACCCAATCACAAGTTTGTTCATTGAACATAAAAATCTCTCTCTCTCTCTCTCTCTCTCTCTCTCTCTCTCTCTCTCTCTCTCTCTCTCTCTCTCTCACACACACACACACACACACACACTGCACCGCTACAGCTGTTCTACATGTATGTGAAGTTTAATTGGTATTTCAGTGCTCTTTAGCGTTCATTGATTGAGTTAATTACGTCCTTAATGAGGACACTATTTCTTCCTACATCTAATTAAAGGGTAGTTACACCACTTAATTGCGAGTGTCCTGAAAATGACCGGACAAGTTGAAAACTGCTGTCCTGTGGGATCTGAATGTCTGAGTGAAAGTCCTTACCGTTATAGTAGTAAGTGTGTGGGGACCTCTGTGTCACACATGCTGCTGGTGTATAAGTAGGACATTACAGATACTATGACCTTGTGAGTATAAGTGGAAGTCTGTTATGTTCACTTGTTGTATCTGTTTTAGATGGTGTTGTTGAAGTAATTCACCTATATGGTTCGTGGTGCTATCGAACTGCATTGCATACTGTAATACTCAGAAGTTTTTGCTGTTATTTTGTCCACGCCATTTATATCAGTGAGGTTTCACTTTGAAAGATACACAAAATATAAGACTATAGATAATGGTAAAGTGAACTACACAACACATCAAAGAACAGTGCAGAATAGATAAGGTTGATATCATGATATTAAGACCTATTTAAAGCGGATATGGATGGTCAGACCATCACCATCATCATTTCACTTAGACCAACCCAAACTCTTGTGATTTGGTGCTAGATAAAAATACTACATAAAAACTACTGAACTTGATCATGATGGTAGTTATTTTTCATGTCTTAGATGAACACATACAGTAAGGGACTTGGAGCATGGGGGCTGTTTTTAAGGGTGGGGTAAGGCAGTCTTTAACCCTCACAAGTGTTTGTCTTGAAGGGAGAAGCTCAAACTCACAATACAACACTTTTGTCACTCACTCATTTCAATCAAGCTTCTAAAATGACTGCCTTGTCGAACCATAGTGTTTTGATCTTGCCAGGTACTGTCACCTGTGGTTATCATATTTAATTATACACTGACCATAATCTGTTACAATTGACAACAATGCAATTACAGTGGAAACTATGTGAAGGGGTTTAGGGTTGCAGTGATGAACCTACAGAGACTCATCACCTGAATCTGCAGCTTCTTTTGGCTTCATGGAGCCAGTGAGTTTCAGCTCGTTGTGTCTGACTCACCATCCAGGTTCAGTCTCACTGCTCTCATAGCCTCTGTTTTTGGCCACAGCAGGCAGCTGTTTTCTACAACACGCCCCCCACAGACTATACCTGCTCCACAGATAGATACAACAAACACAGTGAAGCATTTAGCGATTAAAGAACCAGATATTTCCCTCAGGACTTGGCGATAATGTTGCTGCTGGGTGTGTGAAGAGGTAACTGTTGCAAAGTAGTTCACCACGTCATCTTAAAGGTTGACAATTTTTTAATATTATGTATGCAACCCCTTTCCCCTGGCCTCAAGTGGCGAAGAAAAAAACATCTACTGCAGGAGGTTTTTATGATTAAGTCTTCCATTACATTTTAACAGGGCCATGGGTTTCACGCAACTCAAACAACAAGAAGCACAATCTTTCCTAATCTATACTTAAAAAAAAAAAAAAAATTCAACCTTGCTTTTGCATCATTTATCGAAAAACGGCAGACGCCCCCATCTCTGCACAGGACGCTATAGACACTCACCGCTCACTTTTGAATCTTCTCCACAGGGTGAGCTCTAACATGAGTGTCTTATTCCCTGGATGAGGTGAGCAATTTTGCCCAGTTGGAGCACGATTTGCATAATACATGTAGTTTGTGCAAATCTGCATGCATTTAGGACTTCTTATGGAACCTGTTTCATTTAGAGTTTTTCATGGATCAACCGAGTGGAAAAAAATACTTAAGAGCCCACTTGTGTGTGCACAGACACGGTGGATGGTTTCTTAATTCATGGTAGGCTCTTTTAGAGAATAGACACACACACACACACACACACACACACACACACACACACACACACATGCACTTTGGTCAAATGTTAATGATTTATTAATTCATGGTTTTAAATCTCAAGGTGCTGAAACCTTGCAGATGGACAGAATACAGACTGAGATAGAGAAAGAATAAAAAGACATTGAGGGAGAGAAAAAGAGAACAAATGGTAATGTCAGAGAGAGAGAGGGAGAGAGAGAGAATTAAAAAAATCAGTTAAAAATAATAACCATGTCATGGCCTGATTGGTTTGGTTTTCCCATATTTAACTCAGTGGACTGGGAAATGAGAGAAAGACAGAGAGAAATGGTGGCACATTGAAGGAGAGAGAGGGAAGAGATGTAAAAAGAGTAAAGAAAGAAAATGAAAAAAAAAGAAAGAAACATGGCAGGGACTCAATGGATGAAGGACAAGATGAGGAAAAAATAGGAAAGGGGGATGGGTAAAGAAAAGAGAGAGAAACCAGAACTGGAAAATTAAGGAAATGTGGATTGAAAACAGAAGAGAAAGGGCGAGAGAGAATTTATGACAGTTTGATATTAATTTCACTCAGAATAACTGTATCACACGTGTCACTTTAGTGTTGGGGTTAAAAAAGCTGCACCTGTTCAGTACAACATTCACTTAGCTACATATAGTACGGCTATTTCTCAGTTGAGTATTCAGAAAAATTTACTTTCCCAGTTGTTATCACCACTTGGTTATTTACATAAATGATACCTACAGGTATTCACAGCAATGCTTATATGGATATGTGTGAAAGAAGTCCTTCAAGTGTAGAAACTACTAACTAAAGGAAAGTGGGAGTGAGCACATCACCTGATCTGAATGTGAATGACATGTTTTATTTTTTTACAGCTTTCAATTCTGTCATAATTGGACTATTAAAAAAAAGAAAAAGAAAAAAACTGATTCCTGTATCAAGTCTTTGAAAAATAATTGACATAATGATCGGTAAGGAGCTCCAAGTCTCCAAGTTTTCAATATACGCTGTCCTCCCACAATGCCAGTGTCAACAGTTTTCTTTAAACATGTAACTAAAACGGTAGAAATCCTGCCTGCTGAGGTGTGGGCACACTGCAGAGGTACAAAGAAAACCCCAGTGAAGCTCGAGTTGGCACCAGAAACAAATGAAAGCGCTGGTTTGCCTCATTACACCAGCCTTTAGCCCGGTCTCAGACAAGAAGTAATGAGCAGCAGGACAGCCAGTCATTAACCTAAATAGCTGCAATGGCAAAGGAAAGTCATGTTGCTTTGAGATGGCGACGTTTAAACCACTGTGAGAAAATGTGTGGCGCTTCCCCCTGGGAAAAATGATGCACAATTAGACCCCAGACTCCTTTGAATTAAACATAACATGAGCCGGATTCCCAAATAAAATGATTCTTTTTAATTGATTCTTTTAACTCATAGATATGTGAAGACACAACTTTTAGGGTTTTATTACCATAAACTTTCACAGGTTATAATCTAATCTTATCTATTATACACTGAAATGATCACTCGACCTTTAAGTGCTGAAGCTAAAACTGAATTTAAAAAAAAAAGAAAAAAAGCTGCAGGTCCATAAAGAAAATACGTGGAGTGGAAAAACTGTAACATGAACTTGATTTCATGCTTGTGCAGCATGGATATGAGAGCGTCTCTGAGCTCTGATTCCACGCCTGCAGCAGGCTCTGGAGCTTACAATGACCCACAGAGAGAAAGAGAGGGAGAGTGGAAGAGAGCAAGAAGAAAGAGGACTTAATATGAATTCAGGATTATGGCACTCATAACACCCGCAGCAGAGTTTCAGCCCTGATTGAATGTTTATTGACATAAAACTTGTGTCGCTGCTGACAGTGGTGGGAGGCAGAGCCATTGTGAAACTTCATCATAATGATAATAATAATAATAATAAAAAAACAGCTCTCCTGGCAGTTTCCATTGTTAATAGAAAAACACAGCATGGGACTCTTTGTCTCAAACTGACTTTGATGGCCTTGAAGTCTATTGACTCTGTGAATTTGAGGACCCGACTCCTCCTGATCCAGGTCTTCAATCTTATGTCAACACCACTGAAACTGAAACCACTGGATTCAAGCTAATTTCCTTCTAATTAACAAAGTCTTACAAGTCAATAAAGCTCATGAAGAGACTAAACGCAACAACTCATTAGTCTGTTGTTCAAGAGGACTAACTCCCTGTTTCATGCAGCCCAACATTCATTTTTGTCAGTGTCAATCCCATTATAATAAAAAGCCTAGTTTTTTTGGTTTTGTTTGTTAAACAGCACTGTAGTTTTTGTTCTTTCTTTTTTATGCAAATGTCACAAACACAGGTAGGCTAAACAGAAACTTTGTTAGGGACTATTTTCAGCTGTGAATGAATACACTTTGCTGGTGATAGCACACAGGACACAGGTGGGATTATTTCTAAATAAAACTACAGTGATCCTGTGCTTGGTGCCGAAGGACTTTTGGTGTGGCTCACTGTGTTTTTAATAGTTGCTGGACAACATTGGAGCACAAATTTGAATTTGAATCCAATTTCATGAGATCGGTGAGAATTCAAGTGCATTTATAGCCTATATAACTGGTGGTGCTAGTTTTACAGTTGGGTGCTATAAATCACAGCTGGAGGATTGTTTAATTAACCTGAATGGTATAAAATGATTCAAACAGTGAGAGAAAATGTAGAAAATACTATTACCAAATGGCATTTCTGTTTGTTTCATGAGTATAACAACCTCAAGGCATTTTACATACAGCATGATGCATTTTTGCAATATTTTGAAATTCTATTTTTATTTCTGGTCTTTTGTTTTTTCTCTCTCTTTTTTTCTTTTTAAAATCCCTTTATGAAGTAAAAAGTGGTGGCTGGAAACCAACTCCATGCAGAAAACACACAAGATTTGTTAAAGAATAAGACAAAAAATAACAAGACCTACAATTTCTAAATTAAAGGTCCTCTTCAGGTTATGTCTGTTCTCATAGATACACTTTTCCTTAAAGCTAATTCAAAAATAAAACTCTGCTCATGTGATCAAATGAACATGTGCGCTCTACATCACAGAGTCACAGAGTTTTATTTATAGCTTCACCTGAGAGTTTGTGGGTAGTTTCTGTTATAACCTCAGCAGAGTTTTACACTGATTCGTTTCAGCCTCTCTCTCAGCAGAAATGTGCTGACTCTCCTCCTGTGATGGACAGAGATATTACACTTATCTGACTTTAAGGGTGAAAGCTGCAGCAATAATAACAGCTCACGGCACACATGACTCCTCTGTTCAGGCTGAGTGGATCTGTTATGAACGGATATAAAACTCAGTCTTGTGTTGCATTATAAACAATGGTCTCACGCTGTTTAACTTTATTCACTCTCTCCGCCTTTTCTTTCATGCTATTCATCTGTTCCTCTACTCCCACATATTTCCTGTTGTTTGGTTTCGTATCTTTTTATTTCCTTTCCTTCTTTTCCTCTTACTCCATTCCTCCTTTCCCCATTTGCCCTCCCTATCATTCCAAAATCTCTGGTTAAATATTTAAAATATAAAAAAACAAGGAGAATTCCCTTGATTGTGTAATATGTAAGTACTGTAGTCACGTCCCTGTGTGTCCTCATTATCTCTCTGTTCACCTCTATATCATCTGTCCACTGTCCACTTTACAGACTATTACTTGATGTAATGATCATGTGGGTTTTTAAAGTTAAGAACTAAAGTTAAACATTAATAAATATTCAAATATTTGACCATAAACCTGTCTATCAGTGACTATTTTCTTTCTGAGATGTAGCACTGTGTTGGCTAACCTGCACTGGCATCTGAATCGAATCCAGACTCTGAACTCAAACAAGTGGCTTGTTTACTTGAGCCTGTTGGTGCTGTTACAAAAAGCCTCTCCGTCACAAGCTGAAAGTCACCAGATTTCTCTACATCCACAGGTGAGCATTGGATGATTAAAATGTTTATTTCATAGACAATTCACTAAATATTAATTATCAAGAAATATTCATCTGCACTCCCAAGATTTGTCTTAGGTTCTGTCTGTCTTATCCTAAGCTTGTAGGTCTTATTTTGTTAGTCCCCCCCCCCCCCAATCATTTAGTTTTGTTGGATGAATTTGCTTTGTGTGAAATCTCTTTGACAAACTGCGACAGATTTTTTTTTTTTCCTTTCTTGACTCCTTTCATGTGTTCTTCTATTTTCACGTCCACTAAGTTAATTCACGGCCTTTTATCAAACTGTGACAAACTTTGTGTTTTGATTTCCAGACGGACACTGTCACCATGAGGAGCTCCGTGGTGTTTTTCCTGGCTGTCAGCTTTGCCATGTTTGGATTTGGTAAGAAAAAAAAAAGAGTCTGAAGAAGAAACTCTTTCATTAATGCTCACACTTTTTTCTTTCTTTCTTTTTTTTTTTTTTTACCCCATGAAAAGCGCAGCCAAGTGGGGCTAAGTCAGAGAGATTACATGTTTCACAAAGAGGACACATAAGAGCCTGAGGGAACGTTTTGGCAGATCAGTGTGTAGTTTGCTGTGTCATGTGCTTTCAGTTCACACTACGAGGACTCAGTGATAAATATTCATTCATAATATTTGCTCTGATGTTTCAGAACATGCAGTTTGGCCCATGTGCAGCTGTGTCATAGCCTTTTGGTTCTGTTTATTGAAATTCAACATATCAGGCATTGTCACATATAGAATAGAAATAAATGAGGAAGCTCACAGTGTATGTCTGTTTAATGAAGTGAACTCTGTCTGTCCAGGCTCCTCGCTGCTGTGCCACTTCTGTCCTCATGGCACCAACAATGACACCTGTGAAGCCCAACAGGAGTGTGCCGAGGGCGAAGACAGCTGCTTCAAACTCACCAGTGGTGGTAAGGAAACAAAAGTCTTTATCTTGTTATACTAAAATTCACCTTGAAATGACAGTACAAGAAGAAATGACAGCAAATAAGGTTACATGTTGCATGGATGGTTCGGAATTATATGATGTGTACTTCCAACCCGTCTTCAAAACAAATAACAAGACAACCTACATGTTATTTTATATCCATCATCTCTGATCTTCTCTCTTAGTCTTTCTCTGAAATGTACAGACATTATCGTGCATTATAATAAAGCCCACAGAACTCATGCTAAGCTTCTCACATTGTCTCCACTCAGAAACAACCTACTATGGCTGCATTCCCTATGACAACTGCGATTTCAAGACTCTTGCTTTCAGACACCCAGGAGTCTCTACCTTCAACTATCAGTGCTGTAATACGGGTGACCTCTGCAATAGAAAAAAGAAAAGTCTTCTTCAGAAATTCAAAGATTTGTTCAACTAATGATTAAAAGATGGAAACAATAAAGTCTCATTCCGATAAAATGTGTGCCATCACTTTGTTGGACCCAAGAATCATTCATCGCATTGCAATTGAATATATAAATAAATAAATAAACATTTCTATTTGTTTTTAAAGTCATCATAAGCATGAATAAGAAATCTCCCTTTATTTAGTTTGAACCATGACAATGATCACTTACCCTCTAGATAATGACTCCAGAGGATCTGGAACAAAATCCTTTCGACTTTATAACCAACATTTATCACAGTGCAATTACCAAACAGACAGGATGAGCCAAAAGGATTTTTCCATTTCAGGGACTTCACTTTAAAGCCTCTAGTTAGCAGTATATGTACATGTTCTATAATGTAGTTATACACAGATTTAAGTGTTTATGTTAACCACTGTCTCCCACATTTAGAGGCTGATGACAGATCTTAAAAGACAATGAAATTAATTTAAAAGTCAAGAGACTTAAAAATTGCCTCACATTCGTTTATAACTACATTAAATGGGGGATTCAATGTTTGCATGCAGCTGATAAAGGTCATATTGGGTAAAGTACTAACCATATGGCTGCTGTTCTTTATCTGAAAGGTATTCAACTGATCAATAGATAATTACATGATGCAAAACCATGAATTAAGCGATTAGTTACAGATAGGGGGTGCCTTATGAGGATAGGTTTAAGTTTGGTATTTTGGCTTTGACCTAAAATGGCCAGCATCTCCATTGATTCACTTCTTCAGACAGCGTCACATGAAAGTTTCGCAAGAAATAGAAATAGAAGATAAAACATATCCCTTTCATTCAGACCATGTGTGAAAAGGCTAAGAGGGAGGGAGAGACAAAGCAAAACAAATCATGCAGAGAGGTGGGTCAACACCATGATGCTCTTTGTGGCTCAGTGGGCTGAAGCGCAAACCATCAGTCTCGCGTGCAATGGCTGGATTGAAACCTGTGATTTCAAAAGCTCTCAATAAGAGCCTTAAAGCCGCTGAAGCACAACAACAAGAGCCTGAGAACAGTCTGAAGAGCAACATCAAAGTCCAGGACTGTAGAAGTGTCTGCTGCTGTCCTTGAATAATAATTAAGATCTCAGTGAGTTCCTAAACAAGCTGCTGTGTTCGCCTACAGCCAATTACAGAGTAATGCAGAGAAGACAGAAATGAATGTGTGTTGGGGCCCTTTTCTGCAGCGGTGAGTAAGTACAATGTCTTAATTTATTGACTTTAATTAAAAGAAGGACAACATCTGTTACCTGAAACAATGTGTGTGTCTGTGTCTGTGTGTGTTTTTCTATCCTGCTGAGGTCCTGACAACTCGCAAAATGAGATAAGGTGAGGACATTTATTTGGGAAAAATTGTTGTTTTTGTTTTTTTAAAGTGTAACCAGGGTTATAGTTATAATGCATTCACATGGCATGCACCAATGTGCGTTAAAGCATGATGGTATTATGCACAAAATGTGTGTGTGTCGGTATGTGCACATGCTACAACTCAGTCCAGGTGGCTAGATAATTAAAAACATTTCTCACACTTGATTTTACATCCAAATCTCAGAGCTAACATCTGCTCATGGGAGGGAGGAAAAGACCAGGTGTGTATGTACTGTATGTGTTTGTGCCTGTGTGGGTGTATATGTGTTTGTAAATCGGACCATGGTGGCCTGTATTGGATAGATTCAGTGATGATAGATTAGATTATGTAATCAGAATATCAGAAAGGTTCAATCATCAACCTACAAGCAAAGAGAGAGCTCAATGAACTGCAGTTTAAGAAAACACACACAAACGCAGTGGATGTGATGAAATAAAATGTCAGTTGCAGAACTGTTCATGATAATCTAATATAAATGTAGGAGAAGATTCATTCAGAAAGCAACTCAGTCTACTTCACAACAGAAATACGTGTAAACACAAGTAGAATAACAAACAAATAAATAACAAAATAAGCAGATGAATGTATACATGGGCAAGAAATGTAAGTAAAAGTGTTAATGTGATGATCAACAACCTGAGATGAAATTGGGAAAAAAAAGACATAGCAGCTGCAAAGTTTGGCCATTAAAGAGGAACTTAATTAAGACTTAATTAAGTAGCTTTGGAGTAATTGTGATGGTTAAATGACTTGTTATGGGGAGAATGGATCCTCTCTGCCTTCCACCTAGGGTCTCTTGGCTGAAAACCAACCTTCAGAGCCTCCGACCCAGAGCTTGTCTCGCGGGAAACATGGGAGTGCTTTATGGCTCTACAACACAAACACGCTCGGTAATCCGTAATCCCACCTAGACATCACTCCACGGATTGCCCTCTTGCCAGCGCTGTTGAAAACAAATGCACAGGGCCATGGGGGGAAGGGAGGAAGGCTAGTGATGAGTTGTTACGACAGTGAAAATATGCACTCCCAAACTGTAGGGGGAGCTCTGTAGAGAAAAAAGAGCAACCAAAACAGAGAAAAAGCAACCAACTTGCATAGTTCCCCTTCAAACATTGACATTTCCTGTCAAAATGAAAACTATTCAATACGTTAGCTACCGTTAACAAATAAAGTACAAGTGACAGCATAACTGAAAAGTAGTAATGTAAAACAAAACAAAACAAAACAAAACAAAACAAAACAAAACAAAACAAAACAAAACAAAACAAAGGACTACCATCATGATATACTTTGATAGCTTGGTTATTATGGAGGTAATTTAACGACTGAAGCATTTCTGTCCATATGCTGCCCATAATAGGAACCTTTGCTGTGTTGAATGCATTTCCTTTCTTATAAAACACTGCACAACACCAATTAATTTGGTGATTATTAGCAGTATTTGCCATCATAGTATGTGTTGGTCCATTGTGGAAAACTTTAACAATGTGTCACAGGAAGAGGAAACAAAATGGAGACCCACTCAACAGAGCTCTATCTTTGTTGTAGGCTATTGCGTTGACCTTTAGGGGCAACTGGAAATAAACCAAAAAACAAAAAAACAGTATCATCTTCTCACTGAGGAACAGAGTAGAAGAGACCAGAAAGGCATCATATTTCAGAGAGCAGAGCAGTCTGTCTCTTGTTGGTTTGGTGCTGCTGCTGCTGGCAGTGGCGGCGGTGGTGGTGGTGGTGGTGCATCTGCTTGTCACAGGTACAAGTGTCTGTGTTCAAAAATCCTCTGTAAAGACTGAAGAATATATTTCAGAAGCAATGAGGGAAAAAAACAGGAAAAACTGATGCCTCAGCCTGTCTGATCAGCCTGTAAGAGTGACAGGGAGGAAAGCTCGCCGCTTCAGAGTCAAGTGCATTTCACAGACGAGCCGGCAGTGTGACGCCGATGGAAAAACACAAGAGCTGACAGGTTGTAAAGCCTTTGTTCAAGCACTGAAATATATACAGAGCTGCACCTGAAAGCCTGAAGCGGCACATGTGACTATTTTAGCTGAGATCCATAAACTGCAACTGTAGTGAGACAAAGAATTAGCAGCTTTGTGAAAGGTGGAAGTCTGTTTTTAATTAACAGCAGATGGTTTTTTAGGTGTTGAAATGAGAGGATGCCTCAGCGAATAAGTGAAGTTTAACATTTTGGAGAAGTGTTCTTGTTCAGACTGTGTGACGCCTTGGGAGCTTTCTGTTTCTCACTCCTGCTCTCTCTCTCCCTTGTTGCATTTTCATACTTGAATTTCTTGTACTTTAATTTAATTGTAATAATGTAGACAGAAAACTTTTTTTTCCCTAATACCAAATATTTAGTATCATGAGATTATTAGTGTGTTGTTTGTTTTTGCCTTCAAGTGCACTGGCTTGAAAAAAAAAATTAATCCTCACACTGTGTTTTTATTTTTTAATTTTTATTACTGCAGCCAATTAAATTTGACTTTCTAGCATTTTCTGTATGTAAAAACCCCAACAACTTATCTACACTTTGCTTGTGCATGTGCTTATTCATTTTAAATGCCATTTAAAACTCTAAAATATGTGTTTTTCTATTTTTTTTCTGTTATCATTCATCCCCCTCTATCATTTACAGATTCAACATAAAACACCTATTAATTGGATGTAAAATATCCTTATGAGTGCAGTTATTAATTAGACTACCAAGTGTTAATAGTATAACGTGAGCGGATAAAATTCTTTACTGGGTTGGAAGGCAAATTTAAAGAATAGTTCAACATTTTGAGAGAAATTAAACATACCACTGGAGTCAGAGGTTGATTAACTTACCTTAGCTTAGCATTAAGCCTGCATGTAAATCAGAGGGAAACAGCTATAAAGCTCATATCTACAGCATCGCTTCTATGTGTGTAAAGTGTAAAGCCAGCTGTGTTAAATGACACAACAGTGATGCAGAGAGGTGTGTGTTTTCTTCCCATGTGATCAAAGTTTGTCTGAATGCTTATTAATCAGCATGTTTAACTAGAAGGCTATACTGTAAAAGTGGAAATATAAAAGCGACAAGTTGAATGAGCCACATTATATAAACTACTGAGCTTCACAGTAGCTGCTTTATTTATTTATTTATTTATTTATTTTACCTCAACAAGAGCCAGGCTGTTTCCACCTGTTTTCTACTTCAACTCGAGCCAGGAAGATGTTTATTTTCTTGCACAGCTTGATCAAGACAAGCAGAAAAACAGCATGAACAGCAGGACACACACTTTTCTTAATTGTAGCTAAAAAAAAGTTATGGGTGCGTGCTTCGCCACCTCCACAGATCTGTTCACTTCTCCTGTAAATAGTCGTGTACAACTGGCTTATAACTGTGTCATTCTGGTAATCAAGACAGCAACTGGTTTTATTTTCTATCCCTGTTGCTGTTGCACTGTTGCACATCAGACTATCGCCATGGAAACCAGACCTGTGGAGAGCTTTGTATAATTTTTGTGTATTTTTTTTTAATATATAATCTCCTCTAATCCTGGACCAATTAGTTTCAGACCAGGACAGAGAGAAGGAACATCTCTCTCTCTCTCGTCTTCCCTTGATGATTTTTCCTGTCTTCATCCCTCCTTTCTTTAAATCTGCCTCTCTCTCTTTCTCTCTCCCTCGTTGTCCATCTAAATCTGTCTTCTTTTCTTTAGGTGTATTTTTCTCTGGCTTGTTTTTCACAGCTGCTGCTGCTGCACACAGACACACACACACACACACACACACACACACACACACACACACACACACACACACACACACACACACACACACACACACACAAACAAACGGACGCTTATACACCAGCTTATCCAACACTCATTTATGTTCCCTATTAATCAAATTAGTTATAAGAAATTGTTGATGTCCACTCCTTGAGTCGCTGTTTATTTTTTTTGTGTCCTCCTTTTAGTCCTTTCTTGGTTTCTCCCACTGCTATGACCACTACCCTCACTTCTACTACCACCAACTATAATAATAATAACTAGAAAATGTCCTCGTAGAAATTGAGAGCGTCTCTGTCGACATGGGAATCAAACCCACAGCACAGACAGAGCAGATCAGGCAGATACATGATCATCTCTGTCTCTGAACACCGTCAACCTGTCTGTGTATTTGTGTGTGTGTGTTAGACTTTGACAATAAAGAAAATAATACAAACATCCTAGATATTCCCAATAATCTGATTTAAACATCTCTGTGTCAGCCTGCCCTCAAACGTTGCCTTTATGATTTTACCTGCTTAGTCTTTAGAGTGAGAATCAGTTGAAATGTACCTAAAGTAATAGTGCACAAATCCCGGCTTTTTTTTAATGCATAATTTGGGTCCTAGAATTTGTCGGAGGAATAGCAAACTAAACTTTAACATGGAAGATGAAGAAGAAGACGAAGAAGAAACACTCAGGATAGCAGTAGTGCCTTGGAGCCGGAGCCTCGTGGCACTAATAATACATCTGTATTTCAAACAAACTACATAAGTCAAACTCTGTGCATGGTATCCAGCTTCAAAACTAATTATTTCTATCCATTTATCCCTCTTTTCTGCTCCTTTGGGGGCCCTCGGGCATGTGTGTGCCGGAGATCCCATGGGTTGTGTGTCTCCTGGGGATCTGCGACATGCACACACTGGGAGGACACAACACGCACGCACACTCATTGTCCCAGTCGGAGGTACAGGCAGAGATCTGTGGAGAGACATGCACAGCGGGAGGACAAGGGGAAAAGATTATATCTCTGGGGCTATAACACACAACGCACACACACAAACTGAACTCTCACACAAAGCAACATCACAAACCAAACCTTGAACTTTGAACATCGGGTTGAGATTGATGTGAGCAGAAAAACACGACACATCTCTTAGTTGAATCCACAGTTGAGTTTTTTCTACCATTTGTCTCTAGATGTTATGACAAACTATTTAGGCCATAGCAACATTACAGCAACACTGACTTTTAGTGTGTTGCCAAATCTAGCAAACCACCTTTCACTTTTTATCAGTAGAGGAACCAAATATTGGACATTTAAGGTTTCCAGTCCTTGTGTGCTCCGACAAAAAGCTGCCTGGCCGTCTCTTTAAACTCTTGCATGGACATGAAACTCTTCATTCAGTCAGTGTTGATCAAATACTGTACACTTTCTACTCCAGGGATAAAAAGTCAAAGGTGCCTACATGTAACCTCACATGTGAACTGTGACTGGGACTGTGTGATTCAAACCTGGCCTGCTGGAGATGGCTGGAGATTAGAGGATGAAGCCTGAATCCATCTATTCAAGAACAAGAAGAATGCAGTATAGTCTATAAAGAAACAGACTACAGCGTGAGCATGAGAATTTATATGTACATTAAGGGTTAATAGTGCCTCATTGACAAATATGGGTAACACTTTACTTGAAGGTATCGTCATAAGAGTGACATGACACTGTCATAAGACTGACATGACACAGTCATGAACGTGTCATAAACATTATGTCAATGTGATGATGATACCTTCAAGTACAGTGTTACCCATATTGTTGACTGTGTTGAGGAAATGAGCAAAATGTGTGATTTACAGCAGGAAAAATACTTAATGAATCAGGAGTTTAGACACTATCCCTTTGCTCTATTAGTGTCACACAGTTTTATTTCTAAATAACTGTAACAATCATCATGGGTGTCCCTTATACATCTGCAGGCAGTTGAGATACTCCCCTACAGTTCAGTATCATCTGCCTGGCAACTAAGAGGTTTGCAAAAATACATGAAATACACATTATACACAAGAACCTCTGCCACCATGATTAAACAGAGCCATCGGATGTCTGGTTTTAATTGATCAGGATGAGTAAGAGTAAGCTTTATGAAGCTCATACAAACTTACAGTACATACATTCTCTCTCTCTCTCTCTCTCTCTCTGGGTCAGACACAGGCAGATTTCCTCTTTGTCTTGGTGATATGTAATGACCACTCAAGCATGGAGGGCCCAAAGATCTGAGGCCAAGGGTGAATAAGGGTCAGGGGGTTTAGCAGTGTGTGTGTGTGTGTGTGTGAGAGAGAGAGAGAGAAAGAGGGAGAGAGAGAGAACGAGAGAGAGAGAGAGAGAGAGAGAGTAACATGCTTGCTTTTCCCTTAGTGAGCACAACCCTTCTGACGACACCAGACACACTGTAGCTTGACAAAGAGCATCAGTGCGCTTGCTGACATAGCTTATCAGCGCTGAACTCAGATCAGTTCTCATGTTGAATCAATGCCGAGTTGTTGTGTCAACTGAGCCGTGAGAAGACACGTCATATTTGTTGCTGAAACTGCAGCCACGTGCTCATGTCAGTGATCACATCCACCGTTAGACACACAACGTAACTGTGCTAAAAAAAAACCTCACTTTCTGTAAATTACAAAGATGCTGTCAGAGAGCAATGTTAATGTAAATGTTGTGATGTAAATGTGCAGATAGTAACATTTTTAATCCAGGTTATAGTTGGGAATGATATGCATAAACATATCAAATAACCTTTTAAACTGAATATGGATTTTACTTTATGACAAAGGGGTTGAAGAAACGCAAAATGCAATTGGTCCGCAATTGTTAAGAAGAGGAAGAAAAGGTTTAAGCAAATCGAGTTGAATAAAAGGAAAATTTATTTTCAGTTTTCATGAACTTGAGAATAGAAACAGCAAGAATTCACTATTTAACAAGCATGAAGTGAATGTATGCAATGGTGCTTAGACCAAACGTTGATATTACTGCTGTTAATACAATCATCATAAGAAGGTAAATAAAGGCAAAGTGTCTCCTCCAACCCGTGTTAACACTAACAACAACTAGCAGCTGGGTTGCATTGTGAAATATAATTGTTCTTCAGTTGTATGTGACAACAAAGAGAAAGGCAGAGGTGACGTCCTAGTGGGGCACACACGTACTCCCACCCTCGTCTAGTCCCCATATGGACCCTCTCCTGCAAGAGAAAGCTATCAGGGAGTATGTGTGTTTTTTTATGACGTGTGTGCGTGTGTGCGTGTGTGCGTGTGTATGTGTGTGTGAAGGAGAGAGGCCAGTGCACCAGTCTGGAAATGGGGGACACATTAATCTTATTTGTCATAACCTGTCCCTTGAGACGCTTGGACCCCCCCGTTCCCTTACCCACACACACAGACACAGACACACACAGACACACAGACACGCACACACACACAGTTCATTCCTACTTTACCAACAGTGGACTATGACAAACGTGGTCCACTGTTTAAAATCATCTTTTATAACTAAAACGGGTTTTTATGAATATCTTAATTTTCATGGTGTGAAAAGACACAATTATTTAGAAAAAAAAAACATTTTGGTGCAAATTGAGCAGCATTTCATCCAGACGTCGCACAAATGGATCCTTACAGTCCTAAGTGAAGCAACTACGCTGCCACTTTCACTGGGAGTTTCTCTCTGAGTGCTCTTCACTTCAGAGCAGTCCTCTATCACGCTGAGCTTTTCACTTAATGACTGTTTCACTTTTTTTTTCTCAGAGTCTTTGACTAGTGAGCCTGTACACATGCAGGCAGAGGCAGTGTTGAGTCTTTAAACCCTGAAACTCATCTTGGCTCAAATTAAAATAAAATAAAAAAAATTGTATTATTTATTTATTTATAAATAATTATATCATGATTAAAGACATGACAAAGATTCTTCTGCGGGATGCCCCCTATTGGGTCAATCACTGAAGAGTGAGTAAGGATGGGGAGGACCACCGTTGGGTAAGTATACTAACACACACACACACACACACACACACACACACACACACAGTGACCCCCTCCTGTGTGCTATCGGTATCTGCTATGGACAGAGAGCATGAGGCTAATTACATCTGAGAGTTAAGACGGTGGAAACAAGACAAAGACCGTGTGTGTGTGTGTGTGTGTGTGTGTGTGTGTGTGTGTGTGTGTGTGTGTGTGTGTGTGTGTGTGTATGTATGTGAGAGACAGTGTGCATGCTCTTTGTTTGGCTCATAATATCATTCACTTTGTGTCCTTTGCTATTACCAGATCTCAGTGACAGAGATCACTCTTCCCTCTCATTATTCCTTGTTTGTGTCCACACTTTGTGCATCTCTCTGGTTTCTTATGTTTGTAGTTTGATCGACCAGCGTTTCATTACATCTGAGGCAGAACCTGTTTGTTTGTTTGTTTGTAGAACGAGCTGTAGACACTTTTCATTGGGACCATTTCCTGGTTTTTGGTTTCTCAACAACCTCAACATCAAAACCTCCATTTTCTTCTTTTTTTAATTTAATTTTAGATCTTAAAACCTTGATAAATCAGAAGAGGATGGGAAATATAGGTTGTTTTTAAATGTTTTTAAATTAATTAACCCTTTAAACACAGCTATAAAAGATGAACAGCAACAACAACAACAACAGCTGTCACTTCATTGCACCTGTAAAGTCTGCTTCCTCCTCCTCCTCCTCCTCTCTCTACCTTGCTCTCTTTCTTGTCTCTCTCTCCGTCTCCTTGTCTGTCTTTTCTTTTCTCCCTCTTTCTCCCCCCTCGGGCCAAACTGCAGCTATCAGATTTTTCTCTGCTTGGTTCTTTTCAATTAGACTTGCTCACTCTCCCCAACCCTGTGTGTGTGTGTGTGTGTGTGTGTGTGTGTGTGTGTGTGTGTGTTTGGGTGTATATCAACTGTTGTGTATTTAGTGCGTCTATATCTGTGTGTGACACCTTAGGAAAAGACACCGTGGTGAATTCTATTAAGAGGCCGCTCATTTTCCAACACTCAAAACGCAGCAAGTGTCCACCTCTCTTCTCTTCTCTTCTCTTCTCTTCTCTTCTCTTCTCTTCTCTTCTCTTCTCTTCTCTTCTCTTCTCTTCTCTTCTCTTCTCTGACTCACTCCGTTAGGGCAGATGAGAGCATTAGTGTTGACAGCTGATTGCATTACAGGTGACTTTATCACACTCACTCTGAGGCAACAAGGGACTCATGCCCCTTATAAAGCCTATCATTACAGAAATAGTTTTGACTACGTAGAACTAATTACCAGCTGTGACAACGTGTCATGACGGGTATTTTCACCTTTCAAGTCTACGCTCACTTTCTCTCTTTTGCTGTATTTGTGTGAATACGGCAAAATGTGGTTTTGTAAAAAACCTACAGCCGAGTGTCTCCAAACTTTTGACTGGACCTGCATGTCTTTGTTTTTGTGGTTAGATTTTTGAGTGTGGGTTTAACTGTGACAGTGTAGAACTCAATTGTGTTTGTACTGTCTCATTATTAGGGTTGTTACTGTAAGCACTCAATTTGCAGTGAACTGAAATGAGTTAGCGACATAACTGGACAACCCCCACCCTCCACCCACCACCCCCAAGGACCATGAGTTCTATTGACTATACAATTGACTCCTATCTCCAACTCAATACACTCAAACAAAAAACCCTTGTGGACAATAGAGAGCACCATGATTGATTTTTTTGTTAATTTGCATAATGTGAAAAACAATGACCTTTAGTTTCGATGAAATTGAGTTCTTCTTCTCTGAAAATTGTCCAAGGGGGAAACAGGATTAAAGGTTAACTGTGGAGTTTTTGACCATTAGCATATAAAACAATGTTTTATTGCATTCAAATTTTGCATACACACATGATGCAATGTAAATGTGTGCTGAGGAAAAACATGCATAATGCAAATGTGTAGTACAGGTAAGGCATCAAACATGAAAAAGAAGATGAGCTTACAGTAATGTTACTTCACAGACCTAAAAATTAGTTTCATACTAAAGACATCTCATACAAAGCAGCAGTATTGACAACAAGAACACAAGTTCAAAAAGGCACAAAGGAGAAGATAAAATAGAGTGTAGTACTGAGTGAAGAAATTGATTATCAGTTATAGCAGGATATTGGCAAACAGTCGTGCTGATCAGCACCTTGGACAGCGGCGTGTGACATGAACAACATCAATGTAAACAGAACCGTTGTACCTGTCTGTGCTGAATAACACCTTTGTGATTACTGTGCAGTGGTTACTTCCCACTGCAGTGTAGTTGCCTTTGAGACACTCAGTCCTGGAGCCCAACAATCATCTTTCTTTTGGACATACAAAATGGTGCAGGTGGAGGAAACTCATACATCTCCGGTCTGTGTTTCCCGGCGAGCCATCCATCAACGACACGGAGTAAGACGGCTTCCCTCTGTGCGCCGTGGGACGGGTAAAGAAGTCAAACTTGGAGGTCAGCGTCTTCACACACACTTGTCCTTTATGTACAGTTCACTGAAGGTCCAGTGTGTTTTTTATTTTTGTACAAGAGTCTTCAGTTTCTGCCGTTTAAATGTTGAATTTGGAGCAACACACTATCACTGTTGATGATGTTCAGACTGTGTGACACCCGATCCAATTTATTACAGAGAAGATAAGGTGTGTGTGTGTGTGTGTGTGAGTGATGGAGAGTGTGTGGGTGTATAAGACAGCCTGGGGGTTAATTAGAGAATAGTAAACAGAACACATGTGGCAGTTTAATATCCCCTCTGCCTTACAGCCCATGTCACACCCCACCTGCTCTGTTGCTATCTGTCTGTTGTGTGTGTATGTGTGTGTGTGTGTTTCTCTGTATGGTCGGGGTCATGGGCGTTCCCCCACCACCTATCCCAGAGGCACTAACACCGCCTCCCCGCGCCCCTCACCCGCCCACACACACACACGGCTGTGGTGGAGCTGGTGCAGGTGTGTGTGCGATGTGGAGGTAATTTAGACCAGATGAGGTGGTGTGTTTCAGCCTGTGGCCCCGTCACTTCATCAATATCACACAGATGAAGGGATGAAGGAATGAGGAGATGGATGGATGAGTGGAGGAGGAGGAGAAGGAGGAAAGGAGGGAAGGAAGCATTGTCTCATCTATCTATCTATCTATCTATCTATCTATCTATCTATCTATCTATCTATCTATCTATCTATCTATCTATCTATCTATCTATCTATCTATCTATCTATCTATCTATCTATCTATCTATCTATCTATCTAAAAAATTTTTTTTTACTTCAGGGCAAGAACGTATTGATACAAATGAAAAAAGTCATCTAACTTATATTGTACATCCTTTGATCCAACGGTGGTGGTTTGTTGTTGCCTTGACGATGTGTAAACTGAACAAATGCCCCATATTGTAGTTCTCTAGGATAGTTTCTGTTACAGTATTACATAATGAAGACTATCAGGGAGGAAAACACAATTTGAGTCAATTTACGTAATTATGTACACATGGATCATAATGTACACAAATTCATATGTGGAATAATGATTTCAGCATAATCATCATGTACTAGAGTTAGAAAGATTTCAATGATAAGGCAGATGTCATTTTACAGTATTTGTTAATTAAATTTTGTATTTGTAGATATGTAATGTCTAAATACATGCAAGAGGACTATTGAACATCAAACATGTATAAAAACATGAAAATGAATAATTCCCTCTAATAAAAAAATTATAAATTATCATGACAAGTCTACGATAATAAACTGTTTTTGTTGCTTTTAATTTATGGTTGATTTTGACCTATAGAAAGACTAAAGTGAGTGACGTGTCCATCTGAAGATAAAAATCTGATAAAAATCTAATTGGATTTATAAGTCCAACAGTCTCCTCCTTAAATAACTACACACAGATTAAAAGTTTGGTTAAATGGGAATAAGAGAAAGTGAAAACTTCTCGACAACAGAGACTCCCTGTGTGGGAGTTGTTGTTGGTGCTGAAGGCAATCATATTCACTCATCCATCACACTCTCGCTCTCCCCTGCGTCTGTTCATTGTCAAACTACTGTCTGTTTATGAAACCTCTGATTTCCTAATTATAACCACAAATTTCATAGGAGGTCTGGTTGCAGCGTTTAAAGCTTTTATGCTCGTCGACAGGGTGCTTTTCCCCCCGAGCGTCGTAGTCTGAACTTCAGCGGTTCCTCCAGCGTGAACCAGCGACCGAGCAACAAAAGACCAATCTGTTAGACCAATAAATGAGCAGTCAGGTGTGTGTGTGTGTGTGTGTGTGTGTGTGTGGTAGGGGGGTGTGAGAGAGAGAGAGAGAGAGAGAGAGAGGAGCAGTAAATGAAAACTCTCTCTATCTCTCATCTATCAAAGGTTTGACACCAGGAGCAGCTGTGAGAGCACACGCACGCACGCGCACACTCACACCCTCTCTACTACTTTAGCAATTTGGGATAATTAGCCTACTATACAATGTCCGCCTGTGGTCCCCAGGGGTCCTGTGGGCTGAGTGTGTGTGTGTGTGCTTGTGTGTGTGTGTGTGTTTCTGTGGGTGTCTGGTAAGGATCAGCTGTGTTAAGCGTCCCGTGACATCTAAACTACTAATTCATTGCAACATTAACGGCATTGATTAACATACGGCTATAGACACATACACACACACACACAGTCCCACCCACACACTGACATACACATCTGGGGAATCCCTTGTGATGCCAGCCTGCAACCGGGTTTCACACCGTCTGTTAAAACACTAAAGACCCAACTTGCAAATAAACACGTACACATTTTATTGATGAGTTTTAAAAGATTCAAATAAATCTACTTTTTGATGTCATTTAGTTGCGAAAATACTGAATATTCTAACTCGTGTTGTGTGGGATACAGTGTAGATATGTTATGACAGGACTTTCGCAATAAAAGCTCAGTTTTGAAATAGAAGGAGCCATACACTGTAGTGTGAACTACAATTATTTTCCTCCTGCTAAAGTTCTGCTAAATTTAAGTGACCTCCATGATGCACGTCCAGCACAGCTTTGGCTTTGATAGAAGATGACATTTCTGAGACCGCAGTTTTATCACAGTACAGTGAAACAAAAGTTTCGTGCTTCTCTGAATCGTCTGAGTTATGTAAGAAAACATCCTAGTTAGCCTCTCCTGCGCACTACTTTGCGTCCTTCATCTGCAACCTCTGTGAGATGCAAAACAGGCACCAGTCTTCACACCAAAGGCAAATACGTTGTTGCAGAGCGTTTCATGTATTATTACACAAATGAGTTTAGTTCTGCTGCTGAAAAGCCAACCTGTGTGTCCCAGTTGTTCACTCTGTGTTAATTTTATGATTCAGGCATGAATTCTCAACACAGCAAATATGAAATGAAGTACTTATCAATAAATGCAAACATACACGTTACTGTAACATTTCTTAATTCCTCATTTCCTTAAAGGGCGTCAAAACAAAAATAAAGCAAAAACGATGTATCATTGTCCCTTGTGTCATTACAGTACATTACTGTTAAATGCTAATTAACTGACACATTTTCTACTATACCATCATTGATAATAAGGCACATTACTGTAATATATGATGTACATGTTTAAATCAGACTATGTTGAGTGGAATTGGGACACACAGTTGAACAGTAACACAGTAACATGGCCCATGTTCCTGCCTTCATGTTCAAATTTAAAAGGATGATGAAATATAAGCTCAACCAGGTTATTGTAGAGCAGACAAGACACTCGGTCCTCGATGGAAACACACTGTGTCCCCAAAACTGGAGGTTCCTCTTCTTGTGTTTAGTTGTTGATGTTGTTGTTGTTGTTGTTGCTGCACAAAAAGCAGCCAATCGCAACTGGTGAGCTGACGGGAGCAGAAAACATCTGTATGTGTTTCATTTCAGAGCCAATGGCCAGAGAACAGACACACGAAGAGAGAGTTTATGTGTGCGTACTGTACTTCAAAAGAGAAAGTGTGTGTATGTGTGTTCGTGTGTGTGTGTTTGTGTGTGTGTGTGTGGGCGTGCGCGCGCATGCAAGACGGAAAGATAATGATGTGTAACTGCGCCCGTCTCTGCTGCTATTGAGCCTCAGTGTCCTACTGTGACAAGAGCCAGGTGCTGGTGGGAGAGAGAGAGGGAGAGAGAGGGGGAATGGGAGTGAAGAGAGAGAAATCAAGCAGCAAATCAATAACATCATGATTGGAGATGATTGCACTTCTCCTTCCCTCTCTTCCTGTGTATATGTCTAAATGTGTGCGTGTTATTTTTTTTTCGTGTGTGTGTGTGTGTCATCATGAACTCCCCTCAACACAATCCATCCAATCAGACACATGTACACACACACACACACACACACAGAGAAAAAGAGCTATAGCTACCATCCATATGCCCCTCTTGTTCTTTGGTTTTCATTGCACAAAGAAGGAAAGTGTTACTTTGAGATGTAAGTGTATACTATATCTCGAGGAACAGGCAGTGTGAGCTGGACTCGATGAAAAACCCTTTTGAATTCTACAAAGCAGGAGAAAGAGGTTTGTTGGCCGTGCCCATTGATCAGGTCGTGATCCTTCTCCCTCCCTGTCTGTAATGCTCTGTGATTGCTCTCTGACCTTATTGCTCTGTCCGCAGCCTGTAGAGGAAAAATAAGAGAGCATGGAAAGCGAACCATTGTTCCTTTTATTGACCCGGCCATAAAACAACTATTTTCATTTTCTCTTGCCTTCTGTCCCTTCTTTCTTTCTTTCTTTCTCCTCTAACTGCCTGTTTTCACTGCTGCCCCATCTCTCTGTCACTGCTTATCTTTTATCTCTTTTTCTCGCTCTTGTCTTTTTGACTCTCTCTCTCTCTCTCTCTCTCTGAGACGAGCTGAGACAGAAAGGAAAGAAAAAATCTGAGAGTGATGGAGGTAGAGATGGAGCGAGGGAGGTAAACAGACAGACAGACAGAAGAAATAAGAGATAGGGAGGCAGCTCTCCATGTCTGTGATCTCGGTGTGAAGCTGATCCCTGCTTGGCCCAATTCTTTACCTCCCTCTATCTCTACACCTCTCCATTGCCCCCTCTCTCTCTCTCTGTTTATTTATTTTCTTTAGTTTTGTCATATATGATGCTACAGTATAGATGAACTGCAACATAAAGGCTTAAGTTTGGTGTTTTAATATAGGTTGGGACCTCCACTGGAGTATTTTCAGTATTTGCTCCTCTTGTATCTCTTTTCGTTGTCATCCTTACCCCTCTCTCTGCATGTAGCGATCCAGCCGCTGACATGTGCCTCTGCACCCCACAATTACTGTCACGTTTGGCAAAGATTAAAGACAGGAGGGTGGAATGATAAGCAAATAGGATGTGATGTGACTAACAATGTGTCAGGTGTTTGACGATCATGTTGACTTCCAGCAGATTTGATACTTTTTGGCTGGACTGCACCAGCAGGGCCAGAAGTATAAATACTATGACTGACTGACTGACTGAGTGATGAAGTTAAACCATTGGTCAACTGGATGCCATGTGACTGAGAGCTCATGTTACGCCATTGGTGGGCCGGCAACCAAAGAGTTTCCCCATTGGCCGTTCCTCTGTAAATGATTTGGAATAAACATTTTGTATTAATGCCATTATGCCAGGATCAGACGACACAAATTCAGGGCGATTTTCACACGATTTTGTTGTGGTCGACACATTTTGAGCATTGGGCCTGTAGTGTAACATACTGACAAACAACGATTTCGCGTCTTGGTTAGGATACTTGATCTAGGATACTTGGATAGGATCTAGGATACTCAACGGAAAGTCTAGCATGTTAGAATTGTTTGCATTTCTTCACCTAGTCTGACATCTCCTATTACTGTATGTGAACCTTGATGTTGACCAATGGGATGACAGAGTGCTCTGACACGTTGTTTACACGCGGTGAGGGTACTGTACGTTAGCTCGCTTCATGTACGCACTGTAAGTTAATGGTTGAGGTTTACACATTCGTTAATGTCCCTCATGTTCTCTCTGAAGGACAGACGGTCATACGGTCATACTGTCCTCTTCACCAGACCCAGGGAGGACTCCACCATCATTTTTTCTTCCTTTTCTTTTTCGTGTCTGAGCAAAAGACTGCTAGCATCACACACAGCGCTATGGTAGCAATGAATGACAGTTTGTTGTGACGCCAACCCGATGACCCATGAACTCACACAGGGTTGTGGACGATGATTGGTCGGGGTCACACTTGTAGTGTTGCCAGGCTCCAGACCAAGACACAGCAATAATTTATGTCACTGAGAGTGTTTACTCTGACATGGTGACCGTCGTGAAAGACAAAAAAATTGTGTAGGTCTGATCCCGGCATTAGGGAGCGTCTACAGACAGAGCTGCCTTCTGCTGCTGGATTTTCAGCAAGTTTCCTGGCTTTTGCAAGTAGCACCAAGTCCATCCATTTTCTGGACAAAGTTTACTTGGCCGCGCCGACATTTCAATGCACTTGATGTTTAAAAATGGGAAAAATGAACGCGATTCAGCTAAGTAAGGTTTGGATCTCACGTTGTAAAGTGCCTCAAGATCATTTTTATCATGATGTGCCACTATGCAAATAGAATTGAAAAGTTATAATTGTCATTGCGATACTGATGATAGCTTGTCCCATATTCATAGTTGTTGCAGTTGACATTAACAAGTGTTGCCTTTGTCTTTTTAATTATGTGTCGGATGATTTTGTCACCAAATCCTGTTGAATCAGGATTTTAGCAGTACAGAGTAGCAGCTTGGAAGTGACTCCAGGTTTATAAGTTGTCTTAATGGGCTGTTTCACTCACTATATAAAACGTGTTAGCTTTTTAACTTAAAGCAGAAGTAAGCGATCCGGTCCTTTTGGCTAACTTCTTGTCAGCCGATGGAGTTAGCAGTCCCTGCCCTCGTCATGGATCTATTGGTCCTCGTCCCTACATCACCACATTCACGCGCATCCCTTGGCTGCACACACAGAGAGGACTGCCCCTTTATGCCGTTCTCTCTCCTCATTGGATAAAGGTTGTAGGATACAAGGAAAGTTTTCTCCTCGGCTTACAGCAGAGCAGAGTGACTGACAGACCCGTGTTTCAGACCAAACACTCTATGTAAGTGATTGTCGTCGGAAGATATAACTATTTAAGACTTATATTAACACAAAAATTCCGCTTACTTCTGCTTTAACTGCTTTATTGGAGATTCTCCTCCTCTCTCCTTTTTAACTACATCCTCAGTTTTTGCCTGTTGAGCTCACACAGTCCAACCACACACTCACTAGAAGTTTTTGTTGTTTACCTTTTTTCTTAAACAGTGCAAAAACTGTTGCAAATGAGCAAACTGTGCAGCAGCACGACCACAGAAACCTGCCTCAATTACAATTCCCACATTCACCCGTGCGCAAGTGAGTTACTGTGGTAAAAAAAGAAGAGAAAATTGGTCATTTGCTCCTATTTTACTGACAGTTTGGAGGTGAGCAATGTCTCCAAAGTGGCTAAAAGCTGCATTTAACTCATTATGCAGGTAACTGACTGCAAGGTGACAGAAGAAGAATGAAACTGATAAGAGAAAAGAGGATGTCATTCTTTCCTGCCACTGTGATTTTCAGATTGTTGACAGTTTAGCTACAGAAATTCATAAAGCCTTTCTTCTTACATTTACATTTAAAACCTAGTTTTTCAAAAACATATTTAAAACAGCCCCTAAAATAGGTGTCGAACTGCTAATATAGAAACTTTTATAAAGTACCAGTCTCCTTAGACAGAAATCGTGCTCTATTCCTGGTTTTTGAAAGTGTTTTTTGGACATTTATGCGACCCCCCCTGTAGGGGTGACACTAAAGACGACAAGAAATCTGGTGATGAGCGAGATGGGGAATGACATAAAACAAAGGTCCTCTGCTGGATTTGAACCTGGGACCATGCAGTTCATGGTCAATGGTGTTAATCCTGAGGTCTGACTCACTCTCAGTGCTGTGCAGGGTGACGCAAGGAGACAAAAGATGCAGGGAGAGACAGAGAGAAATCCTTGTCTTCCATCCTCAGAGATACTTTTGTGGGCTGAACTTCTAATGTGTTGGAGACAGACTCTTCATCCACTGATATGTCAGATGTGTGTGTGTGTGTGTGTGTGTGTGTGTGTGTGTGTGTGTGTGTGTGAAATATCGGCACAAACACTCTCCTGCCGGTATCACGCCTTCCGACTCAGCCTCTGTGTTTGACCTTGTTGCTGCAGAGCCTGAGGGGGGAAGGGGAGAGCAAGAGAGTGATTGGGTTGGCAGTCAAATCTCCTCCTGTTAACGAGCTGTCATCTGCAGACTGGAGTTCCCACACATCCAAACGGACCTGGAGTTCATGTGCCGCCGACCTGCTATTCACACTGACCCTTAATAATGTGTCTATTCAGAGATATTTGTGAACTCTTGTCAGGATTTGACAATTAAAGTCTCATAAAGGGGTAATGTTTGGTATCACTGTCTGACACACACACACACACACACACACACACACACACACACACACACACACACACACACACACACACACACACACACACACACACACACTTGTCCTCAGAGTCAACATTTTGACCTTTTGACCTTCCTGGTCAAAGGTCTCGACCAATCAAGTCTAAATGTGAGCAGAAGGGGCAATGGACTCCCTCGACTGTTCATTACAGCTCTCTCTCTCTCTCTCTCTCTCTCTCTCTCTCTCTCTCTCTCTCTGTGTGTGTGTGTGTGTGTGTGTGTGTCAGCAGGTTAAGAGCCGTTCCATTGGCACCATAGAGACAGAGTGAATAGACACTAATGATTGATTTTTATCCTTTCACCCCCCTCTCCATGTTTCTTTCTCTCAACATCAAAACTGAAATCAGAGTCAAGAGTCACGAGTTGCAGGACACGATTCAAACGCAGACAGTCAACTCGTTCTGACCTGATGCCTCAGGATGCAAAAAACAAAACACAACAAAAAACATATAATGCAGGAAATGCTTTTTAAAAATCTGTTTTTTTGTACTTGTTTTTAATTTACTGAGAGAAGACCGTGAGGATGAACTTTTTTCTTTTTTTTCTTTTTCTTTTTTTTTTTTACCAGTTTAATGTTTCTGTTTTTTATCCAATGTGTGCATGGGAGTGTAGAGCGGAATAAAAACCTGATACTTGATGAAAGATTTTCATTAGACTTCACAGCATATGTCATGAAAGCGTATTTACCGTCAGATAGATTCGTACAGCAGCGACTTCACATGAAGAGGCCAGTGTATCAGCTGTTACTCTAGTTACTGTTGTAGGAGTTGTCGTTCTTGCTTGGTAATGATCTGCGGCTTTTATTTTCCATGCCGGGGTCTATTAGTTCTCTATTTAAAACCCCACGAGGGGAGGAGACCTCTCTGTGTGCAGCTATCAGCAGGGAGCACATCGGAGTCTCTGCAGGTCTGACGGTTGCTGATAAGAGCTGCATGATTAACGCGCACGCAGACACACTCACACACACACACAAAGCGAGATAGAGGGGCTGGTGGTGGTAGTCTATTGTTGGGGGAACAACAGACGTCTGGGTGAGCGCTGATAATCAACCATCAAACCAGATTTTACAAAGCATTTTCTAGAAAAGCGTGACAACATGGAAAAGTGTTCGGCTGCTCTACATGAGCTCGACTCAACTAACAGCTGAATAAAAACATCAAGTCACACAGGACAAACATAATGTCATAAGTTCAATAAAAAGTAGTCAGTATCCTTATTATTTTTGTTGCGAAATGTAACTCTTTTAACCATCATTAGGTTGAATTGTAATGGCTTGGGAAAGCATGTGTTTGGAAACAAGCCACAGTTGTAATAAGTGCTGTTTCACAGTCACTGTCGATGCCGGTGTCTCAGATAAAAAATCCAATTGTCCGTATATCCTTTTATCCTGTTACCCTGCATGTGCTTGTTTCACTTTCACCTTCTTGAGGAGAATAACTTAATTAGAAACGAGTTTCTCTTTGGTCTTTTGCTTGCTGCACCGTCTGCCACCCGGAGAAACTTTGAAGGCTTTTCCTTTGTTTTCCGAATGCCTGGTTCTGTTTGATCCCATGAAACAATCCAACTGATTTCACACAAAATTCTACACGATTAATAAAAATATCCCTGTAGGAGCTGCAGTTAAAGCCTCTCGGTGTCTTAACCTGAAATTACTATGATCCAGCTGCACTGACATGGCCCCAGCATGGACTCCCTGCGCTGTTTACTTGTTAATTCACTGTGGAACTGCAGTGCAGAAACTACAAGTCCTTCAGACAATGTCAGACAAGGATTAAAAATTTGCATTGAACAAAAGGTCAGGCTGACTTTGCTGAAGTTGACTTTGGGAGCCCAAAATTCTGTTAACTAGTTTACACTGACTCGGCTGGAGCCTCCCATTAACTGAGCTGACCTAAGCTGACTTAACCAGACTTTCTGTGAGCTTTGTGACAAAGTTGAATGAGGCTGGGCTAAGAAACTGCAAAGAAAAAAAAAGCCCTCAAAAGTGCTCAACCTAAAACCATTAAAGCATGTCTTTCTAAAACTTCCCTGTCATTTATTCCTCATTTATCCTCTGATCCCTTCTTCTGTTGGCTCCACTCCTCCAGAAATCTGTCCAGGGCTTTGCTGGGGTGCGTTTTCCTAATTTATCCTCCTCCTCCTTCTCCTTCTCCTCCCCCTCCTCGAACCCCCCCTCCTTCAGTCCTGTCCTGGGCCCCTTGTGTCATGGAAATCCTTTGTTCCCCCTGCGTCCTATAACACATGCACACACACATGAACACAGATGGAGTGAGTTGGTCTATTTAAGCCGTCTCATCATCTATCTAACAGTGACAGCCTTTTGTTGGGGAATTGTCTGACAAAATAGGAAAGTGAGCAGGGACAAATGTCTTATTAGTCTCATTATGGTTAATGAAAAGTAAGCTAATAAACACATTAATAAATATCTTCATACTATATCTCTTGGAAAGAGAAGAAAGACATTGTGTCGTCTCTTTTCTTCACTTTTCACAGGCAAAATTAAATTTAACACCCTGATGTAAAAAAGATAATGATAGAAAATAAAGATTAAAGGTTTTTTGAGTTAATAACGACATCAAAGCCTTTTATGCCTTATCATTAATTTTGTCTCTCTTTTTTTGGGGTGGGGGGGGGGGGGGCCTTCAGTGAGGTCTGTGTGGTTTCTGGCGATTAAACACATAACTTCTGCCTTTCATCTTTGTCTCAAACTGAAGGAAGGCCAGATATGATCCAGTTCTCCACCACTGGAGTAGATACAGTATAACTCAATGGAATAAGTGCATGGCTCTGCAACTCTGTCACACTGAAATCAGCAGTATTACACAGAGGGAGAGAGAGGCTCGCTGGAAGTGAGGAAAAGGGTGAGAGAGAAGGATTGGCTGCTGCATGTGTACGTGTATTTGTGCCAAATGTCTATATGATATTCTCCTCTGATCCATTTACCGTCTTAGCTGACCAAGATTTTCCTGTGCAATAATCCACCCACTATATCGCATATCAGATTAAAACTCTAGGCCTATATAAATAAACTGACATTGACAATGACAGAATATAATACAGCTCCATCATCTGCGTCACTGTGTGTGGATGAGTCACTTTTCAAGCGCAGTACAGCACCCAAAATAATTTCATGCTTTACGTCCACGATGTCCTGCTTTTACGTGTCTGTGAGAGAAAATACATTAACTACACAATGCAACACAAGATCTTGCTGCACATTTATGGATATAATCACTTCATTATTCAGTGAATGCAACACAATGAACAGGTGTTATAGAGAGGCAATCTAAATACAGTTGAAGTTAAAATACTACATCAAGGGATTAGAAAGTCAGTAATTGGCCTTTGCTAATTTCCAGTCCCATGCAATGCGATGCAAACACAACATCGTGCTTCACAACAATGTCAGAACAGCCCTTCTGAAAAACTAAGACAGCAATTTACATTTTTCAATGTAAACATGATGATGAATATCCACCAGCTTCAGTGATTTGTTACACACAAATTATGTTGTTTTACTCAGAACATGGTTTGGACATTAGGACATCTTCACATTTGGAAGACTTCTCCTGTAAAAGACACTGTCCAACTCTTCCTGGAAGTGTGCTGTTGCAACAAATCTTCCAATCGAACAACCATATAGTTTATTTATTCAACCTTATAGGTCAGCCTTATAGGTTTTTCAACTGTCTGATACAACCCATACTGTAAGAGCATGTCCTGAAGTAGCACACCTACTGTACAGCGACACACATATTGGACCTTGTGTGTCATGGTTACCATAATAAACATAAACGTGATTGTGACGAATTGGTTTCCGAAACGCTGCCTGTAACTAAACACAGCTCTGATAAAAATCTGTAAACATGAAGAGTTGAGAATGAGATAAATTACAATCAGTAATAGAGAAGTTCACTTCCAACAATAAAAAAGGTAAATACTGAATTTAAATACATTTAATGGCTGTTGCTGAAAATATAAACAGCATGAAAAGGATATAAAGATGTGATGTAGCACTCAATAGCACAAAGACAGGGAACGGAGTGACGGGAGGACAGGTTTTGATTTGCATGTCCTGAAAATGGCAGACTCTTCTGTGGCTGTTTGGAGCCCATCAAATAAACTATCAGCCTGCTTTCATATCATCAGGTGAGGACTTAGATCAGATATTTTTTTTTGTTGACAGTGCTTTGTGCTGAAAAAAGGATGTGCCAAATTACCATGTGATGTGAGGTATGGGAGCTGCTGATATGACCTGACCTGATTTTAGCATTTTGTCTGTGATCACAGTGCTCCCTGGAGGGATCAGAAAGACACATTTTTCTTTGTAAAAATCAGTGGTATTTGTGTTTTTTTAATGCTCTGGGTTTCTTCATGCTGCTGGAATACAAATGATTCTCTGTCCAAACTGATAATAATGCAAGCTTGAAGACATTTGGTTTTTGAAGTGAGAAATAAAAAAAACAGTTTATAATGTCCAGACTTGTTATTTAGTTGGAGAGAAGCTCAGATGTGTGGAGGTAAGAGAGTATAAATGGCTCTCTGAAGCTCTCTGTAGCCGTCACACATGGTTCATACGCACTAGTTTGTTTAAACCATATTGAACCTTGAGGGCATTTGAGGTCATGGTGAACATTACTGTAAACTTCTGGGGAGTGAAATCAATACTCGAAAGTGACAAAAGCAAGTGTACAGTACTGTATGTGGGTGTCTTTGACTGGATATGACTGTGTTTTGTTGGTGTCAGTTCATTAAGTTATTAAGTTCAGATATGGATTATGATGACTTTCATGATTTCAGATTAAAACCAGCTACAGAAAAAAATCTATGTGATCCTTTGTGGATTTTGAAAGAAATATTATTTTATTCTCTTACTGGTGATAGAAACTGAGAGTTTTACAACTTCTCTAATCCATAGTGTGGTCTGAACAAAAATGGATCATTTTACTGACACTGTGAGCATATCGAATCCTCACACATTCATACAAATAGCAATCAATCTAAAAAATCCAAGGTGGATAAAAAAATAAAATAAAAATAAAGACAAAAAAACAAGAAAACAGAACAAAAGCCAGACGTGTGCCCAGAGTGTTTCATTAGGGAACGCTACGACTGCAAACATACTGTTGCTCGCACAAACACAACAACAGCTTAACAAGATAGCACAGGAGGTTTAACAAGCAAGTTACTTCCCTGCCTCTGGGGCTGATAAAAATGTTTGTTTCCATGGCAACAAAGCATTGTTATTTTACAATCCACTCTTAACTGTCACCCCTTCAACTTTTTCCTCCATCTCCTATTTCCTCTCTTCCTTCCATTGCAGCATCCCTCCCTCCCTTTTTTATTTTATCCCTCAGTGTTTATCCTTTTATCTTGACCTGCATCTCTGTTTCTCTCTTTTTTTCCCTCTCATCTCTCCATCCTCATCCTCTTTCTCTTCCTCCCTGCTTCACCATGTTTCTCTCTCTGCTTATTTTTTTTTTCTACCCATCTCTACTTCCTTCATTATAAAGCTAAGAGGATTTGGTGGTGGTGGTGGTGTGTATGTGTATGTGTGTGTGCTGTGTCCCTAGACCCAATTAACCCCCTGAATCTCTTCTCTCTGCTGAGTTGTTGCACAAAATGAGAGACAATTTAAATGACTAGCTACGTGTGACGTTGTCATCTTTGCAAATGGAGAGTAAATTGTCCGAGATCACAGCAGGGCGATCACTGAACTGTCTTTTCCTCGCACGAAGGTCTGCACGTTGACGCAGCTACGACCTGAACTCAAATAGATGTGGCTTCAAATTAGAGGATGGACTCCAGCAAATTAAAATTACGGGGCAAATATCACAGCACAGTTATGTCAATCAAACCTGTCTATGCTTTGCTTCTTACCTCTCTAATTTTAGATGATTTTCATCTAAGGCACTTTACAGAATAAGGTCAATACCTTAAACTATTATACAGAGAAACCCAACAATTCCCATAAGGAGCAAGCACTCAGCAACAGTAGAGAGAAAACCTCCCTTTGAACACACTGGTTATCATGGTGATAACAATTAAAGTGATACTTATAAGTGTAATAATGTCATTGATAATAACAGCAGCAATGATAGCAGCACTAATGATAAGAAGAAAACTAATAAAATTAGCAATGATCAGTGTTGAAGATGTTTTAATTTACTCACGCTAGGGAGGGTAAATGGGTTGGTGGTGCTCCTGCTGGTTGGATTCATTCCAATTAGAGAATAAACAAACATCTAATAGGAATCAGAAATATTATTTAAATGCATACATTTAACGAGAAGAGCTCCTGTTGATAATTCTACAGGAAATAAGCATTAAACCTCAGTAGAGCAAGAAATTGGTATCGGTACAGGAATACTGGTTTAATATTTAAATGAAATCACTTTCATTTTTAATGTTTTATACATATTATTTTTTACATGCATATCTTGTAATGGAGAGGTATTTTTCTTCTTCTTACTGAACACTGGATGCAACCACCAGAGGTTGAAATGAAACTTCCTGCAGGATTACTGTATTAAAGCAGATTTTGTGTTTGCATGCTACATTGTCACATACAGAGAATGTAAACACTTCCTGTTTTGCAAAACAGAAATGCTTTCCATAACAGCAGACTACAAAGTGCCAAAATGCATTTTAAAAAAGGGTAAGCCTGAACCAGTAGATTCAGCTGAACTGTGCCTTATTTCAAAGAAGTAGCTTCTACTTGATGTGCATGTTACACGGCCCCATTCTAAGACTTTCCCCCCTAATGCAGTCATCGCAAAAGAACAGCTATACTATACATGAAAAAAGATTTTGAACATCAGATAATATAAAAAATGGCCCAAAGCCCAAGGAACCCCCAGTGTTTAACAAATTCATTCTATATATTATGTGCAAGTTTCATTTCGCCTGCACCTGCAACATGGTGCTCCGTTCTCTTATGATGGCTACTGAATCTTTCCATCACAATCACAAATTCATTGATGTGTGAGACTCAGTCATGTTCCTCTTGGCCTGCGTCTCATTTTGTGCTGTAACCTTCATAACTCAGTGCTCAAATATATATATATATATATAAAAAATGTGTTTACAATTTAAAATATAAATACCGGTACTTAAATACAACAGTATAAGGCATGGTTACCAGAAAGGAAGCAGTAAAAGCATTTCCTAACCTCACAAGCATGCACGCACACACACACACACACACACACACACACACACACACACACACACACACACACACACACACACACACACACACACACACACACACACACACACACATAATTGAAGGTGTCTAGGGGCAATTGAAGGTATCAGGTGTGAGCCAGCCGCGAACACAGACTGGTTAATAAGCCGTCTGTGTTTGAATTAATGACTCATAAACTTGTCTATCTATCTATCTGCCTGTCTGTGTACATGTGTTGTCCTCATCTGGGCTTTGTAAAAATAGTTTTTACACGCAGGACAGAATAATAAACATTTACAGATGAATACAGTAAATATAAAAATATACATCTCATCCAGTTTGAAGTGCATTCACACATACAATTTAGCCACATGAAAAAAAAAACATAAAAAAAACTAACTTTTCCACAGCAGCTCATTATCAGCATGTAACTTTTCTTCAACTTCAGCTAAACTGTTTGCGATAAGACTGGAAAAATTGTCTGTGCTTATATCGTATTGGGACACGCATGTATCAGTTATATTCAGATCAGTGTGTAATGGCAAAGAGATAAAGTGAAACTACAGAAAGCAAAGACACACAAAATCCAATAATCACAGTGATCCTGGATAGAACAAAGACCCAAATCATTAAAACATGAACAGATTGCTCACAAATGAATCCTTCCTGCTGTTAGAAAACGTAGTTTAGACTGATCTAATTTACCTCTGTTCATTCTTTACCCTGACAGAGAGATATGCTTTGCCTTCATTTATTGCCAAGTTTTAAAATCTTAACTGAAGGACATAGGGGTTGTTTTTCACAGGCAGACGTATATACAAGCCTCAGAGGCCTTTTTTTTTCTTTCTTCCAATGCCCATGTCTCATCCTATTCATATCAGCATCTATCCAAGGTCTTGAGGTTGCTCCTTTCCCAACAAGTTAAGGCTCTGCCTCTGTTTGAAATCATTGCTGCAGCTTTTTGTCCTTAAGGTGAAGATTACAGAGAGAGCACCAACAAGTTTGATCACTTTCAGGTTTCAAGCAGAGCTGGGGATTCATTATGACTAATGTGTTCCCAGTTTAATATCAGTCCTTGCACAATCAAAGCAGGGGCGCGTTTAGATTCAGATATGGATTGGAGTGGTGTTTCATTGTCATATGTGGCAAAATTGCAATATTATTGGTTCAGTTAAAACTCCAATTTCATGGCATTTTTAAGCAATATCATTAGATTAGCTGTTGGATGACATAGGGATGGATCCAACTTAGAGGAAGTTGAAATAATATCATTGTGCTTGCTGTATAACTGTTATATTTGCAATGTCAAGGTTCTATACCTTTATGCCACATACAGTTCAAGTATCATCACTTGTCTGAAGTCTTTGGTATCAGGTGTTTCCACTGTGACAGATCTAATTATCTGTCAGGTTGACTAACGTCCATACAGTCAATCTGGTCCCCTAAACCACAAGTATATATGTATATACAGTATAGTAGCACTTTAGTATTTTATAAGAGTTTGTTGCTTTACTCAACATTTTCAAAGTTGAAAGCTTGTAAAATCTGGACTTTTAGTTGTGCAGTCAGAGATGGGAGCACATTGTGAGGTGCACTGAGAAACACTGTGGGGATCAGTGATATAACTCTATAACCCCACATTGCCCACTTGGGTATCAGCTGTTATATATCTACCTATTATAATGACACACATGTGCCTAGTTATTATGGACACACTCATCTATTATGCTGCTCTCTGTCCACTCATTTCCTATAATCATTTTGTTTTTGTTCCTATGATTCCAGGGAGTAGTTGCAAATACAAATACAAATACATGATAATTATTAATTTTTTACGACTCAAAATGTTGCCTGTGTGTCATCACCACCTCTCATACAGAGTGCTGTTTGATGGTTTCCTCTGGACAAGATCTGGTATCCCCTGTCCACAAGGTCAAGGGTCAGGGTCAAGCACAGGAGCAGCAGTTAATCACTTGAGACTTGAAAATCTTGCTCCAGGACATCGTTATCATTCACATTTGAACTTTCACACCTCTCCTTGAAGTCTTTCGGTCACTTCAGTGAGTTACCACATCCCTGTCAAGTGAGTTCATGTCCAGATGAGGTGACATTGGTCTGGTCATCTCTCGTCCGTCTCTCAGTGTCCTGCCTAGTAAAACAGAAAATTACATAAAATAATTCTTGGGGTGCAGTAGTCGTCTTGAGGGTATCAGGTGCTTTGTGTGGCCCCATCCTAATGAGCCACATGTGACCAGTTAAAAAGGACCCATCTGATCTGCCCATTCGCCTCATTACCACCCAATACATATTAATGTCCAGGGTCACATCTTATACATACAACATACATATTCATAGCACACATGCAGGGTCATATATGTATCTTAATGACATGGACATGACGGGTTTACTGGTGATATTCTCTTCCTTTCTTCTCTGTTTTGTTTTATTATGACCAGCTGTGTGCTGGTCTCCTTAACCCTGGAGTATTGCATTTTGTTCTGCTCGCCTATGATGGTACACTGTGTTACACTGAATGGGACTGATCTGAATTAGAGCAATGATTCTTATTGGTTTTCACCTGTGACCCCTTAAAGCAGAGCATATGGACACGAGAGCAGTTTAACAAAAGAGTATTTTTTTCCTCCATGATGGATTTACTTCAAGTTCAAGTTTGTTTTTGTTTTTTAATCCTGTAAGAGAGAGTGGGGTTCAAAAGTCTGAGACCACTTGGTATCAAATATTACATAAGTGAGAGAGAAAACACACCAAAACCTTTTTTCTTCTTGTTGCATTTATAATCATGTGACAAATCAAAGTTCCTCAAAGTTCAGCAGTACATGTACAGTAGTATTATGTTTCCATTGGGATAGTGATTAATTTATGTTAATTTAAGAACAAACATGTATAACCATCACGTCAACAGAGATGGTTAAAAAGATATTCAAATGGCTTTAAGTCACTATTAGTGTCAAGATTTACAACTTCCTGTTCCTTATCACATGACCTTGTTTGTTTTAAACCATGGCCATAATGTGTGTCTGACCCCAAGTTGTTTACAGTATGTGCCCAAACCAAACCAAACCAAACCAAACCAAACCAAACCAAACCAAACCAAACCAAACCAAACCAAACCAAACCAAACCAAACCAAACCAAACCAGTGTTGGGGGTGTGTAATCACAAAATCCTTATAGCTAATTTTGGAGAGCTCTGACAAACAACACATTTTGCTGTCAAGTTTGGAGAGCTTCATATATATGTTACATTGTTACATTTTTCTTTTTCTATTTCTATTGGCTCAATGACAACCCACCATTAGCATAATACCAGAAATTTAGAGTCTCACTCTCAGGTTTTATAAGAAAAAGAAAAGCAGCTACATCACTCAAATTAAAGAGCTAAGGTGTTTTTCTCAAATGGTTGTACCATAGACGAATGTAATGTTGGTTTAAATCAATGTCAGGATCATCTGTCATTACCTTTATCAACCCAGTGATGACACTTATGTGACTCTGAACGGACTTCCTTCTTTATCCTTTACATTGAAACCCCATCTGACCTTCCTTTTGTCCTCTGTGAGTATTTTGCCCCTGTATTATCCTCAGTTTTTCTCCCTCTCTTTGTTTTTCTGTCTGTCTTTTGCCCTCCTTCTGTTTTCTCTCCTCCTCCCTTCCTCCTCTGTATCTCTCTCTGTCAGTTTTTGTTTACAAACCCTTTCATCTGGATATTACTTTATATGTAAAACCCTTCTATTTGAATGGAGTTTTATTTAAAACCCTGTCATTTAAATGGCTCTTTAAAAGACAGAGGAATGAAAAGTCAACAAGGACCCCTTTTTTCCTGACAGGACTCACGCACAAACACACACACACACACACACACACACACACACACACACACACACACACACACACATGCTCACACACCGCCTGGCTGTCTACATGCATCCAAGTCTATTATTATGCTAATGAGCCTCTAGTCTCCACATGTCCCCGCACAGCCTACACACACACACACACACACAGATACATTTCGCTGAGCTCAGCAGTATAGCTGCACTCGCAGGCTAGCAGGAAAAATAACAAGGAGTGGACAATTTCGCCATCATTGAAATAGTCCTGATAGAAATGGTATTACCTGGTGTGTCATCGATCGGCACAGAGAGACACTGAGAGAATCACAGTCGACCCCTGCCAACAAAAATCTTTCTATAGCTGTTGCTCTCTCTGCATTTGTCTCTGCCTCTGCAGCCAAGAAACTAAACATACCATAAAATAAGATGAGCAGGTTTTAATTTGAGTCTCTGCGTATGTAGTTGACACCACAGACTGCAGAAAAAGATACATGTCAAGACAGTGAAATGAAATGAAATCATCTTTTTCTTCTATGAATCATTTGTAAACTTAACACAGCAAATCTTTTTTTTTTTTTTTGACTAATTTTACAGAAATGCATGTGAAACCTTACATCTTAAAGTACAAACAGATGATTCCTGACCATTAGGGGGCAGTAATGATCCTAAACAATGTCACAAAACAGATAATCTTATCACATCATGGCTTAAGCCAGTCAATAGAGAATTTGTATATCAGTATAACATCTTTGTACCTTGCACAATAAACTTGGATACATTCATCATAAGTGTAAAAACTACATAAAAATACAAGTTTTTCAGACCCTGATTTTGACTTCAGCCACTTGTTTATCACTCTGCTTTCTGCCTCCAAATTAAATAAGAAAATATGTCCTTTGCCCAGACCCTCAGGAAAGACACATGAGTTTTCCATTCTGACCCTTTGATCAGCAGGACAACACAATTTGTCTGTTTAACGGTTGAGTAGTGAAAAAATAGATCATTTTCACTGACACTAGTTATTAAAGATTTGAGTTGAGTATATCTTCCTGGCACAAAACTGACTTTTAAGGTTAGGAAAACTATGTTTTCATGACGGCCGACCGATTAATCGTATTTTCATTGATATTGCGATATAAACATGCGTGATAAATCGCAAAAGGTTGCCTAAAATGTGTGTGAATGTATAGAGAAGTAAGGAGAGGGGGCAGGAGAGGGTTAAATTAACATTGTATTTTAATTGATTGATTATTCATGTGCAATTTGTTCAATAAAAGTATGCTCAAAATATTGTAATAATATGCTTTTTCTATAATTATGTTCAGTGTTTCAGGGCACCTATAACCAAGGTACCCATTAAAGCAGAAAGACACAGGAACTGTATGGTTAATATGCACTCTGCTTATTTATCGAAAGTCATATCGTCATCATTGAACAGTGTCATTGCACATTTTACTCATATCCTGCAGGCCTAGTTATAGTGGTCACAATAACAAATATGTTACTTATTTGAACTGACTGACTTGCTGACTGACTGGCAGGATGAGGAGATGAAGAGCAGTTTCCCATCTGCTGTCTGATCTTTCCTTGATCCATCCACCTCAGACTTTCTATAGGGACTTTGCCTCCTGTGCTTCTGTCATTATCAGAGTGTTTTTTGCTGGAAATGCTACTAACTGCCTCAACAAGACACGGCCATACAGAACACAGTTAATGTGTGGGCCGGAAAACAAAGTCTGTAAGTTAAAAGAACCAAAAAGGAGCTGAGAGCTGCATAAGGATGAAATCTCAGTGGGTGCAACACTACAAACGATTCCTTTACAAGGCAAAAACAGGGGTTGAAATAGGGCAGGTTTAACTCCAAATCAAAGTTTGACAATTCTCTTTACTTTTTGGAGTATTTTCTGAGCCCTTGACAACATGTTCAGATGCACACTGTTAGGCCCTGTATCTAAAATTATACAGTCCATCTGAGACTGAAGGAGAAACCCCTTCCATACAGTGCACCAACACATAAATAAAGCAGGAATTTTAAGTGACAACAACCAACGAAGCAGACAGACTGATGAGTTTAAAAGCAATGCTCTGCAATGCACTTTGCTACACATGCACAACATGAGTTTTAAAAAGCACGTCCTCACACAGACACACTCTCTGTCTCTCCCAAACATTTATCAATGAACTATAAAAAATAGGTTAACTCCAAGGACCTCACTGAATAGATCTTACATAAATGCACACGTCACTGAATTACATCACACACCATCATCCTGCCCGCCCGTATGTCTATGAATGGGGGTAGGGCTTTGCATAAGTGTGTGTGTGTGTGTGTGTGTGTGTGTGTAGTGGCTGGAGGGAGAAGTCTGTTTGTATGAGTGTGTAAACACGAAAACAGTGCATCATCACTCTGCACCGTGTTCCTTTCCTCTGACAGATGAACACACCAACAAACACTGTGCAGCAAAGTCCTGTGAAGCCCTGACATTGTCTCTGTCTGTTGCTCTGGCTCTGTGAGAGACCATTCAGCAAAAACACCTTCACCTCACTTACATTAACTGAACTCATTGGCTAATGCTGTGTATGGATTCACACATGGAGGATGTGATTGGCCCGGGAGCAGCACTGATTTGCATACAGGAAACTCAATTGGTCAATTGCAGTGTGAAAGCATTGACCTGTGTTCAGTGCCACAAGAAGTTGGTTTTCAGTGGTTGGTTTGATGGTTCACAGTCCCCCTGAAAGGCCTGAAACATCAGGTGGGATGGTGGAGGATTTCCCTCCTATAAAGCAACAGTTATAGTGCTGTATCTTTATCATGCAAACCGACTGTTCTGCACTTTTCTGTTTAATGAATCTGTCATGTGGTCAAGAACATTAACTGGGAATAACTGTCAGTCTTTAAAGCTCTTCTGCTATTGTGAATGTGGGTTGTAAAAGGTGGGAAGTTTTGTCTTGAAAAATGTTGCATGTTTACATCAATATTTTTTTTCATAGTTTAATTTACTAAGTTTAAATCAATTAACATGTTCTACTATCCACGCAACATTGTGGGTGTGTACTAACACTCATCATGTTTTTATTGCCCTATGTCAATCAAATCTGAAAATGACTTCAACACAAGAGGTAAATGAAAGAAATGTGTAGACTTTCCTTTGTTTTGATGGAACAATGAGTATCTCAACAAATGAAATGAAGCTTAAATGCAAACCAACCAATCAAAAAAAAGACTCGTAAACTAAAGCCAATAAAGTAAGCTTATTCTACCTTTTCATTTCACGTTCACAAAAATCAAAAATCAGCGTGAGCGAGCACTTAAAACCATTGCATTAAATCCCTCCCAGGCCATCGCCGCGCGCCGCTGCTGGTCCCACAAGACGAGATGCTCTTTTTTTCTTCTTCTGACGAATAAAATTAAGCACTTTCATCTCTCTCTCTCTCTCTCTCTCTCTCTCTCTCTCTCTCTCTCTCTCTCGGCCTATAAAGCTGCAACAGCTGATCTCGTGCATCAGAGAGAGCCGCAGCTCTGCACGCGCCGAGGAGAGGAGAGAGTGAAAGAGAGCGAGAGAGGGAGAGAGAGAGATGAGCTGCTCCGGTCTTCCAACTGCAGTTTTTTACAAAAACCTCCAGAGCAATATTTATAAGGAACTGTGATGGCGTTTCTTCTGAGTTTGCGTCTTTTAAGAAACTGAAGTCTGGCGCTGAACGTGTCGAGACATCTTCCTGGACCTTTTCTTTCTCTTTTTGAACCCCTTTAACCTTCGTCTCTCTTTGACCGTTCGCTGACCGCGACCAACTCGTCTCGTCTTTCTTTGGGGTTTGAAGGCTTCGCTACACACCCGGTGAGCTGAGTTGACTCCTCGCCTGCATGGGAATTTCCACCGGAGTGTGTGTCGCTACGACTTGAGCCGAAATACGAAACGGTGGAAACGATAAAGTGCTTGTTTCCCCCCTCTTCCTTCCTCTCTTCCCCCCCTGGTGCTGAACGGAACAGCGGCAGGTTGGTGTTTGTTGGGGCAGGCTGAGCAGCAGAAAGCGGAGAGAGTCTGGTGCCGAGGGGAGCTGTCCGGTGCTGAACCCGCGAGCCAGGACAGGGGAGCGCGAGGAGCTGTTTGCTGGGAGCTCTCCGCGTGCTGAACACCAACAACGAGAAACCAAACGCTTTTCTTTTGAGAACAAAAAAAAACAAAAACGGGAATATCACGAACAAACAAATACACAACATTTTTTTTTTCCGTCACTGGATTTTCCATCTTCAGTGTTGCCGGGACAATAGCCAACCAGGAACTGGTTAATTCTACTTTTTCTGATTTATTTTCGACCTTTCAGAGCTCCACAGGTTTTGGGAATGAAAACGGACCTTTTTATTATTATTTTTTTATTCTACCAACAGTCACCCGAAAACAGCGTGTGTTTGATTGATATCAAAAGTAAACATTAGGCATGCTGAAAAAACACACGAAGGCACATGAGGAGCGTTTGATTAGTGTGATCTTTAAAAGCCATGTTTTCTCTGCACTTTGGAGGCTGTCTGGTGGAAGGAAGCAAACGCACCTGAAGTAGCTGAAACAAGGCAGCACGTTAGAGTTCAGTCAGGCCATTGAGTGTTGAACAGGCTCTGGTCAAGTTTAAAGTGGGTTAGTAACAGAGAAGGAAGCGTGTGTGTGTGTGTGTGTGTGTTTACTGAGTGTAGGAGCAACTATTGTCCCATCATGCCTCGCTCTTTCTTGGTGAAGAAAGTCAAATTGGACGATTTTTCGGCTGCAGAGCTCGAGAGCTCGTACGGCCACAGCCGAAGAGAGGAGCTCAGTCTGCGGTTTCACCATCATGACAAAGGTTAGTCCCCCCCCCCCCAATCTACACCCACACACAATGTCTGCCATACTTCATCATCTTTTTTTTTTTCATCTCCAGATTTAAAGCATTAGTCATGACTCTTTGAGAGGGAGGAGGAAAAAGGAATTACAGGGTCAAACTCCGGTCACAACCCAAAAATATACCAACTGCAAGCTGTGCAATTCTTATTACTGATTTTTTTGTATTTCATGCAAATATTGTTTACATGAAACAGCCACAGATTTCATGTGGAGAAACAGACCAGGAGTGAGAAAATAGAAGTATAAGTAATATAATCTGATGAGTGTGTGATACATGATGACCCTTTCCACGGCCAGGTCAAAGGTCAGGGCAGAGGACACGGGTCTTTCTGAAAAAGACCCCTCATCAGGGGGAATTTTTGATGACTCAGTGGTAAAAAAAAACAAACTGAATCTACAAATGAGCAGCATATAAATCACCATTAGTCTTTCAATTAAAGCAGAAAGTGACTAGATATTCAACTCTAGGATAATTGCTGAATGAACAAGTTGAGTAGGAAAAAAGATATTTTCTCCTCAGGGGAAGGAAGAAGACGGGTGATGAGCAACAGGGAGCCAGAGAGCTTGGATGATTGCAGAAAACAACATTAAATAATTATGCTGATATGGCACCAGGACACATACAGTGGGATTCTCCGTTGATCTATCGCCCAGTATTTTATTCAAATCAGGTTGTTTCCAGCAGCTGCAAGTCTCTCGTGAAGAGTTCGACAATATTGGCCTGCTGCGGCGACTGTAAATGGTTCCCACGCACCATATAATCCTGGATGCACAGGCAAAATACAATAGTCAGTAAGAATGGACAGTATTGGGTCAAACGTTCAGTGTGAAGAATTCAAGCATTGATTCTCGAATTCTTGAAATTCTCGCCTCCAGTTTCCGAACACAGGGGGATGGTCTCATATTTACTATTGAAGGCTGCTGGCTTTTTATTTTTTGTTCTGCTGGTGTTAGGTTAGAAACCAAAGTGAACACCACAGCAATGGGGGCTTACTTACTTACTACTTAATGTTGAATCAGCATTTCTTTTAAAATACAACAAAAAAACCCCTCTAAAATGAAAGTGATGATAGATAGATGATGATAGATGATAGAAAATGATAGTCTAGCAGTGTGCAGTTTTATGAACCCTTTTAGCCTAATTTAGCTTAATGTTTTGGTTGTATGGCACATTTACAGATTCTTCTGAAATGTTTCCAGAAGCAAACCTCACTAAATGAGGAGTCAGTATTCAAAGTTTTTTAGTGTAGCTACTGTACAGTAAAAATGGCATCTCATTATGTTGTTCCTTCTCTGTGGGATGGATATGTAAATATACTGTAGGCTGCTAACCTGTTAGCCATGCTATAATATATGATGTGTGTAGGGTTATGGGACTATATCGGCTTGTTCCTGTCCTCTAGTGGCCCCAGAAATTGATGTATGCAGCTTTAAAGAGCTGAAGGAAAAACTGTGGCTGTCAGTGGTGCGCAGTGAGAGGTGTGTTACAGTGTTAGTGCAGCCTGGTGGTTTTCACATTGTAGCAAGGTCAAATGTGAGAGGAAGAGATCCCAGGTGTTCTGATGACAGAGTGAACAGAGGAACATGCAGCACAGCAGCAGCAGCAGCAGCAGTGCAGCAAGAGCAGCAGCAGCAAGAGCAGCAGCAGCAGCAGTGCAGCAAGCATGTAAAGACTGAGACTGCTATCCCTTGTTATAAATATAACAAGAGTTTGACTGAAGCTGCTGCAGCTTGTTGCTCGCACACACACAAATGTACGTGAACATACACACTGCTGTGTTTCTGTCAACTCGGCACATTTCCCAGGCAGCTCGCACAGCTGAGTGCACAGCATTACACACACACACACACACATACACACATACACACATACACGCATACACACATACACACATACACAGAGGAAGCAGTCAGTGACCTACAAGTGTCCAAAGCACACAAGTGTGTGTCAGTTACTGCTGGTTTGGATCAAAAATTAAATTGTAGCTTGCAGCTTTTCTCTCTCCCTCTGTATCTGTCTCTCATTTTCTCTGTTTTTCTGTCTGTTTCTTATTCTCTGCATTTCAAAGACACATAAAAAGAAGGATGGCTCTGGTTTGGCAGAGTATTTTAATCTTTAATAAGCATTTAGAACAGCGATCGGCTCTAATGCTGTTAAAGTACTTTGAAATGAGAGAGAGAGTTGACACAGCGAGACGGAGACAGAGACAGTTGGCGGGAGACGTAGACAAACAGAGACAGTACACAGACGCTGAGACGCGCAGCAATTACAGTTCACAACACAGTGTTTTCAAAGGGGGATTGCAGGGAGCGGTCATGTTTAATTGGCAGTGATCATAAAAAGAAAGTCTGTGAGAGAAAGCGGCGATACGCACACCATTATTGCACTTTGACATTTCGCATCCTAAAACAAGGGATGGAGTTGGTTTATATTTCTGTGTTACTGCCTCTTGGTCACATATGTACAACTCAGCCTGTTTCTTAGCATCTTCAGAGCAGAGTAAACAAACACATCCACTGAAAAGGAGTGCATACAGTTGTTTAAAGCAGACTAAGTCAAGAGCATAGTGCTTTAGTGGAGAGACATAAGATCAGCTAGAGACTACCAGCACAAGAAGGTGAGCTTATCCTTTATTCCTGCATAACTACCAGGCCACAATTATGCACAAGAAAACCAGGGCACATTATAGTAATATGTAATGAGGATACCCATGTGTCCAAAGGATGTGCCTCTTTCCAATTTAACATTATACTTTTGCACTACTCAAACTGCATTGACATCAAATACTATGTCTAACATGTTTAATTTTCTACAAAATATAAGTTAGATATTAAGATGCCTGTCCTTTGTTGATACGTATTTCCACATCTATGTGCAGTATAGTTTCAGGACAGCAAGACCAGAAGTGGATGAGAATGAGAAACAGCAACATGTGCCAGGTTTTGTTTCCCCCTTTAAATGTCTACAATGGCACAGCTGGGAAACATCTGGGAAAGTAAAATCCATGACGTCTGCTGTCAAAGTCCCCTCAAAGAGACTATAGTGACTGTTCCAGTGGAGTTGTTCAGTGTCCGCCACTTACGAGTCCATAGGTCAGCGTGACGAGCCAGACTGGAAGCTCGGTCATCTCTCTGGAGTTCACTCATGCTCCATAAAACACGCTCCACTCAGGCACATGTACAAACAAACATAGTGCTTATTTTCCAGAGTGCAATGATTGAATATTCATGATTCATGATTTTCTCTCTGTCTCTACACCTTTTTTTTTTTTTACAACCTCCTTGGTCTGACCTCACCCCTCCATTTTCTGTCTTCAACTACAGCTACATGTTGATTTACATCAAACCGTCAAATTATCACAAGAGCTGTAAACATCTCTGCCAAACCACCCAACCACAACCACCAAATTGGTCTTTCTTTCTTTCTTTCTTTCTTTCTTTCTTTCTTTCTTTCTTTCTTTCTTTCTTTCTTTCTTTCTTTCTTTCTTTACTGTCTATGTCTCACCTCGCCGTCCCTCTCCTTTCTTTCCCCCTCCATCTCTGTCTCTTGCTTTCCTCATGTTATCGACCAACTTCTGAGCTTTTCTCAGAACTGCATCATGAAATTATATTACCAGCAATAGTATCTCCTCTGCAGCCGTTGTCTAAATGCTCACAGAGTGCTAATTGAAATGGAGAGCTATTGATCGCCATAGATCTACAGGAGTCATGGCTGTGGGGTATTAGCTACCAGTCTCTCCTTGTCTCTGTTAGACTCCAGCCTGTTGAGAGCAGAACCCAATAATAGAAATAATGAAGGAGCTGACATCGTAACGTGGTAACAAATCACATTTGTCAGGAGCTGTGCACGGATATGCAAATTGCTCAGGAATTTGTGAGTCTCAGGCAAATAAACCTACTGTTCAGCTCAAGAGTGAGAGGGAAAGGTTACACAGTTAAATTTAATTGTGTCAGGGTGCCCTTGAGCAAAGCACTGGACTCCAGCTGCTCTAATAGAGATGCTCTACAACAGGTGCAGCTTTGACAGCTTCGAGGTGTGACTGTGTGCCGTTGTAGACCTGTCAGGAAAGGTGGTGCTGATGAGGAGAAAGAGTGCTCACTGAACCCCTCCATGAAGAATAAAGATTTCCCACTCAGGGAAAACTGTCTCCTCCTTGCTGGCAAAGACATAAAAGCACTTTACTACCACTATAAATACCACAAACTCCTTCTCCTTCTTTATATTGCCTCCAAAAATGGTTGTGCCTGTGACACAGCTCTCAGTGTGAGCGTGTTTCTCAAGAACAGACTTGTGTCTCATATGAATGCATGTGTTAATGGGAAGGCAGACGTCGGTCTTAAAGCATAATGTACATGTTGTTAATGTCTTGTTAATGTGATCCTCAGACACCAGGCTGTAATCAGTAATATTATCTGGAGACAATATGCGAAGCAGCGCTATTAATAATGAATGAACTCGGGTGAATGAGTTTGATTTGTGGCCTGTGTTTTTACAATTATATGAAAGATTCATCATATAAAAGAATTGTATTGGTAGCAGTGGATGATATGGAGCCCCTGGGGTCACGAGGACAACAGTAACATGTAGCCCTCGTGTAAACTGCCTTGTTTTTCACTGCAGCCGTTTGGTTTATGATTTAGTGCATGCCATTGTTTTTGCATAATTATGTAATCACGTTTATTGTGGTTTGATTCATTTATTATTCCTGATACTGTCATGATGCAACTTATGAGTTGAAAGATCTTTGCAGTAAACACAACGCACTTGTAGAATCAACACAATTATCACAAGTTAAAACATAACAAATTATAGCATCTTATATTATAAGCCTCATGTTTTAGGAAGACAGCAAATAGGTTGTTTGACCCGTCACTACTGTGACCTCAGTGATGCACATTGCTTTAAACTACAAAACCTAAGCTTGAAATAATCGGCGTCAAGAAGCATCATGTGCAGTGAATTGTGGGAAACTGTTGAACTTTATATTTGGACTTTATAATAGTGATACAGTTGGAAAAAGAGCAGATCTAAGTACTCTCAAATGTCAAAGGAAGGAAAGAATGATTCCTCTCAAGGAGTGGATTTCCCTTTCAGGATTCTGTTGCACCTTTCTAGTACTCATGTAGCATCTCTGTAAAGATTTTCAAACCGATCAGTTTCTTATTTCCAATCAATTCTCCTGCCAAGGCCCAATGATTAACCTCTTCCTCTGTCCCTTCAGGCTACGTCAGTGATTATCTGAGTCCAAATCCCTACGATGACGTGGTTGGAAGTGACTCATCTGTCATCTCTAAAGTACCCTCCCCAAGCCATTCGTCAATCATCTATGGCCACATCAATGATACCTACACTGGTATCCATGGTGACATCCATGGTGACATCAATGGCGATTCGGACCAGCCGGACAGCCCGCGGTCCGAGGTCTCGTCGTCGGCCGGCGGATACATCAATGGGGACACGGCCGTGAGTGAGGGCTACACAGTGGACGCGTTTTTCATCATGGATGGACGGTCGCGGAGGAAAGCGGCCGCCGCTGCGAGCCCCAGAGGAGCCACCCAGAGGCACACCTGCAGCGAGTGCGGCAAAACCTACGCCACCTCCTCCAACCTGAGCCGGCACAAGCAGACGCACAGGAGCATAGACAGCAAGATGGCCAAGAAGTGCCCCACGTGTGGGAAAGTGTACGTCTCCATGCCTGCCATGGCCATGCACCTGCTGACCCACGACCTCAAGCACAAGTGCGACGTGTGCGGCAAAGCGTTCAGCCGGCCGTGGCTGCTGCAGGGCCACATGCGCTCGCACACGGGCGAGAAACCATTCGGATGTGCCCACTGTGGGAAAGCATTCGCTGACCGGTCAAACCTACGAGCTCACATGCAGACGCACTCAGCCTTCAAACACTACAAGTGTAAACGCTGTAACAAAACGTTTGCACTCAAGAGTTACCTGAACAAACACTACGAGTCTGCATGTTTCAAGGGAGCTTTCTCCCCTATGAGCTCAGTGGATGAATGATGGACTCTGGGGTTTATTTTATTTATCTAGATCAGATCCTCCTGGAACTCACTCCCTGCTCTTCCTGCTCTCCCCCAACAACATGACCTGTACTGTATGCTTAAGCGCTACAAGGGAGGAGTGTTTTTTTTTTCTCTGCAAGGATCATGAGGCAAATGATAAAAATAGATTGACGACAGGTCCGTTTTTATCAAGACCCTTCCATTCCTTCCTTTGTCTCCTATTTCCTTATCTGGAGTGAAAACTTTTCGATGCCTGTTTTAGATTGCCACCTGCTTCGATAATTTACGTCCCCTTCGCAGGCTGTTTTGAGTATCTGTGAAGATAAATAAAGCACAGCACATCTAGCTCATCATTTTTGAAGATACCTAGATCTATTTATGTCCATATCTATCCTTGTCCTTCTTTTTTTTTCCCAACCCACAACGAAACAACACTGAAGCACAATTCTTCCTCTATCTCTCTCTTCCTCTTTGTGTGACGGGCATATCACAGGAGGTTTGAAGCATGAATCACATCTTTCATTTTCTTGCAAAGAGATTCAATGAACTTATATTTTATGCTTTTTTTAAGAAAAGAAAAAAGAAAAACAAACGTTCAAAATCTCAGGATACATCTAGTATCCTGCTTTTAGTGAAACTGACCTTGGACTGAACCGACAAGGGGATAAAGCATCAAAACAAAGAAAGCACATCGTAATTGTTCTCTGCAAGTAAGCAAAAATACATAATGTTTTTCCATTTACACTAGTGACGTCCTACTGTACACAACTACACTGAATTGCGAAGAAAATATATTGTGCAAACCTGCCAGAACATAGTAGAAATGGCAAAGTACAGCAGTGTAGTGGGGAAAAAACGTTTTTTCTATTTGTTTTTTTGTGATTTTCTTTTAAACCAATGTCATATTTGAGCACAGACACCACTTAAAACACTTAATTTTGTCATTTGTGCTTTACTTGACGGCGTTTAACAGTGTAAAAGCGAGAGGGACTTAGGGAGGCAAGCTGGACTTCCAGTTAGGGATCAGATGGCTGAAAACTCTCACTGAGCCACCAGGGTGAAAACAGTGTTTTCCTACAAACTAAATCTTCCGTTATCTATTTTTACTTGTCAATGTCAGGCGAGGACGCAGACATTAAAAATGATTTTCTTCAAAAGGTCAAACCTTTCTCAGTTGCTGTAAAATAGTGTTTTTGTTGCCAGTGGACCACACAGTATTCAGCTTTGAGGTTTACATGTTTTTTTTATGTGTCTATTTATTGCCTAATTTATTTATTTATTTTTATGTTTTTGTATTGATTTGCACTTTGTCATATTTTTCTTTGCCTTTGTTACAAATATGCCAAAGCATTTGACACTTTCTAATTACGGAATAACTTTTTACTTTTGTCTGCCACTTTAATTATTAAAAGAAAAATAACTACTGCATGCAAAAAAATAATAGCCTAATAATGGAATCTATGCCAATTTTCTGAATCTTTGGGATATTTTGCCAAACCTCTTAGATAACAGGCAAATTAAGCAAATTTCTGTCTTGGGCAATATTTCATTCATATCCAATAGAGCAATAATGCATGATATTTTTTGAAGAAACGTGAGTCATAACTGCTTGTAACATCTTGATTTTGTCAAGTACCACTATTCTATGTACTTATGAGAAATACAATTTCAGGGAGTTAGTAAACCAAGCTAGTGTTAAATATGGAGGGTTGGGTTAAGAGCTCTACATTTACAAGAACTGTGACACTGGCGTGATTTTTTCGAGGCCTCCTCCAGAGACTTTGTGTTGCAAAAGAGCAGAGTGTCAGTTTTCCAGTTTTCAAACCTCTGTTTCACTATGTAATATTATCCAATACAACTGCCTCCTAGTTATAGTTGTATCTTGGCATCAATAACTTATTGACAGCTATGTCTGTGCAAGCATTAGAAGCTGTTGGGGCTTCCAGGGATTCACACAGATGGCATGACTCCTCTAGATGGAGGGCTCTGGGTTGGGTCGGGATGGGTCTTTTTGGTTTATGCACTGCCTGCCTCGTATTATTATTCTAAAATATTGTAGAAAGTAGAAGGTACTACTGTAGGCCTCTGGTGCTGAAACATGGATGAAGACAAAAACCCAGAACTAGAGTTATTGAAAGTTTTGGTACTTAATATGTTGCTGGTTTTATCTGTTCAAGAGAAACAGCTTTACAACAGCGTTGGTTCTGAATGTGGGCCTCCTTGACTCTCCATAGTCCTTGGAAGTCCTTGAGCAGGTCTCTGCTTCTCCCCTGGTGAGTTTCTAATTGGTGATGAAGGAGATTTCCTCCTATGAGTCGGTCAGAATCAGTGAGCAACTGTTTTTTTCCCCCTGTCTGGATAAAAATCAGTTTTGCTCCTTGGCTTCACATGAGAGATGAATTTACAAACTCCCTGCGAGGACTCCAGAGCCAACAACATCCATTAAACCTCCTGCACAATTTCACTTGTTTTTCTTTCCATCATCTCTCTCTCTGTTGTCAGGTTGTTGTGGTGATTCCCAATGCAATTATAAGGATTGTTGAGAAAGAAGAGACATTTGGTCAATATTTCAGCACCAGAGTGCATTGACAAACACTTAGATTCTACTATGAACTACTGTAGCCTAATATAGCCACAAGCTAGTTTACCTATTCTTATATAAAAGCACTTCCTCTTATGAACTATATCTTACAACATTTGTTTTTTTCAAATATAGTAGCACAATGAAAGAGTTAGATTCAGGTAGACAATGCCTTGTATGTAGAAATAACAACCTTTTTCTCTTTTTTCTACTACGATGAATCAATGATAAAAACAACATCAGAGCAACAAAGATGCTGGTATGACACATGCTGTGTTGTTTGAGAATAACACATGAAAATGTAGGTAAAAAATGACACATGTTGTAAATCAACAACTTCAATACACGTGTAATTTTTTGAAAAAAAAAAAAAATCTTCACCACACCTTTTTTTAGAGTGAATGAAAACTCTTTTTGCGGCAAGAGGCCTTGTACATAAGCACTGATGTGACTTTGGTGTCCGATGATTTCTACAGATCTGTATAGAGTGACGATGATGATGATGATGACGATGATGATGATGATGATGATGATAATGATGATGATGTTGATAATGACGATGATGATAATGACGATGATGATAATGAATTTTTCTGGAGCTTCCTGCTTTGTTTTGAGTTCTTCCTCTGAGGATTTTTTGAAACAATGTAAAGCACAAAGACAACACTGGGCATTTTGTTTCACTTCCTAAATAAAAACTAGTTTAAAGAAGTTGTGTGTCAAGGTTTTTTCTGCTCTAAGCACATAATTAACTGTGTATTCTGGTAGAAAACAAACTTGTCTGTTTTATATTATTAGAAACAAAACCTTTACAAACATAAAAAAAAACCTGCAGCGTCACATACTGTACAATAATCTTCTGCAACTACTGTAACCAAGAATAACATGCACAATATGCCTTTAATATGTAACTTGTGGCCACAAAATAACATTATGCAGCTTATGAAGCCTATATTAGACACATGGGTTACAAAATGGCTTCTCATGGCTGCAGCTACATAAACAGAAGGTGATTAAGATTTGTTTTCAATGTACAGTAACTGAGAGCACACGTGTGCCATTGTGGTTAGATGGTATAAAATAAATAAGAAAGTGAGTAACGTAAGAGTCTGGAGACTGCAGTCAGTCTCAAGCATGCTTTGTCTTGATTTCTTTTGTAATTTCTTTACTCTCAAAAGGTTGTTTGAAATAAAGCTAAGTATGTTTACCCTGTTCATCATCTCAGTTTAGTGATGTAGCATTAAAACTAGGCTACTGCAGGGATTCAGATCCTGTTATCTCTAAAACCATAATACACTATTAACTAATTATAACCCATCCAATCTATAGGAAGACACCACCACATTAGCTTTAGCTCCAGAGTAAATCTAGCATGACTAACCGTCACATGCTCTCACCGGATTCCAATGATTCCTATTGAAGCTGGTCTCCATAACACTGTTACTTAGATTACTATTGGCCGCACAGACGATCCCATTGACTGTAATTGGCTACCATCTGCCAGAACTTTACCTCATAGACAAATGACCTTCTATTAAAAGGTGATTGATTTTCTCCTGTTCCTACTAAAGATATTGATTTTCCTCTATTGCTTTCGGTCCACTAATGATATTAATTCTAACATTCAGTGAAGCTGAAAAAAAGTCCTGCTAGCTATAATGGCTACTGTCAGTGCGTCTGTTCGTGTGTGTGCTTGCCTACCTACCTATACAACATGGCATCACAGTGCAGGGCCACAGTGCACGCAAGCCCACCTGGACAGTACCAAAACACAAAGGGTCCAGAAGTCAACAAGGTGTATTGTTTTGTTGTTGATGTAAGATTTTAACCAACTAAAATTTGATTGTATTGTATCATCTTACAATTATGTCATTACTTCAGTTAATCTATCACAATGTTAAATTCTCTGACCCAATGAAATATTGCTGTGACACACCAACTAATAAAGAGCTTGAGAAACAAATCAAAGGGACGCAGAAGAAGACGGATTGTCGAACACAGAAAATGAGAAAAGGAAGGCAAAAATAGATAATATTTTATTTATTGCCCCAAAGCATTTAAATATGTTAATTCCTGTTTCCCATGATGCCTGACCTTCTGGCCTTCAGCAGGTGAAGGTTTAAATAGTTCATACACAGTCCCTACAGTATGTAGTTTTCACCTTAAATCATGCATAAAGCAGAAAGGCAGTGAAACTCAAACGTACACCTACACAGTGAACACCATTACTAATAAGTCAGTCCTATAATATAGCCCTAAAAATAGCAAATAGACTCACTGAGTGCAGTTTGGACTGAAAAAAGATACAACATTTTATGATAAGATAAAGTACTGCTTCATTATTTGTGTTTCCCTTTGCTTTTATGAGTCAATAAAACTTCCCAAAAGGAAACTTTGATTTTACTATCACTGACTAAATTTTGCTTTCATACAGGTAAGATCCCCTGTGGATAAACAGTGAGCGCTCACCTCACAATAAAATGTTTCACATGCTCCCAGGTTATTTGTCTCATATTTATTCATGTCTAATATCACATGCTGAGGTGTAAAGGAGTTGCTTAATAAATATTATTAAACTGTTTTCCCAATTACTGATTAGGAGGCAACACTTATTTATCTATCAACTGAATGAATGAAGCGTGTATCAAACCAGAACATGATCTTTCCCTGACTTTGAATAAATGCTGTGAGTGTCTGAACACAACCACAAAAAAAAAGTTTAACAGTGCTGTGGTGTGGACAAATGGGTATTGTACTGGAAAATTAGACTAAAACAAAAACATACTTACAATTTTTTCCGTATCAACAACATATTGTCAACATATTTTGTTCTTATGAAAACATAACCTAGAAAATATAATTTAGCCAGACTTGTATACTTAATTAACATGTTTGTTTGATAATAATAAGAGATGTCATCATATGCTGACATTTTCAGGCAGATGTCAGTCTCACAGAGGTTCAGGAAAAACTAGTCCATATGTATGGAGATGATGTAAAAAACCTATTAGGTGTTTTTAGTTTGGAGAGGGCTCAAATGTAGAAACTAACATCTGGTTATTCATTGTTTGTAATGGTTTTAAATAGGACAAGAGCCCACTGTATAACTGAATGTCCCATGAACGCTTGTAATCTTTTATAATTGTATGAGAGGCTGGGAAATACTGCTTGCAATTTGTGATGGCAATACCAATGTGTGCCATGTTCCAGGCCTGGGACGTGTTTACCTTTATGAAAAAAAAAAAAATCTGCATATTATAAAAAAAAAAAAAGGATATTTATGCCTGATGATATCACAGCATCATTTTAATAGGGCCTTTGAGGCCAAGTGACTTTCAGCGTTAGTGTGCACATGTGTGTGTGCAAATGTATGAATATGTATAAAAGCTCTGTGTAATATCACGGTTCACCAATCTGATAGGAACATATAGAGGGCTTCCTACGTACACACACATACACAATCTATATGCAAACACCTGCAGCCCAAAGGCTGTATGTGTGTATGCATGTAAGTGTGTGTGGCCCCACTCATAAACTCCCTTATATTCACACACACACACACTCACAAACACACTATGCAGGATTTTTCCTGTGGCTTTTTACCCTAATTAAAAAGCTCTGGAGTAATTGTGATAGTTAACTACATGGCTTGTGACTTGTTAGTGCGAATGGAGGCTCTCTGCCTTCACCTGGCATCTCATGGCTGAAAACCAACCTTGCAACATCAGTGTAGTACCTGGCAACACAAAAGCGCTCCATAACCCGTAATCTTTTGTTTATGACAGTTAAGACTACATAAACATACACGTCATAACATCGTACTGTAGGTATATGTTATATAACGTTGTCCACAGTATTGATTCTTTGCCTGCTTTGTTGTAAACAAATGCACATGGCCGGGAGGATGGTTAACAAAACACTTGCATCCTTTTTAAAGTGCAAGCTCCTGGACGACCATGCTGCTGCTGCTGTTATCAGTTATCACAGAAAAAACTATTTTAGTAAAATGAACCAAAACATTTCTCACACAGGCAGCTTGATGAGAAACTGCACTGACTGGTGTTATTTCCACTTTACTTAATATGCTGTATGATTTAACCAGAAGCTTCTACTGAGATCTGTGAGTCAGGCTTTTTTATGGGTCTGTATGATTTCAAAATAATTTCCAAGGATGTTTCCTGGAAATAATCATGTAGCATAGTACAAATCTGTTATTTGACAAATGAAAGTATATACTATATCAATAATTATTCATTGATTTTTAGAAACTACATTTTTTATATTAGATTCCATGGAAGCCATAGGTAAATTTATTTAATGACTGAAGTCAAATTGTGGACTCAGATCTTTGCCTCACTTCTAACACTGGGTCATGATTGTTCCCATTTTTATCTGTGCAGACTAAAAACAATGATGATGATAACCGGTGACATGACCCACTGATGAACGGGTAAAACACAGTGTTGTGAAGTAACTGCTCAGGAGGAGAAACAACAGTGAGAGAACAGATGATGGGAGAGACGAGAGGAAGAGACGGAGATAACGAGACAGAGATGGAGAAAAGATGGTGGAAGTCAGAGAGGCAGTGAGGAGGAAAGAGGTGTCAGGAGGCGTTGAGGAAACTCGACCTGAGCTCTAAATGGCTCCTTAACAAGAGGCTGAGACAGCAAAATGAAATTATACTCACACAGACACGCACTCACACATACACACACACAGACATCCACAGACATCCACAGGAACTGCCACTCCTTTATTGTTTTATTCATGTAAACAATGTATGATTCATATGTGGCGTGGCACATACTTGTTTATGTTGTGTACTCACTTCATCATGTATTAATGTAATTGTCACTAATATTTTGAATGCAAAAAGGGACTGCTTCAACATGGTTCTCACAAATTTGCATTCAACAGACTCATACACTTTCTTTTTTCTATGGTCACACACACACACACACACACACACACACACACACACACACACACACACACACACACACACACACACACACACACACACACACGTATGCACGCACACCTCCCCTCAAACACACATTTAGCCTCACACATGGTGATAGGTCTTTTAAAGGGGTGTTTCACACCTCATCGCATTTCAATTAGTAGGTAAGACACACACACACACACACACACACACACACACACACACACACACACACACACACACACACACATGCACACACATGCACACACACACACACACGGATCTTGACAGTCTGTCCGCTGGGTGAAGAAGATTCATTTGGATTCTCATCTCCTCTCTTTCCTCTCTTCACTTCAGTATGTGCCCTTTCTTCTCACTCTCCCTCTTTCTCTACTTATCTCCCCTCTGTATATTCACTTTGCTCTCTCTCTCTCTCTCTCTTTCTCTCTTTCTCCCTCTGTCTTTCTCTCCATATCAATGTGAGTGACAGTGGTTTGACCTCCTGGGCTGTCAGGGGAGGCTGTTGCACAGACAGCCTGAATAGAGGAGTCTCTCCCTGGGTACCAGTCTGCTGAGGGCTGGAGGGAGAGGACATCCAGCCACAACTACGCACATGGTGTACATACAATACTAACAACAGAGTGCAGCCTTGTCAGCAAGATCATTTGTCCCTAAAGTTGCATAATATTAACTTATTATGAAATATTGTTATTAGATTATTATTTCAGCATGGGTTGTGTTTTCATAGCTGTCAACATTGTACTCATGTAAGTAATTGCTGAGATCTGGGAACATGGCAACATGGCTACACCGAAGTGCAGGGAAGTAACAACAGAGAGCATGACATTTTATCTTTTAAGTTTTCAGATAAATCAGTATTTTATCATAAAAAAAGATGCACTTCATTGAGTGAACTAAATTATTGCATGTTGTATTGTATATTGTAACAAGAATCAATCAGCAATTCCGCATTTTGCTTCAATTACGTATGTTGTGTATATTGATTCACAGTTCTTACGAAGAATAAATTTGACTGTAAATAAAGAAAAAAATTCCAAAGAGGGCGCACACAAAAAACATTTTCACTCCCTCTCGACTGCATTTTCATCAACATGAGCAAAACAGTCAGTGACTGAAGCACTACAACAAATGTTGTGTTTCTTGACCTTTGACCTCTCTGTATTGTAGGATCCAATGAGACTAATGATGACAACCCATCATGGCAGAGAGTGGCACACACTGTAATGTTTGCTCCTCCCTGGGACATCCACAGCCTGCTGCCCACCAATGATGCTTCTTCCTCTGCCGTTTTCATTTTTCATATTTTGCACATTATTTTTTTCAATATTTTTCGTATTTCATTTATTCAATATTTTGTCATGATTTTCTACAGATTTTAATGTGGCTGCAGCAAAAATACCAATGTTTTATTATTTTTTTTTTCCATCATTCTGTTTTGATTGTGTTTGTAACTGTTTTGAACAAAGTGTGTTGAAAAATGTGCTGCAAAAGTTTCGATTTTATAGATAGATAGAAACTGAGAAAAGAGTTCATGAATTTTGGTGACTGTGGTCACTGAATGCATTTTGTGTGAAAGCAATGAAGTGATTCACAGTTTGTTCCACATGGACTTCTGTTTTGCAGACTGTGTTAAGAGTTTTGAAAATGTGACTTCAGTTTTGACCAATGCTTGTTAGCAAGTGAAAAAAACAGTGAAGTGAAGTCTATTTTATTTATGCAGCCCAAAATCACAGTCTGAAACAGCGTTCACTTCACTTTAATGGCCACATGACAAGAGTTGGTGGAGTTCGCTTTTAGTACAGCATGGAAAAAAAAACTCAGTGCATAGTGCTGCAGTGTAGCATATAAACAAACATATCACAGTGGAGACAACGCATCACGCACCAAGACTACATTTTGAAAAACTGTGGAAGCTTCAGGAATATTCCTCCTCAATAACCGAGGCAAATGAACAAACGAAACGTCCCAGAATCAGAAATGTTACCACTGATCCTTCATTCTGTAGGGAGAAGGTGTGTGTGATCTTGTGACCTACAGCAGGTCAGCAAGAATCCTGGATTGGAGCAAAGACCGGTTTGTATTCTCCCAGGATGTTTCAAAAGAGCTACAGTAGATACAACATGTTAAGTCAGCCCTGCCTCCAAATTTCCCAACTAAAAATATCACCTTGGACACCTTGAACCTCAAAGAGAGATCAATCATTCATCTCTTAATCATGAATTTTTAAACCATGAGGTTTTGATGTTTGCAAGAGTTTCCTTACGCTTATAAAAACCTAGAAGTTTATGTGTGATGATGTCGACGAGACGAGCCAACAGGCCTGCAGTAACAGAAACCAACGCAGATGCGAGACGCTGCACAACACAAGTAAACTAAAAACAAAGACGACAGCTTTCAATGGAATGAATGGACATTGCATTATCATGAATCCACAGTAAACAGTGGACAGCTTGGGTAAATGTTTTAGCACTTAGCTTTGTTTACTTGACCTGAAGGTTTGTTTAGCACCTGTCAGATTGTCTTACCTTGTTTTAGCAACGTTACAATGTTCCCAGATCTCAGCATTAAACTTTTCGGGGGCGATGACATTGTAGAACCAGGAATCTGTGATGCAAACAACAAAAACAAGAGCCAAGTTATAATCAATCACATTTATCTTTTAGAAACTTAGCTCATGCTCTCCTGCTATCTGCCATGTTCCTCCACCCTCTGCAGCTGGACTTCACTGGGTAACGCATCAGCAGTTATCTCAGCTCGGTCTGTAATATTTCAATGTGCACTTGGGGGAAAAAAACCCCATCCACCTACGTAACTGCTGGACGGTGAACAGGACAGGAACGCAGAGCTAAAGCGGAGCGCTGTTGTCGGTCTGATTTCATATGACTGACACGCAGGTAAGAGGAAACAGACAGAGGTCACGCAGAGGTCAAAAGGGAGTGTAAGAGCTGTCCTACACAGTGTGTGTGTGTGAAAGAGATGGAGACAGAGGAAAGATTGGGTACAAATTGAATCCTTTCCAACTGGGGAGCTGTTGACTGTTCATCACCACTAAAATACACACACACCTGCCTCACACACGCTGTGAGGGTGAGACAGGTGTTCAGCGTGATTCCACCTCACATACACACACACCATTAACCCCCCCATGTTCTCTCTCCCAACCTGTCTTGTCTTCCTTGTCTTTAATCCATCCTCCTCTCATCCTCTTCCTCTCTCTTTCTCCATCCTCCAGATTCTTCACCTCCTGACAGTTTTTTGACAGATGATATATGCAGCCGTGCTGGAGAGTAAATGTGGCTATTTACACCTAGATATAATAGTGCGGTAGAAAGAACACCTAGATGTCTGTAGCCAGTGATGCTATTTGCACCTGAGGTGAAGAGTCAATGTGGCTATTCACACCTGAGTTTTAGTCTCTCCTGGACCACTTCAGTGAGCTATCTGGGGAAAGTTCTGGCAGAGGAGCTTTCTAACACATTGGGCAGAGGTCTGTTTCAATCCAAACTATCATCTTTTGCTATAAGTGTTTTGCTCCCTAAGCCAAACAAACTGCAACTGAAAACTGAACACAAGTCTAGTTATTCTTTTTTTTTTTTTAAGTATATTTTTTGGGCTTTTAATGCCTTTAATTGATAGCACAGTCGAGAGAGAGAGAGAGAGACAGGAAATGGGGAGGCAGAGAGGGGGAATGACATGCAGGAAAGGGCCGCAAACTTAAACTTAGAATTAAACCGTTTAATGTCATTGTCAAAAAAAACAAACTAAACAATGAAACAGTTTAGAACCCTCTTTGGCAGTGGGCAAGTACGACCTTTGCGATAAAAAAAAGAAAGAAAAGAAAATATAAGAATAAACAGGAACTGGAGACTCTGTATTTTACTTCTTGTAATCCTACTTTACATGTAATAGGTGCCTGATCTGATAGCAGCACATACCATCCACTATTATGGCGCTGGTACGATGCAATACAACAATTTCTACCACACCATCAGTCATCAGTCATTTATCTCTAATAAGAATAAGAATAAGAAAAAGAATAACTTTATTCATCCCAAAGTGAAAATCATTTGTCAGGCAGCTCATCTATTTGAAGAATTAAAAGTTAAAAGAATTAAAATTAAAAAGCCTGATGGGACAAGATCACAGATTCTTTTGCTCCATCGTCACTAAAATAAGTGAGAACCATTTTCACAAACCACAGCTCCTTTGAGCAGACTGACATCAACTGTATTTTTCAGACCCATTGATCAGGAGAAAATAAATGCTATTTGTGATCTGTTTCTGCTTTCTCTTTGCTTAATAAAGCAGTTAGTGCTGAAATGTTTTAACTGTTGTTGGAGGGAAAACAGAGAGCGTTAACAGACTGATATGATCCTGTACTGGGTTGATCTGCTGATAAATGAAAACAAGTGGCAAAAATCAAGTGCTAATTCAAACTGTTTTTTCGATTGTTGTGTTTTGTTGTCTTGATGATGTGACCATGCTGTGTGGAAAAAAAGCTGTATCATCTGCGTAGAGGATATTTGGTGTAAATAACGACGACTAGGTGCCATGTGACTATTTTCACCCAGGTGCAAATACATACTCCATCTGTTTTTTCTTCTCAAACTGTGAGTGTGCTACAGCTTATACAATGGTATATTTCAGGCTGTAGAATATTTGTCTGATTATGTTACAACAAACTCACTGTCATATTCCTCAAAAAATATGTGTTGTGGTGGATCATTGCATTTCCTGGATTTCCAGGCAGATGTATCATGTGAAACTCTGCTCTGTTGCTTCTCACACCCACACAGATTTATTGTTTTTTTTTCTGTGAGATGAAAAAAGAAAACGCCATTTATGGCTGATAATGTTTTTTTCCTGTAATCTCTCTCTTTCTCTAATGTGTCTTTTATTGCACCAGTACAGAACAAAGCCCTCAGGCGCTGTACACACACACACATCTATATAACCCCTCTTCTACCTCACACATTCTCTCATACAGACCACATGCTGAAACATAACACACTATATTTGGCTTAATATCATTACCAGTTTGCACAATATGTAAGATGCACAAACATGTTAGCGCACATACACACTCATAGGCACACACAGGCCCTACACTTATGATGTCATGAGCTAACTGTGTCAGCGAGGTACAAATTCTGAGTCGTTTGTCAGTTCACTGACAGTGGCTCACACACAACAATAACTGTTTGTGTGTTTTTCACTGGTTTTATGAGCAAGAATCAGTATTTTAGTGTTAGCCCTCGGCTATAGAGCAGGCAGACAGATGAAGGAAAAACTGAGACAGAAAGTAGAGGAGACAGAAACTAGACATTGCAAATAAGGGAAGAGAAAATGGCTGTGTGTGTGTGTGTAGGTGTGTGTGTGTGTGTGTGTGTGTGTGTGTGTGTGTGTACCCTGTTGCCAGTGCTATTAAAGTTGTATTGCACAGGGCTTTTAGAACATCGACCATCAGCCAAGCAACTTTAGCTAATAATTTTTTAAAAACCTCTGTGCTTTGTGCATGTCAGGGCTCCTTCCCAATGTGTGTGTGTGTGTAGGCGGTGCAGGAGTTGGGATTGTCGTCCTGTATTTGTATACGACTTTTCATCACATCTTTTAGAGACACATGCGTGCACGCATGAATTCATTTTAGATATGTTCTGCCGTGTGCAAATGCTCTGCTAATTTTACATTTTATCCCATCTGAAAAGCAGCCAGGGGTTTTTATCTATAAGTCGTCCTTCGGAGAACCAGGGAATATTTCGTCACATCTTACACAATTCTGAATGAAAGCCGTCGTACAGGCAGTTCAGGCAAATGCTTCTGAGGAACTGAACATTGTAAATGAACCCAGCTCTGCACAGCCAGACTTTGCAGAAAGGACTCCCCCACCGTCCAGGGAATTCCTACACAGTGTACTGACAGAACTAATCTAAACTCACATGACCATTATTCATTATTGCATTGCATGAATCAACAACACCAAAAATATAGCACATAATAAGCAGGCAGAGGAGGGATAAACTGGAATATCTTTAGATGTTACAAATTGCAAATTAGTGAGGGACTGTTAAGCGTAAATGAAACACAACTGATGCCAAGCAGTAACACATTTGCATCCTCCAAAGGTGTGGTCCTTCGTTTTATCTATCAAACTGGACAACATGCAACTTCTTTTTACAAAAACTTGAGATTTTAAAGCCTGTGTTTAAATGGTTGTACTGCTAATTGTTCAGCTGAACAGAAATACAATACTTAGATTTAAAGGTGCCTCTATGTACGGGTTGTTGGTTTTAATTATCAACATGCAATGAATCCTGAGACAGATTGGATCACAGGAACAACCTGTTGGGTTCTTTGTTGCCCTGGAAAATTAAGGATCAATTGGGTCATTGGTCACATTCACTGGAACCTAGGAAAGTCCAGTAGGCTAATGCCAGTTTGAGCAAGCAAATAATCTTCAAATGCAGCCTCTAAAGGGTGCAGCCCTGGATCAGGGACACAGCTATAGATGCTTTACAGTATATAGAACACCTACACACCTGCTTATTTGTACAATTATCAAATCAACCAGCCATTTGGAGCTGGTAACTCAGATAACCACTCTTTACTTTACTTTAACTGTGGTGAATCACAAACGCCTCTCAGAATGCACATCACATCCTTGAGGTAGAAGAAGGAGAAAGAAAAGGAGAGAGCTGACCTGTTGAAACATTCACTAAATGTTCTTCCACTACATGCCTTTTGCTCTGTTCCTTAACGAAAAGGCCAGGCATTAACCTGATAAGCTTTTTGAAGTCGCTCTCTCGTGTCCTTCTAAGGCTTGTCAGGGTGGATGCCGCTAAATCATGACGAGCCCACAATGACCGCGATAGCTGCACTGCTTTCCCTTGCTTCGCCTTCATGTGAAGTGTGATGGTTGCAGTGATAAATAAGAGTCTATTTCTGGCCACAAATGCTCATGTATAAACTCGCAAAGCCTGAAGGTCAGTCATTCAAGACTAAAATATATGACAACAAGAAAATACAAATAATATACAAAGCGACAGCAGCAAAGTCATGAATTGCTATCCTCCTCCATAACTTGATAACAAGTTTTAAAATGTTTTTAGAGGTGGGAATTCTGGGCAATTGGTTATTGCAAACAACAAAAATGGACATTATTTCCATGATGGACAATTTTATACTATGCACTATATTCCAATGCAGATGTATTCAAACACACAGTTGCAAGTTCTCCACATTTCTTTCCTCAAGGTGACTCTGCCCAACAACGAACAACCAATGCTTTTTCTTTGAGATAAAGAAGAAGACAAAAGAGAGAGAAGAGAGGACGAAAAGAGAGGAAGAGAGAGATTAAGAGAGAGGGAGAGAGAGAGGGGAGGGAGTGCATGCGGCAAAACAGAGGACAGACTGAAGTCATTCAAGCTTTTCTTCCCCCTGAATAATCCCAGTTTTGTCCAAATTTAGTTGGAGGAGATTGTGGAACATCCAGTCCTTGACATCAGCCAGAAAGTCATGTAACAGCACCAACTTATATTGAGACTGAATCCCTCTGACATTATTCCTGTACATGCCTCTCACTGCAGGTCTCTTTCTCTCTTCTTCACTGTTTTCTTTTCCCATTTCTTTCACTCCTGAACTCTGATTTTTGCTCTGTGTTTCCATCCCCGAGTCTTCATGAACATTTTCAATTTATGCTTGAAAACCTGAATAGAAACACTGAAGACATTGTGTAGGTTTGGTAGTCGAGGCACATCCTGTCACATTTTCTTTTACAGATTTTCTGGTTTGGTCTGAATTTATCCAATATTTGGATGAATTCAGTATTATATCTCTTAGACAGGATTGTTTTAGAGGGGATCATCTGGTCCTTTTCATCTGGTATTTTCATCATTTTCATTGTCAAAATAAAGATGAGTTAAATATGAATGTTGTGTCTTTTGAATATAACTGAGGGATTCCAGCTGTTTCCGCTAACATCAGTTATCTGCCAAAAGTCCACTGCCGTGCAGCTACAGCAGATTGTTTTGGAAAATGTCGCAGAGGGCAGAGAGCTAGATTTACCAGGAACCAGGTAGCTACCAGGACTTTCTATTTGTTCTGTAACTGTCCCCTCTGGAACAAACCCTCAGTCTGCTTCCTTGTTAAATGTCAAACATACAAGTTCTTAAACTGAAACACTATAGAAATCAGAACATAAACAACAATTTAATGCTCAAAAGAAATATATTTCATTTTTAGGTCTTGCCAGATGCCAAAAAATGTTACACAGCGTCTTCAAACTCTAAGTTTTCGGTTTCCAAATGGAAATATGGCAAGCTGTCACGAGGGTAAGCATAGTTGCTCAAGTTGGGGAGGCCATACACCACGCAGCAGCTGAGGGCACTGCGGTAGATCTCCATCCCACAGGCTGAAGTCCACTGATCTGTCGCAGCGTCATAGTACTCCGTTCTATAGCTGGTGCTGGAGCCATTGAAGCCTCCAATAGCAAAGAGATGATCATCGATCACTTCAATGCCAAAGTTGCTGCGTGGGGTCAACATCTGGGCCACATTGTTCCAGGAGTCGGTCTGGGGGCTGTAGGCCTCAACCGACTGTAGACGGGCGTTGCCGTCAAAGCCACCAACCTGGAGAGGAGAAGTAGAGTAATGGAGTCAGAAAGCAGTTGGCTAATTAGCTAATGAATAAATTCCACATTCACAAAGTATTTTTAATCTCCCTTCCATGTTATAATGATTAATAGGCAGTTTTTACTTAGCTGGTTAAAATCTCTACATATGCTGAATGGATTGGCACAAAAAGTGGTGACTTGATGATGGTGATCCTGTGACTTTCGCTCTAGTGCCACCATGAGGCTGACATTTTGAGTAAAAAGTCTTGATATGTATTGATCAGGTTGCCATAACATTTGGTGCAGACATTAATGTCTTCAATGCAACACAGGTAGAATTAACACAAACTAATTTCACATTTGACACATTTCAAGTGTATGATTGTAAGCAGTGTTTCATGTTCTTACTGCAAACACATGGTCTGCATAGGCAATGACCCCGATTCCACTGCGCCTGCTTTCCATGGGGGCGGTCAGTGTCCATTGGTCCAATTCTGGAGAGTAGTATTCAGCTGTGTGTAGGCATTCATTCCCATTGAAACCGCCACAAATGTAAACCTGAAAACAAAAGGAGGACAGTATATAAAATTGGTTTTCAGCTAGTGACTGTGTTCCCGGTATTACATTCAGAAATGTTTCAACAGTGTTAAAAGAAAATGAATCACCAACCCTGCCATGGAGTGTTGTGCAGCTGGCGTCGCTCCTTTGTTCATTCATATCTGCAATAAGAGACCACTGGTTGGTTTCCGGGTTGTAGCGCTCTGCACTGCTGAGTCGAAAATGTCCATTGTATCCTCCCATGGCATAGATGAACCCGTTCAGCACTGTGACGCTCACATAGCAGCGACGATAGTTCATTGGTGCCACTTCCCGCCATGTGTTGGTGGTCGGGTCAAACCTGCGCACACTGTTGAAATGCTCCACCCTGTCAAAGCCGCCAACGCAGTAGACAAACCCACCAAGGAAAGCCACGCCATGATATGCACGTGGACGCTCCATATTGTTTGTCACGTTTAACCAGCGGTCAGCTCTGAAATCGTAGGCCTCAATGCCGTTAGTTGGATCACCTCCGCTCCAACCACCAATCGCCAACAAGACGGCGTTGGGCAGACGAGGACGGACTTCAGGGTTACGGAAACTGGGCACTGGGGGACTGTTTGTGATGATGTGATACAAGGTTTCCAAGGCAGTGTGGGTCATTTGAAGGCACTCAGCGTTGTTCCTCACCAGGTCACTGGACAATATATGGACCCTGAGGTACTCTGCACTTGTCAAGGCCAGACGAACCTACAGTACACAGGATAAACAACAATGACTGATTTACTCAAATTTTATCTTCATGTGACATAAACAAATCCCATAAAAACAGCAAAAACAACAATGTTTCAACAATCAGTTTTTCAGAACTTTGTCCTACTTCTACTAAAAAAATAAAATGAAAGTAATAATAAAAAACTATGAATAAAAAAACGAGATTATTCGCTAAAAGAGATGGACACATCAGTTTTTAGCAAATGTTCCCACAGGACTATTTGGACTTTTTCTGAAGCCGACAATTATTGTTTTTCCCCAAATGGACCAAGTTTAGTATCAAAGCATCATCATCAGCACCATCAGTGAATCTCTGGAGATGTAAATCTGGACTAAATGTAAAGACAGAAAAATTATTGCACCCTAGAATAAAGTGCAGCCATATGTCCTTCTCGCTCCTCAGGCATGTGGGTGATCCAGCGAATGATGGCCTCATACACTGTTGACTCCTTTCTTACATTGAGGTCATCTCTCCCAGTCATGTCAAGGAGTTCCTCCACAGTGAACTGCAGGAACTCTTCGCAGGGAACAACCTCGTCAAAGTGGTCAATGATGTAGCGGTAGGCCTTGAGCTGCAGCTCAGGGCTGTGGCAGATGTGTGTGAGCTTCCAGACACCGATGCAGTTCTCTGGGCTGAGCCTCTCACTGATGAAGCTGGAGCAGGTTTTCACAACGTCTGTTATATTGAACTTATCAGCAGCCATCATCAGTTCCTGTACATTGTCGTCCGTCACAGAAACAGAGCCAGTGTATGCAAACTGTATGATTTGCTGTAACATGTCGGGAGACACGTCGAACACGGTGGAGACCCTGCAGTCTGGGGTCTGCCAGCGAGTGAAGAGAGCCCTGAGGGTGAGGATGGAGGCACAGCAGAAGAGAGAAATAAATACTAAATCTTTTGACAGTGACAATAATACAGTAAACTCCTTTGAGAAGTTATAAACAGGAGTCAAAATGGCATGAAGCTTTAAAGCCAATGCACACTTAAAAACAATATTATAACAGTCTGGTTTTATCATGTTAAATCAAGCGAATAATTGACTAATGTGTAAGTTAAAGCATAGCATAACATAACTGTCAAGTGTTCACGCAGTTCACGATTTAGTTCAGTTTTTTTCAACAATTCCTGTTTGTATTGAATTGATTGATTTGGCAGATTTCTGAACAATAAAATCAGCTTAAAAATAGTTGTATGGGACAAATACTGATACATATACAGTCAAAATTAATTTCCTTGTGACTCACTGAAAAGAAATATCAACAAACTTCCTAAATATAACTTAACTATAGTCTCCACTCAAACACCCCCAAATATGTCATTGTAGATTTAACTCTGTTGAGAGTTTTTTCTCATACTTACATTGCTGAAACAAAACTAAGTGTTGTGCTGGTTATTTAAGGTATATATCCTTCTACTTCCCTCTTTAGATCAGTTATCAACTCACCTGAAGTAAGGGCTGCAGTTACAGAGGATGATCTTGTGGACTGGAAACTCGACATCCTCAGCTTTGAGGACTGTGTCGCAAAATATCCCATCCAGACGGAGATCATTGTACACCGAGCCGGAGTTTTCTAAAGACATGCCTTGGTCACTTACAGTATCTTGACTTTTTTTTTCTTAAATGTGGCAGCCTTCCCTCAGTTTGGTGCTGGTTTAGTTTGTCTCTAGAGTCTCACCAAGAATGTTGGGTGAACACAGAATTGTGTTCTGTCACATCACAGTGGGATTCTAGAACTGAACCTTATTACATCATAATGACAACCTGTGCCTTACAGTAACCTATGGAAAGTTATATTTTCCTATATATAATTTTCTTATAATGATTTTGTCTTTGTGTAATGTCCATCAAACATGAGGAAAATCATATTAGTTATTATATATTAATTTTTGAGTAAGGATAATTAAAAAAAACTGCAAATGGATATTACTGACATTACCAACATGATTAAATTGTTATTTTTTTGTTTCATTATTTAATTGTACACCTGGACTTGTTTCAAAAAAGCACAATATACTATAGTATACTATACTAATAAATACTAAACTTAACTAATATAATATAATATAATATAATATAGAATATACAGTATATAAAATAATAGTTCTTCACTTAAACACACTCCAGTTACTCAAATTATTGTATTATAAATATTATAAAATGAACATTATGAATTGTTGAATTTGAAGCTATATGGGAGGGCTTCTCTCCACTTAACCCCTGCATTTCCTCTGTCAATTTAACCTACTGGAAAAAATTAGGAGGTGAATAATTAAGTTGTTAATCCATTTGAAAGCTCAGCATGGATAAGATATGAAAACACAACACTATGGCTGCAGTCGTCCTCTCACACTGAACGTTTTATAAAAAACGTCCTCCTCTTTGAATGGAAGCAGGTGATGAATGAAGCCTTGACTTGGGGGCAGGGTAAAGTGCTTGGATGCCTGACAGCTAGTATCTCACCATCAGAAAATCTCAGTTTCCAGCCAGATATGTTTGCTACATGGATATTAGAGATACATAATATGGCTGTGGCCAGTTTTAGTTGAGATTATCTCTAATGTTCAGTTGTGGTTCAATGGACATTGATAAGGCTGCAGGTTGCAGTAGATTATGCGCTGTCAGTAAGAGATTTATTTCTTCATGCCCATAAGTAGATTGTAGCATAAAGTTTACCTGATGTGACTTGATATTAATTTACATTATTGCAAAGGTCATGTGGGATTTCGTTTAAAATTCAGACATTGAAGTCTTGTCATAAAATTGGGATATTGGGTTGTTTAGCAGTTAACTGGGTGTTTACTAAATCATACATTTAATTTTCAGCAGAAACAGAACCTTGATTAAATTAATATTCACCCATCTAATCATAAAGACTAAAATGGTAGGAGTTAGCACATTGTTCCACAAGCACTGATCACAAATTAAAATTTAAGTTGATAATATTAAGATGTGAAATACAAGCCTAATAAACAACGCTTACCCACACACAAATACGCAGACACTTACACAAACAAAATAGTCTCCTAAACACATGCAAAGTGATAAAACATGACCATCTATCGCCCAAAAATGCGCATTCAGTCTGTTGTTATTAAACTGCTTCCTTCCTCAAGGGCGAACACAGCAGGTAGCCTGAGATCTAATTAGCTAGTTAGCCTTTGGTTGACTGAGTAAAGGCTCCATCCAAAAGAAATCTGAGCTCAGTTCATGACATTTTACTCTGATAAAGGGGAGCCGTGTGCAGCAGTGAACAGTAGGAGAGAGCACTGTGTTGATGAATGGCTGCTAAATACAGCAGCTTCTGATTAAACAGTATCTGAGGAGGTGTTTGTGGGGGAAAAAAGAGGCAGTGGAAAAGAATGACTGTAATCAAATAGATTCCATCAAACTACTTGAAGTTATTTACCGAGGTCATTGTGCTTGTTTTCAAATCACTGGCCCGCTAATCTGTCTCCGAGGCAAAACAGCTCAGGAGTGATATGTCAAAACATTCAGACACATGGCGTGAGCAGAATATTTCAAGGGGAAACAAGTTTTTCTCTGCCCTAAAAGCAGAAACCTGTGACAAACGCTGTGTGGTGCAGATACATCGATCATAAATACCAATAACTGAATGATAACTCAGCATACGCTAAGGTTCATGAGTCTCAAAAACTCATTTGGAATTACTGTATAATATTCTCACTTCTTCACTGAACTCAGTTGAATTTTTAATCCTTGAGAAATGGATGACAGAGCAACTGGTGTATGTCTGGCTCATTTCAAACCATTGATATTGCCAATAATACTGTATATTAATGCCATTTTAAGGTAATATACTAAGGTGGCATTACATTTAATAAACACAAGCGTGTTAGGATTTGCACCATGTTTGTGCTGCCTTGCCATTTAAAGCATCTACAAAGAACTTTCATTTTGTTAATTTTGGTGACACGTGGTTGAGTTTTGCTGGAAAGAAGACTGCATTTCTGGCTGGACATGGATCATGGTGCTGAAACATGAAAGTAAAAAAAGGTTCTGAAAGCTGAGCAGCTGTGGCTCTGTTACACTGAGTAACTTGAAGGATCAACACTTCCATGACACCAACATTTACCAACCACCTGATGACATTCAGAAAAGTCTGAGCTGGGTATAAGTCCAACTTAAGGGGACTATTCAAGGTCTTATCTGGATCAAATAGGAAGCTACTGTATGGTAGTCATCTGGAGTGGCTGGCTGGGGGCTAGCAGTGTTGAGTCTGACGTTGCAGATTGGTCAACTGGGGGTTGAAGTCTGAACCTGTGGAGGTGGGAGGTACTGACTGGGATTCAGGTTGTATGCTAGCAGGCTGAAGGCTAGCTGACTGGAGCTTAATGGTTGGCTGAATCAGAAACAGGGACTAGCTGCATGCCTGGTAGATTGCCCAGATGTCATGGGTGTTAATGAAGTCCACAGTCCACACAAGCAATGATCTCTGAAATCATCTGCTAAGTCTTAAGCGTTTTAGGCATACACAAGCTGGTAGCCTACTACGTACTGTAGGTGCGAGGAGGGTGCTTTAATACAAAGAATGTTCAGGCTGGTTGGCATGAAACTAAATAATGATAGGTGATACTCAGAAACTTGCTCTGAAATGAAAACTGAAAGTACAAATGCAGATGCTGCTGGGAAATATAAAGATCCCTGAAAGGAACGGGAAACTCCAGACAAAGGAGATGACTTAATAGTGAACAGGTGACACATCAGGGTGTGGCGGACAGTCATAAAGGCAATAAGTGAAACACTGAATAGACATAGAAGGAAGTAACTTCAAAATAAAAGTAATTCAAACAACGTATTGTAACTGTGGCTTTTTATTTTATTTTTTGGCAACTGAACTTTTTTTTCCTACAGCTGCCTGACTGACTGTTCAATATTTCAGAGCGGCACTTAGTTAAAAAAAATTCTGCCTTGTCTGCTGTGGTCAGAAAGTTGAGATAGACACCTGAGGCACAGGAATCTGATGGAATATTTAGTTAAATATTACTTTAAAAGTATTACTTTATCTATTTGAAACTTAGTTTTTTCATTAAAGTTTTTGTTTAGATGTGTAACCCACTTATGGATTAGATCTTTTTTGGATGCTGCACACCACTAAATAGCTCTTTTTTTTGTGGAAATTGTCTTAACTTTTGTCTGTATTTGAGCAATATCTTTGGTAGGTGTATATGAAAATGTAGCGGTGTCTTTCCTCAAAACTGTTTTGCACAAATTAAACTTTAAATTTCAACTTTAATTGTCACATTTAAATTTCAAAGATAACATTCAAGACTGAAGTTATAAGAAAGATAGCACATTGCTGATTTTATTTATTTAGATTTTGGTATTGTCACACACTCAACACTGTTTATGGGTATTGTATCTGCAGGTTTTTCATTTCTAATGCAAAAATAAAGTTAAAGCAACAGAAAGACTCCAAAGAAAAATATCAATAACATTGAGGAGCCCTCTTTTTATTTTATTTTATTTTATTTTTTGTATATAAGAAAGTGAAGCACAAGATTCAGCTTACTTTCCTCACCACAACTAGCCTAGAAATCTAGACGCACCCTAGCGGCAGCAAAAATATTTGCTCCGTAGGTGGTTCTAGAAACGAGCCATAGGAACTTTTTGAGTCTCGAACACCAATTGTGTTCACCAATCACAGCGCTCTATCTGTTTAGAGAGTCGTTGGGCGGGCTTAACGCGATGGCGACATACATTTTAATTGGCTTGTCAGGCTAACGACATCCTGCTCTTTGCTCTGATTGGTCGTAGCGCTACCCTATTGCGTGCAGAGGCAGCTTGAAAGACAGCCTTCATCCCGCCCCCTGGATTGAGCCGAGGTCTACCGGTCGTTGCCAGACTATACATTTTATAGTCTGGCTTGTCAGGCTACACCACAACCATTTTCTGTGAATCAATTCTATATTTGAGGAACTCACATAGCTCAGATTCTCAGACTTTATGGTATTTACTGAGGCTCCACTGTCTGTTGTTGTTGCTGTTGTCTTTGTGCAGTAGGCTATATGCTTCAATATGTTCCTCATATTTTACAGGAGGGAGGGAGCCTTACCAGAAAGCCTCATGAACCTGCTCTTCCAGTCTTTAGTTGCTGACTGGCACATCAACACGTCTTGTCCCTTTACGGTAAGAGTGGGTGGAGAGTGGGTTACTTTAAGCTTAAAGGACATGTGCTAAAGTGGATTTATTCTTGCACGGAGTGGTTAAAAGGGGCGGATGACACTGGTGGAGCAAGAGAGAGAATACGAAACATGTAGCGAAACAGCATAGTGTCTCACAAGATTTTTTGTAAACAGCACAGCACAACAAAACTATGTCCATCAGGACTCTTTTAACAACACAGCAAAGTCTCTGTAAAACACTGGTGAGTACAGTTTGTGATGTTACATATCAGTAACATGTTTATTGTTGTTTCTAATGTTCTATAGTGGACAATGATGTTTTATGGGTGTTTGCTCTGTTCAGGCAGCTCTCATTTAATCTCTCATTTAAAAATGTCTAAAATGAGGCTTTCAAGTGCAAAAGTATTACTTCCAATGTTGTTCCCTAGTATTTAAGGACAATTTGATATTTATAAACAAATTATTTCAAATTTTGCTTTTTCACACTTTCGCTCTCAGTGTGTCCACATGGCTGCAGCTAGTTGTCTGCCGACTGAAGATCAGTTTCTGTGCCCCATCTGTCTGGATGTGTTCACTGATCCCGTCACCACATCGTGTGGACATACATTCTGCAAGTGCTGCGTCACTCAACATTGTGAAAATGACGTCGAGTGCCAGTGTCCCATCTGTAAGAGACATTTAGAGAAAAAACCTGAACTGCAAGTCAATGTGTTTATTTCTGAGATGACTGCTTGGTTTAGACTCTCAGCTAAAAACAAAAACAGATGTGGCTCAGAGCAAAACTGTGCCAAAACACAAGTTCCCTGTGACATCTGTGCTGGAACCAAAGTCGAGGCCCAGAAGTCCTGCCTGGTTTGTCTGGCTTCCTACTGTGAGACGCACCTGGAGCCTCATCTGACGGCATCAGCCCTAAGAAGTCATCAGCTGACCAACCCTGTGGAGAACTTGGAGGACAGGGTGTGCAAGAAACACAACAAACCTCTGGAGCTGTTCTGCAAAAATGATCAAATGTGCGTCTGCATGCTCTGCACAGTCACTGAACATAAAACACACACTCGGAAAGACGACTGAGCTGGGGGAGACGGTGGCTGAAATTCAAAAGATGATCCAGCAGAGACAGCTCAAGATTCAGGGTATCACACATTCAGTACAGCTCAGTGATCAAGATGCAGACAGAGAGAAAGCAGCTGGGGTTCAGATCTACCGCATTGTGACGCAGCTTCTAGATAAAGCCCTGAAGGAGATCACCAAGACAGTTGAACTAAAAAAGAGAGCGACGCAGGAAAAGGCCAACGCTTTCATCATAGAGCTGGAGCAGGAAATCTCTCAGCTGATGAAGAGACGAGCTGAACTTGAGCAGCTCTCACTAGCTGCGTTTCCATTACAGATTTTCGCAAAATAAAAGCGATATTTCTGAAACTTCGAAAAAGTGCAATTGCTATTTGCGGGTGTTTCCATTGAAAGGTATTTTGCGAATGAGCCGTGATGCGTCTTGCGTTTCTATGGTGACGGCACAGCGATCTCAGCTGCCTACAGCTGTTGCTGTTATTGTTTTTAACAAAGACAAAAACAGCGCTTGATTACTGAAAGGCAAAGCCCGTGTGGCGCTGCAGCGGCCACAAATAAGGACGCACTCACACGGGCCAGTTGTACCGTGCTGAAGCTCTAATGCCCCCTCCTCTGTCCCCCGCTGGCCCGCACTCACACCACCTCCAACCCAAGCTGCTCAAGCACGGTCGCCTCCGTTGATGTAGAGGGACTATTTGTTTACCAACACGGCGGATGTGCGCTTTACTGCAGAAAGAACGGCTTTTTAAACACCAGCGGTGATGAGGCGCTGATGGTTGTGTGTGTGTCCACACACCCGTACTGGTTTATGTGACTTAAGGTGACATGTCGGCGCAGGAGCGAGTGGAGCCTGGATGCGAGCCAGTCTCCTTCAACCATGCACGGAAAAGGGGAATGATAGGAAAGGTTTTTCTAATTTAATGAGAAACGATGCCCAGGTCAGCAATGCATGACAATAAACATGTGGTTCATTTGTCCCCTCAAGTTACATAAACCTACACAGCGTGGACACACACAACTCCGGTGACGCCGGTGACGTGTAGAAAAGCGAAAAAAGTGTTTCCATTACACTTTTGCGATACACGTTTGTATCGATACGTCTCAAAAACCACCTCATGAGAGCGCAAAAACTTTTTTGCGATATTTGAGAGTTTTTTCGAAATGTAGGTGTTTCCATTACCAGTTTTTAATTTCGATATTTAGGTTTTGCGCATTTCAAGGGGTAATGGAAACGCAACTAGTGTCTGAAGACAATTTCAACTTTCTCCAAACCTTTACATCCCTCAATGCCAATTTACCCGCCAAAGACTGGACACAAGTCAGCATACCCCCACCGATACATGAGGGGACAGTGAGGAAAGTCATGGAGATTATTCATAAGTGGCTGGAGAAGACTCAGACCATCGATAAAGAGACTCGAAAGCTGTCTGAGGCCGAGCTGAGGAAGGTCCGGCAGTACGCAGTGGATGTGAGACTCGACCCTAACACAGCACATCCTGTCCTTGTCGTATCTAATGATGAAAAACAAGTAAGATGTACAGATGAATGGATGAATCTCCCAGACAATCCAGAGAGGTTTTCCATGAAGGGCAACGTCCTCGGAAGGCATGGTTACTCTTCGGGGAGGTTTTACTATGAGGTTCACGTAAAAGGGAAGGGTCAGTGGGGTCTGGGAGTGGCCAGGCAGTCGGTGGACAGGAAGGCAGACAAACCAATGAATCCTCAGAACGGTTACTGGCAGCTGTGTCTGAAGGATAACGAGTACAAAGTGTCTGGTGACCCTCCAGTTCGCCTTTCTCTTCAGTCAAAGCCCAACAGTGTGGGGGTGTTTGTGGATTATGAGGAGAGTCTGGTTTCCTTTTATGACACTGATGCTTTTACTCTTATCTACTCCTTTACCGGCTGCTCCTTCACTGAGAAACTCTACCCCTGCTTAAATCCCTGCTTTTATGACGGTGGTAAAAACTCTGCTCCCCTGATCATCACTCCTGTTACTCACACCTGAATAGAAACTATATGGTTTTGAAGGCTCAGTGTGATTTAAGGTAACTCATTTGCACACTGAGGGCCTTTCTGGATCTATTAAATATTATAAATATAAAATATAAATAAAATAAATAAACATTATACATCGTTAATAGCTTTCATATAGAATTTAAATAATTATCTTGTGCAACTACAGTATATGACAGCATTCATCATCACAATGTTTTGAGGTATATAAGCGTATTGTGTATTATAAGGTTTTGACCTGATTATTGATTTTTTGTTTTCCCGTAGAGCCTCTTTTAGTTCAATTGTTCAAAATGGTTCTTATATTATTTCTTTTTCATGAAATACGTTTGAACATTATAAATATTTGAAGTATAGTATTTACAGAGATCATGTATGGTTTTGTGACTTTATTGACTGTATCGTCAAACTCAGCATCACTCAGGGAAATTGTTGTCATAAATTTTATTCATTGCAATAAAATGGAAATAGAGTCGTATTTGTCACTCGTGCCTTTCTCTTTCTCACTCTCTCAAGAATGTTTCCTGCATGAGGTTAAGCAAGCATATCTATGATTAACTGGAAATTTGACTAAACAATCCTCTGAGCGTCTCTCAGTCATTATGCCTAAATATGACAGAGTGTTAATACTCAGAGATTTTAAAATTCATGAGGGAGACGTAAAAAAAAAACTGGAGTCACAAAGTGGGAGAAGAACAGAGATACGACTGGACACTAATGAAGATGTATGATGCCAATACGTGTGTATGTGTGTGCATGTGTGTGTGTGTGTGTGTGTGTGTGTGTGTGTGTGTGTGTGTGTGTGTGTGTGTGTGTGTGTGTGTGAATGTGTGTGTGCGCCATGGGAGAATGGACTTCATTGGGATCTAAATTGCCTCTAAAATAGCTTGATAAATGCAAGTAGAAAAAAATGAATTACACTTGTCAGTTGCAATTTATTCAAACGGTGAAACCTCTATTGTTCTATCATCCATGTCATCTCATGTCATCTATCTGCCATTACCACATCCTACTGATTCATACATTGCCCCCGGCTGACTTTTTTCTTTAAAAAAAAAAAAGAGAGAAAAGAAAAAAAAATCACTTCTCTGTGCAGCTGGAGTTTTAAAATGTGTTTAAATTAAATATATCAGATATTACAAAGGAAATAAGTATATATACACACACATATTCTCTGTGTGGCTTCTCCTCCTCTGTCCAATTCTGTCATTAAAATGTGGACACAAACAAGAAAGCTTGTGTGACCTCTGACCTCAGAAACAAACACATGCATGATTTTGACAAATGTAAAGTTACTTAAAGTCATAAATAATGAGCTTAGAGCAATTCAAAGGTGCTGGAGGAAGGTGATACACTGACAGACTGTTAAGGACACACTATAACATCATAAAACAAGATGAAACAGCTTCAGTCATTCCAGGAAATATGCCAAAACAACATTCAACACCTCTGAGTCTGGAGCAAAGAAGAAAATATTGTGACCTTGCCCACAGGTAGAAAAGGTTGGAGCAGTCTGAAACATCACACAGAAGACTGTGTTTCCAACCAAGAGGTCATCAGAGGTCACTACAGATGATTCAATGGAAAGATGAGTCAACAAAAACAAGCGTATTCACAACCAAGTTTGTATCTTTTAAATATTTGCCACATATGAAACTTAATGTATGAATATTGAAATATGTTGCACACTGCAAAACGTCAAACAGGTTAGCAAATGTGGTTTCTTCTTTTTATTATAAAAGTAAAGTGCAGAGAAAAAGAAAAAAGCAGCGACACAAATGTTTACTTTCAGTGAGTTTCTCTGTGCTCAGAGCAGTTTGCACGTGTCTAATGGACTCTGGTGCAATATGCGTGTGAGGAGAGTAAAAGTAGGTCTGTGGTGCTGCAATGCCTCTTAAAAAAAAAAAAAAAAGAAGCTGACAGGGTAGAAAAGGCAGTACTCTGATCCATATTCATATTTCCATTCATTTTACCGTGAACTCTCCGCAACTGTTGATCCACTTTGAAGAATCACTTGTTCATTTGCAGGAGTTTGTGCAGCTGGTTTCTTTTGCATAATTATACAGTTTTACTTTACCGAGTTTTCCTGTGGCTGTGAGAGCGCGTTTGGTGGATACACACATACACACACACATACACAGGTGAGGTGTGTGTCCATACTGTACCACACACTCTCACACACACACTCCAAAGCCTCCTGCAGAAATTACACATTCAGTTTAAGGGCCCGTTTTTCATTAACCTTTATTTGTCTGGGTTAAGATGGCTGAGCAAACGTGCTGTTTTTCATTACTCTCTGTTGAAACACATTCACACCAGAGAGTTTCGCTCAAAGAAAACCTCAGACATATTTATTTCAAGCGACACTTCATTTATCTTCAGGTTTGGCTGGTTTAGTTTAAAACACACAGGATTAGCTGAGGATACATTTAGTGGTCTTAGAAGATAAACTGCAGCTGGAGTGAAATGTATCCACTTCTAGCTGAAATCAATCCTTTGAATATAGTAAAAGCATTTTTCTGAGCAATAAGCAGCTAAAACCATAAAAGGTATTAAAGCTAATGAGGCTAAAGGGTTGGTGATTTCCTCTGCTTTCTCTTAGCTGATGTGCATCCCTTGAAAATCTTGCACACTCATTCCTAATGTATTGCAACTATAAATACCAGAAATTTACTGTCCTCCATAGTTTAAGAAAAATTAACGGGGTCTCCCTTACTGTTGCTATGCCCACATCAGCTCTGTCTTCTTACAGGGCACATATGACGATTTAAAAAAGCATGAATTTCATCACTTGAAATTTCCAGTGCTGCTCATTTCTAGCAGAACAGTCTATTTGTCGCCGGAAATGACTTTGTTTATCAACTGTAAATAAAGCTGAAATTAGCATTAATTCATTTTGAAACAATTTATTTATTAATTTATTTTATTTATATATTTTAAAAAAACACACACTTTATGGCTAACTATAGGCCTGGATGACATCTATCTATCTTATTATTATCTTATTATCTTAGCAGACTTGGAAGTATTTTTTCAGTTTTAGGTCATACTGTAGGAGGAAAAGAATGCATGCAGAACCAGCTTCCACAAAGTGGAGAAATTCAAGCAGAGCCAGTCTTAAACATGAATGCTTATTTAAATGTAACGTGAACCTGAACTCACCTAACTTTTTCCTTTGCCTTAGAAGTAAGTAGGTCACCACTAGCCTATAGGAGGCCAATTAGCTATTGCAATTGCACCTTATGCTGGAGCAAGTAAACACAGTGTTTTATGTTGAAGTGTTTCCTATTGGGGTTTTGGTTTTAGTAAGGATAAAATAAAAAAGTTTGAAATTTTTTTTTAAAAAGTCGTACACATTTTATAGATGCCATGACTTCTCATTCATGCAAACCACTTTAACGTGTGAAAAAAATGTAGCCGAAAGCTTGGCAGATTACTGTAGCTCTGTAGGGAAATACTGTATGTGACTTTAGCATTTTAAATGGCACACATGTGGCAAATGCCAGAATTTGTGATTCACGTACATATTCTTTCCTGAAGCTTATGGCCAAATTAAATGCTGCTGACTCATCATGAATCAAAACGCTGTCCTGGCCTCCGAAGGAAACAGCAGCAGCAGTAACCTCAGAGCTTTTTCCCTCTGAGCAGATCAATATCGCTGTAATGAATTGCACTCAAACACGCACAGGTATTTTTCATTATTTCCACTCTGTGTTGCTTTTTGAAGTGTAACAGAGTCTACCAGAGAGCTCATTTAGCTACAACGATGAGAGGAAAATCCCAACAACAGTCATTTGTAAAAACGTGATTTCTACTGATTTCAGTCTGAGGTTGTGCAAGGTTAAAAGGGAAGAGTCGAAGAGGCTGAGGGGTGTGTGCATTTGTGTGTGTGTGTGTGTGTGTGAGAGAGAGAGAGTGTGTGTCATGTGCACAGTCAGCAAAGTGTGTATGTGCAGGTGTGTGCTCACAGGTGTGTGTGTGTGTATGTGTGTCAGTGGAGGCTCGAGGGGATGGAACAGCAGTTTCCTGCTTCTCTCCGTTGCTCCCTGAGAAATAATTTCCAGCTGCTGCAGAGTCTTTCTCTCTCTCCTCCTTATGTCCTTTCTGTTTCACCATTTCCCTCCCTTCCTGTGTTTCATTTTTCTGCTTTCATCTACAGAGCTCTTCAGCATCTCTCTTCTGTATAGGAACACTTTGAAAAAAATAATCAGACATTACATTGAATTTCTTCACGCAAACAACGGGAGCATCAGTTACTGTTTTAGCAATTGATCACAAAAGAAACAGAGCAACAGGAAGTCTTTTTACAGCCATCGTGTGTATTGAACCTGGCAATGATCATATCCTTGCCTCAGGAAAACTGCATTTGGATCTGCTGCTTTTCTTTTGAAGGATAGAAACACATTGGAGAATGAAGACTTTTTTCACATTTTTTACAAACAGAGATTTATATACAGCCACTTCTCTTCTTATTTTATTTTATTAACCAGTTTTGACTGCTTAGTCACATTCAAAAGTGTCCACATTTCAGTCATAATAATCCACGTATCTATGCCAAAAACATGCATAAAGAACTGGAAAAGACTTGATGGACTGAGAAAAGACATTTAACAGCTATTTTTTCTTCTTTCTTTTAAAGATTTCTTCCATTACCTGGAGCAGACAGCAGGGTCATGTCCACATTTGTCCATATTTCAGTCATAAAAATCCAAAATGATTAAATAGACAAGAGAAGAGTTTGAAAGAATTAGGTAGACAGGGATAATACCTTTAACAACCAACTATTAAAAATAATTTAAATAATTCAGATAACAGGATCATATTCATATTTCCTGACAGATGAATCATGGAAGGTGGCCTGTAAAGTCTCCAAAGTATACTAATCATTCAGTGTGAGCTAAATTGAGTTACAATAAGCCACATTGTTTAGTGTGTCCTCCTGAGCAACAAATGAGCTCCTGTGATCCCACCAAGCAGCTGAGTGGATAATGATAAATTGGCATGAAAGATGTCCAATTAATGAAAGAATAAGTAGGAAAAAGCAAAGAGCCCATAATGAATTAAATGAGTGAATGATAAAAGCCACTTAAACAGGTTACTAAGCATAATAAAAGGTAATGAAGGCAGTAATGAGACAACAATAAGAAGCCTAAAACCGAACTTTGCCTTTAACCTGAGTTCTGTGTAATGATTTTTCAGCACATCTCTGTCCCTGCGCTCACTAACAAACTGTTCCCAAGCCAACTAGGAAACTGTAACTCTGGCTTAACAGGCACAAAACAGCTGACACAACGACACACACGCACATACACACATACACACACACACACGCACGCACACCAGCACAGTGGTATATTACCAGTCCACCAGGGAACTAAACTGCTTACAGGACACACTGGTAGGAGTCCTTAATGACCTAAGGTGTGTGACGGTGTGTATGTGTGTGTGTGTGTGTGTGTGTGTGTGTGTGTGTGTGTGTGTGTGTCGGTGTGTATCTGCATTTCAAAATCGCACACAACGTAGGTGTGTGCACTAAGTTACGTGCAGGTGTTGTATCTCTGAGCATAAATATGAACCTGTGTGTATTTGTTTGTGTGCACATGTGTGTGTGGATCAATAAAGCTATAGCTGTAATAAGCTAGCGAGGCGGTTGTGACAGTATTGCAGCTCTCTCTTGAGAACAGATATGAGAAACTGTTTTGTAATTTACCTCAACAGCAAAACTCAGAAGTGTGTAATTTCCTAACATCTCATATATAAACACACACAAAGCACATTGTCATCTTGGGACAGTGGGATAATGGGGTAAGATGAATATGCACACCAAAGTTGTATTTTAATATCTTGGCATAAGAATAATTAATGGTACATTGTGATTGCACAAAGCGTTTGAAAAAGTTAAGATAATCACAACAAACAACACAAAACACATTTTTAAAAAACTGTAAAAGTAGAAGGGATATAGACTGCACTTATGCAGCACTTGTTTTACCTCAGCGGTTACAAAGTGCTTTACATGAATCACCTCTCATTCACACATGCACTCAGAGCTGCCATGCACGGCGCTGGCCTGCACATCAGGCTCAGTGTTTTGCCCAAGGACACTTTGACATGTGGACAAGGAGGAGCAGCGCAAAATCTCCATAACAAATCAAGCTTTGAATTTGCTTCGGCCGTATAAGCTGTTTGTTTTGATGCAGGTTTGTCTCCCAGTTTTCACTTCCAATCAAAATGCAACTGCCCCTTTACAGAGCAACTGTCGTCTGTGCTTACTGTAATAATGCCACAAACTTTGTGTGTATCCTAGGCCACACAGACATTGCTAATGTTAAGCTCATTTGTACAACTGCATATAAGATTGAATGTCAAGTTTAAATTGTAAGTAAAAAAGAAAGTAAGAAAATAAATTCTGAGAAGCAATTGAAAGAGATACACCTCCTCCCTGGATGGTTAGTAGAGCATCAGGAGCCAAGAGGAAAGAAAATGGCAGTTTTCACCTGATAAAGTGATAGGTCTGTGTCACATGTATCAGATTAAACATGTCTCCGATTAGAAAAATATGAGGTGACACAGAAACACTAATAAATTTCATTTCTGTCAGCTCCTAATGGATCAGTAAAAAACATTGAAAAATAAAGATATGTTTTTTGCCTTTTAACGTGATGTTGTTAATACCTAACAGATCTATAAAGAATTCATTGTTTATTTAAAGGGACAACGAGGAGTTTCTATTCGGTTATAAAAAAAAGTCTCACGTTAATGTGGATGAATCTCCGCTACCCACACTTGTTAATGGGCCCGTTTTCGATAAATATATCGTTCTGTCTCTATCGTTATTTTGTTATTATTAGTGGTGGTGGAAATGCTGGTCGAGCCGACCAGCGTTTCCTTCGTGGCGAGTCATGAGAATAACGCAGCCAAATCGCCGTTTATGGTCGGAACTACGACGGTATGTGAACCTCTTTGAACCTCTGACTTTAATTATTGATGAATGAAAACATGAGTCCGTCTTGCGCCGGTCAAAGAATTTTACGGTGCGCGCGGAGGCTCATAAATGTAGTGTGAAAACGCTTTGCTTTTCCAAAACTCCTCATTGTCCCTTTAAAAAGGCAATAATTAATGTGACTTATTAAACTTACAGTATAGAGTTATTGGTACTTATAGTGGTACCAAAGACTGGTAAAATACTCAGTGTCTCTGTTCCTTGTCTGACCAAAAAGACTCCAAGATTCAATGTTAGGCTCTATGATGGCTTTCATGTGAATAAGGTGTGTTGTGATATTAACCAGTGTCTAAAAAAATTTAAAATACTGATAAAATGTCAGATATACACGGTACATGGTAATATTGTGACGGTAGAAGTTAGGCCTTGTGGATGTTTTATTTATCAGAGCATTAGTTGCTTTTTCATTCATTTTGTACTTGTGCATAGTGAAAGTTACAGGCTGTCTCTCCACCTCTTTACTATTGTATATGAATCATGAAAAATAAGATCAATTGCACAATAAATAAAGTCACTGATTACATTATTTCTTTTTTAATCATTTATATCCATTTACACTTTTTTAATTGACATATCATGACTGTCTTGAATTATTTTGGGTTGGATAACTGTGTAGTAGAAATTGTACATAATATAAAACAGGAGATAATAATTATAAGTTTCACACAAACTCAATGTTCTTATTACATTATTCTGTTATCTCTGTGGGGTCTTAAGCAGCTAATTTGTTATGCCTTGGGCTGCCTCTGGTTGAATAACAGTATAATGAGTGAATGAGTCAGGCTCAGCCACATTATATTTGCCCCAGACACCACAATTGATCCTCAGATCAGATTTCAGTTTAATCAAGGTCTGACACAAGCAGAAATAACTTGGTTTTTAATAAGTATTTGTCAGTTAAGAGAACAGCCGGAGCAGAAGTTATACGTAAGTGAGTTTGCCGGCAAAGCCTCGCGAGATGCTGAAATATTAAAAATCAAGTTCAAAACATAAATCCTCACATTTTTATTCCATCTACTTGAACTTACTGTACTTGATGCAAGGTCAGTCCTCCCCTACAGTGCGTATATGTGTGTGTGTGCCTGTGTGCATGTGTGCATGTGTGTGTTTTTGTTTTTCATTGTGCATAAGCCGATGTGTTCACTTGTTTATCTAGGTTAAGGAGCACCTTGTAAAGTCTAATTCAGGAGGAAAAGCAGAGCATGTAGGAGTGGGAGACGGAGAGAGAGAGAGAGAGAGAGAGACCACATACAGATGATCCAAACACTGAGTCTGGTTAATTGTTTCCCATTTAAATAAATGTTTTTGGGCAGCTGTTTAGCCTACAGCCTCTAATCAAATAGTGTTACTCCTTTCGTCATGCACAGTTATCTCTCCTCTTCATTGATAATTAATAACATTAAAAACCATTAGCCTGCAGACAACATCATAACACTTCCACTTATAGTGCACGTCTGAGAAAGAATGAGAGGAAACTAAAAGTAGATCAAACAAATATGATCATCATACATGACTGTGTATGATTAAATGGTTTGGTGACAACTTTTCATTGTCACAGTGGGATTACAATGAGTACAGTAAAGCAGCTGTTTATACATTTAGCTATTGGGCTGAATAAATGCCATTATCATGAAATGAGAATGCTGTCCTCCTGTTTAATTGAACCATATTAATTAAGTTTGGGGATGAAAATGGAGGGGAAAATTTAGAGGAAACATCAGAAAAAAAGTTATTCTGAAGTTGTTGGGCTCAGCTCAGATGGAAAGTTGGTGCATCGATATAAGCAATAAATCATAATGTACTGTGACATTAACATGAGTCCTGTCTGAGGAGGTGAGAAACGGGCGAAAACAAAAAGCAGATCTGCATGGACTGTATTGTTCTTCAAATTACTGTAAAATGTGAAATGGCCAATCTCTCTAATATCCTCATCACATCTCACACTTTGTTTGCTTTTTTTCTACCATTTGACTGTTGCACTTTAAATTACATCATCGTATTGCACCTCTGCAATAGGTTAATTACACCCGACTCTTACTGTAATATTGGCACAGTTGACATTTTCTTTTTCAAAATCTTGTTGTAATTCTGTCAAATTTAAATTAGGGCTGGATTAGGAAGAAAACTTTCAGCTGAGACAGTTTTGCTCTGCCAACATACAACAAAGAGAAAACAACACAAATGAACTTTTCCTCCACCGTACATGTATGAAAACAAGCATGTTAATGAGTATCTGTCTGAGGGGCCGCGTTCATAGATGTACAAGAGCCGCATGCACAACACCTGCAGCAGATAACAACACAACGGAAATAACAAACCCACAGTTTTACATTTTTCAGGACAAGCGATGCTCGGAGGGGTTTGGGGAGGAGATGGGGAAACAAGTAGGAAATAATGATGGGGTGTTAGAGGAGAGAGGGAGGGGAGAGAGATGGTAACAGGTGCGCTGCACAAACTGACACCTGTGAGGAGGAAAATACCAAAGTGCTTACACGTGTATAAGATGCCTACATGTGAGTGAAAGAATAACACAGAGAGGGAGAGAGAGAGAGAGAGAGAGAGAGAGAGAGAGAGAGAGAGAGTAATACACACACAGACAGGTCCCTGGACAGGAAAGATGAATGATGTAAGGATATGAAATTACAGAGCAGGGTGTCTGACAGTTGGTCCAGACTCTCCTCTCCTTTCCTTTCCTTTCCTTTTCTCTCCTCTCCTCTCCTCTCCTCTCCTCTCCTCTCCTCTCCTCTCCTCTCCTCTCCTCTCCTCTCCTCTCCTCTCCTCTCCTCTCCTCTCCTCTCCTCTCCTCTCCTCTCCTCTCCTCTCCTCTCCTCTCCTCTCCTCTCCATTTAATGTTGTGTTTATCCTCAGGCTAATCTTAGTCATGGCTGTCTGTTTGCGTGTGAAGACGACTCTTCCGAGAGCAGTACAGTGGTTTATTAAAGAAAAACCATTAGCTGTCTGTTTGACTCCATGCCCCCCTACCCCCCCACCCCCCACCCCTCTCTCTCTCTCTCACACACACACACACATACTCCAGCCTATTGTTGCTCCCCTCTGCTTTTATCTCTCATGGAATATACATGATGATACCATTAGCGAGAAGAGAAGAGAAGAGAAGAGAAGAGAAGAGAAGAGAAGAGAAGAGAAGAGAAGAGAAGAGAAGAGAAGAGAAGAGAAGAGAAGAGAAGAGAAGAGAAGAGAAGAGAAGAGAAGAGAAGAGAAGAGAAGAGAAGAGAAGAGAAGAGAAGAGAAGAGAAGAAATGACTTGTTGGTTGATTACAGTAACGCACACACAATACAATACAGAGCCTGTAGAAGTGAAGGTGAGCTCTCTCTCCTTTCACACTCTCAACTGCTGAATTGGTGAAAAAAGCTGTTTGATTAAGAATGAAATTTCTGTTTTTCTAAAGCTACATTTAATCACTGAATATACACTGAGTTACTCCAGTTTCATCTTAGTTAAATTACACAAAACAAGGCACAAGGGACTTTTTTTCCCCAAGTGTTGACTCTTCAGTCAGTCAGCCACGAGGCCTGTGGCGCTGCGCCGTGCTCATCTCCCTCCACAAAAGCACATCTCTCCAACACTGAGAGTACTACCTTCAGTCCCAGCACTGATGCTCACTTTACTGGGAACTGTAACACCTGCCATGTCAACCTATGATTACCCCATAGTCATCGTTTCCTTCTCTTCTACTCAACAAGAAAAACAAAGCTTTTTACACGCTGACTTTGTGCCTCCAGCAGCAACCAGTGAAAGGGAAAGTTCACTGCACTGGTGACATCCAGCAACTCATCATGTGGTGGAAACTTTAAAGGGTAATAACATCCTCAAATTCTGCTAGAAGCCTTCCTCATAGCACATTTTTACAGTAATACACAGAGAGGTGAGGGAGCCACATCTGTAAGAGACATCAATGTATGTCATAGACGTCAGTGTCGCACCGTGGGAGAGAGCTGAGAGAGTTTGGCTGAATCAAAGTATCAAAGCCAAGTATCCAGTCTTGCAAAAAGAAAAAAAAAAAAAGGAAGCGTTTACACAGATAACTTTTTTTGATTTTATGGTAACTTAAGAAAAATACATGCAACGTGCTACAAAGTCAGAAAACAACTTCATCAGTTCGACAAAGTGCTGCAAAAACTGACAACGCTTTTTGTATTCTCGGAAAACCCTTCTGTTGTGTTGTGTGTTTTGCAGCACATGTCAAATTGATGAAGCTCTTTTCTGAATTTGTAGCACGTTTGTGTCTCTGCATGTGTTTTCTTACAGTGCAGTGCCTTGAGCCCTCAGAGCCACCGTAGAAAATAATAATTTACTGTGTAGTTTCTCATATTACATCCCAATTGTTCTTACTATGTTCCAAATTAGTTGTATTCAAACATGATCTCTAGGAGACAGGGTTGATTTTCATTGTTAATTACTCTGTTGTTAGTGTTGATCTTTACCAGTGAAACCTGGTAATTAACTTGACATCCAGTAAAGAAAACAGTTTCCTTGTTACTGTGCTAATTTATTTCTGCATTAGTGTCACATTCTGTTCTTTATTTTGTTGTTAAACCGTTGATAGTAATTATCTTGTGTTCTTGTGATTTGTCATCCAACAGTTGAACTCATAAGCCGTCGGCTCACAGTGTGGAAGTACCATGACAGTGAGACGTGACAGTTACCTCATTATGTTAAAAATGCAGATGTAGCTTTTCTCTTTAGGTTTTTCAGAAGGCAGGGATGTGCAGTGGTGTAGTGTTGGAGGTCTTTATTGCCCTGGATGCACACTGCACACACACACATATTCTGGTGTGTGTGTTCGGTGACTGTTGCTGTTAAAAAATGCACATCCTGCTCTGTTGCACAAGCTGCTGCTGGTGCTGCATGGCAGACAAAGTGGGTCAGCACACACACACACACACACACACACACACACACACACACACACACACACACACACACACAGGTGTACGTACACAAATACATGCCAACACAGTCACACACATAGGGATCTTGGGACATTCGTACAGTTGCATTGATATGGTCTCTTAAGTCTCTCTCCCTGTCTTTCATTCTCTAACACAGACACTCACAGACACACACACACACACACACACACACACACAGCAACGCTCTGATGAGATCCTTTCTCTTGCGTTTGGCAATATTTGCTGTTCCAGCACTTAGAGTCTGTAGTGATGAAGACTAAATGAGAGAGGGATGGACCTCAAAAAGGAAAGCAGAGTAGGGAAGAGAGGAAGTAGTGAGGAAAGGAGACAGGGAGGAGAAAGAAGAGAGGAAAAGAAATGAAAATGAAAAGACATGCGACCAGACGAGAGAGAATAACAACAGAGGGAAAACAAGGGAGGAATTAAGTGGATTCTATTTGTGCAGTCTTCCCTGTGTTCAAAGGCAAACACTGATGATTTGCCAAATGAGCCTCTTGATTAACTTACCGTTGTGTAACGAAAAGGCCTGATGGCAGTTTCACTGCTATGTGTCCAGTGTTTAATTAGATCACAAAGAAGCCTTTTAAAGCTTTAGCACCCTAAGAGTGTTTATTGGACCATAAAAACCAGTGTTGCATCATCTCAGAAGAACTAAACACTCTCACACACACACATACAGTTACACACTACTGTTGTATTGTGATCAAAGAGAGTGTACCAGATAAGTCGCTGTGTGTCTCTGAGGTCCAGGAGCAAGTGAAACAACTAATACAGCAGCCTCCTTCCTGAAAGACATAACTGGGTGATGGTGAGGCAGGTGTGATGACACCACACACACACAAACACGCTGTGCACACAGTGTTGTACTACACACGCACACAAATACACACAGGAACGTGTAAACAAACCAGACATGAATACACTTCACCCTGACACATTCAGTCACACCATCACTCTCATATCCCTCTCAAAACCCTTTCTCTCTCACTTTGATTCAAACACACACACACACACACACGGGGGAGCAGCATGAAAGCCAAAAGTCCCTTGTCCTTCCAAAGCCACCTGTCAGCAAACACCAAAACAATCTGGTTTCATATCAATCACAAAATGTTGTGTACTAGTGTTTCCACACCTAGCAAGGGAAAACATCTTTCTGTCCATGCACGCACACACACACACACACACACACACACACACACACACACACACACACACACACACACACACACCTGTGCTCCCCTAGTGAACATTTCTTGGCACCAACGTTTAGGTCTGACTGGTAAAAAAAAAAAACCCAATACGACTGTGATTCTCTATTTAAACACAGAAAGAAAGTTTCTATTGAGAACAGCACTGATGAAACTCTTTGAAACTCACTTTGATGTTTTATAACGCGGGTATTTAGTCTGCGTTATAAACTGTCTATCCACTGAATCCAATACTAATGAAACTCCCCGGGCTGAGGGGAGACTGTACAGCTGCACACAGAAAGTCACAGTGTAATACTCTCATTTATTATAGATTAAGTGTCACAATTTTCAAAATACAACTTATCCATATTCACTTTAATAATAGTGGAAGTTTTTGTGGGGGCCATGCAGTAAAAGATCCATCAAATATGTTTTTATTCATCAAAATATTGTTTTCATGTCAAAATCCCTTCTCCGTCTCTACTTGTAAGATGCAATTTCTAAAACACAAATGGCGATACACTGAGGTGAGCATTAACAAAGTGCTTCCATAAAAAAAAACTGGGGAACAACTAAACATGCTCTTTCCAGCAGATCAAACCTGACTTAACAACAATTCAGATGTCAAATCAAGTCAGTCATCCAAAGGGATTACGAAATGTGATGTGAGTTGGACAAAAAAGTTTTGAACAACAGATAAACATGAAAAAATTAACTTGTCAATGCATATGAATAGTTGCGTCATAAAGAGTTACGGGGGAAAAAAGTGGATTGTACATGGTTTGACTCGGTCAAGTTTTTTCTTACATTTAATCACTAATTTTCTTTAACGTAGAGATTTAATCTGTGCAGATGAAATACCTCCCACACTCCTTCAAACTGATGTGGTGACACTGCCTTATGTTTTTTTCCCCTCTGTCACTGTCCAGTTGGAGCCTCATTTAAATGAGCAGGTCACCATGACACCAGCAGCTTGTCTGAGTCTGGGAGGATCTCATGTCAGCGGGAGACAGTTGACTTGGTCAGCCTGCTTTTAAAAATTATATTTCCACCACTCTTTCCCTCTTTCTCTTTCATTTCATGCGAAGTCTTTTCCTGCATGGAGAAAGACTGACATTCCCAATTAGAGGCCACCACAGAGGTCTCTGATTTGACTGCCCCATCCTCTTTTTCTCCTCCTTACTTTACTCCACCACCTCCAAACGTCTTCGTGCCTGTTTACGTTCTTTCTTTTTATTTCTCCAGTTCCTCCGTCTCGCCCTGTGTTACACCCTGCTTGTCTGTCTCTTTCACCCCCATCACCACCCCTCTGTCATCTGATCAGTAGAATTAATGGCTTTATTTCCATGGAATCGCCATGGTGATGAATCATGTCGTTAATCATCATATCGCCGGGGTGACAGATCAGGTCATTAATCAGGGTTTTTTTTTGTTTTTTGTTTTTTCTGGGCTAAAGCAGCACGTTAAAGAAAGCAAAACCACACGTTAGTGATTAGCAATTAACACAACTGCAGACACACATGCACACACACCGGAGGCTCCCTGCAGAGCTGGAGCATAGCCAGGCAGCAGAGTGACTTCATCGCCGTTGGCTTAATCAAACTGTCACCGCTAAGATCTGAGCATACACACATGCATGCAAATCCATACTACACACACACACGCACACTCACTGGCAGCGAGACTGACAAAGAAGACCAAACAGTAGCTAAGAATTAAATGACTCATAACCTGTCTCATAACTGTATCACTATTACAATATTTACATTCATTGCTGAGGTCTTATAATAGTATTGATTCCAAGAGCACTTCACAACCCCGTGGTCAGGACCCCCACCAGGTTGTGAGAAGAATTAAGCAAACCATGATTAAAGGATTTGGGATAAAAGAAGAGGGAGATTTGGCTGCAAAAAAAAAAAAAGTTTTTGCAATTTTTTAAGGTTCTACAACTGATTTAAGTCTAAAAGTTGATTTACAGTAGGCTATCGTTATATGCTACAGGGTGACGACACATCTACGGGACCTACGCAAAGAGATGTGCACCCATGTGACTTCATGTCACAACAGCAGTTACAGAGAAACAGTTTCAACAACACACAAACTTATTCATCATGTTTCTGACACCAGTGGAAACTCTTGGTGGTCAAAACAACATGAAGAGAGATGATTGAAATCCCAGCTCTTTTTCAGTGGCACATCTGTCAAAAATATTTTCTCAAACAATTCTTGGAACAAATAGCTGTTCACCAGATGCCTTAACTCCCAGGCCACCAGGGCACCTCACCAAACACAAAAAAAAACAATGAGCAGTATGACATTACAAACCTGTGTAGCTTCACCACAAAACACTCTCACATTATTAATATGAAAACACTGATTTCAGCTGCTTCAATGATGAAAACTACACCTGTATACCACAAACTTGTCATGAAGGATCTTATAAGACTCATCTGACCCAGGACAAGTGAAACTATCACATGGGACACATGTGGTGAGTTTTTTAAAATGATTTTTATTAATTTACCTGTCAGCAGAGTCATTACAGAGCATCGTTGCCCTCCTGCTGCGAGGAGGTCGACACACCCGCCTTTAATTGCCCCTGACCTCATCTGGGGTGCCCCGATTGTTTCCAGACATGTTTGATGTTTTCATCAGAGGCCCTCAAAATGTGAGGGAGGTGAGCAAGCAGAAATTGTCACTCTGATCAACTTCTACAGGGAAATTAGGTCGGACAAAGTGTGAGGAAATGATGTCTCTCGGGCGGCAAAGACTTGTGAGGTTTTCTCAGGCAAAATGACAAGAGATGCTGACCTGTGGCAAGTGTTGTGTCCACTGAGAAATCTTAATCTTACAACAGAATCAATGTTTTTCTTTTTCTTTTTTCATAGTCATATGAAACCTGCCAGGAGACCGAGGCTCCCACCTTTCATCTGTCTTTATTTTGTGTATCCTTTAATCCCATACCTGCTCTGTCATCCTCTCAGCCTCACACACCTCAGCCAGTCTGCCTGTCTCCCAGATCTCTTTTCTAAAGGTGGGAATGGATGGGAAAAAGTGCTATCACATCTAAATTGCTGATTAAAATCAAAACAACAATCTGCCGCACACACATACACACACGTATGTTTAACAAACATACACACATACACACACACAGACTTTCTTTCCCCCAGTGATCTCAGATGAATTTCATCTGAGATCATTGCTTCATTAGTGAAGCTCTAGTTGCTCAGATTGATTTAATTATCAAATCATCTATGCAGCCTGCGTGTGTGTGTGTGTGTTATAGAGTGAGAGAGAGAGATTATGCAGTGATCTTGGCTGACATTGATCAGCCTAGTCTAATTGGGAGCATCTAGCCGTGTAATTGATTCTGCTACACTTCACAACTAGATGAGTTTAGCAACATCAACAACACTGATTCACACTGATGAACAGAACTACGCTGAACCAAAGTGAACCAAAACCGAACTGAACCGAGATTAACCGAGTGACAGAAGTAAACAATCAGACAATGGTGCTTTTTGTGTTCATTTAGTACTGTGACCATCCCAGTAAGAATGTCTTTGTGTTTGTAAAATATACAGTGACACATGCAATGTTATATAAATTACTTAAACTGGTGTGTCAGCAGCCACATGTCACAACCAGAGGTTTGTGAGCTGCAGGCCTTTGAGTGTGTTATTCTACCATCACTGCACAGATCTCCATCCAAAACCCATATTATATGCCTTCATATGGATATCGCCTAAGGTGCACACTCTGGTTGGTTAGAGGAAGTGTATTATTGTCAGATAACTGCACAGCTCTGACATGATCTTCATATCATTGTTCCATGTCATTACATATAACCGAAAGACTCATGTCGGCTGTTACCAGGCGACAGCTGTTAGCAAGAAGGCAGAATATACATACATACTGTATACAGGTTGACAAATAACAAATAAGGTTGCATTTAAACACCATATTGGTCCTAAAATAAGAAAAAATTACAATGTTGATTGCTGCCCAGAGGCCATGTATAAATAGGGCAATCACCAACCCCTGTGGTTATGAAAACTAATGTACTCTGTGGACGCAAATGCTTTATATCACATTTATTCTGTTCATTGTGTAGAAGAATTCATAGTATACATTTGCAGTACCCTATATTCTTCATTATCAATAAAACCTATAGGATACAGATGAAAATCAACAATGTTTTGATCTATCTCTTCATACAAAGCCTGTCTGTTCCCCCAGAAGAATCTTTAAAAATACATCACAAATACATACCGTAGATTAATAATAATTTCCTAATGAGGACTACTAAGGACTACTTTCTAGCTAATGTATTGCAACAGTTGGTGCTGTAGTGAATATTTAGAGCAGCAGGGTGATGAATGTTGATAAAGTAATTGCTGTTACTACAAGAACAATAGAGAACATGTCCAGACCTCTGCTTAAAAGTTGACAGTGATAGTCCATAATACGTCAAAAATAAACATGTTGCCAGTGGCCAATCCACTCCAACCCCTGCCTGTCCTCTGAGGACACAACCACATAAGGTAAATAGGCTACACATTATGTTTCCTAATGCTTCATTGTAAACTATTTGCAGAGTTATAGGGCTGCTGGGAGTTGGTCCTGTCTACAGTGATGAAGGGTATTTAACCCCCACTGGGCGACCCAGCCAGGTTGGATCAGCCCCTGATGGATCCTCGACAGTACGTCCACATCCACTGTGAGATCTTTTCAACAGCCCATGTTATTGTGCGGTGGCTTTTCTACGCAGCCCAAGTGTTGTAGTGAATTGGTCAGCAACGCAATGACAATCCTCTGACTCACACAGCCAACTTTCCAGGCTTTGCTCCAGTAGTTTTCTGCATGTTATTGTCCACTACCCAGTCCACTCTGATGTTAAAACCTTATGTGGGTGGAGTCAAATGGTTATGACGCTTCCCAGGAGCTTGAATTGCCACCCTCCATCGACTTGGAGTTGCCTGTCCTGAGCAGTGGTGAGAAGCCCTCCAGAGCACCTGGGCTGACGTTGTGCCTTTCCCCCTGGCTCTAATGACGGTGATGTATCATTAGGGGGCGTGCTGCTTCTTGCTGTATTGAACCTCTGCACTGATCCTAAGAGCCAATGACCTGAGGACTTGGTCATGACGGCAGCAATATCACCCTTCCCCCAAACCCCTTCAGGCAGCAGCTGAGGATTTGCTCCAGCAGACCAATCTCCTGGCACAAGTGGCAAACAGGAGCAGTAGCTACACCATGACTTTTACTTTCCAGTACAAAATTAGTAATTGCACATATGATACCAATATTTCCTTCTAAGTTTGCAGAAAAAGGCAAAACAGGAACAAAGTGATTTTGGGGAATTTGATAACCGATTTCATAAAAACTTGAAACTGGAATATTTCAAAGTAGCCAACGTTCACATCTGCTTTACACATTTGGACAAAATGCTGGGACTGCGGCGCCGGGATGGGCAGGGAGGAGTGAAACTGCCTTTTCAAGAGGCTGCCATCTTCATGCACCTGGTCAATTTGAATGAAAAATTACCTGGGCAGGAGCTAAGTACACTGGCAGGTCAGCACATCGCCAGGAAACTGGTGTTTATGTGAGTGCCAACTTCACCGTGAGTGTTTGTGTGCATGTGCGTGTGTGTGTTAATCTGTGTGTGTGTGTGTGTGTGTGTGTGTGTGTGTGTGTGTGTGTGTGTGTGTGTGTGTGTGTGTGTGTGTGTGTGTGTGTGTGTGTGTGTGTGTCCTGAGGATTAGTTATGCTCTCCTGCCTCTGCAGCACTGCCTACTTCCTGCCTCACACACAGACACACACACACACACCTGCATCCATCTGGTCAGTCCCCTCTGATAGCAAAGGTGTGAAACAGAGAAAATCAGTCGACTGAGAGAAAGTGAGAGGAACAGAGGGATCGTAGAGGAGAGAGAGGAGGAACAGGGCAGAAAGGAGGGACATTACGGAGAGAGGAGGATTAATGGAAAGGGTGGAGGAAGAAAGGGTGAGATAGGAGGGAGTGAAAGAGTGGGAGAGTGATATTAAACACCAGGGAGCTAACTGAGCAAATTCACCTGCCCACTCTCTGTTTCCCATTGTCTCTCTCTCTCTCGCTCTCTCCCTCCCATCTCCCCTATTTTACCCCCTCTTCTGCCTTTTTCTTTCCTTCTTTCTCTCTGTCTTCCTCTCACATCTGTTTCTTCTCTCGCCTCCTACTCCCCTAATTAGCTCCAAATCCTCTTACATCTCCTGCTCTGCTCATCTTCCTCCTCCTCTTCCTCACCGTCGCTCCCCACTCCTGCCAAAAAATCAGGTTGACCTTAATGAACAGATGAAGAGAGGAGGGGAGCGACTGCATCGAGGGAGCCCGGGAAAGGCTGGATCAGCGCTTTCTGGATCAGCGTTTGTTTACTTAGGACTCCCCCATGTGAAGCTGTCAGAATGGGTTTCTATGCCATTTTTTCCCTTCTGAGGCAAAACTATTAGACTTTATTGGGCTGTTTTTAATCTTTCTGTGCGTTATTAAGACGAACGAGTGGGAGGGGGGGGGTCGTTACTGTTTCAGGTGTTTCCTCTGTGTTTGACACTGAACAGTGACAGGAAAGATGAGAGGGGGCGAGGTGGAGATGACACATGGCATATATATTACACTTGAAACCACGGCATTTATTAAGAACTGTAAATTAAATACAACCAGCCACATGTGCTACTGAGACACTTAAATATGAAATATGTTACAGCAGCAAAGCTCCTGAGAACTCCCATGTTGGAATTCACATTTACAGGAAATATGCACACACCTGTGCCCTAAATAGAGAGTGCAAATTTCATATCAGATATTTTTCATGCTACAGCAACTATTTCCTGAATTTTTTTTTTTTTTTTTTTTACAAAAAGACGACATAAGTGGACTTATGTGCAAACAGGTGCTTAACTACCCCTAAAAGGCCATTGTGCTATGTCATTTTATATCTGTCCTGAGACTCTGCAGCTGCAAAATACTTACAGAAGCAGATTACAGAAGGTTTTTAGCAGTTTTCACAAAAAAAACATTTAGCAGTGAGAGTTAATAAAAACCAAAACAAAGACTCTAAAAATCTCCACAGAGTTGAGGGGCCTTGAAGAGTCTAGTGAAAATTATCTGCTGAAGAAGTCACTTGATCAAGCTGTATCATGGAAATATTGATTATAATAGTTTTGCTTTAGGAAACTTATTTTGGTTGCTTTATTTCATGATCCTTTCCTATAATGCAATGGCTTATTGTTCCTTTCCATCTTTTACAGCGAAGTGGTAACCAAAAGTAATGAATCAGTATTAAAACAGATAATATCGAAGCAACTGAAGCCTGAAGTAAATCAAACCAAAGGCATCCAACAGAACTACAATGAAATAACAATACATGAAATACAAAAGCAAAACTCAAATATACTTAAAGTTAATGGAAAATAATGACAAATAAAAATAATTTTTGCACAGGTCTGATGTACCCAAAAATAAAATAATAAAAAGTTTTCCATCTATTTTTCTGTTATTACCTAAAAACATCATTATCAACCTGCAAATGTCTCAGCCTTTACGAATTTCCTCCTCAGCCTAGTCCCCAGTGTATTGTACATGTACGTTTGTAATCTTTAAGAGAAACTTGTTGTGATGTTACATTAAAAACTGTCAGGCAACCTCAATAGTCTGCGTTTTTCTGACGTTTTGACAGCTGCTGTTTATAAACTGGCAATTAAGTTTTGACTTCATACCAGAAATTACATGCAGTGTAATATGAGACATAGATTAAATCAAGCTTGATTCTGTCTGATGTTTCTTCCTGTTAAACTACATGATTATTTTCTTTGGGAACTTCTTTATGTAATATTACACTAGTAGAGTAGATTTAATCGTTGAAGTAACTTAAGAATGATAAACAGTTGACTACATCTTGTATGAATTGGTCCGTTTTGTTCCTTAGACATGTTTTCCTGCCTACTCCGGACAGCACCCTAAAAACCAATGTGACACAACATGGTTTTAATGGTCTGAACATTTTCCCATCACTACTGTATTGTCAGTAAACATGAGGTTTGTATCAGCGCTGCAGAATCAGAGAACAAAGATTTCTGTTGGGATCCAAGGCTGTCACCAACATTCACCAATTACAGGGAGGAATCTGTTGCAGAACCAGCAGAAATAACCACATTTTGCCTAAAATAGACAAAACTCCAGAGCCCTGACAGCTTGTATCTCTGTGCATCTGTCATCTCTCTAACGTGCGAGAAACAACACGACGTGACAGGATTTTTTTGTACAGTAATTTGGGAAACCTATCTCATCACTCTTACTTTTCTCAGCTCAAAACATAAAGCCTTTCATGGCTAATGGGAGCTGCAGTCACTCGTTCACCCTGCTCGTCGCTAACACATTCAGTGTACACACAAATCTGTTTTTGTCCTTTCAAGTCTTTGCGAAAAACACCTGAAGTCACTGACAGAGGTAGAAGTGGAGGAGGCATGGTTGACACCAATGTTAAGAAAAATAAAACGCAAAATAATCCCTTCAGTGCACAGATTGATGATACAATAATTAACATTGTACAAATATCCCAAGGTGGATTATACCTTTATTACACACATCCTAATTTCCTTTAGTTCACTAACAGAATCAGGGGAATTTAATTTCTACCTCTTTCTTTTCTATAGTGTTTGAATTTAATAGGAATCTAATTTAGGTTGATACTTCAGGGTAGAATCTAAACTTTGATATAAATGCACCAGTAGTGGATTGTTGAAGCTGAATCAGCCCCATGTTGCTCGTACCATCAATGCACATCTTCAGCAGCATATGGTGACATGGTTCTTGAGACTATTGTGCTTGTGTGTGACGTACAGCATTTTTACACCAACCTGGGCGATCTCTACTGTCATATGTTCAACAAGTCCTCCAACCTCACTGAGAATATGCTACAGTTTGTTTGTCTCTCTCCAGAGTGAGCACAATAACAGCCACTTATTCTAGTTGTGATGTGAAGTGTGATTATTCCTCTGCTACAGTAAATGATAAGAATACGTCTGTTGTATCACCAAATATAAGAAGTGTCTTTGTTTGTTTGAGCTTTTGACAATGTGGATCTTTTTTTCTTCTTCTTTCTTCCCTCGTTCCCCCTGTGTTTTATGGTGTAATCGACATTATTGATTATGTCTCCAGTAGTAGCTGTGTGCTGTGAATGAACCCCACTTCAGTGAAGTCAGCTGTAGTCTGTGCTCTCGGCTCTTTCAGAGACAAATCCTTTCTCTCACAAACAGAAAACATCAGGTCGTGTTTGCTTCAACCGACTAACTGTGTGTCAGTTGTAAATTACCTGCTGACATTTTAAATCAGGGTTTAACAGCCTCCTTATGTCACCCATGAATTGTTTATTATGAATATGTGTGGGATCAGTAATTAATAAACGTGTGACTGCGACTATACAGGGGATCATTTCTGAATTACCATTATGACACATCATAAACACATAATGTTTGACTTCAGATTCACTTCAGCTGCGGAATTGCATGCAATATAATTAACACTTGAATTACTTATCCTTACAGTCTCATTTGCTGTTAATTATTCTATAGTGAATCTTTTGTGATTATGAAGTAGGCCTAATACTGGATTATTTTTGTAATAATCACTGTACGTCATTAACCTACTCTTTCTACGTGTAATGTTGGATTTATGTTCTTTGATTATTGTTTTTTAAGTCAATCATAAACTATTCAGTGACATGTTTACATAATTTTCTCTCTCTTTTTGGCAGTTTTTAGGATTTTTAAAAACTCTAGCTCTCTCTACTCTGAGTCATTGTGCAGAGTGACTGTACGTCCTCCGCCCTCAGTCACTCTGCAGAGTGACCTGGCTGAGGCCTGGCCGCTGAGATAAGCTCAAACCTTTCTCTCCTGTCCAGCTCTCCTGCTCTGTTCCCCCCTCCCTCGTTCTTAACCTCCTCCTCTTCCCTTGAGCCTATAAGATTTCTTGCTGTCACATCGTGTCACTGCTGAGTTGTCAAATGGATTAACCATGTAATTGCTTGCTTCCTAATTTTTTAGTGGAAGTACAGGGGGAGAGCAGAACTAGCTAAATGATTGTTTCTGATGTGGATGGCATTAATAAAAACAAGTACAGGTGTACAATTAACTCATGAAATAAAAAGTTCAAACAGCTCAATATTGTTTGTAATGTCAGTAATGCCGGTTTGCTGAGGGAATGATGAGGAATTTTCCTTGACTCTTATATGCTCAAGTCTCTGCATGAACTGAATGTGAAATTCTTTCAGCTCACTCAAGAGTCTAGTTTATGTTATTTTCCTGATGTTTGATGGACATTACACAACGACAAAATCATAATAAGAACATGATATGCAGAAAAATATAATTTTCTAGGCTATAGGTTATGGCACTGGCTGGATTTCATTATGATGTAATAAGGTATAAGAGTGAAGTAGGCCTATTGTTTTATGGGTAAATATGTAAACATAAGTTAAACATATGTTTAGTGAAGTATCGTTTTCTATGGTCTTATTGAATTATTTGCCTGTTATTTTGACTGCATGTGTTAGTGTCAGCTGCTTGGCGACGCTGGTGAGACAGTGGCAATTGAGAAGTAGGAAAGAATGGCGGCAAGTTAAACTGCGTTGCAACTACACTTAAAGTTATGAGCAAAACACAGACTGTTGTTGGTTGTTGGTCACACACACGCCCACATCGGTTACAATCCATCTACCATCTACTGATTGCATCTGTCCACCACACGTCCCAGTCAATCCATCAGGGAAACATGACTGAAGTCTTCTGATATTATGAAAAGTACCTCAGGATGTTTAGTCTGTATCCTAGCAACGACTTAATGGAGAACTTCACATGGAACTTCAGCAGTTGCCACGGGTGGGATGTACACAGGTGTTGTTATGATATGAAAAAGTGTCAATGGTCATCACTCTTGGTGATAAAGAAGGCTTCCACGTTTTAGGGATAAAAAAAAAAAAGTCAAGATGAGTGGCCAAGGCAACTCCAGCTCGGTTTACAATCAACTCCGTCTGCAGGGGATGCTTTGTGACGCAGTCCTCAAAGCTGAGGATGTCGAGTTTCCAGTCCACAAGATCATCCTCTGTTTCAGCCCTTACTTCAGGTGATTACTGATCTCAAGAGGGAAGGGATTACTGATCTCAAGAGGGAAGCATATAAATAACCAGAAACAAAACAGTAAGTTTTGTTTCAATGAATGATATACTGTAAGTCTGAGAAATAACTCAATATTAACAGAGTTAGGCTACTTACACAATGGGATATTTCGGGCGGAAGTTTGTTGATATTTCTTTACAAATAAGTCACATGGAAATCAATTTTGGTTGAAAATTGTATGTTATAGTAGTCCCATATCGCTCATTATTAGGCTGACTTTATGTACCCAGACAGTTCTGCCATTGTCCTGGGTTCATTGACTTTTAAGGTTCATGGTACATTGGGAAGGCACCTTCAATGAAAATTACTAAAAGGAGTTAATATTATTATTGTCAGTGTCATATAGTTGAGTATTCATGTCTCTCTTCTGCTGTGCCTCCATCCTCACCCTCAGGGCTCTCTTCACTCGCTGGCAGACCCCAGACTGCAGGGTCTCCACCATACCTGGCGTGTCTCCCGACATGTTACAGCAAATCATACAGTTTGCATACACTGGCTCTGTTTCTGTGACGGAGGACAACGTTCAGGAGCTGATGATGGCCGCTAATCAGTTCAAAGTGACAGACATGGTGCAAATCTGCTCCAGCTTCATCAGTGAGAGGCTCAGCCCAGAGAACTGCATCGGTGTCTGGAAGCTCACACACATCTGCCACAGCCCTGAGCTGCAGCTCAAGGCCTACCGCTACATCATTGACCACTTTGACGAGGTTGTTCCCTGCGAAGAGTTCCTGCAGTTCACTGTGGAGGAACTCCTTGAGATGATTGGGAGAGATGACCTCAATGTAAGAAAGGAGTCAACTGTGTATGAGGCCATCATTCGCTGGATCACCCACATGCCTGAGGAGCGAGAACAACACCTGCCTGCACTTTATTCTAAGGTGCAATAATTTTTCTGTCTTTACATTTAGTCCAGATTTACATTTCCAGAGATTCACTGATGGTGCTGATGATGATGCTTTGACACTAAACTTGGTCCATTTGGGGAAAAAATATTTTATTGCTGGCTTCAAAAATAGTCTAATTAGTCATGATTGGGTAACATTTGCTAAAAAGGAAATCATGTAGTTTATCATTATTATTATTATTATTTAGTAGAAGTAGGACAAAGTTTTGAAGGACTGATTGTTGAAACATTGGTGGTTTTGCTGTTTTCATGGGGTTTGTTTACAATAAGAGAAATCCTCGGACAAAACAGAAGATAAAGAGTAAATGGGTAGAAAATATTCATAACATGTCAACATGCAGAGCATCAGCACAATTTAGACCCTCATTTTTACAGTATGTTACAGTCCCTATAGCTGAAGTACAGTTAGATATACTCTGCCCTCTTGTTTCTGTGTAGGTTCGTCTGGCCTTGACAAGTGCAAAGTACCTCAACGTCCATATATTGAACAATGACCTGGTGAAGAAAAACTTTGAGTGCCTTCAAATTACCCACACTGCCTTTGAAGCCTTGTGTCACATGCTCATAAATAGTCTCCCAGTGCCCTGTTTTCGTAATCCTCAAGCCCGTCCTCGTCTGCCCAACGCCGTCTTGTTGGCGATTGGTGGCTGGAGCAATGGTGGTCCAAGTAACGTCATGGAGGCCTACGATTTCAGAGCTGACCGCTGGTTAAACGTGACAAACAATAATATGGAGCTTCCACATGCATATCATGGCACTGCTTTCCTCGGTGGGTTTGTCTACTGTGTTGGCGGCTATGAGAGGATGGAGTATTTCAACAGTGTGCGCAGGTTTGACCCAACCACCAACACATGGCGGGAAGTGGCACCCATGAACTATCGTCGCTGCTATGTGAGCGTCACAGTGCTGAACGGGTTCATCTATGCCCTGGGAGGCTACGATGGAGATCGCCCACTGAACAGTGCAGAGCGCTACAACCCGGAAACCAACCAGTGGACTCTTATTCAACACATGAAGGAAGAGAGAGGTGATGCCAGCTGCACAACACTCCATGGCAGGGTTGGTTATTAATTTTCCTTTGATGGTGTTGAAACATTTCTGAATTTAATACCGGGAACACAGTCACTAGCTGAAAACCAAGCTCATACAGTATACTACTGTCCTCCTTTTGTTTTCAGATTTACATTTGTGGCGGTTTCAATGGGAATGAATGCCTACACACAGCTGAATACTACTCTCCAAAAACGGACCGATGGACACTGATCACCCCAATGATCAGCAGGCGCAGTGGACTTGGGGTTATTGCCTATGCAGACCATGTGTTTGCAGTAAGAACATGAAACACTGCTTAAAATCACACATTACTCGAAATGCATGTTAAATTAATTAATTCATTCATTCATTCATTCATTCAATCCTTTATTTAAACTCGGAGATATATTGAAGAGTAACCTCATTTACAATATAGCCGAGATGAAACATAAAACACACAAGGACAGAAGACAAGACATTTGAAACATACAAAAACATAACAGAATACCAGAATATAAATTGAAACATAGTTAAAAGCACGAGCAGTTAGAGGTAAAATAAGATGTAGTTATGGCTTTAAATTGTCCCATTGATAAAAGTGAGGTAAGTTTCAAATGATTCTGCAGAGTGTTCCAGGTTGTAGGTGCACAGTAAGAGTCTGGTCTTTCCAAGTTCGGTCTTTCCAAGTTCGGTGTTAACTGAGGGAACCTGCAGTGTGAGCCAGTCTTTTGAGCGTGTGCGATAGAGACCTCATGCTAATTATGACTCTGTTGCATTGTCAAACTTTAGTGTGTAAGCTTGCTAACATGAATATAATATTAACATAAGTTAACATTGAGACATTACAAGCCATCTTGGGCACAAGATGGGGATAAATGTCTGCACCAAATGTTTTGGCAACCTGCTCAATACATACAGTATTAAGACTTTTTACTCAAAACCGCAAATGTCAGCCTCATGGTGGCACTAGAGCAAAAGTCATGGGATCATTAAAGGAAACATATCATGCACCTTTTCCACAAATTAAAATAGTTCCCAGGTGTCTTAAAGACATGTCTGTGACATGCTTTGGTCAAAATACCCCAAGGATCAAACATCACAGCACTCTTTTCATCCGCTGAAAACAGCCCTATTCAGAATGGCTGGTTTTAGTCCCTGTCCCTTTAAATGTAAATGAACCACTGCTTGCCCCACCTCGCCCCTTCTACCAGTACCAGTATTCACAGCTAGGGTTTGTATTATGCAAATTCGAAAACTAATGACATCATTGTCAGACAACTGAGGGAACAGCTCGTAAAACCACATGGATTTTAACCTAGGGTGCCTGCAAATTACAGATTTTTTTTGTCAATTCTCACATTTTGGGGGTTGGAAGGCAAGGCAAACACCCGAATACATGTTTAAGAGCCTTCAAAAAGTGATATTTCCCTAATATTTATTTTTTATTTAACCTTTATTTAACCAGGAATAATCCCATTGAGATTCAGAATCTCTTTTGCAAGGGGGTCCTGGCCAAGAAAGCAGCACAGTACATCCATATCAAGTACACATTTGGACAACATCAACAAAACAAACGTAAAAACAGCTAAAACAGTAACAGCAAATCACATCAATACATTATAATCACCAGCTGCGTTCGGTGAGAGAACATGTGCATTCAGTAGTCAAATAGTCCTTGATCCTAGCTTTAAAATCTTCCATACTTGGGAGATAATCCAATTTAAGATGACTCTGTAATTTATACCAGGACGAGGGTGCAAATGCTTTGAAGGCACTTTCCCCAAAGACAGTCCGTGTACGAGGAATAGTATACATTATCAATCTATCGTGCCTGAGACTACAGCTTCTGGTGTTGACTTTAGGAACCAAGAGAGAACACAAATAAGGAGGCAAGTCACACAGGATGGCCTTATAAAGAAAACAATACCAGTGTTCCCATCTACAATTGTACAAAGAAGGCCAGCCAACACTCTCATAAAGACTACAGTGATGAGTACGAAAACATAAATCTGTTACAAATCTTAATGCTGCATGATACACCGAATCCAGCATTTTCAGAGAGGAGAGATTTGCATGCATGTATAAGATATCACCATAGTCAAGTATTGATACAAAAGTTGCCTGAATCAGTAATATCAGCAATATGTTCCCTTTAAAGTCACCACTTTTTTGTGCCAATCCATTCAGCATATGTAGAGATTTTAACCAGCTAAGCAAAAACTGCCTATTAATTGTTACAACAATGAAGAGAGAGTAAAAATACTTTGTGAATGTGGAATTTATTCATTAGCTAATCCAACTGCTTTCTGACTCCATTACTCTACCTCTCCTCCCCAGGTTGGTGGCTTTGACGGCAACGCCCGTCTACAGACGGTTGAGGCCTACAGCCCCCAGACCGACTCCTGGAACAATGTGGCCCAGATGTTGACCCCACGCAGCAACTTTGGCATCGAAGTAATCGATGATCATCTCTTTGCTATCGGGGGCTTCGATGGCTCCAGCACCAGCTATAGAACGGAGTACTATGACGCTGCGACAGATCAGTGGACTTCAGCCTGTAGGATGGAGATCTACCGCCATGCCCTCAGCTGCTGTGTGGTGTACGGATTCCCCAACTTGAGTGACTATGCTTACCCTCGTGATGACCTTTTTGACTTGGACTTGAAGTCTGAAGACGCTGCGTAATATTTTTCAGTTCCTGGCCTGTATTTCTAAACTTAGACTTTATTTGTCCCCTCGGGGAAATTTTTCTCACAGCAACGTCTACATTTCACAATGTCCACCACAGTGCCAAATCTTTATTTTGAGCATTAAATTGTTGTTAATGCTGTGATTTCTATAGTGTTTCAGTTTAAGAACTTGTGGGTTTGAGGTTTAACAAACAAGCAGACTGAGGGTTTGATCCAGAGGGGACAATGGCAGAAGGTAGATAACTGGCTCCTGATAAATCTAGCTCTCTGCCCTCTGTGGCATTTTTCAAACCAATCTGTTGTAGCTACACAGCAGAGGACTGGTAACAGATAGCTGATGTTAGCGGATAGTAACAGCTGGAATCCCTCAGTTAAATACCAGATAAAAAGGTCCAGATGATCCCCTCTAAGACAATTCTGTCTAAGAGATATAATACTGAATTCATCCAAATATTGGACAAAAAAAAAGACCGAACTAGAAAATCTGCAAAAGAAAATATGACAGGATGTCGCTCGACTACCAAACCTACACAATGTCTTCAGTGTTTCATTCCATTTCAAGCATAAATTGAAAATGGTTGTGAAGACCCAGGGATGGAAACACACTTATTGACAGACACAGGGAGACAAAATCAGAATTCAGGAGTGAAAGAAATAGAAAAAGAAAATAGAGTGAAAAAGAGAGAAAGAGACCTGCAGAGAAAAGCATGTACAGGAATAATGTCAGAGGAATTCGGTCTCAATATAAATTGGTGCTGTCACATGACTTTCTGGCTGGTAGATATTTATTTAACCAAGGGTCTGTTCTTGCCAAAAATTCAGGTTATGATTTAGCAAACACCCAATTGACCACTGATAATCTGTGATTTGACTCCAATATTCCTATATTCATGATGTTACTGAGGCTTCAATTAAATCCGACATGACCTTTACAATAGTGTAAATGTATATCAAGTCACATCAGGTAAATTTTATGCTACAACCTACTTGTGGACATAAAGAAATACATTTCTTACTGAAGTAATCTACTACAACCTGCAGCCTCATAAAAGACCATTGAACCACAACTGAACATTAGAGACAATCTCAACTAAAACTGGCCACAGCCATATTATGATATCTGGCTGGAAACTGAAATTTTCTGATGGTGAGATACTAGCTGTCAGACATCCAAGCACTTTACCCTGCCCCCAAGTCAAGGCTTCATTCATCACCTGCTTCCATCAAAAGCTGATTCAGAGAGGATGAAGTTTTTATAAAACTTTCAGTGTGAGAGGATGACTTAAGGCTCAGCCATAGTGTTGTGTTTTCATATCCTATCCATGCTGGGTTGTCAAATGGATTAACAACACTAAATTTTCCAGTGGGATTAACTGATAGAGGTAATGTAGGGGTTAAGTGGAGAGAAGCCCTACCATATAGCTTCAAATTAAACCATTCATAATGTTCATTTTATAATACTTAGATTATAATAATTGGTGTAGCTAACTGGAGTGTGTGGAGTGAAAAACTCAACTGTTTTCGGATGTGGGTTATTATTTATCAAAAATATCAGCATATTTTGAAGTACTCTTTATGATGCTTTTTGAAACAAGTACAGATGGACAATGAAATCATTAAATGAAAAATAACAGTTGAACCATGTTTGTAATGTCTGCTTGCTGAATTTGTTTTATTTATGTATTTGTTTTATCCTTACTCAACAAACTTGTTACAGTATGTGCCCAAATCTCTGCATTACTAAATATGGATTTTTTTCAGCTCACTCAAGAGCCTATTTTATATTATTTTCCTGATGTTTGATGGACATTACACAAAGACAAAATCATTATAAGAAAATTATATATAGGAAAATATAATTTTCCATAGGTTACTGCAAGGCACTGACAGGTTGTCATTATGATGTAATAAGGTTCAGTTCTAGAATCCCACTGTGATGTGACAGAACACAATTCTGTGTTCACCCAACATTCTTGGTGAGACTCGAGAGACAAACCCAACCAGCACCACAATGAGGGAAGGCTGCCACGTTTGAGAAAAGAAGTCAACATGAGTGACCCAGGCATGTCTTTAGAAAACTCCGGCTCAGTGTACAATGAACTCCGTCTGCAGGGAATACTTTGCGACATAGTCCTCAAAGCTGAGGATGTCGATTTTCCAGTTCATAAGATCATCCTCTGTAACTGCAGCCCTTACTTCAGGTGAGTTGATAACTAATCTAAAGAGGGAAGTAGAAGTATATACATTAAATAACCAGAACAACACTTAGTATTGTTTCTGCTAGCAATGTCAGTCTGAGTCTCAACAGAGTTAAATCTACAATGAGATATTTGGGGGTGTTGTTGTTTGAGTGGAGACTATAGTTAAGTTATATTTTGGAAGTTTGTTGATAGTTCTTTTCAGTGAGTCACATGGAAATTCATTTTGACCGCATATTGTATCAGTATTAGTCCCGTACAACTAATTTGAAGCTGATTTCAGTGTTCAGGAATCTGCCAAATCAAACAAAACAAAAAGGAAATGTTGAAAAGAACCTAATTAAACTGTGGACTGTGTGAAGAGTAAACAGTTAAAACATACAGCCCTAAACATAATGCTATGCTTTAACTTATTACATTTATAAATTATTCATTTAATTTAACATGAGAAATATAACCAGACTGTTATAATAGTTTTTCATTGTGCAGGGTTCATTGGCTTTTAAGGTTCATGTATACTGGGGCAGTGGCGTGCACAGATTTTTGAAGGGCAGGGGCGAAAAGGAAAAAAAAGGGCAAATACAGTACATTGCGTCCTCGCCACTGAAGGGGGCACTTTAGCATGTGTTTTTCAATAATTGGGCCATGAGGGGGGGACTGACTCAGTAATCAGTCACTGGAATCAGTTACTTCTTAAAAGAGTTTATTGTATTATTGTCAGTGTCATATGGTTGAGTATTAATTTCTCTCTTCTGCTGTGCTTCCATCCTCACCCTCAGGGCTCTCTTCACTCGCTGGCAGACCCCAGACTGCAGGGTCTCCACCATACCCGGCGTGTCTCCCGACATGTTACAGCAAATCATACAGTTTGCATACACTGGCTGTGTTTCTGTGACGGAGGACAATGTACAGGAGCTGATGATGGCCGCTGATCAGTTCAATATAACAGACGTTGTGAAAACCTGCTCCAGCTTCATCAGTGAGAGGCTCAGCCCAGAGAACTGCATCGGTGTCTGGAAGCTCACACACATCTGCCTCAGCCCTGAGCTGCAGCTCAAGGCCTACCGCTACATCATTGGCCAATTTGACGAGGTTGTTCCCTGCGAAGAGTTCCTGCAGTTCACTGTGGAGGAACTCCTTGAGATGACTGGGAGAGATGACCTCAATGTAAGAAAGGAGTCAACTGTGTATGAGGCCATCATTCGCTGGATCACCCACATGCCTGAGGAGCGAGCAGGACATATGGCTGCACTTTATTCTAAGGTGCAATAATTTTTCTGTCTTTATATTTAGTCCAGATTTACATTTCCAGTGATTCGCTGATGGTGCCGATGATGATGCTTTGGCACTACACTTGGTCTAATTAGTCCTGTTTGAGTAACATTTGCTAAAAACCTCTTTGTCCATCTGTTTTAGGTAACCATCTAGTTTTTTTTATAGATTTTTTTAATTATTATTATATTATTCTATTATTTAGTAGAAATAGGACAAAGTTTTGAAAGACTGATTGTTGAAACATTGTTGGTTTTGCTGTTTTCATGGGATTTGTTTACAATAAGAGATACTGAGGACAAAACAGACTTGTCACATAAAGATAAAATTAAAGCAATCAGAGTAATCAGCATAAATGGGTAAAAAAAAAAAATTCATAAAATGCATGCAGAACATCAGCACAGTTTAGACACTTATTCTTACAATATACTACAATCCCCATAGCTGAAGTACAGTTAGATATTGTTGTTCATCCTGTGTAGGTTCGTCTGGCCTTGACAAGTGCAGAGTACCTCAGGGTCCATATATTGTCCAATGACCTGGTGAAGAAAAACGCTGAGTGCCTTCAAATGACCCACACTGCCTTGGAAACCTTGTATCACATCATCACAAACAGTCCCCCAGTGCCCAGTTTCCGTAACCCTGAAGCCCGCCCTCGTCTGCCCAACGCCGTCTTGTTGGCGATTGGTGGTTGGAGCGGAGGTGATCCAACTAACGGCATTGAGGCCTACGATTTCAGAGCTGACCGCTGGTTAAACGTAACAAACAATATGGAGCGTCCACGTGCATATCATGGCACTGCTTTCTTCGGTGGGTTTGTCTACTGCGTTGGCGGCTTTGACAGGGTGGAGCATTTCAACAGCGTGCGCAGGTTTGACCCGACCACCAACACATGGCAGGAAGTGGCACCCATGTACTGCCGCCGCTGCTATGTGAGCGTCACAGTGCTGAACGGGTTCATCTATGCCATGGGAGGATACAATGGACATTATCGACTCAGCAGTGCAGAGCGCTACAACCCGGAAACCAACCAGTGGTCTTATATTGCACACATGAACGAACAAAGGAGCGACGCCAGCTGCACAACACTCCATGGCAGGGTTGGTGATTAATTTTCTTTTAACACTGTTGAAACATTTCTGAATGTAATACCAGGAACACAGTCACTAGCTGAAAACCAATTTTATATACTGTCCTCCTTTTGTTTTCAGGTTTACATTTGTGGCGGTTTCAATGGGAATGAATGCCTACACACAGCTGAATACTACTCTCCAGAATTGGACCAATGGACACTGATCGCCCCCATGGAAAGCAGGCGCAGTGGAATCGGGGTCATTGCCTATGCAGACCATGTGTTTGCAGTAAGAACGTGAAACACTGCTTACTCATTACAATGAATGGAGATAAAAAAAATACTTGACTCCATTACTCTACTTCTCCTCTCCAGGTTGGTGGCTTTGACGGCAACGCCCGTCTGCAGACTGTTGAGGCCTACAGCCCCCAGACCGACTCCTGGCACAATGTGTCCCAGATGTTGACCCCACGCAGCAACTTTGGCATCGAAGTAATCGATGATCATCTCTTTGCTGTCGGAGGCTTCAATGGCTCCAGCACCAGCTTTAATGTTGAGTACTATGACGCTACGACAGATCAGTGGACTTCAGCCTGTGGGATGGAGATCTACCGCAGTGCCCTCAGCTGCTGTGTGGTGTACGGATTCCCCAACTTGAGTGACTATGCTTACCCTCGTGACAACCTGCCATTGTTCCAATTGGAGACCGAAAACGTAGAGTCTGAAGAGTCTGTGTAACATTTTTCAGTGCTGCCCTGTACCACCCTGGCAAGATCTGAAAATGAAATACATTTCTTTTGAGCATTAAATTGTTGTTAATGTTGTGATTTCTATAGTGTTTTAGCTTAAGAACTTGTGGGTTTGAGGTTTAACAAACAAGCAGACTGAGGGTTTGATCCAGAGGGGACAATGGCAGAAGGTAGCTACCTGGTTCCTGATAAATCTAGCTCTCTGCCCTCTGTGGCATTTTCCAAACCAATCTGTTGTAGCTACACAGCAGTGGACTGGTAACAGATAGCTGATATAAGCGGATAGTAACAGCTGGAATCCCTCAGTTATACTCAAAATGCATCATAATGATATTTGAATCACCTTTATTTTGAAAATGGAAATAATGAAAATACCAGATGGAAAGGACAAGATGATCCCCTCTAAGACAATCCTGTCTAAGAGATATAATACTGAATTCATCCAAATATTGGACAAAAAAAAAAGACCAAACCAGAAAATCTGCAAAAGAAAATGTGACAGGATGTGGCTCGACTACCAAACCTACACAATGTCTTCAGTGTTTCCATTCAGGTTTTCAAGCATAAATTGAAAATGTCCATGAAGACTTGGGGATGTTAACACACTTATTGACAGACACAGGGAGACAAAATCAGAATTCAGGAGTGAAAGAAATAGGTAAAGAAAATAGGGTGAAATTAAATCCCACATGACTTTTCCAAAAAAGTAAAGTAAATTTATATCAAGTCACTTGAGGTAAACTTTATGCTACAACCTGTTATGGACATAAAGAAATGTTACTTACTTTCTTACTGATACTGATTTCTTACTGATATTGACAGCACATAATCTACTACAACCTGCAGCCTCATAGATGTCCAACTGAACATTGAAGACAATCTCAACTAAAACTGGTCACAACCTTATTATGTATTTCTGATATGAAATCTGGCTGGGAACTGAAATTTTCTGATGGTGAGATACTAGCTGTCAGACATCCAAGCACTTCACCCTGCTCCCTCATGGCTTCATTCATCACCTGCTTCCATCAAAAGCTGATTCAGTTTTTATAAACCTTTCAGTGTGAGAGGATGATTTCTCTCCTCTTTCCTCTACATTTTGTGAATTTTTCACTCTCTGTCCATCTCTGTCTTTCTTCCGGCGTCTCCTTTTGAACATTTTATCTTTCTAGCCCCCTTATTCTCCATTTGTCTTTTTACGAGCCTCTGTAATAAAGTTAACATATAGGATCACCAAAGGCAAATACACCTCCAGGAGCAGTTTTTCTTTCCAGGTGTGTGTGCGCGCGTGTGTGTGTGTGCGTGTGCATGCGCATGTGTGTCAGAAACTGGATTTGTGCTGACTCGTAAGGGTAAAAGATTCATGACCCAACAAAGCTTGTAAAGCTTGTCAGGGCCAGATTCACAGACACACGCACACACACATATGCACAAACACACACACACACACACACACACACAACACACTCAATTTTGAGACCAGGTGAGTCGGCAGATTTTGCTCTTGGGGGGAGACAAATGGAGGGAGACGTTAAAAGAAAATATAAGAAGGAGAAAATGTAAAAGACTCGTGAGCAGGAGAAAAAGAGAGGCTGACCCGAGTAAACAAAAAGGTGAGAGGAGGAAGATGAGGAGGAAGAGACACGCAGGGAGAGGAGGCAGCTCATGAAGCAGAAAGGTCTTTCAACCATTTAATACATGAGGGATTTCTTGGCTGTGATGACACATCAGAAGAAACAAACAGAGGAGAAAAGGGACGGAGGAAGCACAGCAGCAGAGAAAGACTGACTCACCTTTCTAATCACGACTTGACGCTCTGCCTTTAGCTGCATTGGTCAAAGCTGGGAAATCCCAGGTTAATTTCATATAGACAGACTATCAGCAGCATCAAGGTCAGAGCAGACACGTCAGCTAACTTTCTGCAATGAACAGACACCACCACATGTAGCTTCCTTTATCGACCTGCAGAAAATCTTTCTTTCTCACCACAGACAACTGACAATGATCGTTCTGATATCTATGATATACTTGTTTTTTTTTAATATATATTCTATATTTTTATAAGTTTGTCCATTTCTCTCTGGAACTTGGTTAGTTTAAGAAGTTTATGTTACACACTGATGTACTTCTTAAATCATCCTCCTCTGTGGTCATTTTTGGTTAACTTGGAGTCTGGCTTTTTATGAGCACTTTTTATGCAACACTCGTGACAATGTAAGATTAATGGGTATCGATGAGGCAACGTCACCAGGGTGAAGTGTACATTCGTTTTCTGCTTTGAGAAACTTTGAGTCATCATCATGCTTCCTGCCCACAAAATGTTATGAGCATTTTTCAAATAAGACTCAGTAAAATTCATAATAAAAGGTAAATGTTAATACACAAATTTAGGGGATTTGATTCAGACTCACCCAACGGAAAGAGTGAAGTGAGGCAAAAATTCAAATTCAACTTAACTAAAGAATCTTTGCACTTGAATTTTTTTTCATGAATATACAAAAGAAAAGGCAGGGAAAGGAATAAATGTGGAGGAAAATAGCAGAGAAGTGTAAGCAGATTAGTGAAAATTCAGCAGAATAAAGTGTAATCCAGCGGCTGCCTCCACCAGCCTCCATCTTTATATTATACATACACATTATACTAAAAAGGACACGACAAGGGACATAAGTAATTAAGAATCAGTATCTCTTATGTATCACAGCATTCATCACCGTTTCCCTCATAAGATGTTTGTTGTGTGTTGAGTCTTTTGTTGCTGTTTGAAAGAGAAACTATGACTCTCTCACACTGTGTCTTCTGTGTTTTATCAGCTGCTGGGTGATGGATATGCAACAGTGGTCCTGGGTATATTGTGGTTACAGACACCACCTCGCTCTTTTTCATTTTTCGAGAGTTTGCCTACAGGAGAAGTGATAGAACCGGGGAATCTTCAAGGTTGAGAGAGCCAGGCTGGATCTGCATTTGGTTTTTACACCTCAGTTAAGTGTGAAAACTTTCACATACTTTTTCGCAATATTTTGGTCTTTTTATTCGAATTTCAAGTTTCAGATTTTTTCATGTGCAAATTTCAAATGAGATGAAGAAAAGGCGGATGGATGTCTGCCATGTTTCAATCAGAAATTTTTTTTTTACGGCCATAACACACCAGTTGCATGTTGTTATGCTGTGGTGTGTGTCTGTGTGTGTTTGTCCGCACCTGTATGCATGCACATGTAAAGTGTGACTGCATTTGTATGTACTTGAGATTCACATCCAGCCCTTTCCTGGTTCACCCGGCGACAGCGACAGAGAAGCTCGGCGTACCGTGAGAGAGCAAAGCATTATTTTATCTAAATACATTCAACTCCCTCTCTGTCTCTCTGCTCCAACAGAATCAATAGTCATTACACTCAGAGCGAATTGATCTCTCAGCCCTGTTTGCTGATTCCTGAGACTAAACTAACACCAAATGAATCCCGGGTCCTCCGTACATGCTGATAGTATCAGGTGAATGAATGTCGAATGTGAGGTGGGTGGCAGGGGGGAGGTCGGGAGAGGAGCGGAGGTCACATGTAATGGGATCTGCTTCCTTTCTATCTTTGTGTTTTTACCAGGTAAAACCAGCATGTTGGAATCAGGTGGTGCTAAACGGCTGCTGCTGCTGCTGCTGCTGCTGCTGCTGCTGCTGCTGCTGCTGCTGCTTTACAGTGTTTGTGTGGTGCTGGTGGTGAAGGAGGAGTGAGTGTTGGGTCAGAGAGGAAGAGCTGAGATATGGATGAAAGGGAATGAGACAGAGAGGAGGTGTGAGTGAGTGGGAGAGTGAATACGTATAATTGAGAACATCAAAAGAAATCCAAGCGTGGCACTTCATGAAAATGATCATAATATTTTCAAAAGTGTAGATTCTTGCTAATGCACAGCAGCTTTGCTTTTATGTCTTTATTGGGTTATTACTTCTCACTGCTTGTGTCTGTCTGTGTGCCCCTTGTTTAATCTGAATAAATAAACCTGTTAAGTCCTCCATATGGAAATATCTCTTTATAACAAACGCCTGGCTTTTTAATATTATTTTTGTTTGTTTCTAAAATACTTCCCAAACTATTTTTTATAATAAACTCCAATACAACAAACACTGTCCTTTAAATATAGTTCAATATTAGCTCTGCTTTTGGACTTGTTTCTAACAGTTATGTCCGTGTTAATGGTGCTATAATAGTGATTAGCTTAGCTTAGTGTAAAGTCGGGAGACAGGGGATTTTAGGGGTCATATATATCTGCAACAACTATTTCCTGATGAACAAGACTTACTCTGCTTTAATTCTGTGCACAATCTTCAGATACTAGTTAGTGAGTGCAGGTTTTAGTAAATGGGCAGGATGGTAAAGCTATAAATCTCACTGTGCTCTGAGCCCAACCTAACAACATGTTAATTAGTGGGTATTAGAGGTGCTGATAGGCCAAATTGGCCAAATGAGTTCAATTTAATTCCCTGGTAGAATATTATGAATCACATTCGTACTGTTTACTTCACCATCATTCCAACAGAACATAAAATCATTTCCACTGTGATGTAAACCCTGTTATGGTGTCTTCTGGACTTCATGCTTCATGCATGAATTTATTTGGAGATCGGAGATAATGAAGTGCTCAGAAAGTCTCATTAGAACATATGGATTTATATGTTTTCATGGATTGTTTAGGGATGACTTTGGTAGTATTGTATGCTTATTTAGGTTATTTGTTGTCAGTAATGTATCATATTTTAAGACGTGTGATTAAGCCAGGGCAAAATGCATTTCATTGCATTAACTGTCTCAATCTACCGGTCAGTCTTCATCCCCACCCTCACCTGTGGTCATGAGTGATGGGTCATGACCGGAAGAACGAGATCGTGAATACAAGTGGCCAAAATGGGGTTTTTCAAGAGTATGGCTGCTGGTTTGATTCTTTTTTATGTTGATTCACAATAGACTATTTAGAGTTTGTTTAATTTAAGGGTATAGAGTAAAGAGGCGCAACATTAAGGAGAACAAGAGAAATTTAGATACAGTAGATCCATTCCTGTTTATAGTGGGAGGAAGGAAACAGGGAATTAAGTGTGTGTGAGTGTGTATGTGTGTGTGTCTTGAGCGCACTGGCTTCCACCGTGAGGATATTTTGTCATTTTTCATTTTCAAACAGCAGTAAACAGAAACATTTACATTTATGGTGGAAGGCAACTTAAGCCGATAGTCAATTCCAACTCTGAGAGGATCTACAGTGGAATGAGATTGAAACAGGATTTCAAGTAATGTCACGTCCAAAGTTGTGACAGCGTAATCAAACATCGGCATGCACACGCTCAGCCACACTTATTTATAACATAATCTGTGGTCATGGATATGGACTTACGGCTTTACACACACATACACATACACACACACACACACACACACACACACACACACACACACACACACACACACACACACACACACACACACACACACAGAGTCCTGCCAGCACAATGATAACAGTGACTTCTTTGCGTGTAAAGGATAATTTGCATTTTTCCCTCTTGGTGACCATGCAGCCTGCTGCCAGTAAAAAGACTGAACCCTGGTAGATCTTATCCCTGCCTCCCCCTCCTCTCTCAAGGTGGTTTAATGTCCTTTTATCCTCCACCATCTCCTGTCTGTTTTGTTGACAGGACTGATACAAAAACTGGAGCTTTTAATTGCTCCTTGCAGCATGATTTCTGATCTGCAGGCCCCGCTGGTGCAGACAGGGGAAAAAAAACAGGACAAGATTCATCGCATCCTGGTGTCATGCACCTACGTGGTCAGTGTAGCATAACTACTGAACCAAGGAATTAGATTACTCTCTCACAAAACACATTATTTGTTTTGCAGTCGGGGTGAATGTGGTTTGTAAAGGAGTAAATGTGTTGAAACTGGAGGCACTGATGCACCCACAGGCTTTTCTGGGCCACGTAGAAACAACTACAACCCTTTGTTTGATAACCAAGGCGGGTGAATCATTTTGAGCGCTCAGCCTTGGGGGGGGATCTCCTGTTGATGTTTCTTTTGATAAATTAATTTTTAGCGCCGTGTGCTGAAGTGCTGTACCGTGGTCATCCATTTGACGCCTAATGGAGTGTGGACCTCATTTTAAAAGTTTAGGAAGTAGATCACAGCTCTCATCTTGGGCGCTATACAGTAGCAGTGGAGCTGTAATTGTCTTTGTTCACCTTTTCTGGGGCTGTTTCCGTGCTAACCACACAGGTCTGTCCTCACAATGAGGCTAAATCACTCAGAGAGCCGCTGAAAGCTGGAGGTGCTACAGCTGAGAGTCACCACAGCAGAGCCGCCTACATGCAAGAGTTGGACCACAGCGTCAGTGTCACTCTACGCCTGCTGTTCTTCATGCTTTTACTATCAAAATATAATACATGCTATACTCATTAATGTGACTGTGTGGGTTCTCTGGGTTCTCCAGCTTCCTCCCAAAGTCCAAACACGTGCACATGAGGTTGACTGGTGACTCTGAGGTAGGAGCAGGTGTGAATGTGAGTAGGTGAGCGTTGTTTGTCTCTACATGTCGGTCCTGCGATAGATTGGCGACCTTGCTACAGACACCCCGGCCCGCCCTGCGACTGTGCACGTATGAGCAGTTACAGCCAATGTTACCACACTACTGTCACTGCCACTAGAGCTCGAGAGCACGAACATCTCAGTCCAAACCACAATAAATACTTCATTGGCCCCCCCCTCGACCTCTTTTCAGTCACAACCTTCTTCCCTTCGCTTTCTCAGCAAGGTGTTACAATGGGGGCAACTAAACACAGAGGTACATACTGAATATACCGTGGTTATCCTGTGTATACAACAGCGACAGCCAACAATAAACAGCCACCACTCACCAACGCCAGCATTGCCAAACAAATTCATGTTCTTAATGCTGTTTTATTCAGGTCTGGTGTTATTCCTATTTTGTTATGATTGTTTACAGTATGTGATCACAAGTTGTAGCTAGTATAGTAGACCACCATGACTGGGACTTCTGCTCTGATTAATGACCTCCAGCGACTGCTTGCGCTCTGTTTTCAGTTCTCAATATTCCCTCTCTGCACACTCGCCACAATATCATTAACAGCAGCTTAACTCATAACACTATGCCAGGTGTACATTACCATGAAAACAGATGTGTAACATTATATACCATATCCACATCCACATGCACTTACACATGTGTCCTCATTAGATAACAAAACAAAGATGAAAGAGGCTTGGATTACAACACATACAGATGTTGAGACACCACTTCTCCACTACATCTTCACATTAACAGTTGTTTGCTGTATCAAATTTCATTTTCAGAGCTGATACCTAGAAGTTTAGATCACAGACTAATTCAACATGGTACAGGAGAGGTGACCAACATATTTCCTCGTGCTGAAAGATCATTTCACATTCAAGTCTGAAACGAGACAGGGCACAAATAAGGAGTTTAATGGGTTTGTGTGGAGGGACGTTAGTTTCAGAAGTTTCTGCAAAGATCTGAAAGAAGAAAATGACAATCTTGTCCATTTCTGAGTATAGTTAAACTGCTGCTACACTGCTGCTGTGAACTCTGTTTCACACACACACACACACACACACACACACACATATGACACACACAAATACACACATTTTTTCACCATGACAGTTGCATTAGAATGAATGAGAATCTCCAAACCAATCACTTTATGGCTTTATGGATCATCTGTCAGCCCAACCATTAGGCTGCCAACTTCTTGACATTTACCAACAAATTCATATTTCTCACACACGCACCCTCACACACAAACACGCACAGGAAAAGACACACACTCAGTCACCCTGTTGGTCCTCACTGTGGCAGAAGTACGCTCACAAACACCCGCACCGTCACACACTGAACGCTTGTTGACATTTGCCAGCTCTACACATTTTTCTGCCAGGCATTTTCAAATGAAGGACATGAGATAGATCCCTGTGACTTAAGACAGATTGATCCGTTCCCGCCATAAAACTTGTTTCACAGCCTCTGAAGATGTGCTTCTCTGCGGCGTGCACACGCTCGACACAGACAGATCCAATTCGAGCGTAAAATTTACTCGCCGTCTCTTGTTAGCCTCTTCTCTGCAGAGTGTGTGTGTAAATTAGATTATGTGAGGTTGATATAATGGATGGAGGCTGAGCGGGCCTGAACCAGCGAGAGCTAGTCTGAAAGATTAAGAAGACATCAAGACTTAGTTATGACACATCTTAAATTAGTCAGTGGAGAAAAGGGGGAAGAAACTTTTAACCAAATGCCAAACTGTGAAATCGGTCAGCAAAGATCAGCTGCTGTGAAACCACTGGGAAAATAACTTTAACACAACAGCCATCTTGAACCCCGAGGGCAGGGAAATACCCTTGAGAGTGAAGCATGGTGTTTCTATAACATTGGTGAGGATCAGATGTATATTTCACGGGCTACAGCATGTAGGCAATTAAGGTCATAAAAGATGTATGTGTGCATGTACATACGTATATACAGAGAGAGAGACAGGAGTTCATGTCGTTTTTACTAAAGTTCATTTTAGTGCCTTTATGTCATGTGTGAGTTTTGTGCGTTTCCTTGCTTTTTTAAGTATTTTAAAGTAAATCTTTGAAAATGGGGAATAGGTCTTCCCTGCAGCTGTGCTTGCAATCGCCTGGTTATCACCTGCTGGTATACCTGTCCTCCATTGCCCCAATTAGATAATTGACCATAGACAGACACATATGTTTTAATAATTTTGATGGAAGTGAAGAAATAAGTCAGCATGAAGGTTAACCTTGTGCTTGTTATTGTTACCAATAATCTAATCGAAGAACACATTTTAATCCAAATCAATATGATCTGCATTATGTTTTAATCTAATTTTGTGTTTTAGAAAAAAGTAAAAAATAAATTTAAAAAAAGGCAGCAAAAGCTATGCCAAAGTTAAAGCTGCCCTGTGGAGTTCTGCTCATTACGAGCCATCAGCCGTGTTTTTTTTCGAGTAGGCTACTGCAACAGTCAGCCTGCGCCGTTCGATGACGTTGAACCCCCCCCTTCCCCCCCTCCCTCCCCGAACGGTAAGTGCAGGTAACCAGGCAACCAGGTGACTGGCGAAGTAGGAAGAGAAAAAAAAGTTGTGGCCATTCAGCTTTGGCATTTATTTAGGGGTGTGACCTTATACATGTGTAAACGTTTACACGGAATGAAACTGTAAACGTTTAGTAAAAAAAAAAAAAAAATCCCTAAACGATATTGTAAGATGGAAGTTATGTTTTAGTTATGTTTTAAGTGAAAAAGCTAAGGTTACATAATGGGTTTAATGTAATGTTGAGCAGAGTTGTTCATGATGGTGTTACCGGGGTCAGTCACTGGGTGGCGCTAGTAGAACAGGAGGGTTTGGTGAGGGCGAAGCGGAAGTAGAGATGGAAGAAAAGAGAATGCCGGGCGGTTAACCTGTTGTTGTGTTGAGAGACTTACTAAAAGTTTGGAGTAAGAACCCAGTACGTTGTTGGACTCAGTCATTGACTCACCCACACCCACGTCGCTTACACTGGTGGCAGCGGTGGGATGCATCTCTGGAGAATCGGCCGTTGGGATTCTACTCAAGTTGTGTGAGTCTCCGAAGCTACAGGCTAACGTTGCTAGCATATTAGCTGGAAGTGCAGTGAGCTAGTTTAGTCAGTACCGTCGCGTTTTTTTTTGTTTTGATAGCTTCAGTGAAATTAGAAATCGCGTTTCGGTCTTCTGATTCCGTCGGGAAGCTGCATTAAACAACAAAGGACGGGAAGAATTATCCATCATGTCTGTCGAGGGGGCAGCCGCAGCGGGACAGCAGAATGCCAGCACCAGCTCCGGCTCCAGCTCCGGCTCCAGCTCCAGCTCCGGCTCCATCGGAGCTCCAGCGCCGGTTATGCAGCCACCCAGCAGTACACAGGGAGCACCGCGGGGCATTCCGCTGCCGCCACCTTTTCTCAACGATGGCCGGGAGTCCTTCCAGTTATGGGCTCGCCGCTACGAAGTAATCCAAGCTGCACGCTACAAAGACAGCGGTGTGGACCTGGACACCGTGTTAGCAGCTGAGCTACCCACTAGGCTACCACCGGAACTGTTCATCGTATGGGACAACCTGTCGTCAGAAACCCAGGTCTGTTATACGGAAACAAAGAGGCACTTGCAGAATGCTTTTGGCCAAAAGGATGTGATTGCATCTTTCCAGACTTTCCCCAATGCTCGTCACAGACTGCCCAATGAAGCTATGGAAGTGTATGCTGCAGATGTATGTAGGCTTGTAAAAGAAGCTTTCCCTGATTTTGAACATAATGCTTCAGAATATATGAAAATGTCTCGTTTCATCGCTGGTCTGGATCAGGAGCTTCAGGTAAAGTGCCATGAAAGAGGGGTGAAAAATTTCACCGAGGCGTTTGAGGTTGCCTCCCAAGCTGAACGGGCCCGCCAAGCTGCTAAATTAATGTTGCCAGCATCTTCAGCTAATGTAGCCATCAGAGACATGGGCATTGTGCAGTCAGTAAACTCTGTGAGTGAAACCAACACTGAACTAAGAAAAACAGTACAAAACCTCACTGCTACTGTCAAAGACTTGAGCCAGGATCTTGCTGAACTGAAATTGAAGCTGGAGGGGCGCAATGACATCCATCACTATGGCAGGCGTCCTCCTAGATCTCCCTCCCCATATGGGAGGAGCCCTGAGAGATCCGCAGATGCAAGGCGTTCAGGCTATGGACGCTCCCCATCCAGGTATTCATATTCATATCACTCCTCTCCAGAACGCTACCCCCCACAGAGAGCTCGGCCCCATCAGGAGTACACCCACAGGGAATCTGACCGGTATCGACAGTCTTATAGAGAGCCCCGTTACTCAGACCAGGCCTCTAGCCCTTATGAAGTACACAGAGGGAGAAACTCCTCTCCCAGCAGACCATACTATGACTCTCACCGTCGAAGCCCAAGCCCCTATGCCAGGCATGTTTCATTCCAGGAGCAGGACGATAAAGGCCAAGCACGTGGTTTCAAGGAGCATGGCAGATCTCAACAGGGAAACGGCCACTAGCTGGTGATGTGGGGAGTTCATCAGCTACTTCTCTGGAAGCCCCAGGTGACTGCCTCACTGACACATCAGACAAAAGCAATACACCGCAGACACCTAGTGGTAGTACAGATATGTCAATCCCCTTAATTGAAACAGAGAACACTGAGACCACTGTCAGAACAGACTTAACCTCCTATGTGAATGGCATTGTTGAGGGTACAGATATGCACATCATGCTAGATTCAGGTGCCACTATCTCATTTATCAGTGAGCAAACCAAAATGTCAATCCCCTCATTAGCAAAAAGACCTATTAACAAGAAGTACATCATGTCCCAGGCTGTAACTGGCCAAGGTCTGGACACACTGGGTATGGTAGACATCACATTTAGGCTGGGGTCTCAAACTCTGCAACACGAAGTGCAAGTGATCAGAAATGTTACCCAAGGCTTTATATTAGGTCTTGACTTCCTCATTCCTCAGGGTGTTATTCTGGACATGGGGAGAGGGCTATGTTATTTGGGTGATGATGTCTTGCCCCTTCTGAGTAAAAGTGAGTTAGCACCTGCAAGTTGCACTGCCCAAGTAATGGAAAACACCACCATCCCTCCCCACTGTGAAATCATCTGCAAAGTTGCACTCATCCCACCTATAACCGGTCTAGGGATACCACTCAGCTACAGCGGCTATTTGGAACCCAGGCAACTGGAGATGGATGGTATTTCAGTTGCCCGCACACTGTCTACTGCTGTAAATGGCTGTACTGTCGCACGCATTATTAACCCCACACCTGGGCCTATGGTGCTGCATTCAGGTATACAGCTGGGACAGTTTACCCCCATAACGGACACTGAGATAAGTCAGGATTCAGCCCCTGTATGTAAGGTATCCACCTGTCCAACACCACCACCTGGCCTCTCACCTAATGTCACACAGCCAACCGACCCACCTTTTAATGTTAAATGTGGAGATCTGACGGATGTGGAGAGGTCTGATCTGCATAACCTGCTCTCATGTTATCAGGATGTTTTCAGTAAAACCAGTACAGACGTTGGTAACACAGACATTGTCAAGCACAAAATCTTCACAAACCAAGCTCCCCCAGTAAGGAAGCGTGCGTACCGCACTTCCCCAAAGATGCAGACAGTAATTCAGTCACACGTGGAGGAGATGTTGGAAAAAGGATTAGTGGAGGTCAGCCACAGCCCCTGGGCAGCACCTGTGGTGATGGTTAAAAAAAAAGATGGCACGTGGCGTTTCTGTGTCGATTACAGAGGTTTGAATGCAGTCACAGTAAAAGATGCACACCCTTTGCCTAGAACAGACGACACACTGGATGCACTCAGGGGCTCAGCAGTCTTCAGCACAATGGATCTCTCCTCGGGATACTGGCAAGTGCAGCTGGAGGAGCAGGACAAAGCAAAAACAGCTTTTACCACGGGCAGAGGACTTTATCAGTTTCGGGTGATGCCCATGGGCTTGGTAAACGCCCCGCCCACTTTTCAACATCTCATGCAGTTGGTGTTACAAGGTCTCTCATGGTCAACTTGCCTTGTATACTTAGATGACATAATTGTCTATAGCCCAACTTTTTCGGTCCATCTTCAGCACCTGAGAGAAGTGTTAGACCGCTTAAGAGCTGCAAACCTGAAACTGAAGCCCTCAAAGTGCTGCTTTGCTCAAAAGGAAGTGACATTCTTGGGACATGTGGTCTCAGCAGCAGGACTGCGGCCAGATCCAAAAAACATTGAGAAAGTGAGGGACTGGCCTGTGCCTAAGAACCCCACAGAAGTGAGAGCGTTTCTAGGCCTATGTTCTTACTACCGGCGCTTCATTTACCAGTTTTCAAAGAAATCAGAGTCCCTACATGCTCTCACACAGAAAGGAAAGACATTTCTGTGGACAGAGGTGGAGCAGGGTGCATTTGAAAACCTCCGTCATGCTCTCTGTAACACACCCATCTTGTCCTATCCCAATTTCTCATGTGAATTTCTGCTCTTCACAGATGCATCCAGCACATCAGTTGGATGTGTTCTAGCACAGATGAATGCTGAGAACATGGAGAACGTCATTGCGTACGGCAGCCGCAAATTGACAAAGACAGAGACCCGGTGGCCCACATATGACCGGGAATTGTGGGCTATTGTATGGGCAATCAGGCACTTTCGTCAATATTTGACAGGCTACCCTTTTCGCATCATCACAGACCACAAGCCTCTTCTCTCCCTAAGGACAATGGCTCTGGATTGTGATCCTACGGGTCGCAGAGCCCGGTGGGCTCTGGAAATTGATCCCTATGACTGGACAATTGAATACAGGCAAGGCGCAAAACATACAAATGCTGACTCCATGTCTCGTCGTCCTGAGACAGCTGAAGATGCCACCCTGGACGTGACAAACAATCAGGTGGAATGTGTTTCAAGTCATACACAGACAGACCCAGTAGCGCCATCTACATGTGCCTCAGCCACGGGGCTGGACATTTGCCCAGAGGCTGTCCCCACTTTTTCAGTCACTACAAAGGTAACATCACCTACACAGTCTGCCACGCCACACATTGCAGTTGTGACTGTGGACACTTGTCCCCTGAACATTGACAGACAGTTTCTCATTCAAACTCAAAAGGCTGACCCTGTGTTGAAAATAGTCCGGGATTGGGTGTTGACTGACTGTAGACCACCATTCTCAGAAGTGAAGGCAGTGTCAGCTGAGATGAGACAGTACTGGAGGGAGTTTCCAAAACTCACTCTTATTGATGATCTTTTGTGTCGCAGAGTCAGGCCCCCACCAGGTGACCTTGTCTTACAGACTGTTGTGCCCTGCAACCTACAAAAAGAGGTATTCCAGAGCTTACATGGACATTCACTCTCTGGACATTTCAGCACACAAAAGACATTACAAGGGGCACAGGTCAGATGCTTCTGGCCTCACATGTCACATGACATAACTGAGTGGTGTCTCAACTGTTCAGCCTGTGAAGCACGTCGGCCACAGACACCACACCAACAGGCCCCTATGCAAAACATTGTCACATCCAGGCCTTTTGAAAAAGTTGCAGCAGACCTGACTGAACTGCCACTCACATGCCGTGGTAATCGATACATACTTGTTGTAATGGACTATTTTACTAAGTACCTCAACCTGTATGCTCTCCCTGATCAACGAGCAACTACGGTGGCCAAATGTCTGTTTGAGGATTACATCAGCCACCATGGAGTGCCACAAAGTTTACATACTGACCAAGGCCGTCAATTTGAATCAGATCTTGTCAAAGAATTGTGTTCCCGGCTGGGAATACACAAAACACGGACATCGCCCTATCATGCTATGTCAGATGGCATGGTGGAGCGAGCCAACAGGACTATAAAGGACCAGTTAGCAAAATTCCTGTACACCAGGGGAGGTGAATGGGATGACTATCTGCGACAGGTCGAGTTTGCATATAACACAACTGTTCACTCTTCCACCAAATACACTCCTTTCTTCTTGGTCCATGGTCGAGCGGCTCGTCTACCAGCTGATCTTCTCCTTGGAGATCCCCCGAGAGCTTCAAATGCTACTCCTGGTACTCCAAGTGACTATGCCAGTTCAGTATTACAGAGACTGTGTTCTGCGTTCCACTCTGTTGCACATAACATTGAGGTGGCTGGCGCGCAGCAAAAGCACTACTATGACCGTCGGATGAGACATACAGCCTATGAGCCAGGTGATTTAGTGTGGGTGGACCTCCCTGCCCTGACTAGACAAAAACTGTCGCCAAAGTGGTCTGGTCCGTTCAGGGTGTTAAGGCGGCTCAGCTCAGACATGAATGACATTGGAGTGGACTATGAACTGTTGGATCAACGAGACCCCAGAGCAAAGCCTAAGATAATTCACTACAACCGTCTGAAACCTTATCGCTCTGCCTGGTCAGCTGGTGGTATACCACCGTCACCGTCCAATGAAGCAGTATCTGTGGACAATCCAAGTCCCCCACTCTTGACCGCGCTCTCAGGCTCCAGACCATATGTGTACAGTCACCCTGCCAAATGCCCTGTTACACCACCTCAAGCAAATGTTTCCTCGTCACAGCCAGGGCCTGCTACTGCAACGCCACAAACAAGGGACACGGTGGCGACAGGAGGTCATAGTGAACTTTCTCCAGTAGTGCAACCTCTCATGGGGGTGAGGACCAAGTCTGGTCGTTGTGTGCGTCCCCCAGTGCGCTACATGCACGATAACTGAACTGTTGCTCACGTGGGATCAACATGGACTTAATTAAAAAAAAAAAAAAAAAAAAAAAAAAAAAGAGAAACTGAGAAGGACTGTTGACATAAAAACCCAAAAAAAAAAAAAAAAAAAAACCACAATGACATGTACTGTGTTCTGCTGTAACTGTTGTATGCTGTTCTTTGCTGTGTTGATACAGTAGTAATTGTCGTTATGACTCTAGTTGAAGCGAAGCGAGGACGCTTCTTTTTGTAAGGGGGGGAAGATATGTAAGATGGAAGTTATGTTTTAGTTATGTTTTAAGTGAAAAAGCTAAGGTTACATAATGGGTTTAATGTAATGTTGAGCAGAGTTGTTCATGATGGTGTTACCGGGGTCAGTCACTGGGTGGCGCTAGTAGAACAGGAGGGTTTGGTGAGGGCGAAGCGGAAGTAGAGATGGAAGAAAAGAGAATGCCGGGCGGTTAACCTGTTGTTGTGTTGAGAGACTTACTAAAAGTTTGGAGTAAGAACCCAGTACGTTGTTGGACTCAGTCATTGACTCACCCACACCCACGTCGCTTACAATATCTAGGCCTACACGCAATTTATTTTCATATTTTTATACATAGGCCTACATTTGGGGGGGGGGCTGGGTGAAAAGTAGTCCCGCACACTGTCTTAATTTAGAGAAAACTATGATTTAATAAAAATGATGCTGTGACGCGCTTCCCTCCTCCAAAATGTGTGTAAGTGCGTTTTTTCTTTCCTTTTTTCTTGTCTTTTTTTTTTGCGAGCGAGTGTGATGGCGCCGCCACGCCGGGTCAGACATTGCTTTTCTGGTTGCCAAAAAATATTCTAAGCAAATATAGCCTCCCTAAACACAAACAAATAACCTTAAACGGATTGAAAGAGGTGTCTCGGGACATTAAAGACGGCCGAGGACTGACGAGACGCCTCTGGGCTGGTTGCTCCTGCCCGGTCTGTCCTCCTCTCATCCGCACTTCAGCACCTGTCCTGCACAGTGTCGGCTCGGCTCGCTCCTCGTTTTAAATGACTTTACTCCTTTTAAAAGTAGCGTAAACAATTTACTGTTCTGATCACTCATACGCGTGTATAGTTAGGCCATACGTTGCATTATTATTAGTTATAGCTACTTCAAAAGTAAAGGACAGTGGACCGAGCCAAGCTGTAGCAGGACAGGTGCTGCAGTGTGGGAGAGGAGGGAGAGACTGGGCTCCGCGGGGCTCTGGCAACTAGCGGCGGATCAGAGAGGGTGGAGGACCGACATGACAGGGGGTCTGGGTCTCCTGGTACCTGTGCGGTCCAGGACCGCGGAGGTCAGCGAGAGGGGGGGTACGGTGGTCGACTCTGAACGCTCACCGGGCGGATCTCTCCAGTTACGGTGCGGTGCGTGTCGGGGGGGGGAGGGGGGCGGGACGAATCCGCCGTCGGGTCTCCTCCGCTCCGGTGGCTGCAGTGTCAGTGCTTCCACCGGCTGCATATCAGACTAGACAAAAATAAGATAACATGTTCTTCTTCTCTTCTGTTTACCAGCGCTCTAAACCCTACGTCAAATCCGAACGTTGCGTTGCATGCGTAATTCCCTGTGCGACAGCGCGGGAAAGTCGCTCCTCAGAGGCAATTGCGCTCCTGGGTAAACCAGGGACTGTTGTGTGGTGGAGATGCGTTCAATGATCATCCTAATAAGTCGTTTGGCAGTGGCTGCAATGTAACGGACATTGTTTTATATGTATAAACTCCACAGGCCAGCTTTAAGTAGAAGTATATTTTTCCATCTGTGCACCTGGACATTTACTGAAAGGTGTGGCTCAGCTGGATTGTCAGAGTGAAAGATGATTATAAAACTACAGGTAAAAGTTGAATGTCACAAGCTGAAGGGGTGTTTCATCACTTTCAGACTGTTAGTGTAGCGCATGTAAAGGCCTTTAAACTCAAAGAGCAAAACTATCTCAACATGGTTGCACACAAGACTCGTCGGGGCACTTCCTAATTCCTCTGGTGTCCATGGAAACAGAGGTGAGGTCAGCAGAGGTTGGGACCAATGGGAGGTGGACGCCGGGCGGACGTGAGGTCATGCGTGAAAGGCTCGGGAGGTCAGGCCAAAGTGTCCGCACAGACACACACCAAACGCACACACAGAGTAATGAGTATTAGGTATTAATAGAGCTGTATGGACCGGACCTGGCTGAAGCTAATGAGGCCCGAGGGTTATCAGAGATTCACAGTAACGTGATACTTTCTCTGCTGCGTTAGAAGGTGAAAGCAATAAGACATGTTTGAGTTTCACCCTGCAGAATCAAACCTACCAGATGCTTCTCGTGTCTTTAATCATAGTTTCTTTCAACTTAGGTCTTAACTTTTGTACATTTGGCTCCTCTCACGACAGTATTTTGATTTTGATTCTTATATTATAACTGCATGTATTTGCTAAGATTTTCTCTCTGTTAAGTTATTGTAGTTATTCTATTATCATTTTTTGGTGTTTCAGACAAAGATATGTCATAAAATGGATCGATTAAACAAAATGTCATCATCTCAAGACGATGAAGGTATGACGAGAGGTTGCGATGCAATGAGTAGAACAAGCTAATTAATGAACAAGTTTCTTTTGAACACAATCCTAATTTATGCAAAAATAAAGCAACAATTAAATTGAATATCAAAAAATAAAGAGTGTGTTAATTAAATGAATAAAAATTAATTTTCTGTGAGGAGAGAGTGAGTCAGTGAGGGGAAGCACTTCTAAATGTTTTTTTGTTGTTGTTGTTTTTTAATGGGTTTCTGAGTGTGCGAGAGAGAGAAAGTTATTTGGTGACACCTCTAGATCTCTGGTTTACTTTGGTGACAACAGTGCTATCACAAACTATCATTTTATCAGATTTGATTTTAGAGATAATGAAGCCAAAACTTTTATTGTTGTTTCTAAGCCAAAAAGTCATATGTCCTATATACAGAATCTAAATCTCAGAGTACTGGTTCATACATCGGAATCTCAAAGTTGTCTCAAGATATCAGTAGAGGTGGCTCCAGTCCAGTGTCCACATTTCTTCTGGTGGAACTTCACAAAGCTTGTGTAGTCACTGCTGGATGTTCTCTCACACACACACACACACACACACACACACACACACACACACACACACACACACACAATGTCTACTGTACAAGGTTGGAGTTGTAAAGTCACATGAGCGTGTAGAGACATGCTGCACGTGTGTTGCCTGTAAAGCACTTTGGGACATGTTCTCTGATCCATGACAGAGTGAAGGGCTGAGTGCAAGAGGAGGGGGTACAACAGGGAAAAAGGAACTGCAGACAGAGAGTTTGTAGGCTATGTGTTGTGTGTCTGACTGTGTGTCTGACTGTGACCTCACATGGGGAAATTCAAACTTCATAAGCTTTTGTGACGGATGCAGCTTCAGTGTAAATTATGTGTCATAATCGAAATGTGTCTGTGAGTCAAAAGTGGATACTTAGAAAGACTTATAAGGTCCGAAGCAGCTTTTACAAAAGTTGCTTCAATCAATATTTCTATATTTACAGTAGAACAAAGCACATAAACTTTCAAACAATTATTGAAAGGTATGTAAATCTAATGTCATGTAAAAGTTAATTCTTTATGTGCATTTTAGTGGCTTTCAGCTCATTGTTTTCATTTTTCAAGCAGTAGCATCTCTATTTTGACTACCAGATTAGCTCTATCAGTATGCAGACGGCTGTTTTCAGCAGAATTGAAAAGTTAGCGACTAGCTAAGGATGGTAGTGAAACATTTAGCAGCTAAAGAGCAGGATGTTTTTCTCAGGACTTAGTGGACACTAACAACTGAATTAAAGTGAGAGTGAATATTTTACAGTATTTCCATTCATTAAATGACCACAAACTGTAACCCAAATTAATTCTAATTATACTAAATAGGCAACAGGTAGAAATACATCATTAGGACTTATGACAGATGATATAATAGATGAATTACCTTGAAAACCCAGAAGTTAACTGACAAAAACAAATAGTAGTGTTTGTTTTCACCACTTCCATATAAGCAGATGGATGATATAGTGCAGCTTTCTATTCATCATTACCACATCGCAGTTAATGTGAACACTAAGTGGGAAAGTGATAATTTCCCACTTTCGTTATGACAGGAAAACTGCATTAGAATAAATTATCACAGATATGTGTTACCAGTATCAGGACTTCATCTCCCTGCTCAGGCTCTCTTTCTTGTCTGTTTTTTTAATCTGCATCAGAGATGTTTATTAGATAATTTTCTGTTCATCAGAGTCTAGCTTTAGGACATACTGTGATCATCCCCAAATGTCACTTTTCTCAAGATAATTACCATTGATTTTCATGCATTTTTAAAAAACATTAACATGTCACCAATTAATTAAAGGGTTGGCACAGTTCCAGGGTTACGAACCAGAGGGACGAGATCAACTCAATCTATTAAAAAAAAACACAAAGGAAACAGGCAACATAGAGCTTTTTTTGTTTGAGCAACTAAGTCCAATGAATGAAATAAAAATTTAAAAAGTCATTTTGTTACGGCTCAGTAGTGAAAGTCGAGGTGCTGCTGCTCCTTTCATTGGTGGCACAGAGGATGTGTGTGTGTGTGTTGTCACCAGGGAAAAAAAAAACATCAGACAGACCCCTGGAGCAGCTGTTGTCCCCAACATGCCCAATGTTTCTCACACTCACACACACTGTTTTATTCTGCTTGCCTCCACTTGCACATTAACACATACATACATCACCTAACAAACCTCTATTCTGTTCCTTTGAGTTTTTCCAATTGTGTGCTCTAAAGCACAAACACATATAGCTCATGAACCGACACTCTCTCTCTCTCTCGCTCTCCCACACACAGACACACATACACACACACATAAATACACACAGATTGTTGCCAGGCTTATGCAACCTCACAGAAAGCTAGAATTAAAGCTTTATTTACCAACAGAGGATCAGATGTAAAGCAGTTTAGGGTGAGTGCCTACAATCCGACAGAGATTCAGAGAAAAGTGTGTGAGCCTGTGTGTGTGTCTGTGTGTGTGTGTGTGTGTGTGTGTGTGTGTGTGTGTGTGTGTGTGTGTGCGTAAGAGACCTTGGTCATCATTTAGTGTTAAAATTAGGGCCATAAGTTAACACCTCCAGACGGCTCCGAGTATAAATTCAAACCATCCCTTTCCACATCTGCTCTCAACTCTGATCAGACCCAGACTCGGCTCCACTCCGGCTCATTAGAAATCCTCGAGGGACAGCGTTTAAACGCACGTTCTCGAGGTCCACAGCTACCTCGAACACGTCCACCAGATGTCTTTTTCTACAGTATTAATCTTTCCTCCTTCTCATCCCTTGCTCCTCTTTAACCGTTGCCTTTCTGCCTCACCTCATGTCTCTGATTTGCTCTTTTAACTCCAGTCGTCTCCCTGGGGGTCTGATGGACAGATGCGCAGCCCTGTCCTACACACACACACACACACACACACACAGACACACATGCAAGCAAAACACATATCTGACCTCATTTCTCCAAGGAGGCCAGTTTAACAGGGTCTATGAAGACAACAGCTGTACAGTACAAACACACACACCCAAAGGAAGAGGGGGACGGGAGATCCTCTTTTCTTCTTCTTCTGTGAAACTGCAGTGCAAACATGCTAACAGCTGTTGGATTCTTCAGATCACCCAAAATACTGTGTTTTTAGCTGGAGATTATACTGTAATCAAAGCATAGGAGGTTAAAAAATTAAGTCATTATCATTAAAAAAAGCAATCAGCCATTATATGTAGCAAATAATGTAATGATTTAATTTGTCAGTCTATTTGTTTTCAATGTAAGAAATGAACTTTCACACTGTAGCCAGGAGTGTTTTCTGTCTCCTTTATTCACTGTTCTACTTCATAGACAGTAAGAGGCTTCATCTACAGGCCAAACAACACATTTCAATATGACGACAAGTACAAGGTGCAAATAACCTGATATGTTCAAAGATACAGTTTGTACCTCATGGTAACCGTCATGATAAACATGCATTAAAATGCCCAACAGAAACGCACACATAACTACAGGCTTGAATTTTCACCTGCATCTGTAAATAGCATTTGGTGTGATAAAGTCTTTTGGGAAATTTTGGACCTGAGGGAAGAACACAGCGTCATCAGAGGCTCGACTCAAGCTCGCTGGGAGTTCAACGTCAGGCTCTTCCTCACGCCACAGTGAATCCATAATTTGGCATGAAATCCGGGAATTTTAATGGGTTTTTTTGATAATTGAAATTAAATTTGTGGCATAAATTACACACAGTTGCATTGAAAGGTCATCTGGTTTAATAATAATCCTGAAAGTTATATATTTTGTCTTGGAGCTGCAAATTTCTAATTCAAAAGATACATCTCTCATTTCATAATCAATATAAAAACTGATCAGATCTGGTGCAATTGCCAAAACTTTATGCAGTGAATTATTTGAAAGGATTTTGTTTGTTTAGGCAAATTAATTAAATAAAACAGTTTGCAGGTGGAGTGAAAAACAAGCTTACAATCTTTGCAGATGTGAAGCGATATGCAGTGAGAGAAACCAGATAATAAAATGCTGAAGAAAGGAAATGATGTATTCTCCATTTACAATGTTCACTTCCTCTAGAATAAAGTTTGTACTGTGTGTTTATCAGCCCTGAAACCTGCAAAAAAATATTTTTGAGCCAACTCTGGTGATGCAATCAACACCTGCAACAACAACATTTTGCACTGGTTTCACTCAAACCAGTGCTTGAATCGTTTTTCATCTAAGACGCCTGCCAGACTGAGACCAGTGCAGGTGTTGCTGTAGGTGTTTGAATGCGAATGTGAGGGGGAAAAAAAAAGACAAGGAGAAAGTGTTTTAAGCACGCCAAGAGCCAGCGGCAGGAATTAATCCTCATTAGGATCTGGCACCACCGCCCATCTCTCCCTGAATGTTGTGTTTATGTGTAAAACTACATGGCACAGATACAACTACACAGTAGCATCTAGACTTATGTTTGAAGATCACAGACCCTGGTCAAAGGGTTTTTTCCCCTGCACATTTTTAAACTAGGCAGACAATCAAATGCATGCAAAAAAATACCTTCTAATAATAAAGCAGTTTATATGAATCACCTGTAACCAAGCATCAGAGATTCACAGTGGTGACAGAATTACCTTCACTGCAGAATGAGCTGTCTGTGTAACTGAGCAGGGAACCAAGCACTGCCAACCATGCACCATAAAAACAATAAATGTTCCCTTTGCAAAGCCATTCATTTGTTCATTATTTTTAATCCACTGGCACACAAACTAAAAACATTTAAGAAAGCACCTCAGCCGGCCAGGAAACAGTGATATCAACTTTTGAGGGCAAGAAAATATATTTCCCCCCAAAAAATCTCCTGTCTGATTCTGAACGACTGATGTTGTGTTCATGTGCAAAACAACTGAATCAACGCTGCATAAACCATCAGATTTCTGATAATTACAAACCATATTAATCTGTATGCAGCTATTTCAATTAAACATTTATGCATCCAATTAATATTTACCCGTTAAATAAACAGCCAAGCCAATCAGATTGTTGCTCTTGAAATAAATAATTTGACTTTGGACAGTTAATAAAGCACCAAAATGATAAATAAATAAAAACACTGTAGGTGCCCAGAAAGCAAACAAAGACAGAGAAGCCAACTGTTTTCTTTCCCTTTCTCTCAAACATACACACACACACACACACTGTATTTAATCACAGCGCACAGACACACATTGTTTAATGTAGTGTACAGCTTGTTAGAGACTAGCAGAGGTCGTTAACTGGATGTTGAATTTTCACTTATTTACCAGCCAACTGGTTTACAGGCCAGCCGACCACCTGAGCTGCAGGCCATTGATTGATTTAATGACTGTCTGATGAAATGACTGAATGATTATCGCCAATCATCTTCACACAAATTGACACGTTATTAAGTTACTCCTGACAGACTGACTGACAGGCTTGATAACTACTCAGCTCTGCAATCCCCCTCAGATGAGCAAAAAAAAGGCAATTTTTGTGCTCTCCAGGTTTATAAATGCAATTTGCAGTTTACCTAGCCTGCTAAAAAGTAATTGTCACTGTCATTTCCTTCTGTTCTCTCGTTGTATGCTGTAATCTTGTACACAACAGACTACATACCAGTTGAATTATCTGCTCTGTAGTCGCTAAAATCAACAGGGCAGGCTGTACATCCAGCTGTGTCAAGATGTGACACAATTATATCTGATCACAGAGGAAGTGCAGGAAGGAGTGTTGTGACTACAGTGAACTCGGGTTAATAGATGCAGCAGTTTGGCTACATGCTAGTAAAAGCTGATAAATATTTCAGATCATAAGTCGACAACCAGAGCGTGCATTGCTGTTTGGAGAAAGCCCCCCTGCCCCGCCCCATGCTCTTTGGATGTGTATGTACCTCAGGTAGAAACAGCCTGTATTATTAATATTCACTTTTCAGGTTATGAAACTCCGTGATTTCATTTGGTCCAACAACATCTACAGCGGCTGTGATGCCTTTTAAGGAGATGTGTGGGCTTAACTTCTTCTAACTGATAAAAAGAAAAGAAAAAAAATTTCCATCACAAAATATGTTAAAATGATCACCCACTGTCCTCAAACTGTAAGCGTAAAATAATTTTAAAGCACAGCTGTAAATTTTTGAAGAGAAATATGATGTTGAAGAAGAACTGAGTCCATGTACCGTACCTCTGTTGACGGCTGTTCAGGGTGGATGTTGGCGCAAACCTGCTAAATATTTTAAGAATGTAAAAGTACTGGTGTCTTCCCCATATTCTTTCAGCAGTAATGGGCCAGACAGCTAGAAAACCACTACAGAAAATATAAAAAATAACATTAAAAAATATGGATTTCAGTACCCCCCAGCTTAAGACCCACTGCTTGTATTGTGAGGTTGTAAACTGTGTGTGAGGTTCCCATTTGGGTGCAACAGCAGCCTGTTTTGTGTGTCAAACATTACAGTTAATGTAAGCCACTGGCTTGTGGAGTAAAGCAACTAATAAAAGGCTCACAGGCAAAATCCCTCTCTCCATCACTGCCTCTTTCTCTCCTGCTCTCCTTCTTTGCTTGTAAGTGGAAGCTTTCAGCAGAAAACGCTGCTCTTTAATAATTTGCATTCATGTGTCATCGTGCTGGCTACCGGCAGTATTGGCTCTCAGCGATGGCTGCTGCGCACAATAACACTTTCAACAGAAATCCAAGTAGTCGAGCGTGATGGTCTAAAAACGAACCATCAGCAAAAATGATCAGCCAACGGGAAACACGCAGAGACACGTAAACTGGTACAACAACTGTGGCATGAGAGCAACAACCTGAAAGCCCAAGATGTGTTAGTGTCCCACATGCATGGACGGATTATGACACAACAAGGCCCTGGGAAAAACCAATCACAACATGTCTGTTTGAGGTTATTTTGTGTCATTTAGTGTGTTTGAGTAGTTGTTTTCTTTCGCTTTGTAGTCGTCACAGATGTTTGTGTCTGTAAGTTGTGTTTCTTTGCAGTTTTATTGCACCTTGTTGCTGCTCTTTGTGCATTTCTGAGGTTATTTTGAATCTTTCTGTGATCGTTTAATGTCTTTTTGTTTTCTAGCAGTTCTTTTGTGTCTCTTTGTAGATATTTGGTGTCACTTTTTGGTTTTTCTGCATCTCTTGGTAGTCATTTTAGATTATTTTGCAGTTTTACTTACGTTATTTGAATGATTTTTACATCAAGTAACATTAACAGTCACCCGGAGCCTGTTTACTACATGACCTCCTGGGCCTGTGGCCAAAGGGCCCGTCATTCACCCATGCTGACATGTGGTATCAGGTCTGGCATACATGCTCAGAAGCATTCAACACACACACAGCCTCTCACACACATGCACACACATCCTGAGGCTAACTAGTGGTTAACATATGTTCATTGTGGTTGAGTAGCAACAACCTGTTTGGCACCACGATGACTGACCTGCTGCTTTTCTCTATCAGGTCCTCTGAGCACGAGGCGGGCTTCAAGTCGTCACAGTCTGTGTTTGTGTAGGTGTGTTTGTATGTTGTTGATCCATCACACGAGCAGACCTGTGTCTACTGTCGTGTGTCAGTGTGTTTGTGTGTGTGTGTAACAGTCTCCATCCCCACCGCCATGTCAGAACAGTTGTAGTAGCACCTCAGGTCCCCAGTCCATGGCTGTCTGAGCCACAGCGAACACAGCCGCCCCGAGTGTAGCAGACAGCCCCCACACTGCCATCTTCACCATCCTGTTCCCCTTCCCCCACAGCTGGCCTCGGTCCCGGGGCAAAGCTGCTTCCAGGCCCGAGTGTCGAGAGGCTACGAGCACAAAATGGGGAGGGAGGGAGGGAGGGGAGAGGAGGGGGGGGGTCAGACACCGAGGAGACCAGACATGGAGGGGTCAAGAGGTTTCATAATGCTCAAAGCTGAACAAAAGGAGCATCAAGCTGCATTTTGTTAGTGGGATTGAAAACCAAAAAAAGCGTCAAACACCAGGAATAGAGACAATGGCTGCGGGTGGGGTGGGCTAGAGGGGTAGGGGGGCTGGGGGGTGAAGGGGGGGCGGGGGGAGGGGTGTCAAAATATCACAATCCATTCAGTACAAAACAACTAATGCTGCAACATGAACATTGCTTAATAATATCAGCAGCTTCAGTTTCATTAACTTGAAGGTCAAATGGTTAATGTCTTTGTGACTCAGCGGCCACTTTAATAAGCCAACCTGCACAGTGATGTCACAGTGCAGCGACACACCTCAACCCCACTGCTGCAAGATGAGAGGTTCAGCAGAGCTGTTGTTTAATAAAGTAGGTTTGATTCATAGAAATTATAATGTTAAGTCTATACTACGTTTGATCTCTTGATCAATTTTCTCATCAGAAATAGATGAAAGCATTTGTCTGCTTCAAGCACAAACATGCATCACTTCAGGTCTGAGTATATGCAATTTCTATCATACACAGAAATAAAAGACCAGTATTATTTTGACTAAATGTTTCGGTTTCCACATATCTCTACTGCATCTCAGAGCCGTCATCATCAAATTGTCAAACTATTATTCCCAAGCTCAAGGATGAACTTTCACACCCAATAAACAGCACTACACTACATTACAAACACATACTTAACAGCTACAGCTAAAACATGCAAACCATGTGAAAATGGGGTTTAATATAATGGAAATCTTCAGGATTATCTTTTTAAAGTCCACTGGTCTGTCAATATGTATCTCTGGTATAAGATTTACATGCCAGCTTATCTCTCTTGCTTGCCGACTCCAATTCATTGTCTGCCAAAGTGAAATCAGGAGGTGCTATAGATCGACCCTCTCCTCTCTCTGTCCGTTATGAGTTTTGTCTCAGATGCTGCTAATTGAATTTTGATGAAACTGTAGGGAACGATGTGCATTAATTTTAATAATACACTGTTTGGCCTGAGGGGAATGCTAGAACATATTTTTGATTGCATGTACATAGCAGACAATATGTCAGACGCTGCTGATCAGATTCTCACAAAACCTACGGGAATATGCATCTCTTTGTTCTGTTCTGGCACATTTAAATTTGCACTTGATTGGTCTGATGGGGGTGCTACAACATTTGTTTACTTGTTATTGATTGGCCCAAAGGGGGGCAGCGTTTGTGGGGGATGACATATTTACTGTTGCCTTGTTTTTGAAGAATTATGCTCCTATGTAGCGCACCCAAAAAAAAAAGTCAAGGCGTGTGGATCCATCAAACGATTTTGGTTGTGTAGAAAATGTTTGTTCTTAAAACCTCACAGTCGATATCCATCTTTTCCCAAACCTCAAAGAGCATCCAACAAGAATTCATGATTTCTTCACTCATCTACAGAGGTGCCTGTGCTGTCTGTATGTGTGGAGTCTTTCTTCAGAGCCAGTAATAAGATTACAGTTACTATTTTTACCGTGTCTGGAGGTGGTGGAGCCCTGGGCCTTGGTGAGGCGTTGAAGAACAGAGTCTGGCCTCTGGTGGAGGGTGGAGAGTTGAAACGCCTGGAAGGTGCTGATGGACCGACTGGATAGAGGAAAAACAGGGAGAAACAAATTAAAATGAGTCAGATATGGATGGATGGATGGATGGATGGATGGATGGATGGATGGATGGATGGATGGATGGATGGATGGATGGATGGATGGATGGATGGATGGATGGATGGATGGATGGGGTCAGGTAAGGCAAAGAGTTATTGACAATTTGAGAGAACTGCCAACTCAGTACTTCTTGTGGGTAAGAAGCTTTGCATTCTGGGACATCTGTATCTTTTTCGGTATCAGTTAGTCAAGGCCTCATGTCAGTGATGTCATTTCCTGCCCTGAGCAATGACTGTAGGCAATGCTGAAGGTCACTGACAGAGAGAGAGAGAGAGTAGCTGTGTGTCAACTGGTTCTTCCTCAGTCATAAAATATACAGTCTCTCACACACACACACACACACACTAAATGACCTGTGTGTGTCAGCAACATCACTGTCTTGATATGTTTTTCTAGCACCCCCTCTTGGTTACTGAAGGAATTACAGGACACCATGGGTAGCCAGACATAGTCTCGTGAAATTATTGAGAAAAAAAGAGGTGAAAATACTGGGGCAATAATTCAAATCATTGAGTTTATTGATAACTGATTCATTGTATAAGTCATTTATCAAGCAAAAATGTCCTCCATTGAATAATTCCTGTGTTTTTCTGTTTATTCTTGTGGATTCAATGTTTAGATTTTGGACTGTTAGTCAGACAAAATCGGTAATAATAATCAAATTTAAACAGTTTATAGACCAATCAGTTAATTGATTACCCAGCTGACAGGTAGTCATAGTTGCAGCATTAGAGGCATAGCTGCTGTGAAACTATGACGGTAAAAGCGTCATGCAAGTGGAAGAAATGGTGACTCAGCACTCTGCTTTTTGTCCACTTGCTCAGGTTGTTTGATATGAAGCCGACTGCAACAAGTGCATTTTATTTACACAGCCGAAATAGCGGATTTGTCCTTCAGAGACTTACAATCTGTTTGCAAGTCACCTTCTGTCTCAGTTTTCTCACAAACTGCAGAAGCACAAGCCACTACATCCCCGTCTCATTCAGCTAATGTGAATGCATTGCATACTCGGTCGCCAATAAGAAAAAAAATCGTCTTCATTTAACTACCTTCACTGCACTATTTATAAGCCTTTTTACTACTGATATGATTCACTATTTTCATTTCATTTTCAGTATATCCCTCCTCACCTCTTGCGAGACTGCAGCGCTGCCCGCTTGGCCAGTAGTGATGGAGGGTACTGGTTGAACAGGTCCTGGGACTGAGCGATCAGAGGTTCATATGGGAGGTCCTGAGGGATGCGGGAGAGGAGGTGGTGGACCATGGCCATGTCACACTCTGTCTCCTTCACATCCTTCTCTCTGTGCAGCACAATCTGCGGAGGAGGGGGGTGAAAAGTTTTTTAACCCTTGACTACTTCACTGTGTGAAAAGTGTGAATTAGCTTCTACGTGTTGTACGTGTAGCAGCTCTCAGTTCCACTTGTGAGGCAGACAGAGTGGAGCAGACAAACAGGCAGATGAAGAGTTAACGCCCCCCCCCACATGCTGTGCGCTGTACTCAGCCTTGGAGGAAACATGAACTACATTCTGCTTTGTTGTTTCACACACTTCAAACAGAGCTCTCCCTCTGCCCAGCCCCTGCACACACACACACACAGCCACACAAACAAACACAAACACTCCTGACTCCAAACAAGCACAAATTGTACACAATTGTGCACAGAAACCCTTTAGTTTAAAAAAAAAAAAGCCATAAAAAACAAAATAAGTTATTTCCGCAAGCACACATACAGTACATGTTCCAGTAGGAAACATTTGTGCCAAGCAGTGACAGTGAAAGTAGCAGGAAGACTGGAGAGGTCACTCCAGAGTGGAACAACTGAAAAAAGTCAGAAAAACACAAACAGGAAAAAAATGTTTTTCCCTTTGTAATCCGTTTCTCTCCCTCCTTCTCCATCAAACATCAGTCAGCTTTCCTCGTCATACTGTTTCCTGATGCAGCCTCATCCTCTATCTTCTCCTTCTCCTTTATATCCCTCCCTCTGCTCCTCTTTCCTCTGTACCCTTCCTTCACTCTCTCGCCTCTGTTCATTAGGAGGTATCTAATTAACTAGTCCAGTGACTTCAGAGTGCTCTGCCTCACTGTGTGAATGAGTGCCTGTGTGTGTGTGTGTATGTGTGTGTGTGTGTGTGTGTGTGTGTGTGTGTGTGTGTGTGTGTGTGTGTGTGTGTGTGCCAGCATGTATTCATTTGCGAGCATCGTGGATTACATGCAAAACAAAGTCACAGCCTCCTGCTCGTTTCCCTGACAGCTTCAGCGTCCTCTCACCGTGGCAGCAAGGTAGATGGGCATCAGTGGGTGTGAGGCCAAGAAGAAGTCATAGAGTCTGAGGGTGTGTTTGAACTCTGACAGGACGTGGCCGTACCATGTGATGAGCCACGACAGCGCAAAGATGGTTCCCACCTCCGCTCTAAAAGAAAAGCCAAAAATATAAGGATAAACAACAACATCATATGGGCATCCGATGCTTAAAAAACAGTCTGATATTTTATATATTTTTTCCTCAAAGCTGTTTTGATATCATTATATTCTTTTTCATGCCACTTTTAAACATTAAGTTGTGTCTCTTTTATATCATGTTTTTATTTCCTTTTTTTCTCCCCAAACTTTATTCAAGCCCCAAAGCCTCATGAATAAGATAAAAGTCCCTTTTAAGTCTGTTGTGGCCAAAACAGTATTGGCATTGAGCTGGAAATTAATAACATAAAACAGGAAATAAACACATAGAAGTGGTAAATATATACACACACAAATATAAATGGGTGTACTAGACTTCATTTCCCACCTTCTGTGCAGCCAATGGTTTCACACTGCTAAAATGAACTTGCAAATGCAAAAAAAAACTTGCTTGACACAGGTGACCCACTACCAGAGTAATTCATACTGTTGTGAAAACAGTGAAAACCAATGGTTGGTTGGAAGGCAGGAGATTGCTCTTAAAACTAATGTTGCAGTTGGAAACGCCAGTTAAAATATATTCATAAAATGTGAAAAAAAACATCAATAAGATCCTAAAAACTTAAACCAAATATCGCAGCATTATTCATTTTCTTAGGTTGCAAGGCTGTCAAAGTCATAAATCACCGTGGGGACAACCGGAACAAGGCCAGACCAGATCTTTGACCTGAGACAGGAGTTATTTTCTCTCCATGTACCAGCACATGTTTTTCATGTGCATGGTGGCCAGGCCCCAGTCACAGATGAGATGCAGTTTAAAGACTGAGATAAACCACAAAACAGTACACCAGAGTATTAACCACAGGTGATCGGTGACTAGAAGTATCAATTGTGATCTACCAGTCATGGATTTTTTATAGAAATCTGTGATAATCATCAGTGGCCAGTCAATCAGGGTGTCCACACAATGTGATTTGTGTAGTTTGTCTTTATCCCAGGGTCCTGAATCATGTGCACTACAAAATTGTTTTACTAGCCCAATAACTTCTAAAGTAGTTTTTCTTTACCTCCACATACTGTTTATTGCCTTTCTTTCAGTGCCGTGCTTCCATAAACCGGCAGTTAGTTTAGACAAAGTCTCAAGCAAATTGGAGACTGAGGAGCTGTTACTGAATATTAGGTACGAGCATTCAGGGAGGAGTGAAAAGTAAAAGACATCTGTGGGAGTGACAGACAGGTAGAAGGGTAAAGTGGGGGAGCAAAGGGCAAGGAGCATGTGTGATGGGAGGGACGGAGAGATAAAATACAGTGGGAGAGACAGAAAAACAAAGGAACAGGCAACAGGATAAAGGGGAGTGAATAAAAGAGGCAGAGATAAGAAGGGGAAGAGGAACTGCAAACTAAAAAGAGCGCTTCAAGCTTTGAAGTTGGCTGTTGTTTATCCTGCCGTTTTTCTGCGAGTGCACCGTCTTGTTTTTTTGGTGCTTTTTGTGTTGTTGTGCGAGCTTGCATGTGAGTCGAGGGGTAGATTGCAAATATGAAGGTTGCCAGCACAGCATCAATTATGAACAGGCAACAAGACAGCAGAGGTACTGTAGTTGCAGGCATACACGCACTTGCACAAACCAACACACAAGCACACACTCCGAAATACCTTAGAGGGCAATTCATTGATTTGCAACAATCCCATACCCAGTCCTCTCTGCTCAGCCCCGACATTAACCTGCAGTATCTGGCTGTACCTTAAAGTGTCTCTGTTGTTTCTCTGTATCATTTTTGGCTAATTACACACTGGGACATCACAAATAAAGGTGATGGTGCACACCTCGGTGGGACTTAAATGCCTCTTAAACAGCTGTCGGACCATCTGACACCAGACCTCCCCGATCAAACAGATGCATTTTAAAATTTTTGCAAAAACACTCAGCACTTTGTCTCAAGTGGAAGTCAACACTTTGGTGCCCTCTAGTGGTGGTTGCTAATATTACATTATATATTACCTTTATTTAGCACAGGTTTGTCAATATTCTACTATTATCAGGAACTGATTGCCCTTAAAAATGATTGTGCAAGGAACTGTTCATGAAATCTATATTATGGAGAGACTGACATTCGCTTTAAAACTACAATCAAAGAAATTTAAGAAATGGTGATCGAAATGGATCAGATATAAGATCAAGGAGACCAACTGCTTTGAGTACGTTTGTCACATGGTTTGAAGTACCAGACAATTAACTATTGGGATGACTGAAAATTGCTGTGAGTAGATCTTCATGGAAAAATGAGGAAGTTTGACATCCGTTGTTCAGATGTTCTTTTGCACATTGTAAAATGAAAGGGAGAGCAATACATGGGAAATATCTTTTGATGTAGTTGTACAAGTGGTTTGTGTGCCACATGTTTATTGTACATGTTTTTTTGTGTGTAACTGTGCTGAAATGATTTTGTATGCTCCTCCCTGATAAAAATAATATATATATTTAAAAAAAGATTGCGCATCAGCCTTAAACAAACTAAAATTGTGTTCAATGCTAAAGTAAAAGTGTTCAGGAGATTTTTGCTTTATAAAATGAGACATATACAGGTAATAATGATCATTTTAAAAGTGTGTTTGCCATGCATACCTGATCATGAAGTCATGTAGCTCTGTATCCACTTCTTCTAGTATAGGCATCAGGTAGTTTAAAATGTGTTTAGTGCTGTCCATGGTAGGATCCATGAAATCCCTACAGAGAGAGAGAGAGGGAGGACAGAGGTTATAAAAAATATTACCGCTAAATAATTTGGAATAAGATGAGTTTTAATTGAGAGATTAAAAGTAAAATGATATGAAATTCAAGACCAGTGGATATATTTAAAAAAAATTAACCTGAGGTGATAATTGGAGAGTGTGTCCAACATGGCAATAGCCATTCGCTCCCCAACTACCAGCAGCAGAGTGACGGCCACATCATGGTAGCCCTGGTAGTAATGGAGCTGAGGGTTGCGTTTCAAAACCTCCAGTATGATGTCGATAAGCTGCTCCTGCAGCACGGCTCTCTCTGCAGCCGGCATACCTGGGAAAGAGAGAGAGAGACAGAGAGTAGAGGGTTAGCACATTCAACCGCACACAGTGTTGTTAAATATGGAAACAGCAGTGGAAAGGCCTGGGCAACCACTGCGATGTGGTAAAGAACTTCATGGAAACATACTGTGCCATCACAGTATTATTCCAGTCATGACCTGCATATAGCAAAAACAACACATCCAAGAATAAAACTTGGGAAATGTTTTGTTTTTATCACCATAATGTATAGGTGAACATGGACAACAGGATGTTTACAGTTGTGGTATGTTATACAACACAATACATGCATGAATACCAATCATGAATACACTGTGCATCCTCAGATTTGACGAAAACTTTACTCTACTGGCAGTGATTAGCAAAAGTGACAATCTAATGTGATCCTCTGTTGCTTCCTCTGGGCAGAAATGTTTAGATTTAGGATTAAAGTGACTATCTTTTTTGTTTCTCTCCTAACTTTGTGGTTCGACAGCACAAAGACATGAAAAGTCTTCCCTGGTGCAGCTTTTAGTTCATTAATTATTAATACTTTCTATATATCTGCATAATGCTGTAAATACTGGGTTTAATAAATGGTGCTGTGAGCTATATTCCGATCTTTAGAGATAAGACAGACACACACACACCTTTAGGGAACCTCTTCATGGACCTCCTGACATCCAGGAGAACCTGGTTGTAATCTTTGTGGTTCTCTCTCACATCTCGACCTGCAACAGAAGAAATGTGTTGTTATTAGTATCAACAATATAGTAGTGTACAATATTCATTCAACTAGTAAATATTAATATCTATATACTACTAACCAGGTTTATATGGAAGATCATATACATTGATGTTGAGTAGTTTGGGCCAGACTTTCCTCCTCAGTTCATCAGTGAGCAGTCCTCCTTTAGTGGCTGCTGCTCTCCTCAGGGTCTCAATGTCCACTGGATCACTGTACATTGAAAAGCCAGAACAGGGCAGTGTTCAGGGTAATTCACTGATTTGAAATCTGCTCACATGCCAGAAAAAAAGTGAAAATCAGCATATTCACTGGGTCACTTTTCTTTAATTCGAATGCAGTAATGACAATTTCAACCTCAAGACTCAAGAGCTATAATCCCAACTCCTCTTCTTGACACTGTGGCATCTGTCAGTTCACCCCATTCACCACATGGACACATAGCACATATCAGTGCAGTACAAAGAAAAATGTAGTTTCACTTTTCTGAAACCAGCTTAGCTGACCATACCAGGCAGGCATAACCCACATACATAAATCTTGTTCAATTCTGCATTCCTGTGCCATTTCACGTCCTCATGACCATCACCAAACTATTCCTCTGGGCACATGTGAGCATCCTTCATGTGTGAAATTAGCTTAGCAGGGAGTGATGGAGGTCACTGTCTGTGGATAACTGCATGCTATTTGATGGCAGAACAGTTTGGTGGATGAGCAGAGGGAGAGGGAGAGGCATTCCCATATGGCCTGTTGCTGACAGAAATATGAAAAGTTTTATGGATGATTTTGGGGGGGAAAGTTCTTAATCTGTCAAAACATTATCAGCTGTATCTTAAAGCAGAAGTAAGCGATATTTTTGTGTTAATATAAGTCTTAAATAGTTATATCTTCCAACAGCAATCACTTACATAGAGTGTTTGGACCGAAACACGGGTCTGTCAGTCACTCTGCTCTGAGCCGAGGAGAAAACTTTTCTCGTATCCTACAAAAAAGTTTTATCCAATGAGGAGAGAGAACGGCATGAAGGGCTGTGTGTGCAGCCAAGGGATGCGCCTGAATGTGGTGACGTAGGGACGAGGACCAATAGATCCATGACGAGGGCAGGGGCTGCTAACTCCATCGGCTGACAAGACGTTATGGTGCGTTCAAGGCAACCCGTAACTCGTGTTTTTCCGACCTGTGAAGTCGTACCAGTTCGATCTGGTGCGAATTCACAGGTCGGAAGTTACGAGTGGCCGTTATAGTGACTTTCACAGGTAAAACAGGTCGGAAAAACACGACTGGGTTGCCTGGAACGCTACAAAGTCGTAAGTCGTGACTTGAAGCTGTAATTTACGGTTTCAAAAGCCTGCCTGGAATGCAGCATTAGCCAAAACGACCGGCTCGCTTACTTCTGCTTTAACATCCTGTGTCTGTGTTTGTGATGCATTTCACCACTAAATGTAAATGATATGTAACTGAGCCATTTGACATTTAAAAAAAAAGGAAATGCAATCACAAGTAAAACAGCTGAACAGTTTTGAAAGAGGAAACAAATGTCCATCTAGATGCCACTGAGTATAGAATAAAGAGAAAGCTGGAGAGGCAGACTGTAAATGAACATATAATACCAACCTTATCAAAGCCTGATGGATCTCTGCCAACTTCTGCTTCCTCCCACAGTCTTGTTCTGTGAAGGACAAACATGAATGAAAATGAGATGAGAGGATGACAGAAATGAGTGAGAGAAGGGAGGGATGGACAAGGAAGAAAGGAACAATAAAAGGATAAAAAAAAAAACATCAGTGCACGTCTGAAGTTTGCCAAAGAGCACCTTGACACTTCACAGCACCACAGGGAAAATGTTTTGTGGACTGAGTAAAAGAGCACACAGCGCTACGTATGGCGTAAAAATGGCACTGCACATTCCAATGGTGAAGTATGGTGGAGGGATTGCCATCATTGAGGGCAAAATAAATTAATGTTCTTATCAAGGCATCCTACAGGACGGTGTCAGGGTGGCTGTCTGCCAGCTGAAGCTCAGTAGAAGTTGGGTGATGCAGCAGGACATTGACCCTAAACATCTAAAGTAAAACAGAGTGGCTTCAAAAAAAAGATAACAAAATCCACCTTTTCGATTGGCCAAGTCAGAGCCCAGACCTGAAACCAATAGAGATGCTGTGGAATGACCTCAAGAGAGGGTTCACTAACCAGCACTGTGAATGTTTAATGGATGTGTTCGATAATGACATGAAATATTATAATTGTGGAATTAGGTTAAACACATTGTATTTGTCCATACTTGTGACTTAGATGAAGATCGAATCACATTTCATGACCAAATAATGCAGAAAACTAGTAAACTCCAAAGGATTCAGATGTGACACAGTGACACATACCACAGTCTAAAAACAGAACAGAAACCAAAACTATTCTTTTGTTGACACTGAATGATTATTTTCATTGTTTTATAAGATGAAAACAGCTTCATTATAGTGCAATTTATCATGAAGAGTTACAAATACGGCCACAGATTTGACTTGCTGAACAAAAATCTAGTGTTGATTGATTAAATGAGAGATAACAGTCAGTCCTCTGTCTCCATCTCCTGTTGGCTTGGCTGTCAGATACAAGTTTCCACACTGTCCAATGTGGCTGACACGCTGCCACGCAGGCACCACTTGGATATGTGACTGCTGACGTCTACTATCACACAACACGTGTAAACAAAAAAGCGGCAGGCAGGTCATACGTATGTAGGTTACAAAACGGTGACTGGTGTTGGACATTTAGGTGTCAGCAGGCTGCAGTAATAGAATTAAGTTGTATTACATTTCAACGTGACCACTGGACTGGTCAGTTTTCTTTGTGTACGCCCAGTGAATCCATATTAAAGGGGGTTTTAACGACAGAACTGGGTTTATATAACTAGTGTGTGCATACTAAATACTGTACATCATACACTGTTTAGCTCATGTTTCTGTGGTTGTCTGCCTTACCTCTTGTGAGAGATCCATTCCCATTCACCCCAACTCCGGCGTTTTGTTTCTTCCTCTTGAGCCTTTTCATCCCGTTTAAATACTGATGACCCAGTAACGAAGAGTGTGTTGTGCCATAGGCCAGTTAAAAAAAAAAAAAAAGGACTGTTAAACCTGCAAAAACGGTGATAATACCAGGTAAAACGGCGACAGCGTTTGTTACAGCTGTTTCGATACAGGAAGCAACCTACCTTGCTGCCTCCCTACGACGCTGCGATTGGTCAGAATTGACACGTGACCCCGCGCACGATTTCAATTGGCTGTCCATCGATTCGCACCGCAAACTGACTTTTTTCTGTAGTTTTGTCGTTCTGTGGGCTGGGTTTGTTATACTTTGCATTATAAATGGACACGCTTGATTGAAATGTGGTCAGTGATACAGACACTGTTATTATCCAAGTTTACAGGCGCTACACATTATATTTAAGACAAATTAGAAAATCGTTAGGCTGCACCATAACACCAAAACATCTGTAAGTTTCAAGTACATAAGCTATTTATTTGTGTAGCCTATTTATTTTACTTTTCTTTATGTAGAAACATAAGAGTGAAGGAGACAACAATCCGAATCCACACAAAGAAAACCCCCAACTGTAGTTGGAATATGTTAAATTGATTTATAAGAATATAGGCTATAAGTAGGCCTATTTCGCATTGTTTAATACGCCCTTCACATGAATGAAATCTAATGGATATGATTATGTGAGTCTGTGTAAATAAAAAAAACCCCACATTTTGAGCCATATGAATAAAGCCCTGAATGTCAGTACTTGGGACGAAGGGTCATTTTAGGACACACAAGCGACGGATTTTGAAAACAGTTTGCCCTGAGTTTTGTCCTTCAGGTTAGTTGCGCTTGGTCGTGTACAAAGTTCATCCATGGTACAAATAAATTGTAAATCCAAACCCCAGCTATGACCCTGACCCCAATAAACAACTATAACATTTCAACTGACATCTCAATTATTCTGCAGCCTGAGAAATGACTGAGACAGTACTGTGAAATGCACATTACGGAGAACATAATGATGCTCATTGATAAGATGAGGTTGGTGTTGTGTTGGGAGTAATTCTGCCTGAGAGGCTAAACTCAGGGCAACATATCATACAAAACTCATTAAAATCAATGTTAAACTCTCTCTCTATGTATAAAATAGGCCATGTTACGTTGGTTAATAAATGCTGTGATAAATAATAATTCACTTAAATATAAACAATGGCTCACTTAAGATATATTTCGCCCATTTAAGCCAATATAAATGATTACAGAGGCTACGGCTTTCTAAGGTTTACAAAAAAAATGTCCTCAGTCTTATAGACAGCGTTGTCATAATAAAAAAGTTCTGCGATTACAACGGTATGTCTCCGTTTAACTAAGAAATATTCAGGAAAAAACCCAGTATTAGTTTAGCTAATCCGGAAATGGGTTGGCACTTTGACTCGATAGGGGGATGTCAGCTGCTGAAAGCACAAACCTGGCAACCTCGCTGTCAGTGTACCTTGAGCTGCAGCGGCGTTTGCTTCAGTACTGAGACTGACACCACACGGGACTCTGGACAGTAAGTGGTTATTTAAAGCCACAGAGAGGGACGGGGATAAGTGAGAGGTTTCAGTGTGATCAGAAATGGCAGCCAGGTAAAAAATAAAATAAAATAAATATATATATATATTTAAAAAAATTAAAGAAAGGAAAATAACTGCACGACTGAAGCCACTGAAATGAGCGACAGAGCCGAGATGAGAGGGCCCGTCACCCGCCGGAGGAGGACGACCATCTCCTGTAGCAGCGGCGGACCCCCGGCCACCAGCGCGAAGCAAGCCAACGGGAGCAAGTGCCACGATGCAGGCGCCGAGAAACCTCCACAGCATCCGGCCAAAGGCAAGCCGGAGGAGGAGGTGCACAGGCATGCGAGTAACAACGGGAAGACGGAGAGAGAACCGGGGGTGTCAGGGCAACAGCAGCAGCAGAAACAGCAGAAACAGCAGCCGAAGCAGCAGCAGCAGCAGCAGCCCACAAACACTGCGAGGAAACAGAGGAGTGCAGTGGAAGATATAAACGAGAGACTCAGGTAAACAGTACTAATTTCATGCACAGTTGTAACACCATGTTGAAGTTGACCTCCTTAATCTCTCTGAAAGTGTGCTTTAAACAGTCTGGGTTAATCTGGGTCTTGAGGTTTCTGATATTGAGATGACCTAGATGAGGGTAATCAGCCTTATTTTTCTTGTAAACAAGAAGACTAGTCTAAAACCAAGCTGTACACCCTCCTAAATAATCAAGCCCATGTTGTCTGGTGTGGATGGGCAAAAAAACAAAACACTGAAATTGACCTTTCTCTTAGACAAACTGTGGCTTTTTTGAGGGGGTAGCCTAATATGGACCAGGTCAGACCCTTACTCTTCTCATATTGTGTTATGATGCAGCAGCATGATGCTAAAACTCTCTACAATGACTCTTGTAATTTAGCTTTGGTGTATCAGACTCCTCTTGATCTTCTGTGGGATGTCTCTTACATCTTAATCGGAGGCCACCTGTGGTCAGTGCAGTTGATTGGACATTCAGGAAAGGGCAGAGGACACCTTCTCTATCCGGTGGTCTCACAACTGATAGTATAAATGGTATTAAAAACCAGGCCATGAGGTCAAAGCACCTGTCTGTAGAGCTGAGCTGAGTTGACTTGATGGTGTTGAAGCACAGATCTGCTTCATTGGATGTTTCCCAAGAGCACATGAGTGGCCTTCATGATTCTTAAATGGGAGATGTTTGAGTCTTCATATAACTGGCAACCCAGCCAAGCTGAGCAATCAGGGGGAGAACAGGCCTTTGTGAGGGCGTTGACCATGGCCACTCTGGCTAAGCTTCAGATATCCTGTTGTGTGTATGTGTTCATATATCATTGCAAAGTGAATGCATTTAGATTTGGACCATTATTTAAAAATACAATATGAGGATGTCGCCTCTGGCTGTGGTTTAGGGTTATAGGGCCTGATCCTTACCCTTAATTGTAACTATTTACTTTATGATAAAACATCCACTTGTCCAGACATGTCTTCACATTGAAAACATGCATTCCTATAAAGGGGACGCCTCCTCTCTTGATCATGCATGTCATTCCCACATCAGAAGTTAATGTGGCGCTGCAACCAGAATGAAATAAAGTGGTTGTAGTAAGTTTAGTGGAGTCTTCCCAGCTGTTCCACGTACGTGTGTAGTGTCACTTTTCTGTATTACAGCAGCTGAGGAACAACAATGGCATCTGCTTGTGCAACACTGTATCTATCTATCTATCTATCTCTCTGTCTGCACGTTCCTCTGCTGGCCTGGTCTTGCCACATTTAGGAACCTCTCAACTCATTACTCAAATGTTCTTTCCAGCTCCACTTTTGCTGACTTTCCATTAGTCTACTCCCTCAACCCCCATCTCCTTACTTTTACATTTCTCCGTCCTTCCTACTGTTTCCTCTTTCCTTCCTGCTCTCCTTCTCTTTCATCCCCCTTCCATTTACTCTCTGCCATGTATAATTGTTGGCTAATATGATGAGTCGTTTGACTTTTCACAATAACTTTTAACCTAGATTTTCGTAACTTTTCTCCTTATCTATTGCAATCGTGGGAAGAAAAAATGCCATCCATCCATTCATTCATTCAAAGGTGAAATGTGAGGGATACAGTTATTGATTGCTCTGTTTTTTTCCCTTCCAGCTTTGGCTCAGATTCAATGGGTTGTCAAAATAAGGGCAGAAACCATACTGACCATTTGCTTATACCTCTTATTTTTTCTCCCACATTTAGGCTATTTAGTTGTGTGTTTGTTTGTTTTTTAGCACAATTACACAAAATTGCGTCTGGTGGAGTGATGGGGTGTAGGCCAGGAAGGATCCCATTAAATTTCAGTGCAGATCTAGTCAAAGGGAAGTGGATCCAAAACATTTTGTAAATCACATTCCTACATATTGTGAAACGAAGCATTTTGATGTGTGGATCTAGATGAAAGAAATCAGACATATTTATGATGTTAACATCTTTGACTTGGTAAAAGTTGGTGCAGCTCCAGATCCCTTGGATGGGTGGAGGTGCACTGAGTGCTATTGCAGTTGGAAATGCAGCAGTATGTGCAGGAGTGGTTCCCCCCTTACACTATCATGTCTAATGTGTGAAATGCTTTTTTTTTCACCATTTGAAGCTGATGATGAATTGGCTTACTATGAGTCATAGATGCTGTGTAAGGTTTGAATCATGCTGCCTCACTGCCAAACCAGTTAAACATGCATACAGTGTGTTTCCTAACCCAGGTTTGAGGGTGAACAGGAGATGCCTACACAATCGTTACAGTATGAAAAAAAAAGCAGGAAAGATGACAAAGAGCTTGACAGTTATTGAGCCCATGTTTTTTCTTGCAGCTGTCACGTCTTCCAGGAGTCTCTGCTGAGCTCGGCCAGCGGTTACAGCAACTACAGAGGGATCCTCAACTGGTGTGTCGTCATGCTGGTGAGTATAACCACATGTGTGTTTTTAACTGTAAATGAACTGGGCTGTGCCTTACAAAACAGTGAACTGTTAGCGAATTAGACCCTGACACAACTATATGTCACTTCCCTTTACATTTGAATGTGAGCGAGTCTAAAAATGACTCAGAAAAAAAATGAAAACAAACTGTGTTTAGACATTTTGTGTGTGAGCACTTCCGTTGTACCCCACGCTGTTCTGTAGAAATTCGAGTCAGTGTATCTTCCTCTCTGTTGTCTCTCACTTTCTCACAAACAACACTTGCCTTGACAGTTGCCTTAACAACAAAAAACAGAAGTGTCAGCCCACATTTGCATATAGTAGGCAACATCCTCCTTGTTACACTGACTTTCTCTGCTGTGTCTGTGGGTGTTGTCTGCGTGGAGTCTGATAAGTTGTTATGAACATTATCTTTGCTCACACCAGTAAGCTAACTACATGTACACACAGATACAGAAAGAAAGAGTTTCCTTTCCAGTGCCACTTCGTCTCCATACACTAAAATAAAATCTCTAAGCAGGGACAGTTTTGATTATGACCCCTAAAAATCTTTGTGCAGGGTCACAGAAATCACTTGAAAGCTGCATCAGAGGATCTGAGAGAAGTACTCTGAATGACAACCCGCAGCTTAAAGCTGTGCTTCTGTGTTCCCACACTGCTCAAGATGCTGTCGACCACTTTCACTTTCAGGATGCTCTGTAGTTGCCCTGATCTGCGAGATATCAGAATGTCAGTCAGGGACTCTGGCGTTGGCTGTTCAAAATACTGGCCCCTAACCAAATACCAACATGGCCATCATAAAACAATAAAAGCATATTGACCACTTTGCCTTCCCAAACCGGCCTGGCAACACTGTCATAAAATAAATGTTAAATTAGTGAATTATTAATCTCAGTGCATAAGTGGCCACAGATGTGTCACAGTTAATCATGTCCCCCTGGGTTAAGGTCGCTTGAGGACAACAAGGTCCTATCCAGAGAAATTTGCTTTCTGTCCCAATGCAATGGCTGATTCCGTGTGTGTGTGTGTGTGTGTGTGTGTGTGTGTGTGTGTGTGTGTGTGTGTGTGTGTGTGTGTGTGTGTGTGTGTGTGTGTGTGTGTGTGTGGTGTGTGTGTGTGTGTGTGTGTGTGTGTGTGTGTGTGTGTGTGTGTGTGTGTGTGTGTGTGTTTACGTCTCTTGAGACACCCTGCTGTGAAAATCCTGTCACTTTCGTGTTTTGATAGGCATGGAGGATACAAATATCCACTTAGCTGTAATCCTAATGAAGCTGAAATGGACCCAGACTAAATATAGGACACTGAGCATTGGCGCAAGTGTGTACGCACATGTCACTGCATTTGTGTAAAATTTATGTGAGCTGGGGAATTTTGTCTACATGTGTCTGTGTGCGACTGTGTGTGTGTGTTTGCAGTGTATTTTTGTGGCATTTTTTCTAAATCAGGCCTAATTTTACAGCTCCCTGACAGAATTAATCGCAGCTTTGAACGTTTATATTGCTGTGACGACCACGTCCTCCACTTTGTGGTCACCAGGGACAGCTGAAGCCACTTGGATTAAGCTGTAGGAGTGTGAGGTGGAAACGCTGAGTCTTGTGCCCCTTTGTGTGTGTGTGTGTGTGTGTGTGTGTGTGTGTGTGTTGTGTGTGTGTGTGTGTGTGTGTGTGTGTGTGTGTGTGTGTGTGTGTGTGTGTGTGTGTGTGTGTGTGTGTGTGTGTGTTGTGTGTGTGTGTGTGTGTGTGTGTGTGTGTGTGTGCGCACGTCGTGAACATTTAGCTTAGTTGTGTAATTTGTCCTCGATAACCAGTATCAAAATGTCAGCCACAGGGTAACTTGTTTCTCAAGATGAGAGTGTAGATGTGCTAATGTGAGCAATTGAACCTTAAATCATCTGATGTTTCCATCTGTGGTGTCCAGGAAGTGCCAAAAGAGACCTAATATTGATTTGATGTTAATTGAAACATTTTTTAAGATGGTTTTCTAAAGTGGCATCATATTTTCTGGTTGAAAGTATCGTCCTGTGTCGTGACTCCCAGGAAATAGTCACCTGTTCCTATTCAGATCCTTCAGTCAACCTCCCTTGTCTTCAAATACTGGCAGTCCATTTTAAAGCAGAGGTTTAAAAACAAGTATTAGAATTAGTACTTACAGCAGAAGTAAGCGGAATGTTTGTGTTAAAGTCTTAAATAGTTATAGCAATCACTTATATAGAGTGTTTGGTCTGAAACACGGGTCTGTCAGTCACTCTGCTCTGCTGTAAGCCCAGGAGAAAACTTTCCTTGTATCCTACAACCTTTATCCAATGAGGAGAGAGAACGGCATAAAGGGGCGGTCCTCTCTGTGTGTGCAGCCAAGGGATGCGCGTGAATGTGGTGACGTAGGGACGAGGACCAATAGATCCATGACGAGGGCGGGGACTGCTAACTCCATCGGCTGACAAGAAGTTAGCCAAAACGACCGGATCGCTTACTTCTTCTTTAACTACTTCATCTGTGCTAGTGAACCAATAAAAAGATAAGTGTATCGAATGTTGAGTTTTGATCCTTGACAAGCAACAATCATCCCAGGATGTGGTGTAAGTAAGTGAGGCCTCAGCTGGGTCATATCATCGTTCTGCTCTGATGTGCAGCCAAATAGACCATGTGAATATCTGAAATGACCACAGGCTGACAAGGTCAGTGCAAAGCAAAACTGCCCACTGTCAGCTGCAAACTGGTTTCAGAGAGTGAAAGACACACCGGTGTGAAAGTGTGTGGTTGGACAGTTTTGTGTGTATTCCTACTGTGCTTTTTCATTTTTTTGGATAATCAGTGAAATTGGCTGAGCATGTTTGAGTGCAGCTGCTGCTTGTTGGCTGTATGCTTCACTGTGTTTTAAAGGAAATGATGCAAACATCAGTGTTGGGTGCTCCCAATAGATATGTCCATCCTAGCCCTAAAACACATCAAGATTAACCACAGGTATAAACAGCAATAAGATATTTTGAATTTTACGTTACTGGGATATTTTTTTGATGTTGTCTGAAATGGCCATCTTATCATTGTTTTATTACTCAGGAAATTGTAAATGATAACTAAGAAGATTAGATTATTTCCTGTCTTAGTCTGCTTGAAGGTGGCTCATATTAAAAAAGTTAATTCATAGATTATATGGATTTGCCTTAAATGACTTGACCCAAAAGGACTCAGATCGCAGGTCAGAGTGCATGTTAAGCAAAGTTATATAAACTAAATCACACGTAACAGATTGCTTAAAACCTTCTTGATGGCAACTGCCAGTGCACCACTGGATAGAAATGGTTTCTTAAGCAGGAAGCCTGGATTCAGTCAATTTGTCCTAAAGTGTCTTTGAGCAAGAAGCTGAATTCCTGCCAACTCCCAGGGTACTGCTCTGTTTCTAACACTGACCTTTGTGTGGACAGAGACGAGAGGAAAGACACTACTACACAGTTAAATGTTGCAAAATCAGATTTTGCAATGCTCTTTACAAGTGCTCCCGTTTATTACGTTGGACTTCACGGTGGTCTCTTGTCCGTGGTGAAGGTTACTGAGGCAAAGGTTGGTCCAGGGGACAAAATACATAGTTGAATCAAAACCAGATTGCTACAAGGTTTTTGGCAGACCAGCGGACTGAGGTGCAACATGCCGCATAATCACTACTGCGTGACCTTATCATGTGTCATACCCCCACTGTCCTCATTATCTTAACTCTCTCTAACTCACAGAATAATCTTTACTGTCATAAAAGTTATCTAAAAGTCGTATGTATGCTACATATATGCAGGGTTGCCTCTTTGTGTATTGAGTTTTATGTCAGCAAAGCTCAGATAACTGAAGACTGAGATAAAGCTGAGCGCAGACCTTGAGCTTTAATACATAATATAATAATAAACAGGTGTGTTTACCTGTTTAACCAACTGCAGTCACATTTATTTTTAAAGAAAGGCTCCCGGTCTGTTCCCACACAGTGAAATCTGCAGACTAATCGTTAGCAGAGCTGTGGGCAAAGAAAACAATAAGGCAGATTTACAGCTAAGCATTTGTAGCTCAAAAACAAAGACTAAGTCAATGTGCAGACACAAAACAACCGTAAACTCTAAAGTTTATTTGTTTGTATGTTTCTTGTTGATACTGTGATTGATACTCATCAACTCCCTATCTTCTCTGTCAGGGGCTGAGTAATGCACGTCTCTTCTTGGAGAACATTATAAAGTGAGTACACACCTATACTGTGCCAGCATGATGCTGATAGAGCTCACCCCTGACAACCTCCTCTCCTCCCATCCCACCCCTCACTCACTGTTCTTCAATTTAAAACACACTATTACACAGTATGTAAAATTACTTTCTTTACTGAGAGTCCTGGAGACCAATTTCTCTTCCCTCTTTTCTCATCTAGGTATGGTATCTTGGTAGACCCTATCCAAGTGGTGTCGCTATTCTTAAAGGACCCCTATAGCTGGCCAGCAGCCTGCCTTATCATTGGTATGGGAGCCTTTATCTTACCGCCTTAAATAAATGCTGAACTACTGCAGAATCACCCATTTGTCCACCTGTGACCTCAGGACTGGTGTTTATGTTGAACTGAGCAAACAAGACAGTGTAGCGTCGTAACAATCTGAATAAAATTATACTTGAACTGTTAAGAGAAAATGGTCATCCACTGTTGTGCCTGAAAGTTTCTCTCAATTAGCATCAAGTGAAACTACTTTGCAGTCGGTGTGTGTTTCTGTGCTTGATTTCTCTCTTTTTCTCTGTTCTCCGTTTCAGTGTCTAATGTGTTCATCTTAGCAGCTTTGTACACAGAGAGACGTTTAGCTGTGGTAAGTCTTCACTTTTTCCTAGACAACTCATCTTTTGACCCAAATTTCAACTATTTGGGACACTTTTAATTTGGCCTATTTCATAAAATTTAATTCAGTGTATCTTTTTTTTTTACCTGTGCTGATAAATTGTGGAAACATTTTACTCCACATTTGCTGTACTGTTAGACGCTGTGTAAGTGCAGTGAGTGTGTGTGTTTACTTATCTCCCATCAAGGATGTTTGCTCAAAATAGGCACTTGATAGTTCCTGTGCAGTAGGTTCAACATTACAGCCCTGCCCTCTCCATACCTGTTCTCACCTCTGATAAGAACTCCAGATTGACTAGATATGGTCCAAAACTCCTCTTACAGTACATATGCAGTATATTTATTTGTAAATTATGAGTTTTTCCATTTTTTTGTGTCAAGTAAAAAAAAGTGAAGTATATTTATACTTAATTTATAGTATATTTAAGTATATTTGTGATAAGACTCCTGTCTGTTTTTCTTTTCTTCCACCCAGGGCACCATTTCCCAAACTACAGGAGCGATTCTTTACATTCTTAACCTGACGTCCATGTTGATCTTTCCTTCAGTGACGGTACTCACTGTGACTTCTATGACCCCAGGTGTGTATAAATAACATGAATGTGACACACACATAAAGCATCTTGACTGAAAATAGTTCATTCATGTGTATGTTTTACATTGACCCAAAAATATGAATCAGCTGCTTCAGAAATGACAATAAAATGATGAGTTTATAATGAATTATGCACACACACAAACATGCACACTAAGGCATGCACAGTGCATTGCTATGTATTGCTCTTAGTAAAAATCTGTGTGTGTGTGTGTGTGTGTGTGTGTCTGTCAGTGGGTGGTGTACTCTCCCTAGCTGTCTACACAGTGCTGTTTCTCAAGCTGTACTCCTACCAAGATACCAACAGGTGGTGTCGAGAAATCAGACAAGCCAAAGCCAAAAGAATGACACGATCATACTCATGTAAGTATACACACACACACAGAAAATGTTGAATCATCTCAACAAATACAAACACCTCGTAATTCTGTGAATAAACTGAATAATGATTCATCCACACAAATGTCTCTGCTAAACAGGATTATATGATATTGCATTTTTATGTACATATTCATGTTGTACTACTGCCATCTAGTGGTGTTATGGTGAACTATGTGTGGGATATTTTAATCCTGAAGTCTGAATGTTATGTGGTGGCTTTCTGTCAGACAGATGTGCAACCCTACGTATTGCTGCTGACTGTTTTTTTTTCTTTTTGCAAATATTAGGAATAACTGTGAAAGAGCGACAATTATTTTACGACACTTTGACTCTACCAGTTACTTACATCATGTGTTTGTGCGCTTTTTTCTTTTTTTTAGGTCCGTCTGTAGCCCAGTCCAATGGCTCAGCGGTTCACAGTCATGTCTCCTACCCAGGCAACCTCACCCACAGAGGTAACCGTGATGGCTTCAAATGGATTAACTGCACTCTTCAAAATAAAACATTTTAATCCTGATTATTATTATGATGTTGTTCTTCTGTTTGTCTTTAGACATGTACTACTTTGTTTTTGCCCCAACCCTCTGCTACCAGCTAAACTTCCCACGGTCATCTCGAATACGTAAAAGCTTCCTGCTGAGAAGACTTTTTGAAATGGTGAGAGGGAATACACACACACACACACACACACACACAATGTCTCACCTTCACAGTTGATAATATTATTTACTGTATATGTCTCTGACATCTCTTGTTATAATCATAATTTCTTCCCTCTTTTGCAGCTTTTCTTCATGCAGCTGCTGGTGGGATTAATACAGCAGGTATGTAGAATATATCTGACACACAATGCAGACAAGCCTTTTAGAGTGTGCAGAGCATATACATTTGTTGTACAAATATTTACCTTCTGTGTCTTTTCACAATTCAAATGTGTCTTTCAGTGGATGGTTCCCACTATACAGAACTCAATGAAACCATTCCAGGTATGTATACTGTATCTATAACACAACAGCTTTTGGCTAGTAATTAACAAGAAATTTCAAGATATTGTTTTAGAGATAAAATAATTACATCGTAACACTTATTTTTCATTGTGCCTGAAAACAGGAAATGGATTTTTCTCGGATGGTGGAGCGCCTGTTGAAACTAGCTGTGAGTATCATGATGGAGCTACACAGGATGCACAACAACGACCTTTCATTACTCAGCAATTGACCTTTCATATTGAACCACCGAGATCAATGTCTGATTACTGTCTCACATGTATATTAGGGTTTTGTGACCACGGTGTAAACTTACCAACCCAGACACCTTCCCTAACTCCCCTCTCCCTCTCCCTCCCCATCTCCTCTCCCTCTCCCTCTCCCTCTCCCAGGTCCCTAACCATCTGATATGGTTAATATTCTTTTATTGGTTTTTCCACTCCACTCTGAACTTTGTGGCAGAGCTGCTGCAGTTTGGAGACAGAGAGTTCTACAAGGACTGGTGGTGAGTTCAGAGATCAGACAGTTCAGATATTATTTCACATACAAGCAATATTCACAACATTTAAAGACCAAAACTAATAAAAACACATGTAAACACTCACACATCAGTGTAGCCCAACTAATTATTAGCGATTATTCCAGTTATGTAAATTTACTAACTATGATAACTCATGTTGGTGTTTTGTTTTATTTCAGGAACTCTGAATCTGTCACCTACTTCTGGGCAAACTGGAATATCCCAGTGCACAAGTGGTGCCTCAGGTGAGCACCAAAGTTTCTATTATAATATTTTCTTGCAGATATATTTAAGCTACATTTAAAGAATAAGGATCAGTGTAATTTGTGTGTTTCTCTGTGTTACAGACACTTCTACAAGCCAATGCTGAGAATGGGGATCAACAAGTTTCTGGCCCAGACTGCTGTCTTTCTGGTGTCTGCCTTCTTCCACGAGGTGAACCAACAGCATTCACTTTTCCTCTGTGACAAAAAACTTTATTTAATCATTCAAAACAGTTTGATTCACTTAGGCTTATTGTCTGTACAGTAAACACACTAATGTTTTGGACAGCTGCTTCACTCACAACAGTAACTTGTAAAATAGTGTTAAATGATTTAAGAGCACAGTTGTTTTATACCCATTTGTGTTATATAATATTATAAAATTGCCTTGCCTTGCCTTGCCTTATGCTATGATATGCAATTTCAAAATTTAATGTGCAACTTCTGATGATAAAATAGTGTGTAGGATTTATTGTTACATTTCCTCCTCCTCTCTCCCCTTCAGTACCTGGTGAGCATTCCTCTGAAGATGTTCAGACTCTGGGCCTTTATGGGGATGATGGCTCAGGTGAGGCACCGAACTGAACATCTCTTTCATTCTTTGGCGAATAATTTGGCAGCTGTTTATGCACAGACACACACTGACACAAGACCATTTTGACCTTTCACCTTCAACCTCTGTAGGTTCCTCTGGCTTGGTTTGTTGGTCGCTTCCTGAATGGAAACTATGGAAACGCTGCCGTGTGGATCTCGCTCATCATAGGCCAGCCTGTTGCTGTGTTGATGTATGTCCATGACTACTACGTCATCCATTACGGGAGCACCACATAGTACCAGACGAATACAAATAATGCTCCCACACTACACACACACACACACACACACACACACACACACACACACACACACACACACATAAACCAGCCTGCAGTGGGTGAATGTACAGGAAGTTAAGGCAACAATAATGGAAAGCCCAGCTAATTTGGAGCAACAGCAGGAAAACTGTCTTGACGTTTTTATTTTTGCACTTTTGAGAAATGGACCAGAGAATGTCAGGAACTTATTTCAACAACATGGGAAGTGCTTGATTTAAAGCAATTTTCCACTTAGGTATGACATACACCTTTTGTGATCAGATGTCAGTATTCGCAAACCTTGGGAGCCATCATCATCTTTACCAGATCTGTCTGTCTGCCCCACTATGTTTAAACATCAACTCATAATAGCACTTGGGTTTCTGTTATTGAAATGTATCCCTCACTTTGCTAGAAATATGTTTGAATCAAAACCAAAAGCAAATGTGTGGTGCTAAGTTTTCCTAGAGTGGCGGCCAACAATCCCTGAGCTCATACAGAGGTCAGTTGCCCTCGTTGAAACTGTCCTAATTAAGCTTTAATAGTTTCTTCAACTTCACTAAGCATTTCATTGCATTCATAAGTGGAAATATGACTTCCAACCAAGCACTCCTCCCTGTGCGTATTTCAGAATGCACACACACCGACCCGTGCAGCAAATACAAGCCACTGCCGAGCAACCACAAGCCACAACAGCTGATGTGAAAATGTAATTTCTATATCAGTGGCTGAGACATCGCTCTCTTCTTGAATCCAAAGGCAACACAGACATTTTGAAGCCAGTTTGTTTTTGCAAGCTAAGGCTTAAAATGTTCTAATAGCCCTATTCAAGATGTCTCCACGTCCTTAAATTGACCACAGTGAAACTTTTTACATGTATTCTATGTCATCATTCAAGTGAATGGGGAAAGTGGTCTCAGACTTTTTGACTCCACTGTATATATCCTATATCCTTTGCTCTGGTGCAATGAAGATCATCACAGACATTTATATTAAAGGATTTATATTTTAAAAAAATTACATGAAGAAAGTACACCTCTCCAAAAACTGAAGGAAGGGTAAAAGGATGTTTTTGTAATTGCACAGTCATGGACCTGCAGATGGCCTACTCCTGTTTCTCAACTACAAACATCAATGCAAGCTCTTAGTGTCACAGTACCTGATACAGGTGTGTTATTTGTCTTGGCTTTATTGACTTTTTTTGTGTGTTACACAAGAATTATCCAATGGTTTGTTTGTGTTTTGTTATATTGTGCCTTCTTTAATATATTATTTATGTTGGATTTTATGTTAAACAGATGATTTATTGCAATTGTTGATTTACTGATCTGAGCCAATGAATGTTTTCTTTGCACTTTAAGGAGACGCATGTTGTAAAAGCAATAGATTTCTATCAATGTATTCTTTAAGTTGTGTCAATCATGTGAGGGGGAAAATGTCCCGTGTAGGAATAATTTGTATATTCTTTAATTTGCTTGTTGACATTTTCTTGTACATGGTTGAGTAAAAGAGCAAATGCAGCAGGAATACTTGGAGTTTCAAACTGCCTTTTCATGCTATAGGTATTTTTTTCAGTATTGAATTCCCAAGAAGAATCCTTTTTTTTCTTCATTTGGGCTTGAAGGTGGAGCCTGGCACTGTTGCCAATATAGATATTGCCATATAAAAAGTGAATACAGGAAGACAGTTTGTTATTTTACAGTACTTGACATTTTAATCTGTTTTCTAAATACCCAGTGAAAACTGAAAGAACATGTGAAATCTGAGCCCTTTTACATCTTTGAAAAAAAAAATGTGACCAGTATTAGTTCCTCATTGATAATTTTTCAGGGAAACACTGTTGTTAAGTCATAACACCAGTGATCAAAAACACTACATGTCCACATTCCTTGTTGAAAAAAGTGCCTGCTGTAAAAAAAAAAAATAAGAAGAAGAAATGCCTGAATTCCAAATGTAAAAGACATTATCTAAGATACAGAGGCCAAATACATTGCCCTATTGCTCTGTAGCCAATGGATTCACAATATAGTTTAGTGTGTTGAAATATTTGGGACCTGCCATTTGAACAGCGCATGGAGAGTTTTATTGAAGAGCCATGCATACTGTATTTTACCACATAAATGGTATTTCAACACACAAAAGGAAACTTTTATATTAGTCTGACCCCTTTTTAACAACACACGGCCCATGTGTAAGGTCTGAGAGGAACATGATATTTGATCAGTCAATGCCTACTATCAAAGTTCTTGTGAGAGCAGATTTTATCTCTGTTTGCCTTTTTGTGTTATTTGTTTCAAACCCACCACTTCCTGTTTCAACATTATCAATGCACTCAAGTTTGCTTTTGGAATAAGTCTAAAGATGCAGCTTTAAGTTGAACTGTCTTTTGCAATTTAATTACATGATGCAGTATGTAAAATAAATGTATTGCGATTGTGTTCATACAAATGTAAACTGAAATCCAAAGTGAAACAAAGCTTATATGTTTCGGGAATGAAAATAATTTTCATAGCCTTTCACTTGAAATTATTTGTGTTGTTTGATAAAGATTGTTTATATTTGATGATTGGACTCGTCTATATTTCTTTGTCTTTAAAAGAAACTAGTATTTTGCGTGCATTCTAGTAATAACTGGATTAGAGACTTCCTGATCATTTGTCAGATCACAGATGGTAGCGGAAGGATCTGTGCTTGTGTAGAACTGTATCAAAAAAAATGTTATATAACAGTCGATAAGATAAGTCCATAAAAAACTTTATTGTGCAGAGAGCAACACAAGACAGCACTCAAAACTCAAAGCCTCAAAAATACAATTTCTACACAGGAAATCTTACAGCTAAACATCACATCAGGTCTGGGATAATGGTGCAGGATGAGAAGCTCTACTGCTGCAAGAGACAAACACACAAACATTTGTTAAAAAAAGATTGTCCATTGCCTGAGGAATTGCTGAACTGTATGATCAAGTCAATGCACATTTTATCATTTCATATGTCTGTGTGTGAATGTGTATGTGTCACCTTGGCTTTCTGATTCTGGACGGGCAGATAAAGTTTAAACTCTGCTGGCAGCTCGTCCTCAGAGTACAGTCTGTCTGAGAAATACACTCTCCTTATTCGACAGTTTGCATGGATCTGGGAAAAGAACAGATTAGATGATTATGTAGATCATGTCATCGAGTAGCATCTGGGGACACCTGGTTTCCTAGTCTGTGTCTGTGCACTCACTTGTACACGCAGCGTCTCAGAATAATTTGTTCCATAGGCCCTCCTGGTGAAGTCTGACAGGTTGAACTGGATCTGGTTCCATCCATCATCCAGCCTCATTGGCATGGTGCAGATGAACGGCTTCACTCGTGTTGTGCTCTGATAGTTACTTGCCCGAAACCGCCGCCGAACATTTTTATCATCTAACACCTGAGAGCAAAGATTGTAGAAGAGACTATGAATCCCAAACATCATCTCTGAGTTGTAATCAGTAGTTTGCCGTGTGCACATAACACACAGGCTTTTGTTTAAGGGCTTTTTTTTCTGTTTAAGCCACCAAGATGAAAGGTTAAGACAGCAAGAGCAAGTGCCTTCCCCACCTGGACTTCAAAGGTGAAATACATCTTTAGGTTCTTGATGATCATCACCAGAAAAGGAAGCTTAATCCCCAGTGTCTTCTTGGGGTCTGTAGGACACGTTATGTAGGTGGTACTGCAGAAATCAGGGAAATAAAGTGAAAGTGGGAACAAGTTTGCACAAACTGACTTTGAAAGATGACGTACTCCTACACATACAAACTCACCTGACGTTTGCCCCTACAACCTCCAAAACATGTGAGTGGATGTCATCATCTGTCACTCTCTTGATGTGGCCATTTCTCACCTGTGAACCCAGTAAATTATTGTTTCTTGTGTTATACCAAGCCATAAACATACACGTTTCTCTCTGGTTAACTTGACAGATATTAATCAATTCGAGGATTACTATATGCATATATCATGGACTTAAAACTATTGTGGGCTGCAGGACAGAAATGTCAAAGATATGTTTGCGTGGTTATTTATAAAGTGGGTCACAGCTCAGTACACATCTTGGTCTACAGACAGGATAATTTCGTATATGTGTAACGTTATGTAGATATGTATGTGGGAGCTGATGTCAGATAAGATGTCAGTTAATATTGTCATGAGCTTTTACATCTTTCAGCCCGATAAGTTTACCCTAAACGTGTCGACAACTAATGACATCACTGCTGTTTCTATTATTAACTGTTGCCACGGCCACTGCCAACAGCGCCTTCTATCCCCCATGTGTCCTGTTAATCTCACGTTTGACAACCAGTAAAAACAGGGGGCTTCATTTGTTTTATTTCAGCCAAGAGTCTCGGTAATTCATATTTCCATTTTTAGTGCTTTGAATAACCAATTGTAACTATGTTTAGTTTCAAAATGTCATCAAAGGGGAATATTACAGGAACACTCTAAAAAGCGTGAAAACTGGTGCCAACTAAATCAATTTATATTTTTTATTATCAATTTATTTATACTAAATGTGCAGTAATTTTAAACTGCGTCACCTAGAGTCATGTGCCTAAACGCAGACACTTCTAAGGGAAATACACGCATAGCTAATTAGCTTTAGCACAACACGCTAAGGAAGCTCTATGTGTTCACTCTGGGTAGCTGCTCACCTTTTTATCCCATATCTGAAGAGGTTTGCTGCCGATGCTGTACAAGATAGACAAGAATCCGCTCTGGAATGTGTTTTTAAACATCCTCTTCGTTTAGTCCCGTGTCGTTTTAGCACATGTGTTTGGATCTTCTACAACTGTTGCTAACAGGCGATACGTTTGTTTACAGATTTGATTTCCGTTCCCAGCGCTACCACTTCCGTTGTTCCCTAGATAATCCGTTCCGCTGTTAGTTTTTGTTTTTTAGAGCACTGCAGTTTAATAAATTTCGCAACAATAGTTTGAATCCGTGTTAATATGTTAACGCACTTATCTTTTAAAGAAACGTAAAAAGAAAAGAGGACAGTCTTCACCTCTTCATTATTTTGGTGTTGCTAGGGAACGGAATCGCTCGTTCTTGTTTTAACCGGCTCCTAAACGGTGACGCATCACGGTCGCCGTGGCAACGGGTGTCCGACGCACCAACTGCATTGTTGGCTGTTCTAGGAAACTCTCTCTATTTATCAGTTATTGATCAATTGTCAAGCAGGCTAACAAGGTTGACTTGGATTGAAAATCACTCTTGACAGTGGAGTAGGGCTATACACTATAACCATAAAGTTCAGTTAGTAGAGATAAATTACAAAGAATTGCTGGGCTGTGCTCAAAGAGCTCCAGATGCAGTTTGCCTCTTCTGGACAAGTCAAGGCTGCTCTTGTGATATATCTCAAACACCGCCTGGTTGCCCTCTGTAATGCATTGCACCAAAGAGGTCAAAGATTACCCGTTTTTTCAGGACTCTACGAAGCCCTTTAAAGTGGAGACTGGGTTAGTCCTGCCTTTTAAACATCTTTAGGTCAATCTAATCATCATCTATCACTGACCATCTCATGATGGGCTAACTCTGGGTGCTCTGGGTTCAATTTTTTTTTAGATTTTTAAATTGTTGTCAAGTTTTCCAAAGGTAGGCTATAAAAACAAACTTCAGGTTGCATATGAGTAAAACTGTATGTGTGCATGTTGTATTCGCTTTTTCACTTGTTTATTTGTCAAATATAGGCTAATTAACCAGAAGACGTGAAGGTGCATCAGCCTCTGAATGTGTCATAATCTAATCATCTATCATTGACCATAATGGATGTAGCTACCTTGACCTTGGGTGATCTGGTTTCCCCAAAAGAGATTTTGATAATGTTTTCTTTTGCTGTCAACTTCACAATGGTATAAAAACTAGCCTACTGTAACTTCAGGTTGCTTATGGGTCCCTAGTCCAAGACTGGACTAGCCACAGAGCCACAGAAAAAAAAATGATGAAGCTACAAGAGAGCTCTGTGATTTGTGATCTGGCAGGGAGCCGAAGAGTGTAAGTGCAAGCCAAGATAATCAAGTGCTACTTTAGAAGACTCCTCCACAACCACATTTAACAGTTTCGGGCTACATAGCTGGGTTATATGCACAGTTTAACTAATTTTTTGGTGTAAAATTGTTGGATTGCCCCTTCAATTTCCACATACAGTAATGGCATCAGTTTCCAGAAATAGCACAACTGTATCTCTGCACTTCTTTCATCCAGTAAATCCCACTAAAGTGTCAAGTGGGACATCCTTCCTCTCGGTCTCCAGCACTTTAAACAAACTGGGTAGATCTGACAATGGTTTCAAATATTTGAACAAGCAGAGAAACATTTGATCAAACATTAGCCAGGCACTTTGCACCATAATAACATGCATCAAAAATGCAATAGGCCTATTAGTTTCATAAAGACTGATACTGAATTGTTTTACATTTTAATGTGAACTGTACACAGACGCAAACATACAAATGCACCTGGACACATTAAAACACACACAAGGACTGTAAAGTGGTGGTCTCTCCAACTGTTTATATTACTGTGGTTTACGAAGTGCTGCGTCTCTACGGTATATATGTGTCTGGATGAATGTAAAAGACCTCTGCATGTCTCTCCTGGTTCCTAGAAGTCTGTGTGTAAATTTAGTGTAACTGGTTCACAGACTGGCAGCCTAGTAAAAACATCTACAGACACAGTTTACACTTCTTTGTCTGTTTCTCACTATTATTTTCCCCTCCACGCTTCCTTAATTGAGCCAGATATCAGAACAGAAACAAACGGAGACCCTCGCAATGATAGACCACCCCAGAGACAGCTTTAAATAAACTTTATTAAACCCTACTAGAATAAACTAATCCATTCTGGCCTCTTTTTCCTTTTGTCTCACAAAGAAAACATTGTCCATATAAATATTTATTATTATACTGTAGCACTTAATTTTTAGGTTTTAGTGTCTGGGGCTGTCTGTTTTGTATGTCTCATTGTGGCAATGACAAATAAAGTACCCTAAACTTTGATGGTTTTTCTGTGTTTTTACACAGTTTTTCTTTGTCAATTTTGTCTACCCATTACTTAACCCATTTCTCTCACTTTAGATCCTGTTATTCCTAATTTAGCAGCTGCCTTCAGTATAGTTTAATTTAGTGTGTTTATTTCGGTCTTTGTAAAAACAAATACAATTGACAAATATAAAAGTATAGACATCCTGATACAGTATACATGTTGATTTTATTAATTGAGCCATGCAACCCTCTCTGCCTTTTTGGACACTTATCCATGTGTCTTATTCCTTTGCTTACTGGGTCCAAATCTTGTTTTACTGAGCCCTTATATTTTCTCTTATCTTTTTCATATATTCAGATGGAGAGTGAGAGAGAAAATAAAATCAGAGAAAGAAGGGAAGAAATACTGCATATGAAAAATCAAAATGGATGAAGATGAGGATGGACAAGAGGAGAAATTCTTTTCCACATGTTCTATGATGTGTGACATGAGAGATAAACGAAGAGGAGGTCCAGCTGCCTGCTCTAGTGCTGGAATCGTTCCTGCCTCAGAGAGGGTCACATCCAAACTCTCCACTCACTCTCTCCTGTCCAAGCACTGGCCAACTGCAGAGAGAAGGATAGAAGATTAAATATAAGGGGCAACATTTCAGCAACTTCACAACTTCAACTCCTCATCTGTAAGAAACTGGGGGTGGATTTAATGTAGAAGGACTTTTTCATCCCTTCCTTGTGTTCCTCAGGTAGGTTTCAGAAACTTTACTTCTTAATCGTGTTCTTGAGTTTGTTGTTTTACTTGATCATGATATCATAAATATGAATATCTGCATCACTCTGCCTTTTCCAGTCACTAGTATTCTTGCTTCGAGAGCTGCTTAGGCTGAAACTGTTGAACACTACGAAACTCCAACTGAGGGCCTTGCAGCTAAGCATCCTATTGCAATAACAGCTGAAGGAAAAGAGACTGAGTCGTATTTATTTCAGCTACCCGTCAGGACCCTTACCAATAGGTTACATGCAGCTTATTGTTTTTTTCCTCAATGAGGCATTACACAAAACTCACTAAGAGTTCATTTCATTGTTCTGTCTGAAAATGTTGGGAGTCATGACTCAAGGTTTACTCTGAAGGAAGCTATGGATCTGATAGTTCATATAAGATGATTATTGGGCTAAAATGTTAGTCCAGGCTCCAGGCAGCAGGTGGAGACATGCTTGCTTTGTTGATTATTTTGTAGGTTTAATGTTTTTTATCCATTATCTTCTGGCAAAAGAAGAAAAAAAAAAAAGTACTATTCCTGCACTCCACACATGAAAAGGTAAAATTTTGATATGATGATCAAACCAAAGTCCAAGTGATGGGTAAGAGTGAAAGACCCACATGCTGATACATTGTTTATTTTATATAAACATTTTAAAAAAGTGCAGAATAAAAGCAGAATTGGTATTAAGGTACCAGAGTGACTGTATATTTCTGTCTTTTGGTCCTGAAGGACCATGTTTTATCCAACTGTCTGTACAATGATGAAGAGTGGAAAGACCTTCCTCAGCAGGACATGTTAACAGATAGGAACTCATCTGTCTCTGGTCTTTATAAGAAGAGTAAAGACATTTTTGGCCATTACCAGTGGGTCTGGCAAGTAACTTTTAACAGTAAGCAGTCTGGTTTTCTGTCCTCGTTTTTAGTGAGGAACAATTTTTCCAGTCCAGTCAGAGAATGGGTTCACCCAGGTGTCAATTCAAATCCTTTTCCTCATTTAAACAACGCTGATGGAATATGTGGATAAGTCATTGTATTGTACAACATGGCTTTGCCAGATCAAATAGTCATGACTAAATAAGTAATAATAATTTTTATTCTTAAAATCTATTTTCCAAAACACCTAACTTGAGTTATTGTTTCTGTAGTTTAACACTAATGAATCTGTGTTATAGGCTGTCATTAGGTGATACAAGTTATAAACTCCTGATTACACAAGGAGCACAAAGAAAAACACAAAGACAGAAATCCTCTCAAAACGATTTAATACAACAGCTCTGGATGAAATTATGGCAGTCTTAGTGTACACATATGAAAAGAAGTGATCAGTGATTGAAATTCACTCCTACAGCTGAAGACGCCATAGTTTGAAAACTGCCAGGTTTTGTTTGACACAGCTCTATCTGTCCTAACATCCTCTAAACTAAACCAGAGTTACCCTAAATGTCTTTGTCTATATTTAGGATATTGTATAGTTACCAGACATTCATCAAATTTATGTGATTCGCTCGAGACATACGCATACACTACGCCTTGACACAAAATGTGTCAGCAGTTTGTTAAATTGCAGCACACACTGACATGATTCATACAACACTATACGCTGTGTTTACTGTACAGTAAAGTAAGACGCAAGGTCATGTACTTAACTTTGTTGAGAGTGTCACATCCTTTTAGAGAGCATATGAAGATGGATTCAGTCATCGCCACAGTACGAGAGGACGTTGTTTATAAGATGAGTCTCTCTCTGGATTAACTCATGCAGATGTTGACCACTTTTCATCTCTAGAAGTCATTACTCTTTGAGTTTTTAGTGTGTGTGTGTGTGTGTGTGTGTGTGTGTGTGTGTGTGTGTGTGTGTGTGTGTGTGTGTGTGTGTGTGTGTGTGTGTGTGTGTGTGTGTGTGTGTGTGTGTGTGTGTGTGTGTGCGCGTGCGTGCGTGCGTGCGTGCGTGCGTGTGTGTGTGTGTGTGTGATCTCTCTAAGCTTGGGTTATTGAGTTGTTTTAATCCAAACTCTGTACTCCCCATTACTTTGAATTTGAGCTGTTCAGTTCTATTTACAATACAATATCTATGGCTGACTCCAGGGTAAAAGGTTGAGGCATTTGTCTCCAGTAAACATTATGGGAGTCATTAGTTTAGATTCCTGCTGGGAGTGTGTACAACAGAAGCCTGAATATTATATATAATCTGAGCAAAGATGGTTAAAAGTTTGGAAACAAACCTGGAAACATTGGAAATGATTTTAGGTTTTAAAGTAAAAAGAAAAAAAAGAAAAAGTCTGAAGGAATTATTCATTTTTGTCATCACAAAAACACAAAAATCATAATTGATTCGATGCATTGCCACCATGGGTTCTGCTGCCAATAAACACATTACAAAATTGCCTTATATGCAGATGATCATTTATTGTTCATACAGCACCCTCCTCTCACCATATGTCTCACCAGAAACAATGACAGAAACAATGACAGCTCTTTGTTTAGAAACAAAGTATGTCAATCTTTTAAAGCTTTTAATTGGTTTTGCACTAATAGATAATAATAATGTTTATAATTTCTCTTCTCGCTTCTCTATTTCGCCTAAAATAACCCAGCTCTGCTATTCAGTCATCTTTTTCAACCAATGGAGAGTCTTCCTGCCAACATCAGCTCCACTCCCTCCACTGAGCCCCTCTTGCCCCTCCTGACTCCAGACGCCACTAACTGCACCGCCTGGGACCAACGCTGGGGTACGCCGCACTTGCACAGGTTAGCCCACCTGGATGTGCAGCTGTACCAAGACTTCTACGCTGTGTGGGTCTCTCTCATGGTGAGATTAAAAAATAAAATAAAAAACAGCCCATTTTGGTCGACATTAGATCAGTTGATTAGAATTGCTATTGTGGTAAATGTGAAGGACCCAAAACTCTTCCACTGTCAAACTGCTTTTGCGCAAGGCACTAAACTTTCACCTCCTCCCTGCTGCAGGTGTGTAACTGTGTGATGTTGGTGGTTGGGATAGTCCTCAACAGTCTGGCTCTCTATATCTTCTGCGGGGCCTCCACCCACTCTTCAGCCCCTGTAGTTTACACCATGAACCTGGCAGTGGCTGACCTGCTGGTAGCGCTGTCCCTGCCCGCTCGCATTGCCCTGTACCACAGTGGAGGGAGCTGCGTGGCTTGCTCCTACGTTCACACCTTCAGCTACTTTGTCAACATGTACTGCAGTATCCTGTTTCTGACCAGGTGGGTGGGTCGTGCCACCATTAATCATTCATCATCAGCATATAAAGACAGAAAACCTGATAGTTCAACATTTTGGCAATTTGCCTCCATTGTGTTCGCCTCAGCGAACAGAATGAGGTGAATGATACAGGTCCCCTGTCCCTCAAAACTCATCAAATGCACAATCCAACAACTCCAAAATGCTCTTGTGGACAAATTGTGACCTGCACATTCACCACGCTTTGAAATAATAATGTAATAGGCTATTACAAGACAGAGTTGTTTTCGAGGTAAATGCATTGCCGGAACTAGACATGGCTGCTGGGCCGTAATGTTACTTCATGTGTCGTAATGTTACATGATTATACATGATTATTTCATAGCGTGGCGAATGTGCAGGTCACAACTTGTCCACGAGAGCGTTTTGGAGTTGTTGGATTCAGTGGCGGCTGGTGACCGAAAAAATTCAGGGGACCCTTCCGTTCACCTCCATTGTGCTGAGCAGCAAACATTAATTAAATTAATGTTTAATTGTTGATTAATTAATTAAAGGTAATGAACTTACTTCTATGACTGTAGGAATTATGGCAATAGGCATACTGTATTTGCCGAAATGTTGAACTATCCCTTTAACCCCCCCCATCCCCTTCCCAGTATCTGTATAGATCGGTACCTCGCCGTTGTTCACGCATCCGGCACTCTCCATCGCTGGAGGACCGCAGGAGCAGCCAGGTGTGTCAGCGCCACCGTGTGGTTCATCGCTGTCGTGGTCACCTACTCTTTCCAGGTGAGGACACAGAACAATGAACACAACTCAATATGGATATATTAAAGTTACAGTTGATATCAGGGGCTCACAAAAATGAAAGAAAAAGTTACATATACTGTATGTCTAAAACACCAGGCACAATTTCAAATAAAATCTGAAATGAGACAAATACATGATATGTGAAAAGCCAAAATAGTCATGTAGGGGATAACTCCTTATATAGATGGATAATTCATTTAAAGGAGAGGATCCATTTCTAGACTTGATGTTCCCGGCCTGTCCTCCTCTCTCCAGACCACAGCGCTGGAGTCCAGCTCATCCTGCGTGCTCCTCCCTGCCCTCTTCTACCTCACCATCCTGGAGTTCCTCCTCCCCCTCCTCGCTGTGGTGGGATTCACGCTGCGTGTGGCCTGTTTCCTCTCCTCCAACCACGGCCTGATGCCCCAGCAGAGCCGGGCGAGGAGAACTCGTGCCATCAGGCTCTTGGCCACGGTCCTGGTGGTCTTCACCATTTGTTTCACGCCCTTCCACATCCGCCAGGTGCTGGTTTACTTCCGGGTCAAAGTCGGAGGGGAGGGGCTGGGCCAGGGGGCGGGGCACGTGCTCGCCTATCACATCACGGTGACCCTGAGCAGCCTCAACAGCTGCCTGGATCCAGTGGTTTACTGCTTCGTGACAGACAGCTTCAAGAGGGTGTGGAGGACGAGGAGGAGGGGAGGCAGGGAGGGAGACGGGGAGGCCGGGAACACAAGTGGGGGAGAAATGGAGAGGAACTCGATGAATAAATGTTCAGGCACAGCGCTGGCGATAGCTCACAGCGTGGCCACCCTCACTCTCACCAGCACTCCCCTCTCTGCAGCCAGCATGGACCACTCCGCTTAGACGGCTGTGTGTGTATGTGTGTGTGTGTCCCTCCCCCCTACTCCCCCTCACCCTACACACCTGTGGATGGATCAGTCCAGAGAGACAGTGATGGACAGTGATGCTGATTCAGAGGCTGGAAAAAAGATTAAAAACATAAATAAAACTGCTGTAGTATCCATCCTCGTCAATTTACTTCTCTATGTTTTCACCTTTCCTCCTTAGATGTTTTCCTGAGACTGTGAGAAACTCTGGACCACACTGTGAAGGTTAGGATGTGAATCTGAGGTAGCCTACTATGTTGAAAGGTGACCCTCTGACTTAAAAGTTAAAACAGCGACTATGACCTGCAAGATACCTTTTGTAAGCCTTTGAAAAACAGTTACTCAATGTCAAGGTTGATGGGCGACAGGAGCTGCTCTTTGCCATGCATCAGTAATTCCCGCGAAAATCGTGTTTTTCGTGCTTTTCACATGTTCCTGTGGCATTTTTCTAGTGTTAGAGGACATATCAGCAGAAAAGGAAGTGCAAAATTGCATTTCTGAGTTTTTCTGCCTTCAAATTGCTGTGAACCAATGGCAGACGCAAACTGGCAGTTTCAGGGAGACTGGAGCTGTGACACGTCAGCTCCAGTCTCCCCTGAACTGGGGAAACAGCTTCTGATGCTTTAAATGGAAACAGTCTGTTGTGTGTGTGCACTCCTACCTGTTTTGTCACTATGTTTGGCCTTGGTTGCTGTGTGAAACCAAAGTGGCGGTTGAAAACATTTAGGGAAGATTACATCAGCAACATTAAAATGCAGAATGAAAGAGGTAGAAAGCAACGCAGTGAGACAGAGTCTTGAGTCAACGCACTAAATAATCTGGAATCAAAGCTCTCCTCACAAGTATAAACACTTGTAACAGTCTCTCAAGCACATAGCGCAGCTCTCCTTCATGCCTTTGTGTATTATTTTAAGTGCTTTAATGGACGTGTGTCATCAGCATCGGACAGAAAACTTATATCAACAACTTTGAAGGAAATTATTAAAAATACAATTACAATTTGCGTTGTATTTTATTTTTCTAACATTTCAGAAACTTTCTGCAGTTCAGTTGTTGATGACGCTTCATGATGATCATAAAACATCTGGGAGACATGAACATACAGCGATGACACTTTAAGTGCTTTCTCCTGCTTTCTTTGTCTTTCTTTACCATATGCGCTGTTTTAGAAAGTTCTTCAATTCATGTACATTTCAGCGAGCACTGAACTGAGCCAGGAGAAAACAACACCATGAGTCCAGAGAGCGTTTACAGTATCAACTGCAGATATAAATCATTATTAATGGTTATTGATGGACAAATATATCTTGAACACTGCATGTTTGTCGCTCAGCATTTGTCAACTTAATCTTCAGTCTCTTTTGCTCCAGCAGAGGACAGTGTCTGACCACAGCAGCCTGATTCATAATGAACAGTAGCAGGTGATGCAATTATGTAACCGACACATAAATATTGTTACCTTGTTTACTACTTTAAATCTACTTTATTTCTCCTTTCTCCTATTTAATTAGAGAAGAGATGTTCAGGTTGATCATTTAAAGGGAAGTGTCAGTCACAGCAACATGTAAGTCATAAAACTGAGTGGAATCTCCCTTTAACCTGTCCAGAGGCACAGCAGGTTACTATAGTTCACTTAACGTAATGTGCTGGGCTACACACATACCATCAGCTGGTCCTGCTGTCACAAGATGAGTCTAGATCACACGCGCTCGCGCACACACACACAAGTTTCAGGTTCCTCCTCTGGTTTCTCTCGATGGAAGGAGAGAGGGGCTGTGACCCCGTGTGTGAGACAGAAATCTGACTCTGCAGGAACAAAGTTCCTCCATTGCCTGACCCCGCAGCATCATGGGAAACCAGTATTCTGGTTTGAAGATGCTGAACTAGCTCATTCTGTCCAAGTTCCTGAAACTGCAGATCAGCAGTCACACAGATAATGACATGTCTCCCACCTTTTCTCCTCAGTCTCTTTAGTTTGTTTGGATATTTTATGTTTGACTCATATAAAAGAGTGTTTATACTGAAAAGTGTTATGCGAATACAAATAAATATAATCTGATTTGTTATAAAATCCACAACAGATTATTGTTCATTTTATTTTGAGACTTTCGTGTGTCCTGCTTTTATGTATTATGTGTGCACATTAATTGCTTGTGTTGAGTCAAATCAAGTCATCATCATCCCAGATGCATCAGAAGATGAGTAAAAAATGTTAAATAATGAAATGAGACATTGTTAGTTAAGTTCTGAACAGATTTTAAAGGTGCGTTCCATACAGTGTTCATCCAGAGTCCTACATATGAAGGCTCAAGCATATTTACAGAACACAGAGATATATACAGTCTTTATATAGAAAACAAAACTACTAACAAAAATAATCATCTTTTTTATAGCAGCAAAAAAGAAGAAACTAAAAGAGAAATATGTATATTTACACTTTTTTTTTTAAAATAACAAGGCATGTCATATATAGTACACTGCACATACTTGCTTTCCCATTCTTTAAGCATTTTTCTTGATTTAATCTCTGTGAAGATCAAAGTATATATATATATATATAGGCATCTCACTCCTCCGTCATTCACACACAGTTTACTGAAGGCAGAGCCACACACACCGAACACACACACACACAGTTTGGCCAGGTTGGACTAACTGCATGGCTGCCATGCTGCTGCCACAGACACACAGCTGCTGGCTGGAAGTATGAAACAGCGTCATCACGTCGGCACATTCATTCAGTGATTGGGACGGTGGAGCCGACATGGCTGCCACTGAAAAAAGTGCAAAGGCCAAACTATTGTGTGTGGCTCTGCCTAAAAGTCAGAGTACAGATACAAAAAAAAGACATTTTCTAGTTGAGTTAAAACACCAGAACAGAGACAAAAAAGATTTGTAAATAAGCTCCGGTATTGCAGCCGTCGACTCCAGAGTTAAGTGTAAACCAAGTGATTGCAAAGAACAGAGAACAAGAACCAAAGTACAAACACTGAGATGACATTTGTTTTTAACACACTCCTTTTAGCTCCTCCACACGCCTTTTACTTTAAAATGTGAGCAGCTGTGAGACGACTGCTCACACACACACACACAAACACACATACATAGAATCCAGTCCATTTCTGTAACATCTCCCACAAATAGAGCAAATAGAATAACTTTAATTCACTCTTTTGGAAACTAGGTGAAAAGTGTCCTTTATAGATAAGAAAACTCAAAAAATAAATATCCACAGTTATTTTTTTTTTCATTCTGCAACACAATTCTACTGTTTTTGTATTTTCTTATTAACTTATTATGTGCAAGTTCTGTGCAATGTCAGACCCCCACCCCCCCTGGCTTTGTCGATCAAAACAAAAATGATTTCAGCTGAAATCAACTCACATTCATTTACTATTTTTTTTTTCAAACATTTAAGTCACCAGATGGAATCAAAGGTAAGAACTCAATCTCCCAGCAGGCCGAGCGAGTGGCCGAGCTGTCTGAACATTCCAGAGTCAACGGTAAAAAGGCTTGGGACATTAAAAACAACAACAACCCCTCCTCCCTCCAAATTAAAAGACTTTCCACTGCATTGGAACAGAAACACTCGTGTTGCACTTCAAGTATTCACGGCTTGGATTTTCACGCCTACACTTTTAACAAGGAGTGTTGCCCTGGACAACACACATCTCGTCTTTTTTTATGCATTCCCACACCTTCTGTCCACGTGTGTGTTGTGCTGAAAAGCGACAAGATGAGCGCTGTCTGACACTTGACTCATTAATGTGCAAAAATGTAAAAAGGTCACATGCTTGTTAAGAGTGTACTGACCCAGACCGAGCTCAATGCTTCAGCTTAAAGAGTACATGTTGGTTTTTTTGTTGTATTTTTTTTTCTTAAAACACATTTAAGTTCAAACAAAAAGACACAAACATCCAGCCATGCATTAGAAAATACATCCCTGACCTATTAGGACAATAAAGAAAAGAGCTTGGAGTGATTTGTACAGAGTCATACTTTGGTGTTCCACACATGCATTATTGCATGCAAACCTCCCAAACCCAAAGTTTTTTGTTTTGTTTTTTTTATCTTCATGTTTTGTCCTTAAACTGAAGTTGTGTGTCCATTTTTTTATCCAGAATATTTTATTGCCCTAGTGGTTACAGAAGCCGTGCAAAAAAACTGTGGCACCTGTACCTCCTCATCTTTTGTCATCATCCCATCCCTGCTTTCTTTCTATTCTTTCTTTCTTTTTTAACCCAGGAAACTAAATATAAATATTCTTTAGCCTCTCTGTTCTGCTCTGGGACTTACTGAATGTACCTGAAATTATGGAAGGAATTGAATAAAATAAAATGAAAAAAATAAAAAACAGGGCTAACTCTGCAACGCCAACCCCGAGTGGAAAAAAATAACAACCACGACATCAGTGAGTAAATTCGCCTCGAAAACCCTCCTCAAAAAAAAAAGGTTCTGCACTAAATTCTTTAATACACACTCTTTCACTCAGAAATGAACCCACTGCAATTTTCCATTTCAATTCCTTTCAATTTGCATGTTTCAGCTGATTGAGCTGAAAGGAAAAAAACTGACCCAAATATCCACGGCCTTCCACCCTGTCAGACGGCAGGAACAACACCCAGAACCAAATGACCCTGCTCTGCCCACACAAATCTCTCCCAGTCCTCCAGCCCGGCTGATTAACTGAAGCCGTTATTGCAACAAACGATCTGATTTGTCCAAAGAAATAAACAACAATAAAAATCTTTAACTTTGCCCTTCTAACTTCAAGTTTGTTTTTACACGTCCAGCATTGTCAGCAAAGGAAACATTCCCAAGATTAAGATTATTTAACCTCATTGGTCTACATACAATATCAATAAGTACTATTAAGAGATTAGTTTTATATAAGTAGCGTTCATCCCCTCCATGTTTTTAATCAGATATTTCTGTGATTAGCCTGTTGGTCTTACTGCTGTGTGTGGATGTTAACAGGGTCGGAGTAAAGCTACATTCAGCAGTTTTACTTCCTCCTCCATCACCAGACCATGAAACAGCAAATGCAGCTAATTTGCGAAAACTTTAAAAAAAAAAAAAAAAAAAAAGGCTCTTTTGTTTAATTGGGGGCAGGGCTGCAAAATGGATAAGACCCATCTTCAATGAATTAAAGTAACCAACTAGAAATAAATAATGATTCATCATTAAGGTTGAATTTGGTAAATTAAAGTTAAGACATACATTTCCAAATTTGTAACAATTCAAATCTTGCTTAAGCTCAAACATTTAAAGCCGCAGTTGAGCATTTTGGGAAAAACACTTTACTTTTTTTTTTTTTGACCTCAGTAAGACTGATATCGCTCTAACGTCTCATTTAAATATGTGACTAAAACCAGCGGCTGACAAGCCTAACTTGGCATAGCTAAGCATAAAGTCTAGGAGCAACAAAATCTACCTACCAGCCCCTCTAAAACTAGCGTGTTATTATGTTTTATTTTATCTGCACAAAGACAAAACAGGTGCTTGTAGGCAGACCTTATTGGTTAGAGCAAGCTAAGCTAACCAGCTGCTGACTGTAGCTTTATATTTACTGGACAGACAGCAATCTTCTCATCTAACAACAAAGTGAATAAGCACATGTCATAAGATGCTGAACTTTTTTTTTTTTTTTTTTAAATGGAGACATTTCTCTCCTCTGTTGAATACCATTTCATGCCACACACACAAGTAATTAGCAGCTAAAATGCTATTTTCTGCTTCTCTCTACTGATTATACATATCTGATTATATATTTGGCCCATTAGAGGGATTTACCTTGTTTTTCTCCATTACATCACATGTGGTCCAGAAACCTGATGTTTTTCCTCCAGATCTACCAGGATCTGTTGTAATATGCCCTGGTCTTTACTGGTACAGTCACTGGATCCACTGGAAGCAGCAAAAAACTGCCAAGACAAACAACTACCACCAGCCTCCAAGAGGATTTCAAACAACTCTTTTCTTTTCTGACTGTATGCTCCATCAACAAACAGTGGCCCAGCAGTTAGTGACAAACATGGTGTTAACAGCATTTTCTCTATAAACTAAAAAAAAAAAGGAGCAAGGAAGAAAAACTCTACATGTCTCTTCTCTGTTGTTTGGTTTGTCTCTTCTCCACTCCTCTGACATTTACAGTCTATGGACATGCAGCATGTAGGTTAGTCTGATTATTCAAAACAAACAGAAGCATCATTATCGCCATCATCCATGCTTTCTCTGGGTCCTCAATAAATCATGAAAATAGTATTTTGGATTGTAATGCCCTGTATGCTGAACATATTGCATCTTTGCTCTTTCTTTCCTGGAATTTCTCTCAATAATAAACATCTGCACTGTTTCACTGTTATAAACTCTCAACTATGTACAGGTGACTTCACACGCGTGCTCCACACTGTAGAGCGCAGCCTTTTCAATATCGTCATCTTTGCCCTGGAGTGAAAGTTAAATCAAAGATTTTAGCACTTTTGCCGTGTGACGGAAGGCAAAAACAAAACAAAATGAAACTCGCAATCAATTTAGGGGCTCAAGATCAAACATTTCCCCTCAGGAACCATCAGGCTTCGGCTTTTTGTCTCAGAAGTGCCACTTCAAAAAAGTCTCGAGAGTCTTAAAGCTACTGTTGCAGAGCACTGTAAAAGTCCCGCAAAGCTGAGTGTGTTGGGTTTATTTTGGTGAACACTGTGTACAGACACACACACACACACACACACTCTCGTCGATCAGCGTCCACATCACGGAGATTCAAAGATTCAATCGAGCGGATTCCACAGTGAGGAAGAACCATTTCAGCATTTTTTTTTTTTAATGATTGCAGCTTCGAGGACTTAATGTTCAGCAGAGTTCATTATTCAGTGTTCTTTCGATTCAGATTCAGACATGTGTGTGCATGTGTGGGTAAGGTTTCTCATGTACAAATGTGAATCCCCTGAAGTTTCCTGTCCAGGCGGCTTCTCAGTAGCACCTCCTAGAGGCCCTGAGAGACAGAGACGACCTCTCTTTAAAACCATGACCTGCAAGTTATTCACTCCTGGACGACCCTGACGGATCAGTCAAACGTCTGCGAGGGTGAAGTGGAAGGAATTTCGGTGATGGCTGAAACAGCCCTGGGACCAGAATGATTTTTTTTTTGTAGGGGTAAGTCAGTCTGGTATGACGCTGGTCCCACCTCAGATTGAGTTGTTTCCTGCAGCAAATCAAGATACACCCACTCAGAAAAAGCAAAAGCAGACGGAGAGAGCGCCCCAGCTGCCCTCCTCTCCTCTCTCTCCTCTATGTCAGCGATGGAGACACATCCACAGGTCTTTTCCAAAACAGCATTGATGATAAAAGTGAATTCAGACGTGTCTTCAGCAACGTGTCCGTCCGTGCAGCCAGCCAATCACAGTGCAGACTCGTTCTCCGTGTGACAGGAAGTGGTGGTGGTGGTGGTGGTGGTGGCCTTGCCCTCCTTGTTGAGTTTCAGGAAGCTGGGTTTCTCTATCACCACAGTTACAGCCGCTTCGTTGCTGTTGGTATTTTCCAGCTTGGTCAAGGCGCGTTTCTCCGAAGCTTTGGCCGATTCCCCGTCCCTAGGAACCGCAAGAAAGATCGCAACTGTTAGGACAGAATTTAGGACAGCTTCTAGGCTAGGTTGTTTCATTTTACCTGGTGTCATTCTTCTCATCTGACACGATAGAAATAAAGCAAACTACGGTACATTTCCTAACAACTATTCCTGTGGTTTTCTCACCCGTTGTGTGGAGATGGGTAAATGACCAAAAAGCAGGCAGTGAAGAAGCCAAGGAGGGAGCCCCCAGAGGCCACCAGGGGAATGACACGAACGCTGCCAACCGCTTCCACCACTGCACCCAGGGCTGAGGCCACCAAGATCTGACTGATGTACACCTAAGAAAAAGAATTTATACCACTTTAGGATTATAAAAATACAGCCTTTTTTTAGCCTAATATAACACATATATATGATCGTGCAGCATGGATTTTATAAAGACAATGTGAACACACACCTGGCAGGATAGGATAGCGCAGTCGATGCCAAAGCCTCTCCGGGAGTTACCAGGACTGTGCTGGATGTACTGCAGCAGGTAGAGAGAAACCAACCAATGAAATGAGTCTGTCACTTAATCATCACCTTCTGGTTTCTAATGAAGATGTCACAAATGTTTACTTTCATTTAAGAATATTTTTCCCATAAAACACCAGGCACTGTAGCTAACGTCCTCAAACAGGGGTAGATTGTGAATTTCTGGGAAACTGATTTCAGCTACTAGCTGATAAATATCAAGTTCATAGATCCATCCATTCTTCTATTAATAATTAAATCACTGTGACGTAACATTACATTTGATCGATTGGCAAAAACAAAGCAAACTGTGGTCAGCTAAAAAACAAAAGGTGAGTCTGTACCTCTTTCATTTCATGATACTGTCCAAGCAGGGCGTAGGGGCAGTAGGAGATACTCATGGAGATGACGCCCATGCTGCTGATCATCACCATGGAGACATACACATTAGGGAAGATTGCCATGACAGCAGTTCCTATAGAGGGAAAAGACGACAGATGAAAACACAAAGTAACTCATGTTGGTCTTGTTCTGTTTTACTGTTTGTACGGTCTGGTTCATACCTATGGAGAATCCAAGTGTCCCCAGGATGTAGATAATCTTAATGCTCAGGTCAAAGTTGTCAAGGTACTTCTGAAGAATAGCTGCAGAGGACGAATTAGTTGATAGTTTAGTTCAGAGTTTCATGTCTGAAAATGTACATTAGAGGTTATAAACAGCCAGCAGCAGTGTGTGTGTGTGTGTGTGTGTGTGTGTGTGGTTACCTGAGCATGTCGCAGCAGTCATGGCATAGATAACCAGTCCCCAACATCCCATCTGAACTCCTCTGTGATAATTTTCCAGCAAAGTCGAGTTAACAGGAGCCTGAGGGAGACGAGAGAGAAACAGACAGTTTCTATCCGAGCCGTGCAGACGACAAAAACAAAGACTCATCCTGTGTAGACACTTAAGTCATGAGCGCTGCTATAAACTGATTCTCTTTGTCATTTCTGACCTACTGTATAAAAGGTTTTTTTTCTTGACTGATATGACAGTGTTTTTTTTCCTCAGTGCACTTGTTTCCCATTTTAAACACATTCACAATTTATTTTTCATTCATTTAAATGTTAACACTGCAGAGCGCATGCTGTGTATGTTTAGCTGCTGGTGCTCGTACGGTGGGGTCTCCGTGGTAGATGACTTGTCCCATGAAGTCGGTGAAGAAGACGGCCTCGGCGATGATGGAGAACCAGGTGAGCAGGTGACAGGCGCACAGTCGCAGCAGCTCCGGGGGCATCTTCAGCATGGAGAGCCACAGCAGCCGCACAGTGGTCTCAACCTGAGAGTTAACACAATATTATATTACACCATTTACTGCCAAGAAGAGACTGTTTACATAGTGGAAAAGAAATGACATGGGCCACCTTGTTGCCATGGTTACAGGTTTGTGGCAAAAAATAACCCTTGAAAATGTATTATGTGATTCCACTGCTTGGATTTGGATTTGCCCATGGTCATTATGGTCTGTGCTGCTTCTGTGCCAGCATCGGAGGCAGCAGGAGGAGTATATTAATAGCACCGCAGTTTGTTATTTGAGTTGTAAATTCCAGCGGCTCCTCACCTCGCCCTCTTCGCTCTCCGTGTCTCCACTGGAGGAGTTGGTGTTTCCGCTCCGGTGTCTGTTCCTCTGTCTGCTCCTCCTCCTGTGTCTGGCCTCCACCTCGTACAGGTCGTTCATGCTGCGAGACGGCTTGATGAGGAAAGCGGCGTTGGCCCGGCGGTAACGGTACCGGTGGCTGCCCACTCGGCCGTAGTAGGAGAAGGTGCAGGACGGCTGGCGGTAGAAGATGTGACGGTGACGCGACTGCCTCATGGGAGCTCCAGTGCTGGCAGCTGGAAAAAGAGATGGGTTACAAAGGCGATGGTTTTTTCTTTATCATCATCACATTCTCCATTTTATGTCATATTTTTATTCATATAGGTATAATAACACATAAATATACTGACCTTTGACCATCCCAGCACGGTGGGCCTGTCCTTTAGAGCTCAGTCTGTTACCGTTGGCTCGGTCAGGGTTGGTTACACTGGCTAACAGCCGCCCATTCAGCGTGCGCTGCTCATTCAGCTGGTTGTTGAGCAGCGCCTCCTGTCCGTCATCGTTCTCCATCTCTTGCAAGAAAGCAGAAAGGCGGCATATCCTGGGGCCGGGAGCGTGCGTTTGGTGGTTGCCTGCCTGGGGGCGGAGCAGGTCCTGGCTGCCCGCGCTGCTGCTGCGTCTGATGCTGGCGAGCCGGGGAGGGGGAGTGCTGTGGCCGGGGTTGAAGAGGGAGGAGGCGGTGGGTGGCGAGCCGTGGTAGGGCGAGAGGCGGTCGGCGAAGATGGACGGCTCTATGTGGCAAAGGAACATCGCTTCGTGGTCCAGGTGGTCGAGGGTGCTGTCGGCCATGGCAAGAACGCTGTCACTTTTACCTGAAGAGAGACGAGGAGAGGGCGGATCAGTTTAGATGAGAGGAACTGTGAGGAAAAGTGATAAACAAGCAGAGGAGGAGGAAGAGGAGGAGGAGGAGGAGGAGGAGGAGGAGGAGGAGGAGGAGGAGGAGGAGGAGGAGAACCGGCATCAACCATCACATGGAGACATGTCTTTTGGAGAGACTCACTTCTCACAAGCTCCAACTCCAGAAAGTCCATATCCATATCCCCCCGCTCTGACTGGTCATCTCCGTAGGGGTCGTAGAGGTCATAGCTGTCCATTGTTTCATCCTCTCCGATCATCTCCAACTTGGGAGCGGGAAGTCCAGTCCTGCCGTTGGCCGATGGTTTTGGGTTGTTGGGATCTGGACTCTCCTGGTGAGACAGCAGTGAGACGACATAAAGAAAAGCTCGGCTTCTGTTTTCTTTTTCTTTTACTTTAAAGTTTCCCTAAAGAAGCATTTTAAAATTTGTAAAAAACATTCTGCTATGACTTGCTGCTAAAAGCTACTGCTTTCCCACAAAAAAGTTGTTTAAAAAAATTCTCAAAGAGAAACTAAAAACACGTCTACTATTTCTCCCTCATTGAAAAATCGAGGTTCTATGAATATTCATGAGTATGCAAATGTATCATGACTTGCGTCCGCCCACCACCACTAGAGTTGCTTGGTAACGGCGGTGCTAGCTGTATAAGTAGATGTGAAGTGTCACCATCACAGTGAACAACAAATGAGATGCAAAAAAAATCAACGGGATTGGTTGCTAGGGATTCTGACGTATTAAACCTGACTGGGTGCTGAAAAACTGAATCCAACTTTTTTCAGACTCTGGCTTTTCAAATCTAAAATGCTCAGTTGTGGCTGCATTAGCGACTTCGCTGCTGAAATGTCTTGTAGCAGACCCAAACACTACAATGACATGTTAATAATTTCAAAAAGTAAATTTTAAATTAAAGTAAATTTAAACTTTGATTTATGGTTCACAGCGTACCTGGTCCAGCCGGTCGTGCTGAGGCGAGTACTGCTGCTCCTCGATGCTGAAGAGATGCAACACCACAGATACAGAGAAGAGGATGGCGGCGAAGAAGAACAGGATCTGCTCCTGGGACTTGAAGGCGACTCCGAGGAAGGTGTGCGTCCAGTCTAAACCTCCAAGAGCGTAGCCCACCGCACCACCAAGACCTGCACACACAGTCACACAAACAGGTTTAGACTTGATGAAGGAGGCATGAGCAGGCATCCCCATAAAAGTCCTTATAAAGTTTTAGTGTGTGTGAGTGTGTGCGATGTCAGCCGTACCTGCTGAGGCGGCATGGATGTTGAGCGCCATGTCTTGTTCCTCCGTGTCCGCCACGTCTAGCAGGTACGCTCTGATTGGTCCCTCGGTGGCGTCCGCACAGAAGTCCAGCACCACGACTCCAAGCACAGTAAGAACGATACCTATTGGTTGTCTCCCCTGCTCGTCACCTAGCGACAGACCTGATGGAGAGAGAGAGTGTTGTTGTTGTTCATACACAAGACACAAACCAACAATGGAGACTGTATCAAATAAAAATTTAAAGTCGATCAAAAACAATTCAATAACTTTATAATTCACCTGTAGGGCAGTTAAATAGTGTCGGTAACAGGACATAAAAGCATAAATAATTAGATAGACGGAATAAAAAATAAAGTACTATATATTAGAATATATCAGCAGTGGTTCTGAGGTAGATTTGGCTGATATACAGTGTGTGAGCATTATATTTATGTAATACTTTTATAAACATTACATTTGTTTTCCAGTTTTAGTAAAGTTGAACAATTCTTCTATAAATAGGTTGATTTAAAGTGTGTTCAAGTCAAAGTCAGTTAAAATGCAAAAGTAAACAAATAACTAATCACAACGTAAAGAGTAAATACATAGTAAGTGTGGCTGTTTATTCATGCTGTAATGCTGATGTAACGCTGGTCGGAGCTGCACATAATGATCAATACCTGATAGCTGAGCTACAACTGCAGTCCCACACACAGGTCACTGCACATTTTCCATACAGCGTTGTGTGATGTGGGTGTGTGTCTGTGTGTGTGTCTCTGCTTGTGAACGTGCATGTGATGTGTGTGTGACCTTGTGTGTCTCATTACATCTGTGACCCGGTCGTTCCTTCCAGCTGCTCAGTGTGTGTCTGTGTCAGTGCGCCGGAGTAAATGCATCAGCGTGTGAGAACAAAACAGAGCGACATGGGAAAGCTTTAGCAACCTGTATATAAAAAAAGTTTGTGTGTGTGTGTGTGTGTGTGTGTGTGTGTGTGTGTGTGTGTGTGTGTGTGTGTGTGTGTGTGTGTGTGAGAGAGAGAGAGAGAGAGAGGGAGAGGGAGAGTGAGAAGCCGTGTGACGCAGCATGACTTCATAAACCAAAATCCATTAATGTCGGGGAAACAAAAACGTTCATAGAAGGCAAAGTGTGTATGTGTGTACGTGTGCATGTGCGTGTGTGTGTGTGTGTGTGTTGGACAATGGAGTCACCCTACTCACTGGCGAGGCAGGCAGACAGGAAGTAAATTGTGATTGGTAGAAAGAGAGAAGCAAACAGGAAGCATTTCCCTGTGAACTGCCAGCTTCTGTGTTCCCATGTCAACACACACACATACACACAATCCCATGCACACACACATGCTCGTATACAGATTACTACGTTTTTCCCATGTCACCCGGTGTTGTTCACACACATCCACATCTACACAACCATGGAAACGTACACTATTTTTTTCTTTATTGTCTCATTTTTCTCATACGGATACAGGTCAACACACACAGACGCACACACTCCCCTGATGCCCTAAAGCGACCTGAGTGCCAACCTCTGGGCAGAAGAATGGAGGTAGAGCAGAGTGGATTTGAATAGAAGTGAATAGAAACTGCTGACAGTAAACAGTTCACACAGCTCCCTTCTTGTTATTTATATCTCCTCTCACCATTTGTCCAACTTTGTTCTATTTAGAGACCTTTAAAAAAGCTCTGCTATTGTTGCACGGCACATTTTTCACCCATTTGGTCCATTTGAATATGAAGCACGTCGGACACTCTATTATTTAACATGGGCAACAACTCAAAATCAGATGAATGAGTATGAAGTTGAAGTTGAGGACAACACTTCATCTTTTCAAAGCACACAAATCTGCCAATTATTTTTTCAATTAGTCAAATATTACAATAACAATCTATGAAATATTAAAAACAAATTGTCACAAGAGCTGACAGAGCTGAAGGTGATGTCCTCTTTATTCTGTTTAAATATATGACAAGGAAAAGCAGCAATTCAATTCCCCTTTGGAAATCTGAGAATATTTATCATTTCTTCACTAATTATTTGTAAATGTATTTTACTTATCTATACTTGCTTGAGAAATTATTAAAATAAATTATTGGAATGATTATTTTAACACTGTCTACAAGTGCTATGTCACTGTGCATCCATCTTAAATCTACCTGGTGAACTGAATTTAACAGACTATTGTTTGTTTTAAGAAACATTCAACAATACTCTTCAATCTTCTCTTTTGAGAGCCTGCAAACGGCACTTGAGTATTTTTTTTTTTTTTTACTATTTTTAAGAGAAATTATAATTATGAATTATTTGTACGATAAATTGATTGTAAGATAAAACTGGTTTATTTTTCGATTAATCAATTTATTGACATTATTTAAGTGACTAATAACTTAATTAATTAAAAAATGACAGCAATTGATACATCAAGTTCCTAGTTGCTGTATGGAAGCTTGGATGTTTGCAGATTATTTTTCCTTCTTATTTTATGTTAACCAGAGCCAACATATGTAAACATCGTCTTGGTTCAGTGGTTTCTCTCTGTTATGTTTCACAACTTGCTCTTATTGATTAAAAAAAAACTGTAAAACCATTTCAGTTTAAATGTCACAGTTTGACACCACCTGAAAATCCATTGGTTACACAAACCTCACGCTCCTGTTTATTCCTGTGTGCACGCCATGTTTACATATGTGCAGCCACAATATGTCAGTTAATGACATTGCAACTGGAACAACACTGACATAGTTAGGCCCAGGATCAATATCTGTGTGCTATGATTGGCAGATGATCAATTACTTTGATTGGAATGGATGAATATGACCTTGTCATGACATTTGAGTGATGTAATAAGTAGAAGGTTTGTATGAGGATAACAACACTACAAGGACGTGACTCTCTTTCGCCAAGCGATGCTATGATGCAAGAGGTCCCGTTCTTTTATTTCATCTCTTGGACACGTGCATGCTGGGTAAAGTGACCACGCTGCTCTCATCGTCAGTTTGGGGTTCATTTCCCACCGGGGGGCTGTGGTGCTCTCAGGTGGTTTAGATAACAGCGTTGTTGGATAACAGAGTTCAGCAGATGGCACAGAGTAAACTTGTGTAATTTCAGGTTGGTGTGTAACAGCAGCACGTGTGCACTCAGCATTGTAGGTTTCTGTTTTGAGATGTGTAAACTAGAGCTGCAAAGATCAACTGATTACTCAATAATAAGATCATTTTAATGTCGACATAATTAATCAATTTTCGTTTATATTTCCTGGATCAAGCTTCAGATTTCAGATTTGCTGCTCGTCTTCATCCACATGTGACAGTTAATGAAAAATGTTTCAGTCAAAAACAAACACATCCGGACATGACTGAGGACTTTAGCCTCTGGGAAGTTATGCTACAAGTTTCTGCTTGACTCTTTTTCAATTGTAATTGACTGGGCAGCTAACTTTTATGGTTTCACGTTAATAAATGTGAAAGACATTTAATGATGTTGCTTTGTGCTCTCTAGGATATTTGATGGGTAATATCCACAGTGTTCTCATATTTTACAGACCAAACAACCAAACAGTTATGGAAGAAAATAACTATCAGATTAGTAATATGACTGTATAACTATACAGTTTAACACTTAATCGACAATTACTGTATGTGATTAATATGAGAATATGAAAATGACTACATAAAATTACAGTGTTTGTAGCAATATAGTTATTTTTTTATATATAAAACAAGTGCTTTGGCATGATGTTATATACAGTATATAATAACTGACATTTAATTAGATAAAATTAGAAAATATAATTCTCTACAAGTACTATTGGATTATTTTCAACAGATATGTTTTGTGATTTCTACAGTTTGTTTAAGCCTGTGATTATTAAACTGTGTTTAATTGCAGCTGAGTGTCTGCACTCTGCAGGGCAACATGTTGAAATGTAACACAGAAAAGCAGCAACAAGTAAGAAGAAGAATTGTCCATCAAAAAACCGTGTGACACACTCACCTATCAGTGATCCATTTAGAAACAGAGCCACTCCGATCAGGGTTCCTATACAGAGAGCCAGGATGAACGGCCTCCTCCGGCCCCATCGCAGGGTGCAGCGGTCGCTGGCCGAGCCGATCAGAGGAGTGAACATGAGGCCGAGGACCGGGCTGAGGAACCACGTCAGACTGTAGTACTGCTCTGGAAGACCTGGGGACACACAGACAAAGGACAAACATGAGTCAAAGATGGAGATGACAGCTAAAGAGAGGAGTGAAAAGCTTATTATACGTTTTTGTAAGATTTTCATAGAGACATCAAAAGAAAACCAAATTAACATCTTAGATTTGACTGTGAAGTTTTTCTGTCAACCACCAGGGGGTGCAAGTAACATCCTAACTGTTGGAGTGAAAGGCATCATTTTTATTTTATTAGTTTGAAATAAACAGAATATTTTTCAACTGAAATCAAACTTAAAGACAAAGATGGAGATAATGGATTAGAATTTCTGCAATGCACGAAAAAGACGAAGCAGGGCAATGGTGATGTAACACCACTTAGAGATATGACTTACTTCATAAGATGGGATCATTTACTATCCCCTCAGGCTCAGCATCTCTGCATCAAAGAGCATTAATCCCAATAAGCCCCAATAAAACCAGCTACACCACAACACTGTACACTGTAGAGGGTTTTGCACATGCTGATACTGACCTGCTTTACCACCACGCTGCTATTATATCCACCTTAAATCTCCCTGGTAAACTGAATTAAACTGACTAAGAGCGAAGTTCACTATAAACTACTGCTGTAATTCTAATTAGTACATACAGTTTAGTATATTATAATATGATAAAGCTGCATGTGATATGCATGCTCCAGCAGTCTCAGGTGAAGCCGTTGTGTTGGTGTTTTCACCTCAGTTACCTAAGAGATGACCTGCAGCACACTTTTTCAACACCTTCTGTTTGGACCAGCACAAAAGCAAAAAGGAGGAAAAGGCCACCGCAGCTGTACCCGACAGGAGGATTTATCTCGGGTCTATTGAGCGTCTCTGTGTGAGTGTTCACCCCTGGATTATCTCACAAAGGACGGCAGCATCAACTCCTGCGTGCCGGTTAATGCAGAGAAACTAAGCAGGAGAGTCGAGACGCAGCGATCAAGTTTCCCAGGCTTTTGTTAACAACAAACACACTCACACACACAAGAGAAACACCACAAAGAGAATTTATCTTCCGGGAATGTTGTGATTATGAGTGAATAAATGAAACACATATCTTTGTGATGTTTCTGCTGAAAAGTACAAAACATCTAAGTGTTTCTGTCATTGTCCTGTCATTTTAGGTTCTGGCAAATACATGAATTTCATTAAACTCAAGAATGTAAAAGCAGCAGCTCATAAAACATCTCAATAAGTGACACTGGCTAATAGAAAGACCAGACCTTTCTTCTGATGCCAAGTCTTTCATGTGTAGATTAAATTTAAAACAGTTTAAAAGGAAGATCCTTTCAATGCGTCTCTGTCACTAAAGCTGCATCTAATTATATTTGTGGCTGATCTTTCCACTTCCTAAAACCAGGTGGGGGATTACAAACACACGCTGCACGACAGGGTCTCAGATTAGCATCGGCCAATGGAAATAAGTAATAACTAAACACGCGTGCACAGGATGCAGCGACATAATGGGAACACGTACTGCACACTGTACAGCACACATGCTTTCAATACCCTTGAATGATATCAGACAACACCTTGTAAACCCATCACACACACACACGATCACTAACAAAAGCAGATCTTTATTAACTCCTCATAAAACCTAATAAAAGTAGCTGTCCGGACAAAGGGACTCACCATTTCAATACATTAACTTATCATAAAGTAAATGGAGACCTGAGATTACAACTTAAGTGAACTGTGCTATTTTATTAAGACATTATTTGGTTAAAAAAAAGTAAGGCCTCAAGAGTTAAAGAGACTTCATATTAAGATTATCAAACATGATAGCTGAGAGAAGCGAGCTCTGACCACTCTGACTGCAAAGTTTTATATGAAATACAATAAAAACATGCAAACAAATGGCAAGGCAAGGCAAGGCAAGGCAATTTTATTTGTATAGCCCGTTTTTACAAACAGTTTGTCTCAAAGGGCTTTACATGGAATCATAACAACATCCTCTGCCCTTAGACCCTCAAATGTCTCAAATCAAGACAGTGTGAAACACACATCAACAAGAGCTGCTCAAAAATCAGGCCACAGGTTTGCGGAAACTGACCGCAAAGTCTCAAAGTGTCGTCAGCCAGTTTTGTCACCGTACACCTGTTCCTCGTCCTTTCACAAAGCAAGTCGTTGGCTGGGTAAAAGGTGAATCATTCAGTCTGAGTCATTCTAGCGTCTGAAACCAAGGTTGTGTTGTTGTTGTTGTCCTGTCCTGCTTTTCTTATGTAATATCATATTCTCACATATACACTACTATACACTCACGCACACACCACTACACTCTCTCATACACTAGCGTATGTGTCTGAGTATTATGTAAAAGAAAGTATGAATTATCTCTCAAACGGCTCGTCATGCAGTAGATTCTCCTGGAGGTCAAATATTTATGAACTCTGACAACTTGCCATACAAAACTTGTTGGCAGAACTAATTAGTGACCTTATTAAATGCTTAACTAAACTACTATTATTTGTAAGTCACCACAAGGGGCATTGTCATTAACATGGTCTACTGAATATTTTAAAACTGTGATTATAAAATACAACACTCTAGGTGTTTTTTCGGCTTGAACTCATGACCCGTTGAACTCATGATTCAATTATTACTCATAATGAAGCATTTCTAGTACTTGCTGCTCACAGGCGTCTAATCTACACATGAATGAACTCAATCATCACACAATGAAATCAGTAATCACAGAGTACACACACACCCATCCATTGTCAATGCCAAAATAACAAAAAAACACGTCTATTATGTACAGACTGAGTTGGGAGCTGGGAGGAGGAGGAAGAGGCAACGTCAAGTCTTTCATGTAAGTGAAGTCAGCTGAATTACAAATAAATAATCAAATTAGAACCTTATCATCGTATCTCTGTCAAACTGTGACTTAAACTCGCTCAGTGAAACTACATTAATCACCATTTGGCTGCCACACAGTCGTTTCACTGAAGAGACAAGAAGACAGAGATGGGGGGAGAGACAGTCTCTGAAAATGTCAACTCATGGTGTCTCCTCCTCCACTCTTTTTAATGGCTCTGCTTGGAGTTTGAAGGTGTGCCAGGCCAAGTTGGCTCCAGTAATGATCAGTAGCTTAAAGTTTCGGGAAGCATCTTCAAGTTTTACAAACTTCAAGAAACCACAACGTCATTGGATTGTCAAACCAGACACCCTTCAAATGTCAAAATTTGGAGGGGCTGCAGCATTAATTCATATATTCACCAGTTTTACAGTCAAATAAATAGGTGATATATCTGTATTTTATTTGACAAAACAAACATAAAAGTATATTTCCTACCAGACAGAGATAAGAGCCAGTCTGGGCAGAGGCCACCAGTGATACACAGGTCGAAGCGGCAAAAGATCTAAAGCGCTTCCTAGGAGCAGACGCTGTGTCTCCAGATTGCAGTGGAGCTCTGAGAGATTCATGTTTACTTTATCTGTAGAAAACACCTGTTTTTTATTAAACCTTTGGTGAAGGTGTGTTTCTCTCTCTTTGGTTGTCTGAGGACTCTTCAAAACGCAGGCTAACCTCACTGAGGCTGCACACAGAGGCGTCTGTGAAAGGCCAGAATCCCCTCTTAGTGTTTATTAGATCTACAGCAATCTGAAAGGATGAGACACAGCAGAGACGTGGAAAAGCTGTAGATTAATTTGGGGAAGATGACGCTGGCAGTGAACAAAAGAGATGGAGGGGGGAAGAAAGCTGCTGAGCTGATGGAGACTAATTTAATAGAAAGGACATCAGACTGTGATAAATTCAAAATGCAGTTTCATATTCCTCAAACAGACCCCTTTAATGACACCAACATCAATAACTGAGTGCCATGATATCTAATAATAAAGAGCTTATCTGAAATGTCCCCACCTCCTGCACAGAGCCATTAGCAGCACTTTAAATCAGTGAAGACACTGAGTAGTGTGAGGTGTGTCCCAGTCTGTCTGGAGAGTTGACCTGCTGCTGCTGCTGCTGCTGCTGACCGGACCAACGCGATCCAGTAGCAGAATTTGACTGGTTCTTGGCAAACAGCGCAGCAGACAGAGACAGAAGCTCATTTGGTTGGGAAATTCATGAAAATCCTGCGTGACTCAACAAAACTGTGTGTCCTTGGTTTTTTTTTGTTGTTGTTGTTGAGGAAGCTGCTGTGAGCGTGTGAGATTTTCCAGAAGTTTGGAGGTTGTGCGTTTGCCAAAAACAACAACAACAAAACGCTGTCATCATGTGAAAGAAACCTAGTTGTTGCAATCAAGTTAATTTTCAGTTTCACTGCCGTCGATGTATCACATGTTCCTCTGTGGTAGGAGTCGTGATCTGCAGGCCGCTTACAGTCTGAGCCTCGAGAGTCAACAACGTGGTTTTTAATGATCCGCATCATTAAAATGAGCCAAGATTTTAAAAAAAAAATTTTAAAAAGCATTTTCATGTGGAGACAACACGAGCCACTGAAAACGTGTATCAAACACACCTATTCAAACCACAATGAACATAACAGCAACAGTAATCACTCACTGGACCACGAGGACGCCCCGGCTCTGTGGCTTATTCTCCAACATGTCACAGTCTGATCAACTCCTAGGGGGCAGATCCCTTCAGAGGCATGAAGACTGAGACTAATAGTGAGTTTGGGGCTCATTAGTGTTTTTTCTGATTGCAGAGTTAAGACCTTCACACAAAACAAATGGATTTTTATGCCTCTTACAATGATGTTGCTGCAGGCCGCGGCAACTGAGTTACATTTTTACTGAAGTTAGAAGCTTGTCTAAATCCACATTTTGGGAAATTACTTCCACGTCTCTGTCTGGAACCACAGGTGGCTTCAGGGATAAACTAATGATGATCAGCACCCCTCAGTCACTAACATCCACAAACAGGTTCGTCACAACCACAGCCTGATGCAAGGCCAGAGAAGGCCTCGTTAGCTTTGATCACTGTGACACTTGAATTTGACGCATTGAATACTGAATACTGCCTGCATTCAAATCGCCTGTCTGCTCAATTATAGGAAAATACTGTATGATGTGAGGTTGATGACGAAATGCCTCCATACATCTGGCAAGAGACAGAAGCAGGGACGAACTGCTGTTAAAGTCAATAGAAAACGTCAAAGACAGGACCTCGTTTACATCAGTCTATTTCTATTATTCAGCTACTATTAATTATGAATGCCTGTTAATCTGCTGATTGGTCAAGTGATTGTTGTATAAGACATGAAAAACTTGTAAGAAACAAATGCAATCACATACAACAAAGTATAGTAGGAAATACGTAGGAATAGTGACAGCTGGGAACCTGGGATCTGCCAGTTTTGTTTTATTTAGCTTTAAAAGAAAATTACTAATACATTTTACCAATTACAAACAAAAGTTGTTGATTCATTTTCTAACTGATCAATTAATCATCCCCACTGTGATCACTGTACAACAAAAGGAAGCGGCTCATGAATGGACTCATTTATCATTTTTATTATTATTATTACAAACTCTTAGGCTACTGTTATCTTTATATCCATCTCTCCATACATTAAACACTACACCCTCTCTGTTGTGTCAAACTTTACAGGCCGTGTTCCTGTTGACCTCTGTGCTTCTCATGAGACGGCCATAAACGGGGCCTTGACCCTTTGTCGTGGTGGTGACCAGGTCTTGGGAACCCTGTCACCACGGAGACTCCATCACCTTGGCTTCCTGGCTCCTAATATGTCTGTGTCATTCATACAGAGCTTCCTGTTGCGGGGTTTGTTCAGACGGAGGAAAGCTTTGTTTCTATCCATCTGTCTCACATTTATTTTATTTTTTTCTGCCCCTCACACACACACACACACACACACACACACCTACAGATACATAAACACACATGTGCCTATGTATTTGTAGACACTGAGTAGAAAGAGTGCACACAAACACACATACACAATACCTGTTAAAATAGCGTCAGAGCTATAAAGCAGGAGACAAAGCTGCAGATAGGAATCTGTCCGTCTGTAGGTTTGTCAACATCAAAACAGGAAAACAGTTTCTAGTAAACAGTTCCCTCACACACACACACACACACACACACACACACACACACACACACAGAGCTGAGTTTCCACACACTCCTCGTTGCTGTACTGTATGTGCAGACACACATACACAGGGAACAATACTGAGAGAATTGAGACGCAGGAAGTATTTTAGAAAAGAGAGAAAAAGAAAAGAGTGCAGCCGGAGGAAAAGAGAGAGAGCAAAGTAGTGTGAGAAAGAATTAAGATCAAAGAAATTGAAAAAGGGGAGGACAGAGAGAGTGAGGGAGGGAGAGAAGGAGGGAGGATAAGGTGAGGGATGGAGGAGGAAATGTGGAGGACAGAGGGAGAGTCCACAGAGAAGGTTCATATTGAAGCTGTCACACGGCACAGAGCGCTGCTGATTGATCGTGGGAAAGAAAAATTTACAGTCGGCTCAATCTATCATCAAAACGCTCATTTTTACTACGTACATTTCCTCCTTACACACACACACACACACAGATAAACACACACACACACATACAGTATACTAAAAATGGAGCTCAATGTGTGACTGTTGGGAGTACAGAGTGCCCATTCATCACGACCTCTACGTAGACCGTGTGCCTCTCCACGTCGCCTCTGCACCGTCAGTAAAACTTTCTGGCTCCAGTTGTTTGTCTGATTGTTGGAAATCTCCAGTTGGAGGAGAATCACATGACGTTGAATTTAACCGTGGATTAAAAAGTACAATTATGGTTTCCCCTCTGAACTCCAACATTAATTGATTTTCCATTCACCTACGGACTTTGATTTTGATGTACGTCTGATTTGGCATTGTTTTCCACATCTACATGGGGTTTGTGGAGAACAACAAAAAAACTCTGAAATCATACTTAAATGACTTGACAATATATAACGCTATATTGTATTTTTTTATCATTACATCAAACTGAAATTGAGTTTAAATCATTAAAACAAAAAAAACACATTAGTGACCTGGAGTCCACACTGTTTATGTAGCTGGTATCTGATATCAGCTACAGAGTTGTCTGTTATCTAAGTATATATATACTGTAGCTGATGTTGACATTGAGATGAAGTCAGAACCTGTTTGACTGCCGAGATGTGATCTTTCGTTTCTTTAGGTTGAGACACTCTGACTGACGACATGAAACACAAAATTTTTTCAATTTTTCATGTTTTTGAAGGTTTTATTGAGACCGGCTCTACACTTACAAACATCCTTTCAAAAGTATCCCATTAAAAACTCAAATCAATAACCAACTGATCTCACCGACAAGTATTGTCAGTGTGTGTGTGTGTGTGTGCGTGTGTGTGTGTGTGTGTGTGTGTGTGTGTGTGTGTGTGTGTGGTTGTGTGTCCAAAGACGGATTTGTCTGACCCCACTGTGCCACAGAACTCCATTGTTGTCTAAAAGCTATTAAAGTATCATTAATGAGTCACAGCACTGCACTAGATGACATGTCTATTTATGACCATGAACATGGCTCTTTATTTTAAGTCAGTCTCACACCATCCTGACGCTGTATTTATTCACCACTGAAAAGCGTTTCCTACTCAGGCTGTTTACTCCTCTCTGAGTGATGCGTCCTGCAGGTTCAAGAAATGAATGAAACTATATGTTTGTGAACTGTTTTTAAAAAGCTGCATCATAATGTATCTCTTTTTTTCTGTTCCCCTCCCCCTCTCTGAATCTTCTACTTCACCTCTCATTACCCTTTCACTTCTCACCTCTTCATCTTTCCATCCCTCCCTCTCTCCGCCCTCTCCTCCTCCATTCTCATTGAGCATCTACAGTATCTCCTACCAGCTTTCATAAACTGACCAGCGAAGAATCAGCTTCATCCTCACCTCACCTTCTCTCCCTTCACCTCTCCTCCCTCTCTCCCTCTGTTCCCATCCCTCCCCGTTCCCATTTTCCCTGTAAACACAAAACAATCCTTTCATATCCTGCGCTGGCGTGAGAAAAGTACAAGAAAAATGACAAGCGTCCCCGAAAAGAGCCAGAGAAATGGTGCGAAAAGTGAGAGTGGGGCAGAGGTCACAAAGGGAGAAAGTGGGCAGGAAGGAAGGAGGGTGAAAGCGAGAGAGCGAGAGACAGAGAGCACGAGGAAAGGAAAGGAGGAAGCAGGTGTTTTTGAATAAACAAAACATGCGGACTGAGTCAGGTGTATTATTCAGCGAGGAAGAAAGAGAGGAAAGAAAATGTGGTTTGTGACAGATGGTCTTCGGGAGCAGATTTTAAATATTAACATCAATATTTTATTATTGATAAGCATCTCGCTGTGGGTTTTATGCCAGCATGGGGGACTGCAGTATTTCTCTGTGTATCTGCAGATACACAGATCACTTTTGCATTTTTGGTTTAATGTAAAGGGACAAAACGAGGATACGCAAAGCTGCGTCTGTTTATGTAGTTATCACATTTTAACAGTTTCTAGTAATTTTTCACTCAGGAAGGAACAAACTGTTCATCACAAACCAGAAGTAAAAGCTACAAACTAACTACACAAGGATGAGTAGTTCAGATGGGGGCTTTACTGAAGTGAGGAAGGTTGGATCAAGTCAAATAAGTAGTAAGGGAAAGAAGGACTGATAATGATAATAACTGCAGATGGTATAATGGTAGAAAAATAAATAAGTAACAGCAACACACTTGGTCCAACAGAGAACTCTGTGTCCCACATGACACCAGTAAAAGCTGCAGAAACCGCACTGACTGGAGACACTGTTGAACGCAAATGATCTTACAAGATGTTTAAATAAAGCTGGATATGTGTTTTTTTATATACTGTATATTCCAGTGTAAAATAAGTTTCAACATGTACAGTAATTTTTAAATTTAAGAGTAAACCTTTTGTCCTGTGGTGTCCGTTCATTCTCATTTTCGACAAACAGATTAAAACAAGTAGTTTTTATTTAGTTTATATATTTAAAAAAATGACTAACTAATCAATTACAACAATAAAACTAATCAATTACTGGAAAAACTGAAAATCAATGTGCAACTATTTTGAATTATTTATTTAATCAATCATCAGGAGGGTTGTTCATTAATTCTTGCGGTAAATCCATTTGTGTGATTTGTCTGGTTGTCGCTATAAAATTAATCTTAATTAATGGATTAAAAGTTGTAAAACAAAAAGACATTAGTTCCAGTTTGTTACAAGTACAAGCACTTTATAGACACCGTAAACAGCTTTCTCTTCAACACAGAACATCCTGCAGATATTGGTGAAACCTACTGACCTAAACACTGTTGAGATAACAGCAAATAAAGAAAAGATCCAGCAGCAGCAGCAGCAGCAGCAGATTGTGCTTCTTGCTAACGGCAGCCAGAGTTTATGCTCACATGGATAATGAAGTGAGAGAAGAAAAGGACAGAGACAGACAGTGGGAGAGAAAGGAGTGAGTCATAATAATTCCCAGCAGCGAGAGATGGTGCGAACATCAATCTCTCACACACACACACACACACACACAGACACACACACAGTCTCCAGGACCCAGACACACTCTGGCAAATGCAGACAAAATGTACACAAGCCAAGGTCATCATTAACAAAGTGCCTGGTTGAGTGAAATGTTGAGTGAAATGTTGAGTGATGTATGGGTGAGTGTAGAACAGCTGATGACGACGACGAGCTGCTAATCCCATCAAAGCAGAACGATGGAGGCAAAACACCTCAAGAGAAACGTAAAAGAAAAAAAAAACGAACGAATGGAGCTTCAAATAAATTATAGAAAACTATTGTAATTAATATGAATGAAGCCCGACCCAAAGGTTCACAGACTCTTAATGTCTTTTTTCAGAGGACACAGAGGATAAGCTTGACTTAACACATGTACATGTACTTCAAAGTCAGCATTCACACACACACAATCCTGTTTTACATTGAGTGAAAACTGGTTTTGGAAAACCAGTTGGTCACCCATACAGCTCATTTAACACAAAACAGCCTCATGCACTGATCCATGAGGTGTGTGAATAGAAAAAACACCCTACCAGCCGCCCCTCCCTGCATTAGAGGTGCATTAAAAATACATGAAGCCTGCATGTATGCGCATACACTCATGCGCATTCACATACATGCATGCACATACACATTCACGCAGCTGCGTCTAGTCAGCAGAGTTACGTAACACCACTGCAGTAAACTGACCTCCTACTGGGGAGAGAGCAAGAGAGAGAGAGAGAGAGAGAGGACAGGGAGAAGGGAATGTGATGCATGGAATCTGGCAAATGCTTATATGAATCTATTAATTGTGTCTGTACATTATATTTAATTAATTTAACATCACCCATTTACACTAATAGCCATAACTGACAGCGGGAAGGCGGGCCTCTGTCTGTGACTGACCTATCACACAGGAAGCTCACACCGGCATCAGTGACTGCTCTTTCACTACCATAGAAATGATCAATAAAGCCAATCAGTAGTGATCAATCAGTAATCTTATATAAGTACAAGTACAGTAGGTCAGGGTGCATTCAGGTGTCAATTCAAAATGCTACAACTCATTAGGAATTTGGTCGATGACGCACCAGTCATCATATTCAGCTCATGCTTGACTTGCCTGCAGTTTTTAATGTTTAAAAACGTTAAAAAGTTCTGCAATTTATTTTCATTTCAGATCAAACATGCAAATGGAAACTATGATGAATTCTTAATAATGCTGGATGGTGAGTGAAGCATCACAACATGATGACTTCTGTATAGTTGAATCACTCGAACCTTCGCCTTTTCAACTGGATATATAACCATAACAGATTAATCTGTCAGCATTCATCCATCCATTCTCTCATTTATACACTGTCAAAGTCAGAAGTGTGAGTGAGGCAGAGCAGATGTTTTTATTCTCCCCCCCTTTAAATACACCCCAAACACACACACATATAATAACCCTGAGGCCAGCCATTACTGGTGTGCTGGCTGGCTGCTATTAGGCCTGGTGTGTGTTTAAGCGTGCATGTGTGCGTGTGTTGTTGTTGTTGGGTTTCAAAGATTTTCTTTGACTGACTGGCCTTGACTGTAGTGTACTATACAGTCCAACTCATTGTATTTTAGATAACAATATATGAATAAATAAATGTTGTGTGGGCTAACAACACAAACAGAAAAAAAATCCACCTGAGCAGAAAAGATTCATATTTGTGCACTCCATTTAAAATAATCATTAGAGAATCTATAATTCATATAAAGCTTTTTATCTTGGATGGAAATGTATTCGCTGTGAGTGGGCAGTCCCGGGCTCACAGCGTGGTTATGGTTTATATCTGAGTGCTTCACTGTGATTCAGCAGCAGCAGCGCTCCCATGTCCCATTAGCCTCGTGTTGAGATGAGTGCAGAGCTCAGAGGTTTGTGGCTGTGATGTTCTGGACGAGCAGGAGGTGAAGTGTTAATGCAGTGTGGCCGTTGTGTTTATTACCATGTTGGGCCAACTGGAGGCCGCATGGACTGTATTAACAAAACATCTGTGAGCTACGTGCACCTGCACACTCGCAGGCACACGGGTATGTATGACTAATGAATCGCTTTTTTACAAATTATTTAATGTTTAGTTGAATATCACACACATGAAACATCAAACCATGTGTTCTAACCAAACATTAAATGGTCTAAAGCCATTTAGAGTATGTCCTTATTCATTTTTTACCATTTTAACGATGGGAGAAACAGCTGCAGTGAGCAAATGGTTCACATTGATTATAGCCAGATTCGTTTCTTAATTATTTAAAGGAGTATTTTGTGTTTGGCTACAAGTGACAATTATTAGTGGTTTAATATGCGTTGTAACTGCAGATCAGGTAAAACATAAAGTCAGTGAACAGTCCATTTAATGTATATTATACATGACAAATTCTGAAATTCAGAGATGAAATGTACTTCCATTTCTGTCTGTATAATAATACTCACTGTCATCTCATTATATAGAATTTATTTTTAAACAATCTGAACTCATCTACTTTGTGTTTTTGTAACTGTGGGTTTATAAAGACAGTAAAGTACTGGGATGTTATGGTAAAAAAAAAAAAAAATTAGTTTTAGCCATCGCTCAAAGAAATTGCTTCCCCTGATGTTTCTTTTGTCTCTCACCATCACCTGAGAGCTCGGGTGGGGGTTTGTTTTTGATGACTTCACCTCCCGGGAGAGGGGAGGGCGATGTGCTGACAAACAAGTACATACAGTCACACAATCAGTTCTGCATTCTTCACATATCTTACACTAATAGCTCCCACATACCTGGCTTATCGCCTGTTGCGTGGAAAAATGTGCACATACTGGCTTTGTCTCAAAGACTTGAGTATTGGCTGACTCTGCGTGTACATGAACATCACAAACACAAACATACACAAAGACATAAATGTCATAACAGAGCTGTGGTGTTACCTGTACCAGTCCCGGTCCACAGACCACAGTTTGGGCAGCACTGGCATCAGTCGTTGCATGCTAGTGTTGCTGTTTGTCTTGTCTCTCAGTGCAGCAGTATTACACCCATAATGCCGGTGATGTTAGCAAACAACCCTCTCTAAAACCCTTTTGTGTATGTGTGTGTACAGTGATAACATTAATAAATGAATAAAGTTACTGCAGTGATTATATAAGTGCTATAAATAGAGAGGCTTTAAATAACCGACTAGACTGTTGTGTTTGTCTTTCACTCTGCCCGTCCCTCTCCCTTTCTCTCTCTCTCTCTCTCTCTATAGCCTATCTCTCGCTCTGCGGTGACACAGGCAGAAGTGTAAAAAGATAACTCGAGATTAAAGATTGTGGTTAAAGGTGTCGCTGACTGGCAGGAATTCAATTCACACTGTCACTGGCTACCATTTCTCGCCTGTTTTCCTTTTTTCTCCACACAGGCTGTTTTTTTTGTTTTTTACTTCTTCCCATGTCTCATTTCTCCCACCATAAATTCCCATTTCTTCAATTTCAAAAGCATCCCTACCCACCTGCTCTGTCCTCTATTTGGTCTGTACCATGAATGACTGGGTCAGATTATGCTGATTAGTCACCATGTGACATCAAGCCAGTCATTTATATAACACCGTCTGCAAGGTCATCTGCTAGATTAGACCAGCTAACATGATGGGATCACTCAGTGGATTAGGTCACCTGGCGTGCTAGCATAAACAATGCAAGATCAAGCTGGTTAGCTGCACAGTGATTAGCATGCTAGATGGGACTCTTTATGACATGATAACATCACAAAAAAAAACCTATGAGAACATGCTAAGGAAATGTAGCAAAAGCATGATGGTTGCACATAAAATACTTTTGTTTTGGACTGAATTTGAAATTGCTAGTTATGGTCTGAAAGAGCCAAGATGTGTTTGGCTTGTAAACCTCAAACTCTATTTGGGCATGCTACAAGCTGTAAGCTACATGCAACAACAACAACAACAACAACAACAACAACAACAACAACAACGATCTACAAACACTGCTTAAAAATGGAGGCACGCTTTGATAATTTACAGTCCTGCAGGGCACCGACATCGCTCGTGTATTGGCCACACAACTCATAATAGTGTTTGTTTTGACTGGTGATTGTTTGTTTGTTTGTTTTAAATCAACATGCTCAATTGTGGCATGCAAATATTAAAACCATGTGGCACTTCAGAGCAGTGGGACGTCCAGCCAAGCAAATCAAATGAAGTAAAGACACTAATACAGTGAGCCGTGGCTTTCACCCACAGAACCTAAATGAATAGAGGGACATTTCCTGTTGGATTTGTAGTAATCTCCTTTAGTAAAGCCAAGAAGGCCTCCAAAGAAGGATAACAATGTCGGGGAGCTGCCAGCCCTGGACTGTTTTGGGTACCACACTGGTGGCACTGCTGCTGTCGCTTCTGCATGCACATACTGTAGTTACTCAAGCAAGCCAATAAAAAGATTAAGAATAAGCAAGACTAATGGTGAAAAAGCAACCTTTGTGTCACCTTCAGATTATGCTGCTCCAAATACCCAGCCAGACTAATGTGCTTAGAAGTGAAACCTTCGCCAAATAAATTAATTCATATTCAAAACAACATCTTTGACTCTTCACCAGATCTGCAAACATCGCCATTATATCCAGTCATTTTATCATTGAACCAAGGAAGGCTTTTCTTTAAACAAGTACAAGTCCCCTATCAGTAGTTCAACCTGTGTGCAAAACAAAAGTTAACTTCAAGTGCTTCTACACCGGTAACAAGATGAAATCTAACTCTCAGAGCATCCAAGCTACAAGATTGAGGATAATGGCTTGGTGTTCAGATCCTAATTTTTGCTTCTGTATAAGCAGAAATTTACTGTGTTCAGTCATCCGACTCTGAAGTTCTGCCTCATATCTGTATTTCTCCATATTTGGTACCATCCTTAATCTGAGACCAGTGAATGTCCTTTTAGAGGCGACCGAGCTCTTCCTGCTGTATGGAGCCGATGCGCCAACAGTGGTCAATGAAGATGTGAGGTTTCACTTGATGGCCTTTTCCCCTCCGATTTATCCCTCAATCACTATCATGATACTTTTAACAGCTTTTTCCTGTGGCACTTAAAGCTCAGTTCTGAGAAAGCTTGTTACGTAATGTACCATGTCCCAAACCAAAAAGAACGACACCACACGCCATCTGCACTCATCACCTCCTCTCCTCCTCCTTTTTCCATTCGTTCCTTTCAAAGGCTCTCGTCTCCCTCCCTCCCTCTTTCTCTCTCTCTCTCTCTCTCTTCAGCTCTATACACTCATCTCTCTTAATCCCATTCCTATCACTGACTAGATCTCTCTCTCTCACGCTGATCTAACTGTTAGCTGCATTATGTCATTAGTTGATGCTCTTACTGAGGGCGACTTTCAATAAATGCAACCAGTAGAGGACAGACAAAACAAAACAAAGCCACCGGACTGAAAGTAAAATCTTTACAAAAATGCCCCCGAACTGCTTGTGTGGCAACTTTAATGCACTGAAAACGTATTATCTTAAACATCATCATATCATGAACAATTGCTTCCACATGAAAACACAATTTTGTTTTTTGTTTTTTTGGTTTTTGCGCTCATCTTCCTGGTCACAAATCCAACTACCAGCATCTCTTAACGCCAGAATTACACCTGCTCAGGCAGCACATTGGTGACATGCATGGTGGTATGTGGTGGTTTCTTTTATTTATTTAATTTATTTACATTCTATTGAGAATCAACCAATAAGCCCGCTCGACACCAAGGTTTGCATGATACTGTTGAGATGTCAAGAGAGGTAAACATTGCCTCCTCTGCAAGCCTGTGTGAACTATGGTTACCATAATACCCTTGTGTAGGTCTGTAGGGAGCCTCTCTTTGGAGAAGCTGTTAATTAATTCTCTGCAGATTTTAAAAATCAGTTTTAAAAAAGGACATGTAAAAACAATAACTTTAGTTCTTGCTAAGCCAATATCTATGAAGCTTAAATGCCTAACTTTCTATACTAAATGGATGCCTAACTAGAAGAACCTTATTTGTTTTACCAGTAAAAGTTGCCAAGTTAATTCTTAACATTCAATCTTGCATCACTAAAGCATTCCTTCAATCTCGCTGACAATACGACTGCTCCTATTAGGGAAAATGGTCATCAGTGAGAACTACACCACACCTATTTGATTTGCTGGACAAGTCTGAATCTTGGCCAGTGACACAGAGGTCAAGCCCCCAGGCGAAAAGAGCAACTCACACACCCAAAAAATGTTGTCTTGTCTTGTTCGATGACATTTGTTAAGAAGAGGGGAAATAGGAGTCAAAATCAGGATGAGATGATAAATGGAGTGACCGTAAAACTGTGGGGCAAATTTCATGATTTTATCTCATTACCGAACACATCTAACCAAGACTGTCACAGACTAAGTCCACTTCTTAATGCTGAAGGTTTGACCATTATCAGCTAGAGGAAAAAGCCTGTATCCTTGTATGAGTGACTGGTGCCAGCAGCTCAGAGACAAAGCAGAAAAGAGCTCTGCATGCTCTCCACAGAAGACCTTGTAAGGTAGAAGTTTCTTATCCTTTCTCTGGGTTGTGTAAATACAGGCTCCTTGACCACACTGTGTCTGCTGAGTACGCACACACACACACACACACACACACACACACACACACAGAGAGAGAGAGAGGCACATACACTCTCTCTTTCTCTGACCCCAGTATTGTGAGGTTGCACACACAATGGTTTCACTCAGGGTGAGCCAGCCAGCTTACCAGCTATCCAGCTAATTCCAGTAGCTACAGTGGGTCTACAGCCTGCATGGAGCAGGGCAAAGAGTTGGAGGAGGTGGTGGAGGGGTTGTTTTCAGCTCCCTGTGTCTGTTAGCGGGCTAAAAACATGAATGAATCTGCACACAATGTACCTTAGGGGAAGTATTGGTTGTGATCAAGGTACATGTAACTTCAATTGTTGCTCACCATGTACATGAGCCGTTTTTTTCCCCCATCATAGTTTATTTCCTCATTTCTTCCACCTTGTTTGTTCTGTCAACAGTTTTTCAACTGTGTTACAATGGCCCTGTCAACACTTTTACAATGGTGTTTTATGGGGAAATGTTTGTTTTTTTTGGCCACATGGGATTTCTTTGTTGCTGTACTGCAACTGGGACAAATTGGCAACACACCGTCTTACTGTGCTGTAACACGCTCTCTTCATGGTGCTGACCAGGATGTAGTTAATTTCAACCTTTGACATTTCCATTCCACAAATCTTACTAAAAACATTTAAGTGAAAGGAACTTTTAGCCTCTTGCAGTTTTGATTTTGCAGTCCACAATCTCAGGGTTTACTTTGACCTTTGAAAGTACTATAAATTGCTAATGCTTAATCTGATTTAATGCTTAATCTGATCTAATGCTTAATCTGATCATTTTCTCTAGTACAACAAAACCTGTCCTGGAGGAAATACCCCAGAGGCTGGTTGAGACCAAGCTAGAGCTAATAGATAACTGAGGATAATAGATAACTGAGTTTTGTCAACTCAACATGAAGATAGAGGTATGTGAGTGTTTTCTACCATAAAAAAATTAGTTCATCTGTGCTTTAAACATGGTTCTGCTCTCTGGTGTTCAATGAATAATCTGAACAATGGCTGCCGCTGCAACAATGATTGTGATCTGATCCGTACACATCTACTAAATCTTGTCCAGTCGTTCAGCTCGACAGGCCCAACATGTCTGAGATCTGGTTAATGTGGAGTGCAGTCTACTTATTAATTCATTTGGATGGAAAGCAATCCTCCCTACCTCTGATCAGGATTAAAGGTCAACATGAAAGGCAGTCGATTAGCCACACACACACACACACACACACACACACACAGGGAAAAAAGGACTAACACAGAATTAACTCTCCACATTGGTGATGAAACCAAAGCCACCATTCACTGTCTGCATTGGTTTTGTTTATTACAGCTGACTAATCTGTGGTCATTGTACGTAGCAGCAGCTCCAAAACCTACTAAGAGGGGCTCAGACATATCGTGATGTAAAAACCTAAATAGGTCAGGGCAGCTAAATCAGGGCTAAAATTAGAAGAAAGGGGCACACAGCTACCTCCCTGGTCTGATAGCACAAGAGAAAAAAGCTCACTGTAATTATGGTACAAAGAGAGATCGTTTTCATAAACTGCACCATTTTTTTTTTTTTAAAGGATTATTGTGGCTATTTCTACTTGCTGTAACATTTTAGATGGTTTGGTTCTGAATGAGGCTGGAAGCTTTTACAGCTCCAGCACTTGGCAGGTCTCTGCATCGTCCTTTTGAAATAACAGCAAATAGGAAGCGAGCCTCTCAAACCCTGGTTCCCCGCGGTGGTTCATCATGAGTCAGCCAGGAGTCACAGTGGCCACAGAGCGACCTGCCACTCATGTCGCCCTGGTTATGTAAGCTAGGAGATCACACTGCGTCACCGAGGTGGAGGGAGAGATTTAGAGGAGAAAGAAAGAAGGGAGGAGGACTTTAAATTGTAAATAAGATTATGGCAGCTTCAGACTTCTATACCTCTTCCTTCTCTATCATGTTCCCCTCTTCTTCTCCTCCTTTTCACTCTTCACACTCTCTGTGTATTCCCCATGGGCTCCACTTTACTCAGGGAAAAAAAGGCACTTGGCGTCGTCTCAAAGGCTGTCAAAGACAACGCTGGGTGCAAATGACAGTACACTTAGTGCTAGAGGAGGTTTGTGTGTGTGTGCGTGTGTTGTGTGCACACGCTGTGAGTCACAGTTCAGTCAAGCTAATCTCCTGGCATATCCTGTAGATGTCCATCTGAGCAAGGTGAACAGGAGGAGGGAAACTTGCCGAGACATTTTAGCTGCCAAGGTGTCTCCTTAAATGCCAGAACAACATCAGGACAAACAGGACTCCTTGTTCCCTCTCACAAACTACTTCATTTACTCCTCAATATTACTTCCTGCTCCTGTTTATGTGGATGCCATGTTCTATGTAATACACAATTTAAAAACCTAATGATTTGTTGTTGCTCCTTTCGGCCAACACAACTAAAATTGCTGAATAAAACAGATCTGACATGAGTGCATAAATGTGTCTTTGCAAATATTCATGTGCAGCACTAAAAAAAAAATTGAGGGCAGATGAAAATATTTCTCCCTGGAGGTGATTTCAGCAGGAAAAAAGCAATGGGACAGGTGTCTATGATGGAGTATTACTTTTTTATGGAGTGAGCCAAAATGATGCTGTTCAACTCATATCATATGTTGTAAAAGGTCTTTGTCTGAGTGTAATGTAATGATGTGCCAGAGGTTTTCAGGGGTTTGCGTTTGTGGACTCTTCACTTACCTATCTGCAGCAGCACGGGCGTCACCAGCGCCGTCTCCATGGCGTAGCAGAACTCCCGGCCAAACATCACCGCCCCGTGCATCACCCATCTCTTCACAGTAATGCCTTCTACCGACCCCTCACTCGCTGACTCCTCTCCACCTCGACCTCCTCCGCCTCCTCCTTTTCGTGATCCATCCGTTTCGCCTGCTGCTGCTCCTCCTCCTTTATCCTCGTCCGAGCTTGAGTTTTTGTCGTTAGCCCCGCCCACCAGAGATCCGACCTGCATAGCGTCAGCCTCCGTGTTCTGGGGAGGCATGTTGGAGGGCATGCACGCAACAAGAAAAACAAGCGCACCCCTGCTAACACACTGACAAATCTGAGAACAATAACCTGTAGCTACCAAAGAACAAAAAACAATACTACTTCCCTGCTTTCACAAACTACTTGTATCAAATTACTTGTAGTTACTTTAAAAACTAGTAGTGACTTCCTAGAAGTAACTTCATTACAATCTTTGCAACCTACTGGAGACAGCTGTTACAGCTTTAGAGGAAAAGTTACCTGTGTGAGGTGTTCAAGAAGTGTTGAATGGAGTGCTAATACTACTATAATAAAAACAAAAAGGCTCTGTGGCTGTGGACACTAAATAAACAAAGAAAAACTGATCTATAATCTATAGATCTAGCATAAATTTCCAGATCTGCTAAAGTCAAAAAAAGAAAAAAACAAAGTCAGTCAGCAATCATTTGTCCACTGAACAAGTTGTTCGAACTTGTCCAAAAAAACACTGCAGCTTCAAATTCAGCTTGGTTGTAATCCTCTTCTTGCCGCCTTGTTTTCCCCCCAAGGTGAGTTGAAGAAATAATAACAAAATCAGCTTTCAAAATGCTTCTAGAAAATCCCAAAAGTAAAAGGAAGCAGTTGAATTTTCAGAGGAAGATTGTGCGGTACATTCCAAGAGTGAGTTAGTGCGTTTGCTTCTTTGTGTCTTGTGTTGGTCAGGTGTGTGATATCCGGTCTCGAGTACTCTGTCAGCTTTATTTGGTATGTTGATATGTCAGTGTTTACATGTCTGTTTATGTGTGCAAGTGGTGTGTTTGCATGTGTGTGTGTGTGTGTGTGTGTGTGTGAGAGTGTTTATGGCTTTTTTGTCATTGAGGTTTCTCCCTCTTTCTCTTTACTGTCTATTAGAAGCTGTAAAAATCCATATAGAAGACCATTCGGTGAGTTCCAGAGTCATTTTGTGTATAGAGGGCTGGATGGAGGGCTGGATGATGGCGTGGGTGCTGGGGGAGGGGGGAGGGGGAGGAGGAAGGCAGGCGGCGACGGTGGGCGGAGCTCCTCTGAAAATCCCCATCGATTGGCTGATCAATCTGAAGAAACCAACGCAGGCAGGTGTCCCATTGGTGGGGTAGGAAAGGTCAACAGGAGGGAGACAAAAAAGAGAGACAGAAAAACACATAAGTGAGCAGCAATTAACCTTTCAAATAAGTATTTAACAGAGAATGGGAGCAATGTGAACAGAGCTAAGCTATATTTTTCCTGTCATGCAAGTGTGTCAGGTCAGGTGTGCATCTGGTACATCAGGTGTGTCTTTGTATGCAAGGTGTGTGCAGATAATTACATAACATTGTTTCACATCAGCTGAAGCACGAAAAACAAGAAAGAAGAAGAGGAGGTTAAAGTGCATGATGTAATGATCCTGGGAACGCAAACTGCTGTCGTCTGAAAAAGCTGATATAAGTGCTGGGGGAAAAGGACAATTGACAACTGGTGGTCTATTCGTTCAGTTTTACTTCATCAATCTTCATAGTTACGCTATGATCAGTTTTAAATACTGGATGAAGAGTTCCAATGAAAACTCCAATAGATATGTTTTTTGTTTTTTTTTAAGAAAAAAAAAAGAGATGTGTTTTTGAAATTCAAGGCTGTGAACACCACAAATAAAATTCCAGTCACCTTTATTGTTTTGTGCTGGAGGCAGAAATCTCAAAACCTGGGACACATCAACCCAAAACTATCTGCATGGCGAGGCACCATAGGGGTAAGGGAAGAGAAGTCTGTGTAGAATGTGAAGGATGAAAGCACGCAATGTGTTTTATGAGCCGAGACGTTTTCCAATTGAGATACTGTTTCAAACAAACAGAGGGCTGTGTGTGTGTGTGGTGAGAAGAACTGTGAGATATGCGGAGTGAGAAAAAACACACAGAAGAGATAGAGAAAGAGGAGTACAGGCAGTCAAGGCCTTTGGCTAATAACACGCCTTGTAGAGAGAGGAAAACACACTGCATGGATGTTCAATACCATTTCCCACAGAGTTAAATTCCGAAGTGTGTGTGTGTGTTTTTTTTGTGTGTGCAGCGGGCCACTGGATTAGAACCCATGGAGACGGCACATTTTGTCACACCCAGCACAAACTAATGCTTGCCACGTGAATGACACACACACACACACACACTCAAACACACTATAACAGTGCTAAGACCCTCATCAAGCCTCTTAGGGAGAGGTTGAGAAAGAAAACAAAATGAGAGACGAAGGGGGGAGGGAGAGAAATGGGGAAAAAGAGGGAGGTAGGAAAGGACGGATGGAGGGTTTGAACAGGTAGAAAGGAGGAAGAAGAAAAGGAAGACGGACAGATGGATAAGGGCCGAGGTCAAAAACATTGGTCTCTGCCCAAATTTCTCTCTCTCTCTGTCTCTCTCTCTCCCCATTTCCTCTCTTCATATTACCTCTCCATTTTCAGTGCTCTCACATGTCTACATTAACATTCATGATGCACTCAAGTTATACACACACACACACACACACACACACACACACACACACAGCTCCCTCCTCACCTGACCTCACACACTGCAGTGGATTACATAACAGACCCTTCTCTTCACACACACACTCAGCATGTACATAAATACAAACTAATTCTCCCCTCAGTTCTGTAGAAACGACACCAAAGCTCCACTGTCACAGGGAGAACACAATGTGCCAAACCCCCAAAGCCTCTATGATCACACATGTATGTCGCATGCTAACACCAACTACAAAAACTACAAAAACAACAACAACAACAACGATAAAATCCGGTTCAGATCCGGGAAGTTGTGTGATTGGAGTGTAAGTAGATGCGGGAATGATGGGAACAGGGTGTAGATGGTGAAATTATCGTCTTGGGTCTACCACGCCTATTTCGACTGGTAAACACATTAACTTGAGACAACACGCAGTGGGAACGCCGCACGGCATGTAAAAAGATCGGTTGATTACACAACAGTGTGAGTTGACGGGTGTAAATGTGCCTGATGACTACAGTAATTCAATTCTAAAGCCGCCTATGAGCTTATAGGTAACTGGTCCCAGTGAATCACACATGCGGATGCTTTTATTGGGGCTGAAGCTGCAAAGTCTGACATGTGAGTTGGCAGCCGAGCAGCAGCAGCATCACATTTACAAACTGTGATGTAGAAAAATCAAAGCCAGACCAGGGTTTCCCTCAGTGGAGGTGCAGCCATCGATGATACAAACACAGCAGGTCAGTAACAAACTTTAACCTCGGCTGAACTCGGTTCAGACTGTGCTGGGTGAAACATTTGACTATTAAATGAACTGAGTTGTTTCTCACACACCGGCTCGTCTCATCGTCTCATTTATGCATCAGTCTCTTTAGTTATTTGAGCACAGTCGCCTCATTCACCTGCTCATTGATCTAAAGACTTAAAGCAGAAGTAAGCGATCCGGTCGTTTTGGCTAACTTCTTGTCAGCCGATGGAGTTAGCAGTCCCCGCCCTCGTCCCTACGTCACCACATTCACGTGTATCCCTTGGCTACACACAGAGAGGACCGCCCCTTCATGCCTTACTGGATAAAGGCTGTAGGATACAAGGAAAGTTTTCTCCTCGGCTTACAGCAGAGCAGAGTGACTGACAGACCCGTGTTTCAGACCAAACACTCTATATAAGTGATTGCTGTTGGAAGATATAACTATTTAAGACTTATATTAACACAAACATTCTGCTTACTTCTGCTTTAATGAGCTTTGTTTTTGTTTTATGACGTCCACAGAATTGCTCTAGCCCTCCACTTAACACAGAGAGGCCCAAATAATAGACAGAGCCGCGACACTAAATTCCTTTGCACAAACATTTGAGTCTTTAAAGAAAAGCATGTGGGAGTCTTTGTTTGGGACCGACAGACAGTCTCACACCACTCTGATGGTTGCAACTTACTTCTTCCACTCTAACTCTTTCCCCTCATTGATCAAATCTGATTTTCTAACTACCAAGGCCCAGACAGCCTTCGGGGGACAGCACTGGCACTTCACAGGTGTTGTGGCGCAATCTGTTCTCTCACATCTCTGCAGTTTTATTCTAAAAAAAAAAAAAAACTCCCTATACTGCTAATGGTCTCACACATACAAAGCCATGACTGTGGTCTCTAAAAAAAAAAAAATCTCTACATTAAAGAAAGTGTTTTTGCATCTGTGGGCAAATCCGTTCTGCTCTGAACTTGGCTTCTTTTTGTAAGAACTGTAAATACCATAAGAGAGAGGACACCTGCTAAACACAATGAGCCAGAAGACTCAATAAATCAAAGAGATGGCAAACAGCACAAGTTGAAACTGAGATGAAACAGAAGCTAAAACCATTTGAATACTTTTGTAAACACAAGAAGCGATCAATCCATCTGTTCTGACAGTGAAATTAGAGACTTTGTTGGAGCGTTTGAGAGCAGCCCATCGACTTAGAGCACATATTTTTTTGTGGGGCTAAAAGTATGTGTGCTATGTCTCAAAAAAACGTGGATCTGTGCTCAGAATGTAACAATGATTGAGTGGTTTTGAGACAGAAGAAAACAAATCAAAGTAAATAAACAAGACAAGTGAGGGTGCTGCTATCCATCCCTGCTGTTCTCTCAGCTGACAGCACTATCTGGCCTGCATCTGCTCACACACACACACACACACACAAAAAGCAGTGAATGCTATCTGATTGTAGGTCCGTACGCATGTAGCATCGGTCAGCTGTACTATTGTCTCTCTGTGTGTTTGTGCATGTGTGTGTGTCCGTAACTTGAGCTCAGCTTAGATAGAATTACACCTCAGCTTTTCTGGGGGGCAACATAAACAAAATACAATCTCACGTGAGAAGAGGAGCAGGACAGAGGAAAGGTGCAGCAAAGAAAAGATGGAGAGGATGAGGATGAGGTAGAAGAAGGATGAAGACAAAAGCACGTCAGATATCTTCACATGGACAGAGACAATAAAATAAAGGAAGGAGGAGAAATAAAGGATGTGAGGACAACAAGAGTCGGAGGGAGGAGATGCTTTTAAAGTTCAAGGTCAGAGACAAATTAAGAGTCTGTCATCTCCTGTGTCTCACAGAGTAACACACGCACACACACAGGCTTTCTATCTGCTACCACACTAAACACACCCGGGTCTATTTTAGTGAGTGTTTATTCTTGTGCCACAGACCAGATTACCTGTAACACAACCAAGCAATCAGAGCAAGCTCGGCCTTTCTCACTTCGTCCACCTTCCCTGCGTATACCTGCTACTGTACATGTGTCTCTGGCATGTAACTGTAACATTAGAAACGGTAAAAGTCTGATTTCTGCTGCAAGTGTCATCACGTAAGACTTGAATTGTTGAATACTTTGCAGATTGTGGTCCCTCAGTCGTCCTATAAAAGGTGATTCAACCCACACACAGTGCAGCCTGTAGGACATAGCTAATGGAGATGGAGGTTCCTGCTAAACCACCACCATGTAAAAGTTATTTAAAGCCAAGAAATCCCAGTTTGGGCAGAGAGGTGGGGTTAAAGCCAACCGCCTCATATACCTGTCAATCAAAGATAGATGTCTTTCACTGAAAATCTCTCTCTTTTTCCTTTACCTCCATTTTTCACATCTGTTTATTAGACAGCAAAAAGTAAAGAACCAATTAACATTGTAGAGCATATCCAGGTCATTGATTTTAAAAATCCCCCCCCCCCCTTTCTCTTAAGTCTGGTGTATGTCATTAGACATCTGTGCTCTCTGTGTTTCCCCTCCTGTGTTTCATGTTGCTCCACTAGCAACATGCATATGTGTATTAGCATATTTTGGAATGTAATTGACAGAGTGACCATATTTGGATCAGATTGATGATATGGGTATTAGTGTATATTTTATGATGTAAGAAAAATATTGAAGTTCCTACAGGAGTTTTGATATGTTTTTGTGATCCTGTTGTTGTGAAATCTAGCTGCAGCACTGCATGAGGTAGAGAGCAGGACCTTTCAGGCCCACAAGCTGTGTGTGTTTGTGTGTGTGTGTGTGTGTGTGTGTGTGTGTGTGTGTGTGTGTGTGTGTGTGTGTTCGGTAGTCAAGATGTAGGAAGACACTGAACCAATAATAAGTGATTTGTACTGTCCTCCTGAAAATCATAACATCTGTATAATGTTACCAAAGAAGTGTTGGGACATTGTGTGGATGTATAACTTTACACAGTTTAATGGTCACTGATGTTTGCATCTCATTTATATTCTATAAGGTTTTGTCTGGACAAGTTTTGGTGTCACAGACACACGTGAACACAGTGAATATGACGCACAACATAGCTGTGACCCATATAGGGATGGATATAGATTACAGGTCTGAGGTCCTTGGGATCAAGTTCACATACTGTTGGGGACCTGTGGATGTTTGTGTGCGAAAAGGAAAGAAAGAGAAGAGACAGTGGACAGAAATAAAGAGTGAAGGATTTTGTTACTGAGAGAAAGAGACAAGGCTACAAATTTCCATGCAAAAACAGACCCGATGACCTGAATCAGTGCTTAATTTGATTTGATGTATTTGTGGCTTGATCACCTGTGAAATGCAAGAAATTCCTTCCGGTTGAACAGTTCACATCCTAATGCTAGATTAGATGGTTTTATAAGCTACTAAAGATGATCTTATTGTTGTGAAGCCCTCTATGAATGATCAGGGCCACTTTGTCACAGTCAAGTTCGACTCTAAGTTGAACAGGAAGTTTTGCTTTTCAATCACCCATGACGGGGTACTCTCAGTCTGCACTATTAAAGCCACTGGGACAATGGTGCTGTTGTGTGTGTATAAAACATACCTGTGGGTGTATGTGAGCACATATTTCTCAGATGAATAAGTCATTAACTTTGCTTGTGGTGTTTTTCTAAGTGCTGCTCCCACTGCTGAACCTTTCCTCCATGATTCTTTACTTTAAATATGGATGTATATTTGTATGATTGTCCATGTATAGCTACTGTATGTATATTGGTGGCTGGAGTTTTTTGTTTTTTTTTTTGCTTTGTGGCTCATAAGTGTGTGCATCTACATAATGAAATTAAAATAATGCCACTGACAGATGTCAGCACTTCTGTGGTCTCCATCAGTCTTTCACTGAGATACTGTAGCTCAAGTACTCATATGTTGTCTCTCTCTGTCTCACACACACACACACACAGAGAGAAGGAGGAAGGAGACAGTTTTAGGATATCTACCCCCACAGAGGAGAAACACACATGCTGTGTTTTTTTTGTTTTTGTTTTTTTTTAACATCTCAGTGTTCCCATGCAGTTGTTGATATACCCATGAAAAATAACCATATTCCCAGCTTTTGGAAGCAGATGGCACAGATAAGCATCAGAGAGAGAGAGAGAGAGAGAGAGAGAGAGAGAGAGAGAGAGAGAGAGAGAGAGAGAGGAATAGAGAGAGAGAGAGAGAGAGAGGTAAACAAGAACTGGATGTGTGCATTATGGTGCAGTGCTGCTGCAGTGCAGAGCACAGGGGGGGCACATGTGAATCAACGTGCACCAGCGTCAATGACAAATCCCTTACTCATAACACAGGGCTTATATCACTATAGTGGCTGCTATGACTGTGATGTAACATACCTGCTGTTCACATACGTGCACTCTCATGCACACATTCATGATACAACATTTATAACACCGTCCTCAACGCTTTTACCAAGACATAACTATGACATTTAACAGCTCCAGAAAATGTCCAGTCTCCCCAGCCCCACCACCTGAACGTCACAGCTGCCTCCTCTCAAAATAGATGTTACATGTCTTCACTATCTCAACCCTGAGTTCAGTCCAGGTCAATCAGTCAATCTACTGATAGGATGATCAAGTTGAGACTCAAACGATTAGAAATCAAGCTGCAGTGGCACTGACATTTCTCAAATTATACACATTTTTAGCTTAATATTGTCACATTCAGCACCATTATCAGCACTCATTCTATTGTTTTGTTTGTGAAACGAAGGGCTAGAAAACAAAACTGCATCATCAAAATATTAATAAAAGCTTTGTCTAGTGTCTTTTTTTAATCTTTTGTCATACAAAAATTAGCAATACAAACCCTGTTTCGGTTATTGTGTGTTTTATATGTGTAAATATCTGAACTTGCACAATAAAGCCAGAAAGCGATAAAGTCCATATTTCTTAATACTGACAGTAAAGTGAATTTGAATAAATCTGCCCCGCCCCATTTAACACGCTAGCAGGCATGTTTGTTTTTTACACTAATGTTATCATTAAGCCACATTCACCTCAGTGAAAACCATAATTATGAGCAGCCACACTATCAAATCAGCCTCACAGCCTACATCCAGTAATTTCAAATGAGCTACTTGGCACAAAAAAAAAGACAAGCCAGTGACAATAATAACTATTATTTTGTCTATTCACATAATTAAAAGAGTTACACAGTTGTAGGCCTACTGATAAAGGTTATTTTCACAACACAGCCGCCTATTGTGGCTACGAGGTTAGCGGTGCTGCTAACCACTCAGACACTAGCGTTCGTAAACTAGGACAGTTTTACAACACAAGGAAATAATACTGTTCCCTTTTCACTGCTGTCATAGTCCATTTTCATTAATTTTCAACCTCAGTGTCAAACTAGCAATTTTTAAGCTTGACCTGGCTTTGTAATAATGCTGCTGTAGTTCTGTGGTTAAAACCAGTGTAAGAAGATTAATCCAGATATCACTGTCATATTATTTTGAAAGTGTAATTTTCCCATCGCCCAAATTCAACAGAGACACATTTCAAAACGTTGTTAGACTATTTTCTGTAGGTATGTGTCATGGCAAAAACACAACTTACTCATTACAATCAATATAGCCTACAAATAAACTCATAATTAAGTTGCTGTAGGCCTAATGTCACCTGAAGATGACTGTAGGTCAAGAGGTATAAAATGGGGCTCAGGTCTATTTCAAGGGGCTTAAAGGACTCAGTTCAGGGAATATCCAGTCAATGTTAGCATAACAGCAAAGGTTATTTAAGGAGGCGAGGAGAGGAGTCTGATGTGTGTTGTGTCAGCTAGCTTAACAGCCAGTAATAGTGTCATCCTTGCTTTTATTTTTAGCCTAGCTGGCTAAAAAAGTAGCTAGTTAGCACTGAGACCTGCCCACAGATATTCTGCAATCAGTTCAATGCCAGAATGCACTACAGGAAAAACATCAATGAGCTTTAGTTTTAGCTTCCTTAGCTTTTCTTAAGCTGGGTGGTTACTTGCTACAGACAATTAGGCTAAAGTAAACCAAAAAATAAACATAGCCTCTGTTGAGACAGGCTACAAGTGAGCAGTGCTTTATAGAAAAAAAAAAACTGCAATACAAATTGTGTGTTATCTGTTTCTAGTAGAGCCGACCACACACATAAACATACACTGTTATTCTAATCTGCAGGCCTGCTGATCTAAGCCTGTCTAGACAGCTGATGTCACAGAGTGTCCAGTATCTCATACATTTGGCATCATTTTCATGTAATAATGTAATATCCTGACCCAGAAACAGAGTGTGTGTTTATTGGAGACAAATGCCATCGGAGCCCTTTTATGTAAAAAGCAGCGTTAACTCTTGCCGGTCTGAATGTTTGAAGCTTGATATTGTGAGGTTTTGACAGGCTGCTGACAGCGGCCTTGGCCTACTTCTACACTGGAGTCACGTTGCTGGCTGTGTGTAACCCTCACCACAAAACCACTCACACACACACACACACACACACACACACAGTCTGTAATTCACCACCTCAAACCCCATCTGTGCCCCCTCTGACTACAGTACCCCCTACTCCACATCACATTACTGCACCCCCCACCTGCATCCTGTCTTTCTGACCTCAGGGGGCCAGCCCCTTCTTGGATGGATGGATTGTGTGTGTGTGTGTGTGTGTGTGTGTGTGTGTGGGAGGGGAGGAGGGGTTTTACCCCTGAGGCCGTTACCCACAAGGGAGCTGCGACAGAAAAATAACAGTAAAGCAAAGAAGTGATGTAGATCGCGTGCATCTCCCCATTTGGTCGTTTGTGTTTGTTTTCAGCCACTGGTGACACCCAGCACCGTGTACCTGCCTGCCTCTCAATCAAGTCTATCCTTCTTAACAGCACACACACACACACACACACACACACACACACACACACACTACTCCTTGGTCTGCAACACAAGCCGACTCAAAACAACAGCACCCTAATGCACCTATAAAAAGCAGTGTCCCGTAACCAACATCATTGTTTCACAGCAGTACATTTGACATGGAGTCAAAAGAATTATAACTGCCTGTACAGACCTGTTCAGGATTGTACAAGACCTAAAGGTGGTAATTTTGAACCCCACCCACACAACTACTGGAATATTCCACTACAGAGCTCACACACACACACACACACACACACACACACACACACCTCATACATACACACATGCTTCATGCTGATAACGGCCAACTGAAATCAGCAGCATCAAACGGCTTGACCTGCAACTCCCCACGAACACAAACACTGGTTTAGTTGTCAACGCTGAAGTTGAATCATCACAATCTGCCAAACATCTTTGTGCATGTAGCGCATGCTAATTACGATGCAAACACACTCACCCTGCTGCAGTGATGATAGGGTGCAGAAATACATCTATGGATCATTGCCAGACTAACATTTTAACAAACTTTTTAGGACAGAATTGCTCTAGTTTGGTTTAATTTAATCATAGAGGAACATCTTGTTCTCGATAATTTCCTGTTGTCAAGTGAGAGCAAAAAACAAGCCATTATATGAGAAGTTGTTAATGGGAAAAGAGAAGAAAGATGAGTTTTCCTACTCCTCATATGTTGCTGCTCTGTCAGATCAGGACACAAATGAGAGCTGGCGCATGGAACAAATTTTAGTTTGGGTTGCATACAAAACCAAACCGTCTCCAACAGTTTCACCAAAACCTGCAAACACAGCCTGCAAACCCACAAACAAACACCACCTGTTCGAAAATTAGCAACACGTCAGCAACCTCTCTAGCCTATGCCAGATGCAATTAACTCCATAAATCATCATCCCAATCAAGATTTTGTTAAAAACTTTACAAGACAAAATAAAGAGATGCCATACAAATCAGAAAGCATTTTTATTAGTAAATAAAAACAACACAAATACAATATTCTGTGAAATGCAACCGGATGTGCCGTAGTGAAAGCCACGTGCAAAACAATTCCTATTCACTACAGTGTATAGTTCACTACATAGCACTTAACCTCCATCAGTTAACACCCCACACTGCCTCTGCTTTAAAAACTTACTTAGTATTAACTTATAACATATGTATTGATAAAATCTTTTTAGTCATTGTGGTTATTTAGAAGAAAAAATCACCATGCTGCAGAAACACGGTATGGGTGGGCAACACCACAAAGCCTGGATTCAATTTCAGGCAAAGTAATACAGGACTAGAATAAGGCTGAATGCATTACCATCAAATGATTAACCAAACTGTATTTCCTTTTACAGTTGTGTGTCTATGTGCTGATATATGAGCTAATGTGAAACAGATCATTTTAAATTGTAATGATGCTAATATATGACTATATATATAAAAGACTAATATCAATAATATTGATTCCTTCGGTACATATCCATTCACCCCTAATCTATGGCAGACTACAAAGCTAAAAAATAGCCCAGTCATCTGTGATTTCAATGGTTAATGTGTTTGCTAGTTTGCTGACCAATGCCATATTGTAAATGATCACATCCTGCAGCACATGCAGCTGATTCAGCGTAACGAAAAGCCAGATCCATCAATGTTCTCCGTTCAATGTTACTTAACTTTGACTTTAAGGTCCTCTAGTCAAGTTTCCTGTGTTGAGAAATGTAAATGATTTAAGATGTAGTCATGTCATGTCAACACAGCAGGATGAACAACAAGACTTAATTTGTAACGGCCACAACTCAAACAGAAATGTCTGTTGAGAAAAGCAAACTAGTTTTCCTGCAACACTGTGCCAACATTTTCATCCGTGGCATCGACAACATGATGTTGTGATCAAATCAGGCACCACACAGGCTGCACTGACTCATGCCTGACTTTACCAAATACTTCACCAAACGCTCAGAGGAACTAACTTTACTGGGGAATTTTTTTCCATAATCACAAGGACACAGTGTACAAAAACCATCCAAAATAAACTATAAATCAATAACTGGGACACGCAAACAGGCAGGGCTGATTAAATTATTTGGTGGTGCTTTTAATCCAAACTGCTTCAAAGAACCATGAGTGGAAACATTTTCATATTTGGTGGGCCACACAGTACAAAAAAAAAAAAAAAACCTGTCACTCTGGCTGCGCTTGACCCCGCTGAGTGACACAGAAACAGAACAAGCACATAACGTGACAAACAGACAGGGAGAGGAGAGAGGTGAAAGAGGAACAAGTGTTTCAAAGGACCTCTGGGTAAATGAGACACTGACACTGCAGTCGGAGTGTGATGGTTCGGAGCTCTGTTGGTGACACTTCTAACCAAAACAGTGTGCACAGCTTAACTCATATTATGTGATTTATAACAAGTGTGTGTGTGTGTGTGTGTGTGTGTGTGTGTGTGTGTGTGTGTGTGTGTGTGTGTGTGTGTGTGTGTCCATTACTCTGAGTGCAGCCTTACAAACAGTGTTAATGACATGACTGGCATTTTAACCCATCTGCCTGACTACAGCCCCTTTGGATGGCGCAGTCTCTCAAACGATTCGTCGACAGAGAATTAACGCTCGAGTATTTTGCCCTTGCAAAGAATTCACTGGTTGCACAAAATAAATTCGAAGACATCACTTTGAGCTCTGGCTAGTAGATTTTCATTGTTATCTTAAAACCAAAACAATGGGCCGATTAAACAAAAAAGTAAACAATCACTGGGTGTAGTGCCGTTCACATCATTTGAAATGAGCCATTTTGAAATGGTCACTTTTTCCATAACAGCTGGTGTGAAAATCTGTTTACTAACCTCCTAGTAAGGATTTTCTGGCATGGCATGGCTCAAATAAATACATCGAAATAAAAACCATTCGCCTTGCAAGTAAAGGCACATAAACAATCAAGAAAGTGTTTAATGGGGCATAGCAACCAATTACAACAGAGCAGGAAGTAAAGCTTTAAAACTGTGACTTAACATTGGGGTTGGGTAATGTTTATAAATACATACTGGGCAACACTGAAGATCAATAAGGACTTGTATAAGGCAATGTTGTATTTTCTCTCCCATTATTGTGAACTGCGCTCCTTCTACACCAAAAACAAGCAGCATGATGTTGTCCTGTAGTAAGGTGCTTTGCCCATCAGTGTCCTGTGTTGCTATGCTCTCTGTGTCAAGTATTGCGACTTTTATTCACACGTCAACTTCAACCTGCAGACACTTGATCGTGTGACATTAGACTCTGTGTCTATTAGCAGAGATAGTGTGTGATAGTGTGTCTTTGTGTGTGTATGTGTGTTCGTCCCAGACACAGTGATACATCAGAGGGTGTCAGGCTCTGTCCTGTGTCTGTCAGCAGGATAAGTACTGAGTCTGCGTAGGCTACATACTGTACAGTACACTGACTTTTACTCTTTTTTTTACTCTCCTTAATGAAAACCTTAATGCCACCAAATTGCATCTCCCAAAGTGTCTCTGAACGGCTGCCAATCATCTCTGGCGTCTGGTGAGCCCTGGGTCATCTAATTGGACGACAGGACATCAGTTTGCCCGGGGACATATTATGCTCAGGATGAGTCAGTGAAGATGGGAACAGTGATTGGAGGAAACCCAAAAAGACGCCTTGAAAGCAAAGTTTCACTGCCTGATGAAAAAAAAAAAAAAAAAGTGACTTTGGAAAAAAACTTTGGCAAGAGAAAACTTTCAATGTCTGTCTGTGCTGAGAGTTTGGCTCCAGCTGCAGATGTTTCATCACAGACACAGAGCCCGCTGATAGGAGTATTAAAATCAACCACAGGCAGCAGGGGCCAGACAGCCCGGGAGTGTGGTTAGGCCACGGTTGTTCAAGCTTTTCATGCTGTCTTGTTAAGTCTTGGTTTGCCCTGAAGGAAAAAATCTGACCTTCACCATAACTATTGGTGCATTTTGTAATTTAAAAAAAAACTACATTAGGGAGAGACTTAAGCAGCTACGTGAAACCATTGATATCTGTAGCTCTTACTGCTCTAAAGCTTTTAACGATAATCTGAATTAGTATCCAGCCAAGATAACAGAGACGCAGGCTGCTGATCCAAACCACCAAATGGCTGGAAAACTTAATAATTGAGCTACTTCCTTTGATAAGTGTTTTCACCTTCCGAGAGGTCAAGATTTGCAAATCTGGTTGCATTTGCGCTTTGGAGGGGAACAGCAATCGTTATGCTTGAGTTTCAAACTTATTAATGGATGGTATTTCACATCTGCAGAAACTGCAGTAAAACATTGGGTAAAAAAACAGCTCATCGTTCTGGTCAGACAGCAGAGACTGCAGACCAGAACACCTCTGATAAAGGAACTGTGACAAATCCTTGTTATTTGTCACAGTTCCTATATATCAGAGGTGTTCTGGTTGGTTTTTTGGCATGAGAAGAGCATTATCAAAAGAGTTTTTTTAAATCATGGAGCATTGAGAAAAGAAATTCTGTCTTTATTCTGGATCGTTTTATTTAACATAAAGATCACCAGGAGATGGAGTTAGCAAAGTTATCATCACATTTTGACTAATATTTGAAATAGAAAAAAGTTCAGTCTTGACCTTGAGAACAGAAGGTGACAACAAAAAAACAACAGCCCCGTTTGTTGAGGAAGATCATGTGATAGGACGGCTCCTTAAGAGCTATTAAATGTCTGAAACTATAACAAGTAAACTTTTAGTCTGAGTGTTTAAAGTGTGTAATGCATCTCTGCACACACGTTTTTAATTTATTTATTAAAAGTGATGAGTTTAACCTCATGGAATAAAATACCAGCTTGAGATGTGTAAACAAAAAAAGGGAAGACAACAGAGAAGAAGAAACAAGTGAGAACCAAAGACACAAAGGAGGAGGAGAGGTGACAGGACGGCAAGTAAACAAAGTGCAACGTCTCTATTCTTGGAGAGCATTTGAGTTATTGACAATCTCTCTGGCTGCGCTGTGTGTGTTTGTGTGTGTCCGTCCTCTAAGTTAAAGCCAGGGCTAAATACAGTACAGCCATCTGATATTGACTTTGATAACAGACCTCCACAACTAGAAAACAACTTGCTATGCATGTAGTATAGCTGATAGTGTTGTTGTCTCCACACTCACATCCTAAATCTATTATAGATTGATGGTGAACCAACATCTACTTTTCTGTTTTTCCACAGCATGGATGTCACTCTCTCCTCCCTGCTGCCTCAAGAAGTTGTTTAGAGAAGATAACTGCAAAGCTAAGAGCCAGAAATAAAGTAACTGAGTCATTTTACCCACCAGACTTGTGAAAAGCCATGCCAGATCTTTACACGAATCACATTTCAACTGGCCTGTTGCTCAAAAACATAAAAAAACATTAAAAAAAAAGAATGGAAGTTGATATCTATATTATTTACAGTCCAGGACTGGTCCGGTTTTCTCCTCGGCTGCTGAACACTGTGTCTCCAACAAGGTTCAAACAACACAACAGCATTTATAGCTGCAACAAGTGTCTATGTATGTGCGTGTGTTGTGTGTGTGTAAGATCTGGTTGAGATAAGGGGGACTATTGATGGCACTAATGTAACTGAGACGGCAAACATACACACAAGCATAAACACACAGTCTTGATCTCTGATCTTACGCGCTCGCTCTCTCTCTCTTTCTCTCCCTCTCTCTTTCAGGTTTGTATACAGAAACTTCACGTCTGTAGGAAATGGGTTATCTACACACAGGATCAAGGCTCAGGACACAAAGCCAGAACTACTGTTTGTGAGCGAGAGCGACAGTGTGTGTGTGTGTGTGTGTGTGTGTGTGTGTGTGTGTGTGTGTGTGTGTGTGTGTGTGTGTGTGTGTGTGTGGTACAGAGAAAGGCCAAGACGGAGAGGGAGGGGCAGGCGGCGGGGGGATATGAGATCGTATAAGTTACAAATTATGAGTTTTTAACTAAAAACAAGTGCTGCAGTTGACTATTACATGTCATGACTATTACAATAAACTACCAGGATAAGCCTTCAAGTATCATATCATAATCAACCTGCACTTGATGGATCCAATTTCATTGTCTCATGGGTGACTGTCCACACCAGTTCATTTATTTCAAGAGAAAGAGGCTTAATTGCTTTTTACCGCGATTTAGATCAGAAGAGTGTCGATAATAATTTGGCAATAATTAATAAATACAAAGCAACATCCAGCATCCGGTTAACTTCGCTTAGCACAAAGACTGGAAATACAGGACAACCTGGATTGGAAATATAAAGCAGCCACCAGCACGCTAAAGCTCACTTAATAAACACACTACTAGATACTCAGCATAAAAACCACACTGCTTTCAGCTTTGAGAGCACCAGGAAGTGTTGGTGTCGCGATCGCGTGCCAATCATCTTGTTGTTGTGTAGGTAGGGTAACCCGCAGGTTTTTTTGTCTGTTCCCACTGAGACTCTACAGCTTGCACACGCGATGCTCTAACCATTAAGCAAACAGACCTGGAGTCACAGACAGTGAGCATAATGGTGCTGGCCGACCTCTCAGGGTTCGACAGCAAACTGGGATCACGCCAGAGTCAGTTGGAATATATACTGTAGTTTGACTGACCTTAGCTAGTGAATGAATGTGTGTGTGTGTTTTTGTGTATTTGGGGCCACAATTCAGCCCTAAAGAGACGAATCCCTCACAAAAGTTTTATTATTTCACATCCAAACCTCAGTCCTGTCCTCAGTCCTCTCTTAATGTGGAGCATCTGTTAGAATAACACATGCAATACATGTAAAGAACAATACAGCATGTATGTAGGCTGGCAGCTTGTGACCCGAACTAAGACTCTGTTTGTATGTTGTTCATGGAAATACGAACCAGTTCCCAATGCAAACTATCAAAGATTAGTCTGTGGACAACAAGAGCTTTCCTGTGTGTGTGTGCATGTATAGGAGGGCGTTTGCTCTGCTGGCTAAACGTCTGTGCAAATTTACATTTAAAGTGTGTGCGTGAGTTCATGTGACTGTCTGCGCGTGATCCCTTGTGTCGGGCTGCATTTATGTGGTTGACTGTGTGTGTTTTTGTGTCAGTAATAACTGGATGCTGACTAAGCACCAGTTGATAGTCAGCAAACGTTTCATCAAGAGGAAGTCGATTGCTTTCACTTCAGCTGAGCCTGAGCGCACACTGAAACCTACACTGCATCACAACATGACGAAAGCAAGAGTGCAGCACAGAAAGACAAAGGAAGAAGTGTATGTTTGTGTGTTTGTTGTTGTTGCTGATCCCTGTCCCTGTCAATCCAAACTAAGACCACCGTCATATCACACTGAAGCTGTGTAACGTCTATTTAGATCCACTCGGTGTCGTCCTACTGGTGTTGGTTGTGGTTTTCAGCAGAATAGAAACACATCACACTTGATAGACAACAGAGGAAACACATCTGGTGGCCATTTACATCTCTGCTTGGCACGTTTGTTATGTTTTTGTGCAGATTTACAAGACACCAAACAGCAATATAACACACACAAGAAGGACTTTTTTAAAAATGCAGCAATGAAAATGAATAAAACAAAATGCCTGTTGCCTCTTTGGTGTTTCGAGCGTGTGGATGTGTGACTCACCAAAAGGCCTTGAAAGCTTCATAAATGTCGTTTAGACGTTGTTGTTTGGTCCAGGCTGCAATCTTAAGCCCTGAAGTCGTACCTGAGGACACACACAAACACACACACACAAAAAGAGTTAAGACTCAGCAAATCAGCACAGTGCACACAGACGCAAACACACAAGCAGTAAGTCATTGTATGTACATTAAATCAATACGGCACAGGCGCTCCAGCGCTCCCCGGCACAAAAATAAATCAGGGGTTGCCAACACATCAGAACACACACAAACCAGAAAAATGCTCGACACAAATTCCCCCCAGCTTCTCTCCTTTCACGAGCCGTGTGCATCAGTAACATGATAGAGCTGCAGCTGTCAAACACAGACATTTTGACACACATTTCTTCACTTAAATGAAGAAATGTAAATGAAAAATTGCTCCAATAAATCAAATTGGAGTTCCTAACAGGAAAATAATACCAAATAGTTGCCTATTGAAGGTTATGGTCTTGTAAGGCAAACTCAGTATGAAACTGTTTTCTGAGCATAAAAAGGTGGAGGAGCTCTGTTATTGACAGGTGTATCACTACATTAGGAACACAATTTAAGATTATTTACCACATAGTTTTAACCTGCCAGTTATTTTAGAGATTCATAATGACGCAACACATCAGAAATGATTCCCAAAGACAAACAATGACATATTTGTTTATTCTGTTTTATGACCTTAAGATTATAAAACGTATTCCCATTTCAACCACTGCTATTTTTGCAAAATAAATGGTTTTAATGACTCCTTATAGCTTTTAGTTTCTTCTTTCTTTCTTTTTTAGGTCAAACAGGTGGGGAACACCTACATCTGATGATATTTATAAGCTCCAGAAGCCGTATATAAAGGAAACAGGTGATAGGTAATAACAACTTCTCATAGTTTCTTATTTTAAAACTGCCAAGACCAGATGCTGGGAGTCCAACCATACCAGCAGCTTGTTTTGTTTTCTGTCCTGTCACAGTCACAGGTGTGTTCCTCAGTGCCTGTTGCAGGTTAATAACAAAAGATGGAGTGATGAAGGAAATGAAAGAGAGCTTGTTTTTCTACCAAAGTACCTTAAACTAGGTGCAGCCCTTCTCAGCCTCCTTGTTTTGTTTTTTTGTTGTTGTTTTAGGGCTTTTTACACTTCACTATTTACAACCCCTAATTATGCGCACTTAATTAGAGCAAGCTCATTATGCAAGCTGACCTGTCCCGGGCTGCCTGCACCCCCAGCCCCTCTTCTCGTGTTGTTTTTGACACAGGCCTACAGAAACTACTGTAAATGCCCCCTCCTCCTCCTCCTCCTTCTCCTCCTCCTCCTCCTCTCTGCAGCGAGCAACCTGAGATGCTGTGTATTCCCGTTTGCCGGAGCCGCGAACAGAAGCAGCGGCTACAAAATGTTTAATATCCGTCCCCTCCGGTCGCCGGTGTTTCACCCGGACACCGCGCTCACCTCGCCGGGTCGTGACAGCCGCTGGCTCCGTGTGTTTGTCCGCTGACCGCTCGGACGGACGGTCGCTCGGTTCTGCGGCGGCTTTTGTTGCATAGGTCCTCCGCTGCTCCTGCAACTGAAGCCAGGGCTTTAAATACGCCTTTAAAGGAATATCTGTCGGAAGAAGAAACGTAGCGCTGGCTTCCGTTGACGTAACGCCTGATTTGCATAAAGGGGCGGGGTCGTGGTGGTGGTATACAAAAGAAGCTGAGACTTTTTTTTAAAGGAGAAGACCGTAAAAATTCAGATGGTAATAAACGAATGCATTCAAGGACACGTTCATATTTTCCTTATGATGCTACGCCGCTATTTTTCACTGACAGATGATACATAATAAACCTTTTTTGCAACATTTATCTTAAAAATACAGGGTGGGTTCAGGCAAAGCTACCATGGCACAGGCAGTGAGTGACCCATACTAGGGTGCATGCAAATTCACATGCAAGTGATATTGATCACATAACTCTAATGTTATCCCTTGTTAGTGAAAGTGATGCTGTTGCAACCATGGTCTCCCCCTACAGTATTATTCCATCACAGATAAATGTTAAGACGGTATCACTTTTGCTTTATGGCTTGACATTACAAATCTTTCGTCAAAAATGTTGGCAATGCATTTTCAGTTCTGAAGAAGAGGTTTGTTCATGGACGGTCAGAGAATAATTACATTAGAGAATAATCATGACTTGTGTTAGGGATCAATACAAGCCCAACGACATTAAAATCCTGCCATGCTGTGTTCAAGTTGAGTGGCACTTAATCTTATAGACAGGTTACTCTGATAGTTTTGAAATCCAATCACAGTTGTGATTGTGTGACAGCTGAATGTTTTTGTAGTGAACAGAAATCTTGATAAAAGTGCTCAAAACTGCCTCACACAGAAAGAACTTGTTGGAGAAGCTGACAAATGAAATGCTCTTTTGGCATGATGAGGTGGCACCAAAACAAACCTAAAATACTTCTTCACACTGTTGATGTATTGAAATAGCCTACACAAACAATTGTGAGTGGTATGAACAAGTCTTGAGAAAAATACTTTTAAACAGCACCTATAGTCAAAGTGGAATTTACTCTTCTGAAGAGAACGGGGCAGACATATGTAGATATGACTTGTTTTTAAATGATTTCCTCAACTTGAATTCAATGTCACAATTCAATTGTAGCTGAACCCAAATGCAAACAACAAGGCAGCAGTTAAAGAGCTTTATTGAGGAACCGTGGGGTGTTGATGACAGCTGAGAGGGCCGAGACACAGATGGGAAGGTCGTGGACAGACCTGGGGAATCGTAGAATCAGAAGATGAGGTCAAACCAGGAGCACTCACAGGTTGTTGAGGGTGTTTCTCATGGCAGGCGACACAGGGCTCTCCGGATGACACTGAAATTGGGGCGTGCCACACAGCCACAGGCAGATAGGAACCAGTGAATAGATGAAATTGAAGGTCAGGGAAGGTAAGCTGTTTTGTCTACAAGGGCAGAGACAAGGAGAGGTTATCAAAGGCAAGTCGAGGCAAAACCAGGGGAACCAATCCAAGAGAGAGTGCTGGAAGGTCTGGCATAGGTGCTGAGAAGATCCTGTGTACTGGGACTGGTTATACACAGGCTTGATTGGTGATATGGTGCAGCTGGGAACAACAGGTGACACTGACGAGCTGACGAGCAAGTGCAGCAGGGTGGAGAACTGGAGTAACCGTCAGCAGCAGCAGGGAGGAGCAGGCAGAGACAATGATAATACATTTTATTTCATAGGTGCCTTTCTGTCACTCAAGGACACCTTACAGTTAATAATATAGAATATAAGAAAATGCAAAATAATCAACAAAAAACACAGAAAGTGGGGAGCTGCCGACCCATGTTGAGGCTACAGTCCTCAATGCAGGCGGCACTTTCCTGCATGATCAATTAAAAGGCAATAAAAAGCCCCAAAAATATACTTAAAAACACTGAGAGTGAACAAGATTAAAAAGAAGATATGAGAAGTTAAGATTAGAAAGTGCAATTAAAACAAATCAAAGGGAAAAAGAAAAAAATGAGAAAAACGATCTGACTTTACCTGAAATCATCTCATAACTTTTAAAAGATGTATAAGATTTCACATAGGAAGACATATTAAATTGGAAAATATGATGCTTTGTTATAGACAATAATGGTCAACTATGAAAATAGGTTGCATTAAACCTAATTGTGGATGCAATTAGTAAACAGTTTGAAATTATATATCTGTTCATCATGTATTATTTCAATGAATTAAGGTATTCAACAGGAACCAAAGTCAAAGCTTGAAACATGTCACAATGTCAGCCATTAAACTTTCCGTCATGTATTCATTTGGTTGTATTTCCTTCTTTTGATACAGAAAACAACAACACTCCCTTTGTTCTTTTAGCCAAATGTTAAAACTGAAATTTCAGCTTTCTGTTAAATTCAGACAATACTGCTGATTCTCTGCAGAAGTTATAACAACAATAGATGGCATGTGTTTGCTTGATTGCATGTTCATGTTGTGAGGTAAGAGCACATGACACAACCATTTGTGGTTCATCAGTTTAGCTGATGTTGTGTTTAAACCTGAGCAGCAGCAAGTCCATGCTGTAATAAACCTGTAAGTCTGCTGTCTGCATTTCTCTCTGGCTGATGTTACCTGCCTCCGAGGGTGAAAACACACCTGACCAGATCGTCTTTAGTCTGTCTGCAGGCTGGGTCTTGAAGAGTCCAACAACTTGAATATGTACATGCTACCTTCAAATCAGCAACAAACATGTGGTGAGACCGCTTTTAAAGAACTGTGGGGTGTTGACATCCAGACTGGTGACATAGTTTGGTTTCTGCGACCTATTTGAAGAGTACCTGCCAGACAGAAATGTGAAGAGACAAAACAAACAACAAAAAAAGGGTCATGCAAGAAGTGACAGAAGCAGGTGTCAATGTCAGGTAACAATAAGTCCATTTGTGTTTTTCAGCGGAGAAAATACAAATACAGTTGTAGGTGTAAGGTGAGGGATTGTGATGTGTTCAGGAGCTCACAGCTAAATACTTTTATCCATCCATCCATCCATCTTCCTCTGCTGATCCGGATGGATAAATACTTTTATGTAAAAAAAAAAAATTTTTAAAGGCAGATCAGCGTCGTCATCTTGTTCACGACCTGGACACAGCTGTTTTCCACCATCATAACTGAACTTAATGCCCCCTGTCAATTGATTTGTCTTGGTGTTTTTTGATTTGCACAAACATGAAACCATCAAAAACAATAAGCTACAGAGTTATATGTATGCAGAGGACAATTCTGTGTTGGAGGAATTTAACCTGGGAGTGAAAAAATTGCACTTATCTTAGTTATTTCTAGATCAGTCTGGTGAGATTCTGAATTTGCCTGACAAATCCCATGAAAAGACCAAATATAGAATTCATTCTTCAATACTGACACTATTACTTATTAACAATAACCATGGATGGTGAGTCCAAAATAGGACAATGCAAAAATAACATCAAACAAGTGGCCCGTGTTGGTGTGTGCACATCGAGATATGAAATACAACCAGGAAGTTGCATCTGAGCTAACAGGTCTTGAGTCTGTTTTTAAACATTATCTTTAAGTGTCCTAAACGGCAGAAATGTGGAGTTACGTTACACAGTAATCAATCAGTAACGCACACTTGCATGAATTTGACTGGCCAACCCCAATTCCACATACTCCATCCTGCTGCCATAAACACTCACTGTCACTCACTGTCATTGTCTGAGTAATGTTTGCTAAAAAAAAAATAAAAAAAATCATCTTTGTTCTATTGTTTTTGTTGAATATGCATAAAATTATCCTTTAATAGCACATGTGTTCTCCATCAGTAGATAATGTTTGTCATTCAGCCTCCTCCTCCACACTCATATTTATGTGTTTTTGTTTTTCAGCCACCACAAAGAGTCACAAACAGAGCTTAAGCACCACAGGCTGCTCTAGATGCCACAGTGCCAAGCTAAGAGGAGTTTCTGTGTTGTTTTCTCACCGTGCTGTCCTTAACTAGAGCTACTGTTCTGACACTGCTGAGTTTTTCAAGTGTTTTGGTCTGAAGTTGCAGCACAAACAGCAATTGTCCCAAAGTTAAAGTTTGTGGATTAGTGGAAACTGATTAAACGCTGCAGGGGGAGACAGAAAACAACTTATCTTCCACTGCAGCCAAGGCACGAGTGGACCTGCACGTTGAGAGATTAACAGCTTCTTATGGTTTTATGTAAACGAACAAATGTCCAACACAGGACGTACACAGACGCTTGCACAAAGTTCACACTCCCACACACACACACACACACAATATCTGATGGTCATTTAAGGGCATTTCAGTGGAGCTTTGGTGTAAAAGGGCCTTGACTAGCATCACTGAGAGGTCAGAGGTCACTCTCTCTGAGGCACCCCTGCAGGGAGTCAGTGTCCTTCACAAGGACACGAGAGCAGAGTGGACACAGTCTGTTCTAACTATATCTTCATTAACACGATGCCACTCTGCTGCCCAAGCAGAGAGAGCAGGGATTAAAGAGCTGAATTAGATGGTCAATTAACTGATTGGTTAAAATGTTTTATCTATTTAAATGTGATGATTTGCTGAGTTTCTTTTATGAATATTTAATCATTCATATACATTGTAAATTGATGGAAAAGGACAAAGGGTGCAACCACCCTGAGCTTGGAAATCATTATAAACATAAGTTGATATTTTTCCAGCATCTGCTTGTCAAACAGTTTACCAATCAGCACATATTATATATTATATATATTATTAGCAGATGATCTTATTAGGGAAAAAATTGTAAATTGCAGTCCTATCATATTGATATGTTGAGTTGTGACTTGAATAGCCTGTCTTTATATCAAATGGTGCCCTCTTCTGGTGAGCTCAAAGAAGTGCACTTGTAGTTGATAACAGCCTTAAGTTCTGGGATGGGCACAGTAAAATATGTACATGAAACTATTTTAAGATCAATGACTGTCAAATTTAACACAGAGAACATTTTTTCGGTGAATTAATATGTACTGACCCAGGTCCACCATCATTGATTTGTGTCATTGTTGTTTTGTGTGTTTGTTTTACTGTATGCGAATGATTGTTATTGAAGCAAATATCAGAGGAACATGTGTATACGTTCTCTTGTTTAAAATAAAGACAAACTTGAGACTTCCTTTAAAAACTAAATTGTATTTGTTCACTGTTGGTTAGAGATAATATACTGTGTAAATATGAGGCCTCACACAAGGTCAGTGAAAAAATACATACACAATGGTAGAGTTATTGCATTGTCATCACTTAAGGAAATGTGTATCACATGCATTTTCACCAGTTATATACACTGAATAAATACATTAATAAATGATTAGTTGGACCTTTGAACCTCAGGTGACAGTGTCTCCTAAATGCATGACGAATGATCCCATGGCTAATGTTTAATTAAAAGTGACATGTTAGAATAGAAAATAAAAATAAAATAACATACTTCTTGACTTCTGTGTTGGCACTTTGCAGAGTTAATGTTAATGTTCTCCACATGTGAAGAATCAATAACATCAGGCTGTATAGTTTCACTTTATTAATGCAAATAACACTATTGTAAAAAATATCCTTAAAATGTACAGAATACAAATTGCTACAGATTATAAATAGATTTATTTTTAACATGTGGGGATTTTAAATAACCAAATGCTTCATATTATGCATAAGGCATATTAAAGCCATGAACTTGGATTTGCTTGTTCGTTGGTTTGCTTGACAAGGGACCATCAGTTTGTGTATGACGACAAAAAACTTCCTTGTTAAAACCAACTGGCTCATAACAAAGAAAAAACTGTACTTGTAAAGAATGAGGAAAAAAATGTAGAGGCATTATTTAACAATGAGGTAAGTATTTGACTTGAAAGTACTGTGGGGTTAGTTCTTATTTTACACTTTTAACTGCTGACAAACTCCGGTTGTTGCAGGACTTTCTTGAGCTTCTGTGAAACACATCTTACTGTACAAAACATGTGGGCAGTTATCTCAGAAATGTATGTCCAGCTCCCCAACTCTGTATCTTCTTTCACCACGTTTCCCATCACCCTCCACTGCACATTGTCCATGAAAGCATAACACCCATCAAAACAAACTCTCCTCACGTCTTCCCCACAGCGATAGCAGGAGTTTTGTTTTCAAGGTTTGGCTCAAACGCACAGTTGGAGGCGAGGCTCAGTCCCATGATGTTCCCACACAACTCTTGTGTGGTTAAACTTACAATAAACACAGTACAGCATTACATAAGGCACGGTGTGACTATACTATAAATACTTAAAATCTTCAGTATAGTGAAGAACTTTGGATTTTAAAAACACGTCCAAGGACTTTTTTTTTTCAGTCTTCATTTGGTCTTCATATTCACAAAAAATAAAGTCGGCAAATTACCATTTCATAGTATCATAGCAGTGTAAGTTTCGTAAACTTGCTTCACATGACTGACATGTGATTCCTTCATATCCCCCGTGAGTCTGTGAATTTGATACCCCGTCTTTTTACTCTGGTTTCCAAACACAGAGCGTCACTCTGTCTCCCGCAGACTCTAGACCTGGACTCCTACTGAAACAGTTTTCAACAGTTACTTTGTCCCGTCTCCAGTCGGTCAACTCTCCTACTCCACCTTCCAGATGGCGATCTTTCCGTCGTGTTTGCCGGCGCCGCTGAGGATGTAGCGGTCCTCGGCGGAGCACAGCGCCGTCACCTTGTCGTTGTGGCCGTGGAGCTCCTTCAGGACCTGGTGGCGCTCTGTGTCCAGGATGTAAATCTTCCCTTTGGACGAGCTGCGGCCCACACCACCAACCCACACCTGGAAAACGGACCCAAAAAAAAAAAGATTTAAAACACGACTTCATATGGGTCATTTGTGTATTATTTTGTGTGTGTTGTGTGTTTGTGCATGAGCAGTGTGTAATAACCTGATTTTTAACTTTGATCATGCAAGAACACCCAGTGCAGTCCTGAAGCGTCACGCGGGCAAATGGTTTGGTAGAGTCTTTAGTATGCCATATAGACACTTCTCCTGAGTCAGTACACACACTCCACAGCTCCTCCCTCTGACACACAACCAGAAACAGAGAAATATAACTCACATGCTCTTGAATTTAAAAGAAAAAAACAAAACAAACACCAGATACAGAATCACCATAAGAGTGTACAGGTGTGTGTGCGGTACCTCGGGTAAGAGCAGTATAGAGCTGAATATAGCTTTGGATCCTCTGTGTTGCTCTGGTAGATTCAGACGATGTTTCAATGAACCGTTCCTCCACACCTCCATGATGCTGTCTCTGGAGCCTGGACAGAGAGAAACAGAGAAGAGACTATTTGGTTTCTACTCTCAACTCTCAGCTTTTTTTTAGTTTATCACTTGTGAATGAATGAAACTTACAGCACCACAGTGCGCTGTTCCAGCTGTTGACAGACTGCAGACAATCGCAGGAGAGGCGGAAGTGCCTCCTCACCTGAGTGAAAAACAGAAATAACAACTCATCAAAAATAAACCCACCAATTTCTGATGTAACTGTAAAGAAGAAAAGGGTGGAGTAGAGAAGGCAGTGAGGATCAGTTCATACTTGAACTAGCCAAACTAAATGATCATGCTGCTTCAAACAGACCTGGAGCGTGGACACGTCCCACGCCATCACAGTTCCCTCCACGCTGCAGGAGTACGCCACCTTCTGGCTGAAGAACAAAGCACAATGGTAAAAATGTATTATAGGCTACAGCTTTTACTACTACTACTACTACTACTAATACTCCCAACTACTATCATACGTCTTTTACTGACTTATTCTCTTTTCTCTGTCCGTGTAGACACCTTTTTAACAATGCTGGGTTTTAAAAACGCTGCTTCTTTCAGGGACTTCTCTTGGCATCACATCCTGCTTTGACCAATCAGCACAGAGTAAACCTCAAGCCCCACGCGGGAGTTTTTTGGGGTCGATCTGAGTACCTAGCCCGAAGCAGGGACTCGTTTGATCCAGAACTGATTGACCGACACAATCATCTGCAATCATTTACCAACATTTAATTTACACATGTGGTTCAGCCCGTTTGCTGACTGGACTATCCTGATATGAACATATTAGCCCTGTATTGGCCTCTCTTCATTGGCTCCCTGTTCGGGTCAGAGCCGATTTCAAGGTGCTGTTGTTGACTTACAAAATTTTAAATGGTCTTGCTCCAATCTATTTGTCAGACCTTGTTAACACTTACAGTATGTACCTGTACAACCTTTGCGCTCCCAGGCAAGCGATTATCTGAGTGTCCCAAAGGTAAATAAAAGAACAGCAGGTGAGTGGGCTTTTTCCTTCCGCGCACCTACTTTGTGGAACAGTCTTCCCTTGGACATCAGGCAGTCATGTTCAGTTGAGGTCTTTAAAGCTAAGCTTAAGACCCACTTGTATACTGTCACGTATGAGTAGGTGTTTTGCCTTTTCTTTCATTCTTGTTTGAATTGTTGTTTTATTTTATTCACATACTGCATGGTTCAAATTATAAAGCGTCGACATGTTAAAATATTGCATGTCAACATCAGGTCCATTCATAAAGATGTTTTCTAACAGAATATGATTCCTACAGTGTTATGAATTTGTTGTCTGCGTGGTTCTACATACACTGGCTGTATGATTGACAGTCTGTGTCTGTGTGTGTGTTACCTGTATTTGTCTGTGTCGACAGCCAGACCGGTGACCTCTGCCCTGTGCTCGGTCAGCTGTCTGTTGCACACCATGGCCACCATGCTAATGATGTAGATAACAGAGTCCTCAGAGCCCATCCAGACCTGATCCTTGTCAACTCCCAGCATGCAGTTCTGACACAGAGAGACACATTAGGAGTCACACAGCTGCAAAGTCAAAGTCAAAGATGCCAGGAAGGACGTGGTTTTAATAGCAGACACAAAAACACCTGCAACAGAAAATAAGATTTATATTTTTCATTAGAAGGTACAGTAAGTGATTTGCTTATAATAACTCTTAAATGCTGGATTTGTCTTTGCATGTAAATGAAAAGACAATAAGTAAGTTAAAGCTGAAACTGTTTCCTCAATCATTTATTAGCTGATCACCAGAAACTGTATTTGGAACTGCACCGATAATAAATTGCAATAAATTGTTATTTTTCAAGCAATAAAAAAAATAATGAACATTTACCAGTTACAGCTTCTAAATAAGTAGAGTGTATGAGAGTGAACTGATTACTGATGGGACACCTCTGGCTTTTTGAAATGTAATGTAGGCTCCCACAACAGTGAAAGAGGTGGTTTTATAATATGGTGTAATATGTAACTTCTCCACTAGGTGGTAACATTGCTCAAATAAAGTGCAGTACTTGGACGCAAAACACATTTCTCTGCTTAAACAGAACTATGTAAAAAAAAAAAAAAATGCAGCAGCTTAATAATGTTGATCAACACAAATTTAAAAGAAAACTAAACAGAAAAAATTAATTATACATTTAATTTGCTTGACCTCAAACCATTATTTTCTAATCAGTCGTTACTTCAATCAGCCCTCAGGAGTAAGAGCATGGTCCAAATGTTGAAGACACAACCTGGCAGTGAGGGGTGTACAAATATCACAGCTGGAGTCCAGAGAGGGCACACACTCTCTCTCTCACACACACACACACATTAGGGTTGATTTATTTCATGTGACTGTGACCTGCACGCTTGGAGAGTGCAGGTCGGTGATTAGCACAGTCCTGAGAAGTCACACTCATCCTTAACTTAATTTACCCAGAACGCTCTCCCCTAGGAGCTTTGAGGAACTCCTGCCGACCTCGACTCGTTCACATTTTCCTGCATAAACGTTTGCACAGAAAATGTTGTGCTCTTTGAGGGAGTGAAAAGGTATTCAAAACACAACTCTATACTACACAAAACATGTGCTTGCAAGTCTTAAGATAATACTGGCACAGTTTGAAGTTTGAAGCAACGGGAGCAAAAAATAAATAGGCTAAACCTGAGGAAAACAGTTTTATGTGTATCTGATGTCGGTGGAATGCATGTGTTATTTATCAGCTGATTCTGCCGAGCGATGTGAAGCAACTGCACATTTTGCCAAGTGTTTTCATTTAAGGATGGCCAACTCCCTGCAGCATGAGTTAAAACAGATTCCACTAACTTATTTCTTCTGCTACCTTACAGATAGGAATATATGGTAAGTATATTTCATTCAAACAACTGAGCCAATGGTCTTCAATGCATCTTCAATGCATAACCATAATCCTATCACTTTCATTTTAGAATAAGTCTAAAACTTCCTAATGAGAAACTCTTTTGACCTCAAACAAATCACAGATTTACTCATACCTCAAAAGCAAAAGTCAAAATGTAACTCTCATTGTACAGATTAGTGTATGAATTATGTCAACATAATATTTATTTCTTGTTTCTGTCTCTGTATTTCATAGAGATGCCTAAACGTTTGTGTCAAACCCTTATATGCCATTTCAAAAATATTTAGAGGTTTCCTCCCCCTATGGGCGTTGTCACAGATAACTGTCAAGTATCTGAACTCCATGGAAATGAGACGACTCACTCTAAAACAAGAGTGAACAGTACCGGATGAAATGGAACTGATAATCTCCCACTTTCAGCGTTGATTTTGTCTACATCATGGGAAACATCTGTCTCTCTAACACTGTAGCTGCTAAATGCCCCACTCTGTTTACCAGTCAGTCACCAACTTTATCTGACTGTTATTTGTTGCTGGGCCGATAACATTCAGTGGTTTTTAATAGCTTTGTGGTGTCTGCTGCGTCTAGAAATGACAATCAAGACCACAGAAAGAGAGCTCTTAGTCACAAAACAACGTCTTAAAGAGGCAGGTGGTGAACTAATCCATAATGATTATAGCTGCTTTATTGCCCCTATAATATAATATAATAATAATTCTTCTCCTTCTGTTTTTCATACTAAGTTGTGACTGTAGAAAGAGAATCTACGGTATATGTTCTTGTTCTCCTTACACAAAAAATAAAAGTAAAAAAAAAAAAAAACATAAGGAAACTCCATATCTGCCTGTTGTGTCTCCTGCATCTTTGTGTTTGTGTTAGTGTGTAGTTCTTGACCTGAATGTAGTGTGTGTGAATGTGTGTGTGTTGTCTTACCAGTCTTGCAGTCCCAACATGACAGGTGTGTGTGAGGGACCAGCTGGAGGCATCGAACACCATCACCTTCCCCCCACTCACTGACACCCATAGTTGACCTGGAGCACACACGCACACACACAGACACACACACGGCATATTTATCAGTTATTTCTCAATACCTTATCACAGACTTAATACCTCCAGCTGCCAGTGTTTACTTTTACTCAGCGACAAGCTGAGAACTATGAATACCACAATCTTGTGAGTGAATCACCATTAAAATCCATTTTACAGATATTACATAAACGTTCTAGATTTACAGTCAATTTAACTTTTGTAACAACCTGCCTTATACTTTTAAAACACTTAGATACAGGTCCATGACTTGTACTTTGGAAATACCAGGATATGCTCTGGAGTTTTCCCAGTGTGGTGGGCGGCCCAGCAGTTTGAATGGAAACACTTCATGTTCAAAACTATTTTTCTGCCGCGCAACTCCACCCAGGCTTCACCTAACGGTCAGATTTCCTCTTAACGTATTCATTGCTATTTAAAAAGCGCCACTAGCTGACACAAAGAAAGTGACATCCTGTATTTCATCGGCATAGAAAACAGAGAGGGGGTCTGCAGCGGGGGGACGTATAAGAGAAAGGTTAGACCTCAGAGGAAGATGTAGAAAGTGGAAGAAATAGAGAGTGAGAAGGGAATGGAGAGCAGGGGGGAGAAAAGGAGGGAGAGTGAGGTGGCCATGTGCCAGGAATTCAATTCAGTGACCTATATTCACACTAGAGAGACAGAGTGAGAGGCAGGGAGGGTGGGTCTGAATAGCCAGATTTGTTCTTTTCCCCAACACAAATCCCAACGAGTTGACTGCTATAGAAGAACTGAGCAGTGTCTGTATATGTGTGGATGACTGAGAATGAGTGCGTATGAGTGTGTTAGTGCTAGGGGGGAGAGGTGGGGGGTCAGTTTGTCACCAGCCGGGCATCTAAGTGGCCCCAGATGGTGTCTCCGCTGAAGGACATGGCTTTGTAGTACATTTTAAGCTGCTTCTTACCAGTGCCACATATTGTGACAGCGTGTCTGCCCCCCTCTGCTTCTCCCATAATAAAATCAGAGGACTGGGATTGCCAGCAGGGTGGCAGATTAAAGGGGGGAAAAAAGCCCAATAAAGTGTTTTAAAGTCAAAGCTGAAGCTCTGCTGGAGGGATGAAGCTGATTCAGAGCTTCCACAAGATGTTCAGTTCAGTAATGACTCACATCATTTACATACACATCAGTCATCAAACCATTCAGTGGTCTCTCGTGGTGTCACGTCAGAAAATTTACATGGTGGGCAATTCTCTCCGCGTGTATTTGGGGTTTTCCTTTATATGTCGGATTTCGTATGAACAAAAAGGGGTGTAAAGCGGCTCCGTGGTCTTGGGAATTTTATTTTGTGAAGCCTTTTTTCCAAATTAAAAGAACTATGTTTGAACTTGCTTGTTTTGTCACGCTCATACACCGACTACAGCTCAGTGTGAAACTCAGGATCACGATGCTGATTCATCAAGAGAGGCCTTAGAATTACAAGACGAAACTAAGCCCAAAGTTTAGTGAATTTATTACTGTTAATAGCAGAGAGGTGAACCATAATTAGACAAGTTGTGACTGTGCTTGTGTTTCCAAATGACTTCACAACCCCCACTGGAATATTTTCTATTTATGACTCTTGGACCTGGAGGAAAGGTGCCACTCCCTGTAAGTGTCTAAATTTTAAGTCAGCTTCCTTTTATAGTTTACAGGAAATAACAGTTGAGAGCAACTTTCTGTGCAGCTTTATTATGGTCTGTCATTCTCTGAACGAACGTGACTGAGTGATGCAGAGACGATGGCAAAGCAAAGGTCACCTGTGTGTTTATAAATCAGTCTGTGAATATGTCAGTGACCGCGTGTTGCACGTGTCACAGTTCAAACTCGTGATTGTGAAAATGACCTGCTTCTGAAACAACAAATCAAATCACAGACTGTGACACAGACCGATCAGAGAAAGAGAGGGGAACGTAACACTTAGTATTTGGTTACAGGATAAACTCAGGGGCAATATGTGTGTGTGTGTGTGTGTGTGTGTGTGTGTGTGTGTGTGTGTGTGTGTGTGTGTGTGTGTGTGTGTGTGTGTGTACCTGGTGTGTACAAAAGCACATCCACAGGATGAGGTTCAGCAAGTTCCAGCGAGGGGTTAATTTTGTGCTTCAGTGTTTCTGCTGTTGTCTTGGGAACCATCATGGGCACTAGAGACATAGAAGAGATAAGTCATTGTCCTTCACCAGGTGGAGAATGCACCAACACAGGCTTAAAAACCCCAAACAACAATAAAAACTCCACACAACCTCTGGTTAGTCATTCAGGGAAACACAAAGTTTCTGAACTTTCCTAAAAACCTAACTGAATGTTTTTAAAAATGAATTTTCAATGACACAAATGCAATCAAACAGATCCAAACCAAAGTGAACAGTGAAATTTAAGGCAAACCAGAAAAACATCAATAACCATTATGATCAGTGTCTTTCACTACCTTCCATCTTGATGCGGTCAAAGTGAGCCAGCTTGGAAGCAGCATAGATGGCTTTGCTGCTCTGAAGGCTGCCCACTACTGCATCCATTAACAAAGCATTGGTCAGAGCCTGCTGCATGTACTGGGGGTCCTGGAGAGAAATATGCATTTAGATATACATTTGATACATTTACATAAAGTCCTTCACAAAAAGGAAAACTTAGAAAAGAGGTTGAAAATCAGAAACATGTGGGGTTTGTAATCAAAGCATTTAGCAATTCTTAAAAGATTTTTAAAAATTAAAAAAAATATGGATCTACAGATTATTCTACTGAAAAATAAATAAATTGCTCACCTATGAAGCTAAGTTACTTCTTTCTTTTATGCAGCCAACATGACAAAAGTCGACTATACACAATTTTCTATAATACATTAAAATTCCTACATTTAAGAAGCTGGAAAAACAAATACTGCATATTTATGCTTGAAAAATAACTCATAATAACAACTTGATCTGTTGATCAAAGATCAATTAATTTAAAAAACTGTCTCTTTATTAATGAAATAACAAGGATGGGCACTTTTAATCCACTTTAGTATAAAGTAGAGCAGCTCTTAGTAAACACTGTTTTTTCCACCTTGTCAGATAAGTCAGATATCAATGTGCAGCTACAATATTGGGGCTGACTGCACACACTGGTAGTGAAGTGTGAGACAGTTACATCATCTGGTTTCACAAAGGAAGGTTGTGCATTTATGGTAATTGTACGCATGATGGAATTTTGACCACACTACCAAAGGCCATTCAGTTCACACACACACACACACACACACACACACACACACACACACACGCACGCACTCATGCGCACACACACTGATATCAAGATAAAGGCAAAGTATGAGTAATAAATGAGTAATAAATACACTTAATACCTCACCAAATAATCCTTACTCATGTATCCCTCTTTGTTATTTATGGGGACACACTTTTAGACCCTCATATTGGACACACACAAACACACACACAGTTTAGGTTACAGCTTTACCTTGTGTTGGTCGGCCATGTTGCGTCCGGCCCACATCTCTTTAACCATCAGGTTCCAGAGCTCGGTCTCTGTTTTCAGATTGGCCTCGAAGACCTCCTTCCTGCCTCGAACACGCAGCTTCAGACTGGGGATCCGCAGGAGCAGGAAGGGAGCCGAGGACACTTTTACTTCCTAAAAGGAAAGAGATAAAACCAAGATCTATTACATCAACACACAGCAGCAGATTTTACATTTTACGTCCAGATAGAAGGCGCTCACCCCACAGTCTTACCTCTAAATCTCTGTACTGTGCCACCTCCACGTATCCTGGTCGCCCGTCGGTCAGAAGGAAGAGCCGTCTTTGAGTCATGGCGATCTTCCCCACACCACGGCTCGTCTTGACCGAGGAGGAGAGTTTAAAGACGTACTCGCTGGGTTCAATGTGTTCGGACACAGACGCAGGCAGGCACACCTGAAAATGACATTCATACAAGTCGGCAGCTTTTATTTTCCGCTGATTCATCATCATTCATTGGTGTAAAACCAAGTACCGCTGACAGCTACCAAACCATGCAATGATGCTGGTTTTCAAATCAACCAAACTCACGCTGATAGTTGCTTTTGGTGTTATTACTAGTATATAGTATCTTTGGGGTATATGTTACAAGTAAAACGTATACACAGACCTCCTGTGCCTCGGCCTCAGTCTCCTTCCAGATGGTGTAAAACACTCTGAACAAATCTGGACCGATTTGCTTCTGGTGACCTGCAACAAACACACACAGAGTTTCAAAACGACATATTAGTAGATATCCTGTTCCGAGTCAGCAGAGCCAGAACACACTCAGATGACTGAGATTCAAAACTTTATTTCAGTCTTCATTTACCCAGACATGGCTGACTAAGCAGCCTTCATGGGAATGCACTGCTTCACACTCAAACACACACACACACACACACACACACAACACCTGCTAGCTGACCAGGCCAGCTCTTCTTCTCATTTCATACTGTCCAATGTCACTATGGCTGCGTAGTAACTGTTTGGGGGTTGACGTCTTTACAACAATGACTACATACATACAGTGCAAAGTCTGTGCATTCAACACTTGACCGGCATCCCACACAGACACAGCTCTCAGTTAATGGCCACTGAGAAGTAGTTTAGAAAAGAAAGGCCTTTTCTCTATTTTTTCTCCCTTTTTTAAATTGCAATAGTAACAATTACAATAATAATAGTAACTTTATGGATAGAAGTAGTACTTATTATATTCATTTTGTCTCATTATGTAGAAATAGGTTCCAGGAAATATGGATATTTTTCAAGTATCCGATCGATTCTTTTTTAAATGATTTATCACAGATTTGTCACAGCCAACATCCTGTTTCAGCAGGAAACAAAAATGAAGATAAATTAGAGAATCAATGGGCCCTCAAAACACTGTTCACAAGACTTCAGCAACAGCTCTGTTCATCTTTGTCTTGCTCTTCACTTTTCCAAATAGTCTAATATTCCTCAGGGATCCGACAGTCTCTATCTCCATCTCCAGTGAAGGTCAGAGGAGGGAAACAAAATCTTGCTCGCTATATCCAACAGGATGTAAAAGGTTTTTTTTTAAAAACAATGTGGTGAACAAGATAAGCGCTCCATACTGCTATCCAGCTGAGGATTTTGGCTAAGACCCGATGATTCCCTTCCTCTCCGAAAGTGCTTATCGTGAATCAAAAACAAAATATCCCTCATACCCTCACAGCTCAAATATCTTTTCCTTGACTCCTCGCAAACACGATCAATCTGAGTTCACAGGAATGCTGTCGGGTCACTCTGGCCGTCACTACATGAAACTGGCTGCTCGTGATGTTTGTACTGGGACTGAGGCTCATTTCAATCCCAATGGTGAAAGCACAGACACTTGACTGTCAGCATGGAAAAGGGGGTTAAAAGGCATATAGGTATTTTGTTCATGGTATTTTACCGAGTCAGTGCCAGTAAATAAAGCTCCAGCAGTTACACCCACAACACCAAACAAGCCTGCAGGACAAACTCTCTTTCTTGAAGACGCAGTGAGGTAATGATTAACTCAGGTAATAAATGTTTGCCTGGGAAAAGGAAGGAGGAGGGGTGAAGTTGAAAAACTTATGAGTGTGTGCTTGAGTGTGTTTGTCTGCTGAGGACGTGAAAGCCTGTGAGAAAGGATCCACAAGGCAACACATATTCCATAGTTTCACAGACTGCAGCCTTGCTACAGACGACTCAGAGACAAACTGACAGCATACTGAAGCACTTACCGACAGTCAGAGCATCAAAGAGTCTGTGTATGGTTCCTTGGTCTTTCACAATCCCAGACTCTTGGACACATTTCACAAACTCCTCCAGCTGCATGTATTTCTTCGGCAGCTGAAAGTGCTTCACGCCGCCTTCCTCGTACCCGTTGTCATGGCGCGCACATTCACGCTCATGGTCCCTCTTAATCCGGCTGATGAGCCGTTTGAGCTCTGGACGTCTGTCGGCCTGTGGAGAGGATATAACTATTATTAGTTACTGCTCTAGGCTAGGGCTTCTAGGGCTGTAATCAGTAATTATTCTTATAACATAATCAATTGGGTTATCTGTTCTGCTCGGTATACAAAACAATATCTTAATAGACTAATGAGCAGTGTGTGACTCAAAGATATTTTGGTCAAAAGAAGAAAATTATCCCATTTGAGAAACTGAGGAACATTTTGTTTTTGTTGTAATGACTCAAGTTCAAAGCGATTTTCACAACTGCTGCCGAGTTGTTTCTATTGATCCATGAACCAAACCATATAGTTAGAATAATCAAATCACATTCAGTATTATCAACTTCACCATCATTACTGATATTTTAGCATCTGACACCTGCTGACATATCAGTAACTCACTATTGGATGTATATCTGTGGCTCTGATTGTAATAATGTCAAGTAAATGCAGATAAGAGCATTTCAAACTCCATCTCAGTCTCACTCTCCGTGTCATTCATGAGGACCTGGACTGACCTGTAACCTTTCACTCTCAGGCAGGGAGTCGACCAGCGACTTCACCATCTGAGAGGGAAAGATTTCTGAGTCGGTCTTGTAGAGACTCTGGAAGTCCTCCAGCGCATCCAGACGCCTGGTGGACACAGTGTTTACCAAACCACGCAGGTAGTGGTACCTGGGGAAAAGAGACACGATGATGCACCGGGTTAGGCCTCTGACAAGATTGAGGGTTAATTTCACTGTGTAATAGTGGGCTGTTTTACATGATCTGTGCTGAACTTTATTTATAGATTCCTCTGGTATGCATCAATGATCACCAACAGATAATTTGTTTTTTAAATTCTTTCTTTTGGTCCCCAGTTGGTCCACTTGTCAAATTAACTGCAAAATATTCCATACTATCATTGACAGTATGGAAAAAGTTTGTGTTCCAATAATCGTTTTTTCTAGTTCTCAGAAAAGAAAACAGACAGGGAAAAGAAAACAGACAGGGAAAGAAAAGCAGAAAAACAAACTTGTGTTGTCTCAGATTTGAAGCTCAAACACTAACAAAAGCAAACAAGAGCAAACTGCAGTAAGGAAAGCCTTTGCAGTATTTACAATGAAGATTTCAGCTTTCTTTATCCTTTGTACCTGGCCAGCAGAGCAGACTCGTCAGGCGGTGTGGCGTTAATAGCCTTCCCCAGTGAAACCACCATGTCAGAATAATAGTTCTGTATATACTGATAGGCCAGAGGAGGGGGGAACTCTGGAAGACGGAAAACCTTCACTGGTTTCTGAGGAGACTTCAACCCTGGAACAAGGAAAAATGAAATTAGAAGTCAACTGACTCTTTATCGACTCTCTTTCTATCTTATTTTCCTCCACTGGTACGCACCAGTGTCAGGAGTCATCTTCCTTAGGGAGGCTGGTCTGCTGCAGGTGATGGTTGTCATGGAGTCGCTGGCATGTTGCTGCAGGTTAGGCAGGCTGGCTCCCAGCCTCTTGCTCAGTCTGTTGTCAGGGTTGATGTAGCTGGTGTAGCCAGTCCTGGACAGCTCGGACATGGGCGGACGCCGAGGACTCTCTGTCATTGCACGATTCCTGCAGAAAGAGGAAGATGGGATTATGATCGGTGCTGATAAATGCAGGTATTACGACAGGTTTCAGCAGATAAAACTATAGTTCTAGTAAATATATATATACATACATAAACACACAACTCATTATTCCCTTTACAAATGTATAAAAACCAAATGAAAGTTGTGCTTCATGAAGTGCTACACCAGCATCTACCTATCAATTATTAACAATTATTAACAATTATCAATCAATCAATTATCAATTATTTTCTTTAATAATTATCTGATATATCAGATATTATGAAAAGAAAAAAAACACAAATATTAAGTTGGGTAGAACCTGAAACCAGAAAATGGATTAGCTGACTCATCTACCTCGTTTAACAGGTCAAACCAGTTTAGGTAGCCTAAGAAAAGAATCCACATTACTGTAAGTATGTGAGAGAATGTAGGACAGGAGGTCGCATCATTACTTAACCCTGAATAAATGCTAATACAGTGACACCCATCTGTATGATCATGCATATTGGTGTCAAAACACCCGTTGATCAACAAAACAGCTAATATGTCATGAAGAATGCAGCTTTATAACATTAAGTGTTGCCTGATTATCTCTACTGTATACCTCAGTTATGACATAATACATGCCCCATACCTGTACGCATTGTTACGCGTGTTCTGCTCCATGCGACTGAAGGTGTCGCTTTTCCTGTTCAGCCTGTCTCGAAGGAACGAGTGGAAGATATGAGTCTCTAATACCTGGAGAGCAACATGCAGGGTTTTGTTAGTAGTACGTAGTGTGTTTGCCTGTGGATGTGTTTGTGTGTAAATGGGTGTAAGTACCTTCTTGTAAAAGGACTGGTCTGCCGGCTCCCTGGTCCTCAGAAACTCCTCACTGTTAAACACTCGGTGCTCATGGCTCAGAAAGTCCTGCACCCCTCTGACAGAGGAACAGACAGAGGAACTTTTAGACTGATAAAATAAGAGGTGATGTGATGAAAACAATTTTATCAGGGAACACTCACAGATCCCTACCTGAAAATGTTGACCACTAGCTCCAGCGCTATGTTTTGTATCTGTGTGTTCAGTCTCCTCTGCCAGTCTCTGCGTTGGCACCGCATGGCATTGGCATCAGTGCCCGCACCGAGGTGACACAGCTCCAAGTCATAATGTAGCTGGAGACACTCTGCCCTGGACAAACACCCACAGAGCATGTAAGAATAATGCAGTCTATTACGGCCTTAAATGACTCTGAGTTAATAGAGCATTTTAAATTGTGTTGCATTTGTAATTTGATTTAGCCGGCATTTGGAGGGCAGATTTAATTCTAGCTTCAAATCTGTTCAAGCTTTGATCCAAGCCGAATTTCCACTGCAGTTTCTAGAGCCACAGTGATACAGTCAGCTGGTTATACAGTATATTTATGTTTACGATTAGAAGTGGACTGTTTCTTGATTGTAGAGTATCCAAGGGGTTTATAATCACTCAAAAAAGACAAAATCAACACAAACTGGCGTGGCTTCATCATAAAGCAACTTTAAAAAGTATGATCACAGGGACAAAACAAAAAAATGAACAAAACAAAAGAAACCGATTCAGTCCGAGATGGAATATGCAAATGCAGGAACACAAAATACAAAATGACAAGACAACATACAAACTCTAAATAGCAGAGTGTATCCATTGTTGCATGTGTCACCTTGATATAAAGCTCTCAGCTGCAGCCAGTGGAATAGGTGGTAGGTCAAGGGTTTCAGAGCAGGACGACAGAATGAGACCATCATCGATATTGACCAGGATTAGGTCCTCTGTCTCCTGTATACAAGCACCAACACACACATGTACACACACACATACTTATTGTAGGTACAATGGGTACAGTTCATTTCTGCACGGTCTAACTGAGCCCTGCTCTGTGTGACTAACAGAAAGCCACTGTTAAATGTGAACAGAGTTTCTGTAAGACTCTGAATAAAGATGAGTGCAGTGGAGAATAAGCACTTATTGTTAAATATGTTACATAAGCCCAACCAACACAATTGAAAGACTGGTCACTCAAATCACGCACTACCCATTTAAACATTACTTGTTTGCTCTTTCTGAAATGGCCAGGATTTTATAAGCCAGAGTTAGAGCTATATTTGTTTATCTAGTAAATCCACTGTTTCTGCAAATAGCTGAAATAAGTAAAACAATTATTTCCGTTGATTAAACAGCATCATATTGTTATTTTGTTATTTAGCCAACATTGATTGTTTCCATCATCCTGGGCAAGACAAGTCAGATTAGCAGGATTGACCAACATGACTTGAGCAAAAGTAATGAATCAAATCAAATCGAGTTTATTTATTTAAAAAAAAATGGGAATGGCAGAGGAAGCCAACCTGTCACCATCCTTAATGATGATTTTTTTTTTTTAAAAGCCTGTGGTGTAAGACAGTGACACTGGTGCACTCACAGCAGCGACCTCCTCAAAGTGACTGATGTGACAGCCCATCAGGAAGGCGGTCGGAGCCATGAGGAAGTCCAGCATTCCTCTCGCCAAGACAGGAACATAAGGCTGCTGCCAGGACAGAGGCTGGAAGAAATGACACAATGAAGGAAGAACTACAATTTACTACCATTGTTAACAAGTTGTAAGTATATAAAAGACACGATGTTCCCCTCGAACTGACCTGCAGGTACAGCAGCAAACTCTCCGCAACCAGAGTGAGTCGAGCCCAGTCGGATGAGAAGAAGACCAACCTCTGCTCTTGGAGGAGGCAGGACAGCACCTGCAGAGGGGGGAAAGCCTCACAGGGTCAAATGATAGGACTGCACTCAACACTGTGTACTGCATTACTTCAAATCAAGCCAGGGCAATTTTATTTGTATAGCCCATTTTTACAAGCAGTTTGTCTCAAAGGGCTTTACATGGCATCATAACAACATCTTCTGCCTTTAGACCCTCACATCGACTGAGGAAAAACTCCAGAAACCCTTTTAACAGGGAAAAATTGGAGAAACTTCAGGGTGAGCAACAGAGGAGGGATCCCTCACCCAGATGGGCTGTTCCAGTAAATCCATGAAATCAATAGGCATTGCAACAGGACAGTCTCTTATTGATGTGTGGCATGGTCAGGACTCAGGCCGCAATTGATGATGATCTATGACTTATCCATAATCGATTAACGAATTAAATGCATGTGAAAACGCCCATTAAAATTTCCCAGACGTCAGACCAAATCCAAAGGATATTTAATTCCTTGACGATTGACGCAAACTGTTGGTCCATTATCAGAAATACTGTCAGTTATTTTTAATAGAATCCACAGTTTGACTGCTTCCTCCTTTTGCCTTTGTACCATCGACTGAATCGCTTTAAGATTTCTCCTTGACATGACAAATACACACACAGCACCAGGCTCTGTGTCGTGAATTACCTGGAGGAGTGTCGTGTGCGTGAAACAGAGGAAAGGTAGATGCAAGTTGATGTCAATAACTGGGCTGTCCTGATCGTCCCTGGACGGAAGAACCACCTGGAGAGGACGGAGGCTGAAGGACTAACACAGACACACACACACACACACAATGCTGTTAAGATAAACAAACGGGGCAGACAACGAGTGAAACAACTTGATAGAGGAAGAAGAACCAAGTGTTTTCTGACCACATGTAGCTGTCCAGGAGGGGGCAAAGGGACCAGTGACAGCTTGGCTGAAAACTCCTTGATTGTCTCCTCAAAGTCGGCTTGTCTTGCCGTTCGCAACTGGACCATGAGACTGAGAGGGTGGAGACAATGTAGGTGGAGAGCTGGCGTTAAATTGGTCTGGATTATTGAATATTTCCCTTCAGATCAAGGTTATGCATCATTTAATAGAAATGTATTCTTACCATGACAAGCAGTCTCTCAGAGCATTGTAGTAGGGGAACTTGGAGATGACACAAACAGCGAAGGGCGTGTAGAGACGGCTCTTTGATGTATTCCATCTGTGGCCATTTTGGACAACGCCTTCATGACAGGACTGACAGAGTAATGAAAAACAGCTGTCTGCATTCACTGGATGGATTCAACATGTTTTCAGTTCATTCAGTACTAGAAGACCATGACAGATAGATTTTCACAGTGTGTGTTTGTACCTGCACAGCTCTGTAGCACTGCACAATAACTCCATGGGTTCGGTTCCCAAACAAGTCGGTGAAAACCAAGAAGTGATAACTGTCTTCCTTCTGCTCACTGGCTAACTCCAGACCACCTATGAAAATCAAGGAGATACACCACTAAACAGAGCACATTCACATTGCAACGGTGCAAATCCTCATCCCAGTGGACAATATTTAAGGGTAAAGAGGACTGTTAGATACCAGTATAGTCCCAGATGATAGTATATAATATACTGTATATATGTAGATATGGGTATGTATATGTATACTATATATGATATACCAGGGAAACAGAGCTGTGGCAAGGCGATGAGGTCCAGATCCTTTGGGACACTGATGTCCTCTGTCGCTGATGACACTTCAGCACGACTAGCTGTGTCTCCATTAGATAATAACTCTGGTACACGGTCACGTCTTTTCTGAAAAACAAAAATATTTTTAAAAATTCCAAAAACTGTCCATTAAAGCAGAAGTAAGCGACATGTTTAGGGTGTTTTCACATATGTGAAAACACCCTAAGACTTATATTAACACAAACATTCCGCTTACTTCTGCTTTAATATATTTATATATGCACTTATGTATATTTAGAATTGTAAATAGTATAGGTGAAATACCTTCTTGATGAAACTCTTCCTTCTCTGGACACGACTAAAAGCTGGACCAATCGCCTGACTAGAGTTGGTCTCCTTGGTAACAAATGGGGGCGCATGCACCTGCAGAACCTCAGCTTCCAGCACAGGATGTTCGTTTGTCTTACTCTGCTGATGAAGCTGAAACACAGTATGGAGTTTTTCATTCGTTTTTGGTAAATGTCGTTGCCAATTTTCTGAAGTTAGGTGACATGTTGTGAGCATTAACTCTTCTTTGTGATGAAAGCAACAAATTGTGTGAACTTCCAATATATTATGATCTGTAAATGTTTTGAGTTAAGAAATACCTCACACTATCAACATATCAATGATCTAGAATCAGAGTCTATGTTGACATTTAAGACAGCAAACAGTAAATGCTGCCAACATCTGTGTGTTTGCTTACTTTGTGTAAGAATTTTCTATTTAACATTGTGCATACAATTTGACCTCAGTCTCTACTCATACAGACCTGATATATGTCTCGAAGCTTATCACTGGGGGCCCCAACCACTACACAGGCCTCCAGCAGTCCAGACGGGAGCTCTGCCATCACATCCAAGCACACACACGCTGCTAGAAACACACACAACAACATTCATTTAAACTAGATATCATTCAAACTAAGAGCCATACACATGAAACATCATAAGACAATACAGTACATTTTGTCAATAATGTTTGTCATATACACCAAGGCAGCGTTCCCTTTACGGTCTCTGAAAATAGAAATTAATGAGCACAACTGTTTGGTGGAAAAGTTGGATGTAAAGGGTTTTTGCACTAAAGTAACCTTCAAAAAATGCTGAGACAGCTATATGGTTAATTTTTTGGAACTTCCTGAAAAAGAAAAGCATTTATTACAATGTATTAGATCAATGTGATGACATGAAACTGAGAGATCACAGAAAGCCACTTTTAAATTAAGACAACCTAAAAAGTGCTGCAGTGACGCTTACTGTATAGTCATTCATCTTTTAAGCATGACTCAGAACAGATTCCCAAAACAGACAATGATCTCATTTGGGTTCAACTTTATCGGATGACAAAACCAGAGCTTGAGCAATCTTTCTGTAAATTAAAGCTGTGACTTTATAAATAACAAGCGAGCAGACTCTTGGTTTTTTAACTACCCATGTACAAATCTCTCTTCCCACAACTTCCTCCAGATGTACACCTCAACACATGTGCACACAATATTACACAATCCTGCGTGTACACGCAAGAGACACATACACACAACAGATGTTAGGGTTTTGGTCATCGCTGCATGGTGTTGAACTGAGTCTGAGAGAGAACAAAGAAGAAGAAAGCGCTTCGGTTTTGTATACTAAAAACGGACTCACCGGATTTGGCTATCACTTTGTATAATTGCTCAAATGTTCAGGCTATCAGGATGCAAATATGTTCTTTTTACAGCTGAGGAGAATTAACAGTTAGGCTAATTATAATTTACTGATATAGATTATTGTATTGCCACAGTCTATGAAAATATAAAAACACACAAAAGTTCCATTGGTCAAGGTTGGAAGTTCACTATTATTGTAGTTTTGAACATTTTGCAATAATCATGAGTATTGCAATAACACATGTGACACATTTCAATTGCAACTGTAAATTTCGTACAAGAGGGAAAAATTTGTCAATGTCTGATAGAGAGTTCTCTGTTCATCTCTTTTCATTTTGAACTGAGCTAAGCTACAGAAAGCCACCGTCTCTCCATCTAAGCCCTGGAGAGTTCAGAAGTCCCCCTGTGGTACACATACCATTGCTCAGGTATCATCAACATACAGGGTGCTGCTTTGTCCATATTAACCGTCCTACCTACCTACGCATCCGTCTGTCTGGCAGAAGCAGATCCAATACTAAACATCTGACTTGCATTAGTTGCAGCTACAGGCTAAACCCGAGGAAGAGCGCTGTTTGGTTGTCCTCTTTCTCCCAGATTTTCTTTTGGTCCTCTCTCTCTCTCTCTCATCACACCTCCCTGGCTTTGTCCTTTGTCTCCTTCTCACCTACAACTCCATGTTCTCTCTTTTCTTTGTATTGCAATTTTCTCTCCTTTCTTCACCTTTGACACGCTTGCCTGCTTTCTTTCTTTCTTCCTTTCTCTCTCTCTGTCTTCAGGCCATTCCGGCCTCTGACTAACTACCCTGCTGTGTCACAGACACACACGCACACATTTAAGTCATCTATTCCCTGAAAACCCCTAATTTTGCAAACCTGTGGGGGTGAGTGTGTGTGTTTATGCTGCTCATAAACTAAAAGAAAGGCCAACAAAGTTTTTAGAGCTATCTTGCTCACACACACAAACACACACATACCCAACTGTTTACTAAAGTGAGGATGTCGTGAAGAAAAGAAAAACAGAGAAAATGCATCAAAAGGTTTTAACTCTCTAAATATTTCCAGCGTTTTACAAAGATTTTGGAAAGAAAAGGAAAACAAACACAATGAGCAGACACTAAATCATAATAGAGTTGAGAGTAGTTTTAAGAAAGTGACCCCATGCTGTGAAATGAACACATCCAGGACTTTTAACAAACAAGTTTGGCCTCATATTTGAGAGAGGAAGCTGCTTTGATGAAGTCGGCAACATGTTGCACAGCAGTTGCTGGTACTACAGTGTTTTACAGAACTGAAAAGACATATGAAAGAAGGCTGCTTGCAGAAAAGAAGTGGTTAGGAGAAATGGCAAGCTTAGGGTGAAGAGTGAATTTGCATCACTATGGATTGGATTTATGAAATCAAAATAATCACCAGTTTCTCTTTCTGTTTCTTTCTTTCTTCTGTTGCATGGAATCAGTTTACTTTATAAGTGAGTCTCTCTCTATTTTAAATGCAATGACACCACAAACTTGGCAGAGCATGAGTTTTTTTTTTTTTTTTAACATAGCTGTTCATGGGGCACAGGAAGAGGGTGACCTCTTAAAAAGGGCTGACATGCCACCTTTAATGGGCACCAGACAACATTTACTAGGTCCAGTCATTCATGACCAGAACCAGCTGACAAAATAAAGAAAGGCATGCAGTAGGAAATGAGTGTGGCATATGCCTACTCAATAAATACTGTTTTATATACATACATAATATATTCCAGATTTTTCTTTCCTTGCAGCTGCCTCTAACTTCAATGCTGACGGTGAAAAAAATAGTCTACTTCAATAAATTGGGAAGCTAGAGTCATATTTAAGCAGGAAAAAGGCTGTCACAATAAGCGATATATTTATAACCTTCTATTTCATAATGCAACGTAAACACGGTGAAGGCGCAGGACACCGAGTCGTCGGGACTAGTCTAAGTTAAATTTGGGACACAGCGAAGCTTAAAAATAAAAGACAAACCTTAAATCACTCGTTTCCCATTTCCACGGACGGAGGGTGAAGTTACACTGCTGCCAGCTCCGACTCTCGCTGTCATGAACCTGTTGAGTCTCATTAACGACACAGTAGCCTACTGGCTCCAATGTTAGCGCTAACTTTTACAGTACACACTGATTCTACTGTGACTCCCACACACAAACACACACACACACACACACACACATCCACTAGGTTGGTTTACCGCTGGTCTCTGTCAAACTCTACGTAGCAGCGCCACGTCCACTTGGACTTCCTGTGTTGCAAATTTCAAAATAAAACAAATTTCTTACGCGGTTCAGGACACGGCAATAACAGTTCTAATAGCGCCATCTACTGTGCTGATTTACTATACTGTTATATGCGAATAAAAACGTAAGGTTACTCACGTAACCCCGGTTCTCTGATAACATAGTGAGGTATCTCAGCCTATAGGAGAGCGCTCTCAGCGGTCGATTAAGGAAGCTCCAATGACACCACGTCTGTCAGAAAACAGACCAATGACAGCAGTGACAGGAGAGCCCATCTCTCCCCTTATAAGACACTGCAGTCACTGAAACCGGCATTCTCAAGCGTGCGTCTTCCTCGCGTAAGCAAGGAGGGGAGTGTGCTGAGATACCTCACTATGTTATCAGAGAACCGGGGTTACGTGAGTAACCTTACGTTCTCTTTCTAACTCCGTTCGGTATCTCAGCCTATAGGAGATTTATACAACTCCCGAATTGCACCAAGCTTTCCGAAGCCGATCTTCCAACAGTTAATAAAAAACGAGGTGTAAATTAGACAGCACCCACTTGAAGGACAGAATGAGCCAGTGAAGGTGCTGTCACGTCCAGTCTGTAAAACCTGGCAAAAGTATGGGGTGAAGCCCAATTTGCGGCTTTACATATCTCCTCAATAGAGACTCCTTTAAACAGAGCCCATGAGGTGGCCGTGCCCCGAGTTGAATGAGCTCTTAACGCCCTCGGGGGCTGTAAACCCTTACTCTCATATGCTAATCTGATAGCATCAACTATCCAGTGAGATAACCGTTGCCGTGAAATGGGTTTTCCCTTGTGGGATAAAGCCCAGGACACAAACAGCTGGTCAGCTCTCCGGAAGCTCCTTGATCTCTCTATGTACGTGCGTAAAGCGCGCACCGGGCAGAGGGAGTTCAGCCTCTGCTCCTCAGAGGAGGAGAAGGGCGGTGGGTGAAAAGCCCTGAGTTCAATAGGAGCACAGTGATAAGATGAATTAATCACTTTCGGCATAAATGAAGGGTTGGGGATAAGGCAGACCTTATCGAGACCTGGAGAGAACCGTAGGCAAGACGGGTGGACAGAGAGAGCCTGCATTTCACCTACTCGCTTAGCTGTGGATAAAGCCAAAAGCAATGCGGTCTTAAGTGACAACAATTTCATGTCAATTTCACTCAGTGGCTCGAATGGCTGATGACACAGGGCATCGAGCACCAAGGAGAGGTCCCAGGAAGGGAAGAGAGGTTTGGAAACAAACAGTCTCCGACGTGCACCCTTCATAAAGCGGCGCACTAGCGGATGCTGGCCGGCGGTATCTCTCCCAAAGCCAACATGGCAAGCAGAGATAGCAGCAAGATAGACCTTGATGGTAGAGAAAGCTCTCCCCTTGTCCATCATGTCCTGTAAGAAGCACAACACTTCTGACACGGAGCACTGAAACGGAATAATATTCCTCAGTCTGCACCAGTCTTCAAATACACACCATTTAGCGTTATAAAGTGAGCGTGTGGATAACGCCCTGGAACCCTGTATGGTCTCCACCACTCTGGGAGGCAGGCCAACAGCAGTTAAATTCAGCCTCTCACGGGCCAGGCCCAAAGAGCTATGCGTTCTGGGTGAGGATGGAAGATTTCTCCGTTCGCTTGGGACAGAAGATCCCTGCGTAACGGAAGAGGCCAGGGCTCTGCTGAAAGCAGCTGGATTATCTCCGCTAGCCAGTGTTTCCCTGGCCAGCGGGGGGCTATCAGGATGAGGGATAGACGCTGTTCCCTCACTCTCTCTAGAGTGGGAGATATCAGACTGAGAGGGGGAAACGCGTAAAGTAGCGCGTTTGGCCACGGATGAGCCAGCGCATCCACACCCAACGGTGCATCGTCGCGCGCCAGGGAGAAGAACAGAGGACACTGGGCGTTTGCCCGCGATGCGAAGAGATCTACGGAAGCCTGGCCGTATTTCTCCCATACCTGTCTCACCACCTGGCGGTTGAGGACCCATTCGCCGAAAACGGGATTTCCTCTTGACAGGAGATCTGCTCCTGTGTTCAGTCTGCCCGGGACGTGCGTCGCGCGCAGAGACAGCAGATGCGCACTGCTCCACATTATTATGCTGTGAGCCAGTTGGTGCAGCCTTAGGGAGCGAGTCCCACCCTGGCGGTTTATGTAAGCCACCGTCGTGGAGTTGTCGCTCCTCACTAAGACATGAGAGCCCTGGAGAAGAGGCAGGAAATGTTTCAGAGCTAGAAACACCGCCAGTAACTCCAAGTAGTTGATGTGTGCGCAGCGGAGCTGTAATGGCCACGTTCCATTCACTGATCTGCCCTCGTGAACAGCTCCCCAGCCGGTTAGGCTCGAGTCTGAGGTTATCACCTTTCTCTGTGACACAGATCCGAGCGGAGCTCCTTGACTGAGGAGTGCTGGATCTCGCCACTGGCTGAGAGCAGCGAGGCAGGATGCCGTCACCGTAACGGGGCGAAAGCGGTGACGTCGGGGGCACAGACGTAACGCGGCAACCCACCGCTGAAAGTCTCTCATTTTCAGTAGTCCAAGTGGGACTACAGCCAGGAGTGAGGCCATTAAGCCCAGCAGGCTGAGACATGTTTTGAACGCGACCGTGCGTCCTTCGCTGAAGAGGGACAGGCACAGGTGAAACTTTTCCCTCCGTCTGTCTGTCAGAGTGGCCCTGAAGCGGACGGAGTCGATTGTGATGCCCAGATATTCTATACGCTGTGTTGGCGTCAGGCAACTTTTTGTATAGTTTATTCTGAAACCCAAATCTGTGAGATGAGTTACGAGCGTGGCTGAGTCTCGTGTTGACAGAGCTTCTGAGTGTGAACAGAGAAGATAATCGTCTATATACGAATGAATTCTCAGACCTGAATCCCTCAGAGGGTTTAGAGCCGCCTCCACACATTTTGTAAACACTCTCGGAGCCAGGGAAAGTCCGAATGGAAGTGTCATGTATTCGTAGGCTATGCCCTGATAGGCGAACCTGAGAAATTTCCTGTGTGCAGGATAAATATGAACGTGGAAGTATGCGTCCTGGAGATCGATTGAAGTAAACCAATCGTCTGGACGTATAGCTCGCGACAGCACCGTGAGGGTGAGCATCCTGAACTTGTATTTCCTGAGATAACTGTTCAGAACACGAAGATCTAAGATGGGGCGCAGTCCCCCTCCCCTCTTTGGAACAGTGAAATACCGGGAGTAGAAACCCTCTTGGATTTCTCCCTCCGGTACGACTCTTATTGCTCCCTTGCTCAGCAGGGAGGAGATTTCTCCCTCCAAAACCTGAGCTGAATCCCCACTTGCGACCGAAACCAACACGCCGTTGAATTTGGGTGGTCGAGAGGCAAACTGCAGTCTGTAACCCCTGAGAACTGTCTTCAGCACCCAGGGATGGACAGCTGCAGCCTGCCACCTCTCTGCCCGGCTGGAGAGCGGAGCAACAGCGCCCTCTACTGGAGGAGAGAGCAGCCGTGACGGCGGCGGGACGAGCCCTGATAAGGGGCTCTGATTCGGGTTTATATTTTGTTTTTTGTTTTTTGTTTTTAGCTGTGCCCTCGGCGATGAGCCTGGCTGCAACAGCTGAGTTTTTATTTTCTTTATTTGTGGGGGGAACATGTGGTGTGCACTGTGGTGAAACTGTGCTTGGTGGCCACACGGGAACAGAGAAAAACCCCCGCCTTCCAGGCCTGAACTGGGCTGGAGGGGGGGTGAAACTACGGGCACTGGGGGAACATGTGCCCGGGAAGTGAAGCGGCTGCGGGTCGGGGAAACTGAACGAGCCGCCGCGCAGCGAGCTTCGGGACAGACGTGACTGTTGTGCCCTCTCCGTCGTTTCGCGGGCGGAGGGAGGGCCGGTGGGTCTGTCCCGGGGGGGAGATGAACAGGGACCTCGTGGTGCTGAAACGAAATCCCCCCTGTGTGATGAGGCGACCCGCTAGGTAGCCCGCCTCTTCTTCCCGTCAGGAGGAGGATGGGAAGGGCGGTTTTTCGCGGCAGCCGCGGCGAAAGACTGCTTGCCCCACGGTTTTGATCTGGGGTTTCTCACCTCGGGATTTTCTGCTCTCACCTCGGGCTTGACGTACCGAGTGTGAGGCTGGCGACCTCTGGCAGTCGCAGCGAAGCTCTGGCGAGAGGGCTGCGGCGGGCGGGGAGCGGGTTTGCGGGGAAGGCAGAGGTTGAAAGCCTCTCCCTCCTTCTTTCTGACATCACACGCCTGCTTCATGGTTTCAATGGCGGGACCAAACAAGCCCTTTGAAGGGTCAAACTGCGCATCCATGATGTCCTGCTTCTCCTTGTCTGCCAGGCTAGACAGGTTCAGCCACAGCGAGCGCTCACCTGCTACAGCCAGACCCATGGAGCGGCCGCTACCCTGGACAGCTCCCCGAGAGCTGCGGAGGATGAGATCTGCTGTGACGCAGATCTCTTCCCACACAGCCGGGTTGGGAGCGCCAGAGTCCAGCTGCTGGCCCATGTCGACCAGCAGCTCGGCGTGGTAGGCAGAAAGGAGGGTGACGACGTTGAGTGCCCTAACAGCCTGGGCTGAGGATTTGTAGATCTTCTGGTACATGGAGGCGGTGAGCCTGTCCATTTTACCAGGGAGAGAGGGGCCGGATGCCGACATGGTCGCGCGGCGGTCGGGGTGAAGGTGCGAGGCGACCGAAGGCTCCACCGGTGGGGGGTTAGAGAGCCCGAGCTCCTCCATGCCCTGGATATCCAGACCTGAAAAACCCTTGACGGGCACCCTGTGTCTCAGGGGTTTATCCCAGTAGCGCTTAACTTCTCTGAGACAGGCTGGCACCATGGGCATGAGCTGTTTGGCAACAGTCAGCGAGGTGGGGAGGACTTTGCCGTCGTACAGGTCTCTCTCGGGGCCTTGGCCGGCCTGGGGAGCTGGCCACTCGAGGCCCAGTCTGGTCGCAGCACGCCTGCAGACGTCATAGAGGTTGACGTCGGGAGAGAGGGTCGGAGCCGTCCCGCTCTGGGAGCTGGGGGATCTGGATGGCTGGTGCGGGAGGATGGCGTCGTCGTCGTCGTCCTCCGGATCCTCGGCGAGGATGTCCGAGCCCACGTCGTCATCCTCGTCGGCCACGCCATCCATCATAATGTCCTCGTCGAGCTGGGTGAGCAGCGGCGGGAAATCAGACGTGTCCGCAATATCCCCCCAGCTGCGAGACGGAGGCTTTGCTGGCTCCGCATCTCCCGATAAGGAGGCAGAGAGCGGGGGGTCTGCGTTGGGGGCGGCTGCCACGCGCAGTCTCCTCTCCAGCGTCTTCGACGACATGCCGGAGCAGGTAGCGCATGAGTTGGGGTTAGCAACTGCGAGCTTTGCGTGGCTGATGCCCATGCATACGATGCAGA